>NW_026562407.1:3867500-5238639 GCF_027474105.1 Poeciliopsis prolifica | reverse complement strand
TGGTAATTCTATAACCTACTGACCTTAGGTGTGCTTGTGAGTATGAGTGGTTGCTTATCTTGCGCAACCTCAGAAACCAGAGATAGAAAATAGAGGAAGGTGAGTCTTTTTTAGGATATTTTTAAAAAATCAATGCACATACGCATCACTGTCAATATTTTCCTCATTCTGGTCGTACCGACTTAGCCTTTATCAGCTGAAAACAGTCAATGACTGTTTTTTCAAAACTTTTATGATTTTTAGTTTATTTATTGGTACCATAGAATCTCATTCCACTGTTAAATACCTGAACAGTGACAGCTAGTTGAACATGACTTTTTCAAAGAGGGGATTTTGATATTGGACTTCTAGAAAAGGAATGTGATATCTAATTAACACCATATTGGGGAGTAAGTAAATAAGTGCATTTCTCTCCAGGCAAAATTACCAGGCCAAAGGCTGGTAACTTTTGTAGTCGTATCATTAGAGCTACTGCATTACACCTTAATAATTATCTTGAGAGTTCAGCAGAACCATCAACAGAACACGTCGTGGTAATTAGAGACTCATGGAGGTTTGGTTGCCCAGACCACACGTTTTTCTTGTATCTCTAAATGTGCCCTTGCTGTAGGAGTATAGGGGTTTGTGATAATCTTTGCCTATTTATTTCAGTGCTATCCACTTATTTCTTCATGTAAATTTGTTCTCAGTCTGGGCTCTGCAAGTTCTCTGAGCTAAATGTCATCTTGTACCTTGGGTCTGTGATGCTCTATTCAAAGTGAGCAAAGAGACCAGATCATATAGCATGTATGATTCGTGTTTAAAAGCAAAGTGGAATAACTCCTCAGAGTAGTTCACTGATACCTATAGAGCAATGTTTGCTCTGATCCCATGCTGTTCAGTGAATGAATACAACAGAATCAGGCCCATACATCTGATATGTAGGTTTTTTTAGAAAAATACTTTTACATAAAAGGTACTTCTAAAACCCAGAAGATGTGATGAATAATTTATCTACTTTCCCCCCACACAAAGTATTTCCTTGTTTTGTGGGGGATTTTTATTCACTGCCAATAGAACACCAGCAAACTCTGAGCTACTTTAGTCCGTCTGTTATTTCTCACAACTGCATGTTCTCACAGCACAAGAAAGTACAAAAATCTTTTTTCTACCTTCATGTGAACCACCACCCTCTTGCATAACTATGCTATTCAAACACTGCACCAAGGCTGGAATGCAAATTGATGTTGGAAGGATCTGAAAAGCCGCAAAGGCAGTTCATATCAGTCACATCGTGTTTTGGAGGGAGACAACATCAGCGATTCAGTCAGATATACTTCAACGACTTATTTTCCTAAAATTAATGTGGTTATGTAAATGTTTCTAAAATATGTACAAAGCGACAGTCAATTCCAGTAATCAAATGTACTGCAAGTGGAATAATGTTACATCAGTAAAGGTGAAAGGATGAGTAAAAAGAAATTGTTAAAACTTTTACCGCCTTTTAAATCTGTTCTACTGAGATCAAGGCTGAAAACAAGGTTAACCCGGCGATGAAACTCCTCCAGTTTCAGACAGTTCTGTTTTTATCCAAGTTCACGCAGCATATATCCTTGGGAGTTGAAGTTCTCATTTCTCCGCTGCATGCATATTCAAACAGAACAGAGAAGAAAGAGGGTAAACAATTAAAGAGATACTGTTAATAACTCCAAATTTGGAGCGCCACACTGTTGAAAGAGCTAGAATAAATGTAGAGCTTCATGAATACGCTGGTGTACTATGCAAACGTGTAGAGGAGAACATGTTTGTCCTTACAGAATGGTGGGTGTTTTTAATCCCTTTGGGACATAGTCTATATATTACAAAATTGTATTTGATCAGAATCGGGCCAGAGATAACTACTGTGTCATTTCACAGTGGAGCCAGCTTCTACTCCTCAAACATTTGTTACATTTTTTAAAATGTTTTCTCCAAAGTAAATTACATGACAATGTTGTTGTGAAAACCAAAAATTCATGTTTTCAATTTTCTTTAGGACACTGGTTTGTCTTGTGGAAGAATCACAATGCATGGACTGTCAATAAGTCAATAAGGTTTCATTGTTGGAACCCTGTATTAATACATAGTGGACTGGTGATTTGTCTGCCACTTTTAAAATATTGATGGCATATGCTCCATCCATCATGGCTCTGGGTTGTTTTGGGTTTCTAATGAGTTTGTATTTTGATTACTTATCCATTTCTTACACTAGCTCTAGCATTAAACTAACTATCAATGATTAAATTAACAATAACGCATAT
Organism: Poeciliopsis prolifica; assembly: GCF_027474105.1. Taxonomy (NCBI): domain Eukaryota; kingdom Metazoa; phylum Chordata; class Actinopteri; order Cyprinodontiformes; family Poeciliidae; genus Poeciliopsis; species Poeciliopsis prolifica. Next base: position 5,236,360 of record NW_026562407.1, on the reverse strand, counting down.
TACCTGTGTCATTGTTCACTGCTGGACCCTTGTCTCGATCCTAGATCTGCCCTCTTGTGTTCCCCAGTTATCTCCCGTGGAAGATGTAAATGTTTTTGGGAGTATTAATTTTTTTTTTCCATCCTATGTCTGCCTCAGCCTCATTGCACTTTGGGTACTCTTATATAAGTGCCAAAATAAGGCAGGAGATGGATGTATTCTGGAAATAAATTACATATAGACTTAGGGGACGTCTGGAAGTGACTAGTTGCTAAATTTTATTTAGGAATATCCAATTAAATCGAGCCAATAAATGCAATCCATATTTTTAGACTTCGGTGTGAAAAAAAAGCAACAACAAAAAAAAAAAAACATTTGAAAGCCATGTACCATTTTCCGCTTCAGAATTATGTTCTGATTTGTGTTTCATCTATCACATAAAAATCCGACAAAATAAGTTTAAGTTTGTGACTGCAGCGTGACAAAATGTTAAGAGGTGCAGGAGGAATGAATACTGGAAGGGACTGTAAAGAAATGAGGGGTAATTTGGAATTTTTCTGTGGCAAGAGGAAGTAAAAATCTGTCACAAGCAGAGGGAAAGAGAAGGTCAATTAAGAGTTAACCTCATCACGCTCACTGAGGGTCCTCTGAAGCCCTTTAGAGAAGTTCTTTGTACAGATATGAAGTCAAAGACTGCCTATTAAATAGAAGTGTGTTTTTCTAAGTGTTCTGTTCCACAGCATGTTTTGATGGCCATATGGGTACATAGAGAGGGGTGTGTATGTGTATGTGTGTGTGTGTGTGTCGCTGCTATGCTAAAATTCTGTCCAAAAAGGGAAAGAAGAAAGAGAGGGAATGAATCATCGCATTCTGTTCTTTGTTGGTAAAAAGGAAAGCTGTGCTTTTGAAGTCACTTCGGAGTTTAAAACTCCCAATCTGAGGACAGTTTGAGTCCATGGCTAACAGTTCAAACAGCAGCTTGACCAGCTGAGATGAGGGAAAGAGGAAACGTTGTGCAATTATGTCTTTAAGCAAGTTATACAAATACATATAGAGTGTAACTCCTGGTCTCCCATAAGCTCGAAATATAATAGTCCAATTGAAGTAGCTTGCGTTTTTCCATGTGGCCTTCAGTTTTGTTAAAAGCCTTCACGGAGCCCAAAAAAGGAAGGAACAACATGTTGCATGGCTTCACTGCTGTGCGACTCACTCGTCTGAATCCCAGTCAATATTTGATGAGGTCAATATTTTCTTTTTGTTTCTCAGTGAAAAATGCATCAAAATATCAAACGACGCTTTGCTGTAACGTGACACATCCAGCACTGTTTTCCGTCTTGAAATGCTTGTCAGTTCTTGGGGAGCTTTTATGCCACAGATCAAAGCATCGCAAGGCTTCTGTTTTTACACTGACTGCATAAAAGATCAAGGCTCATAATGAGGCAACCTGAGAGGTGATAGTTCAGAAGATGAAAGTATATGGGCTGCTTTGGGTATGTTAAAGAGATGTGCCGCACTCTGAAGCATAACCGTCACATGAGTTGACTTTGATAGTGGCAGAGGTATTATTAACAGTATAATATGCACTTGATCTCTGCTCACTTTCATTACGTTAAGTAAAATCTATGAGTGCCAACAGATGTGTTGTTATAGCCAGTAGTGAAGGGTCATTACCTTTATCCCACTGTGCCAAGACTTGAATCTTTTGACAGAGCTTAAATTGTCTTTAAAAAAAATAAAACTTAAGATGCTGTTTGCCGTAAAAACTCAAACTGCTCCAAATTGAAAAAAGTAAAGTATGGGCTTTAGACGCTTACTGACAGAGAGTGAAGTTCAACTCAATCTCACTTTTAGCCTGAAAATATTGACATATAATTTAAAAAGTCTCTTAAAAAGTCAATATATTTCAATACCCAAATTAAAAAAGTTAATTTTGCACAATTGAAAACACATGTTCACACTCTATTAAAATAACTTTTCTTTTTTTCACTGCCCGGCATTAAATGAGGCTCAGCTTTTCATTTTAAGCTCAGTTTATTACCAAAATAATTTCTCGTAGTTGAACGTCAGCAAAATGATAAAAATATGTTCAGTCAAAATTTTATTTTGGATTTGTTTTTGATCACCTTATATTATGGCCAAACATTTCCACTTGTTTTGTTTTTTTCAAACATTAAACTCTTTTGGTGTGCTTCAATCCGTCTTTTCATTTCTTGTTCTTTTCAGTGAGTAATGGTTTCTCTCTGTCAACCCTAGAAAACAAGCTTTCCTTGTTCCTTCGTTGTTGTGCAGTCAGGAAGCTTAATATTTGACCTGCCAACTGAGGCGAGTAAAGTCTTTTATTTATTTGTTTTTGCTCTGTCCTTGAATGACATTCTGGATAATGCGAAAAGTCTTAAATGTACTTCCCTTTTGATAATATGAGACTTTTTCTCTAACTTTCGTTGTAAAGGTGTTGGAAACAAAATAATCCGCTGTGTGTTCTATTTTGTTTTAATTATATTGATATTCACATTTTAATGGTGAAGCATTAAGGCATCAAATCTTTGGTCACTTCATTTAATGTGATTTATTTAATTTATTATCCAGACGGTTCTGATGTGATTTAAATTGATTATCAATATAACAAGCCCACTCTTCCCGCAAAACAAACCTTACACACAACATCATAATTTGTCAGGCAAGACATTTTAGCTGAATAAAGAAAAAAACAAAAACAAAGAAAAAAAACAGAGATTTCATAAGTCAGACAAAAAATAAAATAAAAAGTTCAGTTACAGAATACATTTAAAAATCCAGTACAAGCAGCTATAAAAAAATGCTTTGGACAAACAGCTGACCTTGTTCACAAAGTAATGAGTTCACTTGCAACAACAAAATCTTTAGATATTTTCAGTTTGTCTGCTACATTTTATAAAGACCGTTCATATTTATACCTGTCTGACTTTCTTTCACTGCTCTCGTTTGTCACACATCACACAAGTGTGGTCACTGTAACACTGTGATTGGAATAGCTGTCGATGCATCACAAGCTATCTTATATACTTGTAATTTTATGACCTTGTTTGTGGTGTTTCAGTTAAATACCTGGGATGTTATATCCAAAAAGAGCTCTGAAATACAAAATCCTGATTCCCAACAACTTCTGGCTGTTGCAATAAAATGTGTCCTCATAGTTATTATGATGGAGCTTTGGCCAAGCCAGTTTCGTTTTGATGCAGAGGGAGTGCAATGTAAGTGAATGTACTAACTATAAACTGTTTTGGTGGAGTGGTTCTTGGTTCTCGTTTTAGGTTCCTCAAATTTAGGTCACAAATTACCATTAAGATAAGATCCACCTTTTAATGCCTCCAAAAGAAGATTTTATCTCCCATCCCTAGTTGCCATTTTGAATAATTTTTCTCACTTTACAAAAACAATGGGAGAATTGCTGTGTAACATGAGTGTTAAGGTATAGTTGGCAAGCTGTACATTCAGTGGCCGTTTATCCATTTCTGAATAATGTCAAAGAATGAGACGAACTTGTTACCAAGCTCACAGCTTTGAGATTTTTTTTTTGTCTAGAAAAAGAATGGATTCCTGGTTCTGATTTGTGAGACTACCATGTGGTAAGTCTGTTAAGCCTTGTTTTTAAACACATGGATTTAATTGCTCTCGCGCATCAATTCTGTTAACAATGAAGCTAAAACCAGCCGGCTGTGTCACTGGCTACGCCAAATGCATTATGACATCTCACAGATGAAAAAAAATGTTGGCTTTTCATTTTCAGCTGCCGGGTTACTGAGAAGTGATCCATTCTAACTCCCAAACATCATTAAGCTGTCACTCACAAGCAAGTGGTTCCATGAACATTCGGGAGCTTGTTAGGTCATTGATTTCCATGTTAACACTGTCCTGCACTTCCGTCAAATCTGTATAAATAGTAACGGCTTAATGTTCTCGAAAATGTTTCTGTTTTAGAGGAAGGAATAATCAAAGTCAATCAAAATAAACGAGGACAGTGTGATGGCAGGGAAGAAAAACAATGACTGACATAAAGGTTTATGTGTACCCAACATAGAGCCGGGGCTCACCAGTGCCAGTCAGTGTTTAGCTAGACCGCCCCTTGTTGTTTGTAAGTAATAATTTAAAACCCCTCAGTCATCCAGGAGCCTTGAGACACAGCAGGTTTCTAATTTAGCTGTAGAAGATGCTCCCACCGTGTAACTAATTCTGTGAAGGGCACAGAAACGCACTCAAAATTTATAATGCTGCCAAAAATCTGAGCACCCACACTCAGAGAGTGCTGAAAATGAAAAGCTTAATTCTGGGTGTCCATCTGGAGATTTCTTAGCAGTCAAACCCTTACAAACAACAATGGACCAGAGCAATGTCATCTTACTGTGAGTGATGTACAGATATGAATCGCGGGACTATCGGAGACGAAAGATGGCCCTCTCATACACTTCAAACGGTTTTCCGATACGTATCACGGTTCCCGAACTGCAAGGAGTTGTTGGGGCTGCTTTTTCCATTAAAACTGACTGAGCTGTCTCACAAAGATAGAAATCTGTCTCTGCCTCACACACATGACAGTTGACCTCTTTAGAACTAAATAGTTACAGTAAATAACTATTTAGTGTTAAATAGCTACAGTAAATAACTATTTAGTGTTAAATAGTTACAGTAAATAACTATTTAGTGTTAAATAGTTACAGTAAATAACTATTTAGCACTAAATAGTTATTTACTGTAACTATTTAAAAGTAAATAGTTATTTACTGTAACTATTTAAAAGTAAATAGTTATTTACTGTAACTATTTAAAAGTAAATAGTTATTTACTGTAACTATTTAAAAGTAAATAGTTATTTACTGTAACTATTTAACTGTAAATAACTATTTACTGTTAAATAGTTACAGTAAATAACTATTTAACAGTAAATAGTTATTAGTTTTGTCAAAGATCAATAATCATATTGATCTTTGACGGTTTTCCCATACGTATCACGGTTTCCGAATGGGAAGGAGTTGTTCGGGCTGCTTTTTCCATTAAAACTGACTGAGCTGTCTCACAAAGATAGAATTCTTTCTGTCTCACACACATGACAGTTGCAGAGGATCCATTGCCATAGCAACGAAGCACAGCAGGGCCAAGCAGCTAATTATAACTACAAAAACGCATCACTGTAGTTTTTACTATGGCAGAGCTCTGAGGAAGGAGCTGGCCTTTAGAACTACTTGTGTTTTGGGCATTTTATAACTGATTTTAACCAACCTTTGCTACACATGGGATTAGTGTTAATTAAGTTTAATTAATCTTAATGAAATTAAGTTTAATTAAAATTTCAAAATTAAAGCCTTGACATTTTTTATATTAATTGACTTTTGGGGCATTTTATAACTTATTTAACACAATCACTGTTACTCATGTGATTAGACTGGACATTTTAAACGAGTCTTACTGAAAATTTCAAAATAAAAGCCTTAAGATGCCTTTTGGGCTCATGCCTATTTTAGTCAAAATGGCTGCCTCAAACCGATACAATTCTGTCTCCCCCTGTCTGACTCACAGCTGGCAGAGGATCCATTACCATAGCAATGGAGCACAGCAGGGCCAGTGGTTAGGACTACAAAAACGCATCACTGTAGTTTTTATTATGGCAGAGCTCTGAGGAAGGTGTTGGCCTTTAGAACTACTTGTGTTTTGGGCATTTTATAACTGATTTTATCCAACCATTGTTACACACAGGATTAGTGTGGTAATTTTAAATTAAGTTGAATTAAAATTTCAAAATAAAAGCCCTGAAATTCTTTTATATAACATAATTGCTCTCTTGGGGATTATGTGACTTTTTTTTAACAAAAGCACTGTTACACTTTGTATTATTTTGGACAGTTAAAATGAAGCTTAATGAACATTTCAAAATAAAAGCCTTAAAATTCCTTTCTGGCTCATGCCTTTTTTAGTGAAAATGGCTGCCTCAAACTGATAGAATTATGTCTCCCCCTGTCTGACTCACAGCCTGCAGAGGATCCATTACCATAGCAACAGAACACAGCAGGTCCAGCTGATTTAGGACTACAAAAACGCATCACTGTAGTTCTAACTATGGCAGAACTCAGAGGAAAAAGCTGGACTTTAGAACTGCTTGTGTTTTGGGCCTAACTCATTTTAACCAACTATTGTTACACATGGAATTACTGTGGCAATTTTAAATTGAGCTTTAAAACAAATTTCAAAATAAAAGCCTTCACAATTTTTACATCAAGTAAGTGCTCTTTTGACCATTATATGTGTTATTTAATCCGATCACTGTTAGACATGGGATTAGATTGGCAATTTAAAATCAAACTCAATGACAACTTCAAAATAAAAGCCTTAAGATTTGCCTGTGGCTAATGCAGCGCCACAGGCACTGCAATGATATTAGCTTGCATGATCTTTTTCCCTTCATTAACATCACAAACATTAGCATTTTGTTGTTCCCCACTAGTGCACTGCTGTAGGCAGTGCAATAAGATTATCCTGCATGATCTTTTTCACTCAGGCTAGGGCTCTGCCTTGCGCAGCAAGGCAGAGCATTAGCATTAGCCTTTTACCTTAAATGAGGTATTAGCTATTTCCCTTACTTATTACCCATGTTTAGTATACTGAAGGCAGTAAGTCATGCTTGTGACAGTAAGTCATGCTTTCTATAGCATGGATGCTAATGTTTAGCATCAGAACGCTGGGTCCAAACCAACGGGCACACTTTGGCAGGCCCCGGTTAAATTTCTTCAGGAATTTTATAGTTATTATAACTTTTTCTTCCGTAGACCGGAATGCGGCTCGCACCGCTGCGAGCCCAACCACAAAAGTGGTATCAAAACTTGCGGCTCGTTCCCGGCATTGGAGCTATTACTTTTATGGGGAATTGGCGTTACGACGGCGACGTAAAAAGCAAAAAACGAGTGAAATTTCCAACTGCCGAAACGCAGAGCATAACTGCCACCAACTGCCGCTACGCTAGAGTGAAAAATGAAGTGGATTTCTGACCCCAAATAAATTTTGAAATCGCCGCCACGCCCACAAATATCATGCTATCGGTATGAAACTCGGACATGACATCGATACGAATTTTTCTAGGGCTTACGGTTTTCTGTCAAGGTGCTTCAGAGCAAAATCAAGTTCCAGCCTAACTGACGCTCTCTACCATGTATTTTAATACTTTTATGGAAAATTTCAGACCTGAGTGCACACCATTTTTCTCTCATCGCTGCAATTACTGTGAATGAGCTACAGATTTGATTTGCAGGACAATCGGAGACAAAAAAATAGCTCTCTTATACGCTTCGAACGGTTTTCCGATACGTATCACGGTTTCCGAACGGCAAGGAGTTGTTCGGGCTGCTTTTTCCATTAAAACTGACTGAGCTGTCTCACAAAGATAGAAATCTGTCTCTGCCTCACACACATGACAGTTGACCTCTTTAGAACTAAATAGTTACAGTAAATAACTATTTAGTGTTAAATAGTTACAGTAAATAACTATTTAGTGTTAAATAGTTACAGTAAATAACTATTTAGTGTTAAATAGTTACAGTAAATAACTATTTAACACTAAATAGTTATTTACTGTAACTATTTAAAAGTAAATAGTTATTTACTGTAACTATTTAAAAGTAAATAGTTATTTACTGTAACTATTTAACTGTAAATAACTATTTACTGTTAAATAGTTACAGTAAATAACTATTTAACAGTAAATAGTTATTAGTTTTGTCAAAGATCAATAATCATATTGATCTTTGACAAAGATCGTTTTTAATAGTTTAATAGTTTAATAGTTTTGTCAAAGATCAATATGATTATTTTATAATGATTTCATCAACACTGTGTCTCCAGTTATAAGGTTGAACTGAAGGGGAGATTGTTCAGTGGTTACCACCGTAACCATTAAACAACATCAAGGGAAAACAAGACTTCAGTCATTTGTGCGTCTTTTTGTGTTTCTATTGTCTGGAAAACTATAAATAGGATTTCAACAACACCTAAAACAGCAACAAGCGACTCATTACATCGGCAAGCGACTTTAAAAAAAAACCAAGCCCAAATCCGCTTATGATAAGCGGACGTTTGGAGCAGAACTCAAAATGTGCATCTGCCTCCATATTTCATGTTTCTGCCGCATAGACTCTCCTCAAATTTAATCACAAAAGAAAATAGTAACACAAAGTGATTTTGACAAGTCACTGTAGTCTCACTACTGGGTTTGAAAAAGCAATGCGTTAGATTACTAGTTCCTGAATCAGTGGTTGAAAGTCAGTAGTGACATCACTGCACACAGGTTTGTCTTTTACCTCCGTGAACATGAACTCTGCCTCCCACCAGAAACCCTCTGTTCTCAGCGTCCACTAACCGTTGGACCATTTCTGAGGAGGGAGACGTGGAAGTTGATCTCTGCTCTGATTGCTGATGAAATGAAGTCACTCGTGCTGCAGCGGCTTCATTGGCCAAATCACGGGCCTTGACTTTGACACGTGCTGTTGAAGATGTAAAACCAACAGCACACAGAAAAAGAAAATCCCACGTGAAAAAGTTCCGTCCACCCGTCCATCTGTCCTTCCATCCATTCGTCCGTCTGTCCACCCGTCCGTCCATCCATCCGGCCATCCATCCGTCCGTCCGTCCACCCGTCTGTCCACCCGCCGTCCGTCTGTCCACCCATCCGGCCGTCCACCCGTCCGTCCGTCTGTCCACCCGCCGTCCGTCTGTCCATCCGCCGTCCGTCTGTCCACCCGTCCGTCCATCCATCCGGCCGTCCACCTGTCCGTCCGTCTGTCCACCCGCCGTCCGTCTGTCCACCGCTTGTATCCAGGAGCTCATGACCATAAATGAGGGCGGGAACGTGGATCGACTGGTAAATCGAGAGCTTCGCTTTTCAGCTCTGCTCTCTCTTCACCATGATGGACCGGTACAGCACCTACTTCACAGCAGACGCTGCTCCGATCCGTCTGTCAATCTCTCGCTCCCCTCTTCCATCATATGTGAACAAGATCCCGAGATGAACTCCTCCACTTGGGGCAGGACGCTGGCCTCGACCCGGTAAAAGGCTCTCTACCCTTTTCCGGCTCGGGACCATGGCCTCGGACTTGGAGGCACAGATTCTCATCGTGGCCGCTTCACACTCGGCTGTGAACCGCCCCAGCGAGAGCTGCTGATCACGTCCCGATGGAGCCAATAGGACCACATCATCCACTAAAAGCAGAGATGCGATCCTAAGTCCACCAGAACGGATCTCCTCAACACCTTGACTGCCCCTAGAAATTCTGTCCATGAAGTAATGAACAGAATCACAGAGGGCAGCCCTGGCGGAGTCCAACTCTCACAGGGAACGAGTCCGACTAACTGGTGTTCCACGACCAGGACGAAAACCACACTGCTCTTCCACAATCCGAGGATCCACTATCAGACGGAGCCTCCTCTCTTCCGTCCTTCAACCCAGACCTGCTCTCACCGACAATGCTTCAGAGAGTCGATCATATTTTAATATCCATCATGGATTTTAAAATATCCAAGATGGAACCCAATATTTTAGAGTTCCTGACTCATACATATTCAGGAAAGCTCGCCCGACTCTCTGAAACACTGTCGGTGTCTCTTCAGTGTTGATTTCTTCTGTTTCTGCAGGTGTTGCTGTTTTCTGCATATTTTGACCGCTATCTTTAGATTTAATGCGATCTAATTTTATCTTCAAAACCACAATCTCCTTATTTAACTCGTCAGTTTCCGATTCCATCCACATACGATCCCTGTTGTGTTCCATTAATCGGCTGTGGGCCTCTCGCCGAATGCAAATACTTGTTTGTTGCATTTGCTTGTTCGTTTTATTTATGTCCTCAAATTCATTTTTTAAGGATTTAATCGTCCCTCTCGCCTCCTTTAATTCTTCGTTCAGGGCCCTGATCCGGTTTTCATTTTCCTCCTTCAAATCAAGGAGCATTCTATTTTGCTCCCTGAAAAACCGAGAGTTGCAGTCCGAGTTGTTGCTCATTCGCTCCATCTTGCTCCTCAGTTTATCAACGGTTATTTTGAGTTGCAAGTTCTCATTCTCCAACTCTTTGCAGCGTTTCTCTAAAACTTCCAAAGTGGTCGATACACTGTTTTGCGCCATTGTCCTTCAACTTTATGAAATCGCAAATGAATCTCTCTGTAGAATCTTGGAATATAGAGACAGTCACCAATGATGTCACAGAGAGGATGAGTGATATCACAGTTTCGCATCAAAGCCACAAGAAGTCTGTTGTGCGCGAGGGGGGAGGAGCGGGAGAAGATATTTTTTTTAACTTTATTCCCAGACACACTGTATAACGACAGTGAAACATTTCTTTCACGAAAAACAAATACAGATAAACAGTGTTCAAGAAAAAGCTAAGCTAATTCAAAGCAGTACAGATTTCAATTGTTTTAATAGCTACTTTCTGTCAGACTCTTAATATAAAACTTAACTTCATTGTAAAATACAGCAAAGCATGGATTTCCCTACCAGGAACAATGAATATGATATTTACCGAGTGACAATAAAGGATTTATGAGAAACTAAAAAAAAACCTGCAGCAGCATCATTCTTTAATACTTCCTGTCATCTTCTTTGTTATTTCTGCCAGTAGTAACATCCAGTTGTTGATCACACGACATGATGTGAAAAATGTGTTTCTGTTGCAGTTTTGTGAAATAAACTAATTTATACAGTGAGAAAACCAACTCAACCTAACGCAAAAAAATTAATCAAAAAACATGTTTTTTTCAAAATGGTGTGTTTCCATTAGGTAAATTTATTGTTTTAATTCCAACTTGCACAATAATATGATCAATGGAAACACACCTGTCTATTATTTACAATAGTAATAGCAGGAGATAATCAGTCAGTATGATTTTTATGCTATCTAAACCTGTTTATCAGTCTAAAATAAAAAATATATATTAAAATATATAAATAGCTTTTTATATCCCATTATTAATTGATAAATTCAAAATTAATCAACAAAATAAATGAGTTTTTGACATGTTGATGTTGGAAGCATTTTTTATCTGCAGCTGTATCTTATGCTGAAAATAATCTATAAGAATGCTTTGTTTTTACATTTTAGGCAATAAAATGTTTATTTTCTGTATTAAAAAATGGCATAATTGTTTATTTAATGTATTTCTAATATAATATACAAAAGCCTGAAATTATTGAAGGCACAATCTGCAGAATTTATCTGAATAATTGACAGAAAATTGGATCAAAAAGTGATTGTCTCCTGGTATAAACTCAGTTTCTCCTTTTTTGTTATTTTTTGCGCTGATGTTTTCCATCCTTTGCTGGAAGCAGCTTTCTTACCTGGTGTCCTGCAGTCTACAGGTGAGGCGCCAGATTCAGTCCTAGTTCCTCTCTCTCCTGTCCACTGCTGTCAACACACCAACACTCTCCAGTGGATCCATGGCACTGGAACACACAAGAGGAATAACATTAATGAACACATAGTAGGAATGAATGAATAAACAGATGCAAAAGGAAAGTCTAGAGTTACCTGTTGAGGTAGGAACTGCCCCTGTGCGTCACAGCGAGGGACAAACACTGGAGCTACGAGGTAACGCTCCTGAAGCCTGGCCTGTGCTCTGTCTCTCTGTTCCTCACATGCAGTTTTAGGATCATCTGATCCAAAAAGAAGAAGAAAAAGAGCCAGAAATGAAGCCATTTTACAACAGATGGCATGGGATTGATTAACAGAAATCAGTTTTCTTCCATAATTCAACGTGACATTAATTTATTCCCTTCAAAGCTGCAGTTTGTGACTTTTCGATTTGCTTTAATGTGTTTAAAATGTCACCATGTTGTGATAGTTTGGTATGAGACAGATTAGCCTGGCTAACAATGATGGGACTAGGATGGCTAACGATGACAGCATTAGCATGGCTAGCAATGATGACATTAGCATGGCTGTTGACGACAGCATTAGCATAGGCAACAATGACAGCATTAGCTAACGATGATGGCGGGTAAATGGTTATAATTGCTATAATTGTTTGTTGGTTCTCCACCATTAACCTAGTTTGTCTCTACTGTTCGAGCTAAAAGCTAAAGGACCAATTCCATTTTTGTTATGTAGTTATCTTTGCTGATAAACATTCAACAACGACAGAAATATGATGACGGGTTGAGGAGAGCAGAGATCTTCTGCTCTCCTTTGAGAATAGCTAAATATGTTTGTGTAGGAGAGAAAATCTGGCTGAAGGAGAACCAAACAGAGCATTCTAGTTTGTTTTCGCCTTAAATTTGTTTTGGTCTTTTAATTCACAATGTGAATATTGCTACTGAAACAACTGGTCATGGCAAATTTATTTTTATGTGTAACAAACAGATGTCAGCGATGGCTACTTATCACACAAGAAACAAATGGTGCTTTTATTCATTATATGAGGGACTTATATGGCCAAAGGATGTAAAACCTGATCTTTCACCAGTCTAGCCTCGGCAGTACTACTTGGTGATGTTAAATGCTGAAACTTTAGCACATATAAAAATTTGCAATAGTACAAAAAGGGCAAGTCAAGCAGTGACTTGCCCTTTTTCTGTTTAAGAAGGGTTTAATTTTCTTTTCATCACGCAGTTCTGAAGTTTTAAAATGATGACTTTACATATTTGAGATGCTGTTTAGAGATTTTCAATTTACTCTGTTGTTGCAGCAGACATTTGTATGTAATATTCCCAAATATATGGGGTATTTTAGGCCATAGTAGGCCAGCTTACCACTTGGTAACTGTGACAGCCATAACAAAACTAAGTAGTTTTCTCAGTATTTGTGACTGTATTTTACAGGTAGTAGTTTCTTGGAGAACATTTAAAACCACTTCATGGTTCATAATGCATTAGACGACTTTTGAAGTCTGACATTTAATGACGCATGTTCCTGAAATTGTTTTTCTCCTCCTTCATCAGGTTTTTTAAGAAATGGTGACTTGTCAGGTTTGTGGAAGTGAGCAGTAAAAGCTAACTCGGCATGTTTATGGTAATTTTGGGCATCCCAGCTTCTATTTCTGTAAGAAACATGGAGGTGTGGAGCTAAATGGCGCTTTTGCAAGCTGTTTTTTGGGGGAACTGTAATTGGGAGAGTCAAATAAGTGCGTCCAACAGCTGTCATTTAACAAACCACTTAACGCTTGCTTCTTCTGAACAAAAGTAATTTGACACCTGCATTTTTGGTAACAAAATACAGGATCTGTGACAAATGACTAAAACAGTGCAGCAATTTTACAAGATTATTTTTCTAATTTAGTAAAGAAACTGAATCTGTTGTTCGGGGATTCTATTTTACAGTGCCTCTAAAAATAATTAATACTCTTTAAATTTCATTCATATTTTTGTCATATTACAGCCACACACTTGAATGTCTTGTATGGATTTTAACGTCAACAGAAAGTAGCACGATTCAAAGTTTTCAAATTTGTAAATAAACATCTGGAAAGTGTGGTGTGCTTTTAGATCAAGCCCCCTGACTATTTTTGTTGAACCATTTGGCAGTTCCTCCAGCTTTCCCCCAGTGTTAGTATTTATTTAAATGTTTTCACACAATATTTCCCCTTTTCTTATGTGTATTTGGGTCACTAATTATTTTTTTGTCTGGCTGAGTTTTAAAGGATTGGCTGAGGGAAAGCACTGATTGTAAGGCAAAACCAGGAAGTGGAGCAAACCATCAGGCTGCTGGAAGCATGTCCCTAGGAGACTCTACCTCTCTCTACTAATAGCACCAATGCTAAATATTTTTAGTGTTAGGTTATTTTTGATTTTACATTTGTGTTGTAGTTCAACTTTGTAGGCATTGCTTGTCTTTGACTCCTGCCCCGTCCCTCCTCGTTTGTGTAGGCCAGCCTTTGTGTATAAATTTGCTCCATGACAAAAATCCTTCACCATATTGCCCTGGAGTTAGCCCTATCCACTCTGAGCAGCTTTTCTATCTCTTCCAAAGAAAGAAAAGGCAGCCCGCCAGCGTTATGCTCCCACCATTATGGATAGACTGATTCAACAGTGCTCTGCAAGATGTCAGGAAGCTAGGCATATTGTTTCATAACCTAACTCTGCAATAAAGTTCTCTACAACTTTCTCCTTGACCTTTCCTACTGGGTCACTTGTTCTTGATGATGCTGTTTGTGCTTAACATTTTCTAGCGAACCTCTGAGACTTTCACAGAACATTTGTATTTATACTGTGGTTAATTTAGACCCAGGTGGACTTTATGTACTAATTAGATGTCTTTTGAACATATGTGATTGTTCTGTACTTTTATTTTGGGAGTTGGTAGAAAAGGAGACCAGAAAGCTGCTTTCTGAAATCTGAAAAAAAAAGAAATATTACAATCATTAAAGATTTACAATCTTTTCCTATCAGAAATATTTTGATTTATTATTATTTTTTTATTATTATTATGTTTTTTTTTTTTTTTACAAATCATCAAACAGCAAATAGAGCAAAATAAAAGAACAAAAAAAGCTGCCTTACATGTTTCTGAAGAAATATAATATTGCTTAAAAATGCAGCAACTGCAAGTGGTAGAAAGAAATAATACCAAGAAGTTGTTTTTAGAGACCTTCATCATGAAAAGTCTGCTTCAAACATTGCAATGTTCTTTCAGGGATTTTTTTTTTTTTTTTTTTTTTTTTGCTCCCAGCCTTCATTCTACAAGTTTCACATCAGATGTGCAACAAAGCCCTTTCCTTTTTTATGCGTTAACTTTTTGATAAGCAAGGGGCGACGTCTTAGCCACTTGTCAGTCACCCACCATTTCAGCCACATCAATTTAAATGGACAAAAACAGCCAGAGAGCCAATATTTAAACCAACCAATTCAGCTTCAGGACACTCAAATGATATTGCAGATTTGGAGGTTTCGTCCAGCCAAGTTTAAATAAGCATTTCTATGTTCTGCATTGGGTGTGTAACATGGTGTCAGGTAGCTGCAATGAACGCAGGGAGGCAGAGGGAGTGCAATCAGCCAGCCTTCGCCTGGTTGATATGGAAGGCCGTTGCTGCACACACAAACAACCAATCACCAAGGGACAGTGATTGATGTCTCATCCCGCTTTGAAATCTATCACCCGACCAAGTGGCTGTCGAGAGCTTGCCTCATAGATTGTTAAACATGGCCTAATATGCATCACCCTGGCAAATAGTTCATTCATTCTTTATTATGTGAGTCTGAGTTGTGTAAGCAATTGTCTAAATGTCTTTTTAATGCACTGAGTGCTTCAGTGTCCACAATAGCGCTTGTTTATAAGTAAATTGATTTGGTGCGTTTTTATATTTGATCAGACACATTTCTGACTCTTGAAATTCAAAAGCAGTGAAATTACTAGTGTGATCATAAGCGTAATTGAAAGGACCTTTATTTCATAATTATTTAATGTCAATGGTGAAGCTCTAGTGCAGACCTGTCATCCACAGGAGGCCTGTTTTCTTGTTTTCTGCAAAAAGGCTTTGCTTCAGATTAGATTCAGTTAAAGCAAACTCCATCTTAACGAAAAGTAATTGAAAGATACATGTTATGTGGCTCTAAATGTGAAAAAGCAGAGGATTCATATTCGAGAATCAGGTGATGTTCAGGGAATTAAGCTTGAAGGTTCAATGAAAATCCCCAAGAGGTCAGATGATGATTAGCTGAATTAATCGGGTAATTCACCACTTTCATTTTCAGTTTCCTGATGCAAGTCTTTGATATCAGATTAAGTGTTATTACTGTTGTTGTCATATTTGTTTGCTGTCGCATCATTGCTGCCATCTATGTTGTATACCTGGCGTGTGAGAATTTTCTGATGGATCTAAAAAAAATCCAAACTGGACAACTAAATTGAGAATGTTAATGTCTGCAATGTGTTATTTTGCCATAGTGTGTTTTTACATGCTATTGAAAAAACTGGTACTAATATGCAGAAGTAGAACTGTGGTATGAATTTTTATTTAATATAAAACAGGTCATAAGTCCCTTGATATATTAAGATGTTGTCCTAAAACACTTAATTGATGACTGTATAAAGTAGAAATAGTGTAATATATGAAAGTCTTTGTATTTGTTTATGTTTCTAATGCTTAATCATTAAGATTGAAGGAGAGATTGAATGATTAATAATAAATGTACCTTTTGATTGTATTAGTGTTTAGCTCTTGTCAATTTCCCTCTTTTTGTTTAAGTATTTATTAATCTTGGTGTTGATTTTTAATCAATGCTAACAGTGAAAAACAAGAAGGCCTATGCAATTTCAAATGCAGATTGCTCAGTGCAAAGACAGAAACAATCAGTCTGCTGAAGGATTGTTTTATGATGAACATAATTACAATTTTATGTGTCTTAGCATTGCTACAAACAAACTGGATTGGAAAGAGGAGGAAGCAAAATAAGGATAGATGTTATGTGGAGACATAAAGCATTAAATCCACCCCTCCACACTTAATTAGCAGAAATCAAACACAAGTCTACTTGCAAACGCAGTGAGGCAACAGTCTGGTTTATTCTAAGATCTGTGAAATCACACTGCATCCCGCTTGTGTCATTTACCTCATCTCACCCTTCACTGAAAAAAGACTTGTGAACAATAATGTTTCTTGCTTTTCAGACTCACTCTCTTTCCCCAGTTTGGTTTCACGAAGGCACAGGGTGCAGCAGGCAGATAACTGTGATCTAGTGAACACGTATTTTGTGTAAACCTACTGAAATGATCTGAAAGATGTACATGAGTCTCATTCGTCACGAGTGTGAAAAAAGCCGCCCAAGAGGGTCAGCAGTATCACTTAAACTCTCCGCCCGCGTGGAGTGTTCTGTTTATCATCCACCATCTTGACAAGTCTGTCCTCATCACCACACTTATGTCCTCTCCCTCCAGACACTTGTCCTCTCCCACTGCAGGCTGAGGAAGACATCGGGAAAACGGGGGAGGAGAGGTACATTAACTGCAAGGGTTATTTTTCTCCCCTGATCCCTGTCAGATAACAGTGTTTGGTGTTTTTTGTCTGTGGCTACCCTTAATCAAGAGGAGGTGGGACATCGAAGGAATTTGAGTGGGATGCTGATAAAGTTTGTTTCCAGGGCCTAAGGATACAAATGATCTTAAAAATTTTGGCTGCACCAGAGGAAGAAACTGTCACTTTAGGAAATGATAAAACTTTTTTTGTGTATCGCTCCCTTGAGGTCTGACTTGCCCACTGTCTTCCGAGGGCGACATTGAGAAGTGAAAATTACCGTTTGCCATAAGTCAAATTGCTTCAGAGTTTGATCAAACAAACCATAGTAAAGCATTTGAGAACTGGAAGAGAACTGACAGTTCCACAACTGAATATGCAACTTGGAAGCACTTTGTTTGATTCATTCAGAAATTCTGAATTGCCAGGTGCTGGTCTTTATTATTATTTTAAACTCAAATGCATATTTAAAATTCCCATCAAGCTAGTTTTAATTTTGAAATGTTTATAAGTTTAATAAGGCCATACATGATTTATATTCCAACCTGCAGTGTTTACGTCTCGGCTCGATGCCGTATGTTTGTTGAAACAAAAGTGTTCATTTCAATAATTTTAGACCCAAAACCTCACTTGAGTTTACCCCTCAAAGACTTGACATAGGGAAAAAGCACTAAAACAAAAACTGTCTGAATGGCATGATGGAAGATCTCTTTCACCCCAACAGCTGGGAGCCCCACTTCCATACCATAAATAGGAGCAAACGGTTGGGTTCTGTGTTTTTCCGTGTTTACTTTGAGTTCCTGTTGTCTCTGTGCTCTCCTCGTTGTCCTGGCTTCCCCTTGATTACTCCCAGGTGTGTCTTGTTTCCTTGATTACCGTCAGTGTATTTAATCCCACCTGTGTCCTTTGCTCCTCATTGGGTCTTTGTCATTGCTTGTCTTTGTTTGTGCCGTCCACCTGTATGACTGGTTGCTACCGGGTTTGAGCCCTGGCTTCCTACTCAACCGTACTGCATGGCTGTGGATTTACTGAGTTTTTGTATTTTTTGGTTCTTTATTATTATTGAAACCACCTTACGCCTTACCTGGGTCTTGAGCGTCTGCCTCACCACCAACATCCACATCATTCCCTGACACAAACACTTGATCAGGATTCACTAAAATGGTAATTTACTCCTCTAACTCTATATCGTCTGCAGTTCAGCTGCAAATAAAAATGCAGTTGCAGAATACGTGGCACGGACAGGATTTTGAGGAGAGAGCTACACCCAAAGTATATATGCAATATGTGTAACATGCAACCTCTTTCATACAAGAAATTGGTGACATCTGATGACAGATTCAGATTTTGAAGACTTCAAATTAGTTTCCAATGGAGATACAAGGAAATGAGATTTAGTGCACTTGTATCTTTACAGACTTATAATACTTTAGCGTTCCACAGTGTATTCACATTTTGTAAGATAAAAATCCATGAAGAACTGGTACAGGAATGACAAGAATTTAGCATTTCAAAGTCATTCTACAGTTCACATCAAACAAAACACCAGTCATATAACCCATCACAAATACATTTTAGCCTCTTGAATTCCTCTATCCCTATCGGCTCCCCCCCTTGGGAAATATAACTATTCCCAGGACTGAAATCCTTGGTGTGCTCGCCATAGATCAAACAAGCCTGGTGGTGAATTGCCAAGGCCACTAGAACCTGTGCAGCCAGACACACAGAGCGCCTTTGTTAATCCCTGCTAGTCAGCCGTCAGCAGCTCCTCGAGAGGATTTACTTATTCTCCCAGGACACACCACTCTGGATGAAGTCACAAGATGAGAACCAAACTGAACTTGATATCCAGCATAAAAACAAGGGCTTGAAGATATTTTCCCCCTCCTATGATGGAGATCAGACTTCACTGCCCTCCCCCATCGTCTTCCTACTCGCTCTCATTCCTGAGACATCCCAATTAAGAGTGAAGTATTTGTGTGTGGGCTTCGTCTTGGTTCAAACAAAGACCTAATCATAGAGCTGCACTGGCACAGCAGTTGGCAAAGGGGTAAAGCGTTGGCCTGGATTCTGATGGAAAGTTTGTTTCACTTTTTTCCCCCCTCCACTTCTCACTGGTCTCAGAGTGCTTTCTGTTTGTTGCTCCGAAATCACAGATCAGCATAACTGTTTAATGTGAAATTTACCTTTGATCCAGCTGTGCTAAATTTAGCATGGCGCAGAGCAGCAGTTTTTTTTAATTGTTTGTTTGTTTATTTTTATTTTTTTAAAGCAGAGTGAAGTGATGTCTCACTTTGAGACATTTCAACAGAAAAAAAGTGAAATAGCCATAAAAAAATGAAAAAGCAGGACTTTAAAACCCACATTTCACCACTAGTGATCCCTCTAATTCATACTTGCCATGTTGAGGAATCATCATGTGCTGAAAAAACCAGCTAAAGTTAAAAAGTATCAGAATGGGGAAAGAAAGGGGATTTGAGAGACTTTGAGTGTGACATGTTTGTTGTTGCCAGATGGGCTTATCAGAGTATTACAGAAGCTACTGATGTACTGGGATTTTAACCATTTTATTTGAGTTGCAGAAAATAGTTTCAGAACTGAGAAAGTGGTTTAAAAACTAAGAAAATATTCGTTAAGTAGCTGGAATTTGTTTTTCAGTATTGTTAGAGAGATGACTTAACTCAAACTGAAGGTTGCCCAAAACTGATTAGGGGTTCAAACTGGCAACCCACTGGATACAGGACAAGCCTCCTGAGCAACCATTAACAGTTTTAGGAGTTCATCCTGTTGCTGGTGGGTTGCTGGTTCGATGCCCCACTCCATCTGTCTCAGTCATTGTCGTTGCCCCAGAGCAGCTGTGGCTCCAATGTAGGAGGGTACCAGTACCACTATTAGCTTGTGAATGTGTCCTGAATGGGTGAATGACTGAAGGTAGTGTAAAGCACTTTGGAGTCCTCTGGACTAGACAAAGCGCTAAACAAGTACAGGTCATTTACCATTTGTACATTGGCTCAGGAAGCACCAGCATGACTGCAGATGAGGCCACAATAGTTCAATCCATCTCCTACTGCATCAGTTATGAAAATGTCTGCGAGGTATTTTAACTCTCCAATTTAACGCAAAAATTTTAGAGATGCAATCCACCCTTTTCAGGATAAGACCTAAAGTCTCGGACTTGGATGCAAGCCACGCAGAGGGCACTGATGGTTATGCTTTCGGCCAACAGAGGGAAGGGGCGCCTAATCGGTGCTGTTCCTCCGTTATTGATCAATTCATACACAAACAGCTGTTAAGTACATAAAATGCTGACTAGAAAAAAAAAATTCCCCTCATCTTTTTAGCGCCCCCTTGAGTGCAGCGCTCCTATGCGTTGCAGACATTGCATCCCCACTTTTTGCACCACTGCTAGCAGCAACCCTTGCAATGTTCTACATAAGCTAAAATAAAACACTTAAAATGTTCATATATTTGTGTTTAGAGATGTTTATGAGATTCATAAAACAAAACAGTTCAAAGAGAAAATTTAAATAGCTCAACAGAACAACTTTTGAGATCATTCTTATGACTCTAATTTGTTTATTATTGATCAATTAAAAAGAAAAAAATCAGTATGCATTCCATTCACACATGACTGTGTGCATTAAATGTGTAGATTTTACATGCATAATGTTTAAATAAGATCTTAGCTTCATAGGTAAAGACATTTACTCTCTTTAACCATTGCATTCCCTCTGCTGACTTGAAATCTCCCATGGGCTGTCCCAAGGGTTTAATTATGTGAAAGTGCTGAGATATGGAGAGATGAGTGAAATCTTAATTCATTCTGACTGCCAGCCAAAGAGAAATACGGGAGCAATACCTCCTGGTCGGATATGGGAGCAAAAACACCTTAAATGTCAATGTGAGGTAGATTTAGTTGACTGATGCTTCGCTTCTGATGTTTCGCTTTTGAGCGTTTTATGTGAGAAAACAAAGCAGAAATAAAGCATTTCCCCCTTCGCCCTTGTTCGCCAATGTTCACAAACACAAGCAACCACTGTGACCTTAATTAATATGATAAGATGCTTTATTACTCTACAGCATGTACGCTTGAAATAGAAGATGAAACAGTGTTTGTATAACAACACCTTTATTATTCACATGTTTTATTTTCAAGTGGCTTCCTCGTTAATCTAGGCTAATTATGGCTGTAACACTTAGGAGAGTGGATGGAAGAAACATGATTGGAGAGCACAAACGCTCTCTCAAAGATACGCAAAACAACCACTAAGGGGGTGTGATTTGCAGCGAGTTGCCCTAGATAATGCAGAAGTTTGTTTGTAGTCATGCATGTAGCCTCAAACATACTGCTTAATTTGTACTTCTTGCTTTCGTTGTTTTTTTTAGGTTGATTGCTTTTTTTTTTTTTTTACTCTATATAAAATAGACCACAAGGCAAACCCCCCCCCCAAAAAAAACCTTTAATGTGTGACGATCCAAAAAAAGATCAATAAATGTAATTTAAAAACACAATGAACATTGGAAGAACAGGTTTGGTTTCTCAAACAACTCGGGCTTTCTTTCTTGCTCTCAATGTCAGTTAAAATTACTGATTGCAATAATCAATAATGAACTCACCTATCAAGAATCTGCAGTGATAATTTGTCAAGATTGAAGTCCAGTGTAGAATATATTAAAACAGTTTTATTTGCAGGCATGTCTAGAATGCACATGAGGAAGGACTGCCATAAGTGATGACTTTACAAGTGTTACAGGCAGTTTCTGTAGCATGCCGAAGGCCAAAGTGCAAAGAAATTCTGTCCACAGAGAACATGCAGAATTATTAATTCAAGAAAAACATAAAAATCTGACCACATCTTCGAAGCAAGATGTGACATTCACACCTTTGTGTGAATGTCAAGAGTATCTTAGACAGTGGAGCTTCGTAAAAAGAAATACTAGTATAGGGCAGAATCCGCCAGATCTGGTAAAACTGAATGAAAAAGCAAGATTAGCAAAAATTGTTTCAAACATCATAATTTGTTCCTTAAATGACTAAAGATCGTCTGAAAACATGCACTGTAGGTTCAGTTGAAACTTATGCACATTACTTGGGCTTTTCCACCCATCGGTTAAACACATACCCTATAATATCGGGTATAGTCAATATCGCAGCTCCAATAATTACACCAGTGGTGCTTTTGCTAGTCGTAGTTCACCTCAGAGACAATATGTACTCCACTAACTTGAGTAAAAACACTAAATTCCCTGTGAGACCTGCTGGCAGACTGCTGCTTGCTCTTTGAAAGTAAGTTAGAATATTTAATCAGGTTGTTTGTGATCCAGTTTGCACATTAACTATTGATATTCCAAGCCTTGTGCCATTACACTGCATGTGAAGACTAATTACATTATATTATAATACTAATTACAGTCCTAAGGGTCGCGTAAAATTGTTGGCTGTCATTTTCATACCAAACTAGCATCCAAGGGGCAGGGTGTGCATAGCTAGCCCTGAAAAGGAGATGTGTGAGTACTGCATCAAACTGTGCTGACCATTTTCTTTTTTTTTCTCCTCCTTATTGACTGCACATATGAAAGCTGATTTGTGCATGCTTCTTCAAAAATGGCTATAAACAAAAATGATAAATGTAAATGTCCTTGTAAATGAATCTCAGAAGCATAAACATGATATTGTTGGCTTTATTTCTAGAGTGGAGGGCCTTATTATTCTGGTTCTTCTGTATGACACTTCTGGGTTGTGTCCCAGTAGAGAGCCTCGCAGAAACTGGGTCGAATGTTAAATCGGCTGTTGAATCAAGAACAAAGTGTTAGAGGCTCAAAAGGAGGCTTGATTTGCTGAAAAGAGGTATCATTGTATCAGCGTTTTCTTCTTATTTAAGCATACCTTAATTATGTGGACTTATTCCACAAAGAAAAGGCGGACCAGTGGCATGCAAATAAGATTTTTTATTATAGAAAAATCACGATTAACATTAAGTGGAATTAGTACAAGATACAGTGCTTTGCCAAAGTATTAAAAATATTTTTTCCACAAACCTTACAGCAATTTATTAATGTCATTTGTGTGAGACAACCAAAATTCTGAAGTTTATTGAAAATTATACAGTAAATAAAATCTAAGTATTTAGCCCCAGGGTGATGCCATTGCATAAGCTGGGAGTAAATGCTATAAGTGTCAACAGTTCAGAGGGTGCCATAAAAAGGGCAAGAAAAACAAATAACTTTCACTAAAATGTTTGAGTCTTAGAGGTAATAGGAATATTAAGAATTACATCTAACAAAGATACTTTTCTTAGCCCCTCCCCCTCTGTTTTGAACAGATAATAAATACAAAATTTCAGCCTTTTACATTTGTCTTGCTTCAAGTATGATCTGCTTATGTGACTTGATGTGAAGACATTCTGCAGACTTTGAGGATTTTTCAACAACCGCCTCCTAATAAATCTTCCTCCGGAACGATGGAGGTTGGACAAATGCACCACAATGCATTTGTCTAAATGCCTAGCAATAGTTCTGCTTCCAGCAACAGGAGATAAAATGAAATGATTTGGATCAGAATATTTTGTCTATAAAAATGGCATAGTCAAAGTCTAGATCTAAATCCAATTGTTTTAAGGGATGTGATTTATTTTTTACTTTTTTACAAATCACTCCTTTTCATCACCAGGTTTGTTTTCAATAACGCTCTTATCTTAATAAATAGTTTAAACCGTTGCAGCTGTTTTTGGCCAGGTGACATGCATGTTGCTACAATTTCCAAGCTTTCTAATATCCACTCAGAATGAACTTGATAATATTCAAAATATATGTGCACATAATTTTGGAGTGTTCTGTGCTAGTCACCTACAGATGTAACGCCTTTGAGGCTCCATCTTCTTGGTGTCATGATGTAAATTGGTCCCTGATGCAACGACTTTTCTGCCTCCTGGTGCCCCCTCATTTGGCGCAGAACTTTAGGGAAGTTTGCCACTGTACCAAACCTTGGGAGGTTTTTAAGGAAACGGATCTGTGGCTTGGGAAGAAAAATCAGTTTGACTTCCCTGTCTATTTTCTGCATCATGTCGTTTTCAACTGAGACTGTGCAGTTGATGGGGGAGTGACAAGTTATTCATCAAACACGGCAGGGAGAGCAGTCATTAGAAAGCTGCTCTGACAGATTCCAGGGTGTTTCTCTAATGTGACTGCAACAATGCGTGCTAATTGTTACCTGAGGTTTAACGTGGCTGTTGTTAAATTCTGTTTTTTGTATACAGTAACTGTATGTTTATGTGTAAATAATGCATCATAAAATAATTGGAACTTCATTGATGCAATAGTTTGCAAAGACTTGGCAAACTTTAAATCAACTTCAACTGCACTGGGTAAAGTAAAATAAAAAAAAGAGAGGAATTGTGTTGCAGAGCATTCTGTTTGTCTTGGAGATACATTTTATTTTCCAGATTTATTGTCAACAATATAATCCGGAAAATAAAACACACCAGGCAGGACATTAAAATGTACACAGGCAGGAAAATGGGAAATAAAAAATTATAACTAAACCCCCAAAAGATGAGACAAAGAAGAGTTCATTAAGAAGAAGAGACAAATGAAGAGGAGAGAGTGTTGAAGAAACAAGTTTCAGAAAGGAGAGCTTGAGGGACTGGGTCACAATGACAACATCGAAGGAAAACACTTTGGAAGCAATCTGACATGTCACCCAAAAGTGAAAGACTTTGGAAGTGATTCAATAAAAGACTCTGATTCGCCTTGCTAGTGTTGTGTCTTTTAAGTGCCATCATACTGGAAGATATTTCGGTATGACAGGGGTTTCCAGGTCCATCTGTAGGTTTTATTATGTCATAAAATAAAAAGGATTATTTTGCCCTGATTAATTGTTGCAGTGTAAATATGAGTTCTCAAAGGTTGAAAATTTAAAGAGAAGTCCCCTGAAGTTGGAATTCTGAGCAGGAAAGAAAAGCATTTCTTACTCACCCAGATGTCAAAATCCAATATGGCCGCTGTGGTTGATAGAAAACCTCTCTCCACCTTCCACATAATTCCTTTCCTCACAAACAACTCTAGCAACTTTTTATGGTAAAGCTGGCCTTAATATCAACTGACATACAATAATTGTGCATAATAATTTAATCTCAGTGGCATGACTTTCTTAATAAAATCAGGGATGAGTGTATTTTTACAACATCAACATAATGCAATAGTTGGTTATCACAGTTATAAATGGTTTTCTCTCACCTTTCTACTATGTGCTTGAACTGTCACCTTAACTTTTTGTCCTGCAAAATCTTTCATCAAGCCTTTTCTTTGGTTGTTGGGGTTTTTTTTTTTTTTGTTTGTTTTTGTTTTTTTGTTTTTTTGCCTCAGTGCGGAAGCCAAAACATATTGTGCAAGGCTGCTATTTAAAGAGAGGAACCGTCAAGACGTCCAGACTGTATCAAAGAAAAACACCCCCTAAACTTCAGAGTGACCTCCCTGGGCAGGCAGAGTAGCTTTTGAAGCCAAGACTGACACTCCCTCCAGATGAGAGAGAAGAAGAAGAAAAGGCCTACAACTTACAAGAGCAGAAACCCAGGATGGTACAGAGAAAGTAAGCAGCCATGCATAATCTGAATCTGGTTTTTGGCATAGAAACCTACTGGATGTCAAAGACCTTCTTCTGTTTGAGTTCATATTTCTACATTCTTTCAAAATCTCCATCAGGCTTTAGTTAGGTTATTCAGACTTCAGATTATGTGTAGTGTTGTGTCTTTACTCCAACATAGTATATTTAATTAAAGGATTCAACTCGGAGGTAAAAATGAATAGTATAGACTTTTTATTTATTTATTTATTTTTTGCGTATTTGCACCATCAAAAGCAGGGTATGGGTCACTCTTTCTTCCAATATGCTTGTTTTATTTTGCGAAATAAAAGGAAGTGGTTCTGATAACTACTTTTGAGAGAAAGTCACTGAATATGTGTGGTCATATTTGAAATTACATCCAAACTAAGTTAATCTACCTGAGTCTGGTCTTATTTCCGACCCAATTTGATTTCATGTTTCAGTCATTGAAATGTGATCACCAGGCCATAAAACATGTGCTCATTTCCACCACTCAGTCTGGTAGCTTAATATTCTGGTTATTTGAACATCTTACATAATGCACGGATGCACATGCACATTGTGTAATTTATTTTTAAAAATGTCCCTACGCTATTATCCTATTGTAGCTCTGATAACAGCACAGACTTTGTGTTATAATCTTGTTCATACTCTACAGATTATTATTCTTTATAATTTTTTAAACAACGTTTTGATATTTGTGTGAAGATACATACCCCAATGGTGCTGTTACACTTGAATCTTCCTACAGTGGGACAAATATGTTTCTATTCTGTTCATAAACATGTTTATAAAAGCTGCTGTAAATATTTTCTTCTTTTAATGTTTTTTAGACTCTGTAGTTTATAATCTGTGGTCTATTGTCCACATGAAAGTAGTCTTACGGCATCATAATGTCTGCTTTTGCCAAACATCCAGATAAGAGCCAGCAAGGTTGAGAAGGCATCTCACCACAGCTTATTAATTGCAGTCAGAGATACCAAGTTCCATCTAGAAAACCCAAAACTACAGTTGGGGAGTAAAGAAAGAGCAAGAGAAAATCAGGTAATTCCAGGAACTGACAAAAGAAACATATTATCCTGGCCTTATCTTTACAGAGAAAACCGGGGTTTGGAGCATTTTGTGCAAAGATAGAGGACGTACAAATTGCTGCACATCTCCTCAGTGCTGATGTCGAAAACCATCAGGGATAGAGACCATATCTGATGAGGTTCTGAGCTTGTAGAACATGAGGGCTAAGAGCATTAGCAACACAGAGATGTAACTAGCATCAATTCAGTTCAATTCAGTTAATTAATATAGCACAGCAAATATAATTTTCAGGCAAATTACATCAAAAGATACACAACCAAATTAATTTACTCAAGTCCAGTTAATTTTGATATAATTTTATAGTTTGATTCAAATCTGATTAAATCTGAATTAGGATACAATGTAGTCAAGTTTAGAAAATCTTCCAATGAACATTTTTCTAAGAAGCACAAGACATTAAACATTAAAGTTCTTTACCCAACCTACCTTTCAATAAATAACAAAAATTCTTGTGTCAGTGGGTCATTGTATGAAAAACTGTTAAACACTGCATCCCTGAGCCACATGTACTTCTGTAAGAAAGAAAAACTTAAAACAAAAATGGGAGCAACGTCTCCTTCCAGGAAAGACACATGCACCGCCCCAAGTAGTTATTTTATCATTGCAAAGTTAAAAGCAGTAATATGTCAGTCAATAATTCTAGCAGGAAAAACAGAGATGCCACTACTTCCTAAAGATAAAACGGCAATGAAGACACATGCAGTCAATGGAGGCTAAAGCTTTGTGTATCACTCCATCAACTCCATCAAGAAAAGAGACAAAGCTAAAAGATACATACAGCGAGTTTAATTTTTCTAAGAAAGACTGTGGCACAGCTAAAATGAAACAATGAACCAGCAATGCCATCGAAAAATAAAAAGTGGACGGAAACAATAGCTCCCGTGATTGACTCGCTCTGGGAAAGAAACACAGCCAAACACCGGAGGTACCGGTATTTTCTACGGGAGGGAAAACCAGCAGCAGCAAAGTTAATTGCAGCAAAGATGATGGCATCAAAAATACAAGCGATGCAGAAATGAAGAATGTGAGCTAGGGAGGAAAAATGGTTGTTATGCCCTCCTTAGACTACAAGAATAACTTTAGCCACCAGACCTATAAACTTAATCAAAAAGGAAGGTTTTAATGCTAGTTTCAAAGGGACCCATTCTACTTGTTGAAGGTGTGAAACCACCAGTAAGCCTGCATTTAAAGAGCAACCTCTATGGGAAATATATGAAACAATCACGTTTAATATAAGATAGAATCAGTGGTGTTGCTCTTTGCATATTAGATCAGAGGTATTAGCTTCTTTAGACAACTGAATTCATACATGCAGTACAGTCCCATAAATTTCAAAGT
The DNA here is from genome assembly GCF_027474105.1 of Poeciliopsis prolifica. Taxonomy (NCBI): domain Eukaryota; kingdom Metazoa; phylum Chordata; class Actinopteri; order Cyprinodontiformes; family Poeciliidae; genus Poeciliopsis; species Poeciliopsis prolifica. Next base: position 5,208,399 of record NW_026562407.1, on the reverse strand, counting down.
TTCAAAGTTTTGCTGACATGCTTTTTGTATTCCAATGTCTTTAGAGTTCAGGGAACAAATTTATTCCCAATACCATTTTCCATTTTGCATGAGCTGAAAACAACGGCAATATTTTTCAAAAGAATTGTAATTAGGCCATGCACCTCGCAACTCACTGAGCTGATATAATTTAATAACAGCCGTATTCAGCTGAGAAATCCATCTGCTTGTGTTGAGTGTTGCCGACATTTTGCACATTCACACTTCCAAGCAGAAAAATGGAAGTTGTTTTTCCTGAGTAGCATAACTGATGTGAAATTCTCACGCAGACCTGAATGATCATGCACCTTTCACACTAGTACTTTTATCAAATTTGCAGCAGAGATTGAAACACTTTTTGACACTTCTTTCCAAAAACAACAGTTGTGGGTAAAAAAAAAAAAAAAGCTTTCTCTGCATAACAGAGAGATCATGTCTTCAGTCATCAAACTTCTTTGGGAGCCTTCTAAAGGGGCTGGAATCACATTCGCTTCAAAACACTAAAAAGAGAAAGACAGAACTTTTGTTTTTTCCTGTTATCCCTGACTAAACAGTCCATTTTCCTAAGAGCAACTTCAGTCAGTACGCTTCAGATTTCTTCCAGATGGAGAGGCCTTCAAGATGCAGCAGGGTGACATTTCAAACAGACTGGGGTGGCAGTCATCGTTATTATGCACCGTAACGGTACATCGCTTGAGATACATTGTGTACTTAGAATAAAGATGTTGCAGTCACTGACCCTATTCTTACATGTATTGAATGTTGTATGCATGCATGTTTACATAAGTAAACTTTCTGCATAAAATGAAGCTATCTGCCCAAATTGAAGAAAGAAGAACCATGGATGGCACAGACTTTTACCACCAGCAAGAAACCCCAGAAATATCAAGAGCTGGATTATCTTAGAAAAGGCCACCAGCTGTTCCTTCTATTTCTCGAGCAATGCAGCAGGCCGATGGCAATTTCCTCTCCATCACGAAGCTCACTTTCTAAAGTGTGCTGCCAAAATATCTGATATTTATCGTGGAATTGGCAAGCACCGCGAGCTTCTGTTCTGAAACATACCAGCAGCCAAGACCCTGCATTACTCATGCAGCACATTGTGGTAGACTTTGGCCTATTCATTTTCTTACATGATATGACTAATGGCTATGCCATTCTTTGTGTGCCCACGAGGGTATTTATTTTAGATCTCTGCATGTAGAAGCTTGAAAGTTCAAACAATCTTAAAGAGTTTAAAGTTGTTTTTTTTTCTCTTCTATTTTGATAACGTTAATTTGGGCCAGCATGTGTAAATGTTAAGTGTCGCTTTACTGGGAATTAGGCTGTTTTAATGGCAGCAATTGATGCTGTCACAACAGAAATACAGTGTAATTTGTATTCACTGAATGCCTGCTTCATCATGTTGCTGTTTGTTCAAGGGCTTTGTGTTCAGGTCACTGTATGCTAGCTGATTACAGCTATCTGTGTCATTTTCTCCTTTCGATCACAAGCACCTGAAGCTACGCTGTCTTATTATCTCTTCTCTGCCACTTAATAACTCAGACTTATCTCAGGAGCAGACAACAAAACATTACCAGTCGCCTTATTTAGACCTCTGCAGAACAAAAAATCCATATCTGTGGGTTTATGTCCTTTTGTACACAGCATGGTGTGGTCTGAGGAGGTGGGATTTCCAAGCTTATCTACTAATCAGCTCCATAGGAGACTGATAGTTAAAAAAGATAAAATGGTGAGAAATTGAATGAAAAAAATAAACAATCAGCAGGTCAGAAAGCTGCTCAAAATAAAGAATCTGAGGCAGAACTGTAGAAAGATTTAAATTCAGCAATTAGTCAATGCTTTGTGCTGGGAAATCACATAAATTCCTGCTGGGAACTGGTGGGAACGATTTGCATAATAAAGTGTGAATATTTGACTAAAGTTCAGCTCAACTGATGTATAGGTTAAGATGAACATGCATTCATTAAAAAATTTGGTCATTGGAGAGGTGGGGTACACTCTGGATGGTCTAAAAATTTAACCTAAAAAAGCAGCTTGCATAACGTTAAATGTTTCTGGATAATGAACAAAATAAGTCAGTGAATGCTATGTTACCTGCTAGTTCAATAGTTCGAGACTCCGGTAAACTAGACTAGCATCCGAATGCCTTGTTCCCTTGTTGTTGGTCTGTGAGGAGCAACAACAAGGGAAGCACAATGCTGGGATGTCAACAGGCCGAAACTAAATTTGAGGGAAGCAATTTTCTGCCCCTTTGATGCCTGAGGGGACTATGAGTCCTAAAAAGTGTTTAATAAATTCAGAACAAGTCAGTAGTTCATAGAATTAAGATCGCAAACTTCCTTTGTACCATTTTAAATCTTCTGCTTTGGAACAACAGGAGCTGGTCTCTTGGCTATTTGTCCACAATATTTTGCTCTTTGTGTATGTCAGCTTCTTTGTTATTTTAGTTTTGTTAGTAAAATAGTTTTACAGGTTTTTTTTCCTCTCTTTTTAGGCTTACCTGGTCAAGATGAGATCATTTCAATTAAGTCTTAATTTGCAAAAATGGTAAGTAATAGAAAACATAGTTTGAACCTGAATTGTAACCGGAAATAGTTGCTACAATATGCTTGATGAACAAAACATTCCTGATGATGAGGTATCTGAGGAAGCAGGACATCCTTCTACTTTTTTTTTTTTAATCTTTTTTAATTTTTTTTTTTTGACCAAAAGCTGACCTTGCTCTGATTTAAAACAATGCTCAGGACAAGAAGGGGAAAAGTCAATAATTATAATGGAAAGCCCTTTGGGAGGTCTTGGAGACCATTAATAATGGGTATAATTTCCCTACTGGCCACTCTATTTCATGGCGTTTGATAGATTATTTTCCCACATGTGATGGAATAAAACATCAGCACACACAAAATGAACTTTTTCTGATTGGTGCGTTTGGTGAGAATGCTTATCCTGTGTCTGCACCTCATGTTGACAAGATCCATCCTTTTAGCTCTCCAGGGCCTTTCTTCCACTCTGTCCCTGACTTATCTCTCTTATGGTTCATAGTTGACCTTCCTCTCATAAGTACGCATACACACTTACAATCCTCACAGATTTTATAGACACGAGAATAATTGCTTATTCAGTTTTAATCACATCTGAATTGATGCAAATATATTTCTGTAAAAGAAAATATGAATCATGATGTTTTTTACTCTGTCATACCAGATGTAATTACCACTGCTGTATGACAGAAATGCATACAGTTAATTTCATGCCTTTTGATTTTTGGCCTTGCACCACTCAGTTACTCAGAGTGACAAAACCTTTATGCTTTAGTTATGTATTTTTCAATTAGTTTAACAATGGGAATGTGGAATGATCTCACCTAATCTTTCGTGGCATGTCTCTACCGGCTAAATTTGGATATCTACAAGCATAGGATTTTCATATATATGTCTTTTTTGTTTGTTTTTGCAAAATTGCTCAAACTCTTTCAGATTGGACGAGGAACGTCTGTGAGCAACAATTTTTTTGAGTCTTGCCACAGATATCAAGCCAACAATTTTGGCTGGATTTTTATTCAGTGTTTTCAACATATTTTCTGTGTCATCTACTTTGCTCAAAGGGGTGTATAATGTAAAACCTACTTTTTTAACCTTACTTCAAGTAATCGAGAAATCCTTGAATTTCTGCTAGATCCTGACTCTGCACATACAAAGCTTGATCTTTTTTCACAAACCGCCTCCTGAAGATGCATTCAGTGAGGCTCCATCAGACCAGCAACAGCAACAGTTAGCAAACATTTGGTGGAACTGCTCAGTCGGAACTACTTCTCACTCAAGCGCTCCTATAAATGACTGTAAATGGATGAATGTTGTTGTCGGGAAGAGCATTAGCTCCTTAAAAACAAACAGAAGCATCAAGTTGTGAAGTGAAAGTTATGCCTAATATTTAACAGCATTTTTGTTAGAACTAAAGGTAGAGTAGTTACTTTATTGTTATCTTGATTGCTCTGTTTATAATATATATATATATATATATATATATATATATATATATATATATATATATATATATATATATAAAAATTCCCTTCTCACCCACCGCGGGTGGTTCTTATCCTCTGAGCTCGGGTCCTCTACCAGAGGCCTGGGAGCTTGAGGGTTCTGCGCAGTATCTTGGCTGTGCCAAGGACTGCACATTTCTGGACTGAGATGTCTGATGTTGTTCCTGGGATCTGTTGTAGCCACTGCTCCAGTTTGGGGGTTACTGCCGAGGGCCCCGATGACCACAGGTACCACTGTGGTCTTCACCTTCCAGGCCCTCTCCAGTTCCTCCCTGAGGCCCTGGTATTTCTCTAGTTTCTCATGCTCCTTTTTCCTGATGTTGCAATCACTTGGTATTGCTACATCTACCACAACGGCTTTCCTCTGATGTTATCCACTACGACAATGTCTGGTTGGTTCGCCATTACCATTTTGTCTGTCTGGATCTGGAAGTCCCACAGGATCTTAGCTCTGGCGTTCTCCATCACCTTTGGGGGTGTTTCCCACTTTGATCTTGGGGTTTCCAGTCCATATTCTGCACAGATGTTTCTGTACACTATGCCTGCCACTTGGTTATGTCGCTCCATGTACGCTTTCCCTGCCAATATCTTGCACCCTGCTGTGATGTGCTGGACTGTCTCAGGGGCCTCCTTGCACAACCTACACCTTGGGTCTTGTCTGGTGTGGTAGATCTGGGCCTCTATTGCTCTGGTGTTTAGGGCCTGTTCCTGGGCTGCCAGGATGAGGGCCTCTGTGCTGTCCTTGAGTCCAGCTTTTTCCAGCCATTGGTAGGATTTACTGATATCAGCCACTTGGGTTATTTGCTGGTGGTACATCCCATGTAGGGGTTTTCCTCCCATGATGGTATCTCTGGCACCTCAACCTCCGTTCCTGTTGTCTGCTTCGTTGGACAGTGGTTCTCACACTCTAGTCCTCTGCCTCCTTCCTTGCGGCTCGTGTACAGTCTCAGGGTGCTGGATTTGGGATGGAACCCTCCATGCATTGTTAGTAGCTTTCTGGTCTTAATATCTATGGCTTTTATCTCCTCCTTTGGCCAGCTAATTATTCCAGCAGGGTATCTGATTACTGGCAAGGCATAGCTGTTTATCGCACGGATTTTGTTCTTGCCATTGAGCTGGCTTCTCAGGACTTGCCTTATTCGTTGGAGGTATTTAGCTGTGGCTCCTTTCCTTGTGACTCATCGAGGTTGCCATTTGCTTGTGGTATACCTAGGTACTTGTAACTGTCCTCTATGTCTGCTATTGTTCCTTCTGGGAGTGAGACCCCTTCTGTGTGGATGACCTTCCCCCTCTTTGTGACCAGCCGACCACATTTCTCTAGTCCGAATGACATCCCAATGTCAGTGCTGTAGATCCTGGTGGTGTGGATCAGTGAGTCGATGTCTCGCTCACACTTGGCGTACAGCTTGATGTCATCCATGTAGAGTAGGTGACTGATATTGGCCCCATTTTGAGTCTGTATCCGTAGCCAGTCTTGTTGATAACTTGGCTGAGGGGGGGCCTATGCAGAACAGTAGCGGGGACAGAGCATCTCCTTGGTATATGCCACATTTGATGGACACTTGTGCAAGTGGTTTGCAGTTGGCTTCAAGGGTGGTTTTCCACAGCCTCATCGAGTTTGCAATGAAGGCTCTCAGAGTCCTGTTGATGTTATACATCTCTAAGCATTCAATGATCCAAGTATGCGGCATTGAGTCATAGGCTTTCTTGTAATCAATCCAAGCCATGCACAGGTTGGTGTGTCGGGTTTTGCAGTCGGGCAACTGTGCGGTCTACGAGGAGTTGGTGTTTGGCTCCTCTGCTATTTACACCGATACCCTTCTGTGTGCCGTGCTCATGTGTTTATCCATGTGTTTGCTTATCTTGGCCGCTATGATGCCTGACATGAGCTTCCAGGTTGTGGAGAGGCAGGTTATTGGTCGGTAGTTGGGTGGGACTGGACCCTTTGATGGATCCTTCTGGATTAGGATTGTCCGCCCTTCAGTTAACCATTCAGGGTGAGTCCCACTTTGTAGCAGCTGGTTCATTTGGGCTGCCATTCGCTCATGGAGAGCGGTGAGTTTCTTAGCCAGTAGGCATGGATCATGTCAGGCCCTGGTGCTGTCCAGTTTTTCATACCTGAGACTCTTTCTTGGACATCTGTCACAGTGATGGTTACCGGGGCTTGCTCAGGGAGGTTGCTGTGGTCCTCTCGTAGAGAGATCAGCCACTGTGCATTGCTGTTGTGGGACCCATAAGCCGTCTCCAGCCTTGGTGGGTCTGCTCTGTTGTTATTGTTACCTGCCATTGAGAGTACACCTTAGCTGGTTGAGTGGAGAAGAGCCGGTTAATCCTTCTGGATTCATTCTCCCTTGTGTATCTCTTTAGGCGGCTGGACAAGGCTTGGAGCCTCTGTTTGGCAGTCTCGAGTGCTTCAGGTATGGGCATCTGCCTGTACTTTCTGGGTACTGGTCTTTTCATTGCACCCTTGTGGAGCTCTGACAGTTGGCTCACTTCCCTCCTTGTTACCTTGATTTTAGCCTCTTATAGCCAAGTATCTCAAGGATCACTGATGCTGAGTTGTAGATCAGCTCATTGGTTTCTGTTATGGTGTTGGTAGGGATCGTTCTCAATGCTGCATTCACATTCTCAATGAGACTTTCTGATGGTACTTCACTCAGCCGTTGTAATTGGCGCCGGGGAGGCCTGGTTGTCATTCGGGTCATGATTCTCTCTCAGGTCAGCAGCTGTCTCGTTCAGCTCTGTTTCGCTCATTGGGGCCGTGTATCCCCTCACTGGGTGGGGACTTGTAGTTAAGTCCCCACAGTCCTGACATCCGGGTTCCTCCCTTTTGCCGTAGCATTTGTGTTGTATCTCGTCAATCTCAAGTTGTGATAGCAGTTGCCGTTTGCGGATGTTGGAACACTGAGCTACTAGTTGTTTAGCGCTTAGTGTTGACTGGGGATGTCGAAGTAACCATTCCTTCCCAGTCTTTGCATATAACCTCTCTCACTAGGGTTACTTGAGTAGTAGCATTCCAACAGATCCACATTTTCATCTCTCGCCCATTTCCGTCTTGTTCCAGTAGCCCATTTGTCATCAAGGTGCTCTGGTTCCCCAACACCTGACGCAGACCTTGTTTGGCCGGGCGACGTCTGAGCCGGCATGTTATGCAACTTAGTATCTTCATGGTATGAGGTAGGCAGTAGCTTGAAGGGTCTTGCCTAAGGACCCAGACTGGATTCGAACCCTGCCCTCTCGGGTGATATACTGATGCCTTATGTATTGAGCTATCCAGTCAGCTATATATATATATATATATATATATATATATATATATATATATATATATATATATATATATAATGTATATTTTAAACTCTATTTTGACTCAGTTTTTCTTGAAAATTAAACAATACAATAAACATAAGTTTGTGGCTGTAACATGACAAAATGTGAAAGGGGGCATGTGTTCTTTTGCGAGACATGGTATCTCCTACCTATTTGCACAGTCTTAATAAAAGATAAATGCTATATAAAGCTGGGATGTGTAGGGCAATGAAGCACATTGGCGTAAACATGTCATTTAAAAAAATGAGCAAAAAATAAGTTCTGCAAAGGTTATCTTAAGACATCTCCCAGTACATCTACTTGTTCAGTTTATACATAACGCAGGCAAAAAGAAAAGCAGGTATGTCAGCAAGAAAACGACCAACTCCGTAGGGTCCAGGTGGGAGTGTTGAGATGGAGGGGGCAGATGCTAAGAAAAGAGATGGCAGTGGGAACTGTTAATGAATGACTATTGGAAACTCTGGGCGGACACTGCGTTGAAACGCTTACTCGCCTGTGATTAATGACTACTAGGTTGCCGTAATAGGTACCACTGGGACCTCAGACACTGGCACCTTTTTATAGAATAGTCCCAAAAGCAAAGAGATGAAGTCCCCATTATAGTGCTGCTTCAAGAAAAAAATAACATAAAGTCTTGAAGTGGCTCAGTGTGCAACTACAAAAACAATCCTAATATAGTTTCTTTTTTCTTTTTTTTTTTACTGCAAGTTGAAGTATTTTGTTTTGTTGTTCAAATTTACTCAATTTATATCATGAGGAACTTGATTTTTTATTTTTTTCGGGATTCAACAACGCTGAGCAACTTCAAGTGAAAACGGTGCCATAATTTAATTTTGTTATTGCTATCTGTACTATGTACTAGAATGCATAGTACAGAGGGGAAGATAGCTTCATAGAAGTCACATTTCAATGTTTTCTGTCCATCCATCCATTGTCTTTACACATCACTGGAGGGTCTATTGGTGACATTTGCCTGCGGTCATTGGCTTAGAGGTGGGGAATGCCTTGGACAGGTAACCAGTCCTTCAGAGGGCAAGACACAGGAAAACATGCACACACCCATGCGCACACACACACATACACACACAGAAACCTTAGGACAACCTGGAGACAGATTAACAGTCATGTCTTGGGACTAGGGAAGGAACCCAAAGAGAGTATGTAAACTCAATGCGGAAAGACCCCAGATCTTCTTGCTGTAAGGCAACAGCACTACCATCTGCACCACTGTGCAACCCCATATTTTATGTTATCAAATTAAATTTATTTTCAAACAAATATAACCAGACTGAGTACAAAATTCAGCTTTTGAACGACAACTTAACTGTTTTTCTGCAGGAACAAATTTATCCAGGTCAAACTACAAATTGTAACACCTGCAATACATCATTAGTATGAAGATTTCAGCATTTCTCAGAAAATGCTGATTTGATTTCATTCGCTGCATTCAAAACTATTCACTGCCAAACCTGTTGAATGAAGTATTCTCTTATATGAGAGATATTATTCCCATAATTGGGCACATCAACAACTCAGCCAGGAGGTCACAGAAAACTGAGAACACATAAGACACTGAAGGCCTCAGTTACCTCACATAAGGTCAGCTTTTGTGATTAACAATGGAAACAATTGGGCAAAAAGATATGATATCAAAACCACTATAAAAGAATGCAAAAGCCATTTCTAAATTTTCTAAGAACCCGAGAGATGAAGAATCTTTTGGCTATCATGGACTTCATAGCGTCCGGTACAAAACAAACACAGGATTTCAAAAACGTAACATCTTACTGACAATCAAACATGATGAAACATGATTATGTCACAATGAACTTTTGAATTTTCCGTAATTAACGAAAGAATTACATTAATCCAGTAAATCCACCTGTGAGTCTGATAAAAATCCTACAGAGTTACCATTAACACATTGTTAATACTCTGAAAAGTGCCAATGTTTATGTTTTGACAGACTAAACCAATCTTCAAAGAAATATTGATCAAAATTCCTCCACTGATTACTGTAAACACCTGAGGGCAGTTGCTGCTGCCAAAAGTGGTAGACAAAGTAATTAGGTTTCACATTGTTTAGTTGATTTTCTTCTCTAACAAACAAAATCATTTGAAAACACAATTTCATATGTACTCGTTGTTTCTGTCTGATATTAAAAGCGGACTTAAAAATAGCAAAAATAGAAGCAATCTGTAAAGATTTAAAGATTTTTTTTTTTCCCCAGCACCAGTAGGAAGCCATTTTCCCAAAAAAGTAAATACATTTTCTGTATGAAACACAAGTAAGGCTTTTATGTGTTTTGAAGACAAATTACTCACCTTAAAAGGGTCTTTGCTTTATCTCGGTAGAAGGTGTTTAGGGCTCACACATAGAAACAGAAACCAACACTTGTATGTCTATGACTGCATTGCATTCGAGTGGCAATAAATTATTCATATCTCTTTTGTTCTACACATTACCTAATCCTCAGAGTAAGAAACAGAGTGCTTCTTGGGTTTCTGCTGCAATCCATTTGACTTTAAAACAACTTTGACTGCGAATGTTTGCATATGTGGTTCTGTAGCACTGTAAACCGCAAAGGACAGAAAGGAATGGAACACCTCAGTGGCTTTAAAATTGATTTAATGTTTGCTTTCTGTTTTTTGTTGGGTTTTTTTTGTTCCTTTACCTTTTGCAAAAGAAGATTTAAATTTACAAAAATAAATTGTGCTGACGTCCTCTTGCAGCCAGAAATAGGCAATTCAGATTTGAATTAAACACGGCAACGCTGCTGGCCTCTTTCAATTAAAAAAAAATAAATATTGAGCTACTTTTATGTAAGAGAGGTTGATTAAGGACAGAATTTTACATATATTTCTGGTTGAATTTGTTTAATTTAATTGCTTGAGCAAGGACAGGTGTTTTACTTTTTCATTTCAAGTCTCTTGAATTTTAATTTTGACTTATCTACAGGGACTGCAGGTTGTAAATTGGTAAATCTTCTGTACTGCATATTTCTTAACTTTAGACATAACAAAAAAAGTGAAATATTGGTATTGTCTCCTTCATTTTTCTCTTTCATTTCATGTCTGAAATTACTTGAAATGATGATGACTTGGATAGATATTAATTCCTCACATTATCTAGCATGGATATCCTCCTTAAAGCCGTAACTCTTACAAAAAAAAAAAATGCTCTGTTGACAGTATGGTGTGAGACATATAAAATAAAAATAAAAAAGTTAACTCCTCCACCTCCCCAGTCTGGTAATAAATGGGCCTTTGTGTTCTTATTGGTCAGCAGTGGTTTTGATTGTGAGTCTCCTATGAATGCCATTCTTGCACCATCTGTATCTAGTCTTGAGTCATGAGAACTGACCTTAATTGAAGCAAGTGAAGACTGCAGAGCTTTAGATCCTGTGCTAGTTTTTTCTGTGTGTGTCCCAAAATGCTTACTGGTTTTGCAACCCCTTTTAGACTAAAACTTTTGATGTCAGTGACTGTAAATCCAGCTTTTTGTATTTATTCGGGTTAAATCTAAAATCATTGTAATCAGAAAAAAACTGAGTGACAAAAAACAAAAGAGAGAAAATTTGCAGTTGAGCAAGCCCTTTTTCTCACCACTGCCTTCATGAAACATTTTCATTGATATCAGAATCAGTGAGCTTACACAAATGTAGACCACATTATCAATAACTTTGCCATATATTATAGTAATGATATTTGTAGTCTTTTGATAGGAATTTAATAAATTAGACCTGCAAAGACATTTCCAAAAACAGGTAGCCCACATTGTCTTGAAATTATTTTGGACTGATTTGTGACAGTTTGGTTTTGGCGAAGCCCAAAAGTAAAGTTCAACCTGTGGATGTTCAGTTTCCCAGCAGGAAATTGTGTCAGACATGACAACAAAACATTATCTAGACATAATTATACTCATTGAGCTACATCCTATCTACCCCAGGTTACCCTGTATGACATAATACCTCTTTGTTCTCTTCCAACATGGGAGCCAACCTGTTCACAAGCCTTATTGAAAAAGTCTCTTTTCATGGTGTCCTTACAGGAGAACATAAAAAAGATTTGGCTCTGAGATTAATTGAAGAGGGACCTTTACAAGAAATGAGACACGGACAGTGTGATTGTCCCACATCTTAGCCAGATAATGGTGTCTTGGCTGCAGCGATCCCTCTGGAGCTGTCTCTAAGCCTCAGACAATGGGAAAAAAAATAACCTTGCCGTATCCCATGCTGACACTGGGCCCACCCAGCACAGATTGGTACCATTGTGCCACGCAGGCAATCTTAATTAGATTTGACGTCACTATCCTGCCAGCTGTATTGATCTAGGCCTTAGGTTTATCTCTGGAGATCACAATTTGTGAAGAGAAATTGCAGTTTTAAGGGTTTCCAACCATGACCAATCAAGCCTTTCCAGGAATTCGTCTTCACTGGTCAGTGGGGTAAGTTGTCTTCTATTTGTATCTCTTATGATCACAGCAAAACCTCAGCTGACAAAATAAAACTAGCGATGTATGTCTCAAAGGATTAGACAGCTTTAGGAACCCTTGTTATAAATCAAATATCTGGTAATCGAATCTAACTGCTTTTGATAAATTTGACACTCTAATTAAGACACATAATTAGGCCCTTTCACTGAGGAATTGATATATTATGTTGTTATAATTAATATTTCTTAAGTTTTATTTTCAAGAAAAAAAAAAAAAAAAACTTCCATGACATTTTTGTAGAGAAATTAAGGCAGTAAGTCAACCTGCTATGCATCCCCACACTTGTGTTACTTCATTTACTCCATCCTTACCGACTCTATTGAGACCACTCCTCATGGCTCCAAGGAGTTGTCATACATTCTTTATGATACTGTAATAACGGGGCAAAGGACTGGTCAAAAATGCAGCTTGGAGAGGGAAAAAAGAGACACATGCGACGCTGTCTATATATCTCCGATGCCCGGGGCAGATTTGATAATCGAGGTCTGAATGACACGAGTTTAAGAGGCGGCATCAGCAACCTGTTCGAATCTGCCAGTATCCTGACAGATAAGCAATCTGCCTGCAACTTAACCTCAACCCTGACATAATGTGATTCACTTTCAACAAGACATAGAAAGATGGCTCTCCAAGAGTTGACTGAGAGTAAGCAGAAATCAATTTTAAACTTCTTTAAAGAAACTCAGTTTGATGAAATCCTTTCACCGAAAATAAGAAAGGCATGATTACATCAGCATGGCGTATTTTCTGTGTCTATGCGATATTAATCATTAAGGCCTGTGCAACAGCAAACCATTTTAGGCTTTTCCTTTGCTAACCAAATAAGACATTGTTTGAAATGGCAGCCATCTAATGGCAGCGGTATGATCATCTCTGACACAGAATCAGTAAAGTTAGGGTCATGTGAAGCAGCCACAGCCCTCCTGTAAGTCATCTTCTGCATTGCATTATCAATGATCCCTATCAGAAGGAGAGATGGAATATTTATGTGATGATTTATTTATTTTATTTTTTATTTTTTTGTGGATGCTTTCACTGAGAAATGCTTCAAAACGACACCAGGGATTGTCAAACAGCACGATTGTGAGATTTTATGGCGGTATCTAGATCTTTTCTGCTTCTGCAGAGCAGGTAATTTACCACAGTTAGAAGTACACACCTTCTGAATCCCAATGAGCCCATCTGAGCATTCACAGCAAAGATCTGAGGGTTTGCCAATTTTCTGGTGATTGAAGAATGTTAAGCATTTTCTCTTTTAGAAAATATGTTTATTTAGAAATGTAAATTATTTAAAGGCATTACCCATTATGCATTATAATAACTCATAGAAAAACAGAAAATAAGGATATTCAACATGATTATAATTTCTAATTGTCACAACAATTGGAGTATTACTGATACATTTTGTTCTGTCATTGTCAAATTTCTATTTGCAGCAGGCAAACTTTGTGAATTTGAATTATGTATGAAAGCTTAGAGGAAGGGCTCAGATAGTGGGATTTGACCAAGGTCATAGCAGTGTAGGGCTGATTACAGTGTACATGTAAGAAGCCACTTTCTGAGACATAATTTTTTCTTACCTGAAACTGATATTATTATTGTGAAAAATTAAAAGATTTCAAAACCACATAACCTTTTACTTTTATTGTATTTCCAGTTCATTCAGCACTTTGTGTTTGTTTTTCTCCTGAGATCCGTTTGCATAAACCCGTGTTTGTAGTGGTGACTTTACATGCAAAATTTCAAGTGGTATGGATATTTTTGCACAGCAAATTATCACCAAACAAGACATATAAGCTCATTTTGTGTTTAGATTAAGATATGTGTTCAACAAATCTACGCAGTTGCCACAAAATAAAGGCATTGTGAAACTACAGCAGCCTATTCTGGTGCTGTGGTGCTAACTTTCCAGCAATTCTAAAGTTTTGTTTGACCCAAAATCTATGGGTTAAACAAATACTTTGATCGGGAAGTGAGCTACAATTAAAATGCGTGATGTTCCACATATAAAATCCCAACGTTTTAAAATGTTTCATATTAGATTTTACGTCCACTGACTTTTAAGAGCTGTAGAAAACAGCTTCTTTTGTCTTCTTTGTGTGTTTGCAGGCCTGGTTTCACACCTTGAGGCACAGCTGAAATCCCCTCTTCCTAATCAGTGGACTGCATAAAAGCTTCTGTCATCCAGAAGGCATGTGTGATTTGGTTGACTGTTAAACTTAATCATTGGTACTCAGAGCCAGGCTGCAGCTAGCTCTTTAATGAACTTTTTTAAATTCATCACATTTTGTTTTGGATGAGAGGTTTGGTAGGGGTTTTCTGCAGTTTTCTTGCAGCTAGGTCCTTTCTTGTGGTTAGCCAGTGTGTTTATTTTGCCTTTATTGATGGATGATCTGCTCAATCTGTTGTCTGGAGACGGTTTGTAAAACTCATCTCCAGATTGATGCTGAAAAGAGGATTCACAGTTATTGCGTGTTGTTCATAAGTTAATTTATAAAGGAAGATACTGGTATTACATTTTTATAAGGATACTAAGATAAATACATTGAGATGTGGTATTAAACTGGCTCCATGCAGTGTAACTTTTTAAAGAAAATTAAAAAAAAAAAAGAAAATAGCCAAGAAAGACGAATCATTTAAAGTCTGCTGAGCTTTAAAAAAGTAGCACAAACGCTGGCCAAATTTTATTTAATTGTTTTCCTTTTTGTAGAACCAGGTGGGGAAGCCCACAGAAATCCCAAAAATGTTCAACCCATCATTTAGCAACTACATGAGTTTAATTTGAAAACATTTTAAAGTAATTGACATCCAAACAACCTTAGGAAATTGGAATAATTGTAATAAAATATTATTCCAGGTACATAGGCTCTCTGACAATTTTCCTACCAGAGTGATGCTTTTCTTTTTTTAAGTACTACTGACAGCTTTTGATGTGTTAAAATGTATTCATGCTCAATTGAAATGCAGTATATTTTATAATGAAGTCAACTATAGTCATGTGTAGGGAGAAAATGAGTGGTTCCCATTTGAGGATAAAAATGATATACCTGCACTTACCATTCTTCACTATCATTTTGCTTTACTCACTCACTCAGTCTTTGTCATGTGCACCTACAGCTGTCATTTATCTCACTCGTGTTCCCCATAATTTATAGTGGCTTGTAAATGAACAGTAGGAGTAATTTTCTCAGCATGGTTAGTCCGTTAATCAGCAGTCTACAAGCATGGATACTTTGGTAGTCCGGGTGGAAAAGGCACCGATGTGCACTCAAATACACACATGCTCTCTGTGATATGTAAATACAGGCAGATGCTCATGCATAACATTTCCAAGTCATCCCTTAAGGTGAATAAATGCGTGAAAATGGAACTCTTCTACAGACCAGGTGCATTAGCTCTGATGCGCTGGATAGCAGCGTAGTAGAGGGTTAAGGATAGGAGGAAGTTGCTTAATGCTTTGAGAAAACATACTAATGGGGAATGAGGCCATTTCTTTTTCTTTTTCTTGACGTGATCCTAGAAAAAAAAAAAAAAGTCTATGCCTGCTGGCTGCATGGCACCTCTCTGCAGGACGGGAGCCGTCAGGGATTCCAGCCCTTGAGCGTCATCCCTGTGCTTGACAGAGAGATGACATGCTGTCAATCACTTATTCTCTCTGCAGCAGCCCATTCACAGTGATAGCATCCACAAGACAGCAAAGAAACTTCTCACTATCTTAATGTGACAGAGTAAGGGCTCTTTTATAAGATTTCCCTTATCTATTTGAAGGATTTGCTTTGAGAATGTTCTCTGCAAATGCAAGTAAATAGAAAATCATAAAATTGACAGAAAATACCTGTTTATTTGTGGTCTTAGAGGTATTCGGGGAGTAAAGAGCTTAAAACTGCACACAGATTTGAGTGTTCCTTGCCCAGAAGGGACATATATCTATATATATGAGTACTCCTGCCCCACATGTTGATAAATATCCACCTGATCCTCAATGCGTGGATTGATGCAGACCCCTGGAGGTGTGGCTTATTGCATCAAGATGTTAGCTGTAAGTTGCAAGGTGTGTTCTTCATGGACAGGACTTGTTTGTCCTGTGTATCCTACACAGGCTTGATTCTATTGAGATCTAAGAAATTCAGATGTCAAGTCAAGTCAACTGTACATTCTTTCCAACATTACCTTCTTTGGCAATTTGAGTTACAGTGGCTTGTCTGTTGAATTAGACCACACAGGCCAGTCTTTAATCCCCAAGGCTGAACCACTTTTTCACGTATTCAATAAAAAAAAAAAATCAAAATATATCACGATTATATACAACACTTCAGTTAGAACTTTGGGCATTGCTAATGAAACTTTTTACAAGTCTTTATATCTGTCTTTTCCTCCAAGTTCATATGATGTTTATGTTTATGTATTTACACAGTCAAACTGCATTCACCAACTGTTTACTTCTGGGAGAGAATATAGTAAATGTCCCTGTTCCATAAATCACCTACCTACTTGTTGGTAGGTGATTTATTGTATCACCTACCAACAAATAGGTGAGCTAAGGTAATCAGATACCTGAACACCCTCAACTGGCTTCTTTTCAGAGGAGAAGTGGCGCTACTCGAAGAGCTCCCTAAATGACAAAGCTCTTTACTCTAAATTGAAACTTATACACTTCATTTCAGAAGTCCATTGTTTCATTCATAATCCATGTGCCAATGCCTATTGATGGGGTGTCAATCGACCAGTGAAACAGGAACTTTCCCATGGAAGTAGGGACATCTTGGCATTGCTGTGGGAACTGCCCACATCAATGCCCAGGCTAACAATGAGTTTCTCTGAATTTTACTAATGTAATAAGTAACATGTTTACGAATTGATGTTGTCCAGAGGTACATGTGTGGCACCTTTAATGAAATACTAACCCCTAGAAGTGCAAATGAGAAGTTGGGTTCTGCATCTTTCACTCATGTTGGGCTGTTCTGGGACTGCTGACACTCAAGATGAAATTTCAACTTTTTGTCTTTGCATTATGACTGAGGCTGCTTTGAAAGCTTCTGGGGTAAAAGAATAAAATAACTGTCTTGTCCAGAATAACAGGGATATTTTTGCACACCTGACATGTTTATTTGTACAAGCAACATTTAACTGTGAATGCAAATTAAAATTTTCACAAGACTTTGTAAATTGTGTGTTTTTATTTTGTTTGTTTTTTTAATCACTGACAGAACCCCGGTCATGTTCAGTGTTGCTTTCTTTGAACTACACCAATGCCACTGGGCTCACTGGGTTTTGATGATGTCATCTTTAATTTCCAATGTATGCTGAACAAATTATTGACTTCACACCATGTATTTATGTTTAATAATTTTTTTTGAAGTAAGAAATTTTTTGCGCTAGCTTGTTGTGTTAGTCGAGTCACTAACAAGAAGTTTTTGTTGGCTGGCAGGCTGGTTAAAAAACATGAAAAAAGCCTCCAGCGCTGTCCAATTGTTTGTGTGGCTGCATTCTCGATAATAGGGAGAAACAAAAGCAACAGTGCAAATTCAGTTTACAAATTGTTTGTAATGGAGTACTGCAACTAGCTGATCATTAGAGGCCAACAATGGAAAATGTAGTATTTAGTATCTGATTCACTGCTCCCAAATAGTGCTACTTACGCTGCTATTCCACAGTTTTTCAGGGAGAAACTGGAGTACATTTGATCATTTGTAGTTCAAAATGTGAAAGAAATGGACTGTTATAATTTGATGTAGTCTATTTTGCAGACAACCTTTTGAGATTATTAGGACCTTTTCATTCTGTTGTTAAAAATGCAACAAATTTCATTAGGACCAGAATAACGCAAAATAACAATGAAAGCAAAAAACCTCCAAAAGTTTATAATGTATTGTCTAAATAAATGCAATTTTCCCCAAAATATTATAAAATCTTTTCTCCTCATTCTTAAACCCAGTGTTTTATGTAGTTTCTCTCATGTTGTGAAGTGGAAGCATCATTATATTTCATTACGTATTTTCTGTTATCACATTTTTTTTACTAAGAAAATTCTGTCAACAGTTTTCATTTTCTATTCTTTCTGAGTTCTGTCTTTATGACTTTGAGAGTGTCCAAGAGCATGAGTCATTCTTTGTTAGGAAAGTGTCCTAATTTTTAAATTCACTGTAGACATGATACATCTTTTCAAAAAAGATTAACTGTTTTATTTTGATCTTTAAGTAAGCCGATTATTTGGGCAGAGACAATGTCGTTGTTACTGATGTCCTTTGTGTTTATGCTAATTACAAGCTAATTAATCTTTGCAAATACATTTTATTCTGAGATGGTATTAATTGGAATACACTCCAATCGCTTTTCCCCCCCTGCGATCCTGCTAGGCCTGCTTGGGTCTTGTGTTTTGTTTTTTGATGCTATTAATGATGGATTTAGTTGCCAGAGTTTGCAGGAATAGAAATTCAGGACCTAACTTTTTTTTTGTGGAATTACGTGAATGTATCCATTTTTCATTATCGCTGACACCCTGGAGTTGTTTTTGCATGTAAAAGGGATGCATTATTCAGTCAGGGAGCAGCTAAATATAAACAGATTAAATTTTGAGTGTTTGTCAAAGCCCTTCTCAGAAGAAAGTGTCAGTGTAACCCAGTTTTGGATGTGCTTCTTGTGCAATCATTTTGACTCATTACACAATGGGGCTGCAGTATAAAGGGTCGCAGACTCTTGACTAAAGCCATGTATTGTTATTGATCCTTGTTTGGCTTTATATATGAATCTTTTATCAAGTACAGAATCCTTTGAACTTATTGGCACTTCTGTAAAAGATGTATAAAAACTCTTATAATTAATTTTTTAGTATCATATCAACATCTGGATTTTTTTTTTTTTTTTGAAAAGTCTGCCTTTGAAATTCCACCCATCTGTTGTCTAACACGCTTATCCTTCCAGGATTGCAAGTGGTTTGGTGCCTATCTCCAGTGAGTATCAGGCAAGAGGCTGGGTACACCTCGGATGGGTTGGAAGTCCCATCCAAGGTGTGCATTTATTAAATATAAAAATAATCACATCAAAAAGTGTCCTTTTTGCAAGTCATACATGTGTTAAGTTATTTAATTAGCATGATTAAAAATAAAGTTTGTAATATTGCCACTGAACTCTCCAAAAAGATTATAAACGTGCTGCCTTTTTAATGCTTTTTCTGCTTTTTTGCCTTGTCACCAAGTGTAGATCTTGCTTGAATGACTCCATGGTTAAACCCATTATTCACTTTGTAGTAATTATTTAGATATGTATTTAATTAATATCACTGCTATCCATGGTAAATGGAGTGTACTTGTGTTGCCCTTCATCAAGTTGAGAGGAGCCCAATGTGCTCCACACTACAGTCAGGTTTTTAAACTGCCTATCAACATAGACAAAGAAATTCAGATTGGATGTAAAGTCGGCCAACTGAACTGGTCAACTGGTTTGTTAATTCACTAAGAAAAATAAAATTCTTATTTGTTTTTTATTAGCAAAAGATGCATTCAGAAGATACTTAAAATTTCGTTAGCTTTTAGTTATGCTTTGTTCAGAAAAAATATCCAAAATCTAAAAAAAAAGAAATATTTTAGATTTTGGATGAAAAGTGGTGAAATGAACTCTAAAGGACTCTCAGATCTGTCAAAAAGTTGAATAAAATTGGGCATCTGAGCAAAACCCACATCAGTCATATTAAAAGCTGACAATCCCTACAGCTATATGCATTCAACTTCATCTTCAGCATTTCCTTTCAGAAATATTGTTCACCGCAAGGTGAACTTTTTTTATTTCCATCTATGCAGTCCAGTCACTAAAGGATCCTGTAACAAGTTGAGTTAAGAGTAATCTGTAATTAAAATATGAACAATGAAAAATGTTATGATTTGGACCCAGTGCCAATGGATATATTGGGAAAACTGTCATTTTACAAAGTGCCTATTGCCCTAATTTTTATGAGTTTCATTATATTCTGGGAGGGGGGCTTTTGGCTTCATAATTTGTCATTTACCCAAAATACAGTTTGAGCATACAATGTTTGAAACATTAACTACAAGTGATACAACAGGGTCTGCGAAAGAGGAAACCAGAGGAAGAGAAAAACAATGTGGACTATTTCCATCGTTTGCCATGGTGTTGTGATGTTCCATAGGTCCAGCATCATCCACAGAGAGACAAAGAAATGTTGAGGCTTTGGTTTAAAGCCCTAAGCATAAAACTAACTGATCAAAGCAAAAGCTTTTCCTGAAAAACATTTTTTTTTAAATCTGGATTTGCTGTCAGGAAGTAAATGCTCAATGTTGCTCCTTCATTGTTATCCAGTCTTAAGGTTGCATATCAAAGATCTGTAGTTTTATCTTTCAAATTCAGATTTTTTGGCTACAAGTTTAATAATAATATTTTATGATGAGGCTCTGCAAAGTGAATAAAATGGGAACACATTTGACCTCGGATCATTTTTGCACATAATCCTTCAACTGATTATAGCAGATTAGTGGCTGTTTCTTAGTTTCAATTTTTTTCTGCCATTTTTGCATGTCTTCAAGCTGAAGCACAAAATCATTTAAATCATGTTCATGTTGATGAAGCAACATAGGGCTGAACAGTTGTAGATTTTCCGCTGCTTGAACAAACACGAATGACATGAACTGGTCATTAACCAGTTCCCACAGAATTGCAAAAATGACAAAAATAGAGATGCCAGTTCTGCAGATTAAGTTGATTCCCTGTTGGAATAGGGACACACCTAAGTTCCTTGTATTAGCTAAAGAAAAGAATCACCACAGCATGATGCAACCATCACTGTGTTTAACAGTGAAGAGGATATGTTCAGAGTAATGTGCAATCACAGTTTTTCACTCCAAGTGGCGCTTTACAGGTAAGCCTAACAGTTGTGGTTTGTTCTTATCTGATCACCTGTTTTTGTTTTGCTTGCTGTGCTCCCACATGACTTATGACAAACTGAAAATAAGACTTTAATGGCTTTCTTACAACAATTGCTTCTTCTTTTTGCCAGATTATAGAGCAGATGTAGACCCTGAGGGTGGGTATTCTGCACGTTTTAGTTTTCTCTCTCATGATAGTTACTCCATCGTCAGCATGGTGATGTTCTGCACAGGCCTGCTAACAAACCATTATTTGATCCAAGTGGGTTGAACCAGGGAGAGAATTAAAGCATGCAGGACACCGGCACTCAATGACTGACTTTGGACACCTTTACTGTGGAGTAACTAAAACTTGTCTAATTGACACAATCTCCCACCGGAGATGCAAATAAATGTATCTCCTCCAGAATAGCAATGTTACCCTTTAGATAATACATCAGACATCTGAAGTTTTATGTTTCAACTCTGAATTTTTCTCTTACAAAGCTTAACAATGATACTATTATTGATTTGCAAACATGGATGCAGATCTGCTAAGTAAATACTGCTTGCTATGCCTGTAAATGTAGGCGGACACTGTTGACTTAATAGACCTGCACCTGTGCAAACATTTGAATGAATTGTGCTTCATGAGACGTTTGAAGCTTTTGAAATAGTTTCTTTTACTCCAGCCTAACCTACAACTATCCCTGACCTTGCTGACATTTTCTGACCTTTTTGACATTTTCTGACCTTTTTGCCATTTCCCTTGGTCTTCACAAAGCTGGTTGTTAACCAAGCTTCTTTAACAAACTTCTGACATCTTTATTTTTTGCTCCCTTAAGAGTGGATGTAATTAAGTTTGCAAATGAAATTGACCATTTACTTTCAGGGGAGAGCAGAGTATACAAGAGTGAACGACTGCATGTATTTTTCCCTTACAGTTATATTGGTCCAGTTCAACTCCCAAAGGCTTCAAAGCTAACCGACAGGGGAGGGAGTAACTGCTGTTCATTTGAGAATGACAAATATAACGCCTTTTCCTTTCCACAGTAATGGATTTTTCCTTGTAGCTCTGACAACCTGCTGCTGACCTTGGCACTCTGCAACCACGCCTGGGGGTCAGCGACTTGCTTTCTTTTTCATATAAAGGGGAGTGGGCTTTGTGAGGGCACAGGAGGCGAGTGATTCAGTCATCAGATATTATTACTATTGTTATGGAAAAAGGATAGAGTTCAGATTCATCAAAATGTGGTCATTATTTTCACACCGAGGACAAACAGTAAATGTAGTTGTGTGAAACTAAAGGCTGTTTAAGAGTGAGTAATCAATCATATTTTTAATTAATGGGTAGACAAGTCACATTAGCAAAAACTTAATTTCAGATTTAAGTTTAAAGCAGATCAAGTTGTGGATTTTTTGTGAAAGAACAAAAACAAATGTATATCAGTTTTCTAAACCAACCACCTAAATAATTTAGAATCCTTCCTTGTCTGTGAAATACTCATTTTTAAAATGATGATATGGTATTTTTGAATGAAAACTTTTTCAACTGTGGGAAGACCAGTGGCCAGTAAACACATCAATTTCAGCTTAAACAGATTACTGTTTACTGAAACAGCCTCCCTCCCAATCTCTGTTTATTCCTCTGGCTCATGTGCCAAATCCCAGACTGGATAGCGTTGCTCTGGCACGGCGCCGTGCTGCGAGGCTCATCTCAGCCTGACAATGGAGGGGAGGACAAACGGACTGATGACCTGACATGTATGAGCGCAGATTGTAAAAGACAAATGAGATCAGGATGGTGGGAGGATGACGGTGTCACTCAGATGAGACACTCAGTGTCAAGCTACAAAGGCAGAAGATCATGATTGTTGGTTGTGCTCATAAAATTCCCCAAATGTTGTTATTTTTTAAACTGCTTTAATATCGTCTTGTCTGCTCCCAGTGCTTATGATGAATAACAGTTTAATGAGACATGTTTTCCAATAATCTGTGTCTTGCAAACTTTGGTTTTAAGAATTTTTTTCTGTTTTCAATTTTCTGCATAACAATAATAATACTTTTATACTTCAGGGTTTATTAGAAGCTAACAATATATCTGTTGCTTTAAAGCCTACATTGATGTGATACGTTTTGCAAGACAACTTTAGGAAAAGCATGAAAAACAAAGAAGATTACTTAAATCCACAGCACAACCAGCTACTTCACAATAAAAGGTATAAATCTACATGTAGCTCAGTGTTTGAAATACAGAATATTGCTACATTGTAAGTATGTTGCGCATATCCATATAAAGAAAACAAGAGTCTCTTGAAAATGGTTCCTTTTCTGGATATTTACTAACATAGTGATTCCTGCCATTAACTATGCATAGTTTTGTTAAAAGAAAGTACTCCTGTTCCTGAGCTCTTCTGTTTTTATTATTATTATTATTTGTTTCATGTCCCTTCGACCTCCACCTGGGAGCAGCAGATGACCTTTCTTACTTTGCTGGGTTCTACTGTAAATTACTGCTTGCCAGAGTAATTGCAGATGTTGCAGTAATGTCCGTAATCAGTTGCATTGAATATCTCCTTAGATATATAAATTCTTACCCATTGCCATTATATAAACATCAGAATTTGAAAATTGTATTGAATAATTTCATTTTAAAATTTAATTTGTGTAACCGGCTGTGAATTAGGTGAGTAATTACATTCCATTGAGCTCAATTGAATTGATTTGAACTGAATTTGGATCAAGGTGGATTTAATATCAAATTAACCTTTTTGTTTTGTAAAATATGTTGAGATGGCATTGATCTGAGTTGAAGACGTTTTTACATAAATTGCTTCTTTCTTCTTCCAGGTGACAGAGCATCCCTTAATAAAGCAATCTTTTATGACTGCTGCATGTTTAGAAAAGTGTTATATTAAAGCAAAACATGTTGCTTAAGCTTATTTTCCTCAATAAAAAAGATAAGACATTGATTGAGTTTATAAGATTCTTTGTGTTTTTAAAACATACCACCTGTATTTGTATTTAGAAAAAAAGCACATATGAGCTGCACTGGCAGGGTTACACTCAATGGACACGCAGGTAAATACAATAGATGGATCAACACAACTTAGAGGCTAACTATATATATAAAACAAACAAACTTCATTTGTTTTTTATTATGTTTTGCTTGTAAAAGTCACTTATTACTTGAAACAAACAACCACCCACACATAATTACACCAAAGGGCAGATTAGGGTAAAGGATGTTTAGAATTGCTGATTAATTTGTAAAGTGCAGAATAAATATTTTGAAAGTTTATTACAAAAGTAATCTGGACAAGATATCAAATAGGACTGAGCCATAAACTTTTTTTTTTTCAAGTTTATTTGCCCTTTTGGTTCAAAGATGAAGCAAATAATCAAAATGATGCTCTTTTTCCAGAACAATTGTCCTTGGAAACAGCCTGATACAAATCTGAGATATTCTGTGTGGTTCGTCCATAGATGGACCTTCAACATCCCTGCTGTCTCAGTGAGTCAGCAGCACAGGAAACACAACCCCAGTTTCAGCAGCTTGTGCATCACATTTGATAAGGAGGACACGCGGTCAAAGCATGTTCAGCTGGAAGTGTCAAAGTATTGATCTGCCATCAAGGAGGAAAACATTGAAATGCTTCACCAAGGAGAGAGGTTTAACATGCCATGCGAGGATTTTTTCATTCCTGTCTCATGTGTTGTGTCGTCTGGATGGCGTTGGAGGAAAAACGATCAAGAAAAAAACTTCAATCCTTCAGCAATTTTTAGGATTCCTGCTGAAGTTATGCAAACAAACCCTTTATAAATGGTTGAAATCGGTTGAAATGCACTGCATAAAGAGAAACCTGACTTTTTTTTTTACTTCCTCAATGCTGTTTAGCATTAAATGAAACTAAATAGCTCCCTGTTCAGGTCAGACAGGGTTGCCAAAATTATTTATATTTGCCAAAATAATGACTCAGTGACTTATTTTATACTTGCATGAAATCTATACATACAATTCTTTCGGATTTGCTTTAGCTACTTTTAAAGTCTTTAAAAGTTTAAGTTTGGCTCAGATTTTTTGGGTATCCTTTACAACCGTCTTATTATAGTTTGCTGGTATTTTTCCCCTTTTGTTTAACAGAATTGCAGTAACAAAATCACTTCTGTCAAAAACCTTAGTATCACACACTTTTTCAGGTCTGCTCACACTGACATGTTCGGTTTAACTTCCTGACCCACATGCGGAATCAGCAAAGTCCAAGTTAAGAAACTGGTTTTATTTTCAAAAGAATAAGCAACAATTGAAAGATCTTCTTGATTTTTCTGGGAAGTGGCAAGTGTCACGCGATCGGTGGTGCCTGGAACGAGAGCAGGGTTACTGGTGGCCTGAAATAAGTTGATCTGAGATGCAATATGAAATGACTTACTTTAGAAAGGGTTCTGGATGAAGCGTGGGAGAAAGGTGCCCAGGATCCTGTGTGGAGAATGGTTGATGGTGATTCCTGAGTGCGAGGAGGGTGGTGACAGAGAGCCAGACGTCTGATGGAGCGGAGTGGAGAAGAGGGGATCGACAGAGCAGGCAGGCAGGAAACTTACAGGTTGAACTGGTCCTTCTTGGAAGATCCAGTGACAAACCTAGAAGTAGCAAACACAAGGACTATGAAACGTCTAGCAAATGCTCAAGAGACAGATCAAAAGCTTGTAACAGCTTTCTCTGGCTATCTCTGGCTATCACTACAAGAGATAGCCAGAGAGACTACCAGTAAATGTTAATCATCCACACTGAGTGAAGGCTCTGCTGCTCCTTTATCCCCAGCACTCAGATGAGCTCCACCTGTGTAGGCTGCCCAGGTTGTCCACCAAGGTTTTCGCTGGAAAAGATGCATCACTCGCTCTCACATACACACGCACACACACAGAAACCCTGACACACACATTTTTATGACCCTGTTTTCCTTGTGGTTCTTTGTACCTAATTTGGCAGTATTGGGGTCATTGTCCATTTGGGTCACCCAAATGTGTCCAAGATTTTATTTCAACTATAATGTTGGGTATTAGTATTTTCCATCATTGTCTTTTCTCATAATGCCACATTCATTTTGTGAAGTGAACCAGACAGAGGTGAGTAGAACAACCCAAAATTGTATTCAAGAAAGAGTCAATGTACTGCCACATATTTTTTACCCGAGTAAAAATAGAAAATAGCTATCCATGAAATTACTCAAGTAAGGGTAATAACATTTTTGATAAAACTGTTGCCAGTACTAACTGATTCAATATTCAACAGCAAATACTAAATATATGTTAGAGAAAGGTAAAGTACTTCCAGTGACAATATATGGTATTTACTGTATGTTCTTTTCCTCCAAATGGCACAAAAGCCTCAGTAGATAGAAAACAGCATTACAACAAATCTCACTTTGACATAAACTGTAGCTGTGTGTCTATCTGGTTTATTTTTGGTTACATATTTCTTCTTCATTCAGAGAATTCACTTCTTGTTGCAGGTAAATACCTGGTTTTGACAGTGAGTGAATCTTTTAAGCAAAAACTTTTACCAGAATTCAAGTAAACACACAGAAAACACCTGATTAGCTTGTGGTGTTTATTATATTAGGGCTTATTTTCACCTCTGTGACCACCGGGTTCTACAGTGAACCGTTGCGAAGAGTAATTTGTCTTTATCACCAGCACTCTGTTACAGACAAACTCCATGCATTTGTGTGAAGCCATGCGCAGGGGAGAAGCCAACAGCAAAATATTATCATGTATTAAGACGGATTGTCGAACGACAGCAGGAACCAAAAGCAACATTAATCTTTGTGTTTGCAACCTTGCCTGCTTCAGACTCATTGTGAGCTCTGGGGACAATTCTGATGTCTGTCCGCACACAAATCAGTCTGTTGCTAGAAGCAGGTTTTGCCAGGCTCTTTATTTTTTCACATGTAAATATAATCTTGACAAAAAAGAACAGCACTACATGGTGAGGTAAATTTTGAATGCATCTAATTTAAAACTACTTTTTTTTTTTAAATCAAAGCAGACTCATCTTTGCACTGACGTTGAATACACATTGAAAACAAATACCTACTTTGTGAAGAAGTTCTGGAGTAGAAGACATTTGCTAAAAGGGAGGTCATTTTAAAATAAACGCGGTACTTTATAAGCCTTCAAATTTAGAAGGGAAAGTTATTTGACTGCAGAAACACAGATGTAACACGAGGTTGTCACGTCAGGGCACAGAAGGACTTTAACGTCACTTTGGTACAGTTCACTGATGGGAAGAGGAGAGCAAAGCGACAGCTCGACTTGCCAGAAAACAGTTTTGTAATGGCTCATGCAGTGTGATCTAAAACCCTAACCTCTGGCTGTTGATTTCTGAATGGAAAAAAAAAAAACTTATTAAAGAACATTGGAAATCAAAAAGACGATGGGGTATTTACAGGCATAGAGTCTGAACCTAGGCTACTCAGTAAGATTATGTACAACCTCAGCCTGATTCTGGATACATGACACACACACACACACACCGTGACAAAAGTATTAAACTTACACACTGTGAGTAACAGTGACTATGGCAGAGGTGTGTAAAAAGGAAACAAAATACATCATTCCCTGGAAAACACTTTTGAAAATAGTGCCACTGTCTTTCCACTATGCATTTTTGTCATTCTTGTTTGGATCTACTATGTAAAGTCCTAAGAAACATACACAGTTTATAGATTTATGTGGGGAAAAAAAATGTCCAAAGGTGTTCAACACTTTTGCTAGGCACGACTATCTTCTCAATAAAATTTTTATTCCACATTAGGCCTAAAATATTGTATGCAACATTTTATGCTCCTCGGGGCTCTGCAGAATGAGTTTGAGGTTCCTCATTAGGTTTATTTCCAACCAGAACTTGGTGCCAAAATGATGGCCTTTACTCCTCTGTGCCTTTAAAATCTACCCTGTGCCATGCTGCATGCTACAGCAGTAGCAAGCGGCCAATCAATAACATGTTTGTAAGCCTCAACAGAGCCATTGGCAGTGGTGCTGCATGTTTACTGGCCTGCGGTCACAACAAAATCCATCATGCGTAGTTTGAGGCACCTTTGCTCCATTGTATCAGTTTATCTTGCCAAGCATGTTAGTCATCTGTTTATGGTGGTAATGTACCTAATAGCTCTGATCAGGTTGAGAAGGAAAATGACCATTCATGATCAAATATTACACAAAATCCCAATGGAATACATTATATTTCGTCTCCTTTGCAAATATTAAAAAGGCAGGTATTTTTGCCGGGCTCTGCACTTTTCAACAAGACCAGTTTTGAACAAAATCATTTAAAGGTACCTCCATAAATCAGTTTTATTCATCAAAACAAACCACCACATGTGGAACTGGCAGTGCCACTCACACGTCCTTGTCTTTTTTTTTTGTTTTGTTTTTTATCAACTCACTCAATCAATTCCAATGCTTCAACAAAAGCAGTTTGAAAATACTGAAAACATATTCCTAAAGAGACCAATTTAATCTTCACTCCTAGAGGAGGACAGCCCATAGGCTTTAAAAAGATACGATAAACAATTGGAAATGTGGGTGATGGTTGTGAGTGGAAAACATTAAGGAGTCTGTGGAGTTTCAGATGAATCAAGCAAGGAAGCTTTTTCTAATGATGTTCCTACGCATTATCTATGTAAAAATTGCATATTTTTCCAAAATCAGAAATTCAAAGTCCTTCTTTCTTTGTAGGATATTTGATTTTATGAATTAAAAGAAACTGTTACTGATTGATGGACTTAAGAGGAAGTAAAATCTGAAAATTCTGCCTGTTTTCTATTGTCTGCTTCTTTTCTCCACATTGACCTGACCTGGAAAAACATGAGTCATAGTCCAGAGTTTTCCTCACTTTCCCAGTCCAGTAGAAACTCCTCGAACTGAGCAGTTAGCCCCACAGAAATAGAAACAATAACTACATTAAACAGTTAGCATTTGAGTTGCAAAAAGACGTTTGGTGGAACAAGAAAAGGTCGCCGCTCACATCGATTTGGCCTGCATAGCCCTCCCGTTTTAGCACCGCACGTCTTGGATGACGACGTTCGTCCTTTCTTTGAGTTTGCAAGCATGCATGGTGCAGGTGTTTGCGTATGTGTGTGGGCAAAGCTTGGCTCTGATGTGAAACCTGTTCCCAGACCTCGACGCTCAGGCTTGTGGGGGAAGAAGAGAGAGCAGATTGAAATGTAAGGAGCTGCCGCCCTGGCGCCAAAGCGATCTGAGAGGTGCCACGGAGATGCCTGTCACAGGTATGGTGTCCTCAGAAGTTGACGTGCCTCTCTCTGCAAATGCTTGACAACCTGCTAAAGTCGAGCTCCTCTGATGATGTGCTCTGTCTGCGTGTGTGTGTGTGTGTGCACATGTATAATCTACACATCATGAGTGTGTTTGTGTTTAAGTTTCGCTTGGTGCGTAGGTGTACACCCGCCCTTTATAGATGCCTGCTTTGATTTGAATATATCCAAAGAAGGTGCTGCCTGCAGCACAGTGACAGGTTCAAAGGAAGAACGACCCAATTACGACCAGAAAATGGTGTTTTCAGATATAACCCATGAGTATCGGAAGAAGCTGCCACAGAGTCTTAAAACAACACTATATTATTCTTGTACTACTTTAAAGACAGGCGAAAAATACTAGCATAATAATGTTTTTACCACCTGTGACTGAAGAAGTTGGCTTCCTCAGAGGATCTTATAAGATCTTATGTAACTGCAACTATCTGGAGCTTGTTTTCCGAGCTATTTTTTAAACAAATAATTGAAGTCATGATGAACTTGCCTCTTCTGAAAAGCCTTTTAGGCAGAGATAAGGAGATTAACTGTTATATACAGCAATGCAGCCATTGAGGAGTTGTTACCTCTTTTTTGAAAAAATGTGTGTATCTGTAAAATTCTGTCTGCGCACAAACATTGCATTTGATAGCCAACAGGTAATAATGAACTTTTTGCCAAGGTCCAGTAGCACTCTGACCCACCCTGACTCGAAAGGTTATAATCATTAGTCACTCACTTTCTCTTAAATTGCCTTAGCTCTAGTGTTATTGTTGTCATTTAGATCCTACTGCACACAGTTACTCTTTAATAACCCTTTAACCAAACCCTTAACCCAACATGGATAAACAGGAATAATTATGGATGAATGAATGTAATGTATTTGCTCTCCTTATTGCTTATTGACATGTAATGTTAACCACCAGTATTCGTCTGCATAAAAACTCACTGACAAAATATTTAGCCCCAGTTGTATTGCTTTATAAAACTAACTCTGGACTTGGACTGTTTTGTTATTTCTTCCTCATGTTTCTCTGCCTGTCTGTATTCAATCCTACAGACAACACTGACAGGTGAAACTATGGGAGTCAGAGACAACAGAGATCCTGACTTAGGATCACTTGCCATATAAATATGGTGTTTGCAGCTCCTATATCTTAAATGTGTTGTGTTTCAGCAAAAGTCCTACCTACATTCGACAAAGCAAACCAACTCAAATGTAAAAACAATGGCACTGTATTTGCCTTTAAAACACAATTTTCTTTCTATAAGTCCTCTTAACTTCCATCTCTGTCAGAAATCTCTACTGTAATTTTCCACTTGTCGGCTTTCGCTGTGATTAATGTAGGAGTCTGAAAAATGGCAGCAACAGACTTGATTACTCTTTGTCTGTCGATTTGTTTTCACTTAACATATGCAAAATTTCAAAAGGATTTTGCAGGTTGTGTTTTTTGTTATTGTTGCTGCCTCAACTAACACAAGTTCACTCTAACTGTGCCGTCTCTCTTCCAGGAGAATATTACATTTCTAGGTATGATTGAGTCGGGCACTGCCTGTTCCTGGATGTTCTGAACTCTTGATTTGTGGTTTTGATGTACTGCTGCCGAACTCCCGGCCAATCTGGGCTTGCATTGCTAAATCAATACAGTCGCAGATGAATGTTCAACCGGACGGATTGCAGGTGACAAAAATCAACTCAAACATTTGCTGTGCGTCCATTCAGATATCCATTTGTATATGGAGGATGAGTTGATAGCACTGGGGCTTCAGCAGCTCCATCCCTGTTTCAATTACAGCAGTCATCCCTCTGGAGGATTGGGTTGAAACAGAGTTCACATCAAGAGGTATGAAGAAAAGCATTTCTTATGAATGAAGAGGGCCTGATTTTAACAGAATAATGTCTGACTTGCATTTGACTCGGCTGGTTTACATTTGCTCCACGGAAGTGTGAAAACATGAACTTTTAAATGTGAAAAAAAGAGTTTTTTTGCAATAAATGATTATAAACAAATACATGTGTCTAATCAAACTCGCTCACCTGAAATTTATGAAAGTAGATTGTGATCTAATGTGTAAAAATAAAGTGTTATGACTTCAGAGAACAAACTGTGTGCAAATGTGTGAGAATCAGCAGGAGGAGGGAAGTTGTCACTGAGAAAATGTGTTATTTTTAAACTGCCTGACTCATCCCTATTTACTTGTTCTGACTTCTCCTGTGTGACAAGATGCTAAACAGTTTTAAAAGTTACAAGAGTAAATCTGCTCAAACTTTTTTTTTTTGTCTTGCACAGCAGCGTACATGGATGACGCTCTGCACCAGTCCCTTGTAACAAAGAACAATGGGGCACTCATAAAACATTGTCACTGCAAGGAATGTAGCTCTAAACAACTTTTGACAATGATTTTTGTCGGGAAAATTTCTCGCATGTGTTTCCTCACTTCCATGTGGCAATGACACGAGATAAAGCAGAAGGTATTGTCTCTGCAGAAGTGCACAATATCAGATCAATATTGCATGGTAAACTTATAAATCAGGCTCCACAGGGTGCTTTAATTGTCCATAGCTAGTAAAAGCATTTGGGCACAATAAGGCTGAAGACAGTCATATTCTCTAGTTTTCCACCTACGCACATTTAATGTGTCTTGAGGGGCCCTAAACATGAATATCCTAATGGGTGAAACAGCAATTCAATCATGAATCCAAAAATCAGAAAAGGCAAATGTAAAAGAGGGGGGGGAAAAGGTGCTGTGAGACAGATTGGGAATTAATACCATCTATGATTTTAGGCCCATATATCAAACATGATGGGAGTTGTCCTACTTCTGTGAGCAGCTGTTACATTTGCTGAGGGGATTTTTTCCATCTTTTGAAAAACTCAAGCAGAAAAAGGACAGGAATAAAAAAGGTTACAATCCAGTGTTCACTGAGTACTGAGGAAGCATTGTGTAATTACAAAACAAAGTGAAGCCCTTTTCAGAAGTTGCATCACTGTTAACTGGTGACCCAGTTGGTCATTTCTGGGCTCATTCCATCCGACCCAATAGTACGAAAGTTTTGTAGTTAGATTTTATGGTATAATTTACTTTGTTCAATGATAAATGCACAAATAACTACTTCTAAAGATTATAATCTGAGAATAAAATATATGAATGTACATTTACCGGCTGAACATTTAAATTATGTTTTGATCATAATCTTTTGATAATACAAATTCAACAGCTTGACGACATCTTTACTATTAAAGCTTTGTGGTGTCTGCCGTCCATATTAAAAATATTGCTAATTTGATGCTGTTCTCCTACCCTTAAAACATAATCATTTCCTAGATGTGCAAAGAACACTTGAACAGAAACGCATTCCACTGAGAAATAAACCCAAAAAAGACTCACAGGTGTGTGCGAGAATGTGAGAAAGCCTTTGTACAATATTATCAATGCTAACAACATGACAAACCTATGCGATGAGAAGCAGCAGGTAAAGAATGCAGTCCTGAACTGCTCTGTGTCTCACACTCATCTGCATCTGTCAAAATCCCTGTTTACAGGCCCCCCGGTCATGTCACCAACTGAGTGAAAATAGCTGCAGAAAGGGAGAAGAAGATGGGAAGAAGTAAGAAACAGGAGCTGGGAGTGGGAAATCAAGCAATGATGAAATGAGAGCAAGCAGGATAAACAAGGGAGAGAAATAAAGTGATAAGAAAAAGAAGCGCGAAACCGAGGTGGGAGGCGAGAGAGAAAATGTAGAAACATTAAGAGAGGGAAATCAAATGGACATCGACTCCTGATAGCTCTGCCAGACAGCTTCCACTTTAAAACACCTAAGTCTCCCATCTGAACTGTGATTTAGACACAAACTCAGACGACTTGAAGGTTTCCTATTCTCATGTCAACTTGTGCTCACTTATACTCAAGTGTTTTTCCCAAAAATAAGCAAATATGTACATCCATGTGTGAGCTAAACTTTAAATCAAAGAAATCTGGAGTTTTTCCATCTTTCGAGCCACAGTAGGTAGGTAACGTTTTCGAAAATGTTTTTAAATATTTGTTAAAACTGTAACAAATATTGTCACAGTATAACATGAAACAAATAATCTGTAAAAAAAAGATCCATCATCCCTGCTTTCTTCATCAATCACCTGCAGTTTTGTCATCCATCATCAGTACCTCCTACATCCATCATCCCTACCGCCTTCCAATATCTCTGCCTCATATACTACCTACCAACCACTATCCATTATTCCTACTTCCTTCATCCTTTATCTATACCACCTTCATTTGACACACCTGATCATCTGTCATTCTCTCTCGGCTACCTGATCCATTCGTTATCCCTCTCTCCTTCATCCATCCTCTCTACCTCCTTTATCCATACTGCCGATCCATCATCATCCATTTCTTCTTTATCTACCAGACCTACCTCCTTCATCCATCATACCAAGCAGGTGTCCGTCCTGTCCTCTTCTTCCATCATCCCTATCTCCTTCATCCATCGTCTTTGCCTCCTTCATTCATCATCTCTGCCTCATCATCCTGACATCCTCTGTCCATTAGTCCTACCTTCTTCATTCAACACCCATCACCATTTGTCGTTTTCATGTTATCTGCTATCTTTGCCATCCATTAGTCCAACCTTCTTCACTCATTCATTCCTCATCCCTACCCTCTTCATCCTTTTCTACTACCTCCTTCATCCCTCAATCCTGCCCTTTTCCCCTGTTTCAACGTTAAGTGTATGTCTTTCAGTTGTATTTGCTGTTCTCAAATCTTGAAAGCTTCAACAGCTTGTTCGTAATCACCTCTTGTAACACCTTCCCAGTGACAAAACCTCCACACTCCGAGTTTTGATCTCTGTACCCTATAGCAACAAGTTTCCCCAGATGATCCCAACAAAAGGAGGCACACTTCTCTGGCAACTTCCACTATTTTTCTCAATCAATTTTCAACTTCACATTGTTGTGAACCCTATCTAAATATATATCATTAGAGCTATAGAATGTGTTTATATAATTATAGTGTTATTCCTCACTCTCTGAGACGAAGAGGTTTGAAAATGTTCATATTACAAATCACTTCTGCTCATTCTTTTAATTCCTGAAAACAGCAAAGCTGTAAAAACCTTGACGTCACATCGACACGCTAATTATAGCAGTCATGAAACTTCCTGCTGTAGTAGTATCATCACACAGAATCGCAGAGCAAAAATAAAGTGATGGCAAGATCAATGGAGAAAGCTTTTAGAGGGAGAAATGCTGAGGGTGTGTATGTGTGTCAGGGTGCAAAGCTGAGCCTCATTGTCTAGAAGCTGATCTGTGGAAAAAGAAAAAAGGTGGGAGAGAGCAGAAGGAAGAGGGTTCCCTAAGGGTAGCACCGTTTCATAGCACAGAGCTCAGTGGTACCTCCTGGGTTGGAACTAATTGGTGCGAGATTAACTCTGCAGTGAGATATAACAACCCAGAGCAACGCCACACGCCTATGGATCAGTGACATCGGAAGGGGCCGCTCCTACACTACGAGCCCCGCGAGATGATTACTTGGTCCCAGACTGTCTGGTTACTATTGCAGCTGGACATGGCAAAAAATACCATCTGAATCTGAAAGAGCTGCCAGGCAGTGATTTCTGATTATGATGCCGTGATGAGGAGCTGCTGCGTGTTGCACTTGCAGATGAAGCATTGAGGTAAAATCAACATCAGACAGAATCTGAAGAAGACAAAAAGTTGTCGTTGATTCTACTTCTGGAAATATTTTTATACAACTCACTGCATTAATTCATGTTGCTAATAAAATTAAATATTAAAAATTATGGTAAACTCAAGGTACCTTAACTTGAGTCCTCCAGTGCCAGAAACTGTTTAGCAACAGCAGCCACTCCACCTACAGTCGGATGTGGAGGTAAAGATGCCGACAGAGTTATTTGCAGGTGCACAAGATGTTCAAGCAACATCACAGGAGCAATTACAAGAGTGCAGGCAGCCAACCTCACCTGTACTCAAAACACAGAAAGCACAACACAGAAACACAAAGTAACATGTCTCAGCCAAACAAAGTTTACCCCTGCTTTTGCAGGGACCACCCTCCAGTGTCAGAGGCTGACACGCTTCATCCTGCCACACATACATAACATTTTGTGTTATAACATTTTGTGTATTGTGTACAACATCTCTGTAAAGTACACAATACATGTTCATACACAAGTTATTTAGTGGCAACTGGAGCCTAACTTAATGTATCAGAAAACACCTGCGTGTGTGTCAGAGGTCGCGCTAGATCTTTTTGTACGCCGTCATTTTGACCGACAGCATTAAAAAAATTGGTCATGTAATATTTTAACCCGTCAAATTATAATAATATTGACATGTGCTATTTAGCCTCTTTTTTATGTGGTATAGAAAATATTCACCCAGTTGAACCGTGAATTCAGATCCCATTATACATAAAGCAGATGAATGCGTCTAACATTTTCCCCATAGTGACAAAAACCACTGACAGTGGCCGCAATAACTTATAATAAATTAAATTAAACGACTCCACTTAAATTTCAAGCACTTCACCTGCTAAGGTCTGAACCCACAGCTTCACAAGTTCCTCCTGGTCGCAACAAATCTGCACTGGTTCATCGGTCAGTTAAATCAGATCAATTGAACTTTTTTTTTTACCCTGTGCGCAACCTCTGGTGTGCGTATGTGTGTGTGTGAAGGGACCAGTAACCGTGTGCGCGGGTGCGTGCGTGCGTGCGTGCGTGCGTGCGTGTGTGTGTGTGTGTGTGTGTGTGTGCGTGGGGGTGTGTGTGTGTGTGTGTGTGTGTGTAGGGACCAGACACTGAGAACCAATAGGGAGTGTGACAGAAGAAAATAGATCCCACATTTGGAAGGAGACACAAGATGATCCAGGAAAGGGTCAGGTAGTCCAACCTGAAAGAAAAACAGTCACACACAGACTCAATCACACGTTCTCACCTTCTTGTATTCACACACGTACATTCACGCCCTCTCACCCGGTGTAAACACACACAATTTAAACACACCACCCAAACAACCCTGGCCCACACACCAATCCCAGCCCCATCCAGAGGCAGGAGCCAAAACAAGTCCATACAGTGCAAACAAGCAGCAAGGAGAACCAGGAGAGGAAGGTCAGTGCAGTACATTGAAGACCAGGCAACCACTAACCCCACAACTCCCATTGTGAATCCCCACACCAAGCCTACCGACTAGTCCCTTCAAAGGAAAGTGACGCACCTGATTTCCAACACATTGGAGCTCTCCCTCAGATGACCAGCAGTGGATGTCGGTAGAATTTGCAGGTATATACAATATTCTAGAATGACCTGGAGAGTGTGCTTGGGAAGAGTGTTGCACAGGTTTCCTTTCTTGGTTAAAGAACGATGGATGAATGGATCGTTGAAAGGAGAACTGGTCCTCAAAACACTGCTTGTTATGTTTGCACCAACTCTTGCCTTCTGATCGCAACAACCTGAGGGCATTCGTCAGTCGATTCCTTTGTTGCTTCTCTTGTTGGTATTGGACATTTCTGGTTGACGTTTTGATCTGCACTTCCATTGATCGAGTCTCTGTTTGATCATTTGATGACAGCTTGTTTTCCCAGGATTAGGAGTCACACTCAGCTTCAGTCAGCTGCACTGCTGTGTGTTCTCTGTAAATATGTTGTTGATTCAAGTCATTTACCTGGGTCACAAAATGTTGCAGAAGTGACTTTTGTCTGGTGCAGCTCTTGGGTGTAAAATAGGGAAAGGAAGTAGCATATATCAATCACTCTAGCCTCACTATGTATAACAATGTATTAGAAGTGAATATACTTAATATGCTGATACACTCTTCCAGATGCCAGTGGATATTAAACCTAAAAAAAAATAAGTTATTTTAAAGGCCAACAGAAATAGTGCCTTTTTAAGTCTTAATAAATGTACTAAGACCCACCAGGTAGATTGTATCCTTTTTTAAAAAACACTACTGAGGCTCATTTTAAACCTTTCTGAACTCATTTCATCTGATATCCTCTCATCTCTCCAACCCATTAATGAAAATACTCTCACATGCAAAAATGTGCATAATTACTGTCCTTGTCAGCCATATCTTTTTCACTTTATTGTTTATCCTCTGCATGGATATAATGGTCCCCCTTTTTGACATAACTCACAGTAGCTTTAAGAAGAGTAAAAATATGAGGGAAGGAGACAGTCGCTGTTAGTTTCTTGCATTTGAGTCAGCTTCCCCAGTACTCATTGCTTAATTGACAGCATATACCAACTTACCCCTGTATAGATGATGATGATGATTGACACCCAGTGGTAGAATGTATTTTGCCAGGGAGCCAGACAATTTGTGGGTCATTTCTCCTTTCAGGGTGTGCAGTGTTTCATAACACCTCAGTGGCCTCCTACCATCTCAGAAATTGTTGTCTTTGCCTTCCAGCATGAGAGCTCGACTTATAACAGCAAAAGCTATCATACTGAGAGTTCTTCGACAGCACTGAACCCCACATTTTTACACTCACATTTCAAAGGCAATGGTAAAAGAACGCAATGCAAGATTTTCATTGAAGACTACATGCAACACACATATGCGCAACACTTATATATTGGATTAAAGCGGTGCCTGGTGTTCAGTGTCGTTGATAAATGTGTGAATCTGATTTTAAACCAGACAGGAGTCCGCTGCTGTGCAGAAGTAGCTCTGCATATATTTTCAAGGTCACAGCAGGATGGCATTTATGTAGGCACAAACTGTGTATTTTCACACATTTACAATCAGAAATGTCTTCGTAATCAAATGGAAATGTCTTGTTTTTCAATGATTATCGTGCAGGTATAAGGTCTGTGCATTGTGAAGAAACAACGCTGGAGATTTTTTTTGGCAAAGCTCTTCAGGCAAAAGAACAAGGCACAAAAGCTTAAATGGTGATAATTACTGAACAGGAGTTAGAGGTCATATCAAAGTCAAAGTGTTCCTGTAAAGTCAGCTAGTGTCCCATGTTGTGCCTTCAGCCATGAAGGACTGAACCACATAAAACAAAGAGACTGCTATAAAACTGTTAATCCCATTAAGCCCTGCACTAACAGATATTTGGTTCCAGGAGGATGAGGAAGAGATTTTTAAGGAACAAAAGTCCTGAAATGTCATAGGGACTATACAACCCTAGGAGAAAAACTGCTTCTGCCCTTTCGTAGCTGTCATGAACTACATCAGACTGGATGGACCACCCACACTCCCCCTTTCCCTGCCTTCGAGGGGACTTCTGTCTTCTCTGGTGAAGGAGGGCGATGCTTCTTTCAAGTAACCCTCCATCAGCAGTACGTATACAGTCCATCCTTTGTGCAACTTTATTTAGGCCAAGCAAAAAAGCCTCGGCCCCTAACATATATGAAATTCTGCAGAAAGAATCATAGAACTATACCTTCCCCTAGTCCCAGAGATGACAGAAGGAGGATAAACCGCAGCTCCAGATGCTATACCCGCAACTAAGCAAGCTGCAACTCCCTTTGTTCTCTCCAGTCACTAGATGAGCGGCCACACACACAAACACACACACTCTGCTCTGCCGCTGGCCGAGCATCTAACCCCAACTGCTTCTCCCCACTTAGCTGCAAAAGCTCCTCTGATCACGTTTGCTCCAAGCCAGAGAGATGAAAGAAAAGCAACAAATCCAGCACAGGCTTCCCATGTTTCATGGAATCTTCACAGGGGCGAATGAAGTAAGACTGTGTCTAGACAAAGATAAATTAGATGGGATAAAATTATTAAAATAATCTTACAATCGTCTATTACATTTTGCTTTTCGCATTGTTGATGCTTAAAACTATTTGTCTTGTCTGTTTTACTGGAATTTTTTTTCCCCTTTCTACTCACTGAATAACATAAATGGTCCTTGAAATATCCATTGTTCTTATGCTAACGGATGCCAGGCACCAGCCAAGCTAAGGTAGCGACTCAGCTGTACATCTGCTTCCCTCATTTCATGCTGTGGTTAAAAATTCTTATTGTTGTTTGCTTAAAGTAGATGTTGTTACTTAAACTAGATTTTTTTTAAAACACAAAACTATAGCTACCGTGTATTGAGTAACCATCACCACATGAGAGGTGACCTGTTTCACGATGCCAAAACTGAGATCAGAACCATCACTGTGGTGACTAATCAATAGCTTAAGACTCAATTGTCCATTATCTATAAATATAGATAAATACTGACTTGTTCACATCAGATTTGTCTCTGTCTGTCTATCTATCATCTATATCCCCTTTTTCAATTCATAAAATTCACACAAAGATGCACAAATTATAACTATGCTCTATATAATTCCCTGGTTGCACTTAAACCCACCAAACCAGCATGT
Organism: Poeciliopsis prolifica; assembly: GCF_027474105.1. Taxonomy (NCBI): domain Eukaryota; kingdom Metazoa; phylum Chordata; class Actinopteri; order Cyprinodontiformes; family Poeciliidae; genus Poeciliopsis; species Poeciliopsis prolifica. The sequence goes on along the minus strand of NW_026562407.1, from coordinate 5,168,993 downwards.
TGTAATTGTGTGGGTGTTAAATTGTTGTCCCACTTAATTAGCCTTAAAGTTTCTATCTTTCATGGAGGTAGCCCTTATTAGTCAAACACTTCTCTGTATTTGACTCGGATACAGCTGGGTTTTGCAATGAGATAATGATCCAAAACAGACATTGAAAACAAGTTGTAGAGTGAATACATTGGACATTTAGCTTACAGAATGGCCAAGCAGAAGCCTTTACATGAATCCTGTTAGTAATGGTGTTTTTGCTTACAGTTTTACAGTTAATTTAGAACCTGTGTTAACATGTCTACCCTCTCATTGCTTCCAGCTGTCTCTCATTGCCCTAATCAATCCTTCATGTATTTAAGTTCACCTGTTTTCCCCATTGGATCCTCGTCTTTTGTTGTTTGTCTTGGTTGAGTCATTGTCCTGCCTGTGCCACTTGAGTTCTCCTTCATTTCCTCGCTCATTTGGACTTCCTGGGTTTTGTAGCTTCAAAATCATCATCATCATCATTAAACTCTTCTCTTGCACTACACCCTTGGTCTGACCTCGCCTAAATCCTCACTTATTCAAGACACTGACATTTGGAAAACAATGAGCGCATTTCTCAAAACAATTTGTACAACCAGCAAAATACCATGGCACACACGCTAAAGCTAATCTGTTTCTTAAACTCCTTAGAAAACAGATTTCTGAGACTCTAAGTTCTTAACCAAATGCTTACGGCTTTAAGCATATATTTGAGCTTGCATGTATATTTTCTAACCCTGCGTTAGAAAATATACATGCATTAGTGCATTAAATTTGACTATAATGCACTATAAATGATCAAGCTTTTGCTCTGCATTCCTATTTTTGAAATTGAAGTTAAAATATACATGTCTTGAAAAAAGACAACTTTATTTAAATAAGTAAAAGAACTAAAATTTATTTAAAATCTCAATGATGAGCGACAGTAAACTCAGGAAAAACTAAATCAAATTAACCGCATGGTTTTATCAGACACTTGAGAAACGCGGCGCTTCTACATATATATTTGCAGTGATGTTGCAACTCTTCTCTTCTTAACACTCCTGAGAAATCAACTGCCTGTCTGTGATTTGCCAGATGTTCATTTTTCATTAGTAGAGACTTGTTTACGTTGGCTCCTTTCCAACTATTTTGCACACAAGACAGTTAAAGGAATCAGTGGCAGCGTGGCCCGTTAACTGTTAGCGGGAACAACATGACCCTTTATTTCCATAAATAATTTATTTTTGGTCAAGGTTTTCTATGCTTAGTCTTGCTATGCCAGAGTCTTTCCTTCTGTTCTGACTGCTCAGCAAAAATGCCTGAATTGGCAGTCCATTAGTAATATGAGGAGGATTTGGTACAGTTTTAGCAGAGGGTTATATTTGCAATTGATAAGACAAATTTAAAGCATTTCAATGGGAATATCCAAAATTACATACATTACTGTCATAAGGTAGTAGCCAAATACTTTAAGGTTTAAAAGTAGCCAAGAAAAACAACTTTAATAATCCTTTTTATATAAGAGCTATACTGGACACAAATGACAAACATGTTTAATACTGTAATCCATATTGTAAAACATTAATCTGTTGTCTGCTCCTGTCACTCTCTTGTAATTCGATCCTGTCCCTTATACTGGGATCCTGGGATTCACGTCATATGAAACGTCAAGCCAGTTGAAGGAATGTCCCAAAATACATGGTTTAAAATCATCTGCATGAATCCCTAACTTTGTTCAACTTAATTCCTGATCTGAGGTACTGAGCTCAGGGAGTCAGCTTTCTAGTTAGGATTTACACTCTAAGTAAAACTGCAAGCTTACAAATTGGGGGCGAAAACCTTTGTACTGTAATATTTATTCATGCACAATTTACATAACTGAAATATGTTACAAGTTGAATTCTCAACCAGTTGCATCACATCAAACCATAAGTTAGATTTAGCCAAACTCTTTAGCAAAAATATATACATACATACATATATATATATATATATATATATATATATGTAATAAAAAAATTCCCTTCTCACCCACCGCGGGTGGTTCTTTTTGTTATGGGGCCTGTTCCTGGGCGGAACAGGCCCCATATATATATATATATATATATATATAATAATATATATATATATATATATATATATATATATATATATATAATGCTCTTCTCATGAACCCTTAATGTTTTGTTGACTTAGCCAAACTGAAGAATCTTTTAATACATTTCTCAGACATGTTTTATTTATTTATTTTTTTAAATGCCTCACTCTTTGTCAGGTCCAGGGCTGTTTTGAGTTGTTTTGGAGTTTGATTTATTGATTCTAGTTTCATTGTTGGTCTCTGTCTCTTTCTTTAATTGGACCAACCCTGTCTCAGTTTTATTTTAGTCAGTCCTTCCTAAGTGATTCTAGTGTATTATGTTCTTTTTTTTTCTCATTATCCAAATTTACTCTGGTTTTATTACATTCCTTAGGTCTAGAAATTCCTTTTGTGCTAGATTTATTTCCTAATCCTATGTGTAGTCTCACTCTTTCTCTCTCTCTCTTTCTCTCTCGCTCACACCTGCAATCAGTTAGCCAATCAGCCCGGGTCCATTGTTCCACAGTCACTCTCTCAGTACTTAAAAACACTTCTGCTGCTGTCCCTGTTTGCTGGTTCCTCCTGTCAAACCCTGTTACTTCCTGTAGATTTTGTGCTGTTGGTTTATCTTGGATTCCTGATTTTGTTTTTCTGTGACTCCCTGTGTTTCCCATGTTGTAGGTTTGTTTTTTCCTTATTTTTTCATTAAATAACAATCTAATTGACTTTTGAAAAGGAATGATTTGAGCTGTTCATTTTAAGAAAAATGAAACGCAACATGTTTTTAAGACAGGCTATCTCTTTAATCGAGGAAAAGAAATTACAAAGTATGTGAACATGTTTGTCAATTGAGAAGCCCATGTGATGCGTTTATTTCATTTGAAGGTTGTGTTAAGCATCCAATTAATGTAATAAAATATATGTTTTCAGGCATTGTTAATTTCCTGGGAAGTTAAATGTTTTATGCCCAATGTTGAGTAGAATAAAGGCTTTAAGGGGTGCAATGTCTTGCATTTACATCTCCCAGTGCAGTTATCCACTCTAATATGAAATTGATGGAGTTAAATAGCTGCTCACTAAACTTTTTCAAATGTTAAGAGCCTGTTAAAGATGCAAGAAAATGGCTCTGGAGCACAAAGAAAGATGAACCAATTTTACATCATGACAGCAGAAAGCTGTTATGTTGACCTGGCACAAAAAAGCCAAACAGGATGTGCTTCATTCAATTACTGGCATACAGAATTAATCACCAAAGTGCCAATGTTTTGTAATTCACTAAGAGGAAAACTGTGTTAGATTTAGAATATATCATCTGCCAAGTTTCTTCTTTTCTCAAGTCGGCCTGAAAAATAGCATTGGAGTTGCTGCATTTCATCGAGCCAAGAGAGACTTGACCTACATTATGAGAACCATTACATGATGTAAAATTCACAAACGCTGCCCGGGTTATGATTTTTCAAGTCTTATCACAACCATAATTGATATAAATATCTGTTTTCTAATCATTTCTTCCTGTTTTGTGTTTGATAGAAAGCAACACAAATGTAAAATGAAATTGTGCAGGATTATACCTGACTTCCTACATTCAGGCAGGGAGCTGCTGTTAAAAATAGCCACGAGCTGAACACACAAGTTTCCTCCTACTTGTCTCACTCAAAAAAAAAAAAAAAAAAAAAAAAAAAACCCACACCACAGTGTTTGCCACTGAAATACATGCAGCGGCTCTGAAGACAAATATATCCCAAAACTGCACTGGCGGTGTGGAGGAAAATTACCATCTGTGTTTGGCTTTGTGATGAAGTACACCTGCTGGTTCTGGGTCCATTCTGAGGTTTGAGTAGCCTGGTTCTCACACAAAATCTCTGACAAGATTTACATGCCACAAGAGAGAAGTAATCAAACTCCCCCCATGCCTGCTGGTAAATCCACATATTTGGAAGAGTAGTCAGACTTCACTCTGTTCACTTGTTAAACTTTTGGAAAAAGAAAAATGCCAAAGGGAAGAAAGGGGGGGGGGGGGAATTATACGGTGCTCCTGAAAGAATGCTGGCAAAATTGATTGTGAGATAACTTTGTAACATAATTTTCCACCATGTTGGCGTTGACAGCCGCAGGTTGCCCGAAAGTTTGGATTTTGTCAAACCAAACAAGTTTTCTTCTTTCAACCAAAGCAGTGGAAGCCCCTCATTTTAATTTCATACATGGGGCCCTCCATGTGTTGGCACTGCTAGTAAAGATATGTGAAAAATCTTGGAATGACTCAATAAATATAAAAAGAAAATAAAGAAACATCTCATTTTTTAAAACATTTCAGATCGTGGTTTGGCCATAAAAAGGCAAAGAAAATTTTAGTTTTCCTTTGATGGCTTTATGAAGGTTTCCAGTAAGTCAGGGGGCAGCGTATAAGGCATTTTTCTACACTCTCCTCATTACTGTTAAGTAGAATGGGCTTTAGGGCTCTTCTTTTCACATTAACTTGAAAAATTTCCACAGTGGCAATCAAATGGATGAGAAAAGAGGGCCGACCTGTGAAGAGGATTCCCAATTTAAGGTGCCAATCTGACAGCTTAAGGACAAAAGCAGAAATCACCATTGTGGTGTAGAAAGTCGGACTCATTAGTTTGACAGTGTGTCTGGGATTCATTTTACTTTCAATTGCAGTCACAACGATGACACCCCATCATGCTATGTCCTTGGGCGATGTGTAAGTCATTCCCACCCCCATACACCCCGGTCTTTAATAGACTGACCTTAGTTAAATGAGCCCCAACACAGGCTACTTTAGCTTTTTATTTGTATTTCTGCCTCTATGTTAAATCTTTGAAGAACTAACTGCTGTAAAAAAAAAGTGCATTTAAAAATAAAAGCCAAAGATAAGTAAACATAATGAAAAAAAACAAAACATGTATGGGGTTTGCTTTTTCTAACAATCCAAAAACATGACTGTTGTCTGTCTCTGAAGTGGGTAAAGAATCTACCTTATTGTTTGCCAAGTGACAGCTGCACTTACATGCAAGTACCCTGCAAGTATAGGTAGCTCTAGGTAAGTGTTTCTCAAACTTTATCAGGCTGAGGACCACTTACCATATTTAACTAACTCTCAAGGACCACCTAATTTGAAATCCTCCCCTCTGCTCCCAATAGCACAACATCTTAGTGTATATAACCTGAAATGAAAATATTAATCTCTTAACTCAATGTTTTTGTTCCTCCTAATGTGAAAGGTGATGCTGTTTTGTAAATGTGACTGGCTACAATAAAACCATGAGTGTGTATGCTTGGGGCGTTTTGAATTATTTATAGATCCTGAGAGTATGGAATCAAAGCTTTCCAATGATTAAAAAAAACCCTCATGGAATCAAAAAAAATTTCTTTACAAGTATTGTGAGAACTAATGTTATTCATAAGCATAAAAAAAATCTACTTTAGGTGTGATGATGTAGTTCTGTTCACTGCCTCAACACCATCATATTACATTTGCCACACTTGCAGACCTACATCTATGCATTGCAATGATGTTCAAAAACAAAAATTCTGCAACTCATCCTGAGAAACGTTCCACTGATATCTTCAGGCTTTGTTTTTAGTGGCCTGATGAGAAGGCATGTATTCATTATTATTTTTAAACACAATCTTTTGGTAGGCTAACCGCAGCGTTGCACTTTGAGCTCATGTCAAGGGAAATAAATGGTTGTTTACATGTAGCACCTCACAGAGGGCACCCGTGGACCACCAGTTGTACCGGGACCACATTTTGAGAAAAATGCTTCATTTATTTAAAACATTTGTATTTTTTTCTATTTTGTTTTGATTTTTATCTCAAAACCACTGGAAGTGGATACATGTCATAATGTCACTTTTACTTCTGCTTTACGCAATAATTGACTTTTTTTTTTTCCACAATTGTTGACTGTGAAGTCATTTCCCAAGGTTCAGCTACCTGCAACTGATTTCAATGTAACCCAACTAGAAGGTCAAGTGGCCTTTTCAGTGGACGGAGAGTGGGCTGCTCTCATGTACAATGTTACAGATTGGTTTAAATGTGAGGTGAATATGTTTCAGAGCAAGAGAGGCGTAAGAAGAGGCCACAGCTGTGTTCCACCACTGCTGAGCTTCTTTGAGTGAATCATTTCCTCCCTCTCCTCTGTTTTTATTTTTCTTTCTCACACTCAGACACAAACGCCCATACATCAAACCATGCATTTATGCCAAGCAATTGAATTCTTATTGGATATAAATCTGAGCAGTGACAAATGAGAGCTCCGCCGGTGTCTTGATCTTATAAACCGGCGCGCATCTCTCATGAGTGATACCTTTAATTAGCACAGCAGTCTGAGAGATGCAGAGCTCTGCCATTCACCTCTGGAGTCAACACACGCCCTACGAATGGAGCCACGGTTAAGAACCACCTCACCGCTGAGTTCACAAGAGCTGCAGGAGAGTCGCATATCTTCTTCAAGCCAATTAAAAAATAAATAAATAAAAAAGTAGGTGTAGTTACTCGAAGCAAAAAGCTGCAGCTTGGTGTTACAGAGTTTGGGGAAAGATCATGACTTCCTAACACCTCATTATGAGCCATAACACTCTGTCCTGCCAAAATTGGTATTTCAGACTTTTCTCAGATTAGTGAGAAAAACCGCATGATAATAAGTATTGCACTGGCATGTTATTTTAATGCATTACAAGCCAGCACCATCAGGTAGTCATTTCCCATGTATTCATAGGAAAATAATAGGAGCACAATTTAAAATTAAGTTTATGTGTAACATTTCATGAAACTTTTTAGACCTTTAAAAATAAGATAAAGCTACCAGAGATGAAGTGTAATACTGGGAATAATCATCTTAGAATTTAAAACCAATTTGTAAAAATGCAACACACCTCTAAGATTCTGTCACGCCGTTTCTTCCCACATGTTGCCACATGATTTGAAGAAGTAAGATGTATTTCGTAAAATATCAAGTTCCGTCACATTTATGAAGGATGTGTTCAGCTGTTGACACACCTTGTTTTGTTCATGGTTATACTTTGGAATGGGAAGGTGTGAAATGTACAATGTTTTTAGATTCTTCTTTGATTGAAATGAAAAAATAGTTTCTTATTTGGAATAAATTAGCATAACCTCACAAGTCTCATAGAAGTGGTGCCACCTCAGGGGAGCACCCACATGTTCTGAAGGCCATTTCAAAGGTTTTAACCTTCAAACATTTAGGTCTGTGTGTTCCTGACCATTAAAGTGAGAGTGACAACCCAGTTGAGGTTGAAAGACCTGTTTGAGTACTTCAGAAAGTAGCTTATGAACTTTCAAAATAATTTGAAACAGCTCTTGTTCTGTACAGTGGAACAGTTAAGAAGTTTACATATTGTCTGAAAATAATGAAGGAAAGAAGAATAAATTAGTTATATGCATCCATGATTATGAAAATGTGGATACTACTTAACACTTTACATTCATATTGGACCAAATATCATCCATTGATCATTTGCCCCATTGGTTATCTGCTGTCTCGATATTTATATGACTTACCCTGCAGTGGACTGGCGACCTGTGCAAGGTGTACCCCGCTTCTCGCCCGCCGGAGATAGACACCTGCATCCTCATTACCCTGCAAGGATAGATTATGAATTTATGGCCGGATGGATATTTATATGATTCAAGGAAGTGTAAATTTATGTTTTTAAACTGAGGTATTAACAATATTTCTGTTTAAAAATTATTGAACTCGAGCAAGAGAATTTTCCTAAGATAAAAGCAAAAAAGTGAGGAAAATAGAGTGGTCAAAATTTGAATGCCACAGCAGCATGATCTGAACCATCCCAGCTTATCTTAGCTCAGCTTTTGCTTTTACGGGAATTTTTTTTCCATTGGCCTCTTGAATTTCTCTTTCTTCGGTGCACGCTCTGCCGCTATGACACAGTCCGGAAGTCTTGTGTTAGCCCTTTATTTTCTTCACTTTTCCTTCATGTATTTCTCTCTTCTTTTTTTCTTTCTTTACACCTCATGTGTTCTCAAACAGGCAAGGATAAACACCCAAACACTGATGCTGCTCTCATTTACACAGGCCCTCACAGAACCAGTCGTGGCCTGACATTTTGTCTCGCAGTTCACTGCATGCTATTCCCAAAGGGATCTATTAAGTTATGGTACGCACTGAGCCAAGGAAAGGGAGAGCAAGGCTTCCAAGTGGATTAGTTAATCGATAATGTGCGGAAGCATTAATACAGATGCATTCTAGCACCGATACTGAACAACTCCGGGGAGCCATCCAGGACTCAACACTCCAAGAGTTATTGATCTTGCGTAATTGTGGGTGGACTTTTGCAATGATTATCATCACAAGGGTACTTTTTTGGTATTATGTAGGTCAGCATGGATTTTGCTTTAAAAACTCTCAGTTCTAGACTCCTATGAGGGAAAACAAGCATAACAACTATTTTCTTAGTAAATTACATGAACCTAGACAAGCTTTGCGCAAGTTATTTGTCCTAAATGAGGCAACCCAGTTGTGTCTCTGTGGAACATTTCTGCTTTAAAAGGGTTGTTGTCTAGACATTGTCTCCTTACATTTAAAGAAATTATTTGACATCAGTCACGCATTTGCTGAACAAGATGTTTTGCTCGATGTGATTGTGAAACTCATATCAATAAGGTTCTTGAATCATTGTAATATGATTTGAGAATGATACTCATTTTAAATATTATGTTCCTTATACAATAAAATTCAACTACTCTGGGCACAAACACTTTGATCTCCAGGTAAGAGCACAACTGTTTCCAAAGCCTTTTCTCCACACTTCTTTCTGGGAGAGCAGCCTGGTAACTATTAAGAACTGTGCTCAGTTTTTGGTGACCGATGACAAATCCATCCTCCACACCTGTGTTCAGTTTCACTCAACTCACCCACGTCTCTTGCAAAGAGGAGTCTTTGGAGCAAGAGTGCACCAAGCATTCTTTCTCTTTGCCGCCCAGAAGTGGCAAGACATTTATTTGACATAATTCTGCCTGTTGTTACCAAGAAGTCATTTTCCTGTCTGCATCCATAGAAAGCGACAGATTTTAAAACATTACACGTCATTCTCAAAATATAGAAGTGCTTCCTGTTTTATGAAACCTGGCTCTGAGAGGGCCCTTAAGAAAAGGTCTTTAAAAGTTTGCTTAAGATTACTAATCTGCTTTGAAAATTAAGTCCATTTGTAGTAACATTTCTTGTGACAATATGTGTATGAGACATATAATCTGTGAAAAGTCTGATCTTCTGTTGTCGTCTGAAGAAACACCTCTCTTGCCTTGTGTGCTTTTTGTTGAATATTTGCTCTTAGAATAATATACCTTTTTATTTTTAAATAGTGTTATTGCATCAACCTGCTAGCGAATACAGGGAAATTGAAATATCAATCTGTCACGTTCATAGTACATTTATAGTGCTGCCACATTAGAACGCATTCAGTCTTTTTAAAGAAACAAAGAAAGCTCATCATTTTTGGTCACCTTCTGCTTTAAGGAAGAGCTTGAAAAGCTATTTTCTTAACATAGTTTCTGTTCGTCTTGGAAAGTCGAGGATGATAATATTATGTTTTACAAGCAAGTGTAAGGCGCCTCAAGTGCAGTTATATTTCATTGTGAACACTCCAAAAAGAACAGGCATCTGCACCTGATTAAGAATGCTGCATGAATATAAAGGGAAAATAAAGTTTTACAAAGTGGCAAAAAGAAAAAGATATTTATTTCATTAAATCTTTGTTTAACTAGATAAAGAACAATTGAAATGAAGACCTTTCATAAGGCTGACTTGGCCAAAAGGTAAGACCTCATGTCATGGTGGATGTACAGATAGATAGAAATAACAAAATAAACATTAATAGTTTTTAAAAATAAATTAATTTCATATAGGTTTAACTTATGTCAGGTCCAGTGAAAGAATTTAATCATTCTTAAAATAACATTTATGGGTTTTCTAAGAGATGTATCCTCATAAAACCTTCCTAGTCTTCATCCTAGCACTCTTGTGCAAAACTATAAATCATGTGGCTTATAAGGTGAGTGCAGAGCATCTATTTAAATTGGAGGTTTTTGGTTGTGAATAGAAAGGGTTATGAGAAGAAAAAGTTCTCCATCATACCACAAGAAGAATTAAACTGAAACAATTTTTCACAAAAGCAAAAAATGTTTAAAACACTCCAGACTTGTTGATTCTAATAGTGATTTTGTCGTGTCCCCAGTTTACCTAAATGGTTTGTGCTTATTGGCAAAGTCTGTTCAAACAGTCATCTATCACAACAGCTGTACTGAAATTGTGTTTAATGCCAATTCTGACACATTTATAGGCTTACATGATTCAGGTTGGTCCTTTAAATGGAAACCCTGGACTCACCAAAAGTTCACTTTTGCTCAGTGGTCTATTATAGGGTGGCAGCTGTAAAAGATCTCAACAGGGCGCATAAGAATTTAAGCAGATTTAATGAAGAATAGAAGCCCTTGATATGCAAAATGAATTGTTTGATTCCTTTATTTATTTGCATTTCTTCACAAATGATCTTAAAGGAACTTTGACCCAATGAATAACATGCAGCAACAATAGGAGGCAGTCTTGTCAAAACCATTTCTTCTTCATTATTGTTGCCACCCTCTATCAGTACGCTGGAAAAAAAACAAATCAAAATAAGTGACTGGTATTCGACTACAATGCAGACATGATGTCACAGCAAGACATTTCAAGAAATAAATCCTGAGAGCTGGAAATATCTTGTCTTAAAAGAAACCCAGCAGAATGTGTCAGGTTTTGGTGTCAATCTCACTGAAAAGGTAAATAAATAACTTCCTACTGATCATAAGCCATTCGACTACCACACAGCAAAAGGCTGAAAGGTAGTCATTTTTTTTTTGTTCGTGAATGTAACTTCAGTAAAATACAAAGTGCCCTTCGTATATGTTTTGTAGCTCACGGAATAAAGTGTGCTGTGTGATGTACTTTTTGTTCTTTGATGGGTGAATTTTCACCAAGCAGTTGTTTGAAGCTAAGAAGGGACTCTTCAGCTGTTTACAGTTTATCTAATAAATAATGGCACCTTTTGAAGGCAGAAGAAAGCCTACTTAAAGACATAAATAACACTAAGCGATGCTTATATTCAATAAATATACTATACATACTGATGTTGCACCCTCTAGTCTTTGTCATTTGTTTTGTAAGCTTGTGCATCAGTTGATGAAATTCTACTTTAACCTTAGTGATAGTTTGTTACTTTTGACTGATAACTTTTCCAGAGGGCAGGAACCAGTATTGGAAGTAGCATTCTGCAAAAGAATTTTGTATTTTGTGTATTTTGTATGCAAGTGTCTAAAGTGGAGTTGTTGCTTGTGCTTTTCGGAGCCATTCCATCCTGCTAACTCTAGAAGCAGATGACTCACTGCAGGAATAAGTTTTATTATAATGGTTATTAAAGTAAAACCTGCAGCAGTGCCAAAATTCAAAACAATTGTACTGCAGCAACACAGTCATTATCTGCCAAAACAAGCAAACAGCTCAGAACACATCTGGGCATTCTAGCACTGTGTTGGTTGAAAAATAAAATTTATGTCGTATACTGTGCTGGGACAACACTTGTGGATTGTGAGATCAGGAAACCAACTTTGTGAGGATTCACACTTATCAACTTTCCTGGAAAGGTTCTATCCCAACAACTATTCCCATGTTGTTGGAATAGATAACCGAAACGACTGTCAAATTCAGGAGGAACAGTGTGACACTCAGCCTGGCTGACGAGCAATGGACCATAATTGGACCCATAAAGTTATTTTTATAGCTTCAGACATTTGGTTGTCCAGTGCTTATGGTCTAGTTACGTCTATGTCACCTGAGGCATTCTGTTAGGGTTGTTGCAGTACAAGGTGCAGTTTTCTTGTGTGTATGTTTTTGTTTGTTTGTGTAGTTTTTTTGTGCAGACTGTGCATCTTTCTTGCACCAAGTTGAGTTTATTCTCTGTGCAGGAGATTCCCCTTTTCATGGGTAGGATCCACAGGAGTAGTCATGGAGCAGAACAAACCCAAGGATTTTACCTCTGAGCTTTTTGTAGATTGGGTAATGCTGTTGACGTCTTCCAAGTCATAATCTACAAAGAGCCCCTGAGCAGTTTTTAGTCAAACAGCTGGGATGAGAGTCAGTTTTTCATCGTCTAATGTCTAAGATAGACTGTGCCTTTGAGGGTATAATTCTCTGCCTCAAGTGGAGGAATTGCAGTGTTGGTAGGTGGAAGCAAGAGATGGAATGCTGAATTAAGACCTCATCTGCTGTTTGCAGGGATTTCTGCACTCTGACATGGCTAAGAAAAAGCAAAACCTTTCATGAAGATCTTGAATCAACATTTTGAGGTCAAACCCACACCAAAGATCCATAGATCCTGAATATAATAAGCTAAAATTAATTTCCTCCAAAGGGTGGACTTAAAGACAAACGAGGAAATTCATCATCCAGCGTTGGCTCAATGTATTGAAAGGAGTCAACTGAGACGTTCCCAGCACCTGATCAGATGTTTCCTGGGCTCCTTTAATTGTAGGGTTCCTGGACATGTACATCTAGGAGACTCTGGAGTAGACCAGAGATGTCCATCCAGAGTTTCTTCTGGATGGACAATATATTGTGTTCTTGCAGATCCAGAAAAGAAAAAGAAAGCAAAAAAAAAATCCTTCACATTATCTTTTGAGCTACAGTTAGATATTAGCCAGAACAGTATATCACTGCTTAATTGTGTGGGAATAATCATGTTATTTCATGTTATTTCAACAACTTGTATAGTTTATTTTGGAGATATTTGTGTTTTTAAAATCATGATCCTGTTTTGCATAACTTAAGGCCTCACCTGCGTTGTCGTTGCTGTTGTTTTCCCTGTCATTGCTTGGTTACGCTTTCATTATTTTCTGCAAAGAAATACTAATTATGCTGAATTCAAATGTTGACATATGCAACACAATCAGAAACTGAATACAAATTGCTTCTTTATCTGACTGATTGTTCACCTGCTTCTGTTGGGAAAGCCTTCCCTCTCTATGCCACTTCTGCAAATTTTGTGCCTCCGCCTCTCCACCAAGCATCTTTACATCTCCCTCTTTTCGTGTCTCATTTCAAACTCCCTGTGGAATCATTGCGATGCACACTCAGCTGTATAATGTACAAATATTTGTATGGTAATGTCTGTTTTTCTGTGCCAGTCTAATTATGACTGGGGAGTGTGACACAAGCCAGCTAACAACCCATGGAGTGCTCTCAGTGGGCAAAGAAATGAGTAAAACAATCCATAAACTCAGCTGCTTAGTGCGGAAATGTTCAGCGCTTTCCCCACAGACTGCCAACTTGTGTAAAACACAGACCTGCTTGATTGGCTGCCACTGAATTGCCTAAAGCTGACCTCTGAGTTGGAAAAAAAAAGGACGTTAATTCATTGTAAAACAGTTTCACACAGCTTGTAAGTTCCTACTGTACAGGAAGTTTAATAATTTAGCTATTGCGTTGTTAGCAGTGAGAATCAAATGGTCAAGGATTTTTTCACACCAGGACTTCTGTATCTCTTAAGTCCTATTTTGTGCTGTGTGTATTTGTGTATAAAGTGAACTTGGGCTTCCTTTGAGAGTTTTAGAAAACATTTGTAATGCAGTTTACTTTGCACATGTCCAGTATTACTTTGTGTATTTCCTGTGAGTCTGTCAAGTTTTATCTTGTTTGCATTTGCCCCTATCAAAAAGGGGCAACAAAAAGTAACATTGGTCGCTATCAACAAATCACAAGCTACGCTCATATTCAACTTCTTTGCATTTTGATGTCTTATCATCTTTATATACTTAATTCTTATTTGGATGTATACATAAAACTCTCAATTTCAAACAAGTTCAGTGGTTTCACTGCAAATTCAGGTCCTGTAACAGAAGCCAGAAGGTTCTCCACAGGGTTACAACATGTAGCCCATGTTGCTCAATCTGCGACTCATGGATTGATGCTGCGCAGCCCCCAATAATTAATTCAGGAAAGAGGCAATTTGAGAAGACCAGCACAGGCGTTTGATGCAGATAGAGACTTCTTGTGTTTTAATTGGATCAAAATTATGACATATAAATTGAAATCGCCACATGATGGAAAATATTTAGCACAACTCAAAGTACTAGTTGTTTACTAACATCACTTTTTATATCGTCGTTGATTTCATAGAGCATTTGGTCGAATCTATCAATTAAGTTTACTCAAAGAGAGCCTAATGTTATTCTAGAACCATTTATTTTAATTATTTTGGAATATTTTCTTGATGGAACACCCTATTTTATTTTATCCACATAGCGATTAAGTTTGAGTTTAAAAGCTTGGAGGAGACACTTGTTCATTATGCCAGACAGTTGATGCAGTGTCTTTGGCCCAAAAGCATCAAGTTGGTCAAACAGGTAATTTATTTTTTTTCATCTGACCACAAAACATTTCTCTATAAAGCATTTGGCTTATATGTGAATAGGATCCAACTGTGTCCAAGTTTAAAACTTTGTGCATAATTCTGACAAGGGGGAAAACTTCAGAGTTCATTTAAATTTGTAGTCCGAAATATCGTTTTTTTAAGAATTAAAGTTGTTAGCTGTATCAGGTGTCAACTTCTTATTATTTGAAACATATCCCAGAGGAATAAACTAAAACTTTAGCATTCCTTCATTTATTCTCTGAAAATATCACAGTTTGCCATGAAGCCTTTTGGCTATTGTATTTTTATTTACTTTTCTCCTCTGCGATAAAAAAACCCACGCTTTTCACTGTAAGCCTACTGGCCTGGAGTGTGGATGAAATTAGAAATCTATAATTCAGTTCAAACTTTGGAAAGTGTGCCCAGGAGAGTAAATGTTTGGCAACAGAAAGACGCAGAACACACACGTGTACTTTACACACACCGAGCAGAACAAGTGAGTAGTTAGAGGAAAGAGAGAAAGATTTAATTTCCTCAGCTGATCAAACTGCTTGCAGCACAGCAAAATCCCACGAAACAGAACACAATCTTTAATAATGTGCATAAGGAGGTATTGCTTCTTCATTTTGAAGGGCAAGTGCAAAATGCAGAGCAGTAAGTAAAAACACAGCAGCAAATAACAAGCAGGAATAAACTCCTACCACCAACAGTTTGACAAGTCTTCACAAGAAGCCTGGAGAGGAGTTCAATGCTTGATCTTCTGACATGATATTTGACACTTTTTCTGATATAATTGCTGATGGAGGAAGCTCCAAAGAGCCCATCCACATCATAAACTTTTTTTTTTCTTTTTCTCTCCTTTTCTACAGAAGCCTCCGCCGCTGATATAGTCACTTCAAAGATCCGACTCAGAGGAAGGTTATTGAATTTCGACAGGGGTGGAAGGCGAGCTGGAAAAGATATTGCTCAAGAGTTTTTCACAAACACTCAGACCAATATTATCAGATATTAAACATGGGGGGAAATCACCGCCTTTGAAGAGCAATAGAGGTCCAAAGAATGAACAAAGGCAAGAAAACACAAGATCTATTACCCAAGATGTTGACAGAAATAATAATTTCATATATTTCAAAGTTGGCTCCAGGTGAGAGGTGTTCTAACAAGATTCAGATGAATGCTCATCTTTTCATTCCATTTTATAGCCTTATTGTACATTTCAAAGGATTTAGATACATAAAGTCTAATTGGTGTAGGAAAAACTGAAATGGTGGGACTACGATTAGAGGAAGAGTTTGCCTAGAATCTGCATCAGTCCACTTGTGGTTTGTACTGTTCATTTGATCTGAAAGGATGTGTTCTTCGACCCGTGCTGAAATAAAATACCCTTTTTGTGGCAGAGGCAGGGCTGCACAATGGACATACCACAGAGCAATGTCACTGAAATTTCAGGTCAAATGTCTGTAAACACATTTGTGGCTGATTTTGAAAGGTTGACTCATTCTGTGCGAGATGAGTGACAGTTAAACACAAAGCGGTGTTTTTCCGCACGACATTCGTCATTTACCGCATTTTTCTTTTCCTTGTATTCCAAGCAAAACCAATTTTTCATCTTTATTCACCTTTGAAGTCAGAATTTCTCCACATTCCACTCAACTTTGCTCCAACCTAAAGTTAGAGAATCCAGTCTATCTCCTCAGTGTATTTCTCTAACATATGCATTTACTGAGATACAATTAAACAGTTAATCACCCAAAATGCATCCCATTTTTGTTTTCTTAGTCATTTTTATTTGAGGTCAGAGTTGGTAAGTTGCCAACTCCTTCTTGAGGAAAGTGATGACTGGCTGTATTAAATGTTTCTGAATGAATGTATTAAGAAAACCAGGGCATGTTTCTTGATGAACTACAAGTAATTGTAATGGACCCTGAAGGTGAAGGAAATGAATCTCGGAGAAACACATCGTTGTGACGAATCTTTTTTCTTTTGATTCATGTGTTTTTACAAGGCACCCTAGTGAAGAAAACTTTTTTTTTTTTGCCAACAACAGACTGACCTTCGCCAGTTTTGCACATTTATATTCCGCCTGGGCATGAACAGGGCAACATCTCTGGCTCGAACTGCTGTGTGAGGCAAGGACAAAATTTTGTGTGTGGTTTCAAAAACGAAGAGGAAACTCAGTGCTTTCCCATCAGCTCTGCAAAAGTTTCAACATTTTGAAAAAGTTGCTAGAACTCTCTTTATTGAAAACGTGACTAAGCACTTACTAAATATAGCGACAGTCAACACTGCAGGGTTGGTGGATAAAATTTGCAACTCAATTTTCTTATTTCTGTTGTCATCCTACTTCATTTTTACAAATAAAAAAATGGCCTCCTAAATGGCAATGACCCTAAATGATATGTAAACTCAGCTGAAAGTAAAATGTGAAAACACCCAAGCTGTCTCTCTATTACTCATAGGCAGTCAGGGAGTATCTGTGTGGTGTGGGGACATGCTTTGAAAACCTCCAATGGCAGGCACCCCAGAGGCATCCAGATGAGGTGCCCAAGCCACATGACTGCCTCCTTTCAGTTCAAAAGAGTCTAACACTTTGAACTTTAGACTTTTGAACTCTGGAGGACATTAATTTCAGTTCTTTAAGTCCTTTGGTGTTAAATGCGAAAAATAATGTAACATCTTGAAAATGGCAGTTGAATGAAATTGCATGCCACAATGTACAACCCCAGTGGAGCAGAGGTTACTGTATAAGTGTTCAGATCAGTTTAGTTTAATCAAGCAAATGAGCAGCTGACTGTATGAGTGCTCTCCCCTACGCTCATCAGTGATAATTGAATCATGCTTATTTCCAGCTTTGAGTAATCAGACTTGATGATAAAGGCTAAGAGTTTGAGACACGAAAAAGGTCTATGACTACAGAGCTTGGCAACACTGAATCATTAGTTAAGACTGCAATTTTGTGTGGCAGCGAAGCAACACATCAGAGCTCGCTGCTATTTGTTCTGCAGGAACTGCACGTGCTTTATATTTATAAAATCTCCCCTCATCAAAAAAATGTTCTATACTAAAAATAAATACAATTGCAGAGAGCCCAGCAGAATAACAAACAAGGAATGGATCAATGACCCAAATGCTTTACCTCACCTTTTGTTTACGGACCCTTTTGCAGATTTTGTATTGTGTGAGAGCAATGCCACACAATGATATCAGAATTAACCAAAATATTTCAGCCATTTTAATACACCAAATCTATTGGGGAGTATCATTATATTTTGGGCAATATTTATTCGCCATTCAAAGATATTATCTCTGTTTTCCTGACCTTTCCAGGCAAAAAAAAAACAAAACAAAAAACAACTGTATACATTAAAACTTTCTGGAAACAACCCGTAAGCCAAGATCTGTTTTTAATGAAATTGCACATTGTATAAGAAACTGGAAAATTTGGTCAGTTGTGGTCAAATACGTCAACTGTTTCAGCTCATTGGAGGAAGTAGGATGTCTGTGACAGTTTGTAGCTGGCTCATTAGACCCAAAGACTCCTATGTTTAAAAAGTCTAATAAGTTTTATTTACTAATTCATACATTTGTGTAGAGCACTTGGATACATGGCTTTAAAAGAAAGTAAACCTCTGCACCATTCCATACACCTGATGCGGCACCAGCCATGTCTAATTAATTTTTTTTTTTTAATCTGACCCATTTTTCTGAACAGTATACGTCTCAAAACTCCAAGATCACCTACACCTCTGAACAGAGTATCTCTGCGTGGCCTACCTACTACAGACTCCACACTTGTCTGCAATCACTGCACTCCTTGTTGTGGACTTTAGGAGATACCAGACAAGCCCTCTCAGTCTGATGAGGAGCCTTTCTAGTTAGAGTCAAGCCACAAGTACTTTCTTGTTTTCCGCCACTTGTACTTTTTCTCCTCCTCACCGTCAAGGGACAAACATACATCTCAAACTAAAGTCTGCATAATAAAGAGGTATGTGTGAGTTCTAAATGTTGGCAATCCCAAGTTTACAGTCAGATTTAGGTAAAAAAAAATGGCAATTAGTAAAAGGTAATCTAAGGAAAAAATAGGTTGCAGTAGATATTCACTCTCACCCAATACCACATCCTGAGAAAGAAAGTGATGACAGAGGAAAGAAACCAGGTTTATGTTTGGGGAGAATAAGTCCATCACAAAGGGGTGTCATCTCTCCATCAACTGAACATCCTGGTTCAACTTGTTTCCTGTCCCAATGGCACCCAGGGTATCTGCAAACATAGCTCACATTAAAATGTCCACTTCTTACAGCATATTTATAATAAGTGGAATCTCAAGCAAAGTGGAAGACCAAACAGTTTTAATAAAGCCCAAGCATGTGCCACAAAGATGAGTCCATATTTATTTGATTCTGTCCATTGCAGTACAACACAGTCAGCCTCACCTGAACTGTTAAAAGCCAATATATTAAAAAAAATATCAAGTTCATCTCATGTGAGCAGAAAATGATGGTTGGAAGAAGCTGTTCCCTCTTTTAAAAGGGAAAAGAAAAGTTCTAGATCTTAAGTTGCAAAACAAATAATGTCCTTTTTTATTGCTATGGCAGAAATACACAATTTGTTCCAGCTAAAGAACAAACGTGTATTTAGCAGATACAAACTGAAGGGAAAATACTTTTATATTCCAAAGCAAACTGATGGTCCTTAGAAACACTCACTGTAAGCCTGGTTTATGACCCCATCCTACTTCAGATAGAAAAAAACCATATATTTTACCAAAATTTGTTCTCCATATTCTCTTTTTCTCAGCTGAGACTTGGTATCAGCCATCATTCTATTGTTTGCCTTTGGTAATGTAACTTAGTGGGCACCTTCAGAACAGCTAGCAAAGTCTAATTGCTTGGTTTTCTGTGAAGACCTCAGGTCACAATGAAATCTCACACTAATTCCAATAAATCTACACTCCTCTATAAAATGCAGTCTAAGCAGGGGGAGATCCAAGCTTTTCTCCATCAAGCAGCGTAATGACCTAATAAGCTGGTCATTATGACCTAAATCCACAGTTTTCTTAAAATAATGACACTGCTGCAAAATTGATTTCAGCTCTTCAAGAGGTGAAAATGTCAAGCCTCTCAGATCTGCTGGTGTTCCACTGTGGGGTCATTTTTTTCCACTCAGGTATCCGGTAATAATTTTTTTTGCTCAATATTTTTTTAGTATTGACCCTCTTTAAATATCAGTTTGATAACTAATGTTTCCATGGCCAGTTGTTTAAATTGCAATGTCTACATTGTGCATCCAGAGACTAAAACCAATCTTTTATTTGGAGCA
Source organism: Poeciliopsis prolifica (assembly GCF_027474105.1). Classification (NCBI taxonomy): domain Eukaryota; kingdom Metazoa; phylum Chordata; class Actinopteri; order Cyprinodontiformes; family Poeciliidae; genus Poeciliopsis; species Poeciliopsis prolifica. The sequence continues at coordinate 5,149,171 of NW_026562407.1, read as the reverse complement.
TTGAGAGACTCTGTTCCTGGAAATCCTTCAGTGTTTTCAGCTGATCTGTGGAAAACTTCTGAATTATTTAGTTTTAAGATCTGCACAGTTTTATTGATACGCGTATTTGGTTGTGTATTGGGTTTCACTTTGGATTGATCTGTCCACCAGTAAAGAGACATTCCCAATCCACTGAAGAAGCATTTTAGAGGTTTTGATGGTTCCAAGCATCAACAAATTCCCTGGAAGAACTCTGGTTAAACCAGGTCATTCATATTTTCATATGCAATACATCAGAGTGTTTGTTAGAAGAATATTAGTGAGTTTTTTCCAGTAATGCATATAAAGAAGAACAAATTAGGGGTTTTAGTGATAATTCACATTCTTTAGGCATTCATTCACAGCTACAACTGCCAAGCTCAATTTCTATGCAGCTGAAAAGTGCCAGACAATAAGGCAAGCGGCCACTTTAGTTAGCCCTGAAGGCCATCTGCCATGGCCACACCTGAAAACCGTATCTGACAGGCAATCAATAAGAAAGCCTCTGGCTGTGGTGGCCAACCTCGGTGGCATATGTCGCTCTGATGACACCAGTTTGTCTCCCATCCTTCCAGTGTGGTCTGAGGAAAAGATTGAAAAAGAGCACGCCTCTCAATGCGATTGCATTTTGTGGATTTGTTAACCAGAAAACGGCTCTTTCCTAAACAGGAGACAAACAGAATAACAGATGCTGCTGAGCTTTATTTTATTTAAAAAATGAAATCATTGCCCTCTGTACAGCAACAATTAGTTTGTAAAACATTGCTATCCAACCGGTGAGCAGATTTGTTCATGTGTTCTGTTTAACTATTAATTCAAGGATGTTCATAATTTCCTTGATAAGTGCTTCACTGTGGGAATGTTGCGTGATTTTATATCAAAATATCCTTGAACTTAGAGTTAGCCTCTAAAGGCATCTTTTGAGTACTGCTTATTCAGCAGATGGTCCAGATGTTCCATCTGAGTCATTTCCCAAAGCAGTCTGCAGTCAGGTCATTCTTGTGTACTGTAAAGAAGGGCTTAGCATGTTTAAGCCTGCTCTATGTAATTGTCGCTTTTTGTGACCTTAATATCGACTGCTAATATATTACATGCTCGCATGAGTTTGTTCTTTTTTCTTTTTTAGCAGCTGTAACAATTAGAAAACACCTGGAGTAACTACATGTCTGCTGAATTTATCTCATGAACCACTTCTCATTCTAACGCTCCAAAGAATGGTTGTTAAAAGTAAAATGAGAAGCAAAATTCTGATGATGTGCTGAAGGTGGAGGGTCAAAAAGAGTAGGAGCTTCTTAAAGAGACAGAGACCCAATTTCAAGATGTCAGATTAGGAAGTCAAGTTCATTTTAAGTTAGGTTTGATATATTTCTTACAAGTGAAGATAACATAGTCACTCCATTGTGCTATAAAAGGGCACTAAATGTGCCTGGAAAATCCACAAGTGTACGCCTTTAAAAGTTTATGATAGTTTAATTTAAACTTCATCTTCAAATTAAGCTTGTTTGAAAAATACTAGTTGTACTATTTGTAAAGTTCTGCAATTAAGTGAGATTATAAAAAGACACTTTAGTCTTTGTAGGTGAAATATTCAAGTAGAATATTTGACCAATATATTGACTTTCTGCAGTCTGTCAACCCAAAAACAGTCATCTCCTACTCATATGCTTCTTTATGTATCGTGCAATGATAAACCCATCACATGATTGAGTGGGAATTGTAATGCAGATGAAAGCTGTGTTTTTTTTTTTGTGGTTTTTTTATTATCAAGGCAAACAAGAGTGTTGAATTGGCTGTTTCATGGCATGATTGAGCTATTCCATTACACACGCAGCACTTATAAGAGAGCAGTCACTTTTCATTTATATCCTTATTAGGCAAACAAATTGGTATTATATAAGTGCACAACCACCACACTGTGCATGCGGATCTTTGAATTGCCTTACAGTAGCTCCTCCAGAATTCAGAATTAGCTGCAGCTATGAATCCAAGAGATTCATTGGACTGTAGCCATTTTTAAAAATAAAATGGATGTAAATGAGTGAGTTTTATGAGAGGATACTCAAAAAATTGCCAGATCAACAAAAAAACCTAAGGTTCGTCAGAAAAAAATTACCTTTCAGAGCGCTAAAAGAAGTGTAAAATATTGATTTACCATATATGTAATCATATGATAGGTGGAACGACTGAGTTACTGATGGAAATACTGTAGTTTATCAGAGCCCAAGCTTTACATCCTATTGTTTGTTACTTGTGTTTTGATATACAAAACCTGAGTAACATGAGTGACACACGGTTACTGTGTTGAGATTGTTGCACATACAAACTTCTTGCCATGCAGTTACAAATTAATTACAAGCTCTTCAGGTCACTTGTGAGGCAGCAGTTTGAGTTCTCAAAAGCAAAAAGAAGTGATGGCAGACATTTTCACCGTCAGCCGCTGAAAATTGTCACCATCTAACCAGTAGTTTCTAATGATGCTAGAGAGTGAGAGCTAAAGTGGCATGTGCTGAATCAGACAGGATAGAAGGGACATTCCTATAACCCACCGCCTGAACAGATCAATTGGAGAACTCTGCTGTACAACTGTTGTTACAACATACCAAAGATAGGATTTATCTAAAAAGACCATAACGGTTTATCAATGTTTTCAAAAGCAGTGAGTTAGCCTTCAGGCACATCATTTAAAGAAAAGTTTGATTTAACAATGACCTTTCCAACGTCATTATTGTAACTTAATTATTTTCAAAAATGTTCTATCACACCAGATGCCCGATTCAATGACAAATGGTCTTTTGATGATGTTAGAAATGCAAAATTATCAAAAAATATTAAGGTAATACAATAATTTGTCAGCTTCAGCAGTCATCAGTATAAAAAAATTAACAGGAAATACATAAACCTGAAGCAATTGAGAAGTGCCGAGCAGAGGTAAGCATAAACTCAGCAGGGTGTAAGGTTAATCAAAATATTCGGAACACTTTTTTTTTTAAAAGGTTGTTGTTAAAGTGGGCTTCTTTTCCATTTTCACCAGACTCTTGCGCAGGATCAGGGGTTGCTGCAGAGCGAATGACTCATTTAAAAATGGTATGGGTTTGATTAGTGTGATTTCTGGATAAATGAACTAGACCAGCCTTTCCAGCCAATTGCCTTAAGAATTTGATTTGTTGTGAATTGACTCTGTGTAAAAGGGGAAAAAAAATACTGAATAGCTCAGTTAAGGTCTTGTCCTGTGAATATCCATCATGCTTATGAGGCTGCTGGAGTAACAGTTTTTATTCTGCATGGCCTCACACTGGTCAATAGCGACTAGACACCGGCTTAGCAGTGTGATGTGTTCTGATTAACTGAAGGTGGTTTTGTGATTGATTGTTCTTACGCTTTTTCTAAGAGTAACCTTTATTTTTTATTTAGCTGCACAAATATACAACTTCATGGTACGACAACTGGTGCCACCAAAGGTGAATTTGTTTCTTTTCTGATTTGTTCTTGTAAATGTATTTTGGTTGGTTTGAGAAATTTCACCCTTGCGTTTTTTTAAACATTGGCAATGAGTCTGTTATGCAGATAGCTATTTAATGATTATGAATTGCCTTCTAAAATGAACTACCTTAGGAACCAGTTTTGCTTTGAGCTACTAAAAACAGCACAGACTCTTTATCTTAAAGTTCAGAAAGCTTGAGGCCCATTTATCTGTCATCAGATCTCAATTTAATTGTTATTTTCTGTGTGTGCATGTGTTTGGGTTTTTTTTACATCAGCACTTGTGGAGAACTGGAATATGAGCCAAGAAAGAATTTCTCAAGGCCATGTGCAAATCTGTTTTACTTCTTTAAAAACGGAGGATGCTCTACCCCTCCACAGATGAGCCTGTTTGACTGGAGAAGAAACTGGTGAAAATGCTTTTATCTCAGTTTCCCTTCATCTCTCCTTTGAGTCTAACTTCTTTTGGTTAACACTCAAATTAAAACAGGGAGCACACATTAAACATTTTGAAAGATAAAATCAGAACACGGCAGAGTACCTGGGTACAACTTTCATTTCCTTTTCTTGCCAGACAGCCAGTCGTATTCATTTAGACGTTTATGTGTGCTGGTGAGATTTGTTCACTTGAAATTGGGTTTCAAATCAGACTGTACAAGATTCTGAGTTTGCATACTAATGTTCACAACTAATGCATGAGATTTGCCAATTTGTCCAAGAACCGTGGCTGCAACATTCCAATTACAATTCAGTTACCTCAAAATGACAACACAAGTCATTTCACCCAAAAAAGATGATGTTGCATGAACTAAAGTCATCTGGTAAATTGTGCTTCCATAGATCAAAGACACCAGAGCTTAAAAACTGACTGGGACATCTGGCTCTGCTGATCCCAACATGCCCCTCACAGCTGTTTTCCTACTATCATTATGTAATTCAGCACCTTGCTTTTGTGAGGCTCTAAGAAAAGTTTCAATACATTATTTCCATGTATTATATTCATTCATAACCTGGTTTGTTTTTTGGGACAAAACAAGAAACTTGGAGAATAACTCAAAATGCAGTTGGTTTATTTATTTATCCGTCTATTTGCCGTGTTTTCCCAGCTAGAAAGCACGATTCTGTGTGACTTTAAACTTTGGACCACTTAACCCCTCAAAGCCTACAGCAAGAATTAATTGTGGAAAAAAAATAACATTCAATTGAGCTAGAGTTGAAAGGTTAAAACAACTCAAACATCGACTGTCGTCGCAGCCTACAGGTACTTTTCAGCCAGAAGTCTTAATTTAAAATGAATTGAGATTAGTTGATATTGAACCTGAAGCTAACAGCAAGAACAGGAGGAGCCAAGAAAGAAGAAAATTTTACAGCCTTAAAATAACTCCAATCATGAAAGCATCCCAACAGTTCATGTAAATGATAGAATGATAAAAATTCACACAGTCAATGTCAGACATTTTTAAAAATGTTATTGCCCAGGATGGTTTTCATTTACTGAATAAACTTAAGTACCAAAAATTAAAAATTAATTCAATACATCTATTCATCTCAAACTTTGGCAAAGTGAAACATGACTTGACTTAAAATAGCTGATTTCACACACAATGCATATCAAGCAACACTGCTAATAATCTTTAATAAGTTGCCACAGGACACTGATTAATTTTACTTATGTGCTCCAAACATTAAGGAAACGTTAAATCAATTGTTTTCTCTAGATCTAAAATGTAATTATTTCACTAAGATAAGGCAACATCTGTAGATCTTAAATGATTCATGTACAAAATTTCTATCTGGATAGATTTAGGGACTATTGTCCCTAGAACAAAAACAAAGCAAGCTAAATGCACGTTGTTAATATCACAATAAAGCCAAAACCGCTAATAAAACTCCACGCTTGAATCTTTCATATAAAACAAATTACGACTCACATAAAGATAACCAGTAAATATAGAATGCTGCTTTTTTTATTTTGTCAAAGTGAACGTAAAGTGATCCAAACCAACCTCTCCTTGTATGAACTGTAAGCATTTAGAATAATTGGTAATCAGTGTTTCCCATCACTGTGGAGAAATTTGGCCCATTCCTCTTCAAAGAATTGCTTTAGTTTCACTGCAGTGAATGGTTTTCTAGAAAGGCTTTAATCGTGTCACAGCATCTCAACTCTCTTTAAATTTGGACTTTAAATAGGCCACTTCAAAGCTTTCTTTTTGGCCCTTTTTTGAGTAACTGTGAGCCAAACTTGGTGATGTGTGTGAAACTATTGTTTACCCTAAGCGTGTTCAAGTTTAAGGTGCCAATAACCACTGATGACTAGACATAGGATTTTCTGCCTGAGACTTTATGGTGCAAAGATTTAAAACCTCTTCTTCAGGTCATGAAAATGCAACTAAGGCTCATCTTTCAAAAAGAACCACATTTGCCTCATCTGTACAGAAAATATTTTCACAAAAGCTAAGGAGTTCATTCATCAGTATTATGTTTTCATAATACCATGTTGTTTCTATTATTATTCATTTTTAATAAATGTAATAATTATTTGAGTCCAACAAAGTTATATTTGACCATCTGAATGATTTGTGCTAAAGCACATACTTGTAAAAAAATGTTGGAGGCCTAAATCTTAAAGTAAGCTTTAATCAAACTTTAATTATCATATAGTAGGTTAAAAGAAAATTACAACATTTACAGAAGAACCTGCATCTATATAAGGTAAATATCTGAACAACCCATGGGCAATTTTCTTTTTGCTTATGACAAACTTTTTTCTTTTTATGCAAGGCCTTCTGAGTTGGAGCACCTACTTGCCCAGTCACATTTAGACTAGATCATTTGAATAATTGATTAAGCTGAGCTATGTTGATGCAGTGCTAATGTCAGTCCAAATGCAACATCAGAATTCTGCTCAGCAAATGCACTGGCCTTTTCATTACGGCTGTCTCCCTAATTCCAGATACTTTCATGATGTCTCGCTGAGTACTTTAACGCATCAAAATTAATGTCATCAACATGCATAATTGCACATCAAGGCAGCAGCCCAAGATACCAGAAACATTGTGGTAATTACTGTTCTAATAATGATGTTGTAAGATGTCTATGAAGCTGCCGCAGGCCGGTAGTTTCATCTGGTTGGAAAGTGTTGTGTTATGCAGTCAGTCGCATGACTGAAACTGCCATCTGGATGCCACGCTTGGTCGATAAACCACTCCTGCAAAGCATCCTGGTTACTCTATTAGTTTCTGTGGGTATCCCTGAGTCAGTGGTTTAATTCAGGGGTCCTCAAATCCAGGCCATAGACTTTTATTTTTATTCTAACTTTCTTTGGTGCCTGCAGCAAAAAAAAAAAAAAAAAAGAAAGAAACAGTAATATTAATGGCATTTATAAATAATATACACTATAGGGTGATTTCATGCATATGCCTCCCAACATAAGATCAGTGCTCCAAAATGCTGAAGCTGCTAAGATCCTTCAGGAATTCATTCACTCTTCCTACTGTCTGATTTTACAGTCGTTGTTGTTGCTTAATTTCTCTGTTTTTCTTGCTCTTGCATGTCATTTTCACAATAATAAATATTTAGCCAAAAGCCCGAAAATATCAATAAGGAGGTCAGTTGCAGTTTTGAAGATGACTGACCCACCTCAACCACCATAATGGTGCCAAAAGGTGGACCAAGCCCGGTATTGCAGGCAAGCAATTTGATTTGCAGCTGATTACATTTGTTGATTGGCTCGTGGAATCTCAGATGAAACCACAAAAGCTGACGCAAATTTTAAAAAAAAGAGCCAAAACTGGAGGTATTAACATTTTTTATCAATTTTGGCTGAAGAGTGCATACAGCATCAGCTGGACTGGGCACCAGTTAACAAACAAAAATATATCAAGAGATTTCAGAGAAACTGACTGCCTAGGGGTACACAAGAAAAATGACATAATCAGAGCATCGACCACAGCTCATGCACGGTCATGGTCCATTTTCATGCCCTCATAGAGACAAATAGACTAAATAACAAAGTGGAGACGCACCCATTGTAGCTGAAAATGAACCAGGTGTTAACTGGTTAGAGTAAGACTAACCAGGTCATAAGATCCAATGATAGCCAAAATTATTATTCTGTCAGATATTTCTTCATAATTCAAACCCAGCTTTGGTTTTCTTAGCCCTTTACTATCAAAAGTTTACACTTGCTTGCAAAATGTATGGTTTTAAGATCTAAAAAATTAGACCATGGCAAAACTTCCCAAATATTTCATATTTATTACATATCATTAAATCAAACAAAAAAAAAGATTAATAAGCCTGGCTGCTTAAGAGTGGAGATGCTCAAATTAACACAGCGTGAATCCACATTTTGATTCAACAACAGTAACACTTAGTACTCATCACAACACCATGCTGTCAGACCACTCTGCCTTGCAAAAACGTTGGAAATCTAATTGTGAGGACATTTAGTCTATAGCCCACTTCAGGTAAGCGTTCTTTTGACTGATTCCTCTCTGCATTTCTAGTGGGACCCAAATGGCAGCAAGGCAGATGCAGGATAGAGATTGAATTTAATTATGAACTGAACAAACTGACAGAGAACAAAGGAGCCAGGGTGGCAGTAAAAGTTTTATGGAAGAATCCAGCAGTGAGTGAATGAAACTTAAATGCTGTTGTGAAGCAAGCGATGGCGGTACGCAAACCAGTTGATAACAATCAATGAATGCAAAGAAAATTGGGAAGAATCTAAGCAAGGTCCAAAGGGAATGTAGAATAATGGGCAAAGGAGAAACTGGATTGAAACACAGAAGATCTAAAGAGAAACAAGAGTAAACAGAAACAGCTGTGGCAGAATCAGGGACAATAAGGGAGAGAGACTAACTCCAGAAAGAGCCAAACACAAATTCTAAAGAAACTAATGTAGAGAGAAACTTTTAACACTGAAATGACCTAAACACAAATGAGAACCAAAACATCAGCATCCAGAGACCTAATCAAAAGGTGCATTAGAAGTACGTCTCGAAGTGTGCACACTTAGATAAGCGGCATATTGCAGCATTTCATTACTATTTTACATTTAACTACAACAGAAAAGTTAATTTCATTTCATTTTCCATTTTGCGTTAAATAGTAAATTAGGTGGTGGACTTATTTTTCAGTGAGAGAATATGTTACAGTTGCAAAAGATAAATTTAATTTAAAACTTTTTGAAACATTACTAGAGATAATGAGGACCATTTTGCTTAAAACCCTCATAGAAGTATAACACAAAAAATATACTTAAAAAAGAATTCCCAACACAAGCATATTTGGAGGTGACGTGAGCACTGACACAATTGTGTACACCCTCAAGATTCCAGACCTTACAGATTGCTTGATGAAGATCTAACTGCAGGTCGGATGCCTCGGAGGCTGAAAAGTTCTGGCAGGGCCACCATGACGTGAACAATCTAACTGGAGGGCATGAGTTTTTGAATGATTATGCGACTGTTCTCCGTCTCCCTTAGCTGGATACTCAAGAGACGTGATCTCTGAGGACAGGAGAACTTTAGACCAGTGTAATTGTTTGTGACAAGCAAGTTCACTTTGGTGCTTGCCCTACAAACTTGACTGTCAGACATTTTGTAAAGCGAGCAAGTTGTTTTTAGAAACACAAAACAACATGAAGGGCTTTCTACAGTTTTAGTGTGGGACATAACCAGCCTGCTTCAGGCAAGGACTGTGTGAATCTATGCTCTAATCTAAAGACCTATTAATAGCATTGCACAGACTCTATTCTTTATTCTTTTCCACCATTTTTTCTGTACATTCACCAAACATCCTTTTCCCAACTATGACAACTATGTTGAAGATGGGCTTTTAGCAGACTTCACGCTGTAACGTAAAATGCTGAAAAGGGTCAAATTAATTCATGGTAAAAATGTGAATATGAGTCTGTTTTGCTCGAACGCAGCAGTGATCACAAGTGGAATTGAAGTGCTGTGGAGGCTTGGAACTGCACCCCTTGAAACAAGTGTGAGCAAGAGAAAGCTCCAAAGTCTCCCAGAATAATGCAGTGACTCAGAAATATCACCTTGCTTCTGTGGACCAAAGTGAATATCAGATACAAAGCACCCAGCAATGCTTCACCCACTCAGCTTTTATTTATATTGCACTTGGCAGAATCCCAGCTGCAAAGTTTTATTCAAGTCACATACTAAAAGTCCATATACCGCTTTAAAAGATTAATCCTATTGGTTTTTCTTAAATCAAAACGTTCTAATGTTTTAACTTCATATATATTTTGCTGGCCCATCTTTTCTTGGAATTTTGAGACACTTGAGGCTGCAGATGTCCATGTCTGCACTAGCCATGGACACTTAAATCTGTGCCCATTCTTCTTTGCAGACTAAGCTCAGTCAGACTAGATGAAGAGCATCTGTTGACATCTGTTTACCTCTGGCTCATGACTATCCTTTAATCCAAAGTATGGAGCCGTTGCTCTGTTTAGATTTGTAGTACTGATGGAATTTAAATGATTTCTTTCAGTATTTTCCCTATATTTAGTTCCATCTATCTCCTGATCAAGTTTTATCAGCTTTCCAGTTCATGCTGAAAAGAATCCACAGAGCAACATGCAGCCACTGGTATGTTTACAAAGCTTATGAAACATTGCAAACATGCAGAGTTGTGTCAAGGCCTTAGCAATTGACTTATCAAGATTCTCCTACTTGAGCTGTTGGTCTTAGCATCTTGGACTTTCAAGCTGGTTATGGCTCTCTTCAGACTAGGTAGGACGTACTCTTCCTATCTTTGCATAATGAATTTTAACATCTCCAAGAGTGTCTCAGGATAGCATCTACACAGTATTTTGTTCACCGTGTCTGCTTTTGATACCCTCAGGGATTTCTACTCTCTAAACAAAACAAAAAATACACACAGCAGCATCAATCAACAGGTCACTGGAGCTCTGTGGAAGCTATGGTAATGAAATCTTCATGAGACACAACATCTCTGCAAAAGGTCAAGAGCACTTTTGTAGTGCTGCTCTCCTGCACTACAAAAGCATAACCTTCAGTGACAAAGATAAAGGTTACATTAACCTCTTGAATTCAACTGATGATCTGACAAGTGGCAATCAGTGTGTTTATAGAATCCCATTAAGAACCAAAACTTAGATTTCAAAATAATTTAGTGCCATTTGCTGCACTTCTATTATGCTGATTTACTTTGGCTCTTCATTCTAGGGATCTGTGTCACTGGAGCAGCAGCATATCCACTTCAGAAAAAGGTTTTTCATAAAAATGTACAAAACACATTTTTTATTGCTGTTGGTAAGCTTGTGCTACCGTTAATCAATGACTTGACTAATGAGGGAGCATGATTGGAAAGCACACAGCAGGAAGTTTACTGCACATTTTCTAATATCTTGTTGCATGAAAACACATGGCTTTTAATAATGAGCAAAAAAGATTCAAGTTTTTTTGAATCACTTAAAAAGTCTTCTTTTATTAATATTCCCACAGTGCTTTGTTCTTTAAAGGTTGCAAATCTGGACTTTAATTTTACTGATGTGAACAATATTTTGAGAGGGTTGAACATTGTCAGAACTTCTGCCAGTCAAAAAAGTACTCTAAGACAAATCTTTTTTTTTTTTTTTTAAAGGTTGTCAATTTCTTTGATTCATTTCAATGATGGGAATCACTGCTCAGACATTATGTATATCTTAATCAGTTATCCCCCCACCCCCTTTCATTCCACTGATTATATACTTTAATATAATCCCTCTCATATATTCTGAGAAATTACCTTTTAAAAGAAGCAAAAAAATGTGACCAACGGCATTTCAAGCTACATTATAAAACTGACATATTCAGTTTTAGAGGTTTAGGGATATACTCTGTTCTGTATAAGGTTTGCATAAACTGTCTGTACTGTACTTCCATAAAATTTCTCCCTGTGCTCTGTCTTTCCCCCTCCAGTCCAAAGGCATGAGCTCTGGGTTAATTGGTGATTATAAATTTCCAGTGGATGTGAGCATTTATGGTTGGCTGTGTCTGTGTTAGCTCTGGTGGGCTTTAGAATCCTTCAGGCTTCCAGCTGGAGTCTTTGAGAATCATAGTTATTTAAGCTAATAAACTCAGATTTATATACTTCTTCTGGGAAGGATTTTTTTCCCTTCAAGTGTATAAGTAAAAGCTAATTGGTGGCAATATAGTTTTTCAAGCATTCATGTCCATTCAGTAACTCCAAATCCATATTGTTAATTTGGTATGATACCAAATAAGGTACCATGCAAACATTGAAAACATATACATAAATGTTAAAGCAGAATACAAATTGCATATATCATGGATAAAGAACAAAGTCAACAGATACGTAATAAACAATAAATCAATAACATTTGCAGAATAGGCAACTAAAATGAATTATAAAGCATTTGCCCCCAGAAAGTATTCACACCTTATTTCCTTTTCCAAATGTTGTTTTATTGCATTAAATAATTATTCATGAAGCTGATTCACACATGACACAGACAGAGCATTGCATAATGACAAAAGTAAAAACACATTTTCAGATGTTTATTCAAAATTATTAGTTTTATTATCGGATGTTATTTTATCTATCGCCTGTTGATGCATTCTATTTATTACTTGGTACATTTTGGAATTTTCCTCCATATATATATTTTTTTTATATTATCTTACATTTTTTGATTTTTTTAAATTATCATTTATACAGCTAACCATAGTTACCAAAGTATTCCCACCCTCAGCTATGAGACTCAGATGTAGCTGATGTCCAGTAAAGAGGTGGAGCAGAGAAAACTCTCATACAATCATGTTCAATGAGCACCAGATTCTGATGAGAATAATGAATAAAGAATAATGAATTTCTGCTTTTAAATGTCAAACATTAAATTGAAGCATTGATATGTCCACCCCTGGCCAACTGCTTAAACACAATGTGATTAATAATTCTAAAGGAATCCTCGCTTTGTGCATCAAAATCCTTCCTCCTGCTGCAAAATTGATAGGGTCATTCACAGAGAACAGTACATTTAGTCATCTTGGATTAGTTGTATTTCATTCCACTGCTGACCCAGTTTTCATTGCATGCGAAGAATTTGAGATTCTCAAGGTGCTCAGAGTAGGCAGGAAATCTGAAGACGTATGCGTGGAATGTGTACAAAATTACATTTAGAGCTGACAGTTGGTCCAGTCAAACATCGACTCTTATGAAAGTACGACAATGAGTCAGTAAACTAATGCCAGGAAATCTGAGACACATAAATTAAATTTTATCATGACTTGTAAAAAAGTCTGATCTAAAATGATTTAGCTACTTAACCAACATTTTTTTTTTCCTACAGCGGGTCTTCATGAGTAGCAATGTGGAATCATACTTTAAAGTATTTCTCGCATATATATGTGCGTGTGCTTTGTTGTACACAAAAATATTGTCTCTGAAGAATATACCAACTTGCCATTTGGACTTCATGACAGATGTGTATGTAAGCAAGTGAAGCATAAACCTAAATTCAATAAATAATAATTATATAAAAAACATCTGAATATCCTTATGAATATCATTACAAATAAAAAAAATCAACATTCCCAGTGTTGCATTATGATTTTGCTGAAACAGATTTTCCCTAAACAAATTCTGAGAAGCACCTTTAAGTTTGATACTGTCATTGTTTGGTGATGATTGGACCCAAATACAAACAGGCTGAAGTGAGATTTAATAAAAAATAAGAACTTAAAAGAAACAAGAAGGAGAGGAAACAAACAGGGACTTGATACAAGAAGGTAATAGAATAATCTAGCAGTGAGTGAGATGAGTTTTTAAACAGAGAATTTTAATTAGTAGTAATCCCAGTGCTTCTCCACTGATTTTATTATTATTATTATTATTATTTTTAATAATTTCACCTTCTCTGCCAGTATCCTTCCCTTCACAGCTGTTTCCCATCACTTGATTTTCCTCTGCATTCTGCCTCAGGTGTTTGCCATTTGCCTCTAATTAGCTCTCCTGGTTACGTTGTCATTTCCACCTCTACCTCAGTATACAAGCTCATCAGTACCTGTTCTTATCATGCCTGTTCAACACGTTTCCCCCTCGTGTTCCATAACCTGCTCTCCCTACAACTCCTCCTGTAAGTTTTCCTTTTTATCATTAAATATCTTCTGTTAACCTTTGTCTATCTCTGCATTTTGGCTCTTTTCACAACATATGCAATATGACATTGAAAACACTCATCTGTGTGTAATTAATATTTCACTTAGTTTCTGAAATAAATGACTTTTCTAGTAATATAAATGTCTATGCAGTATCAGTTCATTGGTAAGAATCAAATTAGAAGCACAAAAGCTAAAGAAAGATTTTAGCAAGGGAACTGCACAAAGGAATTCAGCTGCAGGCAAAAGAGAAAGCAAAGTAAAGTTGATTTATTTTACTTCTTTAGGGGAGTTCTCTTTTGTCTGACACTGAACATATTGGATCAAGATATGTCTGTCATCTTTCCCTTATTCCTTAATGTTAAGGAATAATGTTATACATACGCTAACCCTGCTAAGAACCAATAAATTCTAAAGCTAAAAGTAGCTCTAAATATTATCTCATTAATTTTGTCTTCCTTTTGAATTAATTGTAAAATTATGACTAGAAAATTTCTGAAGAAATTTAAATGGGGCCTCTTAAAGTGCTAAGCTGGGTTCCATCGGTTGGAACCCAGAACCCAGTGATCTGATGCTAAAAAATTAGCATCAAAGCTAAAGTAAGCAGAGTAGAGTAAAAATTCTACTAAAGTAGTGATTGTACAAGTTGTGAAAATTTTTACACAAGTAAGAAGTAATAGCCCAACAAATTACTCAAAAGGCATTTTAAGTATGTGATCATCTGATTTGGTATTTAAAAGATACCATAAATATATAGTCTGTCATGGAAATATACTGTATGTTAGAACAGACTAAAGTACTTTCAATGCTGAATGGTTCAGCAAATTGACATTAGAATAACAAAGTTTTCAGAGAAACAAGAGGTCTTACTTCAGCTTAAAGTAGGCAGCTGTGTCTGGATCTCTACCATTTGGTGCTTTTGGTGAACTAGAACTTTCACTCGAGTCGTGACACTTTATAAAAGTACTAAAGAAAAAGCGAAAAGGACTGTGCCGTAAAACTACTCCGAAAACTTTTTTTCCATAGTTAAGTAAATGTAACCAGTTTACTTAATTACATTTACTTTACTTAGTATTTGTTACTACCCACTTATGATTTCAAATGAAAAGTCACAATTTGCTGACTTTGTTTTGTCCAGGTCAGATGTTCACAAATGAACTTTCAGCAAAACCAGTGGTCTGTGAGTTCCTATGCAACATGGAGCTCGCTTAATTAAACTGGACAACCAAATTTGCTTGTAATTATGTTTATTTAGGTATGAAAAGCTCTTCAGTAAAGGAGGCTGCATTTTGGAGGAGCTTTTATTTGACGTGCCACTGTGTCAGGCGCAATAATTACTGAACGGGGATAGTAGTTACACCCTACTGCAGAAAAATCTTTAAGATATCAACCTTAAATGTTGGTAGCTGTTTTAGGACCTTCTCAAAGGCAAGTGGAGCGGTTTAATCGGGCATGTTGTGGACCCCGCCAGGTGCCCTCCTCCAGCCGGCCATCCAGCGGCTCGTCTGAGCAGTGCAACTCAGAGCGCAGCAGCATCCCGCGGCTCCTCTCCGCTCCGCTCGCCTCTTCCTCTCCCTTTCCTTCCTCCAGCAGTCTCCACGTCTGTTTGAATGTGTGCAGCTCGGGATGTGACAGCATTCTGGCTGCTGCGCTTCCACAGGAAAAAAATAGAAACAAACTAAGAAAAAAGAAAAGAAAAGAAAAAAAGCTTCCGACCGTCTCTTTTTTTCCCCTGCTGCTCTTACTGTCTTTTGCCGACAGTGATAAAGAGAGCAGGTACCTATTTGTCTATTTTGCCAATTTCTCACGAGTCGCGTTTTTCCCCCCTCTTTCGTCACAGATGTCATGTCAACACTTTTTGGGTGGTGTGGGGAGAGAGGAGGAGATGGGCTGGACTCTCGATTCTAACGGAATTCTTCTGGGCTCTTTTGGTGTCTTATCTCTCTTTCAGTAAAAATCGGGGGTCCCTGCTTTATTTCTTATTTTTTGGAATAAGAACATAAGCGTTGCTGTTTTCTGACTTTGAGACAGAAGAGAGGAGAGACTCCTTAGGAATTTCCCAAGGAATTTATCCGGACGGCTCCGGTAAGTACATATTTTCCACATGCATGCGCTCTGTCAAAGAAAGCACGCAATAATAAAACAATGCGCATTTGTTTTGCGTTCTGTTTTAATTACAGTCACCGGAGCTTTATGTCCTCCTGCCTGGGTGCATAGTAAGTAACAGCTACTTTTTTTTTTTTTCCTCTAAACGGCTCTCGGTTCATGAGAGCAGCAGTTGTGCATTTGTTTGGATGTAGATTTGATTTAACAATGCTGCATTCCGGATGAGGTTGAGACATTTTCAGCAGCATGGTCAAGTAATTAGTGCAAGGACTGTTTGCTCCGTAGTTTATTTTTGTTTGTTTGTTTTTTCTCCCTCAAACCTGCAGAGAAGACATAGAAATGGCTGGAATTGGTTTTGTTGGGAAAGTTAAATTTTCACGGATGGTTGCTGCTGTGTGAGTGATCTGAGCAAATAAGTCCTAACTCAGGTAATGCAGACTGTGGGTGGGCTGTGACTCACCCAGTTTGGTTATTTTTTTTTTTCCCGCTCTTATCTGTCAGGCTTTGATGCCAGTTTTTGACTGACAGCGGATCATGCGCAGTAGATGTCACCACAAGCCCGCTTTTTTCCCTTCTTTGTAGTTAGTCTATAATTAGACACTTAGCTGCTAATTTATTCAACCTGCTTTCTTCTTTGGATATGTTAAAAGTGTTGATTGGAAATTGTTCTCTTACCTGCATTAGAGAAACAATGACGGACGGCTCAGAGCTTCTCCTGGTGTGTCAAGCTGTAGTCAGGATCTGTTGTCCTGCTTGTTTTAAATGATCCTCTGGTTCAGAAAATATGAATGAAATTGCAGGTTAATTAACAGAATTCTGCAGAACTCAATGACGCACTGGGGAGTTAATTCAACCATTCCTCTGGGTGTTGGGTGGTAGGAATTCATCTAAAACATGCCAGACTTGAGCTCTTGATGACTGGAGTTGGACACCCCTGAACTAATCAGAGGAACAGCCTCTGTTTTAGCTAGTTTCCTCTTCCTCAACTTAAAACAACTGAAAATGTTTGACACAGCTTAACTGTTAAAAAAGCATTTTTGTTCTAAAATGCGTCTAAACATGTAAGTGGCGCATGTAGAGTTTGAATGTATTTGGTATAATAGTAGAAGTTCTCATAGAGGTGAATACGATTGGATATGTTTGCCCGTAAACTTGGTACATAAAATCAATGAGCATAAGAATCCGAAAGCATCTAGATCTTATTACCCGTACTCTTTCCATATGCTTAATCTGTACGAGACACAGTTTTATTGTCATTCTCCTATTTCTTTTACTTAAAAACCCAAATTGAGCTCTTTGTTTTATTTATATTTCAATCTGCCCAGAGAATATTCTCTGTGTCTGCTTTCTTATGAGAAGTTGGTGAATTAAGGGGATCAGTTGCTGCCATTGTATAAAACTACTGGTTTGAGGTGGAAATTATTGTTTGTGTTGAATAATACCATTTTGATTATGTTGATATCCAGAAAGCAGCAATGTTGATGCCCTAAATAACTGCAGGGCTTGGCAAGATATCAAGTTTCCAACATTAAAGCACAAATATGGAAGAATTTTGTCATACTCAATTTTTCAGTTAGCTCTGAAATAAATAAAAAGACCACCTATTTCTGCACATTGATATTAATGCAGTAATATCACAACCAAAAAAATGGATTTATATAATTCAGCTGTTACTGAGTTTTGCTTCAGGACTTCAAGACACAGATTTTCACATATTTGAATATCCTGAATGTCCATAGTTAGATCCCATTTAGACAAAGTAGTTTTGCTTTATCTAAACTTGGATAAAATATATAAATCTGGGTTATTTTTAGACATAACATCGTCATCTTTAACTTATTGTAGCCTGTTAAAATCAGGTCTGATCCACAATGAGCTGTTGTGAAAAGTGCCATAATGGATTTGTGTAGAAATCAAGAAAACCTCAAAGTAGTGGAAAGCAATCTGCTAGTTATATGTTTCGCATTAAGATTTTAGTATACGTTTTTTCTTTTTACATCATTTTAAGTAAATTTAAACAACAAAGGTTTACAGTCTATCAGCCTATACTGCTGAGGAGTGATTCATATGTAGCCAATTACCCGTGATTTGCAGTCATACTTTGCTTCTTGGAAAGCAAAAAAAAAAACTCCTAAAAGGCGAGATAATGAACTGAAAAGTTTGTGTGCTTCAGTGTTTTTGTGGCAAGCTGAGCTGAAGAGCAGCAATTGCAAATGAGGTCCAAGGGCAGCACACTCACAGCCAGACAGATGCGTCTTCCCTGGCCAGTGTAGAGTGACAGAGGGCTAAGTGAGCATGACCATCGAGGAGAGGTAATGGTATTACAGTCTGCCAGTCAGGAGGCGTGCGAGAGATGGGCTGCCGTTGCATTTTTAAAGGAATTAAATGACAACACAGGAAACAGATATGAGGACACATGCTTGGTTGGTTTTAGATTTGGAAAAATGTTGCTACAGATGTGTCTCTGTCTATCATTAATATTAAAACGCTTTGATTACGCATTATGAGTAAACAGTTAATTTTTCAATGTACCATTACCAAATCGAACCACAGCAGATGGGTCCGCCGGCAGTTTTCTCTTTTTGCACAATAAATAGTAGCTGACAAAAATACTGGAAGACTGCAGCTTCTCGGATCAGGTATCCTCGAGTTTAAGGGCACAAAGCAATTTTGTGTTGTTCAATGAACCTGCTTCATAGCTTTCTAGCTCTTTTCACAGTGAACATCATTTTCTGAGAACATCATGTCATTGTGTTCATTTGTTCAAATCTCCCAAAAAAATTCAGCGAATCCACTTTTAGTGACTGTGGGACCTTGAGCTGAAGCTGTGAGATGATCTGGTTGTGGACACCCATCCACTGTGACTTCCAAGAACCACAGCCAGGAGAGAGAAAGTTGCATCTCTGCAAATCAAGATCTTTGATCAATTATCCCTTAACATATGGGTGCTCTGGGGTTGACAGAATGCAGAGTTAACTATGGTTTACAAATGTAATTCATGTGCCATAATCCAAACTGCTGAAATAGAAATGGGACTATCCCAACACCTGATCAGTTTTTATTTTATTTTTAGAAATGCTTTTACTGCCCTATTCTCATTTTCCTCAATAATCTGATTGACTTTCATTTTAACCATTACATTCATTCCAGATTTCCAATTTGACCATCAATGTATTTCATTTCTATGTTGAGAAACATGTAAAAACTGCCCAGTCAAGTGCAAAAATGGAAAAAGGTGAATGCACTTAATCTTCAAGAAAAGTATTGGCTTGTCATGCCTTTGTTTGTGATGAAAAGAGCATCTTGATTGCGGTCCAGGGCTCAGAAAGCAGAGTCGCCCACTCCCTTGGGCCGCTTTATAATGAGGATACGCTGTCAGATAATTAGATACACCTGGCGCAGGCGTTTTCAGGAAATTTTTGATTCATCCAAAAATAAAATGCCTGTGCCTGCCAACATGAAAGCCGGGGTGGGGGGGAAATCTCCCGCTGTCACGTTGCCTCCCCGCTCACAGAGGCAATGTTTTATTTATTTATCTACATCTTAGCGCTCTTGGATAAGGCGAGGTTTCATTTTGTAATAGCTGGAGCATTTGGTGCCAAAGTTTCTCGTCTCTCTTGCAGAGCTCTCTCAGAAGGGCGCCGTTGTCCCTCTGTGGACACAGTCCCTAAAACTGAATGTTCTGGTGGTGCTAAATATACCAGCTCTTTCTGGCTGCACAACACAAGATTCATCTCACATTTCTCATTCGAAGACAGTTGTATGACAAAATAAATCCAGCTCCAAATAGATGTGGGCAAACAAGCATGTCGGATAGCTCCAGAGAGTGCTGCACACAGGTGTGTAAACGGGAACATGTCCATATCAGAGGTGGATTTTCATGTAATGATACGCTAGCTGTCCCTTCTTTCCTCGTGTAACATATTAAATACTGACACACAATGCTGCTGGAAGGTCACAATTGAGCAGACATTTCATTCACACACTGTATTCAGTGAGCTCTAAATACCTCACTGAATTCCATACAGCACACAAACACAAAAAGCCATTTTACAAGCTAATGTACTCAAACAATTTTTTCTGCTTTTGGTATTAAGATACCTTTGAAATTCCTTTTCTTATGCATTGTGCTTGACTAGATGAATGATTTGGTCATATAAACACTCTTTAGGTTTGTTAAAGAACAGCAAGAAGCCATCATTGCCGCTTGTACAGATGTAAGGCAACAGATGAGTTTTAAAATACTCATGGAGGCAAATTATGTTGGAGCTCTATGGGTCTTCCAATCTAAAACTTGGAAATCATCTCCAAAGATTGGTATTTTTCTATTTCATGCTTTTACAGTTTTGGTTGGTTTGCACCGAACATTTTCTTGCACTAGATGGGGCTGTTATTTATTTTTTATTTTTAATGACAAACTAATAGTCAATTAGGAAGAGTGAACACATTGATACCAAATAGGACTTTCAATCAATTTGTGTTTGTAAAAAGTCAGTCTCATATTGTAGTCAGTTAAACACCAAATTATTGAATTGATTCGGCTGATTTAAATAACTTAAATCAACCAAATCCAAAGATTTAGTTTTAAAGTTACCTTTAAATCTGACCAATATGTCTCTTCTAATTGGAAGTATAAAAGTTTTGGAGAAGCTCATCATCAAGGAGTGAAAACGTGCACAAGACCTGTTGGCAGCAATATGAATGGTTTGATTTCTGTAATGCAAATAATGCTGTATTGTTAATGCTGCATTCTGTAATGCTTTGGTTACTGGGTAGGGGCCGATTTCTTTATAAAATAGAGTTCTTTTTCATTTTAGCAAACTTATACTCCCTTTAGATTGTACGCCTTTTCAGACACACCTGTCTTATTAGCCCTCGGAAACAAACGTTTTGGTTAAATATGAAGGATTTTACATCTAATTCTGCAGGAGGGAAGTTTGGGCTTAAATGTAAGAAATTGATCAACCAGTTGTTCACTATCTTTAGAAATGGAGTATGTCAAAACTTGACTATACCCAGACAAAAAATATGTAGGTGCCATTCAAAACACTATTAATATTGTGTGCTGCCAATGTTAATGGAGTAGTTCTTTTTTTAAGTCCTGTGACATGGTAGAAGGATATTGTTTAATGTTTGGATGACTTAAAGTTAATCTGTGGTCATATTCTTGAACCTCAGACTGCCAGTTTTGGTGTCCAAACCCACAGAGTATTAACAAATTAGCTGCATTCAATTTCTCAAAGAAAATGGCAGCTTCTAACAGGAATTGAATGAAATCCCTCTTATAATTCCCTCTCCAGCCAATCCATCTAAATTGCTTCATACTAATGTTTGAAATAGCTTTTGCCATCAGATATTGTCGCAGTCACCGTGTTAGAGGACAGCTGCTAAGAAACCCTATTTGCTTCGACTAAAATACAGAAATAAATTCCTTGAGACTGAGTGACCAGAAATGAGGAATTCTTAATACTCATCATTGTTTATTGTGTGCCAAGGTAATGTTTGATTCTGTGCTAATTGTACAAGCACACATCCCACCCTCAAAATTTGTGATATAGTTGTATTTGCGAAGGTTATTCGTTACTTTAGTTTAAGCAATCTGTCTGAGAAGAACAAAGGTCAGAGAAAATGTACATTATGTCTGGTG
Source organism: Poeciliopsis prolifica (assembly GCF_027474105.1). NCBI lineage: Eukaryota > Metazoa > Chordata > Actinopteri > Cyprinodontiformes > Poeciliidae > Poeciliopsis > Poeciliopsis prolifica. The sequence continues at coordinate 5,127,778 of NW_026562407.1, read as the reverse complement.
CAGATTTTAGTTCTGGCGAGAAAAACACCGGGTTCTTTCTTTATCAACCATTTTAAATATACCACTCCATTTTGACACAGAGTTTTATTGCACATACCTGACAGCATATACTTTTGACCTCTTTCAATCACTTGGAGAATAACTTCTTGGTGTGAAACTGTGATTATGTTCAGCTATAAGTTCATGCATTTGTGGTAATGCAGTTAAGTAGATTCAGTTGTGCACAAGTCTCACACAGGTCTCAACCATAATTATTAGTTGTGTGATTTAAACTCCTCCTAGTTTTTAGTAATGCACTTTATTCTGGTCTGTTTTTTAAAGGATATAATTCCAACCTACATATTCAGGTCTGTAATCTTTAGGTATTATAAATAATGAGTTCTATAAAGAAGCTTGCAGTATCATCTGGCTTATATTCCAGTGTTCTTTCAACATTTTCAACAGACATGCAAACTGAAATTATATGCATTGATTAAAAGGAAAAGAAACAGCTTGATGTAAAATTGTGTTTTTTTTTATACCTGATTCTGATTTTCAACTTTAGCCTGATTTTTGAGATTGAATTAGGATTTCAAACTTGGCACTCTTTCCCTGTTTTCCTTACCTCTCTTTGTGCATTTCTACATGAGTGTGGTTATATTCTAACAATCATAAAAAGTAAAATGACTGATATTATTGCAGTATGTGATATTTTAGCAATAATAGCAGATAAAGAAAATCATATACCATCATTTCTGTTTTAAAGATTGCTCAAGGATATACATTGTAACATTTTTGTTTAAGATTACCATTTAAACCATTTAAACCCTAAAACACCTCTGCAGACATTGGGTTTGGATGTTAATTTGTTTCAGTCAGATCTCTGTCAGTGATAGGCGCTCGCTAAAAACATGATGTAGTTTCAATAGAGCAAATATTAGTTTAACCTTATAACATTTTAGTAAGTTACAAGTGCTGTACCATGGTTTGGTATTTTATCTCCAGCCATGGAAATGCTTTGGCAATCCTGTACTGTCTCGCACCTCGCGAGAGTTCCAAAGGTTCTGGTATGTTGTGTATTGACAGCCGAGTCCATTGGGATTTGGAGGGAAAGAAGAAAACAGAGGAATAACGCAGGCAAGCTGGAGCCAGGGTACTCTGCACAGTTCGATGATGCTGCCTCTAACCGACAGGAACAAGAGAAATCAATTAGACCTACTTCGGTTGCTATCCAAGGGACTTCCACCATTGGAAAGAGTAGAGAGAATCAAAGTGTTTCGCAAAAACAAAGGAGCAGAGGACAAAAGTAAACTCAAGTAACAGTTTTGATTTTTTCCTCAGACTAGCTGTTGACCTCAAAACAACTTTAAATTTTCTAGCTTTCACTTCTTGGAATGTTCACACATTTTTTTTTAAACCTGATCTGATGCAAGTCTTTTCTCTCACGGTTTTTTCGGTTCAGTTTATGAAACAAGACGGGGAGGTGAAGCTGTTCCCTGTATTTGACAGAAGATTCAAAGGAAATTCTTTAATCTCAGTTCCATTAGCCGTCACGTATCATTTGGTTTATGTACCTGATTTATTTTAAACCACTTGGAGGTCACTGTCAATAACATTTTCATTCCATAATATGCAGTGCTGCTTTGCTGAGTAAAAATGTAATATGGAGCTATAACTGTATAGCTTAAAAACTCATATTTAAACAGGATTTAGATTTACTGAAGTCTTTATTTAGTTTTATAGGGAAGAAAAGTCCTTCAAGTCTAAAGGATGAAATTTAAATCCAAAATTGGAAAAAGTCCAACTATGGGATCAGTGAGACTTGAATCCACAGGATATAATTTATTAATCATGTTTTAAAGCTGGCTAAACTACAGTCTGAATGTAATGTGCAAATGTGGGGTTTCTTGGTAAATACTGAAATAACTGCTGTCTACTTCTAAATGTGACCGCAGGAACTTTCAGTGTAGCATTGCAAGCTTATTTTCCAAAAGAGATGGAGGTAATCAAGAGGTTTATGCAAATAATGTGGTTTGCATATTTCATTAAGTGCAGCTTACATATGTACTGTAAATACAGCTTCTAGGCTGAGAGTGCATGAATTTCGTCATTCTGAGGCTTCATTGTCTTTGATCTGAGCGAAAAGGGACAGTTTTGATCAAATGTTCACACCTTGAACATTTTAAAGCAAATCCCTGACAAGATCAGCAGCTCTTGGGCTGTGCAAAGTGTAATCTCCACACAAAGGGGAATGTGGACGTCCCTTGGAAGGGTTGTTGAAGCGTATTACATTGTGCATATTAAAGTCTTTTTCTCCTATCTATCTTGATGAATATCTAGGACATGGTAGACAGAGGGTGGGGCGGTATTTTATAGAGTGGGAATTTAATTTAACAAAGGTGCCTGTCTGATAGTTTTTAAACGATTATAATTCCAAGTTGACTGCAGTTTAACGGCTCAGGGAGGATTACAAGAATCAGTTCAGTCCTTGTTACTTTCTTAACCAAATGAGTATTTTATGGTTTGAGGGACACTGAAAGCTCATCAAAACTGTCAGCAAACGTCTCTGCTAAAATTGGGCTAAACACAATTTGTATGTGAAAGTTAAATGGACATCTGAGTCTTATTTAAAAGGTAAGCCAAACCTCACAATCAAGTCAGACAAATTTGACTGATTTCATCAAAGAACTTCTTTAGTTCTGGGCATATTTGCTTTTTAGGTGTCTATTTGGAATTCATGCTTTAAAACAATTCCAAAAATAATTTTTACATATTCTTAAAAGTAGGGGTTGAGATGGGAGTTGAGGGAGACTATGTAAAAACAGTTTTTCTGAGCTTTATATCATGTCACGTCATTCCATCATCAAAAACATGCCTGGTATGTTGCTTTGAATCGTTCATGAATGTTTGAGTACTTGCTGAATCTCCAGTGGCAGCCATTTAGAGGTGCAAAAACGCTTGCTCTCATAAAGTGCTGCCTATTTCCACAAAGCTCCTCCTTGGAGCTGCAGTCTCCGGCTTAACCTGCATCTCACTGAGCGTAAGTTGTGAGGCGTCAGACAACATGCCATTGTTGTGCTCCATCTGAACATCAAAGACATTGGAATGTAATCCCACAAAAGAGTTCAAACAAACTTGCAGCCATCACCATATCCCCAATATCTATAACCACATCCCCAGATATCAGCAAATAACCTTTGAAAATTCAGGCTGTGACGTACCATGTTTTTGAAAAGGGATTTTTATATATACATCTTTATCTGTTTGTGAAACAATTTGCATCCACACAGGCACTGTAATTTCAGTTTAAAAATACCCATACAAAATTCAAAGGCTAAATAGTATTCTGAAACAGTGGCAGCACTCAGCCCCATAAACGTTTTCAATTTTTTTCACACTTTGAATTTTAATGTGATCAAAGTAAAAATGGAAAACAGGTTGTGGAAAAACCAATAATAAAGGTTGTTTTTGTTTCCAGCAAATATGAACATTGGACATGCATAAAGTAGAGTGCACATTGTCATTTAGAATTGCTATTGTCCAGTTTTTTTGGTTAGCGTTTTTCACAAAATGAAGTGTTAGTGGACAGGAGACACAAATACTGTAAAAGATGGTGAAAATGCTAATGGGAGTATAGACGGTCTGAATTTGAACAAGTATTTTATTTTAAAAAAAATATATCACATTCACTGGCATGTCCAGCAAGATAGGAATGTAACTTTGGGCTTTTTTAAAATTGAAACTAGTTTTTGCATCTAGTGAGTGTCATTGTTTATATTTTCTGATTTTACCCAGTAACTGTTAATTTACTTTTTACTGTTCAGTGCTGTGGCTTTACACCACCCAGTAATTTCTGGATCCCAGTCATACTGCCCATCCACAGTTGATTTTAAATATTCAGTAGAAGTGAATATAAGAAAAGAAGCAGTTCCAATCTATTAAAACTTTGCTTGGCATTTAGCATAATTTCCAGACATGAGTTATGTGCTTCAATAAAGTTTTTATGTAAATGAAGTGACATGAACTAAACTGTTTGGGTTTATTGCCATCTAAATTTAGTCAAAGATCAGGGCCATATGAGGTCTGCGATCTAGACTTGGCATTGAAATTGGCATCTCTTGCCCTTTTGAAAGATAAACTTGAAGATTTAAAATGGGAAGATGGACTCATATTCTCATGAAATGGACACCTTTATAGCATAACCCTCAAAAGTTGTTTCATCTGTAATCCTGTGTGTGTGATACCGCTGTCCCCTGAAAGAGCACACAAAGTAAACACAGCACACCCTCCTCCCACTCAGCCCTCCTGTAGGTTTGGCTGTGGGTGCTCAGCAGATCCCTTGGCATCACAGCAGAATAACAATGAGGGTTTTGGAAGGAATCAGTTCCCCAGCAGAGAGTCACACTGGGTAGGGTTTTGTGTAAAACCTGGGATTCCTCAGCTTACTGCCAGTTTAAGATGACAAACAAATGGTTGCGAAAAGTTCAGAGTCGCTGGGAGAAAGGGGGAGTCAGTTTGCATCCCCTCATGCAACCCCTGCTGCTTCACACAGAAAACAGCTTCCCCTCTGTTGCTGCCTGGTTATGTGTTGTGGCTTGTGATATCAGGTCTCATGTGTATCCATGCAGGCTGACGTGCGTTTCCTCACAATTCGTTGGTTCTGCAACCCTGTTTCCCACTTTGAAGCCTCTGTGTGCCGTTATCCTCCACCTTCCTTCTTTTGTTTTCCTCATCATATGATCCAATGAAAGAGGCTCGGATCTGTCAAAATCAGTCCTTTCTTCTGTCTGGCCTGTCAGCTTTTTTTTTTCTTTTAGGTCTGCCAGAGAGATTCACTCAACCCTGACACACCAGCACCTCCTAAAATGTCAAATCGAGGTTGACATGTTGGTCTTTCTAATAATACAGTTTATGTTGTGATCAACAGCTTCTTTTTCTTCATTATCTAGAACTTCTCATGATGTCAAAACTACACCCATTTTAGGTTTTTAATAATTTTTTTTTTTTTAAGATTTCTAAGCAGACCTTAATTAGGTTAAAATTTGACATATTCAGGAACAAACTGAATATGTATTTTTGAATTATTTGTATTTTTGGTGAAATAAAATCTTAGTTTGCCCTTCAAAATGGATTTGGTTTATTAATTAAGAAAGATGTAAACATAAACACTTATGTTTACATCTTTCTTAATGGCCTAAAAAATTAACATATTAAGTATCGACCAGAAAAATGTGCAGGAACCCTGAATTTCACAAAGGTTGTTGAGCTGAAAAGGTGGTGAACACACACATAAAAAAGTTTATAATCTTTCAAGTATAAACCCAAAAACCAAACCTGAGATTCAAGCTAAGACAAGTTGTTAAAAATTGATTTTGTAACTGAGAGAAGACCAGCACAGAAACACAAAACGGCTAGTACTTCAATCATGCCGTTCCCTAGTGTCTAGAGGAAGACATTTTATACCTAGTGTCTACTGACATGTAGTAATCTACAGCAAAGGCTCCCTTTATTTGCACTTAGCACAGAAAAACACCACAGAAACATTGGGTCCCACTGAGCTGTGAGTAGGGAGAAAATCAGTGCAAGGTGAAAATTAAATTTGGCCCAAAGAGCCTTTAGGTAAAGTGCAATTTGAAAACACATCTTTTATTTTGACCTGAGTGTCTAATAGGGCCTGGCAGGAGATGGACAGTGGATTTACCCAACACAGGATAAAAAAAAAAAAAAGAAAAGAAAACAGAGGTATGCAATGTGCAAAAGAGACACACCCTCCTCTAATGTGCATCCCCCCACTTGTCTAATTCGGTTAGGGCGAAGCGTCCCTTATTGGATCATATCAAAGGTCAGAGGCGTCCTGTAGACAAATCAATCTCTTTGTCTGAGGAGGTGCAGAGGAAGCCTGGGTTGAGAGGGGGCTGATCCATCTAGAGGGTCTAAAATGAAAGTGGATGAGGGAGGAGGGGTATTCCAGCAAGAAAAATTATAGCATCTGCTTCTTGGAGAGAAGTGGGCGATGAAGGTGAGATTGAGCTGTTGACTTGGGGAATGCAATGTGCTTTGGGGAAAAAACAGTTTAGATTATTGCTTGAAAAGGTAGGTGAAATTATTTGGGAAGATGGCAGCTGTTTTGAGGTCACTACCATCTGGCACTCCACCATTATTGATGTGTACGCTTCAGAAACTATTTTTTAGCAGCAGCTATTGAAATGCATATCTGATTTTTTTTTTGTTCTTTTTTTTTAAGACCTGTCTTTCTCAAAATATTAGTCCATGGGACCACTGTTTGTCCATTGGCGCCCCCTGGTGGTCCATAAGGTACTGCATCTATTTACCATGATGTGAGCGCAAAGTGAAAAACATACAGCCAAAGAATTGCGTAATCAATTCAAACTGATTCTAGTTATCCAACAGTGCAGTCGAGTTCAGTTCATTATTCAGATTTATTGAGGCTTTCTATCCAAAGAAACCCAGCAGATTTCATCAAGTCATTGACAATCGCTTGCCTTGTGTTGTTGGCTTTGCAGGAATCTTTCTTACTGACCATGCAAGTTGTGACAGTGGAGAGGAAAAGCTTCCATTTCACAAGAGAAAACATCCAGCAGAGCATAGTTCTGTGTGAACAGCACTGATCCAGGAGTAGCAGAAGTAGCACAGTAAAAAAAAAGTTATTGTCCTTTCAGAATAAAACTTAAAAGTATTCCTTAATAAATTCCTGAATATGTTCAGGATTTTACACTTGCGTAACATGTCTAATGGAGCTAATCAAGTCATAATAATGGATGATTTTCATGTAAAACAAAAATCTTAAATGTATTCCTCAAGATAACGTGTTATGCATATAAAAATGTAATTGTTAGATTACACATTAATTACACATTAATAATAGAAGGGGAAAAAAGTAATGAAAACACAAAGGCTTACTTTTAGATTGTTTCCATCATGATGACTTGCAACAACAATACAGTCCAACTTACAGCTCATAAATTTCAAGAGAAATTTATGAGCCCTGACTCTCCCAGTTCAAGTGGCTTACATCAATCACAGCGATGTTATTTCTCTAAACGGAAGAACACATTTACACTTTTGGTGGCCTCATTTCTCTGTGCATTGTGTTTAAAGAGGAGATCAGCAAAATCAGAAACGTTCTTCAGTCTGACATGAGACGGATATGTAAATGATTGACAGCTGTAGGGAAAGTTAGGAGGAAAATTACAACAAACATTGATATCAGACTTGATAACTGTTAGGAATCATAAAAGTTGTTTTTTAGGGGAAAAGACCTTCTTGAGAGTGCACATGTAAACGTCAGATATGGTATTCTACTAATGTATTTTCATATTATATTTAGAATGAGTTAACAATTAATGCACTATCTTTACTGATAATCCACTCCTCTTCTGTTTCCTGACACAAAACAGCCATAAATAAACCAATCATCCTTTTTCTGTTTTTGCTGTGGATGTTCTGTAAACTCTGTGTGCCATTGCCAGTCTTGGTCAGGTTTCTCTTGTGAAAAAGATTTTTCTTTTAAATCTCTTTTTCGTGCTGAAATAAAGGTTAAATAAAAAAATTAAATAAATACCTTCAGGTGAAGTGCATTAGTTCAAGGTACAGTTTTAGATGTGGGTATAATTCATCCAAAGTTTAATGCAAATGTGATTCTCAATTTGAACCTTTAGAGAACATAATTAGTTAAATTAACTTCAGTCCTACTCAGGGGTGCCACCAGGGATCTTAGGCCCTCTGACGAAAGATAAAACTGCCCCCTTTCCCTTTCCTGTGCAGCTGTTACAATGTTTTGAGTCTGATCCATCAAAAGCGTCACAATTTTAAAGGCTTGCAACTGCCTTGCTTTCTTTGGTCCAATACTGATAACTAGCACAATATTTACTGCTCATGAATTTTACATCCAACAGTCCACGTCCAGTATGCAAATAGGTTGCTTACATTTTTTTCTATTAGTTTTAGATTACTGAAATGTTTCTCCACACAAGCAACAGTCATAGGCAGCATGCAAAATATACATAAAGCAATCCAGACTTCTCATAAAATGCTATTTTATTCAAGCTGAAGTAAATAACTTTAATTAAAAAAAAATGTTTTCTTCATATTTGTTAAAGCTGTCACCATATTGCGACAGTTTATGAGACAGATAACCTGCGAAAACAATCAATCTCCTCCACCTGCTCCTTGAGCTTCTACAATATTACTAGCTTAAGTAATGCAACGTTCTGGCCAAAACAACCAATCAGAACCAGGAGGAGTGTCTTAGTGCTGTCAATCATCCTCATTCACTCATTACTAAATGTGCTAATGGTGGAGAAACAACTTATTGCTGGAAAAATGTTTATCTACCATCATTGGTAGCCTGTTGTGAGCATTCACAACAGGCTATGCTAGCTGCAGCATAGCACAGAACGAGGTGGAGGAAGGCTGAGCAGCACCACATGAGATTGTGATTGACAGCACTAATACTCTCCTGCCACTGACTGGCTGTATCTACTACTGGGAGTTTTAGTACCAGATAATACTAACTTGTAACAACATAATCGCAATTTTAACAAATATGTGAAAAAAAATTTTTTTTTTAATAAAAGTTAAGACTGACGCTTTAATTTCACTTAAAGGAGGACAGGTCAGGAGGGACGTGGGTTAAAGCTCAGAATTGTCACCACTGTTCCCCCCTATTCGGCGCCCCCGGTCCTACTTCAAAAAACACATTCAGGATGGAGCCCACCAGTCTTCTACCACTTAATGACAACAACGAATTCACCTCCATGGGACTAAAACTCACTGTGCAATAGAACATAACATCACTCGTCCAGCTGCCATTGCAGTAGGTCAGGGTGAGACAATGTTTTCTCAGCCAACGCTCAATGAGATGCAGCTCTCCAGTGACACCATTACTCTGATCGGGCTGGGTAGGTCTACCCTGCCTTGGAAAGTCAAAGCGCAGAGGCGCCAGAAGAGAGGGCACCTCTCGAGACAGATTACATGTCTGTGTGCAGCCGCTCGTACTACACCTCTGCCTGAGACGGGCGAGTTATTATCTTCTTTTCTTCTTGTGCTCTTGTCGGTCATGCAACGCATCGAGGACAAGGTGCTTCCTCGCCAGGGCTTGTAGGTGGACAACAAAGCAACTTGCACATCTTTTTGCTAATAGCAGGCAGTCGCTGGAACATATCCAAAATGAAGATGACGTGCGAGTCTGCAAAGGAAGTCTAAAGCCGCCTAGGCCTGAGCCAAAGTGTTTTAAATGGATTACACCAGTGTGTCATTGCAATTACATGCTCCTCGTAGACGCCGCAGCAAGATGAATTGTATTTAATGGCTTTACAGCAGATCTTTTCTCTTTTTTTCCACCTAAAGGTTGAATGCCTTTATCCTTTTTTGTGCACCATGGGATGAATGAGGAATTGCATTTCCCTTCGAACAATCTCACAAATACTTTATCTCCTGTGTATTAAACTAGGCATTTAATCTTTATCTTTGTACATGGGGCTTGGTGGACGTGAAAATATAAATGCAATTTACCAGTTTGTAAATTACATTTTATATTTGTTTTGCCTTATGCTGTCCGACTAGAACACCAAAAATTACTTCTTTTGTGTTTAATACAGCTTGATCTCTTACCTTCGAGAAGCATACTCTTAAACTCAAACATCAAGTTACCTGGCAAATTAAAACTGTATGTATCCGCACGATTCTTTACAGTTAATGAAACCTTTGAAGGAGAAGTGTGTTGCATGCTATGCGACTCCAAGGAAAGCAACAAATGCACAGCTAGTGAACAGAATTGGAAAGAATTTACTTAAGAGACATAAATCTGCTATTGCCTAAAAGATTATTTTAAATGTTATTTTTGTCAGATTTCACAAGAAAAAATATTTCCCACAAAACATCACAAGTTGGTAGCAACAGGTTTAGAAAGAAAACCTGTTGAATAATTATAAATATTGGCATAAAATCATTGTGGGACTTCCTTACCACTCAATAATCTTGTAAATGTAAATGCAGCTGAAAGTACAGCTTGAAATTTCTGGAGTTTTCTATGTGATATTTTCGCGAATGCAGCACCAGGACCAAAAACGAAACAATTTTTTTAGGTATGAGTTCTGGGTCTGAAATTTTGCTATAGGCATATTTAATTATCAGGACTGGGTAGCTACAACATAATTTCAAAGAAATGCAGATTTAAAAAGAAATTGAGGACAGAGCTGTACAAACATTAAAAATTATGTCACAACATTGCAATTGGGACAAAGTTTTCACATATCAATTAGATTGGCAAATATAATTCATTTTGTTCCAAGCAGACAGCTGGCTCTGACCAATAAGTCCCTTAGTCCTTCATCTCATACTTGATTTCAACCCACTGATATTCTGAAGTCCTCTGGCTAATTATGGCTCCAGCTCCTATGAAACTATAGTAGCCTGAACAATGAGCACAGTGACTCCTATTGAGAACTATATAAATTAGCCTCACTGCTGGTGACCACTCGGACAATGTATTGTGCAAACCTTATCATATCTCGCCTGAGCCTGCTATTAATCTTGTGGAGAGTAAGTGAATGAATTAATGCATTGAAGAATTTGAAAAGGTTATGTGCATGGGTTACACTGAGTTATACTTTATTTGAAATGGTATCCCTATGTAATTACAGTGCCCTGAGATAAAATAATAATAATAATAATAATGTACATCTGTAATACACCACAAACTTATTTGTCTTTTGTACTTAGCAACTTAGCACGACCCCCAATATTATCCTAGTGATCAGGAGGAAGAAATGTTTGCATGGATTATCTTAAATTGGTTTCTTTTTGGATCAAAATGACTGTTCTCTTCTGTTCTGGCTGAAAGTATTTGAATAACTGCACTGAAGATATCAATTACCATTAACACAGTTTTCTTTAATAGGGATATCTACAGTTTTACAATATGTGCGCACGTGGATGTAATTGCTGGCACCCATCTGTTAATGACTGAGAAACCCACAGTGGTCACTGAAATAACAAAAGTAATGAAAAAAAAATTACTGAAAATTTCCCAATGAAAATTTGTCAAAAATGGTTTGACAGAATAATTTAAAAATATTATTCTATAAACTAATGACAAAATGTCACCTAGAAAAGATTGAATTTGACAAGAGGGACATTTTAAACTGAGGCGTTCCCTCTAATTAGTATAGCAGGTGTCTTCAAGCTTATCAGTCAGTCTGCTTATACAAAGTATGACAAGTAGTCAGTGTGCCGTTTGGTGACATGGTGTTGTGCCACATTGAACATGGACCACAGGAAGCAAAGAGCTGTCCCAGGAGAAGAGAAGGAAAGTAAGCAAGTTAAAGATTAAGGCTACAATGCAATTTCCAAACAGCTCTTGTGACTACAGTTGTGCATATTAACAAGTTTCACATCCCTAAAGATTAAAAAAAAATTAAAGTAAAAAAAATAGACTTTTAAAACCTCTTAAATTTGACATCAAACCAGCTTCCTTAAGGTTGAAATCATTTCGGTGATATTCCAAATAAAGTACCTAGGAGACTCAAAATTCCTTCAGCAGGTGTTGAAATGATTTCAGAACTGCAAAAAAAAATTAGCAGTTCCAAGGCATTTGCCTCTTAAATTTCACTTAAGAGGCAAAGAAGTGACAAAAATAACAGTTTTCTCAATTTTCAAAAGTGTTTCAAATCCATTTTAAAAACTGTTCCAAAACTGTAATTTCAGAATTTTTAAGTGGTTTGCAATTATTATTATTATGCTGGTAACTTTTCAGTAAGATTTAACTATGACCATGAATATTTTCAGCCTGATCAGCCTGCTCTGTTCAGTGCAACTTAAGAGATATGAAGCTACAAACAATGGAAGATGCAAAGCCACCTTTCATTCAAACCCATTCCCCATGTCCAGACTCTGTCCTTCCTCTGAGTCGCTCTGTTGCATTGAATCGCATTACTGAATGCACAGCTCATTTTACTCTTTCTCTGCACTTCATCCTGGAAATTTTTCCATCCAATGCCATCAAAAGTTTGATCTTTTCCCTCTTTGCCATTTCAGACCAACGTCCAACTGAATTCTTACAGATTCATAATTTTTCTCCAGCAGCAAAATATAAAGTTGATGCAGTTCCAAGGATTTTTTTAAGTTACTTTTAAAACCTTCCAACTGCTGAAAAAATCATATCTTGCTAACGATTAAGACTGTGAACATTTGGTCTAATTTTCTCAGGGTTATGTCGTTCTGTACCTTGTAGTACAGAATGGTGACAGCTAGGGAGTATGTGGGGGAAGGGAGGAAATCAGCATTCAGCTCAAATCTGTGCAGTAATCAAGGTGGGACATATCTACAGGGAAACACCAGCATCCAAATTCCAATCTTGTGTATTCAACAGCAGCACTTCCACTTCTTTTGTGCACTTCCTTTTATGACTCGGCGACACCAAGGGGAGCAGCTGTAGAATTTAGCTTTTTATGTTCCCCAAGGAGTCTGAGAATATTTGATTAGCTGCCCTGATAGGTTCACACACCTTCAGAGAATTTGTTGGGAGTTTCTTTTCACTTTGCCATTTATGCAAAATGCTCGCTTTCATTGGATTCACACAGACACCTGCTGTAACTGAACTTACAGGGAGGCATCAGCTCTGAACAAAACCTGTTCGTTCAGGTTTATATATTTTTTGTTGTATTTAGAGCTGACCCTGGCATCGATTCGACCCCGCTTTACGATCACCACGGATGCCTGGATTGCCTGCATAAAAATCGCAGAGTGGAAATGAGGGCCTCTGCTTCCATTAGTGGCCTCTTTTTACTGGAAGGGCCAAGTGTATCCCTCGGGTAAAGGGGGAGGGAGAAAACTTGCTATCCTCCATGGTCTGTCAAATAGACTGTAATGAAGGAGTGAGCTAAGTGGATAGCTGCACTGATGGAGATGTTCATAAAATGATTATTTGTCGTGCACAGAGTAACTGAGTGTGTGTGTGTTTGGAAGGTAACTGAGGGCAAGCGTGTTTTCACACAACAATCATGATGGGAAAAAATTAAAGCACCTTCATTGGTAATCATTTGATTTTGATAAACTGTTAAGTAACATTTAATTCATCATGATTTTTGAGCCGTAGGAGGCTGTGGCTGAATCGATATGTGATCATTCATTAGCTTTTATTTGCTGCTTGGATGCAAAGTAGGAGGAAAACATATAAAACAGATACAACTATCTTAGAAAGAGTCCATGTAGATTGGTAAGCTTCAAATATGAATGGGACAAAACAATGCAAGTCTGCTGGACCAATGCCTGAGATTAGTTGCGTCATTTTAATTTTGGGAATATAAATTTTTTCACCAATTCTTCGATAGAGTAAAAGTACATACAATAAACTGCCATTGTCTGATGGGTTAGACTTATCTGCTTTGCTTAGAGAAGATATATTTTTCAAAGAGGAGATCCCAGCCAAAGGTTGTGCTGCATGTAAATCTCAAAGCAAGAAAAAAAAATAAAAAATAAAAAAAACGAGCAGCATGGCAATTATTTTGAGTAGCATTGGGTGTGTGGAAAAAGGTACATTTTACATTTCTTAAAGTCATTAGAATAAAATGTAAAATGATTCTTGGAGATTCTCAGAGGAAAACGGCGCATTAATATGTATAAACAGAAGGAGAGATCAATGTTGCGTCTTATTTCCAGGATCATTCTGACACTAAAATACTCATTAGCTCTAATGTGTGATATAAATCTGCCAACCTTTACTTTCATTGTAATGTATCCCAAAAGAAGAATAGAGCAATTTTGCATGAGTCAAAAGTGACAGATTTCCGTTGGCATCAGTATCCATGGGTAACGTAAAATTAGTTCATAGGCATGAAAGATGCAGAAGCAATGGAAAATGCTTTTTTTATCAAAGCTGTACAAACTTTGACTTTGACTAAGCTCATTTGGAGGACTTTTAACAACAGGTTTTGGTGATGTACTCGTGTTTTCAAAGGCTGCTGTCAGTTTGATGTTGAAGCATGAAAAACATGGTTTACATACAACCTTTCCTTTTGCATAGTGTTTTCTATTTTCTCTTCTCTTATGAAAATATACTGAAGTTATAATGTCATTGTCTAGTTCAGGACGTGATCACAGTGAATTACTACCTTCCTTTTCAGGTCCTTGTTGTTGCAGGATAAAACCCTTTTATGATGATGTTTTTTGATCAAGTCCCTAAGAAAAAATCTATACTACTAAATGCTATACAGAAAATTGTTTCTGACATTTTTGTGACTATGGAGAACATAACAGACACAAGCTTCAATATACCTTACAACAAATGCAACTGTAAATTCTTTAAAAAGAAAGCTATACACTTTAGCTGCTCTCGTAACCAGCTACATACGCTTAATATATGACTCTTATAAATCAGAGCAAAACAATGGTCTCATGGAGCGATGAGAAAAAAACAAAAGTAGCAGGAAACAGATTGCTACTTTGTTAGAATCAGTCATTAAAAGCCTCCCAACCAACTAGAGCAAAGCTCTAAACAAGGATATACAATATGCTGCTGTATATTGCCTTCAGTAACTGTGAGTTTTGGTCATCTTTTAATAACATCATCATAAATTTCAGCTAATTACATAATCTGTCAGTATTTTTTTTCTCCACAGCAGTTTTGTAAACATTGATTACGTCTTACTAATTGGCATTAAAATTGAATTTGACAGCATTGCATTAAAGCTAAAATCAAACTTTTAAATACCTCATATATATAAATAAATTCCCTTCTCACCCACCGTGGGTGGTTCTTATCCTCTGAGCTCGGGTCCTCTACCAGAGGCCTGGGAGCTTGAGGGTCCTGCGCAGTATCTTGGCTGTGCCAAGGACTGCACATTTCTGTACTGAGATGTCTGATGATGTTCCTGGGATCTGTTGTAGCCATTGCTCCAGTTTGGGGGTTACTGCCCCGAGGGCCCCGAGGGCCCCGATGACCACAGGCACCACTGTGGTCATCACCTTCCAGGCCCTCTCCAGTTCTTCCCTGAGGCCCTGGTATTTCTCCAGTTTCTCGTGCTCCTTTTTCCTGATGTTGCAATCACTTGGTATTGCTACATCAACCACAATGGCTTTCCTCTGTTGTTTATCCACTACGACAATGTCTGGTTGGTTCGCCATTACCATTCTGTCTGTCTGGATCTGGAAGTGGTAAATGCGTCACTTTTTAATTTAATGACATCAGTGTTATTAAAGCCGAACGGACACATGCAGTAAGAAATAACTCAATTACAAGAAACTCTTGTGGGAAGCTCTTTGATTAAATTCGTCATTTAATCTGTGTGAGTGTGTGTGATGCTCAATAGTGAATGCATTTTACTTTGTTGATTAAACCGTCGTACAATGTGGCTTGCTACATTTTTTGTTAAGGTGGAAGAGGGAAGTTGAATGGGACAAAACGAGTGAAAATTGTTAGTATTTTCTATATTGAATGTGACTGTAAATATCTGATTTCAGCTATTACCTCCAGCATGGTTGGGTAACAGTTCTTTCAAAAAATGTTTCCTACAAAACAAAGGCAAGTAGCTTCTCTTACCCTTCAGCCATAGTTTTGTTTTGGACACTTAAGATCAACAGTGCAGAATTCCAGAGAGGAAAAATAATCTAACACTAGATTTCACTCTAACTTCTGTTATACATTGCAGACTTAAAGCTCAATACTAACCTTTCAGTGACAGTTTCTGTATTACGGTCTGAGATCATTGCTTCCTTTTACCTCAGCCATATTATTTATTCATCTCTAAAATCACATTGCTCTCCCGGCACATTATAATAACCTGTCATATACTATAAAGGTCACCTTAATGCTCTTTAAGACTCTCATTGACTCCACAGAATCTCTGAATGGGTCTTTTTGTGTTTCATCAGATACTCTTGAGTCTCCTCAGATGCAAAATGGGGCATCTAAAAACTCCAGTTTATTATTATTATTATTATTTATTTCACAGATTGAATGGACTGAAAGTGGGATAAAAGTAGTTTTCTCCTACCAGCTAGTTCTTGAAAGTACATGCCCTTTTCTGCGTATGACTTCTAAGATGGATCTGTGTACCAAACCATCTGGCACAGTTTGGGGATTTGGAAGATGAGTCGTAACCTTGAACTCAAGCTTCTTGAACCTTCGCTGAATACTGGATGTCGGTGTTTGAAGGTCCATTAACCTTATTTCAAAAATATATTCAGTGAAAGAAGACACAGAGGCCAGTCTGAAACTGGTAGAACAATAAAAATAACCCATCTGAGAAATGAAAGGTTTTTCAAAAATATCAAGGTTTATGTATAACTTTTTTTTCAACTCACGGTTAAATACAATTTCATTAAAATATGTTGATGGTCAAATGATAGCTGTATTGATACAGACACAGCAGATGTTGCTTGTAAACAAGTAGGACCAATACATCCCATCATACTAAAATATCCAAAGATGACCATTAAGAACATAAAATGTGCTGGTTTGTTTTATTTTTGAAGGGAAAGAGTTGAATAAACAGTTAGTTGGCAACAGTGTAAATATTTTGCATTGTAAGGCAATTAGAGATCCATAGTTTCCCAAAAGTCAATGATGGGTAATTTTTGTTGCATCGAAATCATAATGTGAACCTTAATATACCATTGAAATGTCGTCTTTTATTTTACTGCATTGTAAAGTTACAGAATATTTTAGTGCAGGCACAGCTCTGATTAAAAAAAAAATAATAGTTTGTTCTTACAAGATCTTGGTTTGTTGACTGCAATCTGAAGATTTTGCAACTTCCTCCCGTCACATTGGATCAAGTTGGTAAGGTAGTTAATCCCATGTTACCTAATAATCTGTGTTTGTGAGAGTTCAAATAGGTGGATGTGCCTCAAATGTCAAGCACTTTGAGTGAGAAATATGACTGGAAAGGTGCTATGCAAGTTCAGTCTATTTATCATGTAAAAGGTTAAACGTTAATTGATTTTTCTCTCATTCAAATTTGAACACAGCTGACGGAGGCTGTAGATCGGGAAGTGGCAGACTAGACTAAACTGAGCCTTAAAACCGCCCCTGTATCTGGTATCAGAACGTTTCTACACTTTAAAACCACTGGCTGAGGGTTGATGTACAGCTACCAGTTTTACTACAAGTAAAAGTATATTAAAAAGTGAACTTAAAAAAAAAAAATACATAAATAGTCCAGAGAACATTTTTGTACATATTTTTTGTTTTGGCTCTTTTAATAATTATAACTTATGTATATTTACTACTCTGACCTTGAAGTACACTTGGTTGACTCAAAAATTGTCACTCCATCCATACTTTGTCTATATCCACTTATCCCTGCAGTGTTGTGGGGGTTTTTTAAAAAGTTTTAATAAGGTAAATTCACCTAAATTTAAAATTCAGACCTACTTTCACAGAATTGAATACTTCGCATGAATGTTCAGGCCCAGTGTTCCTCAGCACACCACTCTGCTTCAGACACCTTCCTATTTGAATGTTTCTTCATAGCTCATTGCATTCATTCCACATTCTAACATAATCCAGATATGGCACTTAGATGCCCAATGACAGATGTTTTAAGTGGTGGACTCACAGCTACATAACCCCATAAACAGGAAATCTACGACATACATCATGTTTTAACACTTTATTTCCCCTGTAATAGGCAGCACAAAGGGTTTTTAGCAGTTTGTCTGGTATCATAGCACACAATCCTGTTACTGAGCCATTACTGACCATGAATGTCACTCATCATTCCATGAAATAGTTTGACTATAAACTGTGGGTACACCAGAGGGCCATCCTTTTTAGGAATGTTTTGAGCCAGCTGCTTTGTTTTCACAGTTTGATCCCTATCAGCATCATTCAGTCAATAAACTCCATCCTCTGACCGATAACGTTGTGCTTAGATGACATTATTTAGTTCACTTTGCAATGTTTTTGATGATGTTGCTGATTACAATGTCCATTATGTGCTCTCGCTCTGTCCAACAATCCCATAACAAGAGCTGAAATATTTTTATTTCCTCTATTTCCAAACATTATTTCTGGAAAATTGGCTGAATTATGCAAAAGGTTACGCCTCATGGCCAATTGGTTTGTCTTTTTAGACGTACAAGTGCAAATGCACTTTGCAAATAATTGTCTAGATTGGTGACCCAACGCTGTGACTGCACAGGTGTATGTAAAGTTAAAATACTGGTAAGTAGGGAATTAAACAGCAACAACAGCAAAACGAGATGATACATGACTGGTTAGAAGAGCGAAGAGGCAAAGAGACAGGAATTTTCCTCTGTGGGCATAAATAATTCACATCTCTCCACAAACCAGCATGCAAATGCATAATTACTGCTGTTTTGCTCTAAATTCTCAATTTTGACTTAGTTCTTTTTTGTTGTTTGTTTGAGTTGAAAAGTGATTGCATTTTTAATGAATAAGATGTTTCATTATTTTAAAGGAATATAAGTCATATAGAACGAGCATTCTGGAGGTCCCAGAACTCAGAAAATGGTTTTTTTCATCCCATCCATCAGTGTAGCAGTCAGTATTGTGGCCTGACGGCCAAGGAGAAGCCCAACAGATTTACTTCTCAAGTGGAGCATTACAAGTAAAATGACATCCAAGACCAAGACCTCTGCTGACCAAAAAGAACATAAAGGCCCATCTCACATTTTCCACACAATATTGTGATAATCCACAAGATGTCATCTGTTGAAAACTCATTTATTTTTCCCTTTCAAAATTTTGATGCCTAACTGTGAGAGGTGTTATTTTTGAGGCTCGTAAAATGCTTAGGACGTCAGACACAAACACTTTCAGCCACAGAAAGACATGAAAAAATTCACAATATTTCAACTTTAAAACCCTTTAAAATCATGGTGCAACACAAATACATTTGCTGTTATAATAGCATTAAATAAAGGCTTTAATGGTAATCACTGGATTGACAGTGAGCGTATTTTCCCTCTGCCCTTTGATCAACAGTAGGCTGTCTGGGTGCCATGCACCCCTTCATATCATCACCATAATTGCTGTGCAACAGAAGCAAAAATACCACAACAAATATTGGATATTTTTACATTCCCGTGTTTTGCTAAGTATTGTGCACATCCTGTTTGTGGCCTGTAGTTCATAAATTTTCTCCATCAAAAGCAGTGGTGAAACACAGCGAACAAAACAAAAAAAAACAGCCTGCCTCAAAGCTTTCAGCTCTCTGCTGTTACACCCAGCTGTCTCTGTTTTTGTCTTTTCTGCTGAAAGACTGTCTGATTGCTCCTGCTCAGTGAAGGAAATTTATATTTAACTGAGGGGTTAAAAATGCCCAGTCATTATTATAGATGCAACACTTTGCAAATATATTTACACTCCTTGACTTTTTCGTATTGTGTCATTTTAACCAGTAACTTCAATACATTTTATTTTGATTTTTTGTGATAAACTAACAGAAAATAGTGAACTTTTTTTTAATAAAGGTATGAATTTGTATTAAGTTCATTGTATTCCATGTTTTCTAAATAAAATATAACCAGGGCAACCAACGATTTTAAAATGTCATCTGATGAGTAGAAAGTGCCGTGGCGGTAGCACGATGTGGGATGCCTGGGCTCAAGCTAATCAAAGGCCAATCCTGAAAGATCCGTTAAACCTGAGAGTGAAACAGTGGTTCACCTTCCAACAGGATAGCGACCCTAAAGATGAAGTTAGAGATGCAATACTTTGGATTACAATGGAGCTAAAGTCCAGACTGAGATTGAGTTAGAAATTTGCAGAGTTCACAATTTTTGTCTTATACTCCTTTTGCAGATGTACAACAGGAATTTTTATTTAAAACTTAAAAAAAAAAGAGAGAGAGCGATTTTTGTTCCACTAAATACGTACTAACTACTCCTTGTTGACCGATTACATTAAATCCCAATCCAATATCTCAATGTTGGTTGGTTTTTGTTGTGCTGTTGACAGGACCTAAAATGAGAATTATGACAGGGATGCACAAAACGGATTCTAAGCTTTGACAGTTTATTATTTTCATGTACTATTAACGGTATTTCTTTCAAGGATGCATGTATCCACAGCTATAAAACAAGCTGAGATGATTAAACTTCTGAATTGTTTGTGTTACACGTTCGTTTTAATTTATGTATGAACTTAATTCAGTGGTGTCCCTTCTCACTAAGTGCGAGTGTATAATCACTTCTGCCAGGCTTGCAGCTGCACAATTGCCAACGTCTAAGAACCATCTTCTGCTAAACTTACCCTGAAAATGTGTTTATAGTTCCTGCCCACTGCATGCATAATGATGTGCAGGTGTTTAAATGTGTAAATACTGTCAGGAATTCATTTTGCCTGGAGAGCTTCTTGCTTTTGGACTTGAAACAGGATGTTGCTCAGATCTTCCAAAGAAGAAAAATTAGGCCAGTTCAAGTTTTTGAAAAAAGAGAGCGAGCGGGAGATTCTTTTGGAGGAAACAAAGAAAATGGAGCACATATTTTTATAGTTAGGTTGCCGATATTGCTAGTTGAGAACTAATGATGATGTCAGAAGAGGGTTTTAGAGATTCTTGAAGATTAAAGACTCTTCTTCTTTTAGTTCGTCATGTACCTCCTGGTGGCAATCTCCCAGCATGTGCATTTTTACACGACCTAATTAAATTTTTCAATGACTGGGTGATTTTTCTTTTCTGCTCATTTGTGCTCCTGTCCATATAGGAAGAAAGTGCTAAATAGGATTATCTTTTTCTTGGCTTCGCATTTCCTGACATCACTTATCTGCTGCGTTTCTTCTTTAGTAGGAAGGTCTTCTGAAAAAGACCTTCAGATAGGATGTACGCATCCTATCTGCTGAATTCTCAAGCACAGCAAGTGACCATGTAAACCAACCGCAGCACAAGCACATCAAGAAATAAATTTCACCCCTTCGTCATATTGTGTGCTCATCTTGCTTTATAGAGAGTCTAAAAAATGTAAGCAAAAGGTTGCTAGGGCATTGGAAAGGTCAGTGCCAAGCCATTAGCTAATGATAAGAGTAATAACAATGAGATAAACGAATAATATAGGTCCAGTTTAATGAGACAGAATCAATCGATAAGCTCGTACGACAGTAATCACTGCAGCTTCCTTAACAGTGATTTAATGGGATGTCATTCGCGCTGCTGGCTGCACGGCTCTACGCTCTTACATTAAAGCTCATCGAGCTCTATATGTGAACAAGTGCCCTTAAGTAAGGCTATGATTACAAAATCTATGTTATGCATTTGTGTAAATGAACACATGCATCGGAGTTTGTATTTACAGCTTTCCCAAAGTCATTAGCATTGATTTTTTTTTTTTTTTTTTTCTGGCGGGGGATGTGTACTCGTCTGTCATCCCCCACATCTCTTCCCATTGCTCTCTACGCCTGCAAAACACTGTAATTTCGTTCTCACGGTCTTGGTCACTGTGGGGTTTGTGCCACCTGCAGAGTAAAAGATGGCAATCATCGATCGAGGGCATTTGGATGCCTGCTCTGCCCCCTGCATTGAAGAATCCCTCTGTCGATGCAATCTCAGGTAAGTTACAAGCACTCCTGCACTGCTTCCTAGAAGAAGACCCGATGGCATCCAGCCACTGTCTTGTCTTTCTGCAAAGAAGCTCTAACCTTCCATGGTTCTTTCTGGACTACAGTACTTTGAATTTGAATCCGGCAAGGAGAAGCAGCCAGAGGCCCATGGTAACTGTGGATTTGCTGCAGGGATGCACAGTTCAGGTGGGGACACTGACAACAGGAAAATAACAGGTTCTGTACTTCACAAATGCAGGAAAGGCAAGAGGACAGTCATAAGAAATCCTGTTTGCTGTTTTCAACAGGGTCAGCCAAGTGCAGACTTAAATTTGTTTTAGAATTTGACTAAACTTGAACGTAAATGTTTTCAGACGTCTTCCATCCACCTGTTATTTAAAAAAAAAAAAAATTGACCAAAACTTAGTTTCCTCGAAGTATAAAACTGGTACATACCACGAAAGACTTGCAGCTGTAATTGCAGTGAAAATTGGTTGTGGTATCGACTTTAGAATATTTTAGCCATTAGAACATACCTGCCTTCTTAATAAGAACAAGATTAACCAGGCAAAGACTGCACCACTGTGCAAGGAAATGTTGAAGCTGAACCAAAACCCTGGACGCTTATGCTCCAATTAAAACGCCAAGACAAAAATAATTATTTCACCATAGATTATTTCAAGTATCATTGGGGATTTTTTTTCACATTGTTGAAGAGGCAGCTAAAGAAGTGAAGCAGTAACTATTTCCCCACTCTTCAATATAAATGACTAGATCTCTTTACAAGTCCCAGAACATTACGGCCTGATTAATTTTTTTTTTCTCTCCATTTCCACAAGTAAATCCAAAGATTCTGTCATTTTGGGAGGCAGCTGCTGCTTTTCTTTTCGCTTAGTTTGTTTCCATCTCTCTGCATCCCTTCCCCACAGGCTCCTAAAGCCCAACGGGCCCAGCGGGGCTTAAGATCGAGCTATTCAGGTAATGTGAGCATAATAACGCCAACAAAACATCTCATTCCACAGCTAATTTGGAGTAGAGTCTGGGCCCGCTATGAGTAAAAATTGAAGACAATCATGTGTGCCTTCCCTCTTCACCACATCCTGTGGAGGGACTTTTCTTTTTGTGGTTTTTAAAAAGTAAAAAATAAAAATCAGACAAATGCCTTCAAAGAATGCAGAGCTCGGAGAGATCTTCTTTTTCTGACCACCATGGTAATAGCACAGTTTGGGTTTTTGTGAGGCATCTTTCAGAAACAATGCAGTGAATGTAAAACCTACTTGATTTCAGCGGCCTTTTGTGTTATTGCATTATGAGAAGAGCCCAGGGCGTTGTAATCAAAGGCCTTCATGCTTTCTCTTTTGGAATTCCAGCCCATGGGTTCCTGGTTTCATCAACTATATTACAGCCCTCATTACTTGAGAGAAAACACAGTGGCCCATATTTTAAGTCACTGCTCGTTTTATGAGCTTCCTTTGCCCCGAGCGTTGATATCATTGGGTCTTTACTGTCCGTCTCCCTTGTAGTGAGGATATTCGAATGGGGTGTTTTAACTTGGCTCTTTCTGGCCTGCAGGATCTTTGGTGAAGGTAAATTCCCAGTTGATCTGTGAGTATGCATTACTTAATGTGCATAAAATAAATTATGTGCTCCGAAATAGCTTGTGCCGTCTACAGCTTGTAAAGTTGAGTTGTTCTGACAATATAAAATGTTTTCTGTCTGCACCATAAAAAAAGCAATGAGCATAAGAGAAAATGTACTGCTTTTTGCTTTCACCTGTAAGTCACTTGAATTCATTAACATCTGTTCAGTTGTCTGAACAGATGTCCATCAGAATAGCAAAGATCAAACAGTGAAAATAATTTCACATTAAAAACAAATGGCTAAATTAATTTGTTCTGTCATTAATATGTCAAAGGTAAATGT
Source organism: Poeciliopsis prolifica (assembly GCF_027474105.1). Taxonomy (NCBI): domain Eukaryota; kingdom Metazoa; phylum Chordata; class Actinopteri; order Cyprinodontiformes; family Poeciliidae; genus Poeciliopsis; species Poeciliopsis prolifica. Next base: position 5,104,356 of record NW_026562407.1, on the reverse strand, counting down.
TATCTTAAATATGATGAGGAACAAAAAACTCAAGCAGTTGGTTCAGATTTAACAAAGCACAGTATTTTTGTGTTGTTTTTGTGTGCCGATTCGCAACAAAATTTGTCAATGGACTTAAAAAATCCAAAGTTTACTTTAAACAATGAAAAGACAGAAATAATAATTTATTGCTGCAGTGAAAGTTTTGACCGTGGATAATCCCTTTTACTGTATTTATATTAATGACCCAATCAGCATCCCTCATTTTTAATTTCTACTACAATTACCAGTTTACTACGTTATTGCGTCGTAGGTAATCTGTATGAAGAGTCATCCAACGAGGCTCAGAGGGACCTTGAAAACTGCTGCCTCCTAACTCTCATTAATTTTCCACTTATTACTTCTCTCTGTATTCATGGTTTGTCCATCACTTTTATGCCCCATTCACATTTTTTTTTTTTTTTTTTTGTTGTCCCATTTTCCCCCTTACCTCTGAGTGTAGTGGGACTCAGGTCAGCCCTTGGTTTCCCAAAGTATAATGGAGTCAGCATTATTTTTTTAAATAGCCAATCAGGCTTTTAAGTTCACTATCTTTTGAGGGAACCTAGTTAAATTACTAGAACTAGTAATTTAACAAAGCAATCAGTCATAGAGAAGAATTCCAATGTGTTCCACTAGACAGACCAGTGAGGTTTGAATGGATTTCTTATGTAAAAGTTGTTGTTGATCAGCAGAGATGTTCCAGTCCAATGCAGTCAGTTGTGTCCGTAAGTCTGCCCCAGAGAGCAGTTCTTGGAAAAGCTGCCCCTTGTGGCTCAGTCACTGTCCATTGTCCTGAACTTACCATTTTGTGTTGAGATAATGTACTCCTTATGCAAAATTACATGGTTTACTTCTACCAGGGCTTAAAGCTTCAGCATGAAACCGTGAGTGTTGAAATGCCAAAAAATGTGTGTCATATTACAGATTTTAAAATAGCACTTAGTTTTAGCCTGTTGCTGCTACTAGAACTCAGTGTGATGAAGGTGAGGTCAGCTTAGAAGCAACTGCACATCTTGCATCCCTCTTTCTGTTATTCCTGGCCACAATTCCTACCATGCGGAACCTTCCCATGAATAAATCTCTTTCTACACCGTTTGACCTCGCTTTCATCATGCCCCGACTCCCAAACATCTCTTTTAGAGGTGCAGGATTTGAGGCTGCACTTTTCCTCCCCTGACACAGGACCTCTTCACCTCGCCTCCGCAGCATCATTAATGTGTTGGGGTCGGGAAATACACCGGCGACAGGATGGAACTACTCTATACTCATTAAACTGACTTTTGCACGGGGGCCCATTGTTTGGACCCATCATCAATCGTGGACTGAAATAAGCTGCGAGTTTTCTAACTCGCAGAAATGTGCTGAATGGGCGACGAGCAAAACCCTCTATAATCTTCTCGTACTGCAGCACGCACCGCTTCCTGCTCTCCTCCATCCCTGCTTGTGTTTGATATCAAACAGCTCTTTATTTGTGGTGCGGCGCAAAGGTGCGCCAACTGCAAGACGTTGTTACAATTTCCATTACGCGGCCTACTTATGAGCGCAGAAATATCCACCTTCATTATGCATAGGACTCTTGACAATCTCCTCCTCGGATTAGGTATGTGTGTGACGGGGAGCGTGCGAGCAAGCGGGGATCAGCCAAAAACGGGGAGAGAATATAAAAATATGCAAGGTAATATGTATATTTGTCCCTCACCTCTATGTCTTAGTGCTATGCTCTCCCGTCTGGGTTGCAGAGCGTATTATACGTTAAACTGCCTATAATAACAGAGATCTGGCATATTCCAAATGAAATGTGTGGAAAAAAAATAGTCTTTGGGAATTCTCAAAAAACCTGCCTTGCATGCACAGGCATATCGAATTATAACAAGGCTAGTATGAATCTTCTCTTTGTATTTTAATCCTGATTGGCAATGAGAAAATGCTCAGGAATAATGAGGTAGATAATACACAGGGGTGTTTTTAAAATGATCTTTTTTGTTTTTTGCCTTTTCATATGACAGGGTTCTAAGTTGTCCAGAAAAGTCTGAAAATTATAGAAATGTTTTTTTAAAAGCGATAATCAAGTGCTTGAAAAGTTTTTCAGATACTCAGACATTCTATTTTTTAAAAGACAAAATACATTTTTATATTTAGCTGATAATTAATTTTGACTAGTCACATCAAACTTTAAGATTTTGTTCAAATGAATTGTCATTTTGCTTTTTGGCTATAACAATAAATGTCCAAAAATTAAACTGGCTTTAATTCGGATGCTAAGAAATGCATGAAAATTCCTAATTTTGTTTTTGTAGCCAGATTAGATCATCAACATTTTTATATTTTAAAGATAACCTGAGTAAAAAGGTTATCTTTTTACATAGCATTTAGCTATTGCACACTAATAGTTATATATTCTTCATTAGGATCTTTTCACTGGAAAGCAGTCTCTATGCCTTCATCCATGACAGCATGAAACCTTTTCCAAATTATAATACTACTGATATCATGTTTGTCAGTGATTGTCCTTGATTTTCTTGTGCCTGAAAAGTTAGTTTTCCACCAGATGCGACGGGACACATGCGTTCTGAAAAGTTCCACTTTCATTTCCATTAGTCCACAAAATATTGTCCTGAAAGAGTTGTTGTTCAAGATGTTTTCTTTTTGCAAATATGAGGCTTTTCAGCCTTTTTGGTCAGCTGTTATGATCCAATGTCTGTCTGGTCTATGAACCACCACACCCACCTCCTCCACTGCAATCAGTGCAACATCGCTCACCTGTGATCCACACTATTTAAACGCCCTCCAGCCTCCCAGTCTCTGCCAGATTATTGAGAGCTACTGCCAGAGTTTTTTTCCTTGCCCTCATCTGATCTCGGTTCTGTGCCTTAAATTCTCCTGCCTTGCTCTCGTCTGACTTCTACAAAGATTCCGCGTCTCTGATCATCAACTTTGTTTCTGTACCTGGACCTTATGGTTTTGCCCATCACTTGATGAATAATCAAACCTCTGCCTCCTCAAGTATGACCCTAGCCTGGCTCCTATTATTTTTTATTTCCTCTTTCTATTCCAAATATTAGTGACAGATTCCACTACATGTGTTTTTAATTGAATCAAGTCTGCCCATGACTCCATTTCAACTTTACCTACTAAGGCCCTTGTCTGCCAATCCCTGGTTTCTTTCATGAAGCACGAATTCCTTGAAGTGTATTCTGTTCACCAGATACACCTCAAGGTCCTTGCTGCAAGGCTCTTATACTTATCCTGGGAAGGAGAAGGTTTGTAGCTTTTGTTTTGCGTCGTCTCCGATTCATTGACTCTTTATAAAGCCATTAATCTGTCTTCCCTCCTCAGAGAGTCTCTATGGCATTCTCCTGCAGAGGTTTTCTGACTTAAAATATTTTTAAATGTGCTCTGTATTTGGCTGAATGTCCAGGTTCTTTGTCTGCTTCATCCACAGTAGTTTTGGTCTTTGAATGCTCCCGGTCGCCTTCATATTGTTGAATCAAGGACACCGACCCTAACCTAACCACGACAAGCAACCTTGTAGTTGAGTGATCTTCTGGATCAGTCATTGATCCAGAATGCAGTCATTTTCATAGGCTGGCCAATCCCAGTGATCTGTATTACATGCTTTTGGGCCATTTGTGGATAACAATTCTCCCTGTGGTTTACTGGAGTCCCAAAGGCTGTGAAAACACTGGATAACCCTTTCCAGGAGTCATGGATGCCATTTAATTTCTCATCTTTTCTTGCATCCCTATAGATCAGGGTACAATTGGTTGCTTCCTCCTACTTCATGTTTATTATTAAGTCATCTTGGAATTCCTAAGGGCTGACGAGAAGTGGACTTGACTGCTTCCTTCCCATAAATTTCAGTCAACAGTGGTCAGTTGGTTTAGCAAGGGGGCATTTTTGCTCCAAATGACCATGTTGGTTTGTAGAGGAAATAAATATTTGAAAACTGCATTTTGTGTTCTCACATCGTCTTTGTCCCATATTTAAATTAGTTTCATCCATGACATTGAGATTGCTCAAAAAGGAAAAACAAAAGAAATCTCTGAAGTAACACTTTAAGAGAAATGTAAGACGTTCCCTTTATTAAGTCTGAAACTGCCAGTCTTTTATACAATTATATGTTTGAGAAAGATTTATTTTTACAATTTCCATGTCTACATGAGTGTGCTGTTAAAAGTATGTATTCAGTCATTTTCATACTGAATACAGGCAGATGACAGTTTTCCAGCTGAATACATTTTCTGATTTTTCATACTGTTTTGAGGTGAATGAGATGGGTCAGAACGGGCCACAGTCGAGGTGGCTCCGGCTTCTACAAGAACTGTGGGAATCTTTCATGTCACCCACAAAGTGAAAATGAAGATCTTGTGTTTTAACACCTTAAGATTTTGCCCGTATATTAACATGTTCTTCCTCATTATCACATCATACATGCTATCTCCCCTCACAGCTTCCAGCGCAAGAGATTTCATTAAAGTAGTGCCTTAATTATGTAGGTGTTGAAATTTAATTAATGAAAGAAGAGAGCAGCTCAATTACTTTGACACATTTTTGACACTTGTTCAGACAAAGACACAGATCTTGTATTAGCAGCTACGACGTCCTTTGAACATTTCTGCTTCTTTTTTTTTTTTCTCCAGCCATTGTGTGTGTAGCCTATGCAACTTGACATCACAGATGCTAAGCTTACACCTCGCCATCGATCATCCCCCAGCCCTGTCAGAAGACTTGACAGCAAGATTCTCCTTTCACTGGGCCCCATAGTAAAAAAAAAGCGTTCAGTGACAATAGGAAGAAGAAAAGCCCTTTTTTTCTGAACTGCTTTTTTGATATCAGATTTCCATGCATTTAAGAGAAAGTTTATGCTCACAGCACACAGTGTTCTTCATCACCTGAAACAAAGAGTAGAGGAGATATGTTCATTAGAAGTTGAATACAAGCCCTGAAAACTAATTTTGTTGCCATGAATTGCTAACAGAGTTCAAATATTTAAAAAATGTGTACGTTTTGACTTGCTTTTTGTGTAAAAACAATTATTCTTGGTTATTGGTTTTTATTATACCGGCTTTAACATTCAGTATAATAATAATACTTTGAAGAGAATTGCCAATGAGATAATGAATAGAAACAATGAAAAATTTATTTGTCTTGACCAACAATTAAGACAATCGTGTGAAACCCAGATGACAAAATACCCACCAGAAGCAAAGGGCAGATGATATTTTCTGATGTTACCTGCTGTGTGTGTGTGGGTGTGTGTGTGTGTGTGTGTGTGTGTTTTCCAAATCCTTTGTTTGCCTGTTTTTTTTTTCTATTGTTTTGAATTTTGTTCCATTGTACTCTTGCGTCCGTTGAAATCTGATCCGTAATGTGTGATGGTTGTTTTCACATTGCAATACCTCTTTAAACACCTATGTAAAAAGGGTTTTACTCATTTGATTGACAGTTATTTCAGCTGTTTTTAAACAACTTGACCTGTAAAGGATCATTTGGTGGGATTTTGGTGGTAGCCATTGGATTATTACTATTACTACTTCTGCTTACCGGAAAAAATCCCAAGCAACCGACTTGTTTTTCCGAACGTGCTGAAAAGGCTACTCAGTTTCATACACCTGGGAATATTGTTCCAGCCTTTAGCATAATTTTGACAGTTAAAATCACAAGAAAATTATGTCACAGTGTGGATTTTTTTCCCTCACACAAGGTTGTAAGGGTTTGTTCTCCTGTCCAACTCAGTACTGATTAACTCGGAGATGGGGAATACCCCAGACGGGTTGTCAGTCTTTCATAAGGAGACAGACCTACAGGACTGATGGCAATGCACAGAAACACTTACGCCACTCTAGAGAGACCAATTAATGTTACATGCGTTAATTAGAACCAGGATCCTCTTGCAGTAAAGTAACAACTGTGCCACTATGCTGTGTTACTAAATTAGTCTGTGAAAAAATTACATTGAAATTTAGTTGCGTTCTAAAGTAGGTTTTTTGATTGCAATTCAAGCTATTTGACTTTGTTCTCTGAAACATAGAAACATGCAGCCAATCTTGATGTGTTCATAGTTTCCCAGCAGGTGCCTACCTAGCCAGCTTCCCTGCTTCATTCCTCAGAGATACAGTGTGTCCCACAATGGGTCCTGACATGACCTCTCCTCATTTAGGATTGAAGTCTGGAACAAAGCGAACCACACAAGTCTAGAACTTTACGTTCCTGTTTTTCAAAGAGGCCTAACTTCTTTAGACTCGGCCTCAACAAAGATTAGCTGTGCTACTGCCACAGTCGGCTCTATGTTCCTCTGTTAAAGGTGCAGAATGGTGGACACAATGGACGCAGGTTTTCTCATTGAGGCATCTTTGATGGAGATTAGAGAAAAAAGCCTAGGGAAACATTTGCCTCTACAGGGATATTTTTCTTTTCTTTTTTTTTTTTCCTGGTGATCTCAGCGAGACGCTATTACACAACCCTCGGCAGCGTGGTCTCTGAGAAAGCATAGGGACAGTGAGCATGCTGGTCCGTGCCAGAGCCAGAGCACCGGATGGAATATAATGAGACAAAAATAAAAGAACAAAGTTTCTGTCTGTCTTGCTTCACTGTGGGGATGTTCATATAGTACCAAACCCTGGATGGTCTTAAGTGCAGCAACGCCAGCCAGCCCAGTCAGCTCAGCCGAAGCCGTGTCACAGACTGCCTTTGATGTTGGGTGGGAGTCCAGAGGGAGGAGAAGACGAGGGCAGGAAGGATAAAGAGACAGAGTGTGGTGATGGTGGATAGACTGCAGCTGTTTTGGCCTCTTCATCGGCACAGCTGACATGGCAAGCGCTAACAATAATTCTTCTTTCTAACTCTGCGCCTCGACCCTCATCCTTCTTCATGCTAGCCCCCCCTTCCCAAAGCTTCCTCTCACTCCTCGTCGGGGTGGCTGCAAATGAACATACACACACACACACAGAAGCAAGTGAATCAAAGTAAAACTCCAAGCACCAGAAGAAAAGAGTGTCTGATTGATTGCAAAGCTGCCCTGGTTCAGTCTCATAGAAGCACATAAGCTGTCCATGAACAAATGCAATCATAACACAATGAACGTCGAGAGGGCACGGTCAGTTGTATTCTTATACTTCAGTTAATGTTGAAAGTATTAAATGGTTTGTAGGCGTTTATCCCTGAGAGCCCTCTTGGACATTCAGCAACAGAACTGCAGCGTTACACTGCACAAGTCACAGCGAATCCTTCTCATTTCTTTTCTTGCTCAGGAAACTTTTAGAGAAAGCGTTGCTGGAAGCTGAAGCTAATGCCTTTTGCTTGGCATTGTGTAGTGTAAGAATCCAGTGACACAATAAAATGGTTCAGATAACTATGGCTTTATTGAAGAATGCAGTTTCTTTAGCAAGAACTGTGAAAAAGAAAAACACTTTCATGGCAATAATTTTAGTTATTTCTTTGCTGAATGTTCATGGTAGAAATACATTATACTGTATTATGGAAATGCAGTTGGTGAGTAAAATGTACTAATTTATGGGTGAAAATCAACCCAAGTCTTCACGTAAGCAAAACCAAAATTTTAAATTGACGTTCAACTCGCAGTTCTTGATTATCTTCCATAATTTAAAAATGGAAAGCGTGTGGCACAACAAGTAACCTACAAAAAAGTTACCTTCCACCTAAACTCAAACCGGGGCCGACAGACCTTCAATTAGAGAAGCGACCAAAAGGCCTATAACTCTATTTGTATGAATCCACAGCTCTGGTAGAAAAATCTGTTGCCTGAAACAACTAGTTGTTGACATGAGTTGTAGAGATTAAAGATAGTCCTCCTTTACTTTGTCATGCAGCAATGCCACCGGCTACAAAGTATCCCACAGCATGCTGCTGTCACCACTGTGTGTGACAGTTTGTATAGTGGGACTGTGTTGCCAGCCTTGTGTTTAGTCCTCCAGACATTCTTCTTTTCATTGTGGGTTTGTCTTTTCTCCCACGACAGCGTGGCTACAGTGTTGGCTAATCTGTGCATAGGAGTGAACGAACAGCACTATACAAAGGTACTGATTGATTTCCCATCTCTCCAACTCTATCTTTAAAGATGAATTCAAACCTGTCTTTACAGACTTGGTTAAATAAAAGCTAGGTATATTTACTTTAAGTTATTCAATCTAAGCTGCTGTCAGACTCTTATCTCTCTGTAGAAAAAAGTTGAGTGAAGCACATGAATTTTGGTAGCTCTGGGCTAATTGAGAGTCTGATTTGTACTGTTCTGTATAAACATAGCTAAAGACCCATTTCTATTTAAAGTTGGTTTGTAGACGCCCACAGATTATGGTTGATGCTCGGTGGAATAGGTTAAATATGTCCAGATGTTCTGTGAAGACATAAATGCACAGGGGTCCATTTCCCTCCACCCCCTTGAATTAGTGTTAATTCTCAACTTTTTAATGATGCCCTTTGGCTCCAGAGAAACATCACACACCTACAGGCATTGGTACCAATGCAGAAGAAAAGAAAAAGTCATTATTGTAACAGAGAAAGCTAATTTCCCATGATGTTTAACATTACCTTTAAAAAAAAGGCATGGCTATTGGGATTTAAGCTGCTATCTGTGCCACTTTTACACAAAAAATACACTCATTTGCCAATAATCATGACTGGGTGAAACCTCTGCTGTTTGCATATAGTATTGTGGTGTTAGAAATATTATTTTTACTGCCAGTAATATTTTATAAGATATTTCAAGATGAAGCCTCTGTTTGATGTTGACTACTCTAGCTCTTAAAATGGCTTCTCTATTAACATTAAATATTAGTAAGCGATGAATTACATGTACTTTTATACCAGATTGCAAGAAGCAAATGACTTTTGCAGCCTAATTGTATGTATCAATGCATTTTTCCTTTAGTATTTTCTTGAAATTCTACAATATCTTCTAGTTTTTATTGAAACAAAGCAAGCAATTCAGATCTTTGCAAACGAAATGCAGATCATGTATGATATGATTTTAAAACATTTCTATACACGCATAAGAAACCTTTATAACCATATTCTTCTAAAACAGGAAGGCATTACTATATGGTTAATGACATGTCATTTGGAACATGACTGAGCATTATTTTAGACTGAAAAGAGATTAAGAAAGAGAAGATCTAACAGTAATATGTCTAATCTTTCTATGGCTGGTTGTTGACAAGACATTTAATGCGCAAGGTTTATGAAATAATTGGAATACTGGCTTCAAGAAAACAAACAACCCAAAGCTTAAAGGTAAATGCACAACAAATTCAGCCAAGCACCGTTTATTCCAAAGGTTCTTATTACATGTCTACAGACGGGGAGGAAAAAAATCACTAAAGCAGTAACTTGTTTTCTTCTTCTTTCCCAATGACTACGTGGATATTTTCACTTTAATTTCTTCTGCTTCCATTCATTACTGCTACATCTTTACACACCTTTTAATGGCTTGCTGAGAAAAAGTATTTAATTGATGCAGTTTGTAGTAGCTAAAAATAAAATGTAAAAAGTAGTTGTTTTTTTTTCATGTGTTTTAATGTAGCAATGGTGGCCACATCTGGAGCAGAAATAACCTCCATCTAAATTTCAGCCACAATCTGTTTATATTTACTTATTTTTAATCAGAAGTTGTGTTTCAACACTCTGGCAAGGAATGAAAGCAGATTAGGTTCACCACAGGCCATTTTTAAATTCACAGATTCCAGCCTGTACATAACATTTCTTCCCACTAGATAAATGTTCACTTTATAATTTAAAAGGCTACTTTTGTTTTTGAAGCCCATTGATTCCAGAGTTTAGTGTTTTACATATGTTATTGCCCTTTGTAAGTTGTCAGATAATGCTATACATGTATCATATATATTGCAGTTATTTAATTTTTACTAATTTGTCCAACTGGATGTTGCCATTTCAGTCCCCCATCCCACACACACATTTTTAGGCTATACAGTATTTTGCTCTCAGAATACATCCACTTAAAAGATATCTCAAAGCCACGCCAAACTGTGCATCACAATATATTTCATCTTCATCAATACTTTTAAGAGCATGTATTTTCATCCTGACAATGTTTGGATATTATAATGAAATAAAGATATTTGCTGTCACAGTGCAAATGAATCTGAGCACATTCAGAAGCATTTGCTCTGGGCTCCCATCACAGTAGCAGTTATACCCGAACATTTGCATAATTTTGTTGCAGCTATGGGCTCATTACGCTGCACAGCGGCAGAGCATCCATCAGTCCAGTGCAACCTTTATATCGATTTTGTTGTCTTTTTAAGGTGATGAGATTCTATCTGATTGCTTCCCTGTACAGTGGGTGAGAGTCTGCATTATTACTGTGTTGGTATTCTGGCCATGTTTCCCTCGACCATCCCAGGAGGAAGTTCATGCATAATGGATTAATTGTTGCTCACATCCACATGTAAAGGGCCTACAGGTTAGTATGCCCACAGTCTCACGCTGCTCAATAGGTCAACTAAAAGTCCATGCCCAGCAATATTGCTGCGAAACCGTAAAAACAGTTCAATTAAGTTCACAAATGCTGAGCAGTAACCGGTGAGCGAGTACTAAAGAGCCATAATAGGTACCTTTCGAGAAGTCCTCTATTTCCAATATCTTCAAAACTGACATTCATGCCCAGTTGTTCTCACACACACACACACATGCACCACACACACACACACACACACAGATGCGCGTATTTAAAGGCACTGGTCCCAGTGGAGAATGACTTTGTGAATGTCAATGCGATTCAGTGGTGACAGGGAGCCGTGTCAGCAGTGAAATGGGCCCTATGTTGAGAGGAATGTAATGACTTGCAAGACAATTGGAGTCGAATATGGAACGGCTTCCACTTTGTTGTGACGTGCTGAAAAAGGGTGACAGACGGACTAGCAAAGCGAGCAAAGCAAGCAGGAGTCGTTCTCCTCCCTTTCAGCAGGTGCTCCCTTGGAAATACGTTTCCACTCAGGCGTTTTTTATTTATGCCAGCTCCACCGTGGGAATGCTGTGGGATATTGGTTCTGTCTGAACCTGAGTGAAAGGCCCAACTCTGTTCTTTCTTGTTATACCTGCATTCTTTGCTGCTGGTTTTATCTGCAGGAGACTCAGGCCCAGAGATAAAGAAGCACAAGGTTTTTTACAGAGGACAATAAAGTCATAAAAGGCAATTCAGACAATAGGTCTCCCACATCCCAGGTAGACCTTAGTTTTTGTTGAAAATATTTTTCCCTTCAACAACGGAAACTTAATTTAGTCTTTTGCCAGGGGAAGCACAGAGATGTGTGATTTATTTATTTATTTATTTATTTCCCATTACTGTAAAATCCAGATTCATTGTTTAGATTTAGTGAACAAAACAAATTATATTCTTCTTAAAATGTACCATTATTTCATTGAAATACTGACTTTTTAGTCAAAGCTAAAAAATAATTTTACAGAAAGGATGCATTTTTGATGTTTATATATATACTCATGATTGGGAGGAATGTAATGTTATTTTTTTTTATTTATTTTTTTTTTTATGAATTATTTTACTTTGGTGTGGAATGAAGACATCATTCCACACCAATTGTATTTTATCTTGCATTATTAGTTCACCCCAAAACAGAACAGGTCAAACAATACATTAAAATCTCAAAAAATTAGGCGCGAGGCATTTCTTTCGGTGATTGTATGTAAACGTTTGATGTGCACAATGCAACTTTATTCCATCAATGGCCTACACAATCTGACAACAAATCACCAAATACAGAACATTATTCTGTCGTGAATGAGAAAATCGAGCAATGAAAAGATCTTTGTTAATGGTGCTTCATAAATGGTGTTGATGTTACGCTGTGCATAAATGCAATTTTTGCACAATCTATTCATGAATGCAGAGCATCGAAACAAACACCAGCAGCTGCCTCTCTCCAAGGATCTTTGTAAATATCACAATCAGGCACTCGGATATTTAAATGCTACACAAAAGCCTCCTCATTTCAAACATCTCTTTGATCGCTCAGCTGATGAGAGTTATTATTTATTTCACATATGATATCTACATCATATTTGCTGTTGAGTGTGAAAGCACTGGAAACATCAAACAGAGCTGCATATTTTTCTCTACTGTTGAGGTGAATGTAAAGCCGGATGTAAAAGCTCTCACTGGTTTTGTGGGAACGAATGTCATGAAATGGCTGGCAAGGGGATCCAGCCGCCATTTTGTGCCGTAATGAGCTGATGATGATCGGCAGGCTCAGGCAAGCTGGACAACTCTCCACCAGGCCTGTGAAAGTTAAAATAAGTTTTACAAAAGGAAAGTGTGTGAGAAGCGGCATAGTAGAGGTTTTGTTGGAGATTAATCAACACAGCCAAGTGCTGGAGTAAGTGGCCTCAGAATTAACAAGCCGCTCACAGTTGTTCCACCCAGAGAGCAATGATCAAAGTTGGTCATTGTTTCTGTCAAGGACGTCTTATCGCGACTATCTGTTTTTTGAATCTTTTAATTGCAGAAGTTTTCATGGGAGTGCTGAAACAACAAAAAGTTAACGGGCACAATTAGGGAAATAAGAAGCTGCATCCGTTTTATTGCTTCCAACTTTGAAGATTGTAGAGCCATACTGACTCTCTAAAATGTCCTTCTCTTTGATGTTACTTCATTCAGTTCTGGTATATAAGTGTTAATAGCTGTAAGATCGGAGGCTATTCCAAATGTTTCTGAAATAAAGACTTTATTAGCATTCAACTATTAATTACCATCCTTGGAATACGTTCTACCTGTTTCAGAATGTTACAGCTGTCCGAACATTTCACAGGATCTCACTAGAGATTATTATAAATGACAGCAAAGTCTGTCAAGATCTGCACAAGATTTCACTAAATAAGAAGCAACTACTATTAGGTGTGTGTTTTAACACTATGCAAAACAGTCTAATGCAAGAGTTTCCAATTCTGAATCTTAGAGCTACTGTCCTGAAGCTTTTAAATGCATTCCGGTTCCTGCACCGGAATCAAATTGTCTCATTACAGGCCTTTGCCAAACTCGATGGCATGCTGAAGAGGTCATTCAACTATTTGATTCAGCTTTGTTTTAGCAGGAATGCATCTAAATATTGCAGGATAGTAGCTATTGAGGCTGAAGTTGGCGCATTCTTGTTTATATAAATCAAAGTTTGCTTGGCCACAGCAAATCTGTCATTGCCAAATGATTTTTTTTTTTGTCTGCAGCATTCCCAGACATCCTACCAAAATACTATTGGATCACATCTACATGTACCCACCTAAAGAACCACCTAAAGAATTTCCTCTGAATAAAAGTGGGTGGTTTCAGCACCTTTTCAAAGAATTGCAGTCTTCAGTTAATGGCATCAGTCTTTTCACAAGCTTATCAGGACCGTCAGAGATTGTAAGTGGGTTTTCTTTCTGTAAAATGTACTGCAAACTTTTGATCTGGTCTGAAGCTCTCTGTGCATCTTCAGTGCTGTCAGAAGGAATAATGCAAAAAAAAAAGAATTGTAAGCGTCTTTCTTAAATGATGACCCACAATAAGGCTCTTTTTCAAGAAATATATAATTTGTAGGATTATTAGCTACAACTCAAGCTCTGCCTTTGCCCTGATTTGACCCCTCTCCCTACCCCATAAAATAAATACTGTGTATATCTTTGAGACTGCAGGAACAGGCTTAAGAGCAAGATTGAGTTGTGAAGTTTCCACCTATTACATCATGAGATATTGCTCTCTGTGTGAAAAGCGAATTGTCATTGAGCTGAATTTAAGGGTAACTTACAGAACGTAGACAAGGAGACCATGAAAGAGCACAAGCAGAGAAACAGGAGAAAAAGAAAACAAAAAACACTGAGGGGGTGTTGATGGAGGTCTGTCCCGTCAGACCGTCAGTTTCTGTAACCACCCCAAAACCAAAAACCTCATATAAGCATTTACGGGTCAGTGCGACTATGCCTGTCCGCACAGAGAGTGAAAAACCTGTGGGATCAACAACCCTACTTCTTAAGACTGCAGGATGATTAAACAGCAAAGAATAATTCAGAAGTGATCAAAACCCAAAAAACAAGGATAACAAGTTTGTAATCAAAAATCTTCTCTTCAAATTAATTTAGTGTTAGAAAAAAGAATCATTTGTATGTTAGTCACATTGGCAGGGCAGAGCTTTGTAGAAATCAGCAATTAAAAAAAATAAAAGGTAAAGTTCACTTTGCATATGTTATCACAATGAAAGCTGACATATATCAAACATCAAACCAAATATAAAATAATATAATATCCAAACTTATTTCAAAAATTTGTTTTCATTCAACACAAAAACACAAAAGAGACCCACCGGTACTAATTCCCTTACCCCATATTGTCTTGCAGGGATTGAAATGTCTTTTAAGTGCTCAGCCACAGTCAATTACTGTTGACTTACAGTAAAAGACAAATCAATTCTTTCTCTTTCGCTGTGTGATGTTGACTCCTGCTGAGGCAACACAATGGCTTTTTGAGAGGCACAAAACAGTTTAAGCGCTCCACTTTTCTTATTTTCAGCAAGAACAATTTGCTGCGGCGGGGTTGTCTCAGAATATCAAGCGCGTTGGCCAAAATGCCGGCTGGATGCATCATCAGTAACAAACTCGAGCTGCATCTATAGCTGTGTTTACTCTGGAAAATGCACTGAAACTTGAGTGACAGAACCAGTGGACCTAGCTTTTAGGCTTTCACAAGGCAAATGTGTTCAAAAGTGCAACAAAATGAAAAAACATTAACTTGTCACTGTGGATGGCAGAAAATGCAATAATGATATAGAGCTGCTGCAGACATGTGCAAAAGAAGACCTGCGTCGTAGTTTGTTCATACATAATTCCAAAGTTTTTGTTGGCCCAGAATGCATGCTGGTGCAAGAACCAAAGGAAGAGTTGAAAATGCTTGTGGGGTAAATCTCTCAGCTATAAAAAAAAAAACTGATATGTTCATTTTCCAAGTCACGAAACATCTATGGCCACTTTTGCCAAATACATATTTCTGAGACTCAGTGTTCAGTGGCCCGTCCTGTAACAAGACCACCTTGTTTTGAAGGGGCAGTTAGGGTCAGTTAATACCTCAGAAGGTTGTAAGGTGCAGCTGTGGCTTGCAGGTTAAAGCTATATGGAGCAGCCTGTGACGGTTGTCACTCGAGAGCTTTTTTTTCTTTCTTTTTTTCTTTCTTTTTTGGGGGGGGAGAGAAAAGGGCCAAAGGGCTCTTCCTCAAAGCTGAATATTTTATGAATTCAGGTTAGAGAAGATGGTGTGATACTCAGAGCAACTGACCCGCCACCTTTACGCTGCCAAATGAACTTCTTTCTTCTTGCCCTCTATCGTCTGAGCTTTCAGTGCAAGCTCAATGACAGGAGCGTCAAAACATAGGGTATTCAGAATTGATTGTGTAAGAATCCTTCTGAAAAAGAATATGTTAGAAGATATATCCAGACTGTAGCTTATTCTACACAAATGAGTTGCTGCTACCGTAAACTAATGAAATGAAGATAATGAGGCATACGTTTCCAATTGATTCATGTTTTAGCATACTTAACAAGACTGCAGAAAACAAATTAACTTTACTCTCAAAAATGCTAATATGCTTAAGGATAAACTATGTAGGAATTGCTTTTTCCACATTGCTCCAAATAGGTCCTGAGTGAAAGATTTTGACTCTTTAATCGAGCCCTTGCAACGTCTCAAATGAAGGTGGAAAACCAAATAAAACTCAGTTTACCATTTGTGAATTTCAAATCATGCCTCTGAGCCTAATAAGAATGATTATCATGAAGTATTGCTGCACTATTGTGTACGTCACTGTCTCGAAGAGAAAAGGCTAAACACAGATGTGGGGATTGACAGCATGATTTTTGCTGTCTGTATTTAAAAGGGGGTAATGGACTCACTTAATCAGTCGATGTTTTTCCAATCTGTTCTTGAATTTTAGTGAGGCTGGGTGGACGGTAGCCTCAGATTTCTGTTCTTTGCTGATAAAATTGGTGCCTGATGTGGTTTTCTGCTGCAGCCTTTGCATCTAAGGTAGACAGGTTGCGTTTTCAGAGAAGGTTTTCTGCATACCAGTTGTAAAGAGTGGTTTGCAGAGGTACTTTTGCCTATCATCTCAAATGAGTCAGCCCAGCTCTGA
This sequence comes from Poeciliopsis prolifica, assembly GCF_027474105.1. Classification (NCBI taxonomy): domain Eukaryota; kingdom Metazoa; phylum Chordata; class Actinopteri; order Cyprinodontiformes; family Poeciliidae; genus Poeciliopsis; species Poeciliopsis prolifica. The sequence goes on along the minus strand of NW_026562407.1, from coordinate 5,088,193 downwards.
CAGCAATAAGGACATCAGTCATTTTTGACATACTGAGAACATCTCATTGGACAAACACCCATGCCAAGTTTATTAAATTCCATCATTTCCTGATGCTCTGTCTGAACTTCAGTAAGTTGTCTTCTCAACTATACCCTGAGTTGGTGGCATGTAGCCGATCCAACTCTGCCTGATTCAGTTTTTCTTTTAACAAGCTGTTGAAGAAGTGTATCTGTGCCTGAGAAGTATATTTGGAACAGAATATGTAACACTGAAAATAGTTCAGATGGAAATGTTACCCTGAACCATTGCAGTGGTATTGACCTAAAGGTTTAAGCTAATGCTAGTTCTATCTTACTTAACACGGTTTGTGCACCACTGTTGAACTGTGACAAATGTTAAATAAACTACTTAGATGAAAAAATACAACCTAGATTTCAAATTTCAGCTTAGTGTGACAGTTGATGTTGTCACAGAGTGTCAATTAGCATGACCTTGCAAAATATCAAAGGGATAAGCATTAATCATTAACTGTACTTAAAACTTAAATATATCGAAATTCAACTGTGTATGACAAATACTTTATTCTCCATATCTTGTTGGTTTGGTAATTCTGTGAACTAATTTACCTCTGTTGCGTAAGAAAAAAAATAGAAAAAAAATAAAAATATATATATATACAAATATCCCCGTGGGCTACAAAATTTACATTTGTTTGTATTTTTAACAGGTTAATCAGATACTAGCATTATCAAATTAAACGAATAGTACGAGTATGAGTGGTGTTGACCTAAATTAATGCATGTCAAAAGATTATTTATGTAAACTAAAATCACAATTGATCTTATTGGCAACAATTTGTACAATTTCTGAACTCTGTATCCAGCATCTTGTAAATCAGCACAAGTCTTCATTATATCTTGCCTGACTCATAACATTGCAGATTTAAAAATTACCAAGCACATTGTAAAAAAAAAAAAAGATAAAACGGGTTTTTCCAACTCCTCCACAACTTAAACTTAACAAACCCACTCCTTCTCCTCACTATCTGAGCATGCGGTCATAGTATAAAAGAGAAATAGGTGAAGCATCCATTGCAGGAGATGTTTATTATTTTTGCCTTCTGCTAAGCAATGCACCTTGGGTGTCCCTGGAGCCAAACACTGTTGGGCAAATATAACAAGATGACCACAGTACTTAATAAGAAGGCGTAGCAAGGGGGTGCAGAGCACAGTGTATGTCCATGTCAATCCATACCACTTGATCCAGCATTACCACATGCTCCCAGGTAGCTCCCAGCGCTTCAGTGTAGTATAGAAATCAGAGTGGAGGTGCATCCAGACGCTCATTAAAATTTCACCTCTTGACTAAATGCTGACAGTCCATGTAGTTTTGCCCATATTTGTGTTAGTGATGACGCTTGCAGTAATGGTTAGGAGATAATTAAAACTGTTTCCAAAGCTCAGTAATCTATTTCAGTAGTTTTGAGTCAGTCAGGAGAGTTGGAGTAAGAAGGTGTCATATTCGAATCTAAATTTGGCAGATTTTATTACTGCATAGTCTGCTCTGCGTTGCATAATTTAAAAACACAACCTCCTTTTTGTCAAAAAAAAAGAATTTCTATTCAATTTAAAACTTAAACTAAGCTGAGATTAAATCCTAGATAGAGATTAGAGATGTAAAACTGATCAGAGGTTCATTATCTCTAATCTTGAGTTTTGTGTAAATCTTTGACCTCTCTAGCAGATTGTCATTTCATTTTAAGAAATCAAAACCAGTTAACAACAATAAAAAATGCATATTGTTCCCCCCTTCATGCTTTGAGCCTCCTAATAATTTATGTAAAATGCAATGATGAGGTCACATTTAATGTGTGAGAGTAGCTGCTGTAAAACAAGCTTCTCCCATGATTGTAAGGCAACAACAAAATAATGGAGGCCCCATTTGAAATGTTTTTAGCGAATACGTAGCACAGTTAGAGGGGCTAGCATGAAAAAAAAATCTGCAGTCTAAGTATTCCCACCTCCGAAATGTCAACCCATACTTTACCTCTCAGATTTATCAGAAGGCTCTCATCACCTCTTTAACTACCAGAGGTTGAAAGCTCAACAGCTTAAAACATAAATGAATGCTCTTTTATATTTTGCCTTCCTTTATTCTGAAATTATTATTCTCTTAATTGCTATAAAGAATCAAATGTCTTGGAATTCCTGGTTCCAACTCTAAGCTTCCTCTGACTTCATTTGAAACATCTCACCTGACTCTTTCTTACTATATGGTGTCCTGGTGTATGTAAGTACTGTCACAGTGCTCTCATGTTCAGAAAAAAAGACTGTAATTTTGCCTGGAAATTAAAATCTGTCTATATTTTTCAGAAAATATTTCACCCAAACTCAGAAAATAATATTGCTGTACTGTCAACAATATTTTTTGTGGAGTTAAAATCATTTGACATAAACCTTTATTTTCACATTAACATGTCATACAATTGAAGGAAACGTTTATTTTAAATAGTGTTTTTTTATATACAGGTTCAAAATGGGGATTTTTATCTTATATTCAATAAAATTATGATGTGTTAACCTTAGACAAGTATAAACAATTCTGATAGTTAAAAGTTATAATAATAACTGATTTTTACTGTGATTCAGACCTTTCAGACATATCTGATGATGATGATGTTGCTTGATCTCACCGGCTCATATTCAGCTCCACAAAAATTCTTTATCCAATTTTCTGGGAAATGAATCATGAGAAATATCATAAATTTACTTATTGCTCTTTGGCAGTAACTTTTCTCATTTTTCATGTGGTTGGAAAAAAATGACTAACTGAAAGATCATGCAGTGTTTTGCTGCGAGACACTTTTTTTTTTTCTGCAAGTGTGTAATTTGACACATGACAAAGTGTGGTGGGTTTTATGGTCACTGGTTTGGGAGCAACCCGCATTTATTTGATTGTGAATTCCAGGGAGTTTTATATATCTTCATTTGGAGTTCATCGCATTGTGCTCAAACCTTTCACTTCTTTTTTTACATTTAGGGGCAAATAATTCAGGGAAGAAGATGACAGACCTGTGAGCTTAAACAAGTAGTTGCTGCTTGCAATGATGGAATTGATGCCCAAGAAAAGGCAGGAAGAAAAACTGAGCACCGCTAAGAATAGAGGAGAAAATCATGCAGAAGAAAAACGCATTTATTGCCTTTAAATGGACTCTGAAAGGATCATTAATCGAGGAGGTGCCGCTGTTCTTTGTATCTTTTCTTTCACCCTCCTGCTTGGGAAGCCAGAATAATACGGCGACAATAAATGTAGTTTATGCTGAACTACTAAATCCCATCTTCCCCCCAACTTATTTCCTCCCGCAGAGTTCAAACGATGGCACCTTTGCAGCCAGGTTGTCATGTGAAACAGATCGGCTGTGACAGGTCGGTGTCTCTCTAGAACTGTGGCGCCTTCAAGAGGTCCATCATAAAAAATTATTCTACACCTATTTTTAATAAAGATGCTAAAATGTTTGCCCAGAAAGAACGTGAAGAGTTCAATTATTGTTAGTTTAACTCGAGCAGCAGCAGTTTTGCTTTGAACACGCGTGAAGCGCCATCAGTGTTTGGGGATGATTGTTGCTCTGTGAGGCTCTGACCGTGAAGGTCACCTCTCTATCCCACTTGACTGGCTCTCAACATTAATCTGCACCAATAAGGGAGCAGAGGTCCGCCTTAGCACTGATTCACACCCATGTTGTCTGAGCATGTGGTTTTCCCAGAGGTTGTTCAGTGCGCTGTGCTGCCAACCTCTCTTAAACATGCCAGGATGCACTCCTGCTTTGACGTACGTCAGTCCCAAAACAACAACGCCTTGTCGAGTGAGCACCATAAATCCCTTTTTAAGAGGGTTGTAGAAACATTTATTTCTCCTCACCCGGATCAGCATTCTGCCGGGTTCTCCAAGGTGCACCTGTTGATCTGCACCACAGGCCTTTTATGGTGTAATATGTATTTTTGCACCAATTAAGAAGAGTTTATTTGTCCATTTGCTGCAAAATCCCCTCCAGTCCTAAACGATCTCTTTTTGCAGTCGGGGCAACCTCAGCTTTCAGCTGTTATTGAGGTCGTGTCCTCTTACCATCTGTCTTTAGCTGCACCAGGAGTAATCCTTGAGTGCACTCCCTTAGCCTTATTTAAAAGATCAAGAGAGGCAGGCAACCACTGAAATTTAAATTTAGGAGGTCGAGGAGCTAATTCTGCCTCTAAGTAGTGATATAATGCCATTTCTCTTTCCAGTTCTCCTAGTGGTATTACTTTTAACTCAAAATTGCATTCTGTCTTCACTAAGGGTTGGCAGTGAGATTCAACATTTAACATCCTTCTACTTTGTTTAGCATGAGTTCAATAGTCTTCAACTCATTAATTGTTGTTTCACTTGTAGCTAAGGGCAGATTTAGCAAACCAGCTTTTCTTTCAATCATTTCCTGAACTGTGAAAATCAGCACACATCTGTCCTACTTGGAAATGGGATGCTCTCTTGTCTTTCTCCTTTCAAATAGCGGCCAGCAGAAACTTTGTCACATTTATAACCTAAGAAGACGGGAAGTAAAAGTCACCGGAGGGACAGAAATGGTGTCTTTAGTCAATTACCTTATAAACTATAGTGTTAAACAACACTAACCCAAAATGACCCAAAGCTGCCACTGGACTAGATCTCTGCAGAATCCATATCAGGAGCTTAAATCTACCTGTCTGATATCAAATGTGATGGATGAAAGCCAGCCAATGCCGAAGTCAGCTTTTTTCCGAGGAGCTATCTGGTTCAGATTCACTCAGGCTCAAATCTGAATGTCACAGCCTCACTCACATCAAAGAGATCTCCTTTTGGAGTCATTAATTCAAAGATATGGTCCTCCCTATCAATTACAGCCAAGATTAAAATGTTTTCGAGTTGTCTTGCACAGAGTTGGAATTATTATGTTTTTTTTTCACTCGAGGCATAACATCAAAGTATGGAGCTGTTTAAAAAAAAAAAAGAAGTCTTGTTTTTAGTTTATTGGATAAATTGCTTTTGAACAAGTGTACTGTAATGAAAAGGTATATTTCTCATAAGCAGAAACCTTCAACACTGCTGCTTTAAAGCCAAAAGATGTAGAAGTTGTGTGCTATAATCAATAATTCATTTCTTGTCAAAACAATCCAGTAGCTGCTTTAAACATTGTTCAACATATACGAGCCAAAGTTTCATTTTCTGCCTTTGTTCCAAGGACATACAAATCAAACTTAATTAAAAGAAATAGACAAACTATTTTTTTTTCTTTTTGCAATTACTACATATGACCAACCAATATATCTTGTTTTTCCCCAACGTCAATATACAATGAAACATGCAAACAGTCGAGATGCAAAAGAATTTTCGGTTTAAAGGGGAATCGCCTGGAGTTTTAGCCGATGAATGATTGAGGGGTTTGAAGCCTTATGCACACTCAACAAAAAAGCAAAGAAAATAAACCCTTGAGAATGTAAATAAGGCTTTGGTCGTACTTGTTCCGAGAGCCGCCACCGCCCGTCCCAGCCCGCCCTCCTCACACTAATTTTCCTCATCCATCCATTTGGCTTTAAAGACCCTTTGAAGAATCTCTTTTGAGCTTGTTTGGGATGTTTATTTCGACAGCGCATTGGCAATGGCTCGTGGTGGCACAGCTGGGAGTAAAAATTAAATTGATTGATGACAACTCCAGCTGCAGTGTTTGTTTGCCGACTGATGGTGGAAGTGGGGGTGCATTAGATCTTTATTGTTTGAAACAGAACTTTGAACTGTTGCAGAATCAGCATGTTCACTTTTATGCGTCACGTGGTTCTGACGTCTGAGGGGGCGGGGGGGCTTGCTGCTTTGTTCAAAGTATTTTGTGTTGCTGATTCTTAATTCTGGATGTTTTGCATCAGTATCTATTGCTGCTAAACAAAGTCCAAAAGTCCAAAGCTAGAAGAAAATAAAGTTTTGACAAACCCTCTGTAGCAGGTTATATTTACAACAAAGCCCTATTTGCGCAGGATGAGCATTATCTGGGTCCCACATGTAATAAATAAATGACTCCCCAACATCTGTTATTTATGTATTCACACAGCATAACCGGATCCTGAAATGTTGCCAAAATCTACAGATGTCTCCTGCATGGCAACTCGTCGAGGACTGACTTGAGTTGCTGTTAAGTCTACTTTTCTGGCTACGGCCACAGCACAGTGTTGTGTCACTGCCAGCGCTAGCCAGCTGTATAATAGAAGACTGCAAGCAGAGATTTTTTCGCACACAGTGAAATTTGAAGGAATTAAACCAGAGGATATATACTTATACTTACCTACCAGCCCTGAATCGGAGTATCTAGTAAATCTAGTTTATATAATTTGGATCAACATTAATAGACTACTTTTTAGACTCCTGTTTTTCTAACCCAGAAAAGGAATTAGACCAGACGATACCGGTCTAGCAACCCTGAAAAGGAGCATCTAGTTTACACACTTCAGCTCAACATTAGATTATTTTTCTTCTTCTCCTCTTTCCTTTGGTTTGTTATTTTGTTTGTACTTCCTTTTAATTTCTGTAAAGCACTTTGTTTTGCCTGATTGCTGAAAATGTGCAATATAAATAAAATTACCTTTAGAGTGAAATTCATGATTTGAACCACATTTGCACCTGATTTTGCTCCTTCTTCTCAGCATTTCCTTTTTGATGCCGCATCTTATGGATCGATATTGTTTTTCTGGCCCAGGACCCAAAGGTTTTCAATAGACTCACAAATTACTGACATGGTTGATTCGCATGGGACAATCTGTCCAATTATTACAGTAGCATGCGGTCCCATAGGCTAAACTAACCCCTTTCGAATAGGACTTATGACTGACACAAACATTCTCAAGGCACTTTACAAGACAAACTAATCAAAAATAGTTATTCAAAAATATAGACTCGTAAAAAATAATCATAACATAATTTGCATTGTGTGTATTTCATACCAAAAAGCAACATTTACTTCTGCTGCTGCTGTAACAGCTCCTCATATTTGTTATTTATCCCTGTGTTGCCCTGTGATGGACCAGTGACCTGTCTTGGGTTTTACCCTGTCTCTCGCCCGTTGACCGCTGGAGATGGGCACCAGCACCCCTGCTGACCCTGCAAGGAGAAGCATGTTGGAAAATGGATGGATGAATTTATTATGGTTGAGATGGTTTGACTGCAGTGATGCAGGTGTTGCTCAGGTCCGTCGTGGTACGGACAGAAAACAGGAGATCCCAGATGCAAGCAGCTGAAATGACCCTGGCCCAGGACCCAAAGGTTGCTGTGGTCAGAAGCTCAATTGTTGCAAAGCAGGAAAAATCTGGACAGAGGTGGAACATGAACTCAAGTAAGCGTAGCAATACTTTAGCATATTGTGAACTTAAGAAAAAGTAAAAAGTAGCCATTCAATATAATACACCAGTGAGAGGACAAATGTTTTTCTAAAAAGGTTTCAACTGAGTAACTGGTAATTTAATGTCTCACAATGATGCCATCGGAGTAAATGTAACTAGTTACTATCTGCCTCTCAACACAGATGGTAAGGATTCTCTGTTAACAGCTGCCTTTTTTTTTTACTTGTGAAGTTTCTGAAAGCCAAACTGTCAAGCGGTAGTGATGAAGGCCTTTTGCGTAAAGCACATAAAACAACCTTGAACATCACCCGTCTTTACATTGTATGGTTTTCTTTCTTGCAGGACTGCGGTAGCTTTGTGTAGGTTAGAAAAGACAGTAATTTAAATGATAGTGAAAATTATGTCTTTCCACTTACCAAGGTAAGTTATGGGTGCACTCTCTTGCAAACCTCAACAGTTGAAACCCTGTATTCTGGGGGTAAAAAAAAAAACAGGCTCTTTGTCTGCTTTCTTCCTTTCTTCCTTCTTGTCCTTACATCAGATGTGTTCCTAAAGGTGAGCAATCAATACTACAGCTCTCATACTGCAAGGCTGTAAACCTGAAATAGTACCCATGACAAGCCCTTGCAGGTAATAGGTCAGATGTATTGACAGATCTGTTCATAAACACACATTTTAGTACGGCTCCGTGTAAAATGTTATGTTGAGGTACGGAGTGAGCAGCGATAAATTCACGTGGTTTACCCATCTCCAGGTAAAAGTGTTGATGTTCACAAGCGCTGTGGCTCTGAGTGTTTTGTTGGCAGGGAAGACATGTTTGATAAATCACTGTTAGTGCCTTAACTTTTCTGAAATTTAAAGTAACCTTTACAGTCAAAGTAATTCTGCAGAACTGCAATCTGTACTTTGGACCACATACCATTTTCTCCTTGTGAGTTCACCTTGCAGTTCCCGGCAATTATATTTCAAAAAGTGCCATCATGAAAATGACTGTGCAGTAATAAGAAGTTAATGCTACACCGCAAACTGACATTTACTGCTCACTTTAGTTGCATCATTGTTTGATTGGAGGGCTTCCATGCACTTGGGAGAAGCCATTCTTCTAAGTAAACAGCACTGGAGGCTCTTTCTGTAACATCATATTAGCTCCTTCTTATCATTCATTCCCTGTAGAGACGATAGAAAATATAATTACACTTGGAAAAATTTATTCCATGCATCTTACCTTAGCTCCTAAGTGCAGTAAAAGTTTGCAGAATATTTGCAGTTTCAGAGTTTGAACCAAATTTGCTGTCTTTGTGTATGTCCCGCTTTGCATAACTCATTTAATAATTCAAAACTTCAAGCAAATTGGGTGCTGTGGTGGTGCAGGGTTATATCGCACAACCTCAGCGCGGTCATCACAAGTTCGCGTGCTGGCCTTTTGACCTTTGCCGAATATCTTCTCCCTCTCTCACAACCTGCTTTCCTGTTCACTCCCTGTCAGGGAAACACCAGTAGAGCCGAGAAAATCCTTTAAAAATCTAATAAAATTCAAGCAAGCAAAGATTAAAAAAAAAAAAAGACGGTGGAGAGATTCATTAATTTTCAGTTTACCGTCCTACATTTGTGAATATTGATTAGTTTGCACGTTGGTAAACAACATCTCAAAATATTAACTTGAGAAACATTACTTTGACTCTCAATTCAATAAGACAGAGAAACACAAAGCATTAACTCAGGATTACTTCCAATTGCCAAATTAGACAGACACAATGTTAATGTCTCTAATGGCTCCGTCAACAGTTCTGTTCAGGAAATCGACACATTAGGGCTGGGCTAGGAGTACTTTCTATGGGAAAGAAAGAGAGCACACAAAACTTTTGTCAGTGAAAGGAAATGCAGCTATGAAGATCAGCACCTAGCCAGGAGCAGTTCCTATGGAAATGCGATCAAAGAATACATCCAAAGTCAATTGGAACTTGATGGCAGCAGTAGCTCTGTCAGAAAACCTATTTTTGCATCACTTTTAAGTGTTTGTGTTTGTGACACATTTCCTCTATGTAGAAGTGAACCACATACCTGTCCTTAAGAATTTTATTTTATTTATTTATTTTTTTATGAATAAACAGAGAAATTGTCAGGTGTCAAAGTCTGAAGACTGCAGTTACCATCAAGACAACATTCTCAGATGATTACCATTACACTGACTGGATCTCTGCTCAAACACAGAGATAAGTTCTCACTGAGTTCAGCATCTCTCCTCTCTGTGCAGCAGGTCAATCTCACTTTGACAATTTGCTCATTAAAATCGAATGGTGTGTATTATAATAGTGAGTGTAAAAATGAAGAACCATTCCTTAAATAACTTCCAGAATTTTTTTATTTTCTGAACACAAATGTGGTATGGTTTTGAAATAATCCTTGAAGGCATTAATATGGATATTGGCTTCATTTAAACATAGAAATTATTGCTAAAAATTAAGATTAGCCAATCAACCTCAGGTTTGATTGGCTTTGCTTGTAAACTGTTGTCTCATTACAAGAAGGCTCCAGGTTTGAGTTTCTCCTGGGTTTGAGCTGTAGATTTCTCTCAGAGGAAACTGTTTTTTCTCACTGCGTATCTGAGATTTCTCAAAAAATGTTCCAGCTTCCTTTTCCAGTTCAAACACGAGCCCATTAGAAAATCAATTCATTCTGAACCAAGTGGTCTTGTGATTGTGCATGGCAGCCTCCAATAGGAATACCTTGGCAAGGTTTAGTTTTGTTACAAGAACAAGTTCTCTACTACTTCTAGAAATAGTAAAAAAAAAAACAACCAAAAACGGAAATTTTCTGTCAATACGTTTCTGGTGTCTTTTCCTCCAGTCGTCCTTCTTTATCTCTTTAATTCTTTCATTTCGTCCTTTCTTTTTTTGCTGTACTTTAATTTATTGCATTCTTTTCTTTTCTTCACAGTATCATGTCATGCTTTTTTTGACTCCTTGAACTTTTGCCTGTTTCCTTTATTTCTCATTTTATGTCCTACCTTGAAAGTTTTCTACCTTGCTCAGTCCCTTCCTTCCTTGTGTCTTTCCTTCTTACTTACACTTCCTTCCTGTTTTTTTCTCTCTCTCTTTTTCTCACATCGCTCGTTTAAAGCCTGCCCACTGTTAAAATATTGACCCTAAATTTACGGTGAAACGTACTGCTTCTATTTTTAAACAATTTCTAAGAGCAAACGTTTAGTATAGAAACTCAATTTGTAGGAATCTCAGAAAAAAAAATTGTCTAAATGCCTGAAAAATGCCATATGCAGACATCTCGAAGTCAAAAATTTAATCCCAACATACGTTCAGTGGAGACCCTCACAAGGATGAAGCCGTCTGCCCTCGCCCCCTCTTTGTCTCTCTGTCTCCTCTCACTAATAAGCTGTGCTGTTTTCTTCATGCATGAGGGACATGTTTGCTCCTCTCCTTCAGTCAGATAGATAGCAGGGGAGATGGATGTGTCAGTCAGCACTGCCTCATCTCTCTCCGGTGGCCTGTGCACCTCAGGTTGTTTAGAGGTCTTCTGGTTGCTACACCACACACGGCTTGTTTTCGAAAGTCTTAGATTGTGTTTTGGGAAAGCAGGGCTGGTTCAAATGTTTCTGCAGCTGCTCTCAGATGGGTTTCATGTAATTTTTTTTTTTTTTTTTTCAAAGACTTCAACACTTTAATATGTAAACAAACTAATAAAGTGCTTCTGATATTACGATGATCTTAGCATTTGGTTGCATTTATTCTTTTCTTCTTTTTGTGACGGTGTAGCCTCCCCTCTCCGAGAGAGACTGGAACAGTCAGTTCAGTACATCTCCCCATCTGCCTCTTTGCAGTGTCGTGTCAATGAATAACAAGCACCCAGCCACAATCTCCAATTATGCAAATCAATGACAGGATCCAGATATAGGGTTGTTTTTGGCAGATTTTAATGCAGATGAACTGATGGTTTAGAGCTTTATAATACACCGCCTAGCATCAAAAAAAAACCCAAACAATAATACTCCTTTCCATCGGTTCCCACTTCACCCTTGATCATGGTATGCATTTGCTAGGACTTTTCTATAGGCTATTGCAACATTTTCATGCAAATTTGCTTTAATCGTTCACCAAAAATCATTTAATATTTCATTTACCCAGCTGACCTTTTTTGGTCTGGGCAGATACTCAAAATAAATGGATCATCTTCAGCTCCTAAACAGAAAGCATTACCCAGGATGGTGCAGCGTTTTAATCAAGCCTTCCTTTCTTAATTTGGATATCATACAGAAACTGGGTAAATTTAAATGAATCACGCCATGTTTCCATTGTTCCTGTTGTGTGTTTATGCACCTCAGCAATATGAGGTTTTGCTGTAGAACGTTACATTCACGTCATTCAAGATTTTCTTTCAATCGACTTTGATGATTCTCCACTATATTTCCACGTTTTACGAACTTCTGAAGTTGACCCCATATTGGACTGATATTGGTTTGATTCAGGGCAAGTAACTTAGGTTTTTTTTATTATTTTTGCTTCTCTCTGGCCTGTACTTCTACAGCCCTTTATTAAGTCCAGAGGCCCCCAGATTACGTCCAGTCATTCACCCATACTTTTTTTTGACATAGCAAAACAACATTGCTTGATTTTGATGGACTCATAAAAAAAATCTGTCTAGAATAGTTAGAATAAAAGAAAATACTCCCATCTTTGCTCAGGTTACTGCTCTGCCTGTTCATGTGTATGTGAGGTGAAGGGAAATGGATAAATTGATCTTAATGTTCAAATTTGAAGTTCTTGCACTTTTCCTTGGTTAAAAGGATGTAATATGTTTGTTCTGCTTCTGACCAGAAAGTGTAAAAAAAAACTAAAAGCATATTTGTTTGACAATGTGATTTCAAACAGGCCACAAACTGATGAAAGGTGCCATGGTTGCAATTAGTTCCCTTTCCACATAAAGATTCTTTCACCACAGATAGATCTCAGGTCTTTGTAGCAAACCCATCCAATCAGCTCCCTTTTGTTTTGAGCAGTCCCTTGTAGAGACTCTTGTAATTTTCTGTCAGCTAATGACTGCTAAGAGCCACATTAAAAAATTTCACTCATTTGTTCTTGTGCTGAATACCATAAGCTCATGCTTAGTGGTGTATTGTTGCACAAATGACCCTTAGCAGTTTTTCTTTCGAATTCCTGAACCTTTTATAATGCATAAAGTGTCTTTTTTTTATGAGCTCTCCAGTAGGTTTAGTCTCCACTTAAACGTGGAGGTTTTATTGAACTTTCAGAGTTAGCTTTACATTTCATGAATTTTCCAGACCAAGGGATCTAAGTTTTATAAATGCTGAGTTCCAGATTAAGAATCAAGGATATAAACATTTGCCACACAGGAAAAATGAGCAGTCTCGTATTCTTAATCATGTTTATAGGTTTTATATTGTAACCTATAGACAGTAACATTTTTGCAAATATGGCCATTCAGGTACTCTAATTAGGTTTGTACTCGAAACACTAACTACAAGTTCATTCTTTTCATCATCTTAAATAAAAAATATCTCCCTATTTCAGATAAAAGGAAACACTTTAAAAAGTGGGAGTTGATCAATTTTTCACAACATCTCTTTGTTTTTGGTGAGGAAGTGTTCATCTTGTTATATAAATTACTAAGTCATCCTGACATCGAGTCCCATGACGGAAATCTGAGCTCCTGTTAGTTGTTGGAAGTCATCAGGATGTCACTCTTGAATTTTTAGTCCCATGATGAACTATTGGAGTTCTCACAGACTTCTTATGTCAAGTGATCTTTAAGTGATGATGTTGTTTATGAACAAATCCAGTCTACCCCAAAATTAAAGTAATCTCCCCCCCAAATTGAGAATCTGGTTGTCACTGTGGATGAATTTTAGACCAGATTGATTGTTCCTTGCAGAAATGTTCAAATTTAGCTACATCAAACATTAGCACCATGTTTGTCATGACTCAATGAGTTTTCAGAACATGTTTTGACTAGGCCACTCACAACTTTTTGGTATCATTGTTTTGCTGCGTTTCCTAAGTGCACTTGAGCTTAAGGTCATACATCGATGGCTGGACTTTCTCTTTCAGGATTACCAGCCACAGAGCAAACTTTGCGGTTCCCATCCGTCGTGCATCCATCTGCAGCAGCAAATCAGCCGTAGACAATCACACTACCACCACCGCGTTTGACTGCCAGTTTGTTCTGTGCGAGATGTGAAGAGAGCTCCCCTTTGTTCTTGTCAGTATGCACAGTATTTCTACGAAAGCGCTGAGGATCATCAAAAAAAATTTTTGGCAAATACCTTTGTTTTACTCCAACTTTCTTACAGCAAAATCCAAACTTAAAGTGAGGCAGCTGAAAGCTGCAGAGCTTTAGATGTTATGTTGTTTCAATGTTTTACAGCCTCCTTGATAAGTTGTCAATCCACTCCTGGTGTGTCTTTGGTTCATCAGTCTGTCGCATCTTTCATGCTCTTCGTTTTATGGCATCTTTATAAGATGTTTTTTTTTCCTGTGGGTTGTTTTACATCTCTATGTATATCCTATTACTTGCTTGAGTTGTTGTTTTCCATAATGCCTCATTGGTTGGTCTTTTTTTCTATTTTTAGATATCCTTTCAAGCAAATTAAGTGTATGTATAAAACGAGCTTAATAGATGTCCTTAATGAGATCCTACAGACGTAAAATGCCTTCGTAAGCCTTTTCAGACTGATGCGTGTTAACATACTTGAACTACTTCAATTAGAGCATGATGTGATACTTTTTGTCACATTTTAGCCTAGTTCTGGTTGCCAGGCAAATTCTTAATTTACTCATTGACTCCACATTATCTGCTGAACTGCATCACATTGGTAAATAAATTGCTCCTTAAATCCTGTTTGGTACAAAAGAGCAACTCACTGATCTTAGTTTCAAATTAAGACTTGATCACAAAAATAATAAAATCATTATTAAAAGCTGTGAATGTACTCCTGTATGGATACATTTGATCAAATCTCAATCTCTATTCTCTGAATACCTTTTAAGAAAACTCGCATCATTCTCCCTGCAGAGGTATCTTATTAAACATGCAAACCGCTGTGGGCCAGGCAAAAAAAAAAAAAAAAACTAATTGAAACACTTTTCAGTTTATGAATAAGAGAACGCCCATGCTGCTTGACTAACAGAACATCTTTAACAGCCTTGCATCATCGCACAGGGATTGCTGGGCAGCGCTCTAACCAGCCGCTTACATAACCCACCAATGTAGGTGCAGCTCTGACCAAGTGGCCATGAATGGCAGGTTGTAAGTGACGGTGCAGACAAATGACACGTTTTACTTGCCTCTATGAATCCCGAGGCAAAAAGTAAATAAAATCTACTGAGCCAAAAGAGACGAGGCGAGAGTTTGTCAAAGCACCATCATGAAAGAGTTTGAGTGTCGACGTCAACACAAGACGACCAAAGTGTCTGCTACCAGACATCTAACAGGAATAAATCTGAAGGGTGATCACAGGAGAACAGTTTTTGTTTCCTCCATTAATACTTCATGACTGATAAGCCTCTAATGACGCGTTTCTGTTAAAGTTAAATGCCGCATCAAACGGCACAAGCAGAGCTGGGTGCAGCTGAATTAGACTCAGTAAAAGATGGATGTGCTGAGGGCGTGAGCCGCTACACACCCTCAGAGTTTCTAGCAGCTGTTTGGGGTAGGGACTTGGCAGGTACAGATCGCGAGGGATCTTGCAAGTAACTCTCTCCTCCTCCCTGAGCTGGAGATGGCCTCATTTATCTGTCACCACCCCCCCATACACTCATACCTTTCCCCCTCCCTCCTCTTCAATACAGACGTCTTTGTCTAACGCTCCTTCGACCGTTGAGCTGAAACAACTCCTGTCACTTTTGCTTTTATTTCATCACCTACTTACCTGCTAAGCGCTTTTTATCATTCACTCTGAAAGCTGCTCACTGTTCCAATAACTTAACATCTTGGCTCCTGCTGGATTCCTGTCATTGAGCGACGTAGTACTAAGCTCATACTGGTCATTTGTGTCAGCTTTTTTCCCCCCTAATATACGGTTTCAAATATACCTGCACATGTTGTGCTGTTCTGAAACATGTCTGTAGGCGTCTTTTCAATTGCTAGTGAATGTATTCATGAACATTTTGAATTTAGTTTCTCACCTGACTGATACCTGCTTGCGAACTTTTATTGGGAATTTAATATCTTCTAAACCAAGCTCTAGCAATATTAAAACACAATATTTGTCTTGAAAATCGAGTTTGACTCATGTAGCTTCGCC
This sequence comes from Poeciliopsis prolifica, assembly GCF_027474105.1. Classification (NCBI taxonomy): domain Eukaryota; kingdom Metazoa; phylum Chordata; class Actinopteri; order Cyprinodontiformes; family Poeciliidae; genus Poeciliopsis; species Poeciliopsis prolifica. Next base: position 5,072,542 of record NW_026562407.1, on the reverse strand, counting down.
CTGACGCTGTCAGCGTGAGACTTTGTCCTGTGGCATAAGCATAAGTTATTATTAGAAGCCACGGATATGAAGGATATAATATCACTTTAATCTCAACAGTTTGCGTTTGCAATGACTCTCAAAAGTGAGCGCACTGCTGTTAAATGGCGAAGTATTTGTGACATTACAATAAATCATCTTTAAACTTTTTCCACAGATGTTGCGACAAATATTCTGCGGTGTTGCGTTATGGTGTGATGAAACTTTATAAACCTTTTGCCAAGGCAATTGTAATGATGAACAGTTCCAAATAGCTGTCAGTTCTTCTCCACAACCTTCAGCGGTGTGCTGGACAGCTGAGGGTCAGAGATTTTTCCGATAACACCTCTAAATCAACAAAAGAAGGACCTCTAGAGAGAAAAATGAATGTTTCAGAATGGCCTTGCCAGAGTGCATAAATAAATACGATAGATCTGCTGTGTAATGACGGCTGTGGATAAGAGATGTCCTGAGAACCTCAGCCCTCTCGACCTGAGCGAATGTCAGGTCAAGAGGGCAAATATTATGAAGTTGAGATTTGGTTTGCTGCCAGATCCTTACCAAAGAAGATGGAAACTGAAACTAAATGCCAGAATACATGTAGAAAAGGATTAGTAATAATTTTAAATGTTTTGTCTTTAATCGGAGTGATTATGCATTTGGTTTTTTGTGGAGTCTGTGAATAGAGACCATATATTTTTTCAAGTGGTCCATAACCGGTTCCTTTTTCTACAGTGTACCAGAAATGTTCTCAGATGTGATGTGAAATTATTATTATCAACGCTAAACTATAACATACTAGTTTATTTTTTAAATGAGTATATGAGATAATTTTCTATCCAAAATGTAAAACATTCAATCTGACTAAATGTCTTTTCCACTTTATAATAACTTGTGTTGCAGTAACTTGAATATTCAGTCCTAAGAAAATGCAGAATGCTTGTTAAACCTAAACTGGATAATTAACTTTACGACAAATGTTTTAAAATCATGTTCAATAATAATTTGGGAAAACAAAGGTAATTTTATTTTCATCTGTATTTTATTTTGTAATATGAACCACACGTCTCAAACAAAGTTTAAAACCTTTTTAATTATTAGAAAAGTTATGAAGTTATGTGTTTTAAATTTAGAGTTGACACAGCTCAAAGCAAAACAAAATGGGCAGTCTTCCATTCAGCAACATATGCTCATATTTTACATTTTTGCTGATGAGAAGCAACCAAAAATAATTTCATCACTGTAATCTATAACTTTCTGTTCATTGAACATGAGTGGCTCTATAAGGGTAGCGAGCATGTATTTTTCCAGAATTTATTGCTATAGCTCTCCAGCAGAGGTTTGAATTGTCCCAAAGTCTGACATCAATCATTGTGCTGCTGAAAGCGGAGCGTGTCACCGTTTGGACGGCCTACGCCGATGACAGAGCTCCGAGTCTAACAATCAGGCCAAGCAGGTGTTTGGCGTTGCATTGAGGGAATAGGGCAGCTCAACAGCACATTGGGAGATCAGAGGAGCGCTTCTGATTCGCCTGGTCACGTGCCAAGGCCTCCCTCACCACGCAATCTGGCCTGTTCTGTTCCTGCTCGGTGGCAGACGCACCTCCGCTGGCAGGCTCTGACGGACGTTAAACTCTTCTGGTGACAAATGTGGAGCTCATTCGCTCCTGCCCACGCGACTGTTTAATCATGATGCACTGCTACTGCTGCTCACACTCCAGATATTATACGGCATGAAGCCCTGTTACGCTTACATTCTGAGAGCTAAAGGAGAGTTTTGAATATATCAAAGAAATTGCTGTAATTTTTATCCTGTTTTGTTTTATGAAAAATTTACAAATTGATTTATTTAGCAAACATCCTGGTTTATGGATAGTGGAAAAAACTTTGCCTGAGTGGACCAAGTGGTTTTTCTATCACATAAATAAGCATAAAAATCATTTTCTGTGCTTAAAATATGTCCAATGTTGTGCGTACAGGCCTTTAGCAGACAACTTCTATCTGATTCCATCTAAATAAATAGACTGTTTATATGTTCAAACTAATGTTTTGCAGAGCGAAACATTTATGCATAATATTGTAGCTAAACAATTTATCTTAACATTAAATCTCATTTATATACTTGATGGGAAATGATTTTTTTTTTCTGTTGGGTTTCACCATGTGCAGGGTGAAGAATAACTTCTGTGTGTTAATTCATTCATACTTTTACATTACTTGAGTTGACATTGCAACAACTTAAATTGTACAATTTATCTTAAAACCTGCAAGCGGAGGCGAGTTTTATCTTGTACTAGAGGAAACGGGTCAGACTGAAGGATCATGGATCCTAAGAAAATAACTGAATGAAAGGGTATTTTACCCAATGTGCTGCCGTGATGGATGTGAAATCCTATCAGTTTGGATTATTAGTACTTTCAGCTACATTGTGTCATAATATAACCCCCCTCCCCCAATCCCTTATTGGCAAGCTTAGACATTTGTTACTAAATTTGGGATTTCTGGTGCCAGTTTAGAGGGTCCACCAGTCAGAACTTATCAAGCCCTGGTTTTGGTCACTGACAGATTTATTGGTGAATTACTGACAATGTATTCAAGTTCAGAACATATACGCCCTTCCAATTACCTGGTTTTAAGAGTGGTGTAGTGTCCACTTGTTAAACACAAAGGTATTGTGAGGCTCCAATTTAGCACAGACATGGTGAGGAATGGCCTGCTTAAGCATGCACAGCTGTACAAACTTAACCAGTTTTAACGAGAACAGCAGCTTTGTCGTGCAGTCTTCTAATCCACTTAAAATCTAACTCAAAAACATTTTCCGACTTCATAATTTGTGTAGAAATGCTGAATAAATAACCCACAATGCCCTGTTCTGATTCTGGTTCAGCCTTCAACTACTCACAGCACATCTTTCTATTCATTTTTAAAATATTCGAAGGTTTTATTTTTCTTCCAAGAAACACTTTGCTATCGGTTTTGCAGTCTGTATAAATTTTTTGATTTCTAGTTAAGCTACACCGCGGGTTGGGATCCTGTTGATCTCTTGAAAGCCTGATAATTCTGCTTTATTTACAACTAGTATCCTCTTTGCTTTGTTTCATGATGTCCAGCTGGGTTGATACCAAGCTTTAAAACACAATGGGACATCAAGGAGAGTCAAGGTGAGCCCCACAGTAACAGAGTTTCTGGTACTTTTTATTGCGTTATTGTTTCTGTTAGTTTGTCCAATGGCAAACTAACAGAAACTTTTTTCCATGGCAATAAAACCTGTCAACGCCAATTAGCAGTGTGGATGCTTTAAAGTCTGAACTTTTTTTCTTCATACAGTTCAAATATAAGAGGTCTTTCTTGCTGCTTTGGCTGTTTCAAGTGTTCCCTCAAAAGTTTCACTTATTTGTTGTTATTCAGCTCTAAAGTGGGTTGAACTGCTTTCGTTACGGACAATTTGTCTGTGGAGTTGATGTGTACAAGCGTTCAGATACTGTATGCAGGCAGTGTGTTCATAAGGTGTTGCATGACAGCATGAATCGGCCGGGCTGTTTCTCGCTCAGAGCCATGATTGCTCAGAAGTGTGAACAGCAGGAGTGTGATTTTTCTATTCAGCTTCACTCACACAAGTGTTAATAATTGTACTGAAATGGATATAGGAGAAAATAACATTTAAACTCCAACACACAGCAAGAGGTGAATAAGGTGCATTGAAAAAGGTATTTGTTTCCATATACATTTCCAGACTTACCTGAGCCTGAGTTGAAAAGTGTAGTGGCCCTACAGTTGGGTCATGAATGAAATGTTATTAAGCCCATTCTCTATAGTTCAGTTTCAGTCACCACACTGACATCTGATTACTACCAGACCTGTAAAATCAAGAAATTATTTAAAGAGAGCCCATCTGAGAGCATGATATAAGATCTAAAGATTTTCTCAAGTCCCGTCCTCCAGAGGATCTTGTAGTTATGTCACTTTTCCAACACTCCAGAATAGTCACAAGGCCTCTGCAGAGTTGAATGGGAGCCTGAGGAGGAAATTTAGCCATTTGATTTGGATGAGTTGGATAGCAGGTCTGGAAAGCTGGACTTGGCCAAAAGAAATTCTGCAATTGATGAACATCATCGTGACTTTCAATCTGGAAAAGGATTAAAAAGTCATTTTCAGTTAACTACATAGGGCAAATACTTTTTTTTGTTTGTTTTGGTGTTGGTACCACAGTTATACTCTGATGGTAATAACATTAAGAGGCATCTAAGCAGTTTTACGTTATGTTAAAAGGTAACACTGAAAACAAAGGTAGCGTTGAAAATCTACAGATTTGCTTTGCATTCTTGCTGTGATCTGATCTTCAGAGCAATTAGTTGTCAGAAACTGTAATCGCTCTGAGACTCTAAGCATGCATTTAATTACAGGAGCATTAACAAAAAAATAATCACTCTCAAACACCAGTCACACAGAATGAGATCTGGCGCGGGACTCTGAGATGATTACTGCCTGTAAATCCAGCCATAAAATTGGGGGCTATTATAGCTGGTGCTCAAATGGCTTGTTCAACAAAACTCTAATCGCATGCATAATTTTACACAGTTCATTACTGTAGTTCATTAGAATATGAGAGGTGCTTTGTGAGAGTCATGTCTGGGTCCTGTGTACTGCACAAGGATTCATTCATGGCATTCTTTTAGGTCTAAGTGGAAAAACAATGTAAACATTATACGGTGGCATTAATAACTGACATTACTGCAACCGTACTCTACAAGGACCACAACAAATTACCAGGTCTGCTTGTGAATGGCAGCAATAATAACATAGCTAACATCACCCTCAGAATATCTGTTAAATCAAAGGACACCTCAAGCAGTTATTTGGGTTTCAACTTTACTAATCAAAGATGTATAATTTTTGGTTAACGTTCCAACTGCTGGTTGTTGCTTTCTTGTAGAGTTGAACTGGTAGTCTGTTGCTAATCTGGCTTTTGTTTTTCGTTTGAAACATCTGCTATGCATTTCTTCAGATGCACCACACATGAGGTTCACTTTGTTCCTGCTTTGACAGCTAATAATTTCAGTCCAATACATGAAAATAGCCTGTGCCTCTGCCTATATACAGGTTTTTCTACTTTCTCTCATACTTAAAAAGTCTCCATCAACTCAAAGAAGAATAAGAATGTCTGCCATTGCATTAATTAACTAGAGTAGTACATAATATTGAATTATAATGAGCATTGTGGTTTCAGTGTTTGCAATATCCCATTCCCAAAAGACTAGTTGAAATACTAGATCATTTCAGATGCCATGCATTTCAACCCAACCATTTTGTGGTGTTGACTTCGCCTTCATATTTGCCAGATCTCAATTCAATCAAGCATTTGCAGGGTGTACCGTACAAACAACTCTGACTCATGAAGGCTGTGCTTTGTATTTTTCATTACTGAAAACAAATGGCGGTAAGATGTTCATGGCACATGCCACGGTCCACCTTTTAGGCTTTAGTAGAGTCCATGCCCGAACAGGTAAGGGTGAAAAACCAATATGTCATAAAGTTAAACATGATGGGCGTACGCTGTTAAGAACACAGTATTCAGTATTAACAGTAATTTAAACAGCTGACATAGTGTATCTGTCCACATTAAGGCCGACACACATTGTCAGACGCCCCTCAGAAAACAGGCTGCTCTTGTTTTCTATTAACCACACAGGTAGCATTTTTCTGGCAACTGATGGTCCCAGGTGCCTATTTTGAAGCATTGTCATTTGATAAAGCTGATCAAAACTGGAATCCAGTCTTTAGCTTAGCATAATCCACCCAAGGTGTATTGAAGGCAACATTTGTCATGAGTTAAAGAAATGCACCCTGGGGCTCTTTCTATACTATGAATGAACTAAATCAAAGTTCCTCCCTTTTAAGGTGTAAGAAAAAGATCAACCTTCCAGGCATCTAGTGGTACGAGGAGCAGGTGAGAGTATTACAGTAACTGGAAATCACTATATGTCCAGAAAATACCAGCCATGTAATTAAAATAAAACCCTTGTCATTTATGCAACAACTTCCAATGACTGTGCTCCCCCACAGTTAGCTACCTACTTTCCCTTAGCTGTGATCAGGCAATATGCAGCACACCAGGCTGCACAGCAGGTGACTTCTGGGAACTGTGTGCTCTCTCTCCCTCTTGCTATGTCGCTTTCTTTCCCCCTCTGTCAGGCATCCGTCCTCTGGCAACCACTGACCTCATAACACCTGCACAAACTCATACGCTTCTAACCATCCGGCATGTCATCCGTGGCATTGTAGCTGCCCGGGAAGCCTGTCCGACACGCTGAGTCGACAACAAGGCGAGCTCAAGTGGCAAAGAGGACAGCAGCCCCGGGGGCTCCCTTACAATGGACCTCTAACGCTGTAGCAGATAAAAAAATAAAAAGAGGAACAGAAGTTAGTGTAAGAATGTGAAATGTCCTCATAAGCCAACGTTGCTGAGTCTTGCTGTTTGCACATTTGAGAAAGCAGTAAGTAAGCTTGGTCTAGGAGAAATTTGGGCACTTTGTTAGGTATTTTAGGAGTAAAAACATATATAGCATAATCTCATATGATGAAAAAGTAAAACCTTAGACAGATATGTGGGAACAGTTGGCCTTTTTAAAGTATATTTCAGCTCAGACTCTTTGCCCGTGTTTCTGGAAAGAACAAAAATCAGCATGCATATACACAGACTATAAATAACACTCGCACAGACGGAGGGAGAAAAAAAACAAAAGGAAGGCTTCCTTGGCTACACAAAACAACGACGACAAGCCGACCAGCAGTCATTTGTCTTCAGTCACCAAAATTGGTCTTGAAGCCTCGTTCCCAGTCTTATCACACTTGGCAGTTTGTGTTATGTTCATATGCAGCTGCATACAGTCAGTGCCCTTCTGTGAGACGCCTGGGCAGCCATGAAGGGGCGGACATATATTTGCGGGGGGGAAAAAAGTGCGCCCTGCTGCTCAAAGGCTCAGAGGCTTAATATTGCGGGTTCATGGTATTTCCTCGGAGATTACCTTTAGTATAATCAGACACAAATGTGGCATCTGATTGACTGAACGGATGAAAACAAACACAGAACCAATCAACTGAGTCGCAATGAGATTTTGTGTTTTGCATTCATAAACCGATTTTCGTCTTCCAGCAAAATCCCTGAATTTGCACTTACAGTTTGTTGACAAGAGGGCCATATTCATTTTTGGCTTCAAAGTTTTACTAGTTAGCTTCACCTGATTTTAAATTTTGTTCATATGCATTACACAAGAATTAGTATTCTTGTGTAATGCATAGGGTCAACATTACATATCAATATTTAAATATTTTCACACTTGTGCCTTTCCAACTTGAATGTTAACACACTCCTTGCAGCCGTCATTGAGCTGCAACTGCAACTTTCAAACATCAATTTAGTTTTGACCTTATAATTTGGATGTCATATAATGCCCTTAGATATTATTTTTATGTTTATATCATGTTCTCTGGTGTTGGTGTTGTATTTTGTTCTGGTATGTTTCTTGTTTGAAATAAAGTTAATGAGAACATGGAGAGAAAGAACATGGCAAGAAATGGAACTACTGCCTGCATCTTTACCCCCTTCAAAACAAGCTGATAACCAAAATGTTGTTTTATACAATTGCTCAATTAAAAGAAATAATAATAATCTGGAAATACACACTTTGATTATAATTTGGAGACAACCTGCAAATAGGCAAATCCTCATGTACTAAACTGAAAACTTGAAAGAACAAAGTATTGACCCACTGTGCTGTCCAAGGTTTTCCTGTACTGTCTGTGTAGTTCCAATTTAAAAGTAAAATTACTACCATAACTCAAAATGGTATTCATAAAAAACATGGAAAAAGCAGGGTTATGCAATTCATGAACACTTTGTATAATAACAAACCTCTTGAATGCAGATGAATGTTATTTTTCTGCACTTTACTGGGAATTTTAAATTACCTAAAAGCAGAAATTCAGGAACATTTTTTTCTTCCCTGAGACTTGGAATTATGCCACAATCAAAATGCCTTTTATCACACAGGAGATTAAATGACTCACTGAAATTACAGAGGATTTCGAGTGTCATTCAGCACACTGCATCAATGAGCATTCATCTGGCAAAAGCGCTGCTGATTGAATGACCGGAAACTCTGGCACTTTTGCAGAGCAGCGTTAAGACAAACAATCCTTTTTGTACGCACTCAGACAGTAGCTAAAGAACTGCTTTTACCTACAATTAGTCATTCTTTTTTTTTTTTACTTTTTGCTTTTGTTTCGCACGACAGTTGCAGAAATAAGAGCAGGAATCACTCATGCCGCAACCCATTTCCTTCTGCTAAAGTATATTTGCTGGAAAAGTAGTGCACTGAAACAGGGGAGAGCAGACACAGTTGGGGAGCAGATTGCAGTGAAGATGCCCTGGAACCGTTCAATAGCAGGTTAAATCAATAGTCTCTCACCTGTTCTTTGTGCAACGCTGCCTAACGCAGGGCTGCTTTTGATCTGCAAACATCGTACAATAATTAACCGAATTTAACAAAACCAAGTCTGGGAGATGGAGTGCAACTCCGGACTCCTGGGCGTGTTTTATTCAATAAATGGAGCAAATCATCATGGGGTGTTTAGTGTTTTAATTTCCACAAGTCAAGGCAGGGCGAAGCTTTAGCTATAGTTATGATCCACAGGGTCCGGTTCACAGTAGTTCACCTCTAATTGAATATGTATTTTGAAAACTTTAGCAAAAAAAAAACTATAGCAAAAATCAAGACTCCATGTATTAGACAGAAGGAAAGACTTACGTATGACATATTAAATTGTGTTGAGAGATAGTGAGCAGTGCATACATAGTCGCACATTATTGGCACCTCTGTGACCTTTTTCACCTTTGCATTAGGTTACATTGAGCATTTTATCAGGATTTCAAAACAGTGTGATGTGAATTCACATTCAGTCTGCCTCTAGTCAGATGTTCTTAAATAAAATCCCCAGTAACAAATTACCTTCAGCACAACTGTCAACCTACAAAGACATGCCAATTGAGGTGAACTGACAGCCTGAGACAGAAAAGCATTAATCAGAGAAGCAGTCAAGAGGGCCACAGGAACTTTGGTGGAGCTGCAGAAATCCAACTGCTCACTTGCGTCAAGACAATTGATCACTCACAAATCTAGCCTCTGTTAGAAGAGTGGAAAGAGGAAAAACTCTTGCTTAAAGACAGCAGTTAGGATGCCAGATTTCATTTTTCCAAAAGCAAGGTTAAAATTGGTGGCAACATCATGTTTTGGATGATATTAAATACATGGCAAATCCTTAAGGAGAACCAAGAAATGTGATTGTCCCAACTACAGTTTATGGAAAATCACAGATGCTCATCATTCAGTGTGATTTGGGTCACCGGCAAAACTCTGTTGCCATTTGATGAGATTTGGAGAAGTTCAGCAAGCATGAATACTTTTTGAAAGGCAATCTAAGCATGCCTTTAGAGATGCGCATGTCTGTGTACATTCATATTTTTTGCTTTCATCAGCCTCTGTAATTTTCAGTGATAAAGTCTGCACTTATCTAGTGATTCAGAACCAATATGAAACATAATTAGCTTGTTTATCTCCTCAGAAAACTCAGGACCCTGGAGTATTTAAAGCTGCGCTTATAGCCAAAAGTTGCTTCTAAATTAATACTATGAGTCTAATGTGGTATAGGATTTAGGTGTACCTGTAGGCGTAAGAACTATGAGAAAATAATTATGCCTACAGGCAAGAAACACTTTCCAATAAAAAAAAATGTATTGGTGATGAGAACAAATGACAGACCCTAACAGACTTTAAGTGCAGTGTAATCTATCATCCATTGGTGTCTGATAAAGGTCATCCTGTAAAAGATTATTTAAGTCTGTTCGGTTAATGCCAGATGCTGTGGTTCAGTGCAGCACAGCATCGCCGGCGGTGTGATCACTTCACATTTTTGCAGAATAAAACTGACAAGAGGAGTTTGTAATTCCTCGCTTGTCCTGCTTCCAAATTTTGACTACAATCTCAGATCAATGTCTAGGAAATGTCTTTAGAAGATGACTGCACTCAAGAGGTAGATGTTGCAGCCTGCTGTAAGTCACTTATTGTTGCACTGGAGATTGCAGATATGTGTTCATGTTCTGAGGTCCCTCCAGATCTGACCAATCAAAATACTGTTTTGATTGGTTGCCTGGTCAAAGAAAGAAGTCAGTCTAGTCATCTCATTCTTTCATTTTCTGTTCTCCTACACAGAAAGATATTTGCAATTAAGCGATTCAAGGTTTTGAAGTTTAATTGCATATGAAGCCTATCCCGAACCTTAAAAAGAGAGGTCTGATTTTATATATATATATAATATTCAACATCCATAACAACATAAAAATTAGCATTTAAAAAAAATAAAACAATGCTAAATTGACTTCAGCTGGTGCAAGCACTGTCTTCTGACCTTTCATCATGTCTAGATACCAGACCCAAAATTAGAGGAAGGATCACTAAACAGGTCAGACATTTTTGCACTTTCTACTCTTCTCTCCTGGATGGCTTTCCTTTTTAGCTCTCAATTGTATTTAATGTTGCTTGTAGCTTCAGTGATTGGCAGGTAATATTCAACGTTGGTATGACATAGCTGGTCCAAGGCAAAGCAAACTCAGCAGCAGCAGCATAGGGCCCTCAGACCTTCAGGGGTTTTCCATAAATGCTTGAATTTTAACACAGACCATAAATCTAACATTTTTACATTTGTTTACTAAAAATGAGAATGCTATCAAGTTTAACGGATTTGGCACAGAGAGCGAGAGATTAAGAGAAAAGATTATAAATGGCTTAAAATTTAAATTTAACATTTGATCGACAAGTTTACTTTGGTGAATTGTAGAGAATAATATTCGTAGCTTGATTATTGTTACCACAGCTTCAATCTGAGGCTATGAGTTTAATCTTAAGCTTGGTGTCTTCACAAATACCTCTCAGGAAATAATTAATCAGTGACTGCTTTCAGGCTCTGCCGATTGATCTTGGCTCGCTTTACCAGATGAACTGCATTGAAATATTGTTAGTGGTGTTCAGAACAGGAAGAGAGGACCCTAAGGGGGACCCATTCTGCCTTGTGTCAGCCCTGCATGACACACTGGAACCAGACTTATTTCTCTGCTGGATGCGAGAGACACACAGGGCACTAGTAGGGACAGATGACGCTTTTCTGTTTCATGACTGTTGAATTTTTAATAAACGCCATCGAGGCAGGTTGTTTTTGTAGACCGGGCTGTATGGGACACGTTTTTCTGACCTCCGCTGGCTGGTGGTGTAGTAATCCTATACATATTTACAGATCCATTCCACTGCTGCGTGCTGCACTGCTAAACAACAGCATGCTGTGTTGCTATGGGATGGGCATGACTGCTTCTCTACAGGCCCACCAAACTATTGACCCATCATGAACATCCCTGGTAGTCCAGTCTGTCCCTGTATGTGAGTGAAGCAGACTAGCAAAAATGCCTGCCTAAAGATTAGGTTTTAGAAACAGTGATAGAATACTGTCCATCTGTTTAGTCTATTTAAATGTCTCAAATTCAATAAATGTCACATTTTGTCTTGTTTATTTTTGTGAACAAGACAAAAAGGACCAATGCTTTGTAAAAGTCTGTTTTAATCAGATTCATTTCAAATCAATCTAGTCCATTCCAATCATATTGGATATAAATCAAATTACACACAGCCCATTTGACTCCTATCAAGTCATTTTTTTTGGTCAAAGAAAAAAAAACCATCTTTTTGTTTGGTGATGTGTTTTTTTGCTTGTTCGCTTGTTTCTCTCTGGTCAGACTGGATGAGTTTGTGGGAAAATGGTTTCAAGCAGCACTGGATCTAACGTGTCCACATTTGCTGATGAGGTAGTGGCATGCTGATAAGCAATTACTTTCTTTCATAAACATTCCAAATCTTTACTTTTTTTGTTACATTTTCACTTCAGTTCTCCGTCCTCTTTCATTGCAGATGATGTAAACTAACGTGATGTTTAACACTGGTATTTGTTTCTATGATACAGGGATTGCTAAGTGACATGAAGTGCATATTGACTAAATGAAGCAAAAAAAAAAAAAAAAAAGAATTTCAAGGATTTTATCTGACAGTTATTTAAGATTCAACTTTTGAGCCTCCAGTTTGTTGAGCGAGCCTTAGAAAGACAACATAAAGCTTTACAGGACAGTGGCAAATCCTTGAACAGTGACTTAATGCACTCCGAGGCTGCTTCACATCCCCTCTAATGGATCATTTTTCACTTGGGACCTCACCTCTCTTAAGATCAACTGAGAGGTATCAGCTGTATCGACCTCCTTCCTCTACACCCATCTGAATCAATAAAGATTCCTCTATTATGAAGCTCTTGGCATCATTTCCAATGCTGCTGCAACCCATCATTATTTCACCCCTGTCACTTAAAATTGCGTAATGAATTACGCCGATACAACTCATTAGCTCAAAGAATAGCTGCAAGCTCGCTGGTGGCGTCCGTGCGATGCACTTTAAGCAAAGCCACACCTTGGAAATGATCCCCTCCCATAGTCCCCTAATTAAAAGTGATTGATTGTAAAAGCATTGTGATGTCCATCTTTAGCCACGAATGCGGCACTTAAAATGACAACTGCTCCTGCAAGATGTCCTCATCAATACCCAGATGTATTCCTGGGAGCGCATTCTGGCGGTTGATTCATTGGCATGTTGAAATAGCAGTTGGACGTCTGCAAGATTGGTAAAACATGCAGGGAGGAAATACATGCACTCCAGTCGGTGTGCAATACATCAAAGATGCTGAGGCGCCCTGATGATACGCTCGCCGCCATGATCAAAACAGCGTGCTCAAAATGCAAAATCCTCCTATGAGGCGGCAGGGTTGCAAAGGCAGCAGTAACACAAACAGCAATTGTGAAAGAAAACAGAAGGCAATGAATCTTTTCTCTTTTTTCCCCTCCCTCCCCTTGCCACCGCAATTGATCTACACAAAAATGGGGTCACACTCTAAAATCTGGAGATGAACATGAAAGAAGTTTCCTTTACAGCTTGTTGACACTGGTGTGACAGGGGAATATTTTGGGATAAGCGTACTGGATATTGGGATGATTTTTTGGGTGATGTACTCCAAGAACAACAAAAAAAGACATTGTAAACAATTAATTATTCAGATAAAAGTTTTGTTATGGAAAGAGACATGGCTAAACACAGAAGAAATGAGCCGGGGATACATTCTGTAGACGTGAGATATAGAGAAAACAAAACTAATGGCAGCAATAGCTCTGCTAGGGGCTCCATCCAGGAAAGAAGTGCAACCGAACACAGAAGGGCTGACTTACCCAGGAGTACTCTCTATGGGAGACAAGAGAACAAAAAAAAAAAAGAAAAACAGACGCACTTAAAGACATGACTAAACATCTAAGCTTAGGATTGAAAAGAAATTATCTCTACACCTTTTTGACACCAGCATTTAACAATCTAAGACAATCTTGATGGGTGAAGTGGTGCCAGGTGAGGTTGCAACTGCTCAATATCAAGACGCCTCCACAACAGTGAGGATTGACTATGCACTCCCACAAAACACCTTAAGAAAGGAAAACATTGTCTTGAGCTGAATAACAATAGTATGTTATCCATGGGAGTGGTAGTTTATTTCACCATGCTATGTTTCATTTATAAGATACCCATATGAAGCCTGTTAGGCTTGGTTTATATTCATGGTGTACACACAGAAATGTGAGGCAGAAAATGTATTTTACATGAGGAAAGGAGCGATGGATGCAGGGCAATGTCGGCGCTTCGAACCCTGTGATATAAGCACTTCTCCCCCCAGCCCCTGAGTGGGTTTGGATTTTGTGAATGGATGCTTTCTTATCTTTGCTGCCGAGGCTGCCGATCACTAAATGCTGCCCAAGGCAAAGTCCTCTCTCCGGGGTGCAAAAGATTTCGAGCACATTTGCAAATGAGCCCGATTCCCCCGATTTTCAGAGCTGAGAGGTAAAACATATCAGCGTGGCCTGGCTGGACCATTACTTGACGGCAGCGTGCAGTATTCCCTCGGGTTAGACACGGAGCAAGGCTGCTGTGACACTGAGATGATGAGCTTGTGTTTCCCACCAAACCCGGTCACGTCAAGCACAGCTTCGCCTTTTATGAGGTTAAACAGATGCCCCGAGCTGTGAATATGAATTGCCTTACAAAAATGTTAAAATTTTGTCAGTTTCACCACAAACGTCAGTGTGTTAAAATACAAAATAAAGTTTTGTTGAAAATGATGCATGCTTTTTTTAAAGACTGATAAAAATCTGAAAAGTTTGACATACATTTTTTATTATCTTGAGAAGTCCCCTAATTATTGAAGTCTACCTGAGTAATAGTCTGTAGGAAAAGTTCAGGGATAGAGTTGTGAAGTTTAAATTAGGATAGGATGATGAGACAATATTCTTAGTTTTCTCAGAGAGTGCTGTTCAAATCCACAAGCAAAAAATAATGTGGTACAACTGCAAACCTACCAAAACATGGCTTTCAGTCTAAACTGACAGGTGGCTCATGCTAACTTTGGAAGAGGAGCAGATACTGTAACCTCTCAGGAAGTAGAAACTGATTGTGGGATTATCATTATTCATCCATTTCACATGTCTGGTCTTTGTAAAAGAATGGCAAGAAAATGATTAACATAGGCTGTCGATAAGGCAGCTTTTACATCTAGAGAAAGTGAGATTAATTTTTAAGGTTTTGCATGACAATCTGTGTGGTAATGTAATATTTATGTAGAAGGGAATTCTTATTTGGCTCTGGGTTTTTTACACTTTTTTTTTTTTTTTTTTTTGGGTTTCAGCATATTTGGTTTAATCCAATTCCTTATCAGCTATCCTCCAGTAATGATGAGCACACACTATAATTAGAGCCCAGTGGAGATAATACAGATTTAAAAAATTACACACATTAGTAGTGCTCTGAAATCTAAGCGCAATCTAAGTACAACAGTGTTAATTAGAATATTGTGTGTATTATGGCTAATTAGGAAATTATGCTTAGATTTGGAGTTGTAGAAACATGGATTAGCAAGTGGTACAGTTCAGACCAGAGTCATCTGCTTTATGAAGGCTTCTAAGTTCAACACTTAAGGTTTTAGAAGTTTATTTTCTGCAAAGATAGGACTTATGTAATTCCACAGCTCCTAATTTCCTTCATTTACATACAACTAAATATATAATTTGGCGCATTTTTAATATTTTAGACAAATTTATTATGGGTTTTGCAATGGAGGTTCATCAGGCTGTGGACTGATGAACCGAAGTGAAGTGACTGCCATAGACACATAATCTGAAGCCCCTTATGACGACGTGAAAAACTCCATATGAATGCTCAAATGTTGCTCAATAGTGTTCAATTATGCTTTCTTTAAGATTTCTACTTTTTGATTAAGGTGTTTTGCGACAAATATCCTGCTTAATTACTACATCTTTATTAATTTGTCCTGTAGGGGGTTGTTGGCTAATTATCTCCTAATTATGTCCTCCTTCATGGCCCCAAGTGACAGTTCTAGACCAAAAAATGTCTGAATGGAGACAAACAGGACCAAACATGATAAGATGAGCTTGAATGCCAGTTGACTTGTAAAAGAGATGCCTACTTTATTTTAAATGTTGCATTTAAGCAAAAATAATTGCTGAGTTGGTACTTTTTCTCAACAGAAAACAACCGTTTCTTTGTGTGAGCATCAAGGCTTATAGACAATTCTACGCAGAAAACTGGAAAAACCATAAATTGTATTTTACAGAAAATTATCTGGCAAAAGTTAACTGTGTGTGAGGTCTAGATGGCAACAGTATATCTATAACTCATCAAAAAGATGGCAAAACTATCTTTTTATAGTTAGTAATCCTGAAAGCTTTCATTTAGTTTTGGTTTGTGGTTTATGGTATTTTGTGATTCAGTATTCTTGCATTCACATATTCAAGGATTTTTGTGTCATAGAGCACATTTAAAATATTCCAAAAGAAAAAAAATGCAGCTTGGGAAGATGAAATATCTCAGTGCAATACAACTTGACTTTTTTGCAAAGCCAATCTAGAAGTGGCTTTCATTTTCCTTGGGTCTGATTAGCTTTACCCCCATGAGCGACAACAAGAAAGATTGTAGATATTCTGTGGTAGTGTTGTTATGCATTTCAATGCATAATAAAGAATATTTGGTGTTTAATGGTTAATATAGGCAGTTTTCAGTATTTTAGAAGGGGTCTCAAGTATATGTGGATATTAGCTATTGTGACCCATAACCCCCTGAATACCATGGATCAGCTATGCTATAATTTACAGACTTCAAACAAGTTCAGTTGCTTTAGTGGCATGCTAAATTACCTTAGCTGAAAGTGGTTGTATGTTTCTGAGAAATATTTAAGTTAAGTCATGGCAATGCTTGGTTTATAGTTTTGTCTAAATTAGTTCCTCATGGAAATATTGTAGGCAAGGGCCACTTTCTCCTATGATGACTGGTAATAAGACTTGCATTTTCTTTCTGTTCCTGTGGTTATAAATTATTTTTATTGCAATACCAGAGAAAACTAACGTGTTAAAAGCCTAAATTAACACAGTGCTACCCCTTCCCTACTATGAAGTGATCTTGCTCACAAGTAATAAATATTGAGGTCTTGAATTGAATTGATATCCCCACTGAACCAAAATATGGACAGTCTTCATTATTTTTAACATAATAATGCTTTAAAACTGAACAAAAATTTTAAAAAAATCCCCTGCTTCTTGGACATTGCATTCTGGTTTCTGCCTTGAGCTACTTTCTGGAGTTGTGACACCCTTGTGCAGAGTTTCTCCTCGTAGTGCAAAAGCAAAAAAAAAAAAAAAAGGTCAATTGAAGAAAATGAAGAAAATTGCAATTTAAATATTCATAAGGCTCTTTGTCTTTTCCTCCCATTGGTGTGGGAAAGAGATCATTTTATTCCACTGTGGATTTTGGCAATTACCTCTCACCGTAACCTCCCTATGTCCAAAGTCACCTCTGCGCTCTTGAGAGGCGTCAGCAACCCTAACATAATTGTGAGGTTAGGAGAGGATGCCTACAGATTGGATACCCCTCAAGCTGACATCATTTCACATTTATTGAATAGAGGCACGTCTTTGCTTTGTCTGCCGCGAATTAATCCTAATGCCATGGCTGTGCAGTCAGAAAAAGATTACATTGTATAATTGCGTGTCACGCTCTGGCAAAATGAGCCTTTGTTAAAGCCAAACACAGCCTTGTGATGTCGGATGAAAAGCACTTTGTTTTCTTTATACCCACAACAGTTTTAAGTAGTTTGCACACCTTTTCTTTACAAAATCTGCCCAAGTCTACCAAAGAATGACTAAAATAAAATATGATGCACCAAACTATATGTTGTGACATCCCCTCCATTAGAGGGAACACGGCTCAGACAGGATCCTGGCAAAAAGCTGCAGCTAAAGGGCAACCTGCTGCCAACTCTGTCACACAATCATTCCAACATGCACCAACGGGAGTCCGCTCCCCGGTGTCTCCACTCTGAGTGCCAATTACACAATCCAATTGAATTATGCCCTTGAGTGGTATTATTAGCAGTTGTTGCGGGATCTAAACATTGGATTCATTAAGAGTGGCTCACAGAAATGATTGACTGACCAGGAAATCTAATTGCCTTATGAATAAACACAAATTAAAATGTTTGTGACCTGCAAGCATTTCAAAAATGTCACTTTCCCTGGATTTGATTTCTTTCCTGAAAGGCAATTTTGGCCATCGACTGCAGCACTTTTAGTCATGCGCTCCCAAAAATATATTTCAAGTCGTAGCCAGAGCTTGGCTGGAGGTCAGAATACAGTAGATTGTTCAATGTGCTGAAGCTGTGAATCAAAAGTCAGCAATCTTTTTCTGGATTACTTTGTGTCCTAGGCTGAGTGCCTCTAACCCAAAGATAATTCAGAATTGTCTCTGAAAAATAACTTGACAAAATATAATGTTTCAATTTTTTATTCAGGAGTCGAGAGTAGAGAGAACAAAAGACAAATGCATCAAAATGACAGACCATAAAAACAGATGTGTGAAGCGACTTCACTGGAAATAAAGAATTAAGGGAAGTGGACCTTGATAGTTTTGAAAATAAAAGATCTCTCAAAATAAAATACTAATAGCAGTTCCAATGAGAATCATGACAGACTAGTCAAGTTGAGTTGAGCTGCACAGGAGTGAAACAAAAGCTGCAAATGGTTTGTGGGTTAGTTGCTTGTTTACCACTCCTGCCTTTCTCAGTAGGTCAGCCCTAAACTGTAGGGAAGTCCAACAATTGTTGAGCCATTAAATGTTGTATTACTTATGTTATTGTCACTCTGAAGAATATTGTAGGTTTGGCCAAATTTCATATTATGCATTTACAAACACCAGCAGCTGAGAAAATTTCAAACCATTTTTCACTTCTGGTTGCTGTAGGAATATACTCCAAAACAACCTAAATAAGAATTTTAAAAATCCTACCAGTTTTTTTCCCCCACTCTTGATCACAGCCAATTTATCTTTGGACAAGCTTTGATCATACTGTGAAACAGCAAAAGAGCATTGGGACACAAAGCCAGATGGCAGAATCCCTCCACTCACTCCAACAGCCTTGGTTCCTGCCTTGCCCCCGGAGATCTCCTCTTTCTGACCACTCCGTTTCTGACTCTTTCTCACAAAGTGTGCATGTCTATTGTAGGTAGGTCAGATGTTGCTCTGGCACTATGTGGGTCAGAATCAGGAAAAACAGCTTGCTCCTTCTTATGTGTGAATTCGACCCAGTCAGGAAGTAATGGTCTTTTCTTCACCTCTTTTTTTTTTTTTTAGCTCTTTCTGGAGATAAGTGTTGAGTTTTAAGGCCTTTGGTTGCTGCAGAGTTGATCTCTTTCCGACTTTCTTTCGTTCTTTTTTTATACATCTGTAAGGTTGTTGGTCTGCTCTCAGGATGAATGCATCATACAAGTATACAATGAATCTGACTGCATGTTCTTGAGGGCAGTTTTCTTCCACAATAGCCAGAAAAGAAAGTTGTTACATGCCAGAAGCACTTCGTCCATACTTCTTCCTGTGTTCCTTTTTTGCATCGTAGCACCTGCTGGGGTCCTTAGGTGAAGGTTTATCAGAAAATGTACAATACAGTACATTGGGACTACATTCATACTTTTAACGTTCCACATTTTGTTTTGCTGCAATCTCAAACTTAAATGTATTTTATTTAAATTTTATGAGACAGACTAACAGAAATGGGCTTAAATCACTAAAAAGGAATTTAAGCCCATATCTCATTCTGCGTCTCATTAAACCTCTTTACAGATGCATACCTCTCCTGTGAGGTTCTCAAAGGTGTCTCAGAGAACAATAGTGTCCACACAGCATCATGAAGACCAAGGAACACACAGAGGTCAGGGATAAAGTTGTGAAGAAGCTAGTTTTAGGTTATGAAGTGATTTCTTAAACTTTACACATTTCAGTGGCTCACAGTCCGTCTATCATTTGGAAATTAGAAAAATGTGGTAATTCCCAACAGCCATTATGCACATTTTAGATGTTGGGCTCATTACCAGGACTCTATAGACCTATATAGCATAATTAGGACTGGAGTCATTATTTACCTGTATTGGAGGAAGTACACATGCAAATCATACAGAGCACAAAATCTGGACTCGAGATGGACACTGCTGATTCAGATCAAATCCAGATCTATTATCTCCAACAGGGTTATCAAAGCTGGAGCTTTTTGCAAAGAATAAAAAGCTCCACTTTGTAGAGCCAAGATGATGGCTCTACAAAGTGGTAGGTCTGATTGACTACAAACAAATGCATGGCACAAAATCACAGATCATTTTCTTTCCACTTTTCTTAGTGTTGTTGTTTTTTCACACATTACATAGAAGTACATTGAACTGTTTTGTTACAACATGACAAAATTAATTCGATTGCGATGTACGGTTGATACATTTTCTTTTCAGTCATTTTTGTGCATGACATTATCCATTCCTGTTTATTTCAAAGCCACGTTTGCAACATTTCCTGCCTTCAAGTTCAATTTTCACCAGTTCCTTTTCATGGAAGGCAATCATGTATAGTCCTTTGCTGGAAATGCTGATAGCTCTCCTAGATTTGATTAAAAGTGTAACAAAACCATGCCATGAAAATTGAATTAAGGACATGAATGCCTCAGTCAATCAAGTAGTAGGCTGTAAAAACCTATCAATGTCTTTCCAAGTTTAATTTGTGTGTAATGTGTCGGTGCCAGGGATGGGCTGCGAGTGTGTACATGACCCTGCCATCTCTGTGTGCTAGATAATCCACATCTTGCAGAGGCACTAACTGCAGTCTTCCAGAACACTGCAGAAGGTAATTACAAATTAGGCCAAGCCTTGGATCGCGAGGTGAGCAGAATTCTCCGGCACATCCTATCACCAGACTTTCCCTGGCCGGACCAGGCCTGGACTGAGTGAACAATGACTCAGAACCGCCCCAATGTGACAAAAATACAGGCAGGCATCCTGCGCTAAGCCCGGTGGGGACTGTTGTCCGTGGTGAATGGCTTACCAGTGAATTAGCACAGAGGTCACTGGCAGGACTGCAGTACTGAGAAATCCTGAGGTGGTATATCTCCGACTATTGCAGAGACACTAATTCAAACTCTATGCAAGTTATTTTAATCTGTCTGTTGAATCTACTTGATGTATTTCCCCCGAGGTGATGCTCAAAATACACAAATAAACAAGTATCCAGCTTTTACATGTCTTCGGTTACTTTGAATAAACTAGTAAACACACACTGGAGGACCCACAGGCAGAAGATGAGGTAAATGAAGAATTTAAACAAATTTACATGGCACCCAAGTATGTGGCTGGTACCCAGAAAGTAGGTATCTGTGTCATCACCTTCTGATAAATAGAACATTGTCATTAAGTGACAAGCCTACAATAGATCTAGACTTTTGATACTGACCCTGAGAGAGCCTGTGGCAATGCAGACAAAATTGTATGCCCACTTGCGTGTGTGTGTGTGTGTGTGTGTGTGTGTGTGTGTGTGAGAGAGAGAAAGGATGGGAGCCTACACAATGTTTTTTTTATTTTTTCAGTCTGTCATTGTGCGCTCACATGCATATGCCTCCAGTCTTCACGGTCATTGAGACTGATGATGCGCTCAAGGTGCCACGACAGCTTTGGAACGGCGCATAGGGCAAACACGAAGGGGAATACCAGCCATTGAGAAGTTCCAGTTCATGAAGTGTTCAAATCAGGTGTGTAGGGGAGGGTGGGGCGGAGATTATAGAGAAGGATGAAATAGCAAGGCCAGGGCCAGACCACCTCATCTGGGAGGAAATGGATGGATTAGAGAAAAAAGAGGCGGATGTGGAGGGAAGGAGAAATAATAAGGGTTGGAGGACAGAAGGAGAAAGAATGCTAAATATGGTGGACACTTGAAGTTTGCATTTCTTGATTTGATATCTCCAGTGGAGCAGACTTTTTCTTTCTTTTTTGTTAAAACTAGTTATGGCGTGAATTAACCAATGCACTGTGCAAACATGATACATTATACATTCTGCCCTGCTTTGGAAGTGATAAACAAGTCAGCACACAAAGTCATCTTGCATGTCATTTTAGCCTTGGGCATCAAAAGTACCGGGTTTACGATAGCTGGCTTTCCAGGATCAAGGTTTCAAATGAGGTCTTTCTATGTTGATTCCCCCCACATCCCAAATCCCCCCCACTCCTTCACCCTTTTATAGTAACTATGGCAACATGACTTGAGGATTTGTTCAAAAAAAAGAAAGAAAGCTTCTCAAGGGTTGCCAACATTCACAGTGAAGTCCTTGGCTCCCTTTACACTTTCCTTTTATTTGCAAAGTCTATTTCCCCTCTTCATTTTACTCCCAACCGTCCACCATTTTTCTGTCAGTTTTCTGGTAATTTTCAAATAACCAGATTAGTGTGAAGAGCAGTGCTGGTATGAAGTGGTGGATGGAAGGAAAGAGTGCCAACAGCAGAGCCTGGCAAAAGCAACAAGACACCAGGGTGCATTTTAATTTGCCTGTTTGATTTAACTTCCACCATTCAGCAAGAGTGCATTTGAAGAGTTTTCGAAAGGTTACATCAGACTTGCGCAAATAATAATTTCTATATGATAAATGTAATGACAGAAACATTTTTTAAAAATCCAATAAAACTGCACTATATTATTCCTTTCTGTTTTCAGAAAATGCTACCATCCCGATTTAAAGATGGGTTTCATTGAGACTAAATTTTATAAATGATTAAACCAAGTAACTGCCTG
The DNA here is from genome assembly GCF_027474105.1 of Poeciliopsis prolifica. Taxonomy (NCBI): domain Eukaryota; kingdom Metazoa; phylum Chordata; class Actinopteri; order Cyprinodontiformes; family Poeciliidae; genus Poeciliopsis; species Poeciliopsis prolifica. The sequence continues at coordinate 5,050,185 of NW_026562407.1, read as the reverse complement.
TTTCTAAGATAAGAAAATTAAAATAAAAAACAGGCAAATTGTATGTGTCTGCGTTATTTCTGAGAAGTATGTGTGTGCTTCTGTTTTGTATTCCATCTTCTGTATAATTAGCAGTGAAAGGGTAGAAGGACGGAGGTGCATACACTGTTATAAATGAAGACTGTACATGAATGGAAGTTGTGTTTAATAAGTGCAAATTATGTCATTGTCTCAAGGCCTATTCAGTCTCTTCTACCATACCTGAGAACTCTGGAGCTCTTTTCATGTAATAGTTGTAACTTTGCAAATTAAAAACCACAGAACCAATTCTTTAAACTACTCCTGTTCTATTTTTGAGCACGTGATCTGCTGTGTTTACACTGGATGAAGTTCTGAAACAATAAAGTCTTCATAAATTAACATACCTTCTCACCTTAATCTAATAAAGTCATATTCCTCCTTGCAATTAATGGTATTTTAGGGATCCTTTACATATGCAATATGTTTTGATTTTCAGAAAAGTTTCCTTTTAGCTGTTAAATTGTTTGACCAATAAATATAGAAGGCCCACTTTCAGCCCCGAATGCTATTGCTAGTAGCTGACCAACTTGTGGCCTTTTTCAGTTCTTAGGATTAAATGCAGAGAGCAATTTATTTCTGTAATCTGTAAATCGCTGACTCAATACTCCTTAGTACAATAATCCTTCAGCTCTGATTCTGCTTGTTTTTCCATTTTGTCTCCTGCAACCTCTGCTGCACCATTTTTTTTTTTTTTTGCCATTTGTGACATTAACTTTTTTCAGGTTATATTTTCACTGCTTCTTTCTTATCAGCCTTTGATAGCTACTGGACTTTTCGAAATAAGAAAGTTATTTCAGCACTGGAAAATGTCAGACATTGGCTGTTTTGGTCATGTTTTTTTCTGGATGGATGCATACATAGACGCCTGAGTGTAGGTTGGTAGGTGGGTGTGTCAAAGCAGGCACATGTTGAAATGATGACTGGTACATGAATGAATGGATGGAAGGATGAAACAAAAGATGGAAGGGCTGGTGACGATGGACAATTATCTTTGAGCCATGGATTAGAATATTTTTGAATAATTTAAGATACTGACTTTTCTAGACTTTTCAGGAACCCAACACTTCCTCACTCATCTACGAAAAAGTAATTTAACTCCATGTACGGTACAATTCAATTCTGCGTGGAGTAGAAAAACCTTACATTTGCATAAAAGCAATCCTCCTTGTCAGCAATGATGACACTAGTGATGATACACAGACTGTAGCCGCCTTTGCACATTGTGACGTATACTAGACGATATTAAGTACAGTCGCAGACTGGGACACTTGGGATACAGTGCGGGCTGCATGTGAATTGAATGTCAATGTGGCTCTCGCGGCGCAATTATAGCTTTCACATCCCATTGTAGAAACAGGGCACCCTCTGACAACCCAACTCTCATACAGCCTCATGCTCGCAGAAGACCAAACTTCACCGCTTCAGCGTGTCGGAATCAGATTTATTTCTGGAGCCTAAGATTAAATAAGAACACGCAGGCATGGTGCTGACCAGCGACGAAATAAGTCTGCACTGGGAATATGCGGTGCAGGGGTTTGTTTCGCTACATGTGCGCTTCAGGCTATGTATAATTCATTTGAGTATTTCAAGATGATGAATGTAAACAAGAGTACATGTGTTTGTGCTTGTGTTTGCACCAGTCAACAAAGCTGCTCTTCCTTCAAATTAGAGACTCTACCAAGTTTCTTGTTTAAAAACAAACAAACAAACAACAAAAAAAGCCTACTTATTAAACCCGAGCACATCCATCCACACAGACGCACAACATGTAATCATGCCTGCTTGTCTTGGAAGTGTGCGTGCTTTGTATTGGTGCTGCTGCTTTTTCCAGTAAGGTGCCTGTCAGGGCTCCTGGGTGGGGTCAGATAGAGAGGGCATTAATCAAAACAGACAGGAGTAACCCTCCCTCGCGTCCCCAGGATGATGGTGCTTCTGCGAGCAGCAGGTCCCGCAGTCCAGATCTCTCCGCGATCAGAGCGCCAATTAAGAGACGGCCTGCTTCGCTCCTCGGCAGCAGCAGCGGGGTAGACAACCTTTTCTTCCCTGGCCTTACATCGCTCTCTGTGAAACAAGAGCCCAGGAGCATTAAGGTCCTGCTCGGTTTTGCTGCAAAGAACCCTCGCCACATTTTGAAGAGAAAATACATTGTTTATCTAACTTACATTAAGGCAGAGAAAAAAAGACAGGAGGACATAGATAGGTCTAATTATACTTGAGATGACATCATGCTCGTAAAAATAAAAGATAATCAAGAGGTAGTAAGATGGTCTCATCGTTAACAGCAAAAATATCATTCAGTGTTTTAATTTCACTCATCAAATTGCCGGGCCTTAAGTCTTTTTTCTTTTTCTTTTTTTCCAGAGAACACTAATGATCAGTTTTAGCCTTCAGCATATTTATTCATGTGTAAATTACACTTAGTTCCCTTTTTTATGTTGCCAGTGCATTTCCTCAACTATTGTGTGATGCATTACCTCCCACACTCCTGGCTCTCTTCTCCTGTTCACCACCAGGCTTTGTTGAACCTGTCACGTGCACGCTTTCACATGCTCGCTCTTGGTTATTCTCATTGGAAAATGGGAGCTTGTTTACTTAGTCCTCCTCCAGTGTGAATCAATTTATTTCCAAGAAAAAGTTCTGCCTTTCAAGTCTTTTGCATCCACAGTTATTTTTTTTTCTTTTTGTTATGTTCAACTTGTATATTTTCTTCTTAATTTAAATGTATATGTGGCAGCATGCAGCAAGTTTTGTGGAGATGCTCTTATGCATACAGATAAATGTATTCAGTTTTGTTTTGTTTTTTTTGCATTTCATTGGAATTTTAAGAAATTGAATTACACAAAGTAGTACTTAATTGTGGTGGAGTGATTTGTTTGTTATTTTAACCTACTTTACTATTATACTCAATCAAATATGTTCAAAAGTGGTCTACCACATTTCTCTGGTGCTCGAACTGTAACAAAATATGATTGAGGTGGAAACATGTATGTGACTCTTGGTGGACTTGGTCAAAAAATCCCTAGAACAAAAGGAATTTTTAGGTTGTATTATTTTCGTAAGTATGTCTTTTAGCAGATTTCTTGTCTTTGTCATGTGACATCACTACCAGAAAATATCAAACACTTGTTCCCACGATCTGTCAAAAGTATTTAAATTGCTCTTGAGTTAATAAGCTGCAAGGCACTTTTATCAAAATTGGATTATTTCTGACTATGTCAGGAAAAAAAAGAGTTTACCCTGTCAATATGTCCATTTAACTTTCATTTAAGACTAAAAAGACAACCCTGTGAACACAATTAATAGCACAATCTACTTAGAGCGAAGAGATTCGGCACGCAGTTGGATATAGAAACTACTGACCATTTAAACATTGAGACAATGTGAGAAACAGATGAAGTGAGAGGCTGGTGTGGGCTGAAAGAAAATTTCGCACTAATGTTATTTAAACTCAGAGTGGTAAAGACGCCTGTACACTGCATTAGTCCCACATGAGTCATGGACAAAATAACTTTTGTTATGTTGGGAGTGAATCACTAATATCAAAACTAATTCCTCGTGAACATCAAAATTGCAACATTAAAAGTCTTTTGATTCTTAGTTAATTTTAGGAACTAAATTCAAAATGTTCTGGTCATGTTGCCCACAAGCAGCTCCTCCATTATTGTGAAGTTTACATTTAGCGCAGCTTGGCAAATGGTGATTTCAAAGTTTGTCTAAGACAGATTAACATCCTGGCTTAAACAGATTGAGTCTGTGAGACATTCTAAAAAAATATGACTTTCATTACTTTCGGTAATTGTAACCTAAACCAGAAACATCTGGAAGGCAGCCAGCACCTCATCAAAGTGGAGTACAGTGAAAGTTGAAGCTAGTATAAGTTGCCTAAATAATCTGACGTTGGTGAACAAGATGTGAAATTTTTTAACAGTCAGATCCCGACCCATCTATCATTTTCCGCTTATGGGAATTTTGGTCACTAAGGCAATAGAACAGGTGAAGGACAGAAACCCAGACATCAATCTGACCTTCGGGATGCCAAAGCAGCAGCATTGTCTCTGCTTACTAGAGAGATGATGTAGTGATGTTAGCCAACATTATCACAATTGTAGTAAAGTGGAGGACTCACTTATTCTGACCAAAAATAGTGGACACAGATGTAACTTGGGCTAGAGACTCATAGGTGAGACTAAGAGAATGAAGAAATGTTTTGTCATGAGACTCAGCATTGTGACAAATGTCAGGGTGATGAGAATCCGTTTAACAATGTTTCTCCCATTTGGCTTTTGAATCAAGGCGTTAAAAGTTCATAAACTATCATCGATGTAGATTTTCAGGTGGCAGAAGCAAAATGGCATGCTTAAATAGGGCCTTTGTCACTTCCTATAGACAATTAAATATGGATGATGGACAACAACTTCTGCTGCATTTTCTTCAAAAACCAGGTTTAGTGATACAGTCTAGTTCCTCTAGACTGCATCACATCCTTGAAGCAGTTACACAAATTAGATTTCCTTGCTTCTCACCGTTTTCTCTCTCTATATCCCACTATCTCATTGTATTTTACTTCTTTTGCACTTTCTCCCTCACCAACCTCATGCACCGCTGTCATAGATCAAGCTCAGTTTCCTGATATGATTATGTATCATTAGCCAGTTCAGGCTTTTGGGCTAGCCCAACACTTAGCAAGAATAAGTAAGATTCATGGCGCAGCCTGCTTCAAACAGATAAGATTCTCCTCCAATCTTTGTCCTCATTTAAGTCGAATTGAACTATACTTACGTGATCTACTTCTAGGTTGGACTTTAAATAATAAAGAATGGCATGGCTATGTGTCTACATGTGGGTCTCTATTTGTCTCTGTATCTGTCCATCCATCTCCTGGTCTCTCTCCCTCGATGCCCTGCAGCCATCTTCACCCTCAGCGGTGTAGTCGCTAAAGAATCTAAAGTTTAAGCCATGGCTGTCTCGCATGGGAAATATGAGTTGACTGGCTATTGGATTACTGTTTCTGGGCTTCACATCAGGAGGTTATCAGATTCCCTGAGGTTGAAGGAAGAGAGGGGATGGAGTGGGGGAATGATGGAATGTGTGCTGCTTTTTTCTCTGCGTGTTATGTGGATTTATCTATTTTTTCTGTCCACTTTGCAGCTTTTACTTAACATTAAAGCATTTGTGAACAGCCATTTCCAAAAGTCTCTTTGAGGGTCAACATATTATTTTGTGCGGTACATAAAAAGTGAGAGGTCTCTCTTTACGTTATACTCATCGTCATGATTGCAGCCAGTCCAGTGAGCTTATGTAAAGAAAAACAATGTAGGTAGCTTTCACAAAACACCCTGGAAATGACATTGTGTGCACCCTAGTTAAGTCAAAATATGATGTAATTGTTAGTGCATAGACAGCATGGTTGCATTTTCAGACATAGACCTCCGGATACCGCGTTATCAAAATTTTTGCTGCGGATGGTATGTTACTTGGCAAGAGCTTGCAGTCAGCAATTTTTACAGGAAGAAACAACTTGTCACCAAGACAGAACACTGAGACAGTGGCCAACATCTATTTAGCTAACAGTAACAAGTGCAAGGACAAAAATATGTGCAATAAATACAAAAGTAGATGATTTAAATGCAACCTTTGTGCATTTAAAACATGTACCAATGCAATAATGCCAAAAAAATCATTTTATTATGAAAATATCAATACAGTTCACTCTGTCTGCATTCAATCCTTCAGTACAAGTCAAGCACCGTTCTCATGTTTTAGTATTCCTATCTCCTGAGAGTATGCACCATTTTATGATCAAACCTTTAAATTTTACAGTGCAACATAACATCAATCTCACATTGATTTTCTAGCAAGTACTCACCTTATGAACATACCACGCTTGTCCCATTACAACCACAAGCTTGGACATATTTCACTGGGAAATGCTCAGACATTTACGATAAATACTTTGCTCTAAATGATTCCATTGTAGCTCTGGTTGTATGTTTATTTTTATTGTCCTGCTGGAAGGTAAACCCCTTCCCTATCTCTCAAGCCATTCCAAGCCTCAATCTGGATTCATTTCACAATGTGTCCTCCTTGTATTTGGCTTCATCCACCTGACCATCAACTCTAACTAGCTTCTCTTTCCCTGGTGAGAAAAAACTTATTCATGGCTTTCGGTGTTTGGTAATGTCTAGGGAGGTTTGCAGTTGTGTCATCATTCTCTTTAAATTGTTGAATTGAATGATTGTGCCCAGTTGATTTTTTGTTTTGGGGTGGGGGATTTTATTATAATTCAAAAGGGGGGACCAGAAAATCTTTGAGAACCACTGACCTAACCTAACTGACAACTTGATTTCTGATCTATCTTCTGTGTTCCTTGATCTCCATGAGGTTAACTCTCCGGTATTCTCTAACAGAAGTCTTTACAGAACATTTAAATACATACTGAGATTAAATTACGCACACATGAACTCTATTTACTAATTAGATAAGTTATTAAGGGAATTTGATGACCAGGATTTAATTTAGGGATATGTTAGGGGATTGCTTTGTGGTTGTATTGTGAATGAAGCTTCCAAAGGTGAAAAAAGTTCCAAAACTGGGGAAGAAAATAGCTGGTGCTTGCCTTCTTTCTCAGCCTTCAGCTAATCTTGTGTGTATACAATCAACAATTTAAAATGTGTTAAGTTATGAACCAGCAATCATTAAAAGCTGTCAGCTTAACCGGTAGTCAGGCGAGATTTTACTTTACCCATTATATTTCACTTGACAAAATAATCAGTCCTAGTATTGTTGTACGTTTTTCTAATTAGGAGGATCAACTTTTATACCCTGGCTGAAGATTTATTATTATTTTTTTTTAAAACAGCTTTTTTAGATGGAAATCCACCCTGATCATGACTGAGGCCCCTTGGTTGCTTACGCTTTACTAAGTCAGGGTAAGCACTTTATCCAGTAGCCTTTAACAGCACGGAGCAGCAATGCTGCGAGTGCGCAGAGCGCTGCTTTGACACTGAGTAGCAGCTTAACAGGCTTATATCGGAGCAGGGGAGCGAGTCAATCAGCTGCTATTGAGTGACTCTGTAATGGCCAGCCTGACCATCACACTCCCCAGAGAGCCAGTTTTATTTTCCATTAAGACTGTCATTACGCTGGGAGGCACGACACCGCCTCCATGTGAGACTATCTTATGACAGAAGCAGAATTTTTACTTGTAGCTACAGCTGTGTGAGAGAAAATGTTTCCTAAAATTCAGGTGAACTGCAAGATGTATTCAGAACATGTGATGCTTTCATGTTTTAGTATAAATCATTGAGGATTACCACTTTAATATATTCAGTGTCAGCTCAAAAAAAAAAATCATTTAATCTGAGGTCACCTTGTGTCCCAAAACAACTGGAGAAACATGATGCGATTTCTTTCATCCATTTCACCCCGTAGAGAAATGGAGCCATTAGGTTTAATCAAACATCGCTGTAATTGAAGGGCCTCCCATCTTTATGAAGATAATTACTAGAAACATCAGGCTACATGAATTCTGCCCGTACAACCAACCTTCAGCATAGACCACAAGACTTGACATCCCTCTTTACTAGAGGGCAATCCGTGCCATGAAGTTGATTGGAATAATTAGTCAAAATTAGCCACGGATTTCCCCCATAGAAGAATTAAATGCTAGTGAGTTGCTCACAATTACTCTTGTTACATCTTCAGTGCCTCATTGTTTCATTCACAAAAGAACAAAGGGGACTTTGGATGACAACCCAATCTATTTCTACAGCTTTGCAAATGACTTACTCTAAATTATACTTGACATAGTTGCCCCGTGATGATCTGGCAACCTGTGCAGGATGTACCCCAACCTTCAACCTATGACTCCAGGAGATAGGTACCACTGCCTTGATCCAGCAAGAATAAGTAGACAATGGATGGATAGATAATTGACATCCAGTGATAAACTATAGATAAATAAATAATCTTACATTTACTGACTAATAAACATTTGTGTGATGATACTTTCCAGACAGTTCGGAGAGGATTTCTGTTAAATTTCTTTGTATTTACTGTTTGTTGCTTTGAGTAGTGCAAAAATAATGTTCATTAGTTTAACTGACTTTAAACAAAGTTACTAAGCTAAACTAACAATCTTTGAGTCACATTATTCTCAATCAATCAAGCAATTATGTTACCTTCTGTTTTTTTGGCTACTGGCCTTGGAATGACTCATAATCTATATGAATGAGATCGACGTGGTTGCGAGTGACAGACTACCTGTAAGACTTGATCTCACATAAGCAGAAACGCCTGGATGGATGGGTAGAATTTAAAAAAGCAAGGTATAATACATGGCTAACAAGAACACTACTCTCAGTAGTCATTGTAGATCATTTTAACTGTACAAGTACTGTAAGTAAAACTCTCCAATGAGTACATCAGGACTAAATGTAGAGCCACAGAAGCTTCCGTCGATGTAGTATAAAGTCTATGGAACTTCAGTTGTGCTGGATGCCGCAAAATGAGTCGCATTTAGAATGACAATAGCAGAGAGAGAGGCATGCGACTCTGAGGGAGGTTTGTTGTTGGGACGCAGATGGCAGCAGCTGCGGTCACAGAGCCTTCCCAACTTGTGCTTCAGCAGTGACTGAACTAACACCTGTGAGTAGATCTTTGTAAAAGACATGAGTAAATAGCACATTTGAAAGCACACATTTGATGTCTGTGATACATCCTCTGCAGTGTATTATGTAAAGAAAAGCAGAAGAGCAACCTTTCCCCAGGCAACTGAGAATATAAATACACCCTAGTCTCGTCTAAGAATTATGCACCATAGAATGGCTGTTATAGTGGGACACGTATGGAGACCTCTCATTACAAATTAAATTGGAGAGGGGGGAAAAGTCCTGAGCTTTGGGTAAAGGGATGGAGTGAACGATGAGTGGTCTGTTTTCATATTCTTAACTGGAAGAATTAGTTTTGTTGTAAAATGACCAAATAAAATTTTGGATTCCATATAGTATGATATTACATAAAGTATAGCCTCTGCAGGCTCCACATTTACACCTCATTTAAACGCCAATAATGACTTATAAACCTTTTTGAACACCATCAGTAAAATACCACAAAACTTGTGGTGACGGTAAGCAATCATTTGTGTTGTTTCATTGACTTTACATCAATTCCTTCTGCTGAGCATGCATGTTGTGATAGAGGCGAGAAAAATCTCCCTTTTGAACAGGAGGAATCCTCCAGCAGAACCTGGCTCAGTGCAAGCTGTGATTTTCCATGACTGACTGTGGTTTGATCCACAAAAAAGAAACAGAAGAGCTGATGTAGGAGTATTTTCTATGTTAATAAAAACTGAAAAATGGTAATAGCGGGAGGGAGAGATTGTTTAGTTGTTGGCAGCATTATCTCAGCGGATGTCCTCTTCCAGGAAGGTACCACAGCCAAACTGAATGCCAGACCAGATGTAGGTTCTATGGAGACAAAAAAGACTGAGAGAAAACATAAAGGTTATGGTTGAAATAACAGCAAATAATGTAAATTGGAGAACAGAAGAAGAAAAAAAGTGATCAGTTTGTCTTCCAGTAGCTTAAGCCTACAAATGGATAAATACATATAGCTCAGCCTTAGAATGAGCAGTAAAAAGGAGAACCACGTCTCTGGATTGTATGCCCCACCAGATCGGGGTGTACACTCTACCTCTCTCAACAGCCCCACTAACCACAGTGTAGCCATCTTCTCATTGCTACTTTATGCAGAAAAATGCATCGTGCCAAACCAAAAATTATCTCAAAATGTTTTTTCAACATGACAAAGATTTCACTGTACTACAGAGGCCTCCATAGTAACTAAAACACCCCAGTAGTGCACTTCTGGGTGGTGGTATAACCTCAAGGTAGCAAAACATCAAGTTGTGAAAGCCATATTTTCTGCAGCAGCTCCTATCAATCATAACAATATTGATTAAAATGCTGCAAAGAATAACATTTATGAAGTCAACACAGGTTCCAACCCAGTACAAGCCAGATCTTCTTGATAAAGTGCCACGAGTGTAAAATAAATATATGTCAAGCATCAATTAAGCTGTTCTGCATGAAACTTCCACTCTTGCCAGGTTAGGTTAAAGACCAGCTGAAATATAGCTGTAGAATATAGCTCTTTGTCCCAGGATCCCAAAGTCTCATCAGCCCTTTGATGAAACATCCCTGTCCGCTGAACTTTGAGTGATCGCCCTCTCTGGGACTCGGCAGAGTGTCAAGAGAATGGATGAGGTGGTGCAGACTGAGTGACAGCTAACAGGCAGTGGCTGCTCCCCCTCAGAAACAGCCATTCAGCCAAGCCAACCTGACAATAATGGAATAATAAGTACATTTTAAGATGCAGACAATGCTTGGTGAATTTTGACACTTAACGACTCCCCTTGCCAACTTTCCAAAGATGCTTCTCCTTATTGCTACCATTACTCATTATGAAGACAGAACTGTATCATTTCTTGACATACATCTGTTCTGCATGTTTTAATTAGTTATACACCAACAACCTGGTAGGATATCACACATATGGTAACCAATACAAGTAAATTGTTATGGATCTTTGATATTCTTCCTGTATGAAGAATAACAAATATCAAGCGATAATTTTGGCCTTCCCACGCACAGGATATCAGGAAATCAATATTGCTTTCCTGTGTATATGCCCATGCTAGGTGGGTCTAATTGAAATGTATGAGGGAGCCTGCTAAATGATCTGTGCAGGCAAGGGAGCCGGAGTGATTGCAAACACATGGAATGGGTCCTTAGACAAAAGAAACATTTGCTGTGAGAGAAAACAGACAGAGCAGCAGCAGCGAGAAGGTGAGAGAAAGACAGAGAGACCTGAGAAAGCAGTCAGTCATTTCGCCCAATGGCACGTGGTGCTGCTAAATGTTCACACAAGTGGACACAGATTAGACATTTCTAATCTGTCCACTTGACAGATTTATAGCTCACTGCACAAGATAGTTAGAAAGTGGAAGGTAAAAAATCAGGTCGAGACAGATGTGGGTGTCTGGTACATTATCAACCAATTAGAAACAAATGAAGGCATGGCGTTGAAACTCATTCTCAGAGGTTGTCACATTTGCAGAAACATGACGCTTTGACCCGCATAGACGGGATCAGAACTTGTGAATTCAGGTTACAGTCATTTCTTCCGCTTTTCCTCGCTTATGCATCCATCTCTCTTGCTATGTCTACATCTTTCAATAAACTATTGACATCTTGCTTAGCAATGACTGCAAGAATAATGGCTATGTACCATTCAGAATAACCAATGAGAAGCTGGGGCATTTTTCCAGCTTTCGCCGCAGAGCTGGTTCAATTCCACACATTTGGCTTACTTGGGCTTTAACCTTTAGGAAAAGAGTGTCATCCCCTGTGCAAGGAGCTGGCACATTAGCACTCCAGTGATCCATGATGGTTAGTCACAATCTTTTTGGGGTAATGTGTCACAACAAGATGGAAACATGTCCATCAGCCTCAAATCACCACACTGACAAGCAGTTATCTTTTAACATGCTCAGAGGAGGATGTAATGACTAATGTAGTGATGCTGCCGCATTTAAATGATACTGATCATCATTTTTGCACGCACATTTAATTCAGAACATTGCTTTCAGCAATTGTTTTCACTCGTTTTGAGTTTTTGCATGTTGCATTCAAACATGAAACTCATACCAAGGTCAGTTTGAGCCCGTTTCACTAACTAAGGTGAAAAACTGCAGGTTTGCCTGAAAAACTAGTGTTTTCCCTTTGTTAAAGCTCATCATATTTACAGATTTTCACAAAAAATTTCAGTTGTAATACATTCATGGTGTACAGATGAAAAGAAGAGTTTCTCCTGCTTTTGCCATCACCTTGGTACCAACAGCGATTCCACTACATATCACTGAAATTATTGTTAAAAACAAGAGCTCTATACACAAGTTTGAATTTTATTAGGGGTTTTATTTAACCCCTCTAATATTTACTAAAATTTTCTTGAGAAAGTTCCAAAAGAAAAACAAGAAACTGGCAAGGTTTTGCAGCCTTGAACAAGGTTTTGAAATTAGCCTGTTGTGTAGTTATTCTCGAATCAATTTGGATGTGCATTTGGAATTATTGTTATTTCCTCTTTTCCAATGAATTGGTGCACCTAGTTCTTGTTTTTAAAATTAATTAAATGTTTACCATGATACATAAAGAATGCATCAGTAAACGTAGCAATACAAGCCCAACATTTCAAGTGAATGTAAACTTCTGAACTGAATTGCATTTTCATGAGCAAGTCCGAAAGAAACAAATCCTCTAAACTTGGCTGGGAAGAGTTTACAACATTACCAAACTTATGAGAAAGGGGATTATTTCATGACAGCCAACAGGCAATAGTCATTCCTCGAGGCTATAAACAAAACTGGAGACACCTGCCTACGGCCTAAGTGAGGTTTATGGGGAAATGTCAAATGTGCTGATTGACATTCTATCCTTGAAGCGAAAAAAAAATCCATGTGCAGTCATTCAGGGTGAGTGTTTAGTCATGAATTGTGAAAATGTTTAGTATTACATATGAGGTCTAATATCATGAGCAGCTTGAGTTAATAGGACACCTTAGCCTAAGGGTATAGCAAAGTCCATCCATTCTTACAGAAATCTCGTGAATATAATATACTTATAAAACATACTTATTCTGGTGAATATAATGTTAATGCGATAAATGTCAAATAAGTTAGCAAATACATCTTGCTGATTTATTTGTTTCAGAGATGTATGTTCTGCAAATCTGAGCTATTTTATGGATACTAACGTTTACATAGGTCTGTCTATTTTTATATGGGTTGACATGTAAAAAAAAAACAATTGACAGCCAGGACTGATTTGGAGAGCACAGAGTTGATTGACATCATCTGCACTAAGGCTGAAGAGTTATTTTTTCCCACTGTCATTTTTGGTATTTCACCAATTTTCCTGTTTTTCCACTCCATTCTCGTTCCCAGTCTGCCACTACAGTGTTTTTGGAGCGTACATGATCCAGCAGAATGTGTACGGATTTGGTAATCCATTTGTTTAAATATATTTGACATGTTCATTAAGCTGCTAAGCCACACACCCTCACATTTTTCTCTTTTCTCTTTCAATCCTCCTACCAAAAGCTGCTTTTTCTTACCGCATTGAGACGGTAATTACCATGCAGTCAAATGAGAGGATGGCAAGCAGAAACACAAGCGTTCTCTGTGGCTGCCTGCCAGCCGAGCTACTTACACTGTAGAGCACACAGTGCCCAGACACTACAGGCTAGATAGGGATTGCATATTATTCTGCCTTCATAAGCTTATAAAGATTGTATCTCCGACTGGGGACATTATGTGAACATAATATGGCACCCTGACATTCTGCAGATTATGTATTTTTGGATTTTAGGTCAGTAACACAACAATATACACTACAATAATCCTTTTTTTTTGATTGAAAGAATGTTAAGTATTTTCTCAAACACTTTAAATTGGGCTTGTTCCAGTTTCTAAGTCAAAATCAATGAAGAAATAGAGCTGTCCTAATTGATGCAGCACATTTTATCCACAAAAGGGAGGCAATGAAAAATAATCACACAGAAAAGCAGAAATAAGGAAAACAAAAGGAAATAAGCTAAATGAAACTAAGCGCGGAAAAGAAAGATTTACATAATTGTGTCACTAACAGAGTTAATGTTGTTTTGAAGGAGTAAGAGGAATGAATTATCCACAAAAGGGAATATAACTAAAAATTAATTAATTGAAATAGGGATATAATTCAAACAGCTGGTAGAAAATCGCAGTAATCATAACAAGAGCAGGAGTTTTTAAAGAGACGCATGCACAATTTTGAGGATTTAAATTACAAAGTCAAATTTCTTTTTGGTCATACTTCATATACAGTAGTATACAGCATATTTAAAACAACTTAAGGTAAGATGTTTACTTGATTGTACTGGGAATACCATTATGGCTGGGAAATGTGCAATAGGCCACCTTCAAAGGCCATTTAATAAGAGAAAGAGAAAATGCCTTAACTTTACTTTTTAAAAACAACAACTTTAGAAAGAGATGCATAAAGCATCATTACAATTGACTGGCCAGGATCTGCAATCAGTACGTCAAAATCTTAAAACCTGATCCAGATGGTGAACATATCATACAAATTCTTTAGCAGGTTGTACTGACACCATTACGCCATAGTAGGACAGTTGTGACAGACCTTAAGAAGACTTGAATAATCCATCCATCCATTTTCTGAGCAGCCTTCTCCCTAACGGGGTCGGGAGGTGCTGGTGCCTATCTCCAGCTGCGTTCCGGGCGAGAGGCGGGGTAGACCCTGGACAGGTCGCCAGACTGTCGCAGAAGACTTGAATAATCATCTTCATATTTGATAAGTTGTTGAAAAGTAAAGTCTGAAGATAGTCAAAAGGAAACTGTACTTTTCTACAGATGTATGTGGGACATTCCTTCAGGCCACTTGAGCAAATTTATTGTGTCCCTTTTGAAGAGGCAAATTCTGTCTGCTATAAAAGAGGCTAAACAATCTTTAGCGGTTAGAGGTCTACTTATTTCATCAATTTGAATTCCACGTTTTTTTGTCAGTACGATTTATTTTGAGCTTCAAATCAAAACAAATCTGATTCAGCTAAAATTTGTATTAAATGAGAGCTTTACAAAATCAGCAGATAACCACAAAATCTCTTAACGGTGCATCTCCATCTGTGACATTTTCATTGATTTTGAATGAAGAAAATGAAAAGTTCTTCACCGCATTTCCTCTCCAGGAATGTTGGGCACTCTACGCTTGTTTACCCGCCTGCTTTTCAAGCATGCCCGGTGCCAACTTGGCACATTACCCTGCCGCTCCGCTGGTGTCGGCAGCAAGCCATCTCCGCCAGCTCCATGATTGCCGTGATCTGGGTCGGCAAGAGTATTACATGGCCACCTGGAAAGAGGCGAACACCTGGGTGCAGCTTAGTGCCCAGCTCAACCATAATGCAGGTCTTTTCTCTGCCAGTGTACACAAACTCCCTCCTTTCTCCATCGCGCTCTCTCTGGGTGGGGACGTGCGAGCTATAAAAAGAGGAAGAAAATCTCTCTGTTCAGTGTGCAACCTCTTTTCGGACCAGGTGAGCTGAATTGGATCTGCCAAATGATTATTCCGTGAAATGTATTGAAGTGAAGGAGTGGCTAAATCTACCACAGATGTTTTGCATGTTTTGTATTTTGGAGCCCTGTTGCCAGAACAGAGATGTGAGTTGTTTGTTGTGGACACTTACATTAGGTCTGTTATTCGCATAACTACTTTAGTGGTCACGAATCAAAACTGAAGTATGCCAACCAGTCTTAACAGCTCTTGTAGATCTTGTAGCTCTTGTAGCGCTTTACCGCTACAAGAATTTTTCTCAGTACTATGGCCTTTTGTGATGTCTTTGAGTTATATTTAAATCAGGAAGGTTTGTTTATTAGTATTTGTATGCTCAATCCTGCAAAACAAAAAAACCCACAGTGGCCTGCAGCCAACCACGATAACATCACCATAATCTGGTTGACCTTTGTCGCCACATTTCATCAACGAATGCATTTTTTCTTGGCAGATTTATTATTTTGTTTAACAGAGGCTTAATCCTTAATGCTTTTCTTATTTGAAGAGATAAATTCAGAAAAGGGAAAAATCTATTTTGTTGCACTATGCAAATAAATCTGTTCTTTTTTTTTCTGCTGGTGGTTCCTCTTAAAAACACATACAACAATATACAACCATGTAAGTGAATCAAAATAAACATTATATGTTTATTTATAAAGAGATGAACACACAGGGGAGGGTGTTAAAAAAATCAGTTTAGTTCAGTTTATCCCTGTGGTGCCAATTTATTACGCAAGCTGTCTCAAGAACCTCCCCTAAAGACATTGTGTTTACATAAAAATGTGAACAGGTTATTCAGTCCAATCACATTTAAACTCTATCAAGAATATACATACTTTATTGTTGTTTTTTTTCAATTCTTAGGTATTTATAGCTTAGTTATTATCAAGGTGGCATGGTCCCTCCTGAGAATATGATTCTATGACAGCCTTTAGTAATAAATGCAGTTATAAATGATGGAATTTACACAAAAGTTTCAAAAACATGTTTAATTTGATTCATAAATACTTTATTGTTCCCATAGATAAATTGAATGTGGTCAAGAAGTAGTAGATGCTAATTGCTGTGTGTGGGAAGAATTTCTTGCAGCGGTCTGGAATGCAGCGACTCTGTTGAAGCCTCTGACCCAAGACACTTTTCTGAATAAATGTCTCACAAAGAGGATGTTTAGTGTGGTGTGCAATTTTCTTGACTTTATGATGACTCCTGTGTATCATAATCTCTAGATGTATTCCACAGAACAGAACCAGCCTTCTTTATGAGGTTGTTTACCCTTTTTAATTTCTTGGTTCTGATGCTGCTACCCCTACAGATGTTGGCAGAAGAGATGAGGCTGTCAGCAGCAGACTTATAAAAAATGTGCAGCATCTTTCTGCAATCACTGAAGACCTTATCTCCTTCAAGAAGTTCAGTCTCCTATGTCACTTATGCCAGACAACTCCAGTCTCGTCTGTTGTCCAGCTGAGCACCAAGATATTTCAATTCCTCCATCAAGTTCACTTCTTTCCATGATGGAAATAGGGTTTTACCTAAAACTTGCATCTCTTGACATCTACAATAAATTCTTTGCCTTGTTTAGATTCAAGTTCAGATGATTGTGAACTTGAATCACCATCATCAGCTACATAATGACAAATTGTGTCTTCATTACATTTTCTTACAGTAGTAAGAATTCCTAAAAGCAAATTTAATTAAGTATATGCTGCATTATTCCAGTAGTAATAAGGTATTTAAAGAGAAATTGAAATAGAAACTAATCTGTGCTAACAGTTGTCTTATTGGTCTAAGAATCAGTTCAATCGTGTTTGGATTTCACAAAAAATGATTGAGCACGCAATAATAATGACAACAGTAACATATGTTTGAATAACTAAAAATAGTTCTACATATTGTATATCTGCTCCTTATAAATTGCAAGAGATAAAACTGACTGTCAGATGCGAATGCTCAGACGGATAGCAAATTACCCCGGAAGAGATGCTGTCAACAGTCAGTCTTAGATTTCTCTTTGTTTCTTTCTGAAAAATAAAAACTTACAAACAGCGGGATGCAAAGCCATGCCAAAGAAAACCTGGGGAGGTAAAATGTCTGACCTCCAGTGATCTTGACAAAGGACGTCACTGGAGGCCATCAGACTCAGACGGCTCTCAAAGGCATTCATCAGAGCATCCAGGCTAATCTTTTGAAATCATCTGAAGCATTGTGGCTGTTTGGGGAGGAAGGAAAAAAAAGTACAGAGATATAAACAGTGATTGAACACAGATGCACTGGAGCGATAATAACAGTAGCAGGAGAGTTACAGTGCATGGAGCACAACAGGAATCGCTTGAAAAGGTCATACAGGGGGGGAAACGGCATCAATAAACAAAACCATACCACTGCCCAGCTAATGAGGTGGGAGAAGCAGTTACTGGGTTTACCATACCTCAGGATTTGTGCTAATTACTACTCCTGTGGGTGATTGTAAACAGGGAATGTCCACTGCCAATGTGTGCTTATATAAGCAATCAATGGCTTTAATTAGACTATTATGTGGGATTCAGTCCCTGAAGACTGCTCCCAAGCTTTAGGCAGGCTTATTGTTTGCCTTTGTGATTACGGAAAATGCAGCACATCGGAGGTCAGAGGATTGAAACCGTTAACGATGTCTAGTCTGATTTTAGAGGCCATACCTGTAGAGGCCATACCTGATGCACTGCTTTGCTAATAGCAGCCATAGTTGAGGTGATTACAGCTTGCAAGAGTATGCAAGACTTACTCTTTCATAAGAGTAAGTCACTGTATTGCAGAAAAGGAGGGAATCCCAATACAATTTGAGCCCTTTATGTCTGTAGTGTATTCATCTAATCCAGAAAAACTTCAGCAACTCCAGGAAGCTGGGTGTAAATATGGATCAAAATCTCTGAATGTCTTCAGAATCTTGCGTAGCGTATTCTATTAAGAATGAGGGCAATTATGAATGTGAAAATCTTTGATTCACTTTAATATTGCTTCTTAGTCTCTTTTTTTCTTTTTACATGCCGTCAGTCAGTCTTGCACCTGTCATCAAGAGTAGCTTTGTCATTGTGGTATTACCAAAATAAATAACAAACCAAACATAAGATTAAGAATTAGCTGACATGTTATACTCATTGGGTCCTAGCTAAAGGGCATATTAAACATTTTAAAAGTTTATTTATCTGGGAATCATTGCTTAGCTTAAAGTCCCCTGAAATTTATTCCATTATCCTACAAGGGTGTCATTTTTGTGGTGAACTGAAAGGCACAATTGGCTTCCTGCCTGAGTCGCAGTCGCAGGCATGTAGATCCAATAACACTGCGTTTACTGAACAAACATGCTGAAAAAACACTATGGCGCTTCTGTCTTCATATTCAGTGTGCCACATCATGCAGATTCACTGACCCCCTTTAGAGCTGAAAAGCTGTGAAATAGGAAACTTTAATGTGGGTATTATTTTCAGTGAGCTTTTTATCTTAAGGACTTGGATTTTTATAGAAACAACCAAGGTGACATAAAGAAGGGGTTCTTGGCAGGAGCTTTCATCCAGGATGGAAAAAAAAGAGAGAGATGTATTGTGGGAAGGTAAAAGACAACACTGGAAAAGCAGGTAATGAGGAAGGAGAGAGGATGATGCCAAAAGGGGAAGGGAGTGAGCTCATTGAAAAACTAATGCATAGAGCAGCAAAAATGATCCAGGTGAAAGACCAAATGAGAAACAGAACATCAGAGCTCAGGAGGAGGAGGGGAGCTCTGTAATAACTTCATGCATGTTTAGGCACAGAGGAAATACCATTAAATGCCCAGAGGAAGAGGGTACTATGCACCATACACAGTATACACTACAAAAAGAGATGACCCAGTGCAATATATTCCATGAGTGTGGAGAGTTTGAATGTAAAATTATCCGTTATGTCTTTAAGCCACAATAGATGAGTCTAGAAACTGACGATCAGATGGGCCCCACCTTATTTAGAGTGAAAGACAGCATCTTCTCCTAAATTGTTCAATTTGTTTTCTGCAGAGCAGACACAGCCTATTTGATAAACCAATAATTGATAGATTTGTTGAGAACAAATGACATCCCAGTCCAAAAGGGTTCAGAAGAGCTAGGTTACTCCAAAAAAAAAAAAAAACATCCAGCTCCCAGGCCTCTGGTAAAGAACCTTAGTTTACGGTGAAAAGCCACCCACCCACCCGGTCCAGGGGAATAAATTGTTAGGCCAGGACTGGAAAAAGATTGTTTAAGCTCACAGGATGATAGTATCTATATCTGCCCAATTTTAACAAACTCCTTACCTGTTCTCAGATGCCACTTAAAACTAGCACTGTTGGGTGGAAAATTTCTACATTTCTCAAACTAAGGTTGAAATTTCTGCTGCAAACTGTGATGGAACTGTACAGTATTTTGATGTATTAAATTAATCATAATTTTACTTGATAATGGAGATATTCACAACAGCTAATCACTTGTGAATGCCTGCATACAAAGAAATGACTAATAACTGTGACTCTAACACATACAGATAGACACCTGGTTATGTGACTGGGTTGTTTGGTGTACAGAAGATAAATATTGTGTGCAGTTTACTTCCCCCTCCTTCACCGTCTCTCACTGCTAAGCACACACTCGCACACAAACTCCTCTCGTCTCACCAGGGAAAATATCCACTGTCAGTGCGAAAGATGGAGTGGAACAGATGGCATCAAAATGATTGAAACCACCTACAATAGTTTCCACAACTTCCCCATCCTTTTCTCCCTCACACGATGGATATCTCGCTCTCTTTCTCTTCACCCTCTTGTTATTGCCCAGCTCTAACCATCGTCTGGATGCATCATCCCGGCCCGTTTCAATGCCATCCAGTCTCAGAGTTCTTGCCAAAGAGAGTCATGCTTTTTGGAAGCCCCACGGTGAAGCACAAAGTCAGCCAAGAGGAGAAAAGGGGGAAGGGAGGGCAGGATTTTCATTTATTTTTTATTTTGTTCATCCAACAGCTTAAAATCATTCAGCTTAGGTAGAACATTTTTCCACCATCAACTAAATGTTGTTGTTGCATACAATCCCAAGGCACCTCTTGCCTCTTAAACGTTCTTTTCTCTTCTCTCTCCGCTCCAATCCGCCTCTTCCTCTATCCCAGCCACACCTTATCGCACCTCCTCAACACCAGGACAGTTTGCTGAGCGCCACTCATGTAAATGAGATAGTTAGCAGATCAAAAGACATGGAGAAGAATTTTTAATTGCACAAGAGGTGTTGATTAGTGTCAGAGAAGGAGAGACGTGGCAAAGTGCAGCCAGTCTCTATTACACCCCGACGCTTTGATGCATATGCTCCAGTGTGCGCGTGCGAATGTGTGACTGTATTATGATGGCGAGGCAGAAAACAAAGCGCAGAAAAGCACATCTGTGTGTTTATTTTTGCATTTTTGTACGACTGTGTGTGTATATCTCGGCATCAAAGTCTGCATGCCATCCCCTCTGGGAGATGGTTGTTAATGCATAATACATAACTCCATACTTCCGACTATAACAGCAATAATGTCGGCATGTGGAGTTTATGAAGAGGAGATCAGGTGCAGGAGAAAGTGATTACAGGGCATAAACACTGCAAGCGATATGACTTCATTGTGAGCGGTAACTGGCAGGAGGATGACAGAAGCTTAGGATGGTCTGAGAAAACGCGCCAGCAGCAGTGCTAATTAAGTGCCGCTCTGCAGTGACAGGTACATAGTTGTGGAATAGTCAATTTCTCTGATGACTTAATTCAATGCTTATACGTATCTTGAGTTTATGCATAAAAAAACACCACATTCTAGACAATCTGGCTTTAAAGCGTGGGTCTGCAACTGGCCTCACATTGGCTGGCGAACACAGGTACCCGAGCGCACTGAACATGCAAAAGAGAAACAATTAAGTGGACCATTTCTGTTTTTGTTGTTGTTGTCTTTTTAATTACTTTGTGATAAGCCAACACAAAATGACACATAACAGGAAATTGAATTTAATATTTTCTATAATTTTGAAGATATTCTTACAAATAATATCTGAAACATGTGGCATCCATTTATGTCTCCACCATCTGTCAATTCTTTGCAGATCCAGCTTGGGCTGCAATTGCCTTGGAGGTAGTACTATGAATCGTTTGCCCTGTTACAGATTAATATCTGATGTCAAAGAATAGAGAAAATAAAAATACAGTGACAAATCAAACGGTCCTAAGGCTTCGTTCACTAACCCTTTTTAATTGGTTGTGCCAAAGTTTTGATTTTTTAGCACACCGTTTTAGTTGAATTTGAGTTATTTAACTAAATCCCTCGTCAGATATTGAGGAAAATCAGCCTATTGGTTGGTTGGTTTGCGAATGCAAAAGAGAGTAAGGTCATAAACTGATGACCCGGTGTTGTTCTTCAGGAATTTCTTGTAAAAAGTTGAATTTGTGGTCTGCAATTCAATTCAGTTATATAAAGTAGCACAAATCCTGAAGTGGCAGATGAGTTTCTTTTCTATTGTTGAATCATGAACACTGACCTATTAATGCTAGTCACGCTTTGGATGTTGTTCTGAATTATTTTGCAATCTCTTGAATGAGTTGTTAATGGGCTCTTAGAGTAATGTTGTTTGTTACAGAGAATGTAAAATATCTTTCACTGTATTTTTTTTTTTTCCAAATCCTTAACCTACTTATTTCCGCTGTTTGTATTTCCCCAAGTTATATACTGTACAATTCAATAAGTAATCGAGAGGAAATAATTATATTTTAGTCAAATCTTCAGCTTCTTTAATTAAACCTTTAAGGGTTTGTTTTTATTATTTTATCAGCCTTGCAATTATGTAACACTTGCCATTTGCCTTTTAAATTGGATCCGGTGGAGAATGTGGTCGCTGCCAGCGGTCTTTATCTCTGAATCTAAATTTGAATCCTGCTTTCATTTAAGGTCTAGGAATAAATAAATGGCAGTTCAAAGCCGGGATATCGGCGGCTCTTGGTTCTGTCCGGGGGCTCGGCCGCGTCAGAATTTTCATCTTCCTGAGCTCCCCAGCTGCTCCCAAGGCTGCTCCAGCTCGCTTGCACAGATGGCAGAAGGGTCGAGGCACTTTAATGAATTTTCAAGGGAGCTGCATCGGCAATATTAAAAGAAGCCCCTAAACTTAAACATGGCTGACACCAGAGTCAAATGCATGCGCCCCAATGACATGTGCGATAAACATACATGAGTGGATGCATGCCTCTCTCTCTTCCCCCCCACACATACACACACACGCAAATAAGCGCGCGTATTTATATTACTGTTTGTAAATGAAAACATCCACAAACAAAAGACGAAAATGCCACATCCTACATAGTGCCGGACATGCTTAATTAACAACGTTGGCTAGAGCAGGAGGGGTCACAGGTCGGTTTTAATGATGAGTTTACATATGGCAGCCACCGTGTTGCCTTGCAAGGGAAACGAGTAGCGCTTCTGCTGATCCATCTGTCCCATGGTAATGACTGCACCTGGCCTCACATGGGCCAGCGTACACGGGTACCCGAGTGCATTGAACGTGTGCAGAGAGAAACACAATTAAAAAGCAATAAGCAAGCTCCCATATTGCAGCCACATTGTTTACTCATTATGTCTAATTATGTATTTGAGTCGATGATATAAAGAACTACTTTCTACGAACCTTTCAGACAGTCAACGTAAATGTTTGCTGTGCAATGAGGCCCTACATGACTCTGATCTTGGACCTGATGAATTTCATTTGGAAATGCACTCGGGTGTCAGGCATGTCCTTGTGACCCGCGTTAATGGGTTTCTAGTGGTGAGAACCCTCTGTTTAGGAATCTGATTTGCGAGTTGAGAGTTAAGTATCAAACATCAATACAGCCTCTCTGTTTATTCTTCACCAGCTCAGAAAAGACATCCCTCCAATCTGAGCTTTTTTTTTCTTTTTTTAAACTGCCCTTGATCAGGCCAGCTGACATGTAGCAGCCTGTCTTAACAAGAGGCTAATGCGAAAGGCCAAACGTACGAGGCGCTGCCAGGAGCATCAAGGCTTTTCCCATTCCCTCTTCATCCCTACTTCATCCTTTTTTGTTTGTCCTCTAGGCAAAAAAGTCTTTATCTCACCTGAAGGTAGCTGAACTCAAGGTCAGAACTCAGCCTTCAGCCCCCAGGTCTCTAATCTCCCAACTTCTGATCAGTCATCAAGGTTCGTCAGGCTAAAACCATTTCTGCATTTTAAAAGGTCTTTTTGTCTTCTGAAACAAGAGGGTGCCATATTACAAAGGAACAGAGATCATGCAATGACTTTCAAAAGTATTCACATTTTGTCATATTTATAACCACAAACTTCCAAATAATTCTCCTTTATTAAGAATTTTTGTGATAGAAAATAGAAAGTGGTGCATAATATTAAAGACATTTATCCCTTTGTATTTATCCCTTTTTACTTTATTCCTAAATAAAATCCAATACAACCAATTAACTAACCATTAGAGAGTGCAATGGCGACACCTCACCGCTATTAAAAAATGTTTTTATTTAAATGGAATAATAAAAATATTTTGAAATAGATGAATATACTAATTGTGTAAGGTAAATATTTTACAGTTAAAGATGAGTAAAAATGTTTCGCATAGCGACATTGTCTGATTGGTGACGTATCTCCATACAAACATGCGCAGCAGCCAGCTTGATTTGCATACCACCGCCCTCCTCTCTGTGGGGGCGAAGTCGGGGTTGACGTCACATCCGTCAGTCGTAAAGTTCGTCTGATTGACAGTAAAGCCGCGGGAATTGAGACAGTCGGACATAAATTCGAAATGGAGCAAGAGAAAAATAAAAATCATATAAATTATTGTTTTAAGTCACTTAAAACAACAGAGAGAAGAACTTATCAGGAAAAGCGAGAGTGAACGAGCTCGTGCCTGATCGTCACGACAAGGCTCGGTTGCTGGATGTAGCACGGCTAATGCTTTCTTCTGGTTTCTTTGCTCCTTTTTGGATCTGACCCAACATGGTTTAACAGAGGTATGACTAATGAGGTAAGGTAGAAGCTAAATGTGTGTCGTGTAGGTTTTTAAGATGTTTTTAATCACAGAAGAGGCTCTTTGTAACTTTTTTATAGGTGCTATCACAGATAGCATAGATACCCTCCACTGAATCTGACTTAGCTTGAGCAGTTTTGAGAAGGTGGTTTTAATTAAGCTACTTGTTTGTTAATGCTCTCCAAGAAATCTCCACAGAATGGCTGGATTCATTCTATGGAGAATGAAACACTGATAAACCGTTTGCAGTTGGTTGTACTGGATTTTATATGGAACTATCAGAATAGAGGAGCTGATTACATGTTGAAATGTCTAGAATTATTAAAACAAAATTGGATTTTATGCTACTTCACTGCTACAGCTACTAATAAAAACATTACACATTGTCTTGAAAAAGATTCAGATATTTTAGCATGAGGAGCAGCCCATTCGACTCCCTAAAAAATAAACAATTATATTTTTCCTTTGCCTCCAAACCTAATTAAGTAAAATCTTGCTGTAATTGTTTGGTTTTTGTTCTTAATTGAGAAGAAGGAAAATAAAAGGACAGAGTGCAATACAGCATTTGGGCTTTCCAACAGGAGACAGCTATAGCAGAAACAGAACATCTGCTGGAGAGCTCACATAAGCATTCCTCGTTCCCTTAC
Source organism: Poeciliopsis prolifica (assembly GCF_027474105.1). Taxonomy (NCBI): domain Eukaryota; kingdom Metazoa; phylum Chordata; class Actinopteri; order Cyprinodontiformes; family Poeciliidae; genus Poeciliopsis; species Poeciliopsis prolifica. The sequence continues at coordinate 5,025,276 of NW_026562407.1, read as the reverse complement.
AGTCATGCCTGAGCAGGCTTTCAACTGGACAGCTCTGAGTCTGACAACCGCCTGATGAAGTTTTTTTTTTTTTTTCTAACTACACTCATCAAACTGCCACAAAGAAAAGGGGTCATTTTGCACCTCAACAAGATGAGGGAGTGTAAAACAAATCAGGCAACATATATATTTTCTTCTCAATACACAGAAGACTGACAGGGCCTCTTGAAATCTTTGCTGCAACAGAAGAGAAAAAAGTATTGTTTTTTTCAGCCCACGTAGAAAGGAGTGAGCTCTTACCGTATCAATGATACCAGCACTTCCTTTCTAATGTCTTTTTTGCCCGTTCATGAATGTCTCTCTTTACATCGAAGCCTTTCTGTTTGCAGCTAGCTGGATCATAGCCAGCAAGAGCCATTCTGTCCCATTATGTGGTGCTGTAAAAAAAAGAAAAACATCTGTTCCAATTCCACCCTGGTGAATAGGTTAAATGGCGAAACAAGAAACAGGGGCCTTTTTTGTCATGGTCTAAATTGAGCGACAAGTTCTTGAGGTTGGACTGTTCTTTCACGGCTGCCTTCCAGCTTTTGATTTCCAATTAGAGACCCCTCAGTCCTGCAGCCACTTTGGACAGCCAGCCCTCTTTACTCCCTTGTGGATATGAGTGTGACTGTGGCTGCAAACATAAGGTCGGAAGAAAGATGGGGGAGCCATGTAGGAAACAATTGTTTTTCCCAGACGATCAACATAAATTAATATTTATAAGCACTCCCTAAACAAGAAAAATGAGTGTGCCTGGGAAGTTTAGGTCCTAACATCTGTGTGGACGCCTCTCAGGTTAAAATTTATTCACTTACCTGTGTAGAGTCCTGGCGTTGGACTCGCATGACAGTTAAACACTCACCTGAGGGCAATTTAGACAAGACTTCCCAAATTAAGGGTCATTTTTATTAACCAAATTGCAGATGTTGCTATATTTTAAAGATGAGTCACAAATGTTATTGCTAAATTTGATGTTGGGCTTGCTTCATATGTGAAGACAAAACTAATTTACAAGTAACCAGTCAGCAAAATATTGGAGTGTCTTTTAAATCAATAAATCTCCAATGTTGATGAAAACCTGCTTGTTCCACTGGCAGATTATTTGACTTGTAACAAAGGAAAAATGTCATAAGTGAAATGAGTGGATGTTCTAAGAAAACTATTCTTTGAACAGTCTTGTTGAAAGGTTGCTAAGAAGTTAGTTCTGGATTATTTTAAATGTGCTAAGAGATACTTGGTAAGATTGTGTGCTTTTCCTGTGCATAAAATACTGAGATTTTCAATGGCCGTATCAACCCTATTTATCAAAACCAACAAAAATTAACTACCGAAATAGATACTTTGCAATATGCTGAATCAACCTCTAAATCTTGTTTTTGAAGAATGAAAACTGTGTTTAGCAAACTGATGAATGTGTAAATTAAATAATGAACAGATGCTGAATAAGTTGAAAGGTAAGAGTAAGTGTTCAGTTCTCTCCACATGCAAACTTGTGCCACTTTCCCTTTCGCCTCTCAATTGATCTCAGAGACAAATTTCCCTGACAGAATATAAACCTTCAGTTCTTTATCTCCAAAACATTAAAAACTATAGGCGCATATGAGGATAATGTAAAGCAGAATAAGGGGTAAATCAGGTTTGGGCAGAACTTCCAGAACATGAATGGGGACGAGGAAGATTAACAACTTAACACCTATTTGTTTTTTTTTTTTGTTTTTATTTATTTATTTGTTAATGCACGCAGTGTTACCCATTGATCATTCATTGAATTAATATATTAATTTGGATATGTGATTTATTAATTTTGGGAAGACTTGTACTGTATGCCTGGTAAGAATAGGTATGTTTTGACCAACTGAGCTACCATATCCCCTGTTTTTGCCTTAATCGTGTCCCTGCTGCTGCTGTGTGCTGACTGTTCTGTGATGAATGAGACAAGTCAAGACCGGTCGTGTCAAAACGACTGTCTCTTGAGAAAGCTGATGTCCTTGTCCAAGAGCTGCAGTATCACGATACACCACCTCACAGTAAAAAATCCCACCAAGGACAGATGATGTCCTAAATTTAATCCAAATTCTTGGATAGAGGTCAACGTTGCTAAGCCAAAAGATGTGTATAGCAAAAAGGCAATTTTGGTATACTGTATAATAAATAAAACTCAAGACCTGAACAGTGACAATATGAATAGAAAAAAATCTATTATTTTAGTTTACGAAGTCTTATAACATTGATTGTAAACAAAAAAAGTTATTTGGTTTAAAGAGATGTGAGGTGAAATACTGCAATAACGAGATTTTTATTTGCTCCAAAGCTAGCTTGTTGGTTGGAAACATTAAAAAAAATAGTGTAACTGAGTCAGTTCTAATGAACTGAAATAAAAACTTTGCAATGGCCACCCATAAACATTGACACATTGGTCCCGAAACCACTTTGTAAGTAATTTTGCGGTATGCTTAGGTTTTGGAAAAACAGTTTGTGCCTCGTGCCCAAAGTTAGATAATGTCTTAAAATGATTTTTCAGTATTTTCAGAAATGATTCCATCCTCATGATGTCTATTTTGTGAAGTATGCCAGTACATCCGGCAGGATATTGCCCCTCAACATGATGCTGTCACCCCTTGTACTTCACAGTCTGGTAGTACAAGGCTTGAAAGCTTCCCCTTTTCCCTCCAAGTGTAACAATGGTCATTATGGCCAAACGTGAAGTTTAGTTTTATCACACTACATGCTGGTTATCAATCAATCAATCAATCAAATTTTATTTGTATAGCACATTTCAGCTACAAGGCATTTCAAAGTGCTTTACATCATAAACACAAAACACAAAGGCATGCAACATAGAATAAAATACCAAGGTTTTTTTTTTTTTCCCTCTTCTTTTCCTTTCTTCCCCCTTCCCTTTGACACGGAATTTAAGCGCCTGTTACCGCCGGACTCCGCCGTCCGTTTAACCACGGGTATTCGCCGGGCCCCGTTGCCCACAACAGGAAAAAATTAAAAAAAAAATAAAATAAAAAAATAAATTACATACATATCCACAAAATCAAATCCATACATATTACATTTCAAATGCAACTCTAAACAGGTGCGTTTTTACTTGAGATTTGAAGGAAGTCGGGGTTTCCGCTGTTTTACAGTTTTCTGGAAGTTTGTTCCAAATTTTTGGTCCATAGATGCTGAAAGCTGCTTCTCCTCTTTTGGTTCTGGTTCTGGGGATGCAGAGCAGACCAGAACCAGAAGACCTGAGAGGTCTGGAAGGTTGATACAACAACAGCAGATCTTTGATGTATTGTGGTGCTAAACCATTCAGTGATTTGTAAACTAACATCAGTATTTTAAAATCTATTCTTTGAGCTACAGGGAGCCAGTGGAGGGACTTTAAAACTGGTGTTATGTGCTCTATTTTCCTGGTCCTAGTGAGAACGCGAGCAGCAGCGTTCTGGATCAACTGCAGCTGTTTGATTGATTTGTTGGACAGGCCTGTGAAGACGCTGTTGCAATAATCAATGCGACTAAAGACAAACGCATGAATGAGTTTCTCTAGATCTGGCTGAGACATTAGTCCTCTAATCCTGGAGATGTTCTTCAGGTGATAGAAGGCCGATTTTGTTACTGTCTTTATGTGGCTCTGGAGGTTCAAGTCCGAGTCCATCACTACTCCCAGGTTTCGGGCCTGATCGCTAGGTTTTAGTTGTAATAACTGAAGCTGTGCATTGACTCTAGATCGTTCCTCTTTAGGTCCAAAAATAATGACTTCAGTTTTATTTTTGTTCAGTTGGAGAAAGTTTTGGCACATCCACACATTTATCTGCTCTAAGCATTTATTCAGTGATTGGATGGGTTCAGAGTCACCTGGTGACATCGTAATGTAGAGCTGTGTGTCATCCGCATAGTTGTGGTAGCTAATATTATTTCCTGTTATGACCTGAGCTAGTGGGAGAATATAAATATTAAATAAGAGGGGTCCTAGGATTGAACCTTGGGGTACCCCACATGTGACCTTTGACCTCTTTGATGAGAAGTTTCCAATTGAAACAAAGAAATCCCTGCTCTTTATGTAGGATTCAAACCAGTCGAGCACCGAACCAGAGAGTCCAATCCAACTTTCAAGTCGATTCAGTAATATGTCATGGTCGACAGTGTCAAAAGCTGGACTGAGGTCCAACAGAACCAGCACCGTGGTTCTGCCACAGTCCGTATTTATATGAATATCATTGAATACTTTTACGAGGGCAGTCTCCGTGCTGTGGTGAGCACGAAAACCAGACTGGAAAGTGTCAAAGCAGTTGGTCATCATGAGGAAACTATTTAATTGTTTACACACAGTTTTTTCAATAACTTTGCTGATGAATGGGAGGTTTGAGATTGGCCTGTAATTCTGCAATAGTGATTTGTCCAGGTTGTTCTTTTTTAACAGTGGTTTGATGACTGCTGTTTTCAAGGCCTGGGGAAAAACACCTGATGTAAGCGATGAGTTTACGATTTGGATCAGATCAGTAGCAATAACAGGCAGGACTTTCTTAAAGAAATGTGTGGGAAGGACATCCAGACAGCAGGAGCTTGAACTTAATTGACTTATAATTTCTTCTAGAGTTTTATAATTAAGTAGTTGAAAATGGGTCATGTTTTCTGTATTTGTTTTGTTTTGGTACAGCAATGGTTCTGGCTTTGAAGTTGATGTGCAGATTAATCCTCTGATTTTTTGGATTTTCTCTGAAAAGAAATCAGAAAACTTATTACAGGCAACATTAGATTGGAATTCAGGTGGAAACGTCACAGGAGGGTTTGTGAGCCTGTCAACTGTTGCAAATAAAGTTCGAGCATTATTGATGTTTTTGTTTATGACATCTGCAAAGAAAGCCTCCCTTCCATGTTTTAGTGTTAAGTGATAGTTACGTAGTTTTTCTTTGTAGATGTCGTGATGAACGTGAAGTTGAGTTTTACGCCATTGTCGTTCTGCCCTGCGACAGAGTTGTCTTGCAGACCGAACTATTTGTGCATTTCTCCATGGAGATTTCTTTCTACCAGTCAAAACCTTTACTTTAATTGGGGCAATGGAATCAATGATATATGAAACTTTAGACTGAAAATCATCTACCAACTGATCTACATCATTACAGCTTAAGGGTGAGGAGGAAGAGTAGATTTGATTAAATGTTTCTGCTGTGTTTTCTGTGAAAGAACGTTTTGTGACAGTAGCTGTTTGTCCAAGTGGGTCAAAGAATAAAGAACCTTCAAAGATAACAGCGAAGTGATCCGACAGGGCGACATCAATTACAGAGACATTGGAAATATTCACACCCTTACTGATAACCAGGTCCAGTGTGTGTCCTTGAGTGTGTGTTGCTTGTTTAACATGCCATACTTACATGTAAACCGTTAGGCTTCTTGAAATGACAGACATAAGAATTAGTCAAACTTGTGAGGGTGAACAGTTGTCTTAATTACTTCACTGATTTCTTCAGAGTTAATGTCATAGAAGGAATCTGTGTATTTGAGTTGTTGCCTTAAAAAGAACATTCTTAGGTGTTCCTTCATTTATCTCAAAGGTGGTAAATTAAGGAGAAGCTTACAAAGCCATAAGATTATGTGGGGTTTCACATGTCTTTTAAAGGCACATTAATCTTGGTGCATTAAATTTGAAGACAGTAAGCCTTAGAAAATAAATCCCTAAAATAAATATCTCAATAATCATCATTAAATATATATCGTGCTTGAAGTTATTTCTGACATAAGGAGAAAACCTTCAATCTGATTTGATGTTAAACAAGTCATTGTGATAACTATACACTTATCCCAATATCATGTTCAGGGCTTGGTCAAAATTGTTTTGGGGCTTCAGAAGAATTTGACGTGGGCAAGACAAAGAATAGCATCAAAAGAAAATGAGGTTGATTAGCAGTGCTTGTTACAAACTAATAGTGTTATCCAGGAAATGGGGAATATCATTATTCTGACCAGGATGTTGATCTGTTATGTCGTGAGTCATGAGACTGTTACACAGCAATAGTCTTGAGTCTTAAGTCTTCAGTTTTTAAAAAAAAAAACTGACTGATAACAGATTCTACTTGCCCACAGTATCACCATCCACAACAACCCTGAAAATTTTTGGTTTATGAGTTATGGCAACATTTATTTTTTTTAGAACAAATAAAATAGCTTTTAATTGAAGGGAATTATGCCTTGGGTTGGCTCTGATAATGTTTTCCTAGCCTTAGCTAACAAGAGTTCAAAAATGTTTTTAAAGGACAAATTGCACTGTGTTCCTAAAACATGAACTAATGGTTGAACTAAGCAATTAATGGTTGAATAAAAATAATCTGTGCATGAACAGTAACTTGCCCACTTTGTCACAACGCACAAGCTTTTTGTAATCCCCAATACCACTACCACTGACCACTGTAAACATCCCATAAATCCTTCTTGTCAGTTCAGACAAGACCGTACAAAGAACAGACTTCTCAGTTTTCTTTCTTTCTTTTTTGGGTGGGGGGTGGAGTTTTTGAAGTTTCCTGCTGTGCTGTGGGTTCTTCCCAGCATAACTAAGACGCTGAAAGCAGCTTATCTGCTTAAAACAGGAAACGGAGAACGGGCGGCGGGTGGGGGGGAAAAAAAAGGTGTCTGAGTCCTGTGTCTGTTTCCCGGTTCACAGAGAGGGCTTATTGAAGGAACTTGTTTCTCTCACTAGAGTCTCTCTCCACCAACCCCAGTCGTCTAATACATTTAGGCCCCCACTTCCTCCATTGGTTTTGATAGGCCAGGCGTCCAAATTTCCTCCGCAGGACTCAGGAAAAATCAATAATCCTCAGTTGAGTGCAGAAGGAAAACCCTCTATTAACAAGACAATGTGATTGGAGCAATAGGAGTGTGAACTGGGCTATGGGCATGGTAGTTATTCTGCCTTCTACATATGAATGCTGTTGAATTTGAGCATTATCATTCTTCCTGAGTCAGGATTGTGGCACCAAGTATTACTTTTAAAAATGGTACTTCCTCCTGATTATCTTCTTTCCATTGGACCTTTCCCTTTGGATGGTGTTCTTGCAAACAAGCCAAATGCTAATGTCATTGAAACCCCAGGTGCTTCTCGTGGCTTTTGAAGTTTGACATCAGTCCCTGCTACCTTCCTCCCTTGGGCCCAATTTTCCCTCCATGAAGCTTCAAGGTCCTCAGCTGAGCTCTCTGTTTAGCAACAACAGCCGCACAACAGTGTGAATGTGTGTCAGACAGAATGGTAATGAGTATCCGTGAGACCCAACCCCGATCTTTCCCCCTCCTTTCCGTCTGAAAATAGATTTGTTCCTACATGCAAAACGGATATTGTAATCACATTTTCTTGTCCCTGATCCACCTGGGGATTTGTACCGTGCACACCAAAAATGTAAATGAATGCAGCGAGATAGACATCACTGGTGATAAATCACATTACCTCCAAATTCTGCTTAGAAACACAACCAGACTGCACTGTAAGCAACACTGATGGTAGTATATTAACTCACCAGTTAGCTATTTCCTTCACTGTACATCTTGTTCTATGTAATTTATTCTATTTTTTTGGTTTGCTTTATTGTTTATTTACAAGACAGCAGTGTTGTGCTTTTGGGAGAAAATGGACAGAAAGGAGACCAGTGCTGTAAAAGGGCAATAGAATAAATTTAGATTTCAACAATCAGAAATTTTACCAGTTTTTACTGCAATAACAAATTCTCTTTAGAAATTATTAACAAGAGATTAAAAATGCAACTGAATGAACATTGACATGTTTATAGTAAACTAAAAGTATGATTTGCTATATTTCATAAAATAAATGCAACTCTTGTATTTGTATCGGTAATCCCTGTTTTATTGTATCCTTGACCTTGGGTACAAATATGCCCTTCTTTAAAACAGGAAATGCTGCTAAAGTGAGGCAAATGTAAATTGAGCTTCCAATATGCAAGAAATAAGCTCCTCATCTTGCTCAGATGGACAGTCGGAGCAATGACCAAATAACTTGAAACAACTGGAATACTACTCGTCCTCATAAAATTTTCAGTAAATTATAGAAGTGATTACCATGTTGCTGTGACTTAATTAACACATTGCCAAAGGGACTATTCTTGGCCAGCTAGTTATTCTCTTGTTGTGGCACTGTGGAGTTTTTGTGGGGCACATAGTCAAGGAGTTTATTGCGCCTTTGGTTCTGTGAATTGAATGTCCGCAGTTAGACTAACAAGCTTTGGGAGAAGCAGGAAAACCAAGCACACAGGGTGAGATAATAAATTATCTTGGAGACTTACGGGAGAAGGAGCATTTGTTTGAGCACATTTGTTTGCTCAGTGTGGTTATATAACACTGTGAAGAAAAAAAAAGACTTACCAGTAATAGATGAGGTTCCTGCTTGCGCCATTTTTACCTCCACCCTTAAAATGTTGAAACAGCGACAAATATTAATGCAAGTTGGACAAACATAGGATCCTCAAGGGAAACTATCTAAGATGTTTCTTATCCTCCTCCTTGTCACCCCCCTTCTGACAGGGATTGTTCCTAACCCCAAGTCTGTACAATGCTAGCAGACCATCATTTTTCAACGGAACTTGTGACAACCTCCTCCTGCATTAAAGTTTGGCTTTCTATATGTTGTAATTTGCTGACATTTCTTTTTTCTTTCTCTTTCTCTCCTTCTTATCCCCACTGCCCAACCCTCCTTTGTTCCACCAACACCACGCTCACAGATGTTACCAACTTTTCCACACTAGGTAAGTAATTTTATTTTCCATAGCACAGTCCTCCAGAGTGAGTTGTCTTGTTATTTTGGGAGTGACGTGAATGCATAAATACGGCAGAGATTTACACAGGAGTTGGAGCTGAAGCGACTCAGATATGCTGCTGTTTGCCTGGTTAAGATATTCGGTTTTCTGCCATCTTCAGCTGTCCTAGTCCCTGCCTTTGCCCCCCACATGTGAGAATACACATTTTGAGCTGTGTACCTTCAATTTGAATTGTATTCAAATGAGAATCAAATCGCCCAGATGGTTCAAAGAACACGTCAGCAATGTTGACTTAAACAGGCATGGTGTTTGTTTTCACACTGTGGAGAGTGGGCGGAAGTTTAAACCCAATCGTACCATTCACAATGTACACATCATCAAACCCATAGAATATACGACAATGTTCGTATGAGAGCTGTATAATATATTTAATTGGATTTGGAATTGCAGTCAATGTATAAAATATCGCAATCGCAAAAGACTGTTTGAATGTAGTATCTTGGTAGGTGTTTGCACTCTGCATGTCGAAAACAGACTAGAGAGTCCAAACTCATCCAAAGACTGAAATACAAAACCTCACAATGGGGCAAATATGTTGATAATGGAGAAGAACATGAGTAGCATGAAAATTGTAATCACAATGGATATTATCATCTTTCTACTTTGTAGAAATATTGCTCTCATACTGCCATCCATTCAAATGTTTTGTATATTACATAGTGCTATAAAGTAATGAACCTCTTAGAGATTTCTTCTATTTCAGTGAAGTTTCAAATAAGCGGTGTTGATGTACAAAGTAAATCCAGATTTTGAAATGACAATTTAATTTTTGAAGGGAACCAAGCTATTAAAATATTTTTTTTTTAGCATTTTAACTATATTAACAACAGTTTTGGAATAATTTTAGTTTCACCAACCAAAACAAGACCTTGTTACTGCCAGATGTGTAAAAATTATTTGTATAGCACATTTCAGGATCAAGGCAGTTCAAGGTGCTTTACATCATAAAATCACAAAAATACAAAAGTCATAGAAACACAGTCAACAATTGAAGCATTGCATTGTCATTGAATTTCAAAATGTTGATTGTTTCATTAATGATGTTTCCAGTGTCCAGGGTTGTTGGTTTGTGTGTGAGCTGGTTCTCAATATGGACTGGCTAGTGGAGGATTGGCGGGCGGACAATTGGAAATTCTTAGTAATTTCCAATTGGCTTTCTGTATGAGCTTGATATTTCCAGCCATGAATGGAAGTTGTCTGAGGTTGTATCTCAAAAAGGTTTTAACAGCGACTTAATTCAATAAATGACGGCCCAGATCAAAATGTTTGCTTTTTTTTTTTTTAAATCGAATTAATATTTTCAGGTTTCTTGATTAAGATCCATTATGGACTGTAGCTGCTCATCCTGAAAAGGTTGTCAGTCAATCACAGGCCCAAGATTGACAGACCACTGTCCCACTCATTATACGAAGTGTGCTCAGAAGGACCTTCTCAGTCAACAATGACGCTACAGTACAAGCTATTTTATTATGTGGCCATCTTTGAGAATATTGCCTGAAATTGAGATGGAAGATTTTAGAAATCCAGTGATTCTACGGTGCAGCCCAAATAGTTTACCTTAGTGGTTCTGTTTTTCCAGCTCTCTTCTTCTTTCCCATTTATGGTCACCTCTTTTTTTAAACCTTAAAAGAATAAAGTGTCTTGGATTGTTATAAACCATGTTGCTTTCATTGAGAACAACCGCCTTCATTTTTGCTGAATTGTAAACTTGAACAAAAATTGTTGTAGAAATGAATTAGATCTGTCTTCTCAGTTTTGGGGGGTGAGGGAAAACAAAAAAACAACAAAAGCCTGCTGAGGATAAAATGTATAAAAGGAGTTTTAGTTTAGAGGAAAAAAAAACATTCCTGTCAGAAAAAAATCATCTGGATTACAACTAAGAGGCTAAGAAGCACATGAGCTCACAAAAGCACAAGAGCGAGGCCACAGGAGGATGACGGTCACCCTTGGTTTTATCTGAGACAGATGACAGCAAAGCCTGTATTGGAGCAAACACTCCTGCACTTAGATCAGATGATCAGCAGGGAGACGGATCTGCAGATGGACGGAGGTTGTTTCTTAAAGGGCAGAACACACTGGGGGTGAATGATGCAAGAGGAAAAAAACAACACACCTCCTTTAATTTATGTTTACCCACCCTAAACTCTGGTGGCTGCAGCAGACTGCAGCTCTGTGGAATGGCCTTCAGATTCTTCTTGGCTTAATGTGGTATCGCCTTTGTGCAAATATAACAGGCCACTCCTAATTTAATTTTCTTTCTAATATGAAACCTTTTTTCTTTTACTCTTCTTTAACAATCATGACAGATTTTAATTATTTTTTCTAGCCTGTAAAAGCTGTTCACATTCCCCACCTCACCCAGCTGGACCACTGTCAGCCTCCAGCTGCTGCAATTTCTGCTATGAGTATGAGGTAATCCTTCTCTAACAAAGCGCATATGCCTGCTATTGTTTAAAAGATTTGATTAGCGCCTTTTTGACTAAAGTGAGGAAGCACATGCATTGACATGTGCTGACAGAATCAGGGGAATGGAGTCTTAAGCAATTAAAAAAAAGAGGGTGAATTAATCCCTGGGGCCAGATACAGAAATATGAATATAAACAAAATATTGTTCTGACTTTTAATACATACATGTAAAATACAGATAATACACAATCTGTTACTTTGTCACAAATTCTAGTGCCTTTTAGTGGAAACGTGTAGTAAAAATACCAACATGGGGATTTCTGAAAATCATTTGTTGAACCGGATTTTGTTTCGGGGCGTCATGTAAAGGGGGAGGTACACTAAGGAATGCTACACAATTAATTTCCTTCTTTTTCACTACAATGCAGTACTTTTTCAATAATTCTACATGACTCAAAACTAAATGGCAGTTTAGCAGAGGATGATGTTCTGACTGTTGTTGATGCTTCTGGACCAACAAGATAACTGAAAAACTCATCATTTTACTTATTTTGGTCACGCTCTCCTGCGCTTGCTGGAATCCATACTTTGATGCATTTTCTTGCTCACTTGACTCAAAAAGACCCTAATCGCGGCTTCTTCTTCACAGTAGTAGACATCTGCGCTTTGTTGTGGAAAGATTACATCACACTCAAAGCAGAAATTACAGCTGCAGTAACCTTAGAAGGCTAACAGTGGTCCGTCTGAGTTAGATGGAATATGTGAAACCGAAAGGGAGTGCAGCATCCTTTGTTTTCTCAGAGTGTTTTCAGAAATGCTCAGCGGGTGGCAGGAGAGGGATAGAGGTTAACGGCATGAGTGAATCCACGGTAGCGGGTTGTCGCAACAGGACATGCGGAGCACCAGTGGTTCTTAGCATCTGCTCATGGGAAAAATCAATTGCCTAATTTCCAAGGTGCACCTGGTGGATTTTGCATGAAAAAGAAAAAAATTATAAAAATGTGCTACATCTCCAGTGCTTCTTTTTCTCTTTCTCTCTCTGAGAGCATCCAGATAACTCTTATTGTGTAATTGAAAACTCAGTGCCATGCCACTACAACCAGAACAATTTGGCCAGTTGGTGAAGCATCTGCGAGCAGTTCTGGATCTGGCTCCACTCTTTTGAGGCAGGCGCTGGCAAGCTGATTAAAAAAAAAAAAAAAAAAAAAGTCGGAAAAAAAAAAAAAGAACACCCCTGGCTAGCAGAGAATAATAAGTACCCATGGGAAGCTGCCAGATGGACATTTACTGTGAGCCTAGCTGGAGAGGGAGGAATCTGTCAAACATCACACCGGGCATCTGTGGGGGGGCAGCGCAAGTTCACGTCCACTACAGTGTGTCAGATGAGAGAAGGACTCTTTGTCGAGACTAAAAGCTGTTGGATTTTTTTTTTTTTTAAATATCACATCTACTTGATGCATTTACCTGCTTTTCAAGGTCAGCAATTCGCATTGCATTAAAGCACAGCAGTTAGAGTGAGAGCTTTAAATAATGTCCCGATAATGGATGCTGGAAAGATGTTTATCGCCTTTTTCCTCCCTGGACTCAAATGTTAGCCCAGTTTCCTGGCAGTCGCTGGCTGTTAATCAACACTTTACTTAATTTAAAGCTAGATTCAGCTGTGCCGCTCACAGGTGCTTCTCAGTAAATCGGACGATCATGGCAAACTTTTAATTCAGAGTAACTCTACAAAACATAAAGATGTATTTCAGGTGTAATGTTAATTTCCATCATTTTATGATGATGCAACTAATAAAACCCCAAAATTTAATTTCTCAGAAAATGGAAAAAAAAAAAAAAATCTGCAATATGTGCGACTCCCTTCAATATATAAAACAAAACTTGAAATCATCTCAGCTGGAGCAGGACCAGCCATCCATTGTCTATACCTGCTTCTGACTGGAGAGTCACTGTGAGACTGGCTCCTATCTGCAGTAGTTATTGGATAAGAGCTGGGATGCATGCTGGATTAGTCACCAGTTCTTCACAGGGCAAAGGAACACCACTTTACTGGAATCCCAATTTCCACTTCTTGAAGGCCAGCTTATTGAAGTTAATATACTAGACTCAAATAGTTACGGCTCAAGAGGGAATTAAGCCATTTGGTTCAGATGTGTAGGGCTATATATGCATTGGAATGCAGCAGTATTTTGTTGTCAAGGACTGTAGTTTGAAACCCTGGCCTTTCTATTCAGTGGGGTGCCTGTCGACATACAGGAGGGATAAGCCACAAAGGTTCATTGCTGAAGAAGCTGGCTGTCCGAGTGTTGTGTCCAAGTATATAATTGGAAAGCTGAAGTGTGGAAAAAGTGTGGTAGAAATAGGTTCAAAAGCAGTCTTGAGAGGATTGTGAAGGAAAGTCCATTCAAAATACCAGTCGGTAAGGTTACATTTCAGTATTAAAAATCTTTTTTTTTTCCTTCTCTTTTTGTGCGTGTTAAGCAATACTTGTCGGAGACGCTGTAGCGTCTTTTCTTTTTTGGGGTCATCGGCCATCAAACATCAAAATGGACAGAAATACAAAATTATTACCTTTAACTTATGAAGATACAGTGTCTGTTGTGGTGGAAGTGCCTGCCAAAAACAAAAAGTATCCTCTACCTCAAATAATTATTGTGTCTTTTTGACTTCTAGGAAAGACGTCCAGTCTATATATGTATTTTACCCCCTCTTGTTAAAAAGCTATAGGCGAGGAATTACAATTGCCTTATTATGCCGACGGAGGCTCGAGGGTTTTTGAGAACGAACGAGAGAATAGGAGCACAAAGAGTTCATTTCAGCATTGTCAGCAGTGAAATAGGAGCTCGTTTCTCTTAGACAAGCTGTGCACCTGTTATGATTGCATTATGTCTGGCAGTCCTCCCTTCAAACAGGAATTGAGCCACACTTGATCAGTGATATGACACTGGCAGAGAGGAGAGGAGAGTGATCGCTGGCTGCTTAGTTAAGCATTGTGCCGTTGATGTCTAAAAGTAGATCTGTGCTTGATAAAAGGCCAGGCTGGATGGAGTCCAAAACGCTGAGGGCTTTGTAATCTTGCATAGTGGATTCCTCTGAAACGTTCTTGCCTTCCCTCAGAGGTTAAGAACAATATTCTCCATGGATAATGCAGCACTTTTTAAGTCTCCATTTGGGCTTTCTCATGCAAAACTACATTCAAAATATAAGAGAATAAATAAGATCACAGTGTTAAATTTTTAATCATTCCAGTTTGCGTATCTCGGCTGTTCTGCTATTCACTAAAAGAATCCATAATTCAAAGATAATGTAGCAATGACCTCGTGTTTGCAGTTGGCATAAGATTTCTTGCAGCCATATCCCAAAATTATTAAAGTTTAACCATAAAGAGTTCTGTGGTCGGTTTTTAATGTCTTCCCTCATTCCCCACACTCGGCTCGGAGGGGAGTTAAAAAGGGCTTTGAATGATGGCACTTTAGTGTGACTTGCATATATTTCTAGGGAATGAGACTTGAATGACACATCTTCAAATCTTCACTTTTACAGTCATCTTGAGAAAAAAACACTCTTACAGTCATCTTTAGAAAAAAAAAATGAAGTCATCCGTTGCTTGTTTTTTGGTTTTCTAGGTGTTAGGACTTTTGCTGAAGAAGGTGGATTTTAACCCAATGGTGACCTATTTATGGTTTTCTGGGAGAGATTTAGTCTCCCGTTAAATAAAAATATGTTTCTTATCTTGGTCTCATCTGACCAAAATAGTGTAACTCTATTTTTTGAGAGTCACACTTGCAAGGCCATTACCTTCCTGTGGAATTGCTTGAGTCTCTTCTCCCTACAGTGCTTTGTCTGGGATTTGTCTCATTGAGCTAGATTTCTTAGGTTGTATTTCATCCTGGCCAATCGGCAAACAACGGAGAAGAATCTGCTTTTTGTTGTTGTTGTCCAACAGTATGATGATATACCTTTGCAAAGAAGCGCTGCATGCTTCCCTTTTATAATATCAAAACATCACAATGATACACACCACAAACTCAAAACGGCAAGAAAATTCAAAATAATAAAAGTGCACAGAGCACCAAGACATTGTTCAGTGTAAAAAGGGCTACAGTAACATATTTTGAATGGCAGCCTTGTTGTGAAACATAATGCCTTTTCAAAGGTTAATTATGTGGTCCTTGATTTCATAGAAACCAAAGTTTATTTGTCCAACAGGATTTATAGGTAAGGTAACATGAAGTGTTTCCAGAAAAAAAAATAACATCAATGTAACACCTCCCTTAGCAAAGAAGAGTAAAATTTGTTTGGATTGTTCATTTACATTGTGAACCCCCTTGTTGACCATGGTGGTAGAAATGTCCGGTCGAGAAGATGAAGTTACTACAGAAATCTGATTACAATTAGCTTCTGAGCATATGCAAGAGGTATTTCACCATTGTTTTTGCTAAAAAATAGTGAATCTTTTTTTTTTTTATCATGGTGGTGTTTTTATCAAGATTAATTTACTAAAAGATTTTTTTTTATCTTTTTTTTTTTTTTTTTTTGCACAAGTGAAGTTCCATGCCAAGCCCATACAGATGCTGTGACAATACATACACAACATTAGCTTGCGCAAACTGAGGTTTGGTTGACCCACTGCATTCAGGTGACAGGGGGTTGTTTTAGCAAACAGATGGCTTATCTTTAATTTTAGCAGCAACGGCGTCAACTACCAAAGCTCTATAGGTTTAGCCTGGGAGTGTTGCATTCATCAGCAACTAACGGCATATGGCGGTGGCACATTAAGGTGTCACTTGCTCTTTTTCCCTGGTTTATTTGTTGTTGTACGAACTGTGCAGAAGCCAAGCATTAGATGCTCACTTCACAGGACAAAGTGTGTTTATTTGTTTGGTTGGGTGTTGGGCACTCAGCTTTAGATCCTATGCTTTCTGTTTGATCAGCTTTTCAAAGGGCTGCGGTAATTTATTTGCTTATTTATTAATTATGATAGTGAGAGTTAGCTTAGACCCTGGCCTGCAACCACATATATGCCCATTATTTTTGGCATTTGCTGCTATTTTACTACTTTTTCAAAGTTGTTTGAAGTTTTGGTTAAGCTTATTTATGTTTAATTGGGAGACAAGTGGAAAGGCAATTTATAAAACTGTTTCTGTGTGAGGAAGGGTGTTATTTTTCCTGTTTGTCAAACTGAAAAAGTCTAGCACTGGCATTGGTCCCTGTGAACATTGGAAGAAGAAGCCTTATTAACAGATGTTCCACATGTCTTATAGTTATTACTGACCTAGATGTCAATTAATGTCTTCATTCTGATTTTTGACTAGCTCAGATTTAATATCTGTTCAGTTTGATATTAAATCTGAGGATCAAATTGACTTAAAATGCCTTGAAAAAGTACCCCTTTCCCATCTAGCTTTGTCACATTACAGCCACAAACTTTAACGTCTTATTGTGGAATTGTATGATTAAAAATAAAAACTTTTTTACCTTTTCTTCTTTTATTCATAGAAATCTGTAAAGTTTCTGTACATACACTTCAGTAATGGAGATTATGTCATAGGAGATACTGTAAAAGAAAAAACACACCTATCCTCCGGCATGCATAAAAAAAAAGTAAAAATAAACAGTTTGTACACTTCTGTGTCTGGGAAACAAAAAGCCTAGTTGTACCAGTTGTCTGCACTTTTTAACACCATGCCTAAAGGTTAGCCCTTATTTTAGAGTCACTGTTGTTCAGGAAGGAATTAATACTCTCTAATCACCTCCAGTGCTTTTTCAGTTTATTCCTCCTTGCTCGCTTTCTGTTTTGACACCCCTTTTATTCTCTCACTAAACCTCTTCTTGTGATATGCCACAGCATGCATTCTTCTGAAAAAAAAAACCTTCAGCTTCTCCCCACTTCCTTATAATTATTCAAGCTCTCTCTAATAAGCAGCATTAATTAGCCTGCTCTTCAAAAAATATAACTTTCCATTTTGTCTTCAGAGTTTGGTCATTAAGTGAACAAAAGCAGTCAAATGGCTGACACAATAGGCTGAGCTGATTGAGTGTGCAGCCACAATAAAACCTGGCTGGGGAACAATCAGAGGGTCCTGCATATTTTATAGCATATTGTTTGTGTGTTTTTATGGACTAGATGGTTTGAGATTGTTACTTTCAGCTTTCTGTAAAAAAAAAAAAAGAAAAAAAAGTGCTTTTTCCTAAGTTAAAATTAGGCTGATTATTTTTAGGAGATATAAAATTATTTCAAGATTAAACTGCATATCTGCAACTTAGCCCTCATGTTCTTCCTGTAGATATTTTTCTATCCCCTAATTTTCTTGATTCTCTGTATTAGAAGAGAACATTTTAGGTCAGAATTAATCCAGGGTTTGTTGTTGGATAAACACTGTACCTTCCATCACCACACCACGACAAACATTTACAAACAAAAGTTTAGTTTGTCTCATGGAAATTCCCGGTTTTACCCATGGTGACATATCTTTACGTGGATGAAGGGAAAATGAACTCCAACAAGGAAGCAAGAACAACTATTGTAAATTACATAGTCAAAATCCAAATTAAAGACATGGAAGTATATTCTAGACAAATTAAACCATTGGATAATACAACCATGGTGTTAAGCAAAGATGTGAAATGCAACAAGCTATGCAAACTATGGTAACATCATCCTTGAAACACACAGAAAAACTCCATGGAGAGACCAGGCTCTTGCTGTGGGAAAAACCCCAGCACACATCACAGTGGTAGACTGCACCAAGCCCCGACAGTCAGTCACCTTCTCTACATAAATATCAAGTTGTAGGCCAGAAGTGAACCAAACGTCAGCTGACCCAATCAGAATAAACATCAAGGGCATTGGAAATTAGATTTCGGAAAGTTTTCAAAGCATCTGCAGCCTGAACATTCATGTCACATTTTATCAGATTGCATCAGAAATATTCTGCAGAAGCAGCCAGACATAGTAAATCCAGACATAAACAATGGCTACAGTAAGCAGTGAAGACCCTTCACTTTCTTCCCCCCCCCCCTCAGTTTCCTTCATAGTTTTATGACGATACCATCACCTTCCAACAACTTGAAAATCGATCAGTAGATGGTGGCATCCATTATTACTTAAGTAAACAGTGCACTCCGGTATGGCATCTATATTCTTCTTCTGTACTGGATATCGCGTTGGGGTTGTAAACCGTTCAGACAGGAGTCTAACTGCGGTTACATTTTATTAGTAGCATGAACAACTTTGCAAAAAATAAACTTATTTTAGCAAAACTTTGGAATTGCGCTGTAAGACTTGCTGTGTATATGTAGCAGTAGAGTTGATAAATACCAATTTCTTCTCGATTGTTATGCTTTGTTGAGTGGTGACAAGATATTGTAACTGCCCTGCATTTGTCTCATTCAATGTAAAGTAAGCAATTGAATCAGTGTGCCTATGAATGGGCCTGTTTGAATATACTATGGACATTATTTTAAAGTCAGAGTTTATATTAAATGCTCTGGCAAAAAGGTACTGAAGTTATTATGGTAGCTTAAATCTTGTGGTCTCCTTTGAGAGGGCCTCAGGCCCAAGTGGGCTGGCTCATCCTTCGTCTGTTTTGGCAGAACATTTGAGAGCGATGAAGACCACTGGACAGATTCCACAGCCTTGCCTCTCAGAAGGTTGAATGTCAGAGGTTGCTGGGTGGACAACCCATCTGCCGCTCTGGCACTGCCGTATACAGTGCAGACCGAATGCTTGAAATGAGAGAGAGAAAGGGGGATATTTGGTGAGAATCTAAGTAGAGACAGACTGTGGACGTGGCTTGCTCAGTTGTACTCGCTTAAACTGGGCATTATTGCATCCCAATAGAGGCTGGCACTGTCAATGATCAGCACAAACATGTCTAATGTCTTCACTGTAGGTTTGCATGTCTGTAGGCTATATGGTCTTATGCCACAAATTGCACCTAGAAGCTGGGCTCCAATAGTAGCCATGACTGAATTAACGTCCAACATTTGTCACACTTTTGCTATCTGCATAAATTATGTGATAGTAAAACAAGAAAAATCAAATATAAAGCTAAGAGCACTGCAACAATGGAAACAGTAGGGCCTTTGGCGTTAATCTCTGAATATCTTCCATGTTTTTCTTCCTTAAGTTACCTCTTCCATTGCAGTGAAAGTCACTGCACCACAGTCAATAGAGGCAAAGATTGGATCTGCAGAGGATTCGCTGTGTTTACCCTGCAGAGCTCTCAGTACACAGAAAGCTGCTTCTCGATGTCCCGGTACAACAACACACACTCTTTCTTGACCGACACCAAAGTGGAAACTTGTGTTAATTAGTCTATTGTGGCCTGACTTTGTGAATCCAGGTTGATAAATAGAGGGGTGGATGTGTCCTCAAACATTGCTTGGTGCAGACGGAGACTTTGGGGCTTATGGGAAATTGGAACCAAGAGTAGTTTTATTGTTTTATTTGTGTTTTGACATGCAACTGACATTCGTTCAGGTCAAATGCACTGCCACAAAGTGAAACCTCGGAAGATACTGCTTCCTAGGTTAGTTTTATCTCAGCAGATTTATGAGTTTAACATTTGCCATATAAGAAAGACATTTTTTTTCTTACAGATTTCTATATTTTTCTGTAATTTTTATGATTACATTGAATAATGGAGAGCTTGTATTATTTACTACAAGAGAAAACCAAAACATTTGACTTCTATTACAAAAAAGGCATGTTTTTTGGAGGATCATAAATATAGTTTTGAATTATTTTAACTTCTTTTTTGGAACAGGAACTGCAAACCTATTTTCCCTCTCAACCACATTGGGATCTTTTTTTGGGGGGGACGAAGTGAAGCCATTGCTCGTGTCAGAGCAACATGACACTTATTATTCCTTTTTCTATCTTGTTTGCCCCTCTCACCTCTCACCACACCTGTGGAAGAAGTGATAAAATAACACTAAAGTTAAAGTTATCATTATCCAAAAAATGTTAATTACAACTTGGAGACAGTTGGGATTGTAGTGACTGAATGGGGACACATTAAAACACTGAATCTGATTCAGTTGAGCATAATTAACAAAAATAAGTCTTCCTTTTTATGTACATTGTGGACCACTAAATACACATGTCCCATTACTAGCTTAGATGGTAACAGCATAATATGTTTGAGTGTCAAACATGCAGAAATCAATCAATGATGATAATGAAAAACAATGCCTATAAATAGATTGGCACAAGTTTAAGTTCTGAGGATCATTATCCCCGTAAGGATTGGCAATCACATTAGCATCCATCATGGCCTGAGGATCATCAGTCATTTTCTGGCTGAAACACATTCTGGCTGGAGGCTGAACCCCTTGAAACAGGAACACTCCCTCTGTTTGATCGTTTATTTTTCTCCACAGTTTTAATCCTCGAGGAAAAAAAGTCTATCCCATGACCCTAGTCAGCAAGAGATTCAATTTAAATGGGAAAACTCATTTTATTAAACATAAATGTTCTACAAAAATGTGTATTTTTTTGGAGAAATTTGCATAGAAAATTATTGCTATTCTGCTACATCTTTAGTATAATTGCAAAGTGAAAGAAATGCATCCCATGCTTATGTCCTTAAAGGATATGAATAAGTTCAAATTGCCCAGAGGTCCGTCTGCATTACTTATTCATGTATGCAGACTTATGGAAATAGCATTTTAGTGCATGTGCTTATGATTCACAACAATTAACCACCTGATTGGACAAGACATCCAGCATCTAATGCAGACAATGCAAAGACTGAATGCAATCTAAGGGGAATCACTTATTTACAGTCCTTTGCTAATTCAGATGTAAACATTACACTCAGGTTCATATTGCTACTACCAACTACAATGTTAAAATTGTAGAGAGTGAGCCAATCCAGTGGCTTATCTGGTAGTGTGTTGATAAAAACCTAATATCTAAACTAAATTGAAAATAAACTAAGATAAAAAGGATGATTCATTATTCATAAGCACAAAATGACAGTCAATACCCTATCAATCAGTGTGGAATTTTAATTTACCCATAATGACACAACATTAAGTGAACCTGATTGATAGTTTTTACACATGGGAGGACACAATTATCTTCCACACAAGCTTCACGTGCCGGCACACGTCAGTATGTGCGCAACTTGCCGAGGATTCACACTCTGCCTTTCCACTGTGTTATTATCTCATTCTCCGTGGTCTCATTTTTCACAAAGCCCCAGGGGTGTGTGGGGGACAGTCAGGGTTGAGCTCACACAAGCCCTGACTCTGGAGCCGACTGCCAGCGAAGGTCTGTGTTAATACCAAGAGCAACACTGCCAGGAGGGACAGAGACGAGAAAATTGAGAAAAACCCAGATGATCCTGCAAAATGGTCTGTTGCCAAACAATGCGACAGCATAAAAGCAGCTCTTAGACTGTTACTGCAGTTTATAGGTATGACAGGAGTTTAAAAAAAAACATTTCAATAGTGGAGATGTGTTGGTTTACGTTTTTGTGATCATAAAACAAAAATAGTATCTTTGAGCATAAGTTGTTCACTAAGACCATTTGATTTTAGAGATGTTTTTTGGCCTTCGATGTTCATTCAATAGTTTACCTGGTGTTGCTCTACCGAAGTGGTAAAGGGGCAAGAATTCCTCACCAAACTCAAAGAGTCTCCAAACATACATTTTGGGTGGAAAATCTGGGAGTGTTCCCATGAAATTTTCTTCATGTCATAAAAACACAGAACTGCCCATCTTTTACATCTTACTTTTTTATATTAACATCTTCTCCTAAACAGTAAAATTTCAATCCAATGGTTCATTGTTTAGATTTTGTTCTCAAACCAAAGCAGTGGAAAGCTACATGTATAAAGTGGATCCCAGATAATTTCAGATAATTTGTCAGTATTTCAATTCAAAAATGTATTTATTATAGATTTATTATGTTGCCCTTCTGGGGACCTGTCCAGAGCATAGCCTGACTCTCATCCGATGACCACTGGAGATGGGCAGCAACTCCCCTCGAGGTCCTACAAGGATAGATAATGTTAGATAATGGAGAGATGGATTTAGTATGCCACCCAGCTTCTGCGGCTTCTTTACATCCATTTTATGACTAGATATAAAGAGGCAGTAGTTCAGAAAGTATAAGTTCATTAAGCGACTTGGTAACAGCAACTTTTAAAGTAAATCTGCCCTGTTAACCTGTAATGATGTATGTCCAGTATAGGGAATATTCTGGTTGAACTTTCACTTATCAATAAAGCCAATCTACAGTTGCTCCACAGGTCTTAGTTTCTAGTCAGTACCACAATGTGAAGAGTCTCCAAAATCCAGCCATCTAGAAAGCAGCGCTCTACACCAAGCTCTACTAAGATCCCATATTTGAGACTGAATCCTACCAGAGCTTGGAGCTAACTTCAACCATTTGTATTTGGGTCATAATTCATATCTTATAGACGCTGGTGAAGGTCGAAACTGTAAATTGAGGGCTCATTCGATTGAGAATTTTCTTGATCATGACAGATTGGATCAGTACTCACAGTACATCAGTCCAAATCCATCTGTCCATCTCATGTTTCATTCTACTATCACCCACGAGCACGACATCAATATACTTTTTTGGTAGAGAGTCATCTTCAATCTGGATCAGTCCCCAGCCTCATAACTTTATCACTAGTCCAGACTTTTAATGTTTAAAATGAGGCATGAATACATTGCAAAATGCTATGAAAAGCACCACAAGGCTGACTTGATCACGACACGAACACGGTTAGTTGCTACCGGTTTAATGAAGTAGCATGCATTTTTTAGCACAGCTTTTCACGTGTCATAACAAACCCAACTACCAAGTCATGGACCAATCAGCAAATGTGTAAGGGATGTTGCGCTTGAGGCATGTGTGAGGTTATCTGTTGACAACTTCAGACATGATTAGTGTCAGATCATTGACATAATTTAGTGCGATGCCGCCGACATGGGCCAACTGCTACTGTCGGCACTCAGGCATCACCATCACATCTCAGGGTTGCTATTTGAGGGCACAGTAAGTAAAAAGAAGCATTTGAAAAGCGAACTTCAATGCACACATCTTTGTTCCTCTGTTGTTTTGAAGCAAAGCTTCTCAATCACACAAAAAGATGTTCGGACAGAGAAATTGTACCTACAAGGCCATACCCTCAAATGAGATGTGAAATCCCTTTCTTGCTGTTTGTAAAAGAAACTGAGCGACTTCACAGAAATTTAGAAGTTGCTTTTAACTTGTGCAGAAACACTGGTGGTTTACCGTTGTCTAAAGCACACAACAAAAAAACCTGAAGAGTAAAATTAGCTACATGGATGACACCCACTTTTATTGCCAGTATTATACTGAATAATACATTTCCCTTTGGAAAGCATATCATAAACCAGAACAACTTTACTTCTCCCACATCTGTTGTTAGTAAAAAGTCTTTTCCAACACCTTCACTAGAAAAGTAATTGCAGCTTCTATAAATTTAGAGTGGTGAATGACGCCCCTTGAACCTGTGATGAACACTAATTAACAACCTTTCAGCTAGAGAACGTGGCAGTTTTTTGTCTGCTTGCATGTTGCATCCCCGTGTTGTTGATGCAGTGCCGGGTAGCATGTAAGATTCGGGGAAAAAAGGGGCTTTTTTTTAGTGCTTCTGCTAGGATGCTTTCCGCACCTTGTTGTAAGTGTAAACTTGTTTATTCTCACACATTTTTTCATGACATGCTGTATGGTTTCATTCTCTGGAGTTTCACCTGGTGAAGCTCAAAAAGCTAAACAGATCAGAAGAACATGGGGAAATAAAAAGATGACCCGGGACTCAATTGTTTCAAAGAATATATTTTAGCTACATTGAGTGATTAGTCATTCCTCTGTCAGTTAATTTGATTTTGTTTCAATGGCGCTTAGAATATGGAATTTCTATTGTTTGGGGAAATATTTGTGCTCATTTTAAGGTTGATGGTACCATCGTCCTTTATAAAATTGGAACGCTCATATGTTTACCTCTCCGTTGCATCATCTCTTCTTTAAACAAGCATTTCAGAGTTAAAAAGACCAATTTTTTAAATATTCTTATTTAAACGAGGGCTTTTTCTATGCTACAGGACCTTTTTTGTGTTTTTCGTTATATAATTTGTGGGGTTATTTGCAAATGTACTAACTTTGACTCTTCATAATAAGCCTTGCTCTTACAAAGCACACATAATGTGGCGTGGTTTATTATTACCGGTAGCACGCTGTAATAATGTGCAATGATGAACTGTGACCAAATCTACATAATTCACACCATTATAAAGAGCAACTCACCAAATTTTAATCAACTCAATTTTCCCTTTATCTGGAGGGCTGAAGGCAAACAGCCAGCAGACTTTCAAGCACAGACTTCACATCTCTGCTCAACATCTGTGTGCAAAATCCCTGCACTGCATTTCTAAGGCTTGTGAAGAGTCTCAAAGGTGTATAATTCACAGAGAAATGGGGCTTACCACCACAGCCCCTCTTCCAACCCTCACTTTAAAAGGTGCCTGCTCTCCTGTTCTGACTGCTTACCTGTGTGCTTTTTATCCTGCCCTCTTTGACTGAGTTTTACAAGTTTTCTCCACTTCATGCCTTCTTCATCCACTCCATATTTTGCTTTTTTATGCTGTAGTTCTTGAACCTCAAACTGTGCTATCGTAAAACATCAGATTACATCATTATTATGCAATGGCTAAATTCATGGTTGGAATGAAAAAAAGCACTCAAATTGCTCAAACTCTATCAACAAGATAGAGAATAAAAGCATCCCACAATCAAATAGATGGGTGGAACAAACACCAGCTATTAATGTTTAATGTGTAATTGAATGTTCTACATGACCTGACTTGTTTACCGTGATAATTGATGACTCCGATTTACAATTTGCTTGAAATGCAACACTTGATGCAGACAGACCAGACAGACAGATAGACAGAGAGGGGAGAGGCAGAGAGTAAGTTGGCGTCGGTCCACTGCAACTTTTATATTAAACATGGTCCTGAAGTGTTTGAGTTACTGAAATGCTCAGAACTATGTTATTATCCTCTTTTATTCCTCATTGATGCTACTTATCCTTAACAAGATGCTTGGAAAAACACTGTTGGACCATTCAGAACACAGAAACTGATATAAAATGCTAGGATTATGCCCTATACTCAGACATTCTTTATTTTGTTTTGTATAGGGGAGGTGTGTAAAGATAGTTATGGTTGTTAATGCACACAACTGTTGTGAAGAAGTGAGAACATGATGCAGTTTCTTTGCAGTCAACAAAAGACTCTATATCACCCCGCAAATTCCTCTAGGCTTCAGAGAAAAATCTTAATACTGTTGAAAATTTTAAGAGATGGTGTTTTGTAAAAGGTTGTTGGTAATTTAGTTTCTTCACAATCATAATTTCGGAAGATTGTTTTCCAATGTTTTTTAGGCAAAGAGCTGTCTGCCTCAACCAGAAAAAAACCTTGCCAGGGCCTAGGGGTATTACCGTTTCGTAGATGGAAATACAACACAAACAGAGTGATAAATATGTTAAAAAAATAGAGCATAATTAATTTTTGAGCATATTTATTCAGTATAATCCAATGAAGATAAGCACAATACAAATTGGTGAAGTTTGAAATATGGATTAAAACACTTGGCTTTAAGCATGCACTTCCCGTGGCTCTTTCTGCAGAAAATTAGCAATGAAAATCTCCATTTAGAAAAATTTAAATATACTTACTAACGAAGGCGATGTACTGTATAGTTCCAGTTTGTGCTGAGGTTCAGAACAATGTTTAATTGTAATGAATAATGTAAAGCTTACTTTATTGATTCCGAGACATAACTATCTCTGCACACCTCCCCTATACTAGTCTACAGGTGTTCAATGTATGAATCCTTTCTGTCTTCAATTCAGTAACAGAACTTGGTGATTCAAAAAGAAAAAAAAAAAGAATCCAAAGTTATGCTTCTTTGAGGCCACTGCTTTAGGTGAAGTGAAGTCTATATTAAACTCTAGCAAGCAGATAGTTTTTGTTCATTACAGTAGAATGGTTAAAGAATATTTTATGAGCTAGCTAAGAATTGTAGCACAAAATGTGCTGTTTAAATTATTTTTGACAGTTTTATCCATACGCCTCCCTTTGTTTCCTCCTCACTACCTCATTATTATAAGCTATCAATAATCAATGTGAGTCTGGAGCCAAATGCTGGCCACCTGTAACAGTGTTTACAATGACTGGACATTAGCCAAGCTTTGATCAACACACAAAAGCACTTGGGGATGCTCCCTCGTGCCTCTGCAGATTTTTCCACCCGGTGGAGAACCTTCTCTTGCCCTCCTTTCTCTTCTGTTCACATTGACTCCTTAACCGCGGTTGTCGCTTGCAGTCATTTACATTCCCCCACCCCAACTGGTTTGGAGTCAGTTTGAACTTAAAAGCATGTTTAAACTGATGAATAGCTTCTATTGAACGTGAATAAATTTAATAGGGATTGAGATTAGTTAGCGTCTTTTCCCCTGACAATCTGAGTAAGCCAGAGGATGTGTTCAGCATTCAAAACTGCTCAGAAGGAAACAAATATGTGCTCACCTTCTGTTGTAGGAGGAACAGGGAGGGTACGCTCCAAGTGCCCTGCCCTCTGGGTATCATGAACACCTGCTCATGGTCCAGTGTGTGAAGGGAAATCCAAGGATGTCGAATACGTCCAAAATAATTTAGCTTTCTTCTTAGTAAGTTATCTTAATGAATTTGGTTAGACCAAAGTAGAGCATAACTATAAATGAGGAAGAAAAAAATCCCTCAATTTTCAATTTGTTTTACTGATATAAATCAGAAGTTTGAAATTATTTTTGTCCCCTGTATTTTGCTTCACCAAAATAAAATCTGGGCCCTGGAGGCAGCAGTCTAAGTTTAGAAGAGCTTTACAGCTGAAGCCATAATGCTCCACTTGTGAAAGTAAATTTGTTGGATTTCATCTTGACACTCAAACAATTCTGATTAGACAACACATTGAAAGTATATATAATTGCCTGACAAATTCTTATTTAAGAAATGATTAGAAAAAATGTAAAATACCATTAAAAAGTATTCAGCCCTTGTTTTCTTATTGTTTTTGCTTGTTTGTCACACCTACATTTCTTAAAACACAAGTTAAAACAAGGCAATAACTCAAATACAAAAGACACCTGTCAAATGATACTTTCACAGCTTTGGAACCAAATGGCAAGAGACTTGGATTGATGTGAAAAGAGCAGGCTCTCAAGCATAAAGGTTCAAGGTTAAGACATAGAACCTGAAATGGATTTAAGACCAAGCTTTGATAAGGCCACTTTATGACAATCGTTTTTTTGTCGTTTCTTCTTTTAGGAGATGGACTTCCTTGTGTGCATTGTATCATTGTCCTGCTGCATAACCCAAGCGAGTTTAAGTTTGAGGTTAGAAAATAATGGCTTGACATTTTGCTTGCGGGTTATCTTGTAAAGAAGTAGAACTTATTGTTCACCCAATTAGGGCGAGCTGTCTAGTTTCAGAAGAAGAAAGAAGCCCCGGACCTGCACAGAAAATTGAAGGTTTTGGGCTCCAGAGACCCCACACCATTTTCACTGTCGGTCTCGCATTCTTTTCCCAAAATGCTACGTTATGCTTAACAGATGCATCAAATCTGTTGATGCCCACCACAACCGTCTTTGATCCTACATGTCAGATGAAACAATAAAACTCAACTCAGCTTTCTGATTAATAATAATAAAAAGGTTACTCATAAGCAGTTCCTAATTTAGCAAGAGGCCAAGTTTAGTTTGGATGATTTTTCTTTTTTTTTTTTTGCGTAACGTAAAATTATTAAAACCTGCTTTTGTATTTACTTGCGTTACCCTTTTTTGTCATAACATTTTCTACTTTAAACATTTGTGTCACAAGAAAGTACAAGAAAAATAAATCCTTTTCACAGCTCTACGTTATTTATTGATCTGCGTTTTTGTGGTGGTGTTTTACATAAGTCCATCTGAAAAACATTTAAAAGTATCTTTTTAAAGTGACCATGTGAAAAGGCTGAAGAAATACTATTGAGAAGCATTTTTAGTTTTCTTATCTTGTCTTATCTTTGTCAGTCTGTTCATGTATCATTTGTTAAACCTATTCTTGTTATTTAGCAACAAAATTAACGTATGTGACAAAAAACGACCTCTGGCATGAGAAACATCTCTGTTGACCTTCCCATCTTTTAAGCAGCCGGTGGTCTGATTGATCCCTCTGGCGGCCTTTGTGGAAGGAAGTCTTCCGAGTGACTCACTTGAAGCGGCGATATTTCACTCTTCAGTTTAGATAAAGCTGCTCCGAAGTTTTTTTTATTTTTACTTTTTTCTTTTATCGCTATTGGCTTTCTGACAAAGGAAGGGGGTGTTGTAATATTTCTGCACGTATCAATCTTTTCAAGAAAGATTTATGAAACAAGCTGCACCTTAATCAAAACATTTCCCAGTGTTAAGAGATAAGTGAACATTAATAAGCAATGCATGTGGATAACAAAACTGTAAATGTCCCCTAAGGTTCAATAAAACTCAGTGCAAATTCATTTGTCGTCATTACCCTTTATTTCCTAATGAACTTTATTTTATCTCTTTCTCAAACTGTGGCCCATTAGATTGATTTAAAACAAATTGAAGCTGTGTAAAACAAAAGTCCCTTTTGTCAAAAATATTAGAGCACTGGAAACAAATATGCACTGAACATGAGCTAAATTTAAGCAGCTGAATCTTCTCATTAACATTAACCTAGAGTTTGATTTTACCAAAGGGCAAAGCACAGCACTTTTAAAATAGTAAACCTTTGCAAACTGATGCATTCAGGCGTAACCAGACATGATGAAAATGCTTCCCTTTCAACAATCCTGAAGAGGTTCTGCAGACGTTCCTGTGAGTGACTTTCTTTTACACATCGTTTTTTACACAACAAATCAGAGAGAATAATAATAAAAAATAAAAAATTAATCAATAATCAACAATAAAGAAGCAGACATGTATCTGAGATCTGAAATGCAAGAGGGAGAAATAAATGAGGTATGTAGGAGAGTTCTGTTGATGTTTCAAGAACTTTATTACACTGACAGAAAGGAGTCTGAAGAATGAATTTTTCAAACTATTCTTGATTTCTTCATATTTTGCATCCAATGAGTCGGTTTCTTGATGGCTTTTAAAGTGTTCTTGATCTATATTAGTCCTGGATTTCTGAGGGTTTCTTTTTTTCTTATGGGACTTTTTTTTCCCATTTGCTGTCAGTAGACACCCATACCTAACCGTAACCGCATGTGCAGGCCAGATAAGTGGAAGATAGAAGAAATGTCAGGCCTAGAAACTCGATCTCCAGCAAGTTGACAGAATATGGATGTCTATAAAAGATGGGGAAAAACTCTAGCAAAGACCTAATGTAGGACCTGGAATGCTCAATATTTGTCATTTGATCAGTATAAACCACACAGTTGAGGCAGTAATAGATGGAGATTTTCCCTCACCGTCATTCCCACTCTGCCTCTTCTATGGGAAAACATTTCCAACATGTGACAGTTGAAGAGTTGAAGGAAATTTTAGTCTCCAGCTAAAACGCCGCCTTTCATCAATCTCTTATCTACGACCCATTCTGAGTTGAATGCTGTGCGCATCTGATTGTAGTGAGATGGGCACCTGCCCGTTCATGTGCACTACGGTGGCCTGTTGTTGGTAAGCTAAAGGGACAGCGACAAGCACTTAGCTGCTCCCTTAGCAACCAGTCCCATTTCCTTCCTCTTATCTAAAGTGACAAGAGGAGTTTTCTAGCTCTCCTATGCCTCAGGCTCATCCTGCATTATCTCCAGCACTACATGCTGTCTCCTGTGTCCCTGGCTCTTCGCTCTAAAAATATGTAAAAGCAAAGAAAAACTAAAAAACGTTGACTGTAATGCTCAAGTTTCTACAACGTCAACAACTTTTGCTTCTCAGATATTCATTAAAACTTTTGATATTAACTGGTGATGGACTTAGTGGGCAGAAAGCAAGTGGGGATTCAGTGGAGGTCCATTTTCTTCCTTTTTCTTTTTTTTTTTTTCTCCTTTCGCCTGTAGTTACCATTCCAATGCAGAGCGTGCAGAGAATGCAGAGTGACAAAACATGAACTAAAGCAGACGCTCTAATGAGATATTGATTGCCCACACTGATGCTTACACTTTTGCCAATCGAACAGTGTCCAAGTCCACCATAAACAATCAAGTGTCTGCTTGAGCACTTTGAGAGATTGGTGCTGCAGTTTAGATACATCTGATGTTTGAATGAGATAGTGATATTTTTTTATAGTAAAACCAGCACATATGGACAGGACATATGGACACTCACTAACACTTACGATTCCCACAAAATAAATACAACCATATGCTTTATTTCTGTATTATACCGAATAGTGTCTGAGCTGGTGTGTAATCCAGAAGCTCAGACACTTCAAATTGATGAAAACATCAACTTGTACTTGGTTAAGCATGGAATTTTACATTTTTACACGAATACTAAAATACTGAATACTTCATTACTCTCTTTAAAAAATGTTTGTGGCAGTATCATACTGTGGGGATGTTCTTCAGCACGGAGAGCAAAGCTGAATCAGAGCTAGATAATAAAATAAATAAAATAAATCCTATGTAGATTAAATATGGCTTAAAAGAAACTTTAGTTCCTGATTTAACATCTTCAAATTGGGCTTCTGTCTCTTTAAAAAGTCATACTGTTTCCAAAACTCTGCCTTCAGGAACTCATCTCAACATCACTCTATAAACTTCTTAACAATGTTAAGAAGCGTTCCACCACCAAGTAGATGGTATCACGAGCTCAGCAGATGTGCAGCTTCGCCAGGTGTTTGCTAGTTTGAAGAAGCTGAGTGAGGGAGACTCAGAAAAAGGAATGCTATGTGGGGCGGAAGCTTAGAAACCGCAGCGTCACAGTTCCCGAGACATCACTCCAGGTATGTTTTTGATGAGGAAGTGCCTTACGTCATTGTTGAATGACGTAAGGCTCTAAGAAATCGATTTGACTTGATTCTGCCCTGTTAAGAAAAGCACATCTGCAGCTTCAACAGAAAAGATAAAAAAAATACAATATATATTTTTTTTCAACCTTTTTTCCCCCACTTGTGACAATAAATATTGAAGGAGCAAGTCCTTTACTATTTTATGCTAGCATGTGCTCTGGATTCACAGAGTGGAACAAAGTAACCCACATTAACATAATAGGTATGGACCATTGCATTTAAGAAGCTTCACAATAAATTTGAAAGTTTTACACTTCACAAAGGCAGCACATGCTGCACACATAAAGAGGATGATTCAGGCTGCTTCAACACTTAAACTACAAGAACAAAAACAGATTCTCCTTCAGACACGGACACCAGAAAAACACAATTACTTTCTACCCTTGCCCATCCTTCTTCTTTTGTTTTTTCACGTCTTTGTGCTCAATTATCCAAATTATTATTATTATTATTATTTTTTTAGCTCCATCTAAAATGTTTGTTAATTAGGAAAAAAAAAAATGCCCAAAGGGGTTTAAGTCGTTTGAAAGCCATTCATTATCCATGGCTTTTTCTCTCTCCTTGTAGCCAGTGAATGCAAATGATTGTTTTAAACTACAAATGAATGCTCACTCGAAACTTCTTGTTGTTTGCGTATCGGCCTCCTTGAACGCTCCCTCGTAATGAACCGGAGGAAGCTGCTCCACGTTGGAAATCAATAGCAACGAGCCGCTTTAAAACTCTCAACTTTGAGCCTTTGATAACAGGGAATACATTATCTCCGTTAACTAGGGCTCCTGTCCAACCAATCAGCATGCAACTCACTCACACACAGCCTCCATTTACCGTTGCCCCGTCTCCTCACACTGACCTGCTCCACTGCCATTACAATAACGGCGCACATCAGAGGCACAAATGAGGAGTTGGTTTATTTATCGCCCTGATCATTCCTGCTCTGTGAATTTATCAAAAGTTAAAGTTTTATTATGGCTCATCATTAAATCTTCGGACTGGCTTTGACAGTAGCTTTGAGTTAAAAAGATTGGTGCGCTATCAGCTCTGTCTATCCTGTAACTCCTTCAACCTGTGTCAAGATTTCAGTTTTCTTATCTAGTGATGTAAAAAAATATTAGGACTGTTGTAAAAAAATATTTTTGCAATTGAGTACTCTATAGAATATTTTTATTATTATCTGAGGAATCAGATCTTTGTCTCTCTTTCCCTTTTTCTGTCTTTCTCTCAGCGACATTCCTACTGTTCGCTCCAAAACCATGACGAAGCTATTCCGAAAAGCTGATTCAACAATCCTTATTTGTCCCCCAAACCCTCACATAACACCGCACAATTCAACACATGGTGCTAACGCTTCACAACGTGGAAGTAAGAGCGCTGCCCACAATAATGAGTCGATGCGCTTACATAGTAAACCATAACTTAACGAATCTTCGAGGCAGATACATTTTTCTCCAATTTTAATAATCGAGGTACTCGACTCATTCGAAGAATCATTTCAGCTCTAAAAAATATGAGTAATTGTAGCAACACTGAGGGCTCTTGTTAAATCTACGAATGCATCAGGGCAAGACTGAGATGAAATAGTTTTACCCACACATATTATTACCCCGGGTCAAAATATGTACATTTTTAGAATCAAAATACATTAATGTTTTTAGCAGTAGCATCATTTCACACTAAACACTCCAATTTGAAAACAATTGTTTAAAATACACTTTTATAAATATATATTTCCCCTCCTAATAATGCCTGGGATGCGCTTACTGTCTGTGCTGAATTTTAAATGTGGAATAAAATTGGACGCAAATAGGTAGGACTCTCCTTTCTCTGTGTGCCATTAACTAATTGGCAACATTGTGCACATAGTAAGGACCAGGAAAGGCAAAAGAATCAAAAGTCATCTTCAAAGTTTGAGGGTGAGACTAATTTTGATACAGTAGGAGAGCTGCTCATGCGTCCTAATTTGTTATGCTACAGAGTAGTGATTCACCGTTTTGAAAAAACTGGGCAATAAATGAGTTAAATTGTTCAACCTAGCTACATAGATGCTACCTTTTTTCTGAAGTCACATCAATAGTGCTTGCATGTAAATAGTGACATTTCTAGATTTAATGCCTTGCGTAGCACATGGCCTAATAATTGCATGAAGGAATGCCTGGACCCAGAGGTGACATGTGTGATATTACGTCTGTGCTGCAAAGCTCTGAAGGGTAAGAATAATAGTCGCATTGGATCTCCTGTGGGAGGATACGGGGGCTGAAAGCTACTTATACAGATTATAGCTGTGAATTAAGTGAAAGATGGAATGGACTGTGGGTCTGATTTACTGATATGCCATCATGAAAATATACTTTTTGAGGTTTTTATTTTTTTTTTGTAAGTTCTATTATTTCCAAGCCTGGCCATTGACTTCCTAAATGACTCCATTTGATTTGAATCTCCCCTTACCGTTCGTCTGTACTTCCTGGCTTTCTCCCATTGAAGTGAATTTCAACCAGGCCAATTAGCAAATGGAAGAAGTCCAATCGGTAAACGGAAGAAGTTCTGAACGCTGATGTTGATTTTCTGTGTTGTTTTATGCCGTTGCCTGTAGTTTTAGCAATGGAATATGTAATGTAAAATCTCGATGCTTGCACTTCAAGTGAAATGTAAAATTGTCCAAATCTACCTTTAATTTTTCAGTTTGACATGATTCTAGTTTGGAAATTATATCTGTGGTCACGTTTTGCATTCCTGCCTTGAATTGAGTTCTTAGCATGCTAACGTTGCAAATGTTAGCATGCTCGCCCTTGTGCCCTCTTAGCATTAATAAGTAATGATCCATACTACCTGCTTCTGGTTTAGCTGTAGGCATGCTACTACTCTAAAAGCAATTGTTTGATGTGACATATTTCATAACTTTTTAAATAAAAGCATTCATAATTATTTATCAAATATTGTTCTACAGGCCATGTTGCAGTCATTGCGTGACTGAAATGAGACATGAAAAATACATAAAGGGAAATAAGTATCATGTCGCAAAATTTAATGTCTCTTATGGAGACAAATGATAGGCTGTTTTCAGACAAAAACAAAAGTAAAACTCCTGCTGTCTGTCACTTCAGATTCAAGTGCACGTTCTGTTAGATTATGCTCTTGTTTTGACCATAATTATGTAGTACGGCTGCTCTAGAGCAGCATGGGAAATGTGAAAGCATCCACTTCCTTGTCACATAAAATTTGGGGATTGCATTGAGTGACAGAGTGAAGATTTTAAAATAGTCCATAATTTTGTTTCTTGTATATTTTCCCACATTTATTTTGTTTTTTGCCAAATTGTTGTGGCGACCTTACCAGTCCTGCTCCTGTATTCTGCAGTAGCCTTTATGTTTGTTTTTGTAAGTTTAGAACTTGTTACAAAATTATTTGGCATTCACTTCTTGCTTGTCTTGTTTTTTGTTACGTCATAATGGATAACAGACAGTTTGTATGACCCAAATCTTTAAGAAGGACTGGGAACAATTTTTCTAGTAGTTACTGAGATCTGGTTGAACAAAACTGAATCCAATTGCTTAACTGCTTCATATCAATGACAATTATCTTAATATGTGTGCTACAGCACAGAAAAGTCTCATAAAACTGAAGTTTGAGATACTGAAGTCCTCATTGTGCTGATCTTTTCATATATTGTTTCATTTTCTTCTACCTTGGACTTTGAAGCGTTTATCCAAATGCTCGATTTTGGAACATAATGCTTTTGTTTGAGGCGGTGGCTTTTCTCACTGTCAGTTTGAGAGTAGCATAAGACAACAATGAGAAGGCAATGTATGTTAGCTACAGCACATGAAATAACCATTTGGGGAATCTTTGATGATGCCACGTTCTCAATTGTCATATATTATGTGACTTCTGAACTTGGATAAATTCTTGGACTAGAATTTATCCAAGGACCTCTGAGTAAAGAGGGCTGAAAACATTTTTAAGACTTTTTTTTTGCGAAAACCATGTATTTTTCACCCCCCTCCTTAGTCCTCTGTAATGCACTTCTTAATTTTTTTTTTTTTTTTGGCAACAGAAGTTGAGGCTTGTAGCTGTAATTTGAAAAGATGTGAGAAAAAGTTGACTACCTTTTAGAGCAAATGACTTCCGATGTAAAATTGTGCTTTGGGAAAGAAATAAATTGCCTAAATAAAAACTTGTTCAGACAACACACCCGCCATCGCACTTGACTGGGACAAAAAGAAAAGAAAAGAAAAAAAAAAGCTTAACAGAGGCAATTTTAATGAGCTTCTTTCCCTCTCCATCTATCAGGATGAAATTAGGACAGCACTCAACAGCTGAGGGGAGGGAAGCTGGGAGAATGGGGGCACATGGCAAAGGAAAAAAGTCTTCATTAAGGACACTGAAGTGGAGGTAGGAAGAGGAAAAAGTGGACGAGGGGGAGAAAAGGAGGCGAGAGGCTTAAGTGATCCAGAAATGCTTCGTCTCTGCCACCTTATCGGAGAGACAAAGTTATGCCGGTCAGAATATTTGTTATTCAAGCTAATCCCTCATCACGGTTTTTCATCAGGTTTGGCATTTGGCTATCTGCATTAATTAGATGATCAAATGAGCACAGCGTTAATAACCAACACACAGGCTTATCATGACTGGGGCAGAAAAGGTGGATGCTGTATCCTTTGCCCATCACCCTCGTCTTTGTGCGCACCGACACCTTCTGCAGCTGCAACAACATCCCGTTTGCCTGGGCCAGGTTTCATTTATTGATGATTCAGGCTGTTTTTAGTGCCACTGGCGATAATGTACTGTCTGCATTTTGGAAGATAAGTGTGCTCAGGCACGATAGTTTGGACTTGTTTTGGATGTCTCTCCTTTCTGTCTTTTATTTTTATCTCTCTGCTTTTGTTTTATCCCACGTTTTTCCTCACCCTCCTTTTTTTTTCTCGTGGTCTGCTGTTTGTGCTATCTCACCTGTCTTTCTGTGCCTTTTTTTGTTTCTCAGAGCTTCCCAGAGGAGAATAGGAGCTGCTATCTCTCTTTTGCACACTCCACTCACTTTTAGACTGTTTCTTCGTTCTTTACCTCCCACCCCAAAACTCCTTCATCGCATATCAACAGCAGGGTGAAAAGCCCCTCGTGACTAATATTCATTCACACCGTCTCCTTCCTTCTGTCTCTGGCTGTGTCTCCGTCTCTTTGTACCACTTTCAGGTTACAGCTCATGCTTTAATATTCCACCACTCATCCTCATAATGCCTTTTTCCTCCTGCCTTTTGCCTCTACATCCTGCCACCTCCCACTATCTTTAATATTCTGTCAGTCAACCAAACCCCGGTTGGTTGGACTCAGTCATAAGTCTCAGAGCAGCTACAGTTACGGAAGGCATGCCGCCCTTGACCTTTCTTTCATCTTGGATCTAAATGCTTAACTTTTTCTGGATCTAAAGCAGAAAAAATCCTATTTAATGCCTAGTTCCATTCATTTTCTCACCGCTTTATAATTTATAGTTATATTGCTTCTGTTCTTCACTATGCTAAAGCTATCTTTTGCTCTGTGTTTAGAAAACAAAATTCGTGAGAGCTGTTTTCCCTTAGTGAGCCTCTCTGGACTTCTTAAATGTAGGGAAGCAACCATATTTAGACAAATATGTAACATTATCTTGAAGAGACTGAAGGACATGGCACATTTGCATAATCCAAAAACCTATTTGTAGGACACAAACAAAAAATCTCAATGGGAATAAATCTCTTCTTCTTGTTCTTCTGGCTAACAAATCGCTAGTATTGACTAGATGGCATAAGGAGTTTCAAAAAGATTTTTCTTAAACGACTAGCTTTTTATCCGAGCTGATAAAAGGTCCCTCCAACAAGACGAGATTCAACCAA
Organism: Poeciliopsis prolifica; assembly: GCF_027474105.1. Classification (NCBI taxonomy): domain Eukaryota; kingdom Metazoa; phylum Chordata; class Actinopteri; order Cyprinodontiformes; family Poeciliidae; genus Poeciliopsis; species Poeciliopsis prolifica. The sequence goes on along the minus strand of NW_026562407.1, from coordinate 4,988,140 downwards.
CACAGCTATGTTTCTATTGTCCATGAAATTGTGCAAATTAGAATTACGAAAATAAATTAAAATATTTTCAAAAGAAATTGAACTTTTTAGATAAAGTTTGCGCAGCAGGACGAGGTGGTTTTTCAGCCATGTCGATATTGGTGTTTTTTGCTAAATTGCAATAGGAACACTTTTTTCTATTAGTTTGAATACATCACTATTGAGCTTATTTGTAAGAGCTGGACTCTAAGGACAATGAGCAGCTGGCTCTACCAGAGATCTCACAGCATCGCACAGTTAATCAAAAGTCGGACTTGTCATTCGAAAGTGTTGAATCCTTAGCTCTTCTGCAAAATAGCAGACTTCAATTTTCCCAAAATGTAACATAGATGCTCCCAATGAGTTTGTTGCTCCGAAGTCTGAATAAGACGCCAACATCTCCTCTGAGGGTTGATAGATTATGTATGCACTGTCAAAAAATGGAATACATTGTTAGCAATGAGAGAATGTACACTCTACAACAACTCCCTTTTTTTTGCAGTCCTTTACGATAAAATATAATTCAATTAAAGGTGTACATTATTACAATCCATAAAGATGAATGGATTTTGAAGGAGACCAATTGACCACAAAGCTGCACAGCAAAAACAACACATTTTGTGTTCATACACAAAATATTTTTTTTGTGTGTGAACATAAAAGAATTTCCTCTTTACAGTCACTCGTAAAAGGACCATTGTTTGATGTTGACATGCTTCGTAATTTCAAATCATCTAGTTATACTTAAAAATGTGCTTAGTTGAACACCGGCAGAGGTAATAAAAAGGTTGTAAGATGCCAACGCTTCCTGGCTTGCCAATTCCAAATTTGCTTCCCTAACACCTGAATGGAACAGCCCCTCTCCAGCATGCTTCCATTTAGGAGCCTGCAGCTTCAGTTGGAACATGTCGCTTGCCCCATTAAATCCCATGTTGTCGGAAGATTTTTTATTTGTTCCTCAGGCATTTCTCGCATCTCCTCTGCCTTTGCATTCACTCCTCTCTCTGCTTGTCCCATCTGTCCGTCGTTGTCACACATCAGTTGTGTGTCGGTGACTGTTTGGAATATGTCAGCACACCGTCTGGTCACCGACGCTTCATCTTGAGCCGTACTTCATCTGTGAATGTTCCTTTCTGTCTCATGTTCTGTTTTTGCTCTTCCGTTCCCATTGTAAACAACTGATAATGTCTGAGGTATTTCATCATCTGTTCTGTTGTGTTCCCTGAAAACATTATTTATTTTTTTGCCTGAAAATTGATGCGGACAGACACACATCCTCAGCCTTTATCTTTCAACTTTCAAATCCCAGAAGCTCTCAAGTCCTCTTTCTTTAGCGAGTGCACAAAAAGCTCAATCTTGCAGTCAATTTATCAGGCGGCCAAGTCGTCATTATTTCGTTCACACTGCCATGATCTTGCCTTCATTAAAATTCATCCCTTACATAACCATCAAGGACATAATACCTCTTGCTGAGAACAAGAGCAGAGTACACAAACATCCACACATACACACTCGCTGTCTTCCTTTACTGTTTCTATACGTACTCACTTTCTCCACTTTGGGGAGACGCATTGATTAAACAGGAGAGAATACACAATGAGCTCAAGCTGGATCCAAACGGTGTCCTGTTTATAAAGGCTGACGAGTCTCTCCACCATATTTTTATCAACGCAAAAAACCCCAGAAAAAAACAGCCAGCAGCACATCCAGACCTCATGTATGGATTGTTAGGATCTTTTTATAGCAGCGCATCATGTTGCCGTTTTAAGACTGAATCATAATTTGCAAGGTCTGGACAAAAGTGTTGCTTTTTTATTTTCCTAAAAGAGAAAGCTGCATCCTTGTGTCTGTGTTTGTTTTCGGTTTTGTGGGATGGTGCTTTGCATAATAGAACTACAGCAGCTCTATGCAAAGAAGCGTATCTGGCTGCAAACCAAAGAAGCGTATCTGGCTGCAAACCTCTTCTTTTGGCCGGGCCACCGGATGGCTCCTGTGATCATATGTGATACGGACAATGAAGCTAGTGAGGTGAACTGGTGAAGTTGCCATTTGTTCTCTTAAGTTTGATTTGGAAATTTGTCAGGTTGTTTCAGCTTGCTGAGTCCCGTATAGTGGAAGTCAGGAAAAGGGGCTTGTGAGTGTATTAGTTGTTGATACAAGCAGATAGACGATTGTCTACACCTCAAAGTTCTTTACTAATAAAAATCTTCAAAATGTCTGTTTTGGATCTGTTAATATAATAACCCTAAATAAAGTTCAGTGCACCTAACTGCATTGCTTAGGCTCTAAAGAAATGGGTGTCCGTGCCACTTGGCTGTCTATGTTAACCTGAGCAGGACGATCCGAGATGCAGACACAAAGTCCTTGACGATTGTGGAGGAGCTGCAGTGATTCAAAGATCAGGCGGGAGAATCTATTCACGACAAACTCTCCAAGTCTGTTCTTAGATTTGTGGAGGAATGTGAGAAAATGTTCTGTTTGCATTTTGCCACAAGTCATATAGAGTATACAACAAAAAACTTGCTCTTGTCATGTGTTGCCAAATCTGAACTTATTGGCTTGATTTCACCACACTGTGCGTTTACTTTTATGGCATATTCTCTTAAAGTTCTATTAGAATGCAACACATTATTATTAGTTCATTTAAACCTCTGTTTCTCTTCCTCATTACCAGAAGATTCCTGTGTGATCCCCAGAAATTCCCTGGCCAGTGAAAGAAGATGGAGCATGAGTGAAAGGAACAATAATGTAGCATTAGTGAGGGAGGGTGGAAACGCAGGAAAGAGGCTGAGAAGCTCAAGAGTGATTCAGCCATTGTTACTCATCCCTTCCGTTTTTGCAAGAGAGCTCATGTAGCGCGTATTTTAAGTACTCTCCTTCCGTTGTTCTCCTTTAATCCTGTTAGATAACTATTTTCCTCCCCTCCTCCTTCGGAGTCGTTTCTGTTCCTTTTCTCCTCCTCCGCTTCCCACTGCCCACTCAGCAAACGGCGAGCCCTACTGTACGCTTACTGCCATGAGAATGGCCACAGTGTGCCTAAAGATGGAGGGTGGAGAGGGGGAACAAAAGAAGAGGTGAGGGTCTGAAAGCAAGAAGCGAGCGAGGGAGATGACAAACATGTGGAAGTGCTGGTAGGAAGGTGTTGGAGAAATCTGCTGGTCGGTGCAGGCTCATTTGTTATGAGGAGGGATGAGTGTGGATGAGAGCCAGGACGGAAGCAAGTGAGTTGTGAAGTGGAGCCTGCACACAGCATCGTAGTTAAGATGTGCGGAGACCAGCAGAGGAAATGGAGTGTGAGGGATATTCAAAGTTGAATAAATAAAAGCTGGTCTGGCTGTGTATTAGGGAAAAAAAAGGGGCGTACTGACATTAAGGTGCATGTGCAACCTAAAGACAAAGCTGTCTTTTTTTCCCCATTTCTGTACTCTTTCACTGCATCTTATGAAAGAAGGATCATGTTTGAGCACAGTCGGCGTGTTTGTGACGCAATGTTTCAAACCTGCCTTGTAATCGCCGGGCAAACAAAATCATCAACCTCTCCATCAACACGCAACCAGAGCACACTTCTACCTCCATGAGGACTGTGTTTCACATAAGTTACCGCCACACCCCTGGACCCCTCTATAATTTACATGAAGACAATAACGAATGAGGCTGCTTCAGGGCCGTGTCCTGGCATGGGGTTGTTCCTTCGCCAATCGGTGCAGCCACTTAGCGCAGGTGAGGAGGAGGGAGTCACGTTCCCCCAGCTCCTCTGTAAAGTCAAAAAAGTGGGTCACAAGCAGAACAAGGAGGAGAAATTTGCTAGATCAATGGCACAGACTAGTGGTGAAGGTGTGCAACTGACAGGGAAGGAGAGCTTTGTGTCGAATGCAAGTCAGATTCAAAAATATCTCAAATTCTCCTTTTTATGCATATTTAAGAAGGACCTTCATCACCTTTTACTCACATAGGCTTCATACTCTGACTTGCACTCTGACCATCTGCTCTTTTCCACTTGCCGTACTAAATGAATGCAGCACAGAGAGAAGATAGAGGCGGGAAGGATCTGCATGACCCAAAAAGATGCCCTGCATGTTCTCTGACTCTATAAATCAAAGGAGGAAAGAACAAGTCTGCCTCCATGTTTTTTTGTCCTCAAAGGTGATAAATTAAATCCAGGTTTGGTAATGAACAACCAAAGATTTCTATTCCAATAAGAGGATTTACGCGGCAAGAAAATTGTGAGCGAGTTGTAGTGGAAAATCTTTTTCATTCTTTCCTCTCTTCTTGCACTTGTGAGGTTTGACATTCTTTGGGGAAATTGGACTATTGTGCTTGAGAACAACTTTGATTAATGAACGTGTTTCTAATTCAAAGGATTTGTAAGCCATATGAACATACAGTAAATCGTAAAACCATCCTTTGGTCATGTTGACAATTTGTGCACCACAAATTTCAATACATTTTATTGGGGGTTTAAGTAACAAAATAACACAATGTGGGCCATGTTTGTCATTTTCAACATTACAAATAGATAAAAAGTAGAATCAGTATTTATAATTACAGAAAGTCTTTTGGGTTATGTCTCCACCAGCTTTTGGGTTATGTCTCCACCAGCTTTACACATCTAGATTCTAGATCAGAGGTATTAAAATCATTTTTATTTTTGGCTATATCAAGATCATGGATGTCCTCCAATAGCTGGTTATGGCAGAATGTATTGATTAATCTCCTCATTAAGAGACTGTTTAAATATTAATCAATAGATGTCGCTGCATTCAATGAACACTTATTAAAATTAAATGTTGGGCATCTGTACAAATCGATTTAAATTGCCTGTAAATGGATAAAAACCACAGCTTTGATATCAATAATGCAATACCATTATTATCTTGGTTATGGGACAAAATACGTAAATATTTTCAGAAGAACACTTTTAAAAGCCACTGCATCCATCACTTATGGGTAGAACGAAAGTCAGTGCAGCTTTGAGCAGATTTTATTCAACAACTTCCCTTCTTTCTTCTGCCTATTCTGAGCTGTAATAACACCCATCATTGCAAATCAGCATTATAGAGCCTTCTTAGGTTGACCTCAAAAGAAAGTGGACTGGAGGATGTAGAGAGTGATCTCAGACCTGTTAGAAACATGTGAAACCTTTTAAGGTAACTCAACCAGTTGTCTGATTGACGTGAGGTGACGCAGTAACGAGAAAGGTGGTCTTTTTAAAGGAGGATCAATGGTATCATCTTTTCCAAAGCTGACTGAGGGAAAGGATGGCACATAGAGGCATAGAGTTTCATACCAGTGTCAAAAGAAACGGAGCCACCTTTCAGCCTTTTTTTCTACTTTACCTAATTTTTCTGCCTTCATCTTAATGCCTTGAAGTCTCCTCTTCTGTTTCTTCAGCTTCCATAGCTTTACCACTTCCTTTTTATTTTTTTCTGCTCCCCATCATGTGTCTTCCATACACCATCTCACCCAGCCCGGTCTTTGCCCTGACAGCTTGCTCATCCTGTTTGTGTTGATTACATATTTGAATGATTAACATTACATGCACGGCGAGCAGATTATGATAGCCTTTGGGGAGGAGCAGTTTCTGCATGATGGGAAGTTTTCAGCCTGATGGAAAACACGACTGATAAGCAGGATTTAGTAGAAGAGGCGGAAAGGTGGAGTACAAAGATCTCATCTGCGCTCAACTTTTTATCATCCCCAGTACTAATACATGTGTAATCCTTAGGATTCTTTACTTTTGAAGAAAAACATTAAATTGACTGTTAATGGGACAGTACACTGCCTCAAAATAGTAAAATACACTTTAAGTTGTAGATTTGAGAAAAAATGTCAAAGTATAATTTTGCAAGGCACTGTCCATATAACATAGTAGAGATGCAGCAGCCAGTTTTTTACTAAACATAAACACAACAAATTTGGATTCAAATATTTAGCTTGATGCCTGAGGAGCACATTTTCTTAATTTTACCCTACTTACCTAAGCACACAGCCTGACTTCCTCAAAAACATTCAATCTTGCTTCCCCCTAAAGTGCATCTTTTTTCATAACGAGGCTGAATACACATATGATGGAGCAGCACATAAGTAATTCTGCAGATAGACGGGGGCTGAATTGGTACACACGCACAGAGAGGAGAATGTGAAAGGCAGATCGTTTTCCAAATGCTCATTTTTAGCTTGCGTGTTTTGGGCATGGTGCAGCCGAGCTGACGCGCTGAAACACAGAGTTTTTGACACAATGGTGTCATCGTCGAGGACTGTGATGCTCAGCTCACACAAGCAAAAGCGTTGCACCTGCTGGTAGCACACGAGCGCAGACAAACAAAGTGTTATCAAAAACTGCGTTGCAATTAGTGTCTTTGGGAGATGTCGCTGGGCTTTATGACTCATTTGCCTTACATTGTTTCATTAAGGAGACGTGTGACATATGGTATCCGCTAAGAAAGGCTGACAATCTGGAAACTGCAATGCCTGGAAGTGTCAATTTTTTAGAAGGGTAAAAATAACATGAAAGTTTCTTCTCTTTGTACTCAGTGTTAACGTATTAATTTAATTTAATTATTGTAACTGTAAAAAGTTAGTTCCCAAACCACAACTAATTATGATTAGACTTTTGGGATCTTTCAGCTTATTGTGCTGTTGTAAGATGATGCAACTTCATATAGTAATTTCATCTTTAATTATATGGATAGAGATAAAATAATGGTCTAGAAAACTGCTATTGGCAGCTTTCCAAAGCCATCTTTTCAGATGAAAGTAAAGTTGACATTTCATTTGGAAATCAAGGTACCAGAGTCTGGAGGAAGGGTTAGGGTTGAATCTTCCACAGTCAGTGGTGATTTGGGGTCCACTCTGTTTCCAAAGTTCACAGTCAATGCAGCCGTCTGGCAGGACATTTTTGTCTCTATGCTTCCATTTGCTGACTAGCTTTAAGGAGATGTTGATTTAATTTTCCAGCAACCACCTGCCTTCACTGCCAAAGGTACCGACAGTTTGTTGAATGACCATAGTAATGCGTTGCCTGATTGGCCAGCAAACTATCCTGATGGTAACTTTGGAGAATCTCTATGGTGTATTGTCAAGAACAATACATCTGGCTGGTTGGCAGAACCAACAGAAATACAGAATTTCAGAAGGAATTAATTTTGGAGTTTCATTATCTTTTATCCAAATGCATAAAGATTGATCAGTGAGCAGCACTGAAAATAAAAGCGTAATATATTCACCCTGTGTCATTAATCTACATTAGTTTTACTTTATAAAATAAGTGATGAAAAATATTGAACTTTTTCTAATGTTTTTTTTATGTTCTTCTAGTTAGAAATTCCTCATGACAGTACAAAATGTGTTCAGCACTGTATCCATCAAGACAAGCAATCATGTTCTCTAAACTGATCTGGATAGGGAGGTAAATGCTAATTTTATTGTACTAAAATGTACCTTAACATTCTGCAAGCTGGCATATTAGCATGCTAATATGCTAAATAACATCACTCTCGAGAGTAACATTACAATAACTAGGTTAGCATTAGCATCCTCAATCTGATCGAGCTATGATGTGTTTTGACTGATGTCGTGTAAAATAGTAACATTAAAATGGTAACAGCATGCTATCATAAGCATTAAAAATGATAACATTAGCTTTCAGATCCTCTATTCATGGTGGAGAACGTTAGCCTGTGTTAAATTTCCACAGCATCATGCCAATTACCAGTGACACAGTGAAACATGGATGTAATTTCAAGATAGGTGAGAAGTATTCATATGGTATGTGGACCAAAACTGTTCAGAGACGTTTTGTGTGCTGTTCAAAGGTGTGTGAGATGACACAATCCGCAGTAAAGGGGTAACAGGTCAGTTTCACGTAGACAGATGTTACCTCAAATTTACTGTGTTTACTCCAGTGTATCCTGACTGTTTATTTGACCAACACTTGACACATAATTATGTAGCCCCACTGTGTTGAAGTAATGTTACAGAATGCAAAAGCACTCAGTTCTAATAATGTGAGTAAATGAATGAGTGAACCATCTTGTGCAACATAATATTACGAGCATTTCTGGATATTTTATATTCTGTGGGATGTCTGAAAATTTACACAATGTGCTCATGCATTAAGCACTAAAACCAGCTGCAGTGGAATGTCATATTTACAGTTTTGTAGAAAGAAGCTGTGTCAGTGTTAGTGTGCAGTGAATTACCACTCATTTATTACCACGTGAGATCTTCTAAACATTCAAGTCTGGCAAAAAAAAAAAAAAAAAAGAAGCAAATAAGGCTTACATTTTACCCAACTGCTCCCACTTGGCACCCGTTTAAGAGGTCGTGTATAGACAGGTAATATCTTCACCTCCATCTCAACATTCTGGTGGTTTTACGAGTTGAGCCGCTGTCTCTGTTGGTTACTGTTCAGCGGAAGGTCATAAATGGGCGATTTATGTCTGAAGTGCAGCCAGGAATGCTGATGGTACTGTCAGAGAGCAGAGATACTGTCTGGTCTGACTCATATTTAATGGAATCTGTAACGTCCACAACTCCATGTCCTAACTCATGCACTTCACGCTGTGTGCTCACACAGGGAGAGGGAGTTAACATCCTCCAGCTGAGCAGCGGATATTATATAGAACGGCATAATATGACGGATAAAGATAAGGCTGTAAATTGGCTCCCTTGTAGCACTAAAAGCAGTTTTTGCACTTTCAGCGTCTTGCATCACTTTCCAAATCTAATTTAAGCGCAGAGTCTACTGCCGGCGCCAAAATTAATCGTCATAGCAAGAGCGAAGAACACTTCATTAGCTCCAAGCGTTCCAGTGCAGTCTGCAAAGTATTACCTAAATGAAATGCATGAAATTAAACGCATGAACACAGTCTGACAATGTGATAACTATAACAAAGTCCATTAACGTAACAACAGCTAATACAATGCTACATCGATTAGCACCTACCCTGCCCTCTGTGTCTGGTATCTGGACTTCCACAAACCACCCTTGATAAGATATGGGCATTTTAATTGCTGCTGACAGGGGTCCATTAGCATAGATTCTTGGGTGGCTGTGGCCATGTTTCTGTAAATCATTAAGCTAATTATACGAGCTAATTAATCAGTATGCTTGGAATGAGGTGGAAGAGTGGGGCTGCTCTTTGTTGGCTTGCATAATGAAAGAAGACCACTTTTAGATGGGAAAACTGAGGAAAGGGAGGGAGCAGAGCAGAACTTTGATCTGGAAAGTAAACATGATTTTTTTTTTTGCATATCAAGCACTCGAGCAACGAAGAAATAAACTTGAAAAGTAAGAAGAAATGTGAAGGAAAACAAATCCGCCTTGTTGATGCAGAATATTGGAGATGGTCAGGAGGGGAGGCGTCTGACATCCAATTATTGGTGTCATTTTCATGCAAGATAACGCACAGACTGGGGAAATGTCAATCACCAGTGCTGCTGTGACATTCTCGAATGCGCTTTACTTCTCTAATCTCGGTTAGTTCGATGCTGGACTACAAATAGCGAAGACAGGCATGGGCTGTACGCAGTTTTGACAAGGTTTCATGCACAATTTACCGCTTTCTCAAAAAGCTAAGGTTGTTCTTTAAAGCATGCTGTCACTGTCAAAAATTAATACATAACATGAGAAATAATCCCACCAACCTTTCTTTAGTTTATGATGAAGGTTATGTCAGCACTCGTCGCTGGAGCCCATTTTTAGCTGTTCTTATTATGCACAGTGGGGAAAATCAGTTTATGAAATGTGCTTACACACTTAAAAAAGAATGTGCTGATAACAAAGCTGCGTGTGTGTGTGTGTGAGTGTGTGTGTGCGTGTGTGCGTGTGTGTGTGTGTGGTTTTTCAATTCATGTTTATCCCTGCTTTTGTTTTTTGTTGTATAAAACATTACGATACACTAACGCATAATAAATACTCACCTCTTTGTCTTTTTGCTTCCAGGGAAATTCTGAGGAGTTCTGTTCTGTCTTCGCTCTTTGTCTGAGGCAGCAGTCACAACCGTTTGTTCCAAACAGGGTAAGATTTACATTTTATTATCCTGAAATAAAAAAATTTAAAAAAAGATCATGAAGATTTATTTATTTTTTTTCCCATTTCATTTTTCCCACCAAACTTTTTCCAATGCAACAACAGGCAAGAGCTAGTGCTGAAAAACATTGCTATTTTGGGCTTATAGATTAGCAACTAGAAACAAATTAAATGTTTGAAATTCACAAATCTATTTGCAAAAGAAGTCTTACAGATTACACACTTTGTGTAGATAGTTTCTGTCCACTATAATTCTCTGCTAAAAGTGACACTATGACATTGGAAAGAGCAGTTGCTTCGTATAAGCAACCTTTTTCGTAATGTATTGATATGTTTGTTCTGATCTATGCTTTCTTTTCTTTTTTCTAAATGACATCTGCTCCGGAACAAATCCTGCTTTACAATGGAATCACTTTAGTTGAGGGGCGGGAGAGGGTAACCTCTATCGATGTATGTCTTCTTCTAAACAAATATTGTTCTCCGAGTTCAAATATCAATGTGCCAAACAATATGAAAAGGAAAAGGGTAAACAAGTGAAGCCAGAGAAATCAAATAAGGGGTCAGACAACTAAATGGTGTTAGTATGGATTAATGCACAGAAGGCATGCATGTCTGGACATGATCTATTGCTTAGTCACAGTAAATTGTTTTGCCTTTTGATATTTGATTTCTTGCCACAATTCACTTTGGCGAATAAAGTAAGTTTAATCTCTGAGTCTCAGTCAATGGTGCAATATAAAACTACAACTCGCATTTTATTCAGTCTCGGTTACAGATTTTATTGTTTTGCCGACTGAAAATATCAGAACAGCTCGGATTAGCGAAGCTACAGCATGCTAATGGTGCCCTCTGGAGTGCAGAAATCACTACTGCTGCTGGTGTTTGTTTGTCACTGAGAAGAGAATGCGCCCACTCACACCTCTCCCAGCATTTTGCCTGAGGACTGACAGGTGCTGTCAGCAGTTTGTGGCACTGTGAGCAGTGCAAGCAAACACACACAGAGATGATTCCTGAGGAAAAACAGCAGTGAGCTCACCCGATTCGTGACCCAGAAGTGCCTCACACTCACCCTCGGTGTCAAAATAATTGTACCATTTACCTTCCGCTGCGGTGTCACACATAAAGCACCACTTAACTCTCCACTCATTAGTTCACACAACCACAAAATGCTCCATATGCTCTCATAAATCAGCTCCTCTCAAAAATGTCTCATTATCATCGGCTTAACAGCGGTCTGGTCGGGATCATTAAAAGTGCAGTTCGTGTCCTCTGGAAGTTGAGTGAAGTTACCCACTATCACAGTGGTGTTTTTCAGATCAGTGAGCAGCGCTGCGGTTTTCCCCCCCAAGGATTTGCGGGTGCAGCTGTAATTGGAGCGTTTGTGTTGCTGTGAGTTACTGTTCCCTGGGTAGAGGCCAGCACAGAGCAGAACATTCTTGTACACGTCCAAAGGATTTGCTGTGAACTTATCAAGTGCTCTTGCAGGGAAAGTAACGTGGAGATCGAATCATCGATGGACTGTTTCCTCTTTTTAACACCAGGCTCTTACTTTAATTCTCTTTCTTACTCCCCCCTGCCTTAAAATGTACAGGAGTCCTTGTTTTTGCTTCCCATGCAGTGCACATATGCAATGCTGGGAACAAAAACTAATCCATGTTTCAGATTTTTTCTGGTCTTTTTTTAATCACACTTATTTAAATCAAAATATATGAGAAAAAAATAATGTACAATTACAAAAACAGTTTTCAATTGATTTCATTGTCATAGAGAGAAAAAACTGTCCAAATCAACCTAGGAGCTGTTTTTAAAGAAAGTTATTAAGTTGCAATGTTTTTTGAATCCAATTTCATTTGCCACACCCAGACCAAATAACTTCCAATCCTGTACAATGAAGAATACAAACAACAAGAGCTTGGATGACAACATAAAGTGGACTAAAAGATTAAGAAAGTAGCACTTAAACTAATCTAAGGAAATAAAAGGAAGTATTTTAGATGAAACCATGTAAAATACTGCAGATGTCAGTATTATGTTAAGTTGATATTTTTGAGCTTTACATCATGTTATGTTGCATCAAAAACATAGCTGGAGTGCGCATTTTTGAGAAATCGTTTAATGTTGCAGGGCAGTTACTCAGCTGTTCAAAATGCCTGGTCGGACCCAGCGCTGCCTTCGAGGTGCAGCTCCTCCTCAGAGCTGCAGTTTCCGCCTCACAGAGCATTCCCTCCCCCAGCGCCGCCTCGATTCAGCTCCACCAGCCAGCAGCACTTAGCAAACACCTGGTGGAAATGCACATCTGCTGAGCTCGTTGTACAAGCTACTTCTTAGTGCAACCTTGGTAAAAGTGTTGTTAAAGGGCTAATAGAGGAGAAATGTTGTGCTGACTTCCTGAAGGGAGAGTTCCAGAAAGAGTCAGAGATTTTAAAAAGTCAGAGGCCAAATTCAAATATCAGACATTTTCTTCCCAGTCATATTTGATATATGTAGCATTTTCATGACAAATGAAGATGACACAGTTTCTTGCTTGTGCTATGAAATGACACAATGTGCCTGAAAAACACATACTTACCCTTTAAAGTCAGTGTTCTTCATTCAAACATTAGTAAGAAACCGAGCAAAAGTGGAATTTATGGAGATTCAAAGGGGAAAAGTCCACTGATCAAAATTTAACTGATCCCATATATTCTGGGAAAATATTTTGACCCGAAGAAACAAAAGTGCAACATTTTAGAAGGTGTTGTTCTTGTTATATCTGCAGAAAAATTAGGTTTCTTAGAATTTCTGGAAAAAGTCCATCATAGTGGCATTGGTGTGATGACCTCAAGATGGCATGCTGCTTCAGTTTCTGGACAGACTTCTGCACCTGATGGCTGTAACTGTTGTCTTTCAGAAAATCCCGAAAGAACAAATGTAGCATTGAGTTATCCTTAAACAGAGTGTTTGTGCTTAAAACCTCTCCACTGTGACACAATTAAAACAACTGCAAGAGTAGGTTAAAATTATTTTAAAAACTTATTTTTAAAATAAGTTTCCAGCTCAGCCACCAAGAATGGTACAATTCATTCGAGGTGAATTACTTCTCCACAAAGGGTCAGGTTGGTTTGGCTTCTTCCATTAATACATAAAATCATATTTTTGCATTGATTCAGGTTAACTTTGACTGATATTATAATTTTTGATTACATGAAACATTTAATTATAACAAAAAAAAAAGCAAACTCAGAAACTCTCTTCCACAGCCTTGAGCTGTGCTCATTTTCAAGAATTGATTGGAGCTGTGACGGTAAAGTGATTTAAGTAAATATGACAGGAAAAATATAACTTTGGTAGGAAGGCAAGAAAAAAAAAACCCCTCTAAGTGCAGTCAAGTGTTTGTCTACCTTTATAAAGCATAAAGTAAATGACCGAGGTAGGATCGTCAGAGAAGCTCAGTCTGTTGGGAGTGGCGTTTGAATGGTCTCTCGGAAAAGCATTGAGGCATTAAATTTAAATTGACTGTGCAGCTTCTTTGCAGAGACTTGAAAACACTTCGTAAGTGATGTTTTTAGTGCATTTTTACTTTGAATGTGCATCCATCTACCTGTCATATGTCCTTGTGCTATAAAAAAACTTAATTCAAATCCATAGAAGGTCAGTTTAGGGGAAAAAAAATATCAAAATTATACTCCCCAACCCTATGTAGAAAAGGCTATGATTGCTATTAAGATATAAGATATACTGAAATCATGGATTGGATTGATCTAAATGTCTTTCCACTACTGAAGGCATAAATGAAGTCATGAATTAGCTTATAATAGCATCCAAACTTCTATGTGGTGTGACCTAACTGACCATTGGTCCATCCCGCTCCTTTGTACTGTTAGAGAACCTGATATAATTGTGTCTCCACACTTCTTAGATTTGATGTATTGCTTCATGGTGGGCATTGTGTCCATTTGAGAATGTGTATTCACAACCGGGCCTGTGTTGTGGGTCAGCCCTTGTACAGCCGGCTGGGATGATTTATTATATGTCCTGCAGGGATTTTTACTTTCATGAGGTTACGAGTGACGTGTCAGCCAAACATGGTACACAGTTATTTTTACATTTTGGGGGATAAGGTGGGAGGGCTTCTGGCAATGGGGAAGCTCGCCAAAAGAGCGAAAGCAAGTTCCATCTTTCTACAACTATCAACATACAGCTACTTCTGAAAATAAAACCCCCATCCAAAAATGCAATCTACTTTAATTAGTTCTGTTTTATAATTTATACACGTCTGTTTCGCAGCAAAACATCTAAATACATGAAATTAAGTTCAGTCTAGAGTTAATTAAAATCACCATAAATTACCATGCAAAGCAATAAAATAATTTTTACACCATTTTACTTTTTTGTGTATTACAATAAAGAGAGTTTCAGATGATTTTTTTAATGCCAGTTTGTATGAAGCTATTTATCTCTCTAAGTTCAGTCCATCACTTCAAACCATTGGCTTGGCAGCTCACCCTCATGTGGAGACCTTGAAGAAGAACAGCTCTCTTTAGGGAAAAAGAGACCTCCAATAAATCTTGGCCTAGGGTTGAAAGAAAAAAAAAAAGCAGAGTATTCAGCAAGTGAGTACTTTTTGTACAAGATAAAAACCAAATGTACATGGAGTTGGTGGCAGCACTATATGCAGCAGTAGCTTTGATAAAGAGAAACACAATTAAATCCTCAAGCACTGGAGTGATACTCTAGTTCCATGAAGCAGGCAGTGACGAATGCTAGTTTTAAAGAGAAGCTCCTTCTGATAGAATACCACAAACTCATGCAACATCCTTTAAAAACTTTAAAAACAAAGGTATATGAGACCAGACCTAATCACATCGACTTGTCCGTCTCTCCTAGGTGGGGCCAAAGAGAGCTTTAGTTGCACCGGTGTGTCGGCGAGGTTGGCCTGCAGCAGCAGGGGCGGCATGGTGGCACCTGCATGAGCCTCGATTCTCTTGGTGAGTTTGTGTTCTTTCAAGAAATTGAAACCAGAATGTCATCAGGACAACCGACTGCAGCACTGATTTAAAATAAAATGTTATAATGAAAGCATCATTGTATCTCTTTAGATGAGAGTTCTGAATTCAACCATTGTTTGTTGGATAACAAAGAAGCTTTTGATTAAATTACATAATTCTTCCCCATCTGATTTCTCTTATCTGAGGGCGAGGGAGAGGGCGATAATCTGACAAACAAGATTATCACAATAAAAATTTGCAGCTATTTTGTGATTTCCATACAGTGTTTTAATGTTAATATGGTAAATTTAAAATCACAATCATAATTGATATTGGATCTAAAAGGGGTATTATTGGCAGAGAATGAATAAGAACCGAGTTACATCTATCAACAAAGGAAAAAAAAATGTTATTGGATAAAAAAAAAAGAAAAGATTTTTCTACCCATGAAAAATGGGTAAATCCTTAAACTGTATTCACAATGATAATTATGTTTTTGAAGTTCAAAAATAGTTGTTGCTGAAAATATTACCGATGGTGACTAAGATTATGTTTATAAATAATGGAAGCAGGGTCACATAATTCCTGCTGTTATCAAAAGCTCAGGATATATAACTTCAAAGATCAGCCAATTGCATCAAATTGTTGGCTTAGCAACATTTCCTCATGCTGGGCCTGTTTGTGCCCATCCACAAGCGAGCCTGCCATTAAGTCACAATGAGGGCTAAGTGTCATGGTCAAGTGAGATGGACGGATCTGGCTTTGAACCAGCAACCCATCGTTCACAGGCTGAGTCAATGCGTCTTGGGGGGAAGAAAGTAAATGAGAATAATGGCAGAAATAACTCCACTAATGGCCTTGCTTAGGAAAGAAAAACTCGTACAGCTGTACTTTCTATGAAAAACAAGGATTAAAAAAATACATGCAGTGCATACAAGGAGTACAAAATGTTGTTGGAAGCATTAACTACTTTGTCCAGCAAATGGGCAAAAACAAATGAGATCTGGCAAAGAAACACAGGTAAACACAGAAGTATTGAGGTAGAATATTATGTATCGGAAATATACTTGAGTACATAGTAATAAATATATCAATATTTACTAATCAGCTGATTTTCCCAAGAAAACATCAGGAATTGTGTGCATCTTGTGAAAAAGAGAGAAACAGAAAAAAAAAATTAGGTAAAGAATAAAGAAAAAAACATAAATGGAAGAAACACAAACAGAATTCTGGGAAATATCAGAGTATATTTTGGCCACCGTCCTTCAGTGTCAAACATTCTACGAACAGTATTTCACAAATAACATTTAAACGAGCTTTTGATTGTGGGAATTTGAAAAGTAACCCTCGGGAGCAGTAATGTGATCAGTTGCAAATTCTTGGTGTTATTTTCTCAAATTTAACCAAGGCTCTGAACATCAATATGTGCTCAGAGGGAAGATACACCCTGACCTGAGCCCCTCGCGGTGATGTAGCTGAGGAAATACATTCGGCCTGGTCATAAATATTGCACTGTGAGTACACAGAGGGCTTTTGGGTCTATGAATTATTACGTAGTCCAATGGCTCTGCGCCAGCCACAGAGTGTATCTCGCTCAGCTTTCGCTCGGCAGTAAGCTGCGGCCGGGGAATTGCGGTTATAGGCCCAGCACATATAACTGCCAATGATACCGGGAATCCATCACGGTCATCCCACATGTTGTGGTGTGTGTGCTGCAACATGAGCAGATGCAGGCACAGTTAGTCCGAAAACAAACAAAACAATAAAAGCAAAGTAGGAAATGCTGTCGTTCTTCCGTATTTTCAGAGTAGCAAGTCGAAATGGATCTATTTGATATACGTCAATGCACCAAGTATATGGAATTAGCCCACCTTTCTGGGTTTTGCTACTAATTTGGTTTTCACATGCATGAGATAACTTTAGGCTCTGTTGAGTTACACAATTGACAGTTAAACGCACCGGATTATACCAACACAATGAGAGCGAAAGGAGATCAAAATAAACATCGAAATGGAGGAAAGAGGGATTTCTGTTCGACGCGCTACGTGTTCAGACTGAAAAAAATGTTGGGCAGGTTGGGCTCTTCTGGGTGATTAGCAAAAAAAAAAAAAAAAAAAAAGAGAAGCATAATCTCCAGACTGCTGACACATTTCTTTTGAACAGCGCCTGTCTGAAAAAGGCAGATATGCTTAAATAAAGAAAGAGAAAATGGATGAAATCTGTGTCGGGTCAGATAGCAGCCAGCAGCTTTCCGGAATAAGTCTCTGCTAAGCTACAAACACACAGGATTAGGAGCTGAAGTACTGGCCGCGAAAGAAAAAAAAAAAAAGGAGGACAATATTAAATGATTAGTGACAACTTAAGATAACCTTTAAATTACTTGGTTAAATACTGCCCACAGTGTGCGCTCTATGAACATGAAAGAGCGAAGTTGTTGAAGGACGTGCGCTGGGTTTAATATTGAAGCGATTCCTAAAAAACATATTTCTTTAAAATAAATCTCTAGTGCGAAGAGGAAGCAGCTTTGTGATCAGAGGAGCTACGTACTGGTGGAAGAGACTTTACGTCTCATACACTGTTAATGGTTGTTGGTAGCACACTTGTTTTTTTTATTATTATTCATGTAATTATTTGGTCAAGTTTGTGTTCAAAAGCATTGGATAAGGTTGTTTTATATAGTGGCATAGACATATATGCCCTGCGAAAATATTTACACCCATTGAACTTCCACATTTTGTCACATTACAGCTCTATACTTGAATCGGATTTCATACCACAATCCTACACAAAATGACCCACACCGGTACTTGATCAATTATTAGTGTAGTAGAAGAACTGCATTGATAAAAGCAAGTTAAAAGAAGATCATTTTGCACTTCCACAAAGTCATGTCAAGAGTAGGAAACTTTGATCAAACCCTAACCCTAGATCAATGTTTAACTATTTTTACATAGCTTGTGAAGCACATTGTGTTCCAGAAAGCTAATGCTGGACATCAAGTTAAAAAAATAATATTCCAGCAATTGTGGCTACATCGTATAGAGGGGACCTTTTCCTTCAACAGGAGCAGAAAATCTGGCAAGAGTTGAATGGAGAATGAATGGTGCAGAACTATTTGCTGTAACTTGTAAAAACAAACACAAAACCACAGACAATTTTAAAAATGACTCACCTGGTTTGCAAATGTGCAAAAAAAATAAAGATAAAAAAACTAAACAGGAGCGAATGTCTGACATGTTCAACAAATTGCTTCAGCTCTGATTCGGAGAGAATCTGCCATTACATGGCATTAAATAACCACAAGATGGCGCTACACATCATCATTTCCGTTTGGAACAACTCAACACTTGATGCGAACAACTGAAGCATATCCATTAACGCTGGCTTCCATCAACTTTGCTATGACAACCTATATACATACTTGCAAGGCAAACTTTAACATATTTAGGCTCCATGAACTGATTATGGATCACAGAATAGGCTCATAATGATTTCTTTTCAAGTTCAGTCATTGAATGTTAGTCAACACCTTTTATTTTCTATTCAAACAAAATCGCTGCTTGCATGTACTGCAAATAGGGAGTCATGATAGAAAAACAGACTGAAATTACAGTTGAAACCAGTAGATGGCAGTCTGTCTACACAGAATCAGACGACAAAGTCAGAGATTTTGTCTTCTGACTTGGCCTTCCTTCCTCAGCAAAAGTTCCTGAGTGGCACCATCTTTGTGGAGTATGATGTAAATTAACCCTGGAAAGAAACCTTTATTGAAGCTGTAAGAAAGTACAAGAGAACAGATGTGTGAAAAAGATTTGAATGACAGCTGCATGCACATAAACTCTTTTGGTTTTATTTTTTTCCCCTCCTTGCTTTCTTATTTTTTTCTTAGATCTCTCATGCTTCATCTCTCGCACTTTTACAAAGCCAAATGGCATCACAACCCACCATTTGTGCACGCATGCACACCTCCCCGCCATCTGTGAGTGCAGCGGCCCGTGTCCCTTGCACTGGGAGCGGTCGGGGAGCAGAAGAGTGAAAGAGAAAGTGTCTCCTGGCTCTCCGGCGCTCTCCAGTTGTCCCCCCTTGCATCGTTGTCTGTCAAAACGGACACGCGACAACATCACCCTCGTCTTTCTCCGCCATCGTGTCACCTGAGCGCTCCACAGTCACAAAAGTGCATTTCGGCTTTGTTCATTAACTACACTCACAAATGTTGGAGCTCGGTGGGGGGGGGAAATAAACAAGCGCCAATAGTTAATTTATTAAAAGTCTCAGTGCCACAGATGGTACAATTACAGCCTCTATTTCTTCACCAGGCAGACTTATTTAGCTGAAAACACAGGGCACAGAGAGTAGATATTATCTGTCAATATTACCTCTCCCTGAGATGTAGAGAAGCAAAGTGATTTTCTCAGCATGGGTCTTCATTGTATCTAACAGCACGAGTTTATTGTCTCTGTGAAAACAAAACACATAAAGTCAGACACTGCAGTGCTTTCACCTAAAGGTGATTAAAATCAGCAGTGAAATTGGTGATGGTTATTTTCTCAAGCTGGACCAAATTTTCAGGGTTTTAAAAAACATCTGTGCATGCAGGTTCTGCAGTTTTCGCCTCTTTCTCAGCGTCCTCCTCCCTTTAGACGGCAAACAAGTGCCGTCATAAGAGCCATTTTCAGCAGAAATGATAAGCAATCGGCAAGGGGTCCGTCGGGAAACAGCCTCTGCCTGTTCTTGTATGTGTTTGTGCTTATGTATATGTAAAAATTGACAATAACAAAAAAAAAAATGAATTGTTGGAACTATTACTTAACAGGTGAATGAATACGAGTTGTTATGGAATGACTTGGGGGGTCAGGAAAGGAGCAGCTGCTGCAACAATATAAAGAAATGAATGGATAATTGCAACAATTTTGTTCTGGCTTGAAAACTGAAAAAGAAAAAAAAGTGGAATAATTTTCTATGTAGCGCCAAAGTATTCTAATGCAACCAACTTTTTCTTGAGCCACTAATCCTGTATTAATTACTGAATTTGTACAATGGCAGGTGCGTTCAGTTTTTTTTTTTTTTTTTTTTTCCATAGGTGTGTACGAAAACACAGCTATTACTGCAAACTGAATGAAGATAGTTTAAATGTCATAATGACTCAGCATGTTATGGAACCTTATTTTCTTGGAATGGTGGGAAAATGCTCTGGTTCATTCCAGCTAACGTGGAAGTTTCTTAAAGGTTTACGCTTTAGCATTGATATGCAGTCCATGCTGAAGGTAGAAAGAAAGCAGGATTAACAAAATGGGGCCTCAATTATGGTAAAACTAATTTTACATATTTCAACTGTACTTGTTTATAATAGTTTGACAATCAGATTGTTTTTACCCTACCTTGAAATACAAAATAGTCACAACAAGAAGGCAGCAATACTTTCTAATAATTGTTCTCTCACTGTTATCATAGCTCTTTTGATAATATTGTTTTTTGATTTGTCTAGCATCCTAGCATGATAACGTGGACATAATGTTAGTAAGATTAGTCTTACTATGGTAATGTTAGCTTTATCTTGCTAACATTAGTGTAACATGCACAGTGCTTACCTTAATATTTTAACTGTTGTCTTATAAGACAGCAGTCCAGCAGTTACGGTGCCTGCTGCATACAATAATTACCCATGAAAAACTGTTAAGTATCTCAGAGCAAATAACTTTTATTGTAGTATATATTAAAGCCTAATGTTAGCCTTCCAAAAGCTGTTAGTCTTGGTGTGCTAAAACAATTTACCGGTAATTAACATCCTTTCTTTAGACTTAGCATGCCTCCATTTGCGGATGTTAATTTGGTCTTAATATACCAGTCTCATATCTAAAATATTAATGTTAGTCTTTGCATAATGATAATAGTAATACTAGTAATAATTTATATGCTGAACTTATTTTTTGCATGATAAATATAGCCTGAATGTCCCAACTTCATTCTTAAAATCCTAATGTTTGCCTGAATGTGTCACAACAGATTATCGTCTTTATTAATTGAAGTAATGTACTGAACATCTGAATAGCAGGCCTCATTAATGCCTGAGTCACTGTATGAATGGCCAATTTGACAGTTTGACAAAAGATTGTGTTATCCCTTCTCATTAACTGTTTTGGAGAAAAATAAGCTTGATAACAACCAATGTTGTGTTTAGCCTGCTGTAAAAAGGGTTTGTAATGTCCAGACCAGTAAATCAGGCCCATTGAGGTAGCATAATGCCAATGATTATGACAACCAGGCGCAGGGGAGTTATAGAAGGATGCTGAGTTATGGACTGGTGGGAAGGATGCCCAGAACTAAAGAGTCTCACCAATTAAGAAGAAGTTTGATTTAATGCAAAGTCCCCTAGACTTACTCTGCATTACATGACAAGAATATATGTTACGTCACTGAAAACAAACAGCGCAGTTTTTTTTGTGGACTTTTTAAAAAAAGAGCGTACTTGGGAAAAAAATGTCATACTGAATACATGTTTGAAGTGTTTTGCATTGATAGGCAATTCATCATTTCACGATGTGACTCCAGGCTTTTAGTTCAATTTACTGTACTTTTTGCAAAATACTGTCTGGAATCTGTTCTGTTCATTCTACTCCTCTTTGTGTAAAAAAAAGAAAAAAAAATCATTCATTCATATTGATTGCCGGCCATAATAATATAATCAGACATAAAGCCTGACAAGGCTGGCTGCTCCGATAGATCAGAGCTGCTGACAGTAGAACTATGCACAGGTCATAAACCCTCACCTTCCCTGTTTGACCCTCACATCCATTTGCCTCTGTCCAATATGAATGCAAATAACTCCGGGTTTTTGGTGACATGTTTATGGTTATCTCTGTATCTCCCCCTCGCTCTGCCTAAAGTGCTGATGTCACTGAGCTAATGGGATCGAAAAAGGTAACCTATTGCTCACTGGTGGTCAGCTCGTCCCCTGCTCTCGCTCATGCGGCGCCTCCCCCCCAAAGCATAAACGAAAGCATCAGAGCATGCCCATGCTTGGATACATACAGTATGCATGCCTACATGTCCTCTACCCCAGTCACTTGTGTATGCATTGAGCTGATAAGTACTGCAGTTCATTTTCTCCATGGCAAAGCACAATAAAAAAAAAAAAAAAAAGGGAAGAAAGAAGAAAAAACTCTGGAGCAATAATTGCTTGGAGTGGGGTTGGGGTTGTTGGTTTTCTGTGAAGGTGCAGGGAGGGAGGGACAATACGAGCTTGGTTAAATATGCTTGATTGCTTCCTGAGCTTCGGTGCGGTGTAATGAAATATGGCTACTGCAGACAGAGGCTCCCTTTGCGATAGCTTTCTCGTCACTTTCTTCCTTGCTTTCTCTGGGTTTTTTTTTTTTTCTCCATTGCACCTTTTCCCTCTTATGTCCTGGCATTTTCATCTTTGGCCGACTGAGTCCCTCAAAGCGTTTGTTGCCATTGAACAGTTATGTTTGCTATAATGTAATAATTATGGAGGCCAAATCCAGTCTAATTGAGTATTCCTTACCGATAGAAACGACTACTGCCTTTTCATTATGATCTTCAGTTTAATTTGCAAATTTATTAGCGTGACAGACTGCATTCAAAAGCACTGTGATGGTAAGGAACTCAACAAAACAAGAGCGGTCAGGCTAGAGGGGCCAGAAAGCAGCCATATTCTTACTCGGTTAATTATAGTCATTTACATATTAGAGAGGCGAAGATGATGGTTTAAATATTAAAACAGCTTGTGGGCAATGTGGAAACCCTCTGGCCATTACCTGACTTAGCCTTAGGGAGCAACAACCAATGCATTCTGTTGTATAAAAAGTCTCAAAAAGAACTAAATAAAATCTACCTTCAGTTATCTTTGCCAGTCTTGAAACATCTACGACACAGAGTTAGAAACTTGTCGGTGCGTAATGACACAAATCATTGGACATACTGTAAGATTATTACATTAAATAGAAACGGCAATGAATTAACTAATGTGGAGTTTTCAACCCCACTGTTATATTAGTGACTGTCTTATGACAAAAAATGTGTTTTATTGAAGAGCTTAGTCTGATTAGGTGTTAGCTGTTCTTCCTCAAGAGAATGCCTTACTTCCCCACTCAGAATCACTTCAGAAAATATTATACTGCTGCATATAAGATCCTCACTTGGTAAAGAGCTATAAATCGTAGACAAATACATGCAGCAACAGATGGGGTTACTCATGTTTATTGTGTCAATTATCTTATTGGTCTCATTAATAAATCATATTTTTCTTCAGTCTTAAATCTATCAATCATACTTAAGGGTAAATTACGTTACGTAATCATTAAGCTTTGGTGGCATATTTAATAGAAAGCAACGAGGTGGATGCATCATAAAATTATACTTGTTATTAGAACCACAATATTAACACCTCAACTGAAATTGAATCGTTGTATTGTATCTAGTCCCTAACAGAATTGACTTAAGTAAACATAAAGTAAAGAAACTGAAACAAAGATGAAATTCAACAACTTAGATATTCTAAATAAAACAGAGAATCAAGTATTTTGATTGTTGGCTGATTAAAGGTGAAACTTTGTTTGCTCTCTCTGTCTGAAAATCTCAGAAAGGAAAATGAACCTTGAAGGGGCTCTGTGTGATTTGACTGATGTGCCGAAATTGGTTCTCATTGTCACAGTGGCATGACGAAAATCACATTTTGTTTTCAGCCTCATGTTATCCGCCTCTTCTTCTCACAACACCTCTGGTAAACTTTTTGCCCCCCTTCTGCATTCTTAACTGTTGGATGGTTTGTCAGGATTTGGAGAACATTTATGCAATTAAACAGTCCCAACAACTCAACTTCCAGAAGCTGTTTCTCAGCCTGAAACGGGATGAATAGTTTTGAGGAGCAATTGTCCAAGGCCATGAGGAAGTATGAGGAAGCAGGTGCTGTTGAACTAAAACGCTGAACTTCATCGTCCAGTATGGTGGGCGATCGTCCCACAGACGAACACGACTTGACGTAAACTGACACGCTAAGAAACCTTTCCTTTCACTTATTGTGAACTGCTTTGTTCTGTTACTTTACATAAAATCTCAATTCCTTTGTTCTTTCAAATTAAGTCCATCATGGTGGGAATATTGTAAACAATAATATTCTGTTGTCTGTCACTGTTGTGGAATCACTATTAGCGTTAAATACTGTTTATTTTGCTTGTTGCATCTCTTTACTTTATAGCTCAATCATTACTGCCCCGACTAAGTGAATAAAGTCTTTTTAATGTAGAAATGATCTCCAGTGTGCAAAACTGAATTAACATTGTATTTTCAGTTATTTTTAAGTATAAACCAGCAGAATGCCCTCATCATTCATCGGCTTCCCTGATGTGCAAATTGTACAATGTCTCATCTTGGAAATAATTGTAAAAATCCAATGTTTAATTTTAGTACATTAAGAGGAAAACAGATTTGTTTTACACCTGTTATCACTTGTTCCACACTTATTAGTACCTCTACTAATTCACAATAATTACATTCAATTTAGGTATTTCTTTAATTTATGAATAGATTCTAGAGTGCAGAGTGTTTCCTCAGGAAATTAAAATAATAGATCGGCTTATCCCCTGCTCAAAATAGGAAGGACAAGAGAACAATGATTTTGAAGACTACCTCTTTAATATGTGTTTTTTTTTTTGTTTTAGAAAGCCTGAATAGAACTTTAATCCCTACTCCTCTCTGTCTCTTCTCGTTGATGCAGTTCTCTTTCCTGAGATGTCAACCACAGGATGAGGCCTGAGGCCAGGTGAGGACCTGGGATAACCCCGACTCGCTGTTTTGATCTGTTTGCGTACATTTCCTGCCATTCTTTTGAGGGCGTTCACTGCTGCTTCCTATTAGCATCAGCTGAGGATTTAGGCTGATCTCGTCTGCGAGTATCCATCTTTGTTATGAAGAGGAATTGCCCATCTCGCGTGCCAAGACAATCCAGAGAATATGTCAAGTGATATCCAATCAAGAGTTGAGCTAAATCTCTCGACTTGAGCTCGATCCCTCCCTGACCTGCAGCTGTGTAAGGGGGGGTAGTGGGCATGGGGGGGCGCAGGAGGGGGTGGCAGGAGGAGGCTATATCTGGCAACCTAAACCTTTTTAAAGTGACTGAGGGAGTGAGGAGAACTGACTGGCACTGATGGGACCGGACCGGGATTGCGCGATGCTGGCGTGCCGCGGCGCGCCCAGGCCTCAGAAAGCTTGATTGATAGAGTGTGATGAGACTGTCACAGAGCAAGGAGAGCAGCGCAGAGATAGGCTAGATGGAGGGAGGGAAGTGGGTTGACCAGCGGAGGGAGATAGGGGGAAATAAATTTGAGAACACGTGAAGGATGAAGTGGGGGAATGAAGTGGCTGGATGGAATGTGTTTCGAACACATGAAGGATGGGGAGGTGGGAGGCTTGGAGAGGGGAAGGCGACTCAATGAGATACTGAGAGTCTGAAGGCTTCACTTAGATGTCACTAAGATCTGGCTTGGACCAATTTAGCTACTATGATGGCAAATATGTAAAAAAGAAAAGAAAAAAAAAAGCTCAAAATGTTGAAACAGGTAGATTTATTTTAATACACCTTGTTAAGAATATCTTGAGACAAGAGAAAGTCATCTGTAAGTTTGATTACTATGTTTACCACAAGATAAAATGTTAAATACAGTAAAGAGGAGGTTGATTCTGTTAAAATGTTATATAATATTTTTAAATCATATTTACACGTACAGATCCCCAGGTGTCCCAACAACAAAAAAGCCCTACTTAGCTCCTATTTCCCGTACAGTAAGATGCCCATGTGAATATAACTACTTTACTGGGCCGTTTATTAGTTTATCAGCACCTGCTTTGGAGACTATATTAGATCTTGTGGACACATGGCGTGCTGGCAGTGAATGCAACACAGGCTGAGTTAATGCTCTGTTCTGGGAATTCCACAGTTAGTGAATTCAGACTCAATAAAGGCACCATGTTTTACTTTTATCCTTGCCTGAGGAAAGACGGCTGACTCACCCAGAATGCCTAAGTTATTATTAGTGCCTCACATCTGTGTGGAGAAGCCGCGTGCGTGTGTTTTTGTGTGCGAGAAGCCGAGCTCCAGCGGCAGTGGCGAGTGCATACAGGAGCAGCACGAGGAGCTCTTATCTGCCACCTGCCAAGCTCTGACCAGGGCTCTGATTCCTGCCCCCACTTCCACCCTATCCCTCTGTTCTCGGTGGGGGCTTCCCACCAGTCTGCTATAGGCAAGTCAGCCAGGTGAAATGAGCAATTCCCTTTGAGGGACAGGAGTGCTGCATAGACTCACCGTGTGAAGGGTAGACCGTTAGTTGGGCATTTAATTATATTTGCCACGGCTGCTCTGAGGGAGAGCTGTTGGGAGAGAAAATTTGAGGTGCTTTGCATAACCTCAAAAGACGTGCAATATTGCCATTACCCTTTGGAGGAGAGAGAGCAGCTCCGAGGCTTACCGGATATGAGAATATTCAGCCACTCAAGTGGAAATTTTGCCAATATGAATATTAGTGACAATTGTATTAAAATGCTTAGTGGTGCCAAAATGAATCTAATACTTCAGTAGCGATGAGTCTCATATGTCACACATTTATAACATGGACCTGTTCACACACATATAGAGAGGTTATGATTAATGACTAAATCTTGACCAGACAACCGTATTTTTTTCCCCTCATTTTAATTCTGCAGATGTAGTTTCTGTACATACTGCTGATGTGATGTGTTCAGATTGGGAATGTTTTATATACAAAAGTGTTGCATTAACTTACAGTATAGAACAGCCTTCTGTAATTATTAACTCATACATATCTGATCATAATTTTTGCAATATATTTCTTTTCTAGTTTTCAACACCTTTTGAATAATTCAGGGTCTAACATGACAACGAACCCCAGAACAAGTGTTGTTGTTTGATATGATTTCTAAAGATTGCATCATAAATCCGTTTTGTCCTCTCAAAATGTAATCCATCCATTTCCATCTTTTCAAAAGTGAGTTTGCGATCATTGTCCTGTTGGAGAACCAAGGTGTATCCAAGTTTCACCATGACTTGATTTCCATTTTGTATTACTATATCAATCAATCAATCAATCAATCAATCAATCAATCAATCAAATTTTATTTGTATAGCACATTTCAGCAAGGCATTTCAAAGTGCTTTACATCATAAACACAAGAACACAAAGTCATGCAACATATAATAAACAATACATTGTTACATATTACATTTCAAATGAAACTCTAAACAGGTGTGTTTTAATTGCGATTTAAAAGAAGTCAGGGTTTCCGCTCTTTTACAGTTTTCTGGAAGTTTGTTCTAAATTTTTGGTGCATAGATGCTGAAAGCTGCTTCTCCTCTCATGGAGAAGCAGGGGATGCAGAGCAGACCAGAACCAGAAGACCTGAGAGGTCGGGAAGGTTGATACAACAACAGCAGATCTTTGATGTATTGTGGTGCTAAACCGTATATGGTAAAATAGCCAATTTTTTGTGCTTGGTCAGTGTTGCTTTGAGCAGTAAAATATTTTGCTTGTGTCGCTAGCATTATAGTTGCAACCATGAGCAAAAGCGTGTGATACAGCAGGTGTTTCAAATGAGTTTTCAAATGAGTCAGAAAGGACATCTGGAATTAAAACATGTGCCAAGTCTGAGTGCATGCAGCTGTGGAGTGGGGGAGGATACTGTGCTGTGGCGCTTTGTTCTTATTCTTACACAAATCATGAATACCACTTTGTTTTGTTTGATTTCGATGATGTGAAATGACCTGGTTGACGTTTGATGGTTGACCCTTAAATTTTGGTTTATATGTTCAAAATAAATGCTCTCTGGCAATGAATGATGAATGAGTTAAAAGTCTCAACCTCGACTCCTCTGAACACGTCTCAAATTTGGGCTTGTCTGGCCAGCAAACCTTTCTCCAGAAAGCATTTGGTTTTTGCTTTTGGGCAGCTGGAAATTTCAGTTCATCTCGAAGGTTTTGGGTTTCTGACTCAACGCCCTCTCAGCCCATGGACAGGTAAGAGTTGTTTTGCTGGACAGACAAAGATTTCAGGAGTTCAGATTGGAACTTTGATGTACATTTTAGATTTTGGAAAAAGGGCTAAGTTCTAATAGGATATCAAACACATAATTCACTAAATGATATGCTAACCAATTATTTTTACATGTAAGCACAATATTATTCTCTCTCAGCAAATTTATATTCAAGGAATCTTTTCATTTTCACCAACATGTTTCTTTTGACTGGAAGTAATATTAATTCTTCAATGTACTAATGTGAATATGATAGAGAATACGTAAAGGGAGTTAGAAATGAGAGTGTCGGGAAGGAGCTTGGCTCTCTGCGTTGCTGTGTGTAGGACGGGCGACCTGTTAAAGGTGTACGGTTCTCGCTGATGACCCTGGCAGGATAAGCAGGTATGGAAAATAGTCAGATGAATGTATGCCATGCATTTATTTCATAATGTTGAATATTTTTTGGCCTTCTTTGACTAAAATACCACAAAACAGGGAGACATTTTGTTTGTGAGCAAACGGAAAAATCCGCAGGAGGTCAAATAAATTTGCAACTTTTAGCAACAAATTCAAACGACTACGTCCATTTTTTCCCTTAAAGTTATTGAAGCTCTGATTAATATATATATATATATATATATATATATTATATATATATATATATATATATATATATATATATATATATATATATATATATATTTAGGTAAATCATGAAACCTAAAATTTATCTAAAGTTTAAAACCAATAATGAATGCAGGTAAAACCCTGAACTCCTTAATGTTCTCAGAAACTCAATAGATATCTGTGATGCTCTCTGGAGCATAAGAACAACATTTCTTGGAAAATGAAGCCACTTATGGTTAATCATGAGGGTGCACTCATCTCTGGGTGATTCAAACCACTTCACCTTCAATAACAAGTGTTTGCCAAGTTTCTGCTGACTTCAAATAACATAATGAACACCATTAAAGAAACAATGGCAATGAATATATACGACTCCTACTTAAAACAACCTATTCCAGACATAGTTAGCCTGATTATTATTCTGGGTACTCTTAGAAATCACTCTTTCTCAATGTAATCAAAAAAAAAAAAACATAAAAAGGTAGTTCTCAGCAGCTTTACTATTTAAAGACTAGTGCAATAGATTCCTACTAATTAAAACAGAACACATAATGACGGAAATGTTATATATGAAAGGCACAAGCCAGTGTCTTATAGAAGAGCATCAATTTCAAAGATGAATGCGACGCAGAGATTGATTAAGCTTTTATTGCTGCTATGCAGGGAAAAGACTTATTACGAATCTATACGGTTACAATTTAATTTCCTCTAAAGTATTTAGCTAGTCTCTTTATTCTAATCATCTTTATTCTAATACTCAATCATCCTGTTTCCAGAGCCTCTATGTCTGCACCGAACCGCTCAACACTAATGTATCTTGGGGTGAGACTCCAGCCTGTGGACGACACAGCAGCAAACCTCACTTGATTGTATAGTGAAAAGTGAGCATGAGGAGACAGATGAGCAGAAGGAAAAGGGGAAAAAAAACAAAACAGGGGAGAACACGACCTCTCAGCTTTGATCATGCTCCAACATCTAGAAAGAGTCCCATTTGTGTGCAGACCATGCAGAGACAGGGCCCAGAAAGGTTAAATCTCGATCCTCAGTCGTCAAAGCTGTAATGAACAGTGTTTAGCAGTAATAACATGCACTGTCACATTCCAGCGGGGCCGTTTATTTCCACCAAAAATGAGCCAGAAGTCAGAAACTGCAAGCTGGATTCGGGTGTAAACACCAGCGAGCGAGAAGGGGGGAGAGACGGGAGCTTTCTCAGTCAAAGTGAAAAAGAGCAAGAGTGTCGGGGCTTGAAGAGAACGAGGGAAGCAATGGAGGAAGAAAAACTGGTTTCAAATGGATTTCATTCTGCAGGCACGTAATGACAGCTATTAAATAAAACTGAGGAAAGGGGGAGCGACTGACAGAGATGCACGGAACACGTAAGAGACGGACAGGAGGAGAGACGCCCGCTGTTGCATCACCTGCTGTAATAATGGTGTTGGTATTCAAATGGAAAGCTCTGACAATAGGAGGCAAAGCTGAGGCAGCAGCCGCCATTCAGACGGAAAGAACGCATCAGAAAATATTAGCAGGCGTCAGGACTTTTCATTGCACACACTGAAAACCACTTGACCCTTCAGGGCGTTGCACAAATGATTATCTATTATAACAGAGTCCTGCGAGTGTGTGTGTGCATGCAAACAGCTTCGGATCGCACATTAAATAGGCCAGTTTGACACTTCATTCTTTCGCATTTCCTATTAACTGCGCAGCGCCCTTTTCTTTTACTTTTTGCATCTCTGCAGCCTCAAACTTTAATGTCATTTATTTGAGCTGAATAAAGTGTATCAACTCAAGATTCTTCAAAATTTGAAAGAGGAAAGATGCATGTTTTTACATGTATATATTGTATATATTTCCTACAAATAAACATCTAAAAAGTGTAGTGTGGAAATGGTTCAGAACCAATATAATATGAAACATCTCATTTAAATTGCATCTGCAAGTCTTCTGCCGGTCTTCCTTTGAACAATATCTTCAAGTATATTCAGCTTTCCTGTCCCTGCTGAAGAAAGCGCTCCCTATAGCACGATACTACCATCACCATGTTTTGCCTAGACATTAGTGATACTTGTTCTTAGTTTTCTACCATAGCATCTTGCACAAGTCAAACTGTTCAGTCTAGGTATAGCTTGAACAGTAGACTTTTTTCCACTTGAAATATATTACTCTTTTGCACTAACTCCTTCTTCATTTGAGGTCCCGCATGATCTCCGTCATTACTTCATCCACCACCTTTCTTAGTGAGCTAATTGTAGCAGGCAAGGCCTCATCTTCTCTCCTTCCTTGACCAAGTGTGTTCCGCAAGCTCTGCTTTCATGTCACATTTCTGAGTTCCGAGACTGAACTTGTCTCTTCTTGTTTTTATCCCCACTCACTCTTCTTGAGAGAGAGTAACTTTTCACGCATTAACACCTTGGATTTCGGGGGCTTTTATACCTGCAGGACCTCTTTTCTATGCTGCCATACGAATCGCCATGACACCAGAAGTCCCGAACTTATTATATTTTTATTTCAACAAGTACTTTTCTGATTTGATTTATTTGTTCAAAATAAGAGTGCAACATTATTAGACATGGCTACAAACGAGTAAATTACTTGGATTAGGCCACTGGGCAGGTGTCCGTCTGAAGGCTTATCAAATATTAGAAAGGGAATGAAACAAGTCATGCAACACCCAAACAGATGGAGATTAATATCAGTGACACCCAACCCAGTCAAATCATATGGGAGGATGGAGGAAACTCAATGCAAAACAAAATATTTAAAATGTAGACGTAAGTTGAAAGTGTCAGAAACATTCAAGATCAATCTTAAAACTGTGCAAATGCCACCTCTTTTCCTCTGAGGTGGAGCAAATCCATGCAAAGTCTTAAGCAGGAGCATTTAAAATGAATACATTTCTAAAAATGTTCAAAAATCTTGATTCTAAAATGGTGTGATGATGAAATGGTGAAGGCTCTTCATCAAAAGCTTGGTAGCTTTCCTGAATAGTGATTTTGTTGCTTAAAGGTCGGCTCTCTTTGTGAATCACCATGTGGTGATGCAATAAAATCAGAAGAAAATTTCACCGAGTGAAAATCAATCTAAGGTATACGAGCTGTCAAACGTAGTCTTGTCTAGTTAAAGTTTTGAAGATTTGATCATAATTTTTGAAAGATAAAGTAGAGTCAAGAATAATACCAAGCTATTAATATTCATCCACAATATGCAGGTCTTCATGCTCTGAATGATTCTTCCAAACTAAAAAAACCTCCGGTTGTTCAGGAACCATCACATCCACAGGTTCTTTTTTTTTAAATCAAATAATGCAATACTAATATTTAATTGCTGAAAAGTCATTCTTGAACCTGATTGGAAACTCATGAAAATCTAAGAAGCTTATTGGGTTATTTTTGACGGTGTAAAACTCAGGATGCTTTGCATGCTTTTGGGCATGACACAGTTGTGTACATATCATGCTTCTTTGCCCCATGTTTTACTTTAGAGAAGTGCAAGAACCCATAATCTGTCTACTGTCTCCTGGTTTTCATTATGCTTTTCTTTCCCCCAGTAAACCTCGGAGGCCTTAACAGGAGATTCGTAATGAGATTAAATTACTTTCAGGTGGACCCTATCTGATAAGTACAGTGGACGCCCTGTAATCTCAGCCGGTTGTGGCCGGAAATAGCGAAAATCAGCAAATACTTGAGAACTCTTCTTAAAATTCTAATTGCTGCTTATTTTAATGGGCTACTAAATAAATGATAATAGGCATTAATACTCAACAGTCTAAACTATGTTGGCACAACTGCAGAAGGTTGGCGTTTATGGTTTTCCTTACCTCCGCTGTAGAGGGCACAGCCACTCAGCACAGCCAAAGAAAACGATCAGTGCTCTTGGATTGGTTGCTTTGCAAACCACAGCCAACAGTGTGTCCAGGTAGTCCACCAACCTTGCTCTGCTTTCAAATATTTTAGATATACCATATGGAAAAAATCCACAAATTGGTAACGATACAACAAAACTGTGAATATGCACAGGGTGACTACTGAAATCAATTGGCTACATTGATTTTTATTTAGGAATAAGTAAAGACATAAAACATAATTTTCATTGTTCTAACACATAAAATCCCAATAGAATACATTAGTTTGTTGTTGTAATATGACAGAATGTACAAATGTTCACAAGGTATGCAAAGGTTTTTGCAAGTCTGTACAATCAGGAATGTGAAAGGGTAAAACTAAGTCGGTTGATGGCTTAGTTTTACCCTGTAGGTGATTGCTGTTAATGTAAGCTAATATCAACTTTTTTACTGTAAGATATTTAGTTTCTCAATTGATGTCCCAGTTCCATCCCTTAAACTTCACATTCATGTAATTTTAACACAACACTTAAAGATGAAATTGATCATCAGTTTGCAAATTCTCCTGTCATGCCATCTATCAAACAAAATCTCTGCATGCGTTTTATTCATTTTAAGCTGTTCAGCATTCTCTTTTATCGGTGTAGACCTCTGGTGATTAGGGTGGAAACCGTTTGCGCCGGCATTTGAAGGACTGCAGATAGCAGATCCTTGCCAATGCAGAGGTCAATACCTATTATAGTAAAAAGCAATAGTCAATATAGTGCTCGTACATGACCAGTTCCAGATTTGACTGCCTTCAACAGCTGCAGACCTTTCACATGGTGTTTTGATGATGAATTTAATGGCTTAAAAGCATTTTGATTGCTCCTGTTATGTGAGCAGGAAAGTAAAATTGATGCACTCATGCAGTGGAGCTTTGTGTCTTGGAAATCCATAAACAATGCTTTGTTATAAGGGCTAGGGTCAGGAATTATATAATGTCTGTCAATGCCTTTTGGAAGGATGGTTGGCTAAAATCCTTTGTTTTTTTAGGATGACCTGAACCTTCAAAAATTCTGTAAATTGTATGAAGTTTATAGTTTGCAAAGTTGTTATATTTGCTTTTATTTTGCCGTCTCCCCAACATTGCCTTCCTGAACAAGCATTTTCCTAATCGTCGTGTTTAAAGGACACCCATGATTTCAGTTTTCTTCCTTAAGCTCCTTTTGATCCTGCAGCTGGAAAAAAAGGGTTCAATTAAACGCATTGTCAAATCAATTTGTACCAGTCCATCTTGCATTCAGTCCTTCATGGTCTGGTACAGATGGACGAATGAATAAACGGTGAATAGGCGAGAGAATGAAAAAGTGAGGAGATGAATTTATGGATGGATGTATAAATGGTTGCATGCACAGACAGTGGGATGGATCATCGAATGGTTGGATGGAACAAGGATAAATGGATGGAAGGATCAACATAGGTTTATGTGGATAGATATCAGGAGACAAATGGAGAGATGGATGGTTGATGAGTGGATACATGACTGAAGCATCTTTTTTTTTCTTGAAATTAAAGTAACAACAGAATTCTGAGCCATGTGAAACAGGATTGGAAGAAAGGATGTAATTGTTGTTCCCACTAATATTTGAATGATCTCATGTTTTCCTGGCAGTTGGGTGGACAAAGTACTCACTGCTTCACTGTGGTCAACTAGGAATCATTTTTTTGGTTTTCCTCTGCAGTAGTGAAAGGTCATTACCTCAGTGATAAAAAGTGCCAAAAAATGACTTCAGTTATTATTTGTCATTATGTTAAATAAAATCCATTTTAGATTTTCACTTACACCACATTTACTTTACTTATTGTGGAAAAAACTTAATTAAATGCAACAGCCAACATTTTTGGGGGTTGAGCTTTGTTTGAAGTGCGCACACACACACACACACGCACACACACACACACAAACACACACACACACGCACACACACACACCCACACACACCCGCACACACACACATGCACACACATATACACACGTTGCTACAGCAAATAGACATTGTAACAAAAAAGGGGGGGCTTGATGTTATCGAACTTTTCTTGAGTTAAAGCACGTCTCCATGAAGAAAAATTATGAAAAGAGGAGAAGACAAATCTAAATGTGTGCAAAAGGACAGGACAGAACAAAGCAGACAAACTTGAACAAGTTTCCCATTTTTTGAGAAAATGAGATTTGGAATATGACAGAAGTCCTAAATACCCTCACACACAGCTTCCCTGCATTTATGCTAATATCTTGTCCTAAGCACATTTTCAGAGTGCAGGGGGGAATGGACAAAATAAAATGAAGGTAAGGCTTTGAGATGTAATTCTGAATTCTGTCTTTCACGAGCGCAGTATCAGGCGTCCTGGATCTCTACTTCTTCATTCGGATGTTCTCATTTGTATCCACACCTGTGTCACTCACAGCTTTACGTCTTAACCTAATTTCATGGTCTGTGGGTTTGGATGGATGGCTCCGCTGCAACTTTTACACTCAGGAGACGAGGGAGAGAGAGCAAACTATAAATATGTGTGTCTGCGTGCACCTACGTGATAACACAATGGAGAAGAGGAGGAGGAGAGAAGAAGGGTCAAAAAGAGGGAGGGGAGGGGGAAGCTTCATTGGCACACAGGCCTGCAGGTCCAGCCTAATATTTACCCTCAAACTGTTAACAAAAAAACACAAAGAGCTGTGGGACAGGGGACAGGAGAGTGTGGTTATACGGAGTTTGACTGAGTGATCATGCCGCAGGGGAACCCATTTTGTGGTAATGAAATTGAGTTAAACAGTTGATAACAATATTTAAATATTTTCCCAGGGTGCAAGGTGTAAAGGAAAAATTTAACGGTTTGACTTTTTCTCCAGGAGGTGAAGGCAGTTTAATGCAATACAGAGATATATTTTTGAAGTCTTCCAGTATTATAGTCAGCCATCGACTACACTCTTCCACAATTACTGGAACTCCTGTTAAAGTGGTATGCAGTATACCTCAATAGTTATTGCTGCAGTTCTACAGTGAGCTTTGGAGATTGTTTTACCTTCATTAATCCTCGTTTGACTGTGACTGTGTTGCCTTTAAACATTTTAATTATTGCTCTTGAAGTAGATGTAGAGAGGTTTAGAAGAGGCCAGTCTTTTCTGTAACGCTTGTTCGCTTGTCTTACGTTGGAGTGGCTGGAAGAAATTTGCCTTTGTGTGATGTTACATTCATTAGCAGCTCTTTAATACACTGATTAATTTAAAATAGTAATACAGAAATCACATAAATTACTAGTAGAGTTAACTATTTGCCCTTTTACCTTTCACTTCTGGTTTTGCTATGTGGTAACCCCTTAAAACTTCAAAAATAAGAAAAAGGTGATAGCACTGTCTATCAGTTTGTGCACCTGCTCCTCAGTGTGTTAATGGTGGAGAAATGACTTATTATAGAAAAACTGTTCATCCACCATCATAGGTGGCCCTGCTAAATAGCCTTAGCATTCATGGCAAGCTGTGTTGAGGTGAACCAACTGTAGTGGAACAGAAAGCATTTGGGGAAGAAGGAATGGGGATTTTAGCAGCATATACAACAGTGATTGACAGCACTGAAACCCTCCTCCTGGCTCTGATTGGTTGTTTCTGACTCAGTGGTCAGAAACACTCAGACGTAGAGTAGGAGGATCACTGCTAGGAGATGTCCTCCCAGCAGAGGAGCTAGATTATTTCCAGTCTTATATCGTCACAACATGATGATGATGTAAAAAACATATATTTTTTAATGATAGTTACTACAGCTTTAATTTGTCAGATGATCAAAAATGTGCCCATTACTGGATTTAAATCACCAACTTTAACAAGTTCCCTGGTCCTGGCTTCTTTGGTCTTTACATTTTATGTACATATGCTTTTTACTTACTTGTTTTGCACACTAATTTTTTTTATTACTTATTTTATATGCTGATTGAATCCTTTCTATGTCTTTTGTACAGTACTTTGATGTCACTAAAGACGTTTGTAAATGTCGTCTATAAATGAGGACAAACTGCAGTGCTCAGTTTTTTGATTCATGAGAGGAAAAAAAAGAATAGAATCATGCCAGTAAAGATATAAATTATGGCTTAACTATATTTCAATAGAGGGGGAAAACAAGACTACTGATAGCTAATGAGAGGATTAAGACTGTGTCCCATGCAGAGTACAAAATAACAAAAAACAAAAGACTGGCAATCAGTTGGGTAAAAGTTTTGCAGCTCATTGTGAGCCATTCTCATTAATATAAAATGGCTCTCAGCCTTGTGCTCATACAGATCCTTGGTTTTCTCTGTAATTACTCAACATTCTTTTGTGAATGTGGTTTTAGTTTGCCCATGCATCTTTTGGTGTAACGGCTTATTTAGTGGAGCCAAGCATGGCACCAATTACGCTGGATGGAAATCGATTTCAGCTCAGTGCTGGGACAAACAATAACAGGATCAAAGAGAATGGCTGTTTTTGATTTCAAAATGCTACAAGATTAGTTTCTTCTTTTTAAACAGTCAAAATGTGCACTTTATAGTATTCTTGCGCTGGAATTGACTGGATAAACCAAAAAGAATTTTGCCTACTAAAAGTAGTTTATTTTACAATTCACTGGCATTAATGACAACAAGCGCAATCTTTCAGCTTGACCTTTTTGGCCAACCTGACTTCTAGAGGGCACTGTTCACCACAAGCTTGTTCAATCTTCATCTGCAATTTTGGCGTAAACATGTTTTGCAACTGAATAAGAAATATAAATGAAATAGGTCTGCAACATTCAAGAGTTATGGAAGCATCCATCAGACTGACCAAAAAGGTCATAATGGAGTATTAACCGTAAATCCAAATACCTCATTAGCCTATGAAGCACAGTGGTGAAGTGTTGATTTGGGTTTGATTCGCATGATTTCATCTGGACATCAAAGTGTTGTAGAGCCAACAGACGGCCTCCAGCAAATCCAGAACAACATTGGTAAAACAAGGAGATTTCAAGTATGCCAGAACTTTTAGATTGAAAACAATCTAAAGGTTCATTGGTCTTTTCATTGGAAGCAACAGTGAAAACGGTCAAAATAAATTTTTTGTAAATTTGAGTGGGCTAAAACTCCATGACATAAGAATATAAATAAAGTGAGTGATTGATTGAAGTCATTCAGATAATTAATGTCACATTATTGCTGCTGAAGCTCTTGAATTGTAGTGTGTTCAGTTTCCCATTGACTATATTGTCAAATATTTTTTGCATGATTATATATACAGTTAATTTTTTATTTCTGCATAACATGCACAAAAACAATTTTATTGTTAATTGCTTCTAGATGGACAAATTAAATTTGCAATTCAAGCAGATATGTCCTGCCCATAGTTGAAATGCAGAAAGTTAATAAGCCGGCAGATGACAGTTTTCATCCAACACCAACATCGCTGCACATTGCATCTCCCACCTTGCTGTATTGGCCTTTATTTCTTATGAGGTTATACAGAAAATAAAATGGTGAGTCACACAGTTTGCTCAGAGCTTACTTTAATTACTGTGTCTCACTTGTGCCTGAAAGGAACTGTGTCCATTGGAATGTACAGTACTCTGAAAGATATTAAAATCATTATGAGTATGCTAATTATTCTTTATTACGTTCACATTTTTCACAGTGGTTTTATATTCTAATGGCAATAGTTTGCTTTTATGTAAGCTTTATTGAGTGCATCTAATTACTGAAATCTCAATAATGCATTTCTTAACACAGTGGCTGATCATGATCAACTTACGTGGCAAATCTGCAGAATTACAGCCATCAGTTATCCATAATCATTTGAGTGTTTCTGTGCTATTCAATTATTAGGCGTCCTCCGGCTGTTGTCACTCACTGTCAGTCTTCATTCCTGGGTACCTGCCTGTCCAAGAAAAACACTGAATATTTCTCACGGCCCGCTGAGGCTGCCATAAGCTCCACAGACAGTGAAAGTTTAAACCACCTCATTGTTTCATACTACAAGTTTCTGCTTGGATGTATTGGTCGGAGTGAGTGAAAGATGAGACTTTTCGCCAGTCCATTTTATGAATTGTATCAGATTCCCCCATGGAAAGATTGCATAATCCATATTTGATAACGTTTGACCACAGAACATTATAAAAATATAGTCCTAGAGACTTTGGAGAATAATCCTGGAGCCCATGCTTACCCATGTGTAGAAATCAGCCAATTACTGGGTACTTTAACAAAACATGAAGTAAGTGTCACCAGACAAGAAGGAAGCTTTTTAGACATATTTCACACCATTGGTAGGACTTTAGAGCTCTTAATAAGGTTCTTGTGCGCCTACATAAATCCGGGCAGTGCTGGATGTCATTGGAAATTTTTCCACCAAAGTTCCACTGCTAAGCCAGGGCTGGTAGAGTGAGCTCTTCACTGGATTTACAGAAAAATCTAGTTGATTTTCCTCAGCCAGACAGAACCTCATGATTATGTAACTTAAAGCAACGTTCCTCAATCTGTTGTGTTCTTTATACAGTTAGGGCCAGAAATATTTGGACAGTAACACAATATTTGTGAGTTGGGGTCTGCATGCCACCGCATTGGATTTGAAATGAAACCTCTATAACAGAATTCAAGTGCAGATTGTAACGTTTAATTTAAAGGGTTGAACAAAAATATGTGATAGAAAATGTAGGAATTGTACACATTTGTTTACAAACACTCCACATTTTAGGAGCTCAAAAGTAATTGGACATATAAACATAACCCAAACAAAAAAGTTTTTTCTCAATATTTTGTTGCGAATCCTTTGGAGGCAATCACTGCCTTAAGTCTGGAACCCATGGACATCACCAAACGCTGGGTTTCCTCCTTCTTAATGCTTTGCCAGGCCTTTACAGCCGCAGCCTTCAGGTCTTGCTTGTTAGTGGGTCTTTCCGTCTGAAGTCTGGATTTGAGCAAGTGAAATGCATGCTCAATTGGGTTAAGATCTGGTGATTGACTTGGCCATTGCAGAATATTCCACCTTTTTGCTCTCATGAACTCCTGGGTAGCTTTGGCTGTATGCTTGGGGTCATTATCCATCTGTACTGTGAAGCGCCGTCCGATCAACTTTGCAGCATTTGGCTGAATCTGGGCTGACAGTATATCCCGGTACACTTCAGAATTCATCCGGCTACTCTTGACTGCTGTTATGTCATCAATAAACACAAGTCACCCAGTGCCATTGAAAGCCATGCATGCCCATGCCATCACGTTGCCTCCACCATGTTTTACAGAGGATGTGGTGTGCCTTGGATCATGTGCCGTTCCCTTTCTTCTCCAAACTTTTTTCTTCCCATCATTCTGGTACAGGTTGATCTTTGTCTCATCTGTCCATAGAATACTTTTCCAGAACTGGGCTGGCTTCTTGAGGTGTTTTTGGGCAAATTTTACTCTGGCCTGTCTATTTTTGGAATTGATGAATGGTTTGCATCTACATGTGAACCCTTTGTATTTGCTTTCATGGAGTCTTCTCTTTACTGTTGACTTAGAGACAGATACACCTACTTCCCTGAGAGTGTTCTGGACCTCAGTTGATGTTGTGAACTGGTTCTTCTTCACCAAAGAAAGTATGCGGTGATAATCCACCACTGTTGTCTTCCGTGGACGCCCAGGCCTTTTTGAGTTCCCAAGCTCACCAGTCAATTCCTTTTTCCTCAGAATGTACCAGACTGTTGATTTTGCTACTCCAAGCATGTCTGCTATCTCTCTGATGGATTTTTTTCAGCCTCAGGATGTTCTGCTTCACCTCAATTGAGAGCTCCTTTGACCGCATGTTGTCTGGTCACAGCAACAGCTTCCAAATGCAAAACCACACACCTGGAAACAACCCCAGACCTTTTAACTACTTACTTGATTACAGGTAACGAGGGAAAGGCCTTTGAGTTACTTGCAGCCTTTAGAGTCCATTGTCCAATTACTTTTGGTCCCTTGAAAAAGAGGAGGCTCTGCATTACAGAGCTATGATTCCTAAACCCTTTCTCCGATTTGGATGTGGAAAACTCTCATATTGCAGCTGGGAGTGTGCACTTTCAGCCCATATTATATATAAATTGTATTTCTGAACATATTTTTGTCAACAGCTAAAATAACAAAACCTGTGTCACTGTCCAAATATTTCTGGCCCTAACTGTATCTGCGGAGGCACAGCTGAGCTATGGGAATCATAGGACGTCATAATTTTACGAGGTTGCTTTTAATAGTTCTCGCTCTGCTGATCTGTTGCAACCAATAATCCATACACACTTGAACAATGTTTAATGTTTCAAGTCTGGACTAAATGAAAAAACCACTGTTTTATAAAGGAAATAAAGGAAGCAAATTTTTCCAAAACATGCTTTGATAGATTGGACAAACAGATTTCATGGAGTGGGGGAAAATACAACAGCACTGACCCAACTTTGGGATTGTCAAGGAATTGTCCAGTTCTTATTGTAATGTGATGGGATGATTATGTAGACCAGAAATCATTTTAAGTGATTCAGTTTGCAAGGAGCCGTCTTGAACTGCCTTCAGATGGCATGAGTGGTGGCATCAGAAGTGTTCATTTGCAGTTGTTCCAGCATAATTCATTCAAAAAGCAACATAATAAATGCCTTATAGGAACATTTGATGACATTATGAACATTTGACTGTGATTGATATGGGTGACGTAAGTCTGCAACAGCTCTAGCTGCTTTGTTGTCCTAGTGTTGAAAGTGAGAAGCATGCAAGGTTTTGGCAATTCAGTCAGCTTTACGCAGCAATGTTCAATGTTCTTTTCACATGTTGTGAAACAAGCTCCACAACATGCATCAGCATGCAGTATGAGGACACAGGTATTAGACTCTTTACTGTTTGACAAGGAAAGACACTCCTCTACCCATCGGTTTCCAACATTAAACCATTGAGACATGTACTACCCACAAGAATAATAATTGTGTGATATGACCATGAAAACCCCAAATGCTAGGTCTTCCGAACTTCATCCAGAGCTGGTAATTCTGTTTAACACACATCCATCACACATACTCTTACTGTTGTGACTGTGGGGCTTTTAACAAGTCCCTTGATTGTGAATAAAATCATTTAAATACCCATTGCTGGTCCCCATGTGTACCAAATTAACTAGTCCTTCTTGGCCAACAGAATGCAAGTGCTAACAATTCCTGCTGGTATCTGGCAGACAAAGCTGGTGCTTACATTTGATTAAATAATAAATTTATTTTGAAGAATAAAGACTGAAAGACGACGTAAATCTAAGTATGACTTTTGAAATGGTTCCTTTTCCTGTCAGCACTCCATCTTGTCTTAACGAGAGTTGTCTGGAGCAGGAGTCGGGGGGGCGAAGAAGCCCAACTCTCCGTGGTACAATTACAGAAGTGCACCGCAGTCACTTACCCCGCTAATACACGGTGTGATATTAATTACTGTTTGTAAACAATGCACTTTGCAGAGATTATTGCATGCACTCGGCGTCCTCCGTTTGTGTTTGGTAATTCTCACAAGTGATTAAGTGTTGCAGCTAGGACAGCTGTTCAAGATGAGTTCATTGGCATGTTTAATTAATTGCACTTGAGATAATTATTCAATCATTAGTTTGATTAATTTTCTGCGGCCCGGATAATGCATCAAACGTCTGCTTGGTGTCAATAGTTTTGAAAGTAAGAGTCTAACGAGGCTGACCAGTTTTTCAGAGGCTTCATTTGGAGAATGAATTCTGCTGGAGAAAATGATGTCAGTGCCAGGCTTCCCTAATGGGATTCATTATTATGACCTCATGGCTGTTCTGAGCAATGCTAATACTCACTTAACAACCCAACCGCAAACACTGCTCTAATGCCCAGCACCTGCTCAATCTACACTTAAATTATTTGTTTCCAGGACATAAGTAATGTTTTCCTGCTACCAAGTCCACGTTTTTCATTGTTTTCGCACCATATCGTGCTTAAGACATCCTTATTTTACACTCTGTGAAACATTAACAGTAGCAGCAACATCCAAGAGAAGGAAAGCCAGACAAATGGTTTGTGAGAGATCTTGTCAAACAGATTAATTCCCACCCTGGGCCTTGGGCTTCTGGACCGTTTTTCTGTCATGCTG
This sequence comes from Poeciliopsis prolifica, assembly GCF_027474105.1. Taxonomy (NCBI): domain Eukaryota; kingdom Metazoa; phylum Chordata; class Actinopteri; order Cyprinodontiformes; family Poeciliidae; genus Poeciliopsis; species Poeciliopsis prolifica. Next base: position 4,945,494 of record NW_026562407.1, on the reverse strand, counting down.
TTTTGCCAGGCTCTCTCTTGATAATACCCCAAAGATAAAATTAATTGTGCAGGGAGATGTGGGATGGAGGGTTAGATGTGGGATGGGGGAGTGTTCTACAAGGACCCTGAGCAAGCATACTAAGCCTTCGTTTCCTCTCTGCAGTGTCTGTGCATGTGAGAACATGGACACAATCAAAACATCAGAAGCATGACAAGTTACATCAATTATGGCTAACTTTGTTATGAAGTTTCTGGAGGGAGGGAATAAGGTTCTGAGAGGCATGTGAAGGAATAAAATCGCCCCTTGTGAGATATCCAAATCTTGAGAGGCTCAAATTATCATCAAGAATCCCTCTCTCCATCAGTAGTTTACAGAGAGAGACAATCCAGTAACACACCCAGCTGTACATGTGCTTGTTTCTTCTTCTCTGGCACAAACAAAATGTTCAGTATGTAACAGTATGATATTTTACAGCAAAAACAGGATTAAGAATTTACAACCCTGCTGCTACTTGTTTTTGTTTTCTTGTGTGGTCAAAAGCTGTTAGCCAGAAAATTGTATTTTATTTGTTTTAATTTTGATATTTAAAGTAATAACAAAAAATTGATGTTTTTTTTTTTCTAAACAAAGTTGATTTTACATAATACTGCCTCTTTATTCCTTTAGATAAAAATGTGAACAACCCCACATTATTGAGGTACTGTGGGTGATAACCAACAAGCTCCAGAGTTAGTGGTGTTTTACAAGTGTCATCCTCTGCTGTCCCCATCGCTCATTTTTCACTCAGTCATGCCGTAAACATAGCAGTGCAGAAAGAATGAGAGTCACAAGCTGTGATCGTAAGTCACATAGAAACTTTGACATGTCTTTAATTGGCAATTATGATTGAATACTGATGGGTTGCTCACATGAAAGGAACAAGAATGAACTGATTAGGTCAAGACAAATTCCTAAAGTCTTTAAAAAGAAAAACAAGTTTAGTTTAAAATTTAATCCATTGACCTTTAATTTGCTTTATTTTTTGTTGTCGATGAAATCCCACCAGTGAGATACCAAAAATATAATTCAAATTGCTTCACATAACAAGCTGATTTTTTGTGAGTTTATTGGATGTTTAAAACCTCCGGAACGCAGCACAAATAACTTTAATAACCACAGTTGACACCCAGCGCAGTGCTCTTGATAAAACACCTTTAAGTAATCAAGGCAAGGGTAGATAATAGCTTGGAAAAGGACCGAGCCGCACTGTGACAGACATTTCCAATTAAAAAATGGTAAATAACTGAAGATTCATCTATTTCACGCTGTCCAAAGACTTATCAGTGTATATCGTCTTTTTATATCTGTTCACTCCTGAAACGCTTCTATTACACATTTGGGTTTTCTTGACAAAGGAATGTGTCGAAATACCACATTCATGACAGTAGCAGGATGGAGGGGTGTGTTGGTGTAGTGTGCATTTCTTTGTAAATAAGGTGACATGACTCATTAATGTGATGAATGACCATCCAATTCCCCAGATCCAGCATCAATCCCACCCTCCAGCCCCCTTCAGGCGTCATTCGTTCTGGCCATTCCGGGTGAAAGCCAAACATTTAAATGTATGTCCGGTAAATGCTGAGGCAAGCAGGTCCAACGAGCAAATGGTTGCTCTTTTCAGCTCTGGAGGCTCCCAAGGACCCATTTCACTGTTCCCATCAAATCATTAAATTTAACCTGCTGCTCATTTAGAGTTATAGAGAGATCAGCAGAAAGACAGATAGAGGAAAGCCATTCTTTGTTGTAAAGGCTGAATAAATAGAGACGTAAAAACAAATTTGCCCCAGAACAGATTAAAAAAAAAAATAATTTCTTGGAATTTTGGCCTATTCTTTATGGAGCCCACATTCATTTTTTTTTTTTTGAGAGATGACATGTTTAAAACATTACCACAGTCTCACTCAGATTTAAATTCAATCTTGGACTAGACCACTCGAGACTTTAATTTTATTTTTGTTGAGCCATTTAGAGGTGAATTTGCAGGGGGCTTCAAAAAAACTGTACATAACTGAAGTTATGCAATCACTTTCTCTAAGCAGATTATGATTTTATATATTTTTTAAATGTTATACTCCGGATGTAGCAGGGTGCACATCTTCCTTCCGTCTGCCCTGTTTTCAGATTATTTTTTCCCTTTAAATATATGTTGTTGATAGCGGAAAATAATTTTCAGAACATACTCGGCTTCTTTGGGTAAAGGTAACCTTTAAGTAAGCAAATGTTTTCAAAGCTGCTGCACCAAATTATCTTAAAGCCATCTCTAGCTACCCCGGTCTTCAGCTGTTGCTTTCAGTACAGTGGGTACATTCAGTGTTTGAAGACAATTTATGTGATGTGAGCCGCTGCAGGGTAGCAAACAACCAACTGGCCATGATTATGCAAGGAAACGGCCTGCAATCTGTAATGTATGTAATTTTAACTGTCATAGTGTTGAGTATTCTCTTTTACAAATCATGCCTTTTAGAGCCACACACTCATAACACACACCTTTGCTCCATCCCTGTCCGCTTGCGTTTTGGGTTCCCATGGTCCGGTTGGTGGAGAACATCTAAATATAACATCTAAATACAGCAGCCCCCTGCCTGCATGACACATAACACACTAAGTACTGGTCACTTGCAATTATGTTCAGAGACTGCTCACACAGCTGAGTCCATTATAATCCATCCACTTAAAGACACTTACAGAGATGTTGTACCCTGGCTGCCGTTGGGTGACTGGACTTAGTTTCTATGGGAACAAGCATGCCTGGCAAGCCAGGAAAATGTGGATACAGCAGCTGCTGCTCAGATAAGCAGAAGAAAGGAGCCAAATGTTAAGTCACTAAAAGAAACGGAGCAAACACTTTGTTCAAAAGACAGACCGATTCTTCCCCCAGTCTGCTTACGCCAACATGTCTTACTTGTGGAGCGAGCTGGAAAATGGGAATATATGGGACATTGCAGAGTGGATGTGGTAAACTTTCTATCTTGAGATTGTTTTAAGTGGAGTATTACGTCTCCCCTGCAGTAGATGATCCTTAAAATGACTTAAGTTTGGATAACCAGCAGGTTCATCTCACCAGAGAGTTGCGCTAATCCCTTCATGTTGTTGTCAATTACAACTCAAAGCAGGTCTAATTTGTTCCCTACTATATAAAAATGTGTACTCAACATAATCAAATTCCAACCAACTCAAGCCAATCTTATGCACAGATTCAGATTCAATTACCAATTCTGTCATAATTATGATTTAATACAAACAAATTAGATTTATCATATAATACCAGCTGCTGAAACATTCTCCATCCAACGCAAGTACGATGTGAGCAGTGAGGTTGCATCCGAGGATGAGGTCGAACAGTGTAAGAACATAATTTGTGGACTGAATTGTCTTCCAAGTGAGCTGGAGATGAATACAACGACTGAAAATATCGTCCAGTGCCCTGCTTGTTTTCCACAGCCAGACAGCCAACTTGGTGCCATATAATCATTACTGTAAACGTCTCTACAGTAAATATTTCACTCTCCTTCTGTTACATTAGGAATTTCTATTGAGCATTACGACACAGAGAGCGGGTATAGCTATGCAAATCACACTGTTTATCTTGGTGTCCCAGCAATACAACGTCCTGATACGACCAACTTGGTTTATTTGCAATGTTTCAAACAGCAAACTGCACTTGTGATCATTACTTGCAGTCCTGACAAGCCGCTCTCTGATTTGTATTGACAATCAGAACCACAAACATAAATTACAAACATCATTTCAAGCATGAATAAAACCAAATGGCAATATTACAATAGCAAACAGAGTTTTTACAGTCTAACGTGGAAATGACTTTTTCAGCTACAGATGGTGCTTGTGGGCGCAGTGCTGATTATCTGACCCTCCTATGCTTCTTTGATGGGCAACGTTTAAAGACCTGTGTCTTTAAACGTTGTGTTTATGGGTCAAACTTTACTTGTTTAGCTCCTACAAAGCAGTGGAGTTTAAAGTATTTCACATATGAATATAATTATATTCAAAACAAACCCAGTCACGAAGGGTCCATTCACAATGGGGAAATGTCAGTCTTATTTTTTATATGACTTAGGTTCAAGGGGTTAAATTAACAAAAACCCAATTATTAAACTACAAATATAGCATTAAACAAGATAAATTAGTAATTTGCATGTGTCTTTTGACTGTGAAGTTTTGCAAAGGGAAAAAGTTGGAGCACCAGTCAGATGCTTCGCTCGAAGGGTTGGCTGTTTTTGGCAAGTGCTGCCCTCACCCGCGTGCACTTCTTGAATCAAGCAGAAAGCAAATGTGTCCCTCCTTCTGTTGGGTCAAACCGCAAGACAGCCCAGATTTTTGTTGGGGAAAAAAAATAAAAAATAAACGGTGTGGCATATGAAGCTTCTGCCTCTAGGGCCTGATTTCGTTGGTCTCTGGTGCTTCAACAATGAGGCTATGACAGTGCAACTCAGACAGGCAGTCATGTTTAAAAGCCTCTTGTGCTCACAGTTTTCTGTTTTTCTTTCTTTCTGCAAACAGTGTTGGAATAGCTCAGAGGATCAGTATCTGGAAACACTTCTCACCCTGATCCCTGTTGTGCATCCAAAACACCTATTGTATTGATTTTGCATAGAATCTTATACTGAAATATATTACTTAGTTGTATACAACACCGACTACAGGACTAAAACCTTGCAATTAATGTAACACCAGACTATTTTGAAGCAATTGCTTCAATCTTGGTTTTGTTTTGGAGCTCTTAATGATGGTGACACTTTTCAGCTTTTTGACTGGCCCATTAAACTTCTCCATCTCTTTCAAGCTGCCACCTCTCTGCTCCTCTTATTGATGCTCATTTAGATCAAGATTGCTGCCCAACAAGTCATGCTTTGGTTGAATTTACTATATAGAAACTGTATAGTATAGGAACTGTTGGGGGTTTTTGTAAAGAAACATACTTCATAAAATAATATCCTGAAATTTAAGGTTGGATTGTTGCTAAAACTGAAAGATATTTGTGATTAATTATGTAACTATTTAAATTTACTTTTGCTTAATGATCTGTTTTCTCTTTATTTTGGGCTAGTATATTTGGTAGAGGAATTTTTACATGTTGGTAATTTCCTGTTGGCTGTCTTGGGTTGGTTTATTTAATGATGCGTTCTTGTTTTTCTTCATCTACACCTGCTTTATTGATCTTATCAAACTTTTTGAAGAAAACTGCATTAAAAACCATTCATCTGAAACATTTAAAAACCAAATGTGCAGCAAGCCTCCAAATTCCTTATTTGCTTCTGATTGACTTCACGAATGTATCTTGGATTTGAAGAACATTTAGACAAACTTTCCATTTGAAATCCTGAACTGTGTCGTGCTGAAAAAGTGTGGCTGTGATGGACAAAACTATCATGTAACTTTTAATAGAGCATTTCAGTTGCAGTTAATCAGCCACTTGTGCATACTGTATTGCTATCAATCCCTGTTCCTCTACAGACAGGATGATCCTCTTAGCGCCTTAGCAGTCTGGGACACCATCCCCACCTCTCACTTTTGCCAATTTGCTCCTGGAAGACCTGGAGTCCTTGTCTTCATTAAAGGAGTTCCTCATTGATCAATCACTGTCAGAGGAGTTGCTCTGTAATTGCGCTTTGGCCTAATCATGACTGACGTCTCATCCCCTCGCTCTGTCACAGGTCTCAGGAGAGAGAATGTTCCATGACTTTCACACCTTCAACCTCAAGGTAGGCCTCCCTTCCTCCTGTCTGTGTGGTTTATCTTTAGGTGTGTGTGTCATCCTCTAACGAATATTAAGACTCATTTACTCATTAGCGAAGATGAGGAGATGTAAATGAAGACGGAATTGACTTTTTGAATATTTTAGAGCTCCATTGACCTCAGGGGTTTGAGTCTTAGTTTTTAATATTTCTCACCAGTTCATTTTTTCCCTTGCTGCTGTCATTTTGAATCTATAAAACATCATTTTGTCAATATAGAGACTATGTACTTCTTTTTTTATTATTATTATTGTAATTCAGTATTTACTCATATGAATTAGATAAATGAACATAAATCTCTTATTTTGATTTGTATATGCTTAAGCCTTTGAATTACACTTTATTTTCATTTGTTTTGGCTCTGATATGTTTTTTGGACTGGATGATGAGACAAATTATGATCCCAGATCAAACCAAAATAAGTCTGAGTGACTTCCTGCTGGTAGATATAAATCAGCTTGTGTAGTGCAGGATAAAAGGTCTTTGATTTGTTATTATAAGCTACTGGTTACCTATGGTTTTGCTACAACAATGATTGATTTAAATTAGGATTAAATAATTAGTTGGTGACTAATCATATCTGCAGTTGTTCAGAGTTTGACACTTTTTTTCTCTTTCTTCGTAATGGGATCTGTGGCTCATGTAGTACATGCAGGTTATGTCATTTGATTAATTTGTGACATACCTAGAAATTCATCTAAAAGAAAAGATGGCATGAAAAATTATACAGGTAGAAAGCTTTAAATGTTTAAAGGTCTGTGTCAGATGCATCCATATGGCATGAATAAAAGCAGTTCGTGTTCATCAAGCAAATTTAAAAACAGGCAGAGAGCCAACATTTGCTCAACCAGTATTTAATCTACAGGTTGAAACAGAATGCTACAGAAAATGTTTGAACCTCATATTTCAAAATAATTTAAAAAAAGAACAAGCTTAATGTTTGCAAGTTATTCAGTCGGTGCTCATTAGTGACTGCTGGCAGGAAGTTACTATACTCACTGACCAAAATTGACTGTCAGCACTCATAATTCTTTGCACACTACTGCGTTTTGCGTACTAAAATGATTAACGGTGGCCACAAATGTCTTGTTAAATGAAGATATATTTTAGCCGTATTGTGTATCTTTTGTAATCTAAAACACAAACGCAGATAGTCATTCGGATTGTGTTCCGTGATTCTTTTTGTCCAGACGCAACTTTTACAAAATGATGGAAAATCTGTTATATGAACGATGTTGTGTGTGTAGCACACAGAAATATGAAAGCTGTGTTTTGAGTATTAAACTTCTGCAGAATGTGACGTTGTTTCAAGTGAATATGAAGCACATTACAGGAGTGATTTTCCAGTCTTAAATGGATAACTGTCCCTGAATATTAAACCCACCAGGCTGCAACAATCCAAAGAACCTGATTTTTGAGTCTCGCATTTGTGCATCTGAAATAGGTTTTATATCAGTTTGATATTACAGATTATTCTCACTCCCTGTGTGATCTTGCCTTAACACACGGTTACTTATTCTGTAAGCGTGATGTTTCTGAATGCCCACTCGGCTTGGGCTCAGTCCAGTGTTGAAATAAAAACAGTCAGGCTTGGCGTCTGACCCATATTATCATTATTCCATTCTTTGTCATTCTTACTTATATTTTTTTAAAACAATACCTACCAGCTACTGTGAAAAACTTTGCATGATCCGCCTACCTCAGCAGAGCCAAAGGATATGACCCCCCAAAAAAATCTTTTACTGAGAAATACTTAATTCAGTGCCTGCTGGTCTAGTTTAATATTTCCAAATGTCATCTGTGTGACATTTGTTGCACAATCGTTCGTGCTTTGACTAGAGGGGGAATTACATTGTAGATCCTAGTCTTTTTGAAATCTGGTTGCACTCAGAATCAGAAATAGTAAACTCTCTGTCCTTACAAAATCAGGGTTTTGTTGATGAACAGTGCTGCTGTCAATATACAAACAGCATAGTGTGAAAATTGTTTTTCACTGATTACACAATGCAACACAATCAGTATTTGCTTTATTTATCTGTTTGGCATAATTCTGTTTTAGTATAACTTTCATAACTTTCACCAGTGAAAGTAAAAAAAAAAAAAGCATTAGGTTCTGCAAACGGCAAGTCTCTGCTGCCACGTTTTGCAATATTTAAATAAATAAATTGTGCTGTGCCTTTACTTATCAATAAATAGACAGATTACCAAATGTGACAGTGTGCTGAGATTTAGAGATGGTGGCATTTCATCGGGATTTCATTGTGAGCCACGGCTGTTTGGGACTGCGCGCTCGAGGGGGAAAAAAGTTTTTAAATTTAAAATGCAATCAGCACAATCACCACAAGCAATCAGTTCCTCTTCATTTCACCTGATCGGCCCCCCCGCCAAAGACGAGCTTGTTAAATTGAGCATCTTATCAGGCCTGGATTAAGTTTTGACTTTGATTAACACATGTAGTCAGAGTTTTGAATGTCAAAGTTCAAGTTTTTGAAACAGTTTTATTATTTTTCTTTATGGAAATGCCTCATGTTTCACAGTAAGACAGGGTGTGTCTGTTTGAATAAAACATGCTGAAATTGCACAGGATTAAAATATTCCGTATGAATTTATGTGAAAACTGGAGGGAGTTTGTTTGGTTCTGTTATTTCTTAGATCTGTTTCTCGCTGGCTTTGTTTCAACTAATCTTGCTTTTTGTTTGCCTCTCAACAACACCCTCCTGGCTTTCCAAACATTGAACAAATATATTGGAAACTTTTTGCTGGTAGTATTTAAGTAAGTTGCATCAGGCAGATTACGTTCTGAGTTGCTAAACATGTTAATCGTTAATATGCGTCAGCGGTCCACTTTATTTGAGAGTATTCATTTAATGTTTCTAATACATTTCCTGTAACACAGAAAATGTGACAAGGCGATAGTAACTTTACTATACACTGGTCAGTTTTCTTGGGATCTACTGAAGGTCTTGCTCTCTTGCTCCGTCTTGCAGTCTGAATAAAACGCTGATTCAACATGTCAAAGAGAAGGAAATGGCACAGTTGAAGCATTCTTCTCTCTGTAACAACTTCCTCACCAAAGAGTGATTTACTTCATGTTAAAGTTTGGTATTGTGTATTCACCGTTGACAGCTGAGCACTGGTCAGGGAAAAAATCCTCCAATTCTTGTCACTGGACAATTACTCAGTATATCTCTAGAGTACACACATCAGATACAGTCAAACTGGATAGATTGGAATGTATAGGAAAAGTTTATATGAATCAGTAACTCAGCTCACAAGTTATTCTCACATTTATAGAATCAGGCAGATTTTATAGCTTCTATCTGAGTCAATAATGACAATTACTTACTTGTAGCTAATGGAAATATGTCATTTAATATTAGAATATTAGATCTGACCAATTGAAGACATTCTTAAAGCAGAAATGCGGGCGTAGTAAAAACATGTTTAGATGTTAGATGTTGTTGACGTCATAAAGGTACTTTTTACCTGACAAACGAGCCTCGTCGGAACCCTTGCTCAAAGTTATTGAGCATGACTGTATGTTTGGTGTCTGCAGTTATTAACAATCACCCTTCACCGAATGCATGTGTCTGTGAAGGCAACTCAGGATTTAAGAGCTTAAACAAATTATATAGTTTCTCCACACTACCTAGACAGCACAGAGCACGAACTACACCAATTCTAATACCGCTACTGAAGACTTTTTTTGCTCCGTGGTAGGCATTAAGTTAAAAGAGCTGATAAAGTGTGACAAGGTAGCACCTTTAAAGTGTCGTTGCTGAAGTTCATTATGGAAGCTACGTCAAGCTAAATTTTAATGTCACTAAAGCTCATCTCCTTTGGGAAAAGTCAATCCAAGTGCACACAAGCTTCATCCACACATATTAAACTGTGGCCCCTGTTCACAGAGGGATAAAGAGGAGAGAACGTCTCCTCAGACACAGCTGCGGCCATGCATCTAAAATCTAGGTTTGCTTCCCTCTAGAAACAGGTCAACTGTGAATACCTTGCATCTTCTATTCCAAATCTTTGCAGATTCTTAATTAACTATTACAGTACATAGAGTGTGTGCTGCTAAATGTTAAAAAATGCTGTTCGAACCGAAAGCTAAAGAAGGGGCATTTTGCCATAAATCTCACATCTAAGAATCAGCTTTGAGGACTGCAGAGGCACAAATATGCTAAGTTGATCCACATTTAGACAGTGAATCATTCAGATTGCACCGCTGCGGCTGCTTAATTAAACGCTCCACCGTGTAATGACTTTCCTTGAAAGGGAGTTAAATGTCTAAATGCTGCAGAATCTCTGTGGAGCTGAAGAGAAATCAATGGGACACAGTGCACGAAGTGAAGGTGTTTTCCGACTTGTTTTTAGAGTGGATGTTTTATATTGACGCTGTCCCTCACCCGCTGAGGCAAAAGCTCATTTCTCTTGGTCCAGAGCATCGATCGGTGATGTACAAACGCTGTGCTTACTGTGTGCTTTCAGCAACCCAGTTTTTTTTTCTTTTTACTTCACTACTGTGCATGTAAGGCTGAATTTTCATTTAGACATGTAAAACCAGTGACTTAGGGTGATGTTCAACATAGTTCTTTCGACATGATGAACTGAAAAACCCCAGGTTTAAGTCTATCACTTTTTTTCATTCCATCTGTATTAAGTTGTTATTAAATGAGGTTCCTTATGAAATGGGAATTAGTTGCAGCCAATTAGATAACCTTTTCATAGCACATGGTCAAGCCCATCTTAAACCAGAAGTGGCCTCCATCCCTACAGCTGTGAAGCCTAGTGGTTAAAGAAAGGAAGTTCCCAACAGACACAGTGACCCGAGTTTGAATCCCCCGCAAGGGATCTTGGCTCATCTTAGCTTAATGTGCTTGTCAAATGTTTTGTGAGGTTGTTCTGAAAGTGGAGCAGAACTCCACTGTGTTTAAAAAAAAAAATCGAATGATTTCACCTGTATTTGCTGAATGTAGCAACCTGGAGTGTATTTTTTGGTTTAAAAAACAAAACAAAAACGTTCTTGGATTTTTTTGGTTATCAATAAGCTGAACAAATTTGAACCCTTGTAATTAATTATTAAGTGCTTCATGTGCATTATTCATCATATTTTTAGAGTTCTGCTAATTATAGATCAGCATGAGTGTAAAGTTAACTAGTCATGCTACCTGCTTACCGGCCTGCAGGCTGGTTAGCAGACCTGATACCTTTCTTGTTTTATACTTGATACCTTTCTTGTTTTGATGGGAAAATCTAGCAGCTTCTTCCTGCACAGCAACAGGTGGGAAATGGGCACCACTCCATGCTTTAAATTGCATCTTTTGGGATGCTGGGGACATTTTTTTTTAGATCTACTTGTTTAAGTGTTCACATTTTCTAAAAAGGTAATACTTTGTTTTCCATTCTTCTGCAGTAAGAGATCCTGTCTTTTCATCATAACTCGTAAATGAATCGTCTTTTTAACAGTACGAGACAAAGACAGTCACTGTGGTCTAGCCCCATAAAAATAAAAAACAGCTCTTGAAATGAATACAGTCAACTTATCTCGCAAACATTTGATGGAATTGAAGACCTTCGGAAACAGCCAAAGCTGGCAGGGTCACATAACTCCAAAAATGACATGCGATTATCAAACTCCCTCTGGCTCGAGACACTGTAATCCCCCAGATGTTGCTGTCTGCACAGCATGAGAGTTCAAATTAGATCTCTCAGACAATGTCGGCATGTCTGCATGTGTAAACCCTCGGCGTTTAGGTCCCAAAATTAAATTGACCCCATCAGAGAGCTTAAGGACATGTAACAAAGCCCCCGGCGCTCTTATTACTTCATCTGCTTTCATCTCATCTCCTCTTTGTAATAAGTTTCCACTCCAGCAAGACCAGTGGGGCTAATACGAGTTTTATCTGCTTTTTGATATTAGATATTAGCACCTCATCAAAGTTAAGCCAGCGGTGCGCTCGTTCTGCCTCCGAAATTTACATCAGCCTGACAATGTCTCCAAAAGAAATCTTATCGAATTTAAATTAAGGGCGAGTTGAATAGCCAGAAGGGTACTGCTTTCCCGTCACTCACGAAACATAAATTGGTTTTCGTACAAGCTGGCTTTGTAAATCAGTGAGATCATAGTTCCTGTAAAATTGCGTATACCTTTAATTTGCTTCTTATGGTCCTGAGCCGCAGCTCATCTGACAATGAAAATTGATCTAACCGATCTGTTTCTTTTGAAAATCAAACGGTAAACATGTTTTGATTTCCCTGTTTTTTTCTTTACTGTATGTATGATTCTGTACACCATAATCATAATATTTACAATCAAAATTAAAAGAAAAGAAAAAATTATTATAACGTGTAATAAATCTGTATAATATATGGGTTCCACATTTTGAATTAAAGCAAATAAATGTACTTTTCAATGATATTCTAATTTACTGAAACCCACATCATTTGTGTTGATTTCATCAGACGCAGGTTGTAAACGCATTTTCCTTCTGAATCGAGTAAACAAAACTATCGGGCAAAGTTAATTATTCCCAAATTGTGTGAAATCTAGTTCAAGCGCCTGTGGAATCCGTGTTTCTTTAGAAAAACAGGAGGGAAGAAGGGAAAGGAAGCCCTAAAGGTACATTCTGTTTGGAGAGTGCAAAGGTTTCACAATTTTTATCATCCCTTATGTCAGGTTGTAGGGGAGAAAAATGACATATTAGCTGGAAAATATAGCTCTGAGAGATAGAAAATAAATTACTGCAGTGTGGCGAGGAAGAGAAGATTGTGAGATTTATCAAGTTGAGATGGAAATGCCTGCTAAAGTCTGTGTCCCTGCCTGGAAAAATTAAAAAGAAATCAAATGCCTTCAAGTGTGCAGAGATTGTAGCCTCATGGAGTGTGTGGTTGTGTGTGCAAGTTTTGCGACCGTGTCTTCATGCTTGTTTTCTCATTGATTTGTTGCCCAAGTATTTTATTTTTTTGCTCTTGATTTATGTCAATCCTATTACGGCATGTGCAAACGGACGCAAACCTCATACTAGTATGACGGTGTCCGTCAGCAAATCATATGGTGATATCCTTTTTTCTGGCTAAAATTCAGCTGACACACACTATTCACAATTAGCCTAGCCTGTAGTCCCCCTGCGTCTTTTAACACTCAACAGATTTTGTGTGAAACAGCTTGACTGGCAAAATCTATAATTGTACAGATAAGTGAACATGTTGGTGAGATAAAGGTTAAACTATCAGGGATGTGTTCTCCATCCGTCTGAAGCCAATTTTCCACATTCAGCTCCAGCGTCAGTAGGTGGGAGAGAGGAAGAGGCAGGGAGGAAAAATGGCCAAGTCAATATTGATTGATCTGGAGCCTTAGCAATTACCTCCATGTGCAGAAGACCATGTTAAGGTCAGTATTATCTTAGCTCATTTTATGGGTCAGCGCTCCAGCTTTAGCAGAAATAAATTAATGGGGTAAACACTTTAGCTCACCTTGATGAAATTTACAGCAAGTGGAAAAGCTTAGGTGGAAGGTGCAGTGCTGGAGAGTGACCCTTGGTTTTCCCTGAACCGTTGTTAATTCAATGGTCCATAAATAACACAAAATTCAATTGCAAGAGGATGATTATGTACTGTCTTAACAACATAATCTGTTTCATAGGACATCTCAGACTTCTCTTGAATGATGAGCAAACCTCATGTCCAAGTGTTATTCCTGCCCATCCTGTCCACATAAACATTTGAAGTCTTGACGGAAGCGGATAAGACTTTATGGGACAACCCATTAAGAAGCCCAAACTTCATCATTCATTGCTGATTTGTTTTTAAATGCAAGCCAACCTGGAAGTGCTGCCGTGTAAAACATTCAGTCTGAATTGGAATTCATTTTTTTGAAAATCCAGGTAGGTCAGCAACAAGTTACAGTTAAACAGGAAAAAAAAATTACATACTATACAATAAGATCAAATATGCAATAAAGTAATTTTTTGCAAAGTATTTTTTTTGTTTGTTTTGTTTTTGTCCTCCCAAAATGTTGGGGCCTACAAATGTTTAAGTGCATTTTTGTGATCCATTTATTGCCTGCAGAGTGGAAGAAATGTTATATTGGTCTATTTTTGTTAGAACAGAAGTATTATTCCCTCAAGTCTGCTTTTGCAAACGAGACAAAGAATCACATTAAATCAAATCTTGGTTCAATATAAATAATTAAGCATTCTATTGTTAAACAATATGTGAAGTTTGCATATTTTTATCTTATTGATCTTACCGATTTCTGAAGAAATAAAACACTTCAGGAGTTTATTAATGGAGAATGAATAGCAGTGTTCCTCATTTTTTGATAGCATTAAGGACTTGACAAGGAATAAAACAAAATGCAATAAAAAGACAAAAGTAGACTTTTTTTTAAAAGTAATCTTTATTATGAGGAAATTTTTCTCACTTATTTACTTACTTACCCCTGAAAAACTTTTTTTCACGTTGCAGACTGCTCTATCTGTCTGTCGTCCCCATAACCACTCCAGGAAGGAGTGACTTAAGAATTGAGCTGTAATCCAAAAGATACCATAAATTCAAGAGATACCATAAATATTTATGAACTGAGGAGCAGGGAAAACCTAATATCTTGTGAATATGAAATATCATGAGCAGAATGAAACTAAAATATCCTATTTTAAAAAACAAAACATCATATTTCTCCTTCTTAACTGTTGGCATTGCAACAATCCATACATAAACCCCGAGGCTATGATTCAGCAAAGACTACATGGGTGCCGACAAGTTTTAACATATTCAGACACTGCACTCTTTATTTGTGAGGCTGTGTGCCCAAGGCTGCAATCACCATTTTGACTAGGTAAACAGCATTAGCTACACTGGAAGAAACAACTGTAGCATTCTGCGGCCAATACAGGTTGCAAATAACGCTAGCAGTCTTTAATTTTCACGTTGCTTTTTGACACCTTGTATGTATTTCACTGCAGGGGGGAAAGGAGTGTTATTAGTCAAGCAAAACATTTGCTTTCCTGTGTATCGGCGTTCCTCTGTGGCCCTCAGGCTGACTAGCAACTAGCTCTGTTATGTTCTTAAGTCCAAAATAAATTCAGTTTCCAATGCAGTAATCTCCTTAATGAAAAGTCGATGTCTTTCTCCCTCTTTCTCTGGGTTGCTCCCACGGGGACAGCCAGAAAGATGAATTTATCAACAGGACCTGAGACAACGCCCCTAGGGACAGACCTTTTCTTCTGATCAAAACATACAACACAGTGTGCATCCAGTCACTTCCTCTGTTCGTACAAACAGCTTGTGTTGTGAAAATTAGCTGACACAGGAGGTATGGCTGCATCGATCTGAAGAAATTCCTATTGATTAATTCCACATGTCAAAACTATTGATTATGAAATGTGGCTACTACACTATTTTCTAATTGAGCAGAAGTATAACACATGCTATGACATCATAGCATGTGTTTCTTTCAGACTTGTTTAAATAGATTTTATGCTCATCAGACAAAGTAATATTGAATTTTTCAGTTGGTATCTGAACAAAAATCTGCCGTCCTTTTCTATTCAGTGTTTGGATTAATTTTGTTTCATCCTAGTCAAGATTCTCTCCATATGTGTGAACACTTGACAGCTGTTTTTTTTATCATCATTATTAACAGGCAACAAAGTGTCTCATCGGCAGTGTAACCTTCTGATAAGCGGGACATGAGGTTTTGTCACAGCATATGGTAAACACTGCTACAGATAAGCTTTAATCCTTGTGTAGCCTGATGCAATGTACAATACAAAATGATGGGGTGCAGAAAAATAGTGTGTCAAAATATTTCCCATTCAAGAATGCAAAAAGGTTCTGAATCTAGTGAGACCACATCTTAAAAGCACCCAGATTGCATTTTTTTTTTTTTTGCTTATGTACAGAAGAACAGGAAATATGTAATCTTAGAATTTTTATAATTTTGAGTAAAAACATCCTGCCTCTCTCTATATATGTGTACAAGCATAAAACATTGATAGTAAAATTTATTCTATAAAATAAAGTTAATCTAAAAAAGATTTATAGAAGTTTCGTTTTAAAAATGCAACAGGCACATTATTGTGAACATTGGAGATCATTTTATACAAAGATCTATTAAATGGTTTATTGGATCATTATTACAAATTGTCATTTTCAGGCTTGTGTTACATAATAATTGCATTAATTTATTTTTTCTGATGTTGAGAATATATAAGAAATTAGGGACGCACAGTGAATTTATGACGGCATGAGTTACTTTTGAGATTGTTAAAATAAATATTTTATAAGTTTGAAGACCTAGCAAACAAGCACTGTAGCCATGGAATTAAAAACTTAATGTGACAAGCCCTGCCTAGCTGTAAGGACAGCTGTGAATGAATAATTGAAAAAAAAATGGCAAACTCAAACACCCAGGTCTGATATGCTACTGCTATGCCCCTTCTCATCAAGACATTACTTAAATAAGACCTGCATG
The DNA here is from genome assembly GCF_027474105.1 of Poeciliopsis prolifica. Lineage (NCBI taxonomy): Eukaryota > Metazoa > Chordata > Actinopteri > Cyprinodontiformes > Poeciliidae > Poeciliopsis > Poeciliopsis prolifica. Next base: position 4,929,246 of record NW_026562407.1, on the reverse strand, counting down.
GTAAAGTGAAGTTCAACAAAGGCCCTGAAATGCTATACATCATATTAAGATTGTGAAAAATTCAGGAACAAATAACAAAAATAATTGAGATCTATCAGTCTGGAAAGGGTTACAAAGTAATTTCTAAAGTTTTGGGACTCCAGCAAGCCACAATGCGAGCTGTTATCCACAAATTGCAAAACATGGAACAGTGGTGAACCTTCCCACCAAAATTACCCGAAGAGCTCAGCGATGACTCATCCAACATGCCATAAAAGACACACAGCAACGTCCAAAGAGCTGCTGGCCTCACTTGCCTCAGTTATTGTCAGAGTTCACAATAAGAAATAGACGAATAAAGCTCACATGGTAGAGTTCCGAGACAAAAACCACTGATGAGCAGAAATGATAAAAAAAGAAGACATTATTAAAAAATATTTAAATTTGTCTGAGGTTCACGCCACTGCGTTGTCGATTTCAGCTCCAAAAATGTTCCCGCTCACTTTCATTTAATTGCGGCAGAAGTGTGCAATAGAAGAACTCAAAATGTATGTAAAATTTTACATATCACCTCCATTATATAACAAAAGTTTATTTCCATTCCTTTGGGTAAATGCATGCCTTCCTCTGAGAGGTAGCTTTATTGAATTCATCAGAGATAGAAGATCTCTGTTCATCCTCATCTCCACAGTGTGACTCCCCCTCTCATGTGCCTGAACTGCCCATAAACAGACAGTGAGTGATTAACGCAGCTCTGCCATTGACATCATTTGCATTTTAATAGACCATAATTACAACCCTAGGAAAATAAATTGCAGTTTGAAGAATGTTTGAATTACTCCAACTCTGCGGCTCTCCTCGTGAGATAGCAGCAAGCATATGCAAGAGCTGCTGGGATGGTTAATGCTAGACAGAGAAGAGATAAGGGCTGGAGATTGCAAAGACCTTAAAATATTGACAATTTCAATGTCAATTTTGATGCAAAACATTTTCTCTAAAGATGGTACGGAAGATTTCTACTTTTAGCAGTTTTCTCACTAATAAAATGTCTGTAAACGTAATCGGATTCAAAAAAGTGCTTATGACCAGATACAAGCTGTGACACTAATGAAGTAGCCTCTCTCACAGTTTTTTTTTTTTTTTTGTAAGTTTAGATTTTTCATTAATAGCAATGATCATTACTGTTTGCCCATTTCATTATCCTCCAGTCTTGTCTTATCGGCGTACCTCACCTGCAGAGATGTGACACCTTCTTAGGATTTGCCGAGGGACGTCTAGCCCTGGCAGTTAAAGCCCATGTGCCTCTGTAAGCTAGAGTGACAACACAATAATACTCCCCCACGTCTAATCTTTCATTGGTGGATTATCAGATTAGAGGCCCCAGTTGTTTATGGACTTGGGGACTATCAAAAAAGTTGATCTGTCAAGTTTATCTTACACTCGTCCTATCGAGGCAACGTCAGGCCATACAGTCAGCTGCGGATGGAAGATAAGGCAGACGTAGTTGAATGGAACCTTTGAAAAATGAGAAACAAGGCTTTTCTTTTGACTCTGGCAATGATGCACTTTATCTAGTTTGGGAAATGGACCTCGCCGACAAGTATTACCCCTCTTTTGGGTTCTCTTGATTTCTTTTACCTCTATAGTGTGGTAGAGCTTCCCTCTTTTACTTTTGAAGGGGCGCTATTAGAAATCGTCCACCAGTTTAAACTCAGTTCAGTGATCTGGAATCAAGAATTTCCAAAGAAGATGTAGACCATCCACCCCGCCTCTGGAGATAGGCACCAGCAACTCCCGACCCCGTTAGGGAGAAGGGTGCTCAGAAAATGAATGGATGAATGGATGAATGGATGGATGGATGGATGGATGGATACCATCCTCTTTCACCAGTTGTTTTCACAAAGCAACAGGCAGGTGAGAATGGAGGATGGCTCACCTTTAAAACAAAATGTTTCTTTCTGTCACAAAGCAGAAACTCCCAGTAGAACGACTGCTGAGAAATTATTTGAAGTAGCTGTAGTCAGTTTTATCTGTGTTTTAAAGATGGTCCCTTCAGGTTTTGGAGAAAAGGTAAAAATGTTAATTAGTTCTGATTACATCATGATGCTGTTTTAGTAGTAAATCATTATTAGAATTTATAATAACTGACAGCAAGCAAGGAGAAACAACGTGAACATGATTCGTTCAAAAGAGTACGATGTCACTTAAGAGAAATATTACTGGTGTGAACCTTCAGTGACACCTTAACATGCCTGTCTTATATCACACTAAGCTTATATCGCTAAGCTACAGTAGCAGATGCCTAGCGAGGCAATACGGAGGCATGTTTTCTCATTTTCTATTAACATCCAAGGCAAATGTGTGATAGCAATGGTTAAAACTACCAATATAGTATACATTGATATATCAATATATTATTAAATATGCTGGCATGATGTACTGATGTATTATGCTAGTCTTAAACATCGCTAATGAGTCAAACATTGACTACAGAATATAGTGAATGCCTGCAAAAACATTTTAAAACTTTTTCTAGTATAACTGTATCAAACACTTCTACAGGTGGCAGTTCAGTCATTTTGATTTTACTTAACTACGAATGTCTTTACATCTGCTGAATTGTTTACATGACATTTCTATAATAACAGTCAAATGTTAAGCATTTGCTGTAATTCTCATGTTTAGAGTTAAAATAAGATATATGCATATGTAAATTTATCTCACAGAAATACAAGTCCAGTTGTTTAAGATTTATTCTGACAAGCGCTATCTTCACTTTCATTATTAGAATGTATGCTCAATGTAAGTAGAGGGAGCAGCAGAACATGGTATTTATCTTTAAGTCCAAGAACCAAGTGAGGCTAAATTTATAGACTGTTTCACAGTTTACGGCAGCTGACGGCTAACTATTGACGGCTACATCATACGGTTTTTTTAGTGAATCACATTGATCAGCTGGTGGCTAAAGTGTCTGAGGTCATATACTATCACGGTTTTATAGCCAGATAGCCTTTAAGTGTTGGAGCAAAGTGCCAGCAAGGTTTGAATTTATCTGTGCAAGCACAAGACTTGTATTTTAGAGTAGAAACAGCAGAACACCCTCCTAAAGGGATAATAATAATTCCCCTGTCCCATTCCTATCTTATTTATGGCTTACTGCGCTGGTTTGTCATCCCGAGCGAGCGTAATTATTCACGTGGCTAGCACATTATTCTAGCAAATACCATAGCTGTAAAATTTTTCATATCTCATTCCAGGATTCTGATGAGAATGCGCTCAAATCCATTTCCCAAACTACTGGGTATTCTACACAACCAGAATATGGCTCCCCTCATCACATTATGCCTCCAAGGTGTGATTAACCAAATGTGCATGGATTTCAAGTTAAAAGTATAAAAGGCTGGTGTTGGTAAAGAAAGAGGAAAATAAGGCTGGGTGGAAGTTCACATTATTTCGTTGAAATTAAAGTTCCAGTTGCCTTGTATCTCCTAACAACCTTTAGTTAAGGTTATCTTAAAGTACTTTTAATTACAAAATGTTATCTCACAGTCTGGGTGTATTCTGTAATAAAATAGATTCCAGAGGTCTTAAGCAAACTCTGGTGTAGTGGCTGGTATTCTGCACATTTCAGAGATGTTGGTGCTTCACCATACCTAATTCAGATGAATAGATATACGTCATCCTCTTGCCAAGACCAGGAAAAGCCTACTACTAACTCATTTCATAAAAAAAATTGTGTTTAACGCAAGAAACATCTTAGACATTTCAGACACTTGCCCTCAAGAACTGGCTTACCCAGTACCTCTTCAGACAATGGTTCTTCCAGCTAATTATTATTATATGCCATCTAGCATAACTTCTGAGAAATATGTTGCCATGTAGACAAATGGAAGAACAGATGTCCACCACATGGCCTGAACTCAGCTCATTTGTAGCACTTTATAGTTAATGTTTCCTATGGCACTTTTTTGAAAGAACAACATCTTCCAGGAAGTGCCTGTTTATAGCTCACAAAGAGTAAGTTTCACATTAAAGTACTCCCTAATGCTATTTGGCTTCCTGATCTCCAGCTCAGGTGCAGAAACCTGTTAGGGATTTGAAAAACTCCAACAAAGCAATAGGACACCTGGAGACCTCATATGTGCCACTCAAATTATCAGCATTCTGTGTGTTAATGTGCTTTATTTCACAAATAATTCAAGCTACATTTCCAGTTTCAGTGCAATCAATAATGAATGCCAGCGTATGTCATTCGTGAGGTAAGGAAGTGATTTTGTAGATGCTTGTTTCCTTCTTTAAATTAAAGACAACTATTTCTAGAACGATTGCACATTAGCCAAGACATAGCTAACCATGCCGGTGGCTTGGTCAGTGTTGTAAAATTTCTTAATTGCTTCTGTGTCCCTCTCCGTAGCCCTCATCTTAATGACAGTGAGCTACACACACCCAACCCCCACCCCAATCTACCCAAAGGAGATTAATTAAATTGGCATATCGCCATAGTTGTGATACGAAATGCGATGCTCACGTCTGAAGCATTTGAAGTGTCACCCAAGATAATAGATGTGGAAGAGGTTCCTTATTCTCAGAGACCAGCCTCCTAATAGCACCACAAGCCATCTGTATTCTCATTTCTACAGCAGTCACTAAATCAACACCCTCGACACAACCCTGAGGATGTCTCCGCACAATCATGCATGACAACATCAAAGCTTTACTTTATTGCCTCTTCTCTTCTCAGCTGCCATTAACTGCTCTCTGAAACTAAAAGCAGTGGTGCCGCTGCAAATATTAAGTCGCGGTGAGGGCAAACGCACGCAAAAAAAACCCAATTTATGTTATTGTCAGTGGTTCCAGTCACGGCTGATGGATGTGTTTTAAGATGGGCATGAATTTATCAAGAATTAGTAAAAACTATTTTTTTTTCTTCTGTTGGTAAATAGGAACTTGTTTTATCAAAGGCAGCCCGTTCTTAGAGAGCTCCAGATTATTTTTTTTGCATCCTAACTTGATAGACCGTTTGTGTTCCCTACCTTTTCCACATGTAATCAATCATGAATCCATGCTATGTTGGATGAATGGAATCCCTAGGCTTCTAAGAGGAGGATGTTTCAGTGATGAGCTGGATCTGTCACTGGGGAGCGCCCACAAACAGATTGAGCTGGCACCCAAGATGGATATGTTGACACTTCATTCTACATGTCTCTATTTAATGATATTATATTTCATTTCCAGAGCAAAGAAAACACCATTACCCAAAGCAGTGAGTCGTAACAAGCCATTCTGCAGCACATTCCAGTCCTCCTTGGTGGTATTGTAATTGAATTAAAACAACACAAAGTTTTGAGGGTGGTTGTATTTGGTACCATGTGTTCTTTTCCATTGTTGCACGCCAAATACATTTATTCGTGTAACATTTTTGGAAAAATGTTTTCCAGTGTGGTTCACAAGTTGCCAAACTTTGAGAGCAAGAAACGGAAAGTTTAACATGTGTCATGGCAACCTTATCAACAAGCTAGAACACCATCCACATAAATATTAATTTGCAATTGCTTGTATTGCTTCACAGAAATCATGTTTATGTATGCTGTACGACGCATATTGGTAGGCACTGGCCTCCTCGGGAAAAGCACATATTAATTCACCACAGGTCTCACAGCTTTGCACAGTTAGTCAAGATTTGAGTTTGTAATTTGAAAGTGTTGAGTTCATAGCTCTTCTGTAATATTGCCGACTACAATTTCACAAGAAAGCCGTGCAGGTAGCTGCTCCCAGGTATAATGGGCTTGTTGCTCCAACTCCTGGATAAGTCACTGGCGTCTCAGTCATTAGCCATCACTGACATCTGATGGCTAATGACTCATTGCGTGAACTGACTTTTTCATGTGTGTTTTTAATTGTATTTCTTATTTAATGGAAACAGAAATTATGAAAAATTTCTTTTGACATTACCAAATTATGGAACAAGTTTTGTGCACATTTGTAGTGGAAATGTATATTATTTCACATGCTTTAGCAACATAAGAAAACACACGGCCAAGTTATCACAGAATGGTTTACCAAAACAAATCAACCAACTTGCATTGATATCTCAGTCCCCAGATTTAGTTCCCAAGTAAAATCTGTGGGATGAGCCGACTCGAAAAGATCTGTAAGTAGAATTGTGGCACTGCTACCTAAAGTGGAGGCTACCTTTTTAGGATAAGAATACTGCTGCGACTGCAGTTAAAGTTTGATTTATTTTGTACGGCTTTTCGCACCTCTACCAGGAATGCCAACAAGTGTTAAGGGCGCTAAATAAATGATCAGCCAACCAGTAGGTCACAAGAATTTGTCCTCGGGCAACAATTGAGTTGATTTCAGACAATCCATTACATTCAGGGCCGGCACCGATTACTAACCTAAAATTGATTCCTCTGCTAACTTGTGTTAAGTGCTTTGAGAGCCACGGTGGCGTTTTAAATATGCGGCCTGTTGTTTTGAGCACACATTGAAAAAGCAGTTACAATTTCAATGGGTGTAATATTCTCACAGAGAAAGAACAAAGGTGGCAGCAGAAGTGGACTAAGTGCCCCCTGAGGCACAAATAGGAGGCCATTCAAAAGACCCCAACAAGGGACTACAGGGAAATTGATTTCAGCCTTATTTCTGACCAGATGCATGCCTGTGCTGGACGGGTGACCCAGTGGTGGGGTCGTCTACTCCAGTTAGGGTACCATTGTGGCACATATGAATGGCCTGTCACATCCCATGAATATTGAACCATAGTGACACCATTTCACACATTTAAACGTTTCGAGGTGACAAAGAGCAAATGGTTTGTAAGTGACGATATTTAGGTTGGGGCAGAAACCCATTTATTGAGGTAATTTGCAGTATGTGCCAAAAAAAAAATCTCAAAATAATTTGACTTGTTTGTGGGGCAGTGTTATTGGCACAAACTACATAAAGACATAAAAGCTTTTGCGACTGGCTGCAGGCATTTCCATGAAAACTGAGAATGGCACATGTTTTTTCTCTATTGATAATCTGAATGCTTTTTCACGTCCAGCTGAGGCGGGAGAGGACATGTTCATGTGAATGTTGGCTCACTGAAGAGGTTTAATACATTTTTATTCATTCACTCCAGCTAATCTAAACTATTTAGTTATTTTTTTTTCAAAAGCAGATAAGCAGCAATTAACATCCTGCTGAACTTAATGAGTTTTTTTATGTCAAATGTTCAAACATTCCCGCACAATTACCTTCTTTGAACATTTCCATCTTAATTATGTTGAAGCTGTTTTTAGATTCAATGTAATGAATAGCCACTAGCCTTATACTGATCAAGTATAACATTATGACCACTAACTGGTGAAGCAAATTACACTTTGTTGTCGCACCTGTTCACGTTCATGAGGTAAATTTAAATCCTTGAGGAAAAATTCTAATTGAAGTCGGAAGTCTGTGAAGAGCATGTCTTAAGTCTCTAACTAAAATAAAAGTTTTCTCATCAAGCATTTTAGAAAACATGTACAAAAAAAATAACATAAATATTGCATGTTGAAAATTGTCGTGAGTTGCAGTTTTTAGAGGTTGAGTCAATCTTAAATTTCGAGTATTTTTGACGTGAGTCCTTTTCTTTCTTACTTAACACTTAGTCTGCTCAGTGAGTCTCTGATAGACTCACAATAGTTTTCAGTTGGTGTCCACAAAGCCTGTCTTAGAACAGTATTTGAAACAGTTGAAGTTATTTTTTTCTCCTGTACTCATCGTTTCATCTGTTTCTTTATTTAGTTTCTTTAGCGCCACTTTTTCAAAGACTTGAAAAATTTCACTTGTAGTACCAGTGCACAGAGTGATATTCATACTCTAAAATGTGTTATTTGCAAAAAATGTATTTACTTATTTTAAGAAGGGACAACGCAAATTGGTTAATGTGACGCTTTTGGTCGATCATTTGCTTTTTTGGCCCGGATTTAGCCAAAAAGAAAATTTCCACCTGCAGCCATTTTTTAAACCTGATTCTTTATCAGCAGTGGAATGACTGCAAGCATGTTAGCATTTCACAAGCAAGTTGTGAAATGTATATTGTGCAGTCTGACCCAAAACTACATTTTGCTGTATTTGCCTTATTATTCTGTCTCATTCACTGCATATTATTTATGACATTGTAAAGGGTGGGAATAAAATGTTGTGCATGGGTAAACCTGAAGTTTTTAACAGCATTTCAGAAATTTGGATAAATTAAGGTCAAAACAGAAAGAAAACTCTTTTATTATCATTATAATTATGATTTTATTTTGTTTCCGGAACCATAATTGTGTACGACATAGCAGTGTATGAAGCAGGACAGGAGCACTGCTCGAGAAATTAGTGTTGTATTGGCCATTTTCTGTGTTACTTCAACACCACAAACCTCCAGGCTGTGCTGGCTGCCAAGCTGCAGTCACCCACAGAGTAGTGTGCTTATTTTCTCTGCCCTCATCTTGACCATATGGAGCATAAGGGTCACAGGGACACTGTGTTTCACAGATTTGTCTCTGCGTGCCACAGGGTGTGTACATGCATAAACACGTGGGTATATGTATTGTGGAGTCTGTGAAATGAGCCAAAATTTGCTCGCTGGGGCTGGTGCTCTTGGCAGTCAGAGGCACTATTTTTGTCAGCATTTGCATTTTTGTACAAGCAAAGAATTCTTTAATAGACTCACAAATATTATTTATGAGAAGAGTCTAAAGATCACCCTTATCTTTCTAATTTAATAGAATATTATCAACTGAACAAAAATGGCGCCGCTGCAGGTGCTGCCACTAAAATAAAATTGCATATCACTATAACGTTGAATATGTTAAGGCGTTAGCATTTAGTGAAAATATTAGAAGCAATATCATTATGTTTACTGTCATAGTAAATATTTTGAGTTATTGTGATTCCCGGTGAAGGGATAAATATCAGGAGGTCAAGACACTGCAGACGTGTTGAGTCATTTTCTCTGTAATAAAAGCCAGCAGCCTTGTTAGGAAGGTGTTTGGTAACAGATCAACAGTGGTGGAAGGCTTGAGCAAAAATACTGAGCTGGACTTTGTTGAAAGCAAAATAAAAAGAAGTTATTCCACCCGAAGCTCTCTGTCATTCTTCATTTTTAAAGCTACTTGACAAATTGATGATTGTGGTTGCCTTAGAGTGCTTGATTGTTTTCCCCAGGCACTAACTGACCAAAATATATTTTGGCTCAAATATTTTACAGACACCTATTTTGGGGGATAAATGCCTTAATTTAAGGCCTTTTATTTAATAGAATTAGATACACATTTGAGTTTAATGCACATTCTGTGTTTAAAAGTTACTTATTCTGGGTCAAATATACATGTATACCCATGCTAATATATGGATAAATGCACCCCAGTATGTAGCAGAAAAATAGCACTGTTTATCTGGTCTTTGACAACCTTCTGTCAAAAGCCTATCATAAAGTGAATCACTGCCTATTTCCTGTTTAGAATTTGCAGAGTATTGTACTGAATGTTAATTGAAAATGTTTTTGGTACTTTGCAGATTTTTCATTTAGCAAATAAAACCCAGCTTGGGAAGCTGAAATATGCAGACACAATATCAATTGACACTCTATTGGCTGGTGTTTGCAAAGCTGCCAATGCAAAAGCTGACAAAAGCACACCCAAGAGTGGAAATAACAAAAACCATGGATGTTAGTTTTGGCAGAAAATATTTTCCACTATGTGTATTAAAGCTCAACTCTTATTTTCTTTTTGGTAATATAGTTGTTAAAAATGTCACAATATTGTAACAGTATAAAATCTGATAGATGTGTGAAAAAAATTAAGCTTTTCTACCTATTTCCTGTAATCCTATTGACACTGGTCAAAATAACAAAGCAGAGCCAGGAGGAAGGTCAATCAGCTGATGTACCAACTGCAAACATGCTAATGGCAGAGAAGCTACTTAATTGTTACAGAAAATCTGTTTTTGCCCTATGGCCATGCTAAGTAACCTGCACATTTACATCAAGCTCTGCAGTAGGGGAGGAGCTGTAGCATAGCAGAAAACATCATTGAAATTGGAAATTAGCCAATGCCTGACTAGCATACGCTGTTTTTCACTATTCCTGCTCATGGTGCGTTCCATTGTGCCAGTCCAAGGAAAACTCTACAGGTAGATGATGAATGTTAATGCCAAAGGCCAAAGACTCTATATGGCAAAATGATAAAGTGTCTTCCATCCCATTTCTTTCTGGTCTGGGGTCTGCTTGTCAGAGCTGATGAGGTAACACAATATCACCCTCTCATTTAATTGCTAAATTAATTCACCCATCACAAAGCCCTAATGACACCACCACTGGCCAATAAATCCCTGAATTTGATCCAGCAAGTCCACCATTCATCATAACTGACTGCTTCGGTATGCAATCAATATAGCCCTTCCAGCACTAGGAACATCTACACCTTACAAAGTACACTGTTGTGGCGTGAAGAGGGCTGTGAGAAAGTAAATGCGTGGCCGGGCCAAAGGGAGACGCATCAATCATAAACCGATGAATTCATCAACAGCACTTTTTTTTTAAAGCTGGTTCTCTTGATAGGAACTCATCTATAGTTGATCTTGAAAATGACACCCTCCTGTTAATCCCCAAAGGCCTGAAATATATATATATATATATATATATATATATATATATATATATATATATATATATATAAAGAAACCATGATGAATTGTAAAATTTTTCCACCTTAATGTGGCCCAATCTTTTAGAAAGAAAAGCTGCATAACCTAATTGACTAAAATACACTTTTTCTTTTTGAAGTGGGTTTTTTTCTTTTTTCCTTTTTTTTTAAGATTTTGCGGTGCTACCATTCTTTATTCACAGTGATCAGACAGGAAATTGGTTGAAAGAGAAGGGAGAAGACAAGGAGCAAGGGTCCTTGGAATCTGTGGACCCTTGCTCCTTGCATTGCTGCATTGATATGAAAAACATCTTAATATAGAGCACCTGGTCTGCTGCTACCAGAACTGGGTAGAGGGACATTAAAAAAATATTTTACAAAGAGGCCACTGAGTAGCTGATCATATTGTCTCATTTAATATTTAAAATTGCCATGAGGCAGACTCCAGATTTGTTTGTGTGTCTGGTTTCAACTTTGGTTAAAACATTATTGTTCTCCGTAGAGTGAAGTTGCTCACAGCTGATGTCCAGAAGTTCTACTCAAATAAGAGTAGTGATACTTCATAGTATTGCTCAGGTAAAAACAAAAAGTAAAACAATATATTGTAGAATAATATGTCATAATTTAATAAACCCAAACAGGAAAGCTCTGGAATGGCTGAGCTAGAGTACAGAGCTAAATCTTGCAGAAACGTTTTGAGGTCATCCGATGAGATTTGTGGGCAAGAGATGTCCTCACTATCTATTTAATATGGAGAAGGTCACGATTTGGGATGCTGACACATTCATATTAGTTTACAATACCTTTTTCTTTCTTTTTTTTCTTTTGCTTTAACAGTTTTGAGTGTTAAAAGTGGAAAAAGTTTCAAACTTATTTGTTGTGGTTCCATTCAAAAGAAAATCTGGACTTTGAAAACCTGGAGCTCCACAGTGACAATGTACTTTAGTCACATAAGAGCTGTTGTTTTGGACCAGCAACAAATCTGGAGGCCATTAATAATTTGTTGGGAGAACTTGCAGCATCCTGAGTACGCTCACCTTCCAGTTTTCTTGTTCACAGTTGTTCAAATGTTTGAATCTTGAAAAAGGCTGAATAACAAGTGGACCTTTCGATGTTTGTCCACGCTCGTATCTGACACGCACATGCTCACGCACGCACACACGCACGCCCGCACGCAGGCAGCTTCAAGCCGCAGGGTGAAAGCAGCTCTGCTCACTCAAGGGGAAAGTGAACAGCTGTGCCCGTGACAGCTGGAGCAGTCATGACATCTCTTCACCAAATATCGGGGACGGCGGTGGACACACAATGGCAAATCAGCCGAGAGGGGTCCATTTACAACCTGGACAGGCCGCCAAGGCTTCAGCATGCAACCAGGCCGAGCTTGGTTTTTCCTAAACACATTTCCAGTGATAATGTGAGAAGTAATGAGTTTCTCCTTGGTCTATATCCCATATAATAGTCCCTCATTTGCTACAAAACAAGCCAATGGAGAAAATTAGATAATGCTGCGGCTGTGAAAAATGACTTGAATGCTAATGTTTGTTTTTTGGAGGTCCGGTTTAAACGACTTCTCATCAGATTCTCACCAGAAACTTTCACAGCATACTTTCCTAATCATTTCCGAAACAACGGGATGGTAATTCAATCAGGGGGAAAACATTTCCTAGACTCCTCCAAATAGGCTCTGTGCGTTCTTATATTTAGTCTGCTTTACTAACTAACATGGGTGGCATGTCAATCATTTGCCTTACTCTGGGAAAACATTTAGGAATGAAAATTGTTATCAGATGCAAAACCCTTTCCTCTAATCAGAACGAAAGTTTTGCTTTTGCTTCAAGTATTATTCGCGACGGATGCCTAAGATGTGCTAGACCTAGTTGTAATTGTGCGAGAAGCATTAAAAAAAGAAATCAGTCTACTATGCAAATGAGCATAATCACCTTCAGCCCCTTTAGCACCAGACCGATTTTAATTACACCTTAATTTCATGTATAAATACCCCCAATTCAGGCGAGCTGCTGCAGTAAGCTCCAGCAGAATAGACTGTGTGGGAGGACTGTATAGGTACAGATAATTACAGCTCACTGTTATGGACTTCTGATTATATGAGGTGGTGGCCAACATTCAGTGGGATTTTCTCCAAATACCACTAAATGGACTTCATCGGAATGATAGATGAAAGTACATCACGCTAATGGTAGTGGTGAACAGCAGAGCCAGAACAGGCTCCTGTAATGTTGACAGCTCATGGAGGCCAGGCTATTTTAGGATGGCCAAAGACAAACAAGAAAGTAATCTTGCTTTTGATACTGCAAAGCTGGGGTCTGCTTAATGGGGGTAGGGGGGCTTATCACGGGTGGTCAACGGGGAAGAGACGGGAGACACCGTGGACATGTCGCCAGTCCATCACAAGTCTCACAATAAAACAAACGTCAGGTAAGTGTAAGATTTAACTTACACTTACCTTGGTTTGATCTGTGAGCAGAATTCCTCATATTAGATTAATCTAAACTGAGGCATCAGACCTCACAATATCAAGTAACATGCACAGGTTTGAGATCATAATATTCCATTTAAAAAAAGTTGTGGATCAGTATTCACAAAAATACTAAACCGCAATTAAAGCAAACTGATGTGCACCGTGGTTTCAGTACCTGAATAGCCTTTTGATTCAGACACAAATGCCAACAGGTTACACAAACGGCTACAATGTGAACACTGAAAACTTGTAGTTAGCTAGTTTCAGTCACAAAGAGGTGTTTGAAAATGAAGGAAACAAATGTTAGAACCCATTTCAAAGGAAGATCATTTACGTCTTGAAACGTGTGTGTAAGTAATTCAAGCTACAAGTCAGAGTTAAACTTTCAGCTGACACAGAATACTGGTAATTTATTCTGTTATATCCATTTTATCCATTTTAAACTTTAAACCACTGATTGTTAAAGACCTACATACTTCTGTCTTACACATGCTATGGTCTTACCTCAGCTTATAGATTGATACATTTAATTATAACTGGTTATGGTAGGTAGTGCTATAACGGTTTCATTTAAAATGTTGATCTTACAAGAAATGCACACTGGAAATAAGCCACAGAATTGATTTGTGCATTCGGTATATTGCACCGGAGTACTCTGAGAAATTACAGGAGTGACTTGGTACGAATGTAGGAGATACTGCAGATAATTCAGTTTGTGTAAACACAGAGATCCATTGGAATTGAATGCAAACTCCACAGAGAACGGCACCAGCTGAAACTCCAGCTGGTAAGCCGGTGTGAGGCGACAGTGGTGTAACCACCAGACCACCATGCAGCCGTGATGCACTCAGAGCTGTACGAAATCAGGATGTTGGTAAAAACTGCACTGACAATAAACTTGGAAGGTCTCGTGCGCTGGACCTTTCCCCTGCTTTGAAAACTGCACACTAAGTGGAATTTTATTGAGAACACCGACGTGTCAAATCTCCACATGTATATATATGTTGTTCCACCCTGAATGAGGTTATGAGAAAACCAAAGACTCCTGCTTGTGTTTGCGGCCACTTCAGTTTTCCAGTTTAAGTGACATGACTTTGTAAGTTTCCTGGGTTTAATTACTTCAATAAGGCTGAGCAATTTTACAGACTGAGCTCCATGTTTTGTGCTTTCCTCTTTGCATTAAAATGCCACATACTACGTTTTATAAGTTAAGAACATATACTAGGGGAGGGAAAAAAAAACACCCACATCGAAGAGCACATCTTGAGAAGCTATTACAGTTGAATGACTGGATTTGCTCTATAAATAGTTTTTTTTTCTTCCCGGCAGAGATGGAAGATTGAGCTTTGTTAGGAGGGGGGGCAGAAAGGGTGAAAGCATGAGGAGCATATGCTTGGGCACAGCTTTGTTCAGCCTCAGATGTTCCTTAACAGTTGATTTCCTCAAGTTGTGTTTCCTTTTTCACTAAGTTTATTGTACTAATTATTTTTCAGCACGTTACACTCGGATGGTTCGCGGCTCGCTCTGAACGCACCCGGCCCAGCATGGGGCCTCCTGAATATCTGCTCAACTGTGTGACACGTTGGTTTTTTTGAATACCGTGGGCTGTTTCTGTTTTTTTTTTTGTGTGTGTGTGTGTTTTTTTATTTTTTTATTTATTTTTTTTGTGCGTGTGTGTCTTTATTGCAATGCTTGAGAGCTGATGGAGCGTTTTCTTGCTCTCAGCTTTTGCAGCCAATTAATATGTGCTCAGAGAATGAGTCACTCTTGCAGCGTTAATATTCAGGTAATCTCGTGTATATCAAAAAATCAAATTAGTGTTTTATATATTGTGTTGGGAGGTGATTTGTATTCTGCGGTACGCCACCTCCTGTCATGCTGAAAGGCTCGGAAAACATGAACCAAGCACTTTCATTATTCTCAAACTGCATTGTGACGCCACTTGTAATCACCGTAGACAACAGCGTACACGGACATGCAGGCAGATCAGCATCGTAGTCAAAAAAAAAATGGAGCATGTCTTTGTAATCCATGTCAGAGAAGTTTTTTTTTGGCCTCTGTATTTTCCAATTCCTCCTCAAATGTTTAGATTTGCTTCATGGGGCCTTTTTCTGTCCCCCCCAGTGGGGAATGGTGCACACCTTTATCCCATTGTTCCCCACAATGTCTGAACTTGTATTCATTTTCTGCTCCGAGTAACTTCTGTGGTTTGACCTGATTGGAAAAAATTGAAGGTTTCAGCGTCCCAGATATCGTGTTGTCTGAAATGTCAGTGCAGAAAATCACATCAATTGTGCTGCTTTTTTTGTTGTTTCTGCTCTTCTGCACTTATTTATTCATTTGTTTTACTCGAGAGAAAAAACAGCCAAACTGGCGGTTTTTCTGTAAAAGAAGACAAAAATTAAAATCAGATCAAGAAATAACAGCCAATGCAAGATCAGGTTTTTGTTTTGCTTTATTGTTTTTTTTTTTCTGATCGAGAACTTGAATTCTGATTTCCATCTTTGACTCAGTTTCGGCCAGCATAGAAGAACAAACTTGCTGCATCTCCTGCGAAGTGCAGAAGTGATAAAGTACAACAGCAGTGAGAGAAATGCTCATGCTCCACTGATCAGAGCGTGAAACTATTTTACCACAGCAGGATGTGCCTTACTGCACAAAAACTGTACAAAAATGAAACCATTGTTCACTCATCCGCTCACTATAATGTGTTCACTACATGGCTGTTTTTTGCATTTTGTTACAGCTGTTTGCAGAGATTTTTTTTAAAATTTCAGTTATATGTTGCATAAATAAGTAGTGGCAGAACTGAACCAAAATGCACGGCAAAAGCTCATTATTTCTCAAGAGGATTCCTTTCCTTTCCTTGTTCTATGTTTCTTAAAAACTACATATACATTATGCTCCTATTTTACTTCTGTTTTTTTAACCATAATATCACTGGATTTGATCTGTCTAACAAATATGCAAAACTTAACTTAATAAATATCATCTTTGAATAGGTATTAGCTACATTACTCGTATGCGTTTCAGTAAAAATTGCATTGTGCCTTCTGCTCAGGATGATTTCATTGTTCAACAAATAAAATAAAAAACAACAAAAGAAAAAAACTATAAAACTAGCTCTGTGAACTACACCTCAAAAATGATTTCATGTACAAAATACTTAAACCAGATAAATTAAAGAATTCAAATTTGAACATGTATGTATAGTTAACATTTGGGCATTTCTAATAAGCCTCCTATAAAAGTGGATGTGTATTTTAATCTAATTGTAGATTCAAAACCACATATTTGAATTCACAATTAGCTCAGTTTGTATAAAACTTATATTCACACTTTAAATAAGGGTCACATCATTTTGTGCCTTTAATGCCCTTTTTTTTCTCCTTCTCGTTACCCTTCCAAAACTGTCATTTAAGATCACAGTCAACCAATAGCATTTGAAATGAGTGTGCTTTGCACTTCATCATTCCCGTGCTACTCTGATCTGAACCCATGCAGGCAAGGTGAAGTCTGCATCAGCTTCTCATATTTACATATGAACTACAGTGATTTCCCTGTGGCCTCTCCCTCGCCTTGCAAATACCGCGTGACACAAAAACCAGGGGTGATGCATGGTATTAATGTGAAACTAAGGCTGGTGGCTAAACCAGTGTGATACGCCACGTAATTGCAGCTCCCAGCTGAATGGACCATAAGCCACCAGAGATCTACTGACCTTGGTGAAAGTTAAAATGGACCCCACGCTTTCACATGACCCAGTTTGTCACAGAAATATCAGCAGCACATGAAGCAACTCTGAAATGATGTTGGCAATGACCAGTTGCTGCACAGGTAGAGAGAAAGCAGATTTTTATCTGCCATGAACCCCGGGGAGTAAACTGTGAAGTCATATACTAACATTGCCTCTTTGATGTTTTAATATGTCAGTGTTTAAAAAAACAAACAACTAACTGACCGAACAACTTACTGTCTGTCCCGGTGCACACTGCTGTTTGCAACTCTGTCGTACTCATAGAAGAAATTTGTAGTGCTTGAGCTGCTGCCTCGCAATCATTTGGATGACAAATAACATGACATCTTTCAAAGCGACAGATGCTTCCGACTTCGTTTCCTATCACTCTTCTTCCTTTCACACGGAGGCCTGCTTGGCACATCTGTTCCCTCAACAGTAAAGCAAAAGGCGGGAAAGATGGCTGAAAATGCCACTCTCATTAATTATCTTTGTGAAACTTAAACAAGCAGTTTTATTGGGAAACAAGAGGTTAATTGTGAATGACACCTGAGTTATGAATCCAACAGGAATTAAAGAGGAAAAAAATCACCTTGTCTTTCAAATTGTATTGTTTCTGGAGACTTGTAGTCGAACACACCGTGTTTCCGTTTAACAGGGTTCCCAAAACTAGTTTTAAAACCATTGTAGTGATGGGAGGGACTCCATAGTGAAATATAATAATGACTTCATCAGCTGAATAGATCCATTTTGCTGGGTGAAGATATCTTAGAAATATTTCTACTTCAGATTCAGCACGAGAAGCATGTGCAAACATATTTTGTACCAGCAAATAATTTAGTGTATTTACCACAGAATATTTATGGGGGAAAATTGAGAAAGTAAACATTTAAGCGTCTAATCCAGCTAAAGAAATATATAGTGTTGTTAGGATAAACAAGCTTTAATAATTCTTCCTAATGGGTTTGTTTAAAAAGAAAAGTTCAACCAGTAAGAAATTAAATTAAATTCTCTAGCTGAACTTCATGAAAGTTGTTCTAAACAGAAAAATATGAAGGTTTCCAATAGACGTCTTTGTTATAACTTTTTATAAAAGTAAGAACTACCCTATGAAGCATATAATATCCTGACAGGATATAACATCTCATAAAAACTTGGTGACTAAATGGTGCAGATTACAGTCTCTTGCGTGGCAGATTAAAGGCTCCCTCCCTGGTCCATTTAGAGAGGTGCCAGCCGCTCTTGTACCTGTAACATACACTACAACTCCTAATTGATTTTACAAGGCAGCTTAGGCTCTAATTGCTCCTTTGCCCAGGGATATGGCTGATCCAAATGGCTTAACAACTTCTCTTTTTTGAGAGCTTTCCATTCATGAAAGAGCCGGAATGACGAGGACAGAATAAAAACACGTCAACAGCAAGTTCTCCAATTTCTTTAGATCAAAGATGATCTGTTACATGATAATAACTAAAAAATGAAACACAGTAATTTGCTGCAGCAGTGCACCAATTGGCATTAATCAATGTAATGGGAATCTTGATTTTAATTCCCATTTCCATTATGTTAACTCAGTCCATGTGACCAAAAAGTGGTCACATGGCGTGTGATCACGTGGCTTCAATCACTTCCGCTGCCATATTGTGACATATTTGTGAATTCCATTTTCACACCCTGAACAGATCTTATTAAGGGTCCCACACTGTCTGTGTCATCCTCAAGTAAGGTACTGAAGTGTATTGCTGACAGAATATAATTTATATAAATGCCACTGCACTAGTTTTTGCTTGAGGTCTCCTCCATTGCAAATACTGAAATTCCAACTACTTCAAAGTAATTAGTAGGAATTACTGTAGATCAGTTTGTCCTGTTGTAAGACTGGAAATTCCCTTCAAAGTGGCCCATGAACAGGATTTATTAAAGCTGAATGGTGTCTAACATTAAAACTGCAAATTGCTGCAGACTGGTGTTTGTTAAGAAAACAAAAAAAGTAGCAAAGAGATGAGCTCTAAAAACTTCTTCAGTTTTATTTGCCTGTTTATTGTTGAATCTGCTTATAAGGCAAATTTTCAGCGTAATGTACCAGTCACTGGATATGATCGTCAATTTTTGTCCGCATTATACGATGGATTTACCTGTCTTGTTCTTATGATTACTACCAAAAAATCTATTCACATCTATTCACTTTTGCTGATTTATTGAACAAGTATGTGTTCTAACCCTCAAAACAATCTGTTCTCAGCTGAGGCTACTCTTTGGTTATTGCTGCTGTTTATTTAAAATGATGTCCATGTGGATAATGATACAATTCAGATGAAATCATTTTTCTCTGCGACTTAAAACGTTATTCCAACTATATTCACAGCATCAAGAATCAGTCAATTACAAATTTAATTTGGAAGGTTTTGCTCTTAACTCTCTGAGGTCTGGGCTGTGTCTCTGATTGACCTCTATGTTGTTGTTGTTTTTTCTCCCACATCCAAAGCTGCCCTTCAAACAGCTGTGATCTGAATAGACAGGGAATTATGGATGGGAATAATCTGACAAATTAAATGCGGTTTCATGAGGCTGCTCAGGTGGAAAATAGATTGGATTATGATTTGAGACAGTCAAAATGCAAAGGGAAGAGATTGTAGAAAAATAATATATCACTCTGCGCACAAACTGCTGTGCCTGGAAATAAGGCTGAGGCTGCAGCCTCTTCTGTGTGATAAAATAAGAGCATTTCACTGTCTACCTTTTGCAACCTTAAAGTAATAGTGCAAATGTTATTAAATGTGGTTCTTTGAAGCCATCAGTAATAGTTCCCTTATCTCTGGAAGAGAGATGTCATAGTGCATTGAGTTTGCAGAAAAGTAAGGAAACAGAAATCGGAGAAAAAGACAAAACCGTCTATTTGTTTATCCGTCCAGTTCTCCACCGCATCCCGCTTCCTGTTTGTGTGTTGGTTGAAGGGTTCAGTTAATAAAAACACTTTTCTAATTGTACTTTAACTAGACATGAAAACTCAGAACTCTGGAAATTTAAGCATGGAAAAAATATTTTGTATTGGAAAATGTGTTCAAATCTTGAACAGAACAGAGTAGTAACTCAAAACGTTGTTGAAGAAAAAAGCTTCCAACTTTAAAACAATTTTATATAAACAGACAATATGTATAGCATTGTGTCCCAAAGACATCAACATTTTCTTAACTGAATTTTATTAAACAGCATAAATTTGATTAAAAGGAGGGTCCCTCTGACTACTTATTATTCCACAACTTTGAGAATTTATTCACTTTTCTACACATACATGCTGCATGCAAGGGAACAGTTTCTGGTAGTCACTTCACAGAACCTTATTTTAAAAAACAAACAAAAAAACTCTGCAATTTTCCTTTAAAGCATTTGAGAGAAATAAACTGCAAAACAAGTAGTTTTTTTTTGTTTGTTTGTTTGTATGTGGCTTGTCAGAAGTGCAGGGTAATTATTGAAACATATGGGCGACCGGCCCCGCTCTTAACCCTCTCACTAATGATGCTTGGCTTTTACAGAAGGGCATGGGAAGGACACTCATGCCATTAAATGGTGTAGTTGTACCAATGGAGATCTATGGCTTCTCTTGCAGCCAGACAGAGCACTGTGCGGGGAGAAAAAAAATAGTTTAAAATGAAACTATAAAACACTGAAAGACAGCCACAAACCCACACACTGCAGGCAAACATAGTTTTGTGTCACTGCTAACATCATTTACTTCAGTTGCATGATTAAATCTTCGCCAAATCAAGCTTTTCCTGGGCACATTTTCTGGTTATTGCCCAACTCTTAGCCACATGAATGAAAACCCAGAATATATCCGTTCATTAAAATCCGTTTGGGTGGCATGACCAAAATATAATGTTGACGTTTATTTGATGGATAAACTCACTGTTCATGTATAGAAGAAAAACCCATTACCGAATATCTTATATTACTAATATTGTGCCCTCTGTCTAATTTTCATTTGAACACAAAACTACAACACTAGCCTAATTTTTGTCACATCAAAGCCTTTCCTCGGACAGCAAATTTAATTTAATTTAATTCCAGACAACCCACTTGAACTCCATTAATTTTCTTTGCTGAATGGAATCAGGAAAGATGCCTGTCTATAATGCCAGCTAGCTTGAGGCATGTTTTCCCCCCACGCCACTGCTTGGACTTTGTGGCACTCTCTCATGTTAATGGACTCAACGATCACCATCCACAGTCCGTGCAAAACATGCATGCATGCCCCAGGTACATCTCAGTGTGACCCAGCCAGCTCAAGCTTTTGTTCATGTGGTCTTCTAGCTATAGGCAAAAAGTGATGTTGCTACACAATGGACTAAAAGCTTTGGCAGACGGAAAGAGATCCCGACACAATGGCTGAGGCCGACCCAGAAACAGCAATTGAAAATATCTTCACAAAATTCATCAGAAAGTTAGATACGTTTGCTGCAGTGCGTTACCATGAGCGACAGTTACTTAAAGGACTAAATATTTGGATTTAATATATTTGGACGTGGCTGCACAGTGCACAGTTGGTACCACCGTCACATAAATGAGCAAGATGACTTTGTAATAGTTGTTTACTTGAAGAAGATGTGATCATTCATGTGTTTAAGCCTTTGAGATGATGGACGGTGTACTTTCCTTTACCATCACTGTGTACAGTGAACAAGTGGAGAGTTGAAAGCACAATGGCCTCTTGTGAAGGTGTATGTAAACCACAAATTCCAGAAACCCTAAAGATATACATGCTGCTATAATTATGAATTTTTGGTAAATATGAGTTAAGCTAGTCTAAAGTCTAAAGCTGTGTTGCCAAAAGAAAACTGAAAGCCTGCAAGTCTGTCAAGAGGCATCCTCACACATTTCTCATTTAAAAATGAGAAATGTGCTAATTGGTTCAATTACCTGAAACAATTACCAATTGTAATTGAAACCTGAAACAATTGCTGTTTCAGGTAAAGGTACAAACTTTACCCAACTAAACCGACAAAGTCGTTCTCGTAAAAACTTGCTTACTGAGATTATATAAATAGTGTTGACTCGTCTCCACTTTCTTTAAATTAGCATTGGACAATGGAGACCAGATGGTCTGGTCGTCCAGTTGTTACATTTGGCAGTGGGAGCTGATTTGTCGAATATCAGCGCAAAATTCTTAGCTGCTTTCACAACAGAGCAACTGGAAAAGCAGCTCTTGGATTGATTTCCTCCCTCATCCGACGCAGGTTGAAGATTTCTGACAAAGACATATGGAGGAGAGAAATGCACAACAGCAGGTGGTCCAGTCTCCAGTCTGAGATGTTTTCACTTGATTGTTTCAGACAACATGCACCTTCAGATGAGCAATGTATGCAGTGTTCGCAGGCAGGTGGGCGCACTGATTCAGCTCAAACACAAACTCAGCAGAAGGCAATGAGTCTCTGCTGCAACGCAAATGGCCCAGTAGCTTTCTGCTTCAAAGAATCATGGGCTAAAGTTGACAATTTCTGATATTGTCAACTGAAAAAAATGCAGGGCTTTCTTTCAAAACAGGCAAATTCCTTGGATTCCAAGTTTTATTTCTGCATCTTAATTTCGCCTCAGTTACTGTCTCCTCAACTCAGCAGATCTTTGAGAAATGGTGTCTTTCACCTTCACTCCATTTGGACTTGTGGAGAGACACTGTCTGGGCTTTGGCAGATGGACTGATAGCCAGCTCTGTGGAATGGCAGCTGTTAAAGGGCTTTTTAAATTGCACCCAGGTTGATGGGTGCCTGTCAGCAGGCCAACGGACAGAATTCGGAAAAGAAGAGGGAGAAAAAGCAGAAATCGGGGAGGTAAGGGTGAAGCAGAGTGGAGATGGAGGACAGTGACCCTTGCACCAAAGGATATAGAAGAAAAATGTTTGTGAAAAGGTGAAAGTACAAATGCAAAAATATCATAATTGGATTATTGGACTCGATCTGGCAAATTACAATACTGCCATTAAAGCTGGTTCTCCATTTGCCAGCTTTAATGTTCCCCAAACTACAAATGCATTAAAAATAGTAACTTGTCTAATCGATTATTAAAACCACAGTAAAAAGGTAGAAATCACCTTTAAAAGCATTGGGTTTAGAAATTTTGTACCCGCAATGTCAAAAAATATCTGCCTACATGCAGATTTTTTTTTACCATTCAAATGATTTAAAACAATGTCAACAGCCGACAGACAAACCAAGTAAAACTATGAACCACATTATATATATTTAATAAATTGGTAACCAAATCAATTTGTCCCATGTCAAAATACAATAGCCCCTAACTTGCACATCATGAGTAAACTGTTGATAATAAAGTCTTTTTTCACTTTCACTTGCCACATTCATGTCTGAGTTAATAAATAAAAATGATCACCTATTTGGACCTTTCTGGATGGTTACAACCTAATGTGGAGGAAAAGTATTTCAATATGTCCCTTTCTTTATTTTTACAATTTCTCTGTTTAGTATTTTGGCCACACCATAGGAAGATGGTTGCCTACATGTGCTGGGGTAGACTTGCTCTGTAAAAGGGATATCTAAAGACGGTTTCCTATTTGCATGACAGACTTTATTAAATCAAGACTGCATCCAGCATCAAAGTAGGCAAACCACAACAATGTAATGGAAACTTGTTTCATGCGTCTACTACTACTTCAACATCTCAGATCCTCAAACATTGTTGTGTTAGTGTGATGGTCTGGAGCTGCTTTGCTGCTTTAGGACATGACGTGGTGTAGTTAATGGAACCATGAATATTGCGATTGGAACATCTTTTGGCTATCGGTTGGTATCCTTAAGTTCATGTCATGTAGCAGGACTAATTGCTAATTGCTGCTGCCGAGGTCGGCACAATTTATTAGTCTTTGGGGGGGAAATTATGTAATCATAATTTACAATCTTTTGTAAATTAACGACCGTAAAAAAGTAAACAAACATCTTACGCCATCTTTCCAGGTTTACAATTGAAGTTTGCATGTAAATAATGCTGACGCTAGACTCTTTATGTTGAAAGGCAGTTAGCTTAGCTTTGGCATGTTTATTGTTTGACTTGATGGCAATGAAATGAAATGTTAGTCATACATCACATTTTCCTAATGAGCTCTTTTTTTGTTCATAACTTGAAAGCCGCTTAACATCTGAGAAGTTTGGCTAGTTAGCTGAGGTGTTTTCCACCACTAATGCATGCTAGCACAAGCTTAAATTAGCACACTAAGTTAAGCTTTAGTCTTAGCAGGTCTGGTGCTAGCATGCTCTTCAGGCTCACTCTGCAGCACATTTTTGTCTACTTTTAGCAATGGTGTTCAGTTTCTGTGTACTATTTATACTATTGTGTCAAAAATTTCCAAGGCATCTTATTGCAGATTCTATTTACTCAAATTGAAATTCTACTGATTTCATAGTTGCAATTTGCAATGTGGAAAAATTGCTTTATGTTATTAATGTTGCAGGGGAACACTGTTGTTGCCTTGTAATGCTTCTCTTTCAGCCTGACTGCCTAATACTGCCTTGCTGTGGTTGTGCTGTGCAACAGATGGCGTTCTAAGAAGGTCATCATGTCTGTTTCAACAGTTGCTGCACACCCTGGCAGCATTATTAGGGGCTATTTAGAGCATAATGTACTGTCAAGGTGTTGTCAAACAGCAGCTGAATAAATGTAGCCCTTGTTAGGAATCTTCTTAACTTGCTGAAGATCCCTTTGAAAGTTTATGATCTGTTCACAGTGAAAAAAACTAATTATTTGGAAATGATTCAAAAGTCTTTTTTTAATTTTACTGGTCAAGTTCTCTATTTCTGGAGGCTCTCAGTATTATCTGACACCTCGCGACACCAGCAACATAAAAAAGGTTCATCATTGTTATTTCGTTTTTGTTTGTTTTTTCCCGCTTTTTCCAGGGATTTTATTATTCATGTTGTACTTGATTTCTCACTTGCTTGGAAAATCGAAGCTGAAAATAATTTTCCACAAACACTCACATAGTATGCCTAAAAAAACAAATTGTTTGGCCTCTTTATGTTGAAAAAAACCTAACTCCATAAGGTCTTGAAAGAACTAGTGTGGCTACGTTAAGGCCGGTTATTAAACATAAATCTACAAAAGGTGGCTGGACCTCTCCCTTATTGCACACTGATTGCTGCGGTACAACTATTAATCATTTTCTGCATTCCCCACGGGTCAAAAAACCCTCTTTAGCAGAGGGATGGATCAGACACTGCAGGACTGGCAATTATCTGAATCCAAATTCTCTGTGGTGTTCTGCTCTCTCATTTGCTTCTTTTCAAATTATGTTTACATTGGACTCCACTAATGGAAGATGTGACTAATGCTGTGCATCATCCAAAACTGCTATCATTATTATTATTATTATTGTGTCTCGATAAGTTGTGATAAAAGTCACTTTTTGCTCAGTGTGTAACAGTCAAACTAATATTGACCTTTGATGATTGCGACAAGTGTTTCTCATATTTTCTATTTTTGAATGTGCACAACATCCTGCACAAGTAATTTTTCTCCATTGCTAATGTTCAGCATTTTTTTATAACTGCAAACTTAAAGGTATTTAAAAAAAAAATTTTCTTATAAAGAAAAAAAAAAGTTGAATTGTGAAGTGGAAGGAAAAATCTGATCAGACCAAAATTTTAACTTCATGGCCATCATGCAAAATTAGTTTTGGAAAACAAACGCTATACATAAAGCCTGAACAAACTTTCTGAAAGATTTTGTCAGAAGTATCATGCTGTGCGACTGCTTTTCCTTAAAAGTGGGAACTAAGCTGGTCAGAGGTGAGGAGAATATAGATCTTACAAATGCTTCCCAAAAATGAGGGGAAACATTCCCATCGCTTTTGGGAATGCCTCTTGTTGGTGTGGACAGTAAAGTTGTCAGAGTTGATGGATCTTTAGTACAAAGCAAGAAGGTGGATCAAAAAAAAAAGATAATTGCAATTCAGAAGGAAAAAAAAAACAGGCAGCATCATAATACCATGGAAATACTATTTTTTTCACGAGTGACGGGGAGATTGGCCTTCACCATCCAGCAGGATATCAAACTCCACACATACAGAGAGCAATAAGTTTCACAAAGTATTCACTTTGCAAATGAAGACAAATGCAAACCACAATCATCACATTTTTATTTTGAAAAGGCCCTCCCAAACTAGAAATATTTTTATCAATTTTCTTCGCCTTCACAATTATGCACTATTCTGTGTTGGTATATCACATAAAATCCCAATTAAAACACACTGAAATTTGTGGTATAATGTGACAAAATGTGAAGAAGGTCAAAGGGTGGGAATACTTTTGCGAGGTAAAATATAATTTATGTTCTTTCAAACTATCGCCAAGCCCAGGCATTGCACAGCTGTGTAGCTATCAAACCAAAGCTGTTTAGTCTCAGTAACTATGATATAGTGTGCATATAAACCAAGAATAAATCCCCCCTTCAGCATTATGACATCAACTGTTCAACCACTCAGCCTCTACACTCTGCAATCATATTTCTCTGCCAGAATCAATTTTGTCAATAACAACCACTGGCAAGCTTGAATTTTATGTTGTGGTCTGAAAAAATAAATACGGCAAAGTTGCGTAGCATTGACATATTCTGCTCATCATTGTCACTTTGGTTTGCTTTCCCTTTTTTCTTACTTAGCTCTGAATCTGTTGGTACTCGGACATGTCATGCGTGTAATCGTCATGATATTCTTCCAGTTGATCTTTAATTGTTTCAGGCAACCTTTCAGTGTGACGTTAACCAAGAAGTTCTCCTTCCTGTTTCTAACTTTCTAATTTCTACTTAATGAAATCTGCTGGAAACGTTCAACCAGTGACTGGATGTCTGTGCCAAAGACTGAATTTTTGAAACAGACTGGAAAATTACAAAGCTTTAAGTGTCAGACACACAAGCCTGCCAAATGTAATCAGTGGGTAATAAATGTTTGCCCTTTAACATGGTAAGAGTCTGGAACAGTAGTGCATCAGTGCAAGGCAACAAATCATTCTGTCGGTCTGGGTTTTACAGTCAATCCATTATGAACCTTTTCCAATAAGTAGCATTAGTTTATAGTTTATGTTTTTTATTCTGTGTTAGACCTTCATCTAATGTTTTGTGTTTTCTCATCTTACAGCTCATGCTCTGCCGGGAAGTTTGCTTGAGTGGTGAAAGGTACGTTTTCTAATGGAAGATTTTCTGCTGTTCAGCAAATGAAGTTTCCATTTCTTTATTAGTCTGATTGTTGTCTTAATGCTGGTGGCACCAAAATGGAAACTGAAGAAGTGAGACTGTTGGGGCCTTGAATTTTGGTCTCCTTGCTGCTTAATTAATGTGATCTCTGAGCCCAGGAGGCACTGCTTTGGAAAGGCTTTCTTTGCTGTGTCTGGCAGAATTAAACAGCATCACCTGCGCTGTTCCTGGTGCTGTAATGGATTTTGAACTTATTGGATTGCAAATAACACTCGAAGTGTGCACGAGAGCAATGACACAGTATTGATATTTGTGCGTTTGTTAAGTGATTGTTGACAGTAATATCGCTAAGTACACAGTGAGGGAGTCTTCTGAAATAGATTTTCGAGTTAGAAAATCTATTTCTAACTCAAAATAGATTTTGTCAGACATCTGATCTTATGTCAAGATGACTCAGTTTCTCATAAACCACAGTTGTGACATACCAGTGGTACTTTAATAAACTTAAAAATGCAGGAGTTTCTTTTATTAACAATATTGGAAGTTATTTCCACCTAATCTCATTTGCCTGGGATTGAAATTTGACAGAACCTCCTCTTAAGTTCAGAAATAGCCACAGCTTGTTGCATATTCTGTGATTGTATAGATGGTAATGCAGTTGATGTATATTGTAAATGTAATCTGGGGGACAATTTATATCCTGGTTTAAACTGGTGGTGTCAATCGATTAAAAACTTTAATTGGTAGACTTGAAAGGATTGGTTTTCCCCTCCTCCTGCCATGTTCCAAGCAATTAAAATAAAATCAAATGTTAGATTTTTATGTAATTTTTATGTTTTTGCAGCAAAATGCAGATCATTTCTGTACTTGAATAATTAAGGATTTCATTAATCATGGCACCAGTGATTTCGTTAAAAAAAACAACAACAAAATAATCAAATTTTGGCCCTGTTGAATAAAACAATTTATAGGTATAATTTTTCTTACACTTTTTTGTTACTGAATCAATTATGCAATACTTAATTACATAATACAAATGCCAGCAAAGGCTTTGATTTAGGAATAAATGCCTTGGATTTAAAATGACAAAAAAAAAAAAAAAAAACACTTGAGGTTGTACTTGATTTAAAAGGCATGCTGTCATTGGTTTTACACGGATGTGAATTAAACTATTTCGTCAACGCTTGCGAAAAATGCTTTTAATTAAAATAAAGATTTTAATTAAAGCATTCGGAATAACATTCGAGACTGCTCCTACCACTTCAGATGTTTACAGTTTAAAGTTAATTAGCTTGCTGAGTTCAGGAAGCTACGCCACATCACAAAGTCAACTATAGACCATAAACTCCACACCGGCCGGGTTTCTCAGATCGCTGCTTTATTTTTCTTTATTTTATTTTTCCACTCGCTGCCTTTGAGGCTGCTATCTTTACAATCCAGCTCCGAGTTTCAATGGATGACTCACCAACTTCACCACGTCCAGCTGTGAGATGTTCCCCCAGCCCTCACCCTCATTTTCAGAAATATATTCTCCACCTGGAGCTAACATCAGTAAAATCTCCTCTGTCATAAAAAACATTTGCTTTCATCAAAGCGATTTAGAAGACAATGGCATGTGAAAAAAGACAAAAAAAAAAAAACATTCTGATGGAGAAACATCAATTGACGTGCAGGAGAGTTTGAGGATTGCTTCAGGCAACAACAAGACAAGTAAAATCTGTTTTTTGTTTTTTTCTGTCTTGGCTGATTACCATATTACCATACATTAAACTAGTGGATGTAATTGCTTCCTCTTCATCCCAGAAAATGACTTTAGGATGCAAAGTGTTCCCTTTTTTCCCTGTTACTGTATACTGAAAGCATCTTGCCAGAATACACTTTTAACCTTTTTTTGTAAACTACTAAAATAAGAAATTTAGCATAAGAAAATAAGTAAAACCTATTTCAAAAGTCTTACAGTCATAAGCTTCCTTATTAACATTTTTTCATCTAATAGGGTTGTTATAGATGTAACTGCTTTTTTCTACTGTCTCCTTGTTTCTGCTGATCATGATTTGGGAACAGTTTATAGCCTTGGGACATAATTATGATAAACCTTGGACATGAACTGTTAGTCAGCATCACTTTCACTCCGTTATCCTCTTCCTGCTTTGAGCGCTTAGGAAGTCTGCGTCTGAGGGAGAACATCTCTAGTAGATACTTTACTGTGTAGATTCAGACTTTGCATAGAGCCAGTGATCATATAGTTTAGGGACAACAACTGCCCCAAAACACCTAATACTTAACACTCTGAATACTTAAGACCCCATCCACCTCACACCACCCCAAAGAAACGCTTTAACAGTTAAAACACCGAATATACCTTAGAAGTCATTGAAATGCTCTGTGGAAACTGTCTTAGCATAATCACAACAGCTAAAATATAATTGTATTGGCCTCAAAAATGTCTTGTCTTGTTTGTAATTTTAATTTGAAACATATACTTGTTGCACTGCTCTGACACAAGCTTCAAATAGCTGGAAAATACAAGAACAGTATGACTAACTGTAATTACCCTTTCACCTCGACACTAGTAACCCGTCCACGACTAAAGTAAAATATATTTAAGCTATTTGAGGGACACCCCAACCCTGTTGGCAGCTTTAATTATAATTGTTTTACATCTACACTACAGTTTCATTCAAAATTATGGGAAGGCACTCTGTGTGTTTCATGGATTTGAAAGTAAAACACCTTTAATTTTCAGTTGGAAAATAATTGGTCTTTTTTTGAAAAAAAAAATAAAATAAAAATAAGAGGAACTTTTGCAAGAAATTGCATCAAGCAATTTTCTGTATTGTTGTTGTTCAGCTTGTGTCTTTGCAAGGCAGGTTTGCAGAGGGTTTTCTCCACCTATAGGCAGAACATGTGAGGGCAGATGAAAGCAGCTTTGAGGATGTTGCCCACGACTGGGAGGAACAGATCTTCCTCCACCACCTTTCTCTTTCTGATCTCCATTTCCCCTCCCTTCTTCATCCCTGTTTTTTTTTTCTAACCTCTCCTATTCCACTGCCACTCTACCTCGCTATCTCCTCTTGCCTGCCTCTCCCCTCCTTCTGTTGTTTGCCTATCCAATTTTCCCTGCACATCCAGCCCACTCCTTCTCCTCAGCCACTGCTGTCTCCATGCCGGTTCTCATCTCAAACTGCTCTGCTCCCTGTACTTACACACACGTCTACATGTACATGTATGTAATATATATTTATTTTTCTCTTTTTTCCCATTAATTCTCAAGTTCTTATTCCCTTGCATGAGTGAAGCACTATTGATTAGAAATGTATTAAAGTTTGAGATTATACGGGCATGAATCATCATCTGAGACTAGCTTATTATTTATACTCGTAGCAAATTTTGTACTACAGTATTCACTTCACGCTTTGTGTAATTTGTGAGGGGGTTTTGCTTTGAATCTGCGCTTGTTTAAAGATGTAAATTTATACATGTTAAACACAGGGTTCAGGTGTGAGCCCAGAGCCGTTTCAGGGAAAAATCCCCTTCAGTCACAGCACATGGCACACGCGGGTGACAAGATTTGTGCTTCTGTGACTCCATCACAAAGGATTAATGTTACAAAGTACAGGAAGGGAAATAGAAAGTGGAAGAAACTAAACTAGGAACTTGGAAAGTAGAGATATTTACAGCTCTGCTTATAGGAAGCACAGCACAAGAGAGACTGGATAAAGGTTATGTTGCTGTTGAAGCAGACTTGTATTTCCCCCTAGACCTACTTATTCTTGGCAAACAGTACTTGTTTCACATTGTCCAATAAACAGTGAGTTGGAGGTTTAAAGGTAAAGTTCTCTCAGTGACACTATCTATTGTATCGTCACTTCCTCCAAATGGCACAACAGGCTCAGCCAAAAGAGATTAACATTGAAATATCAAAGCTTGTGTACGAACAAGAAGTCTCACTTCAAACAGTAAACAGCGTAGTTGTGAGTCGTTGTCTTCTACATTTTTTGCTCAAAACATGTAGACTCTTCATTTAGTGAACTACCCTCAGAAGAGCATTTATTCCAAAATGTCATGAAGGATAATTCATACCAAGACGGTTACTATTTTTCGTCCAATATTTTGACTGAAAATATTTAGCGGAAACGGCTGCCCAGATATTTTGTACAGAATTTTCTGAAGACCTTTTCCTTTTTCATTATTACACAGCGAGCATCTAAACAAATTAAAGATAAAAAAAGTCTGTCTTCCTCCTTCCCCCTCCTGTTGGTTGTCAGCATGTGTTATTGATTTTTAGATCTGAAATACACTGAGCTCCTTCTTAGATCTGAGATAGTAAAGGAGTGGCTTTAAAACTAACATTGGTCTTTTGTGCAGCTGCCAAATAAAAAATGTATAAATGCTCGACATAGCTAGGCCATGAATAGACACTACAAAAATAAAAAAGGAGAAATAAAAGGCTTTATAGTGTTTTTTTTAAGTAAAAAAAGACTATCATGCCATCAAATTTTGTTTGTTTTATATAAAATATAAGACATTGTTTATTTCTATATGCAAAACAGATTTTAAAATGTATATTTTGGGGTGATCAGAAATTTTTTTTAGTAATTCATGCTTTTATTTATTTTAACCTAGGACGTCATAATTGCTCTGATCGCATCATGTCATTTTGAACAGTGGTCTAAGCCTATTAGACTCTCTTCCAAATGGAAAAGACAAGAGGATATCATTTTTGTAAGGCAGATTCATATTGATTCACGCAAGTGTGAGTAGTGGCTCCAGCTAATAAATAATAATACCACATAATACCTACTTGCCTAAATTTGCCCATATCTACAGTTACAACTGAATTTATTGACAAGGTTCCAGATTATTGTCACCACCACACAGCGAGAAAAATCTCAAAGATTTCTTCCACAGGAAAAAACGTTTCATCTTGTTGTTTCAAAGTCCATATAACAGCAATTTATTTACTTATCCTCACTTAAGGTGTGACAACAAACCTGGTTTAAACTAGACCTTAATATGACCTAATTCTCAATAAGAGTGTGTTATCCAAAATTGTGACTTTGAAACAAACTAACCTTTTATTGAACCGCAAGGTTAAAGACTTAATTTTCTTTAAACCTATACACAGTGTCAGCTGACTAAACCCTGCTGTTCTGAAGGAAATATAGTGAATGTCTGCATAAAGTTGTGCATGCACAAGACAACAGGCAAAGATTGCATATTGAGGATGAAACACATGCATTTTTATCAATAACAAGTTCAGACCCGGTTCTTCAGGGGAAAAAAAAAAACCTTCATAAAGTTGTAAAGGAGTGTAACATCTTGGTGTCGCCACAATGATCCACATTTGGTTCGAGCTTCTCCTTCTTAAGTGGACTGACAATTTTGCTGCCACTCCTGAAAAGAGCTAAGATGAACACAACAAAGCGCAGCTGTGAAGACAATATTTCCGTAGGCCATCAAGTTTCTTTACCTTCATCCCATTTCACCTCACGATAGAGTTTATAACCTTCCCTGTTCTTATGCCTGCTGATATCTCTACAGTTTTCTTCCTGAATGTAATTCACTGTTTGCTATTCAGAAAATCTGGGCAGCTTGTTTGCCATTGATTTTATTTGCAGGGATTCTATATTTTACTCTGTGGATATCAGAGCAATTGTTTCCAAGTGCTCGCATGAATCAATGCTTCCTTGGGTCCCGCTCTGGAGACTACACACAGCTCAATACCTCCAATTTATGTTTTAATTACAATGATCCAGCTGCTAGCTGCTTGACCCAACTTTTACAATCCGTCCCAGCAGTCCCACCAGCATAGATTAGATTTTAGGTGGTATTGTTGGTGCTAATGACGATGGGGGGTCATTTCAGATTTGCTGATTTTGGAATACATTTGAGGCAAATTGAGGCGAGTTGCCCTGAGTTGCAGTGACACTTTCAACAAATACAAGACAAAATGTGGTACATTTAATAATTTGTTCCCATTTTTATGAAAAACACACATCTTAGATTTTTTTTTTTTTTTTTTTTTTACAATATTTGACTCCAAATTGGAGTTTGCTCTCTCTCCCTGTTTGTTCGTTTTCCGTTTCTAATTGACAAAAGCAGTATATCATTTGATCACTTGCCATTAGGACTGATTCCTTCAGTCTGTGTACCATATAAGTGGCTTCTGGCAATCTAAAAAGCCATAAATTCTATTGAGTCCTGTAATTAAGAGTGGATCAATGGCAGCAGTTGCTTTCACTGTTTCCCAGGAGTGTACACTTATATGTCTTAATCTCACTGCAGCGCCTTGAAATCAAGACTCGGTACAAAAATACAAAAAGAAAAATACTTCTATAAAATTGCATCTTTTATGCAGTACTTTACATAACTGCCAGTACCACCTGGTACAGTGTGTAAAAAACATCTTAAAATAAATGACTCTTTCAAACAATTGGGTGGCATATTAGAAGAGTCAATGCTAATACACAAAGGCTAATAGCTGGAGCTCTTCTTCTTTTCACACTCTGCAAATTTCCCTTCTGATTAGTGAGGTCAAAGGCCAGAAATGCCACAATTTTATATTTTGACAAAATCGTTGCCAAATTTATTAGCGCCTTTGATGATACCTTTAAAATAAATAAAATATGTTGTAATTTAATTTATTTTACTCCTCAAAATCCTGGTTTCCTGGGGTATAAATGCAACTAGTGTTTTTGCTCAGTAAATGTATTTCTAATGGGGCTGCTGAAATGTCCGTAGTAGCCCTAGAAATACACGCATCCAAAGAAATCCAAACACACTAGTTCTTACCTCATTATGTTTAATAAAGTAAAGAAAGGAAGCTACCAGAAATACACACAAATCACCACGAAACCAGTTGCAATAGATTATTATCATCAGTGGCTAACTGTAAAATGGTTTCCCATTATAACAAATTGATGTACAAGACAAATAAAATTGGATTAAAATACCTCTCAATACCTTCACAGTTTTACTGTTGCAAAATGATGTCATCTCTGACTACAGAGACATTTCTGAATGTTTTAGTGAGCATTGTTGATATTCATATTTTGAAGCCTATAGCTCATAATTTTACCACAAACCTTGAACAGAAAAACTAATTTCTACATACAGGATACATGAAATGGCAACTCATGTTTTCCTAATAAGTATTTGATTGTTGCTACTTTCCTGAGTTATTCCAGTTTCACTTGGGTTAGTGCTGACATGCGGTGTCAATTTTATGCAAATTAATCTCTTGGAAATGAAAATTTTGAATTTATTTTTTAAGACCTCTTTAGTGGAGACGCTGATAACCGTTTGGCTGCTGTGAAATCAATCTAAAAAAAATCCTTTCACCAAGAAAGACCATCAGGGGCTCCAGTCTTCTACTTTATTCCTAATTCAAGACTGGTGTTTTATCATTTGCAGATAGCTCCTATTAGAAAACAAATGGGGCGAAGGGGAGACTCGTGGCGTGTGGCTGTCAGGTCTCTTCAGTTGATAGCTGTGTCTTTGACAGAAAGGAATTCTTCCCTACTGTGTGAAAACAACAGCTGGTGAAGACAACATGATGCGGAGGGGCCATGGATGAGTGAGCCATCAAACCTCAGTCTCTGACAGCGTTTTGGCAAGCCGTGTTACATGAGAGTCTGTTTCACCCTGCTCAACTTTTATGGTGTATCAATCAATAATGATGGCACCATGTTCTGACGTGGATGGCAGAATCATACGCCCTGTGTGGTAGCATAGAGCAATGAAATAATACACAGAAATGTGTATGAATGAAAGGAATCACTAACTGGGAAAGGTTAGTTTAGATGACACTGATAGCAACTAAAAGAAAACAAAACCAAGTTGTTTGAACTTTAAGAAGTAATGCTGTAAAGTGTTCATTTTAATTTTCTCTGTATTCTTCACTTTACAACCAATCGAATGCAATGCATTTTCTTGGAACAATTTTCGAAATACATGAAGATAAAGAAGCACATTATTGTACTGATTTGAAAAATCACATCTTATTTATGTTTTTAAAAATGAAAGTGCCAAGAGACAAGTCAATATGTTGTCATTTTTGGTCTCATCATCTTCTTTCACATTTTTGCTCCACCAACATGATGTGTGGAAGACTTTAAACAGGACTTCTATGGATTTCCTTCAGTGTATTTTGTGTTGCTGTTGTTCTCGCACCTCGTTCATATTGACCAAGTTTGTTGACTTCATGACTAACAGCTGTCCCTTCAAAGTGTTGTCTTGCCTCAGTCTTGGGTCCCTGCTGCCTCTCCGAAGTTACTTAGGTGCTATTACGTTGGTGTCATTCAAAAAACGCAAATAAATTACTACTAAGTTATAAGTAAAAAAGGAGAAAAAGTTTACTTTCTTTTGCACGACTCAACAAGTCTGCTGCATATGAAGAACATTTTAGAAAAGCAAATCAATTACAAGCTGCTATTGATCCATGGAAGTAAATAAAAGAATAACCACCTAACACATCAATCTCCCCCATAGCTGAACAGCATATTTGATCAAATACGCCATTCACAAGCTTTCAAAACAAACTGAATTATCACAGCTTAACAATCTTATCTTGAACCCCATCAGAGCCTAATTCCAGTCCAAACCAAGCACCTATTCTCTTCCCCCTTATTCCTTGTGAAAAGCCCAGTGATTAGAAGTGGACTTTAAGTCGACTATTGCCAAACCACCAACCCACAACAACACCCATTCCCACCGGGACCTTGTTGAATCCTCAAAGCCCTGGCTACTTTATCAGCGTGAGGGGATCAGGCAATCTCTCTGCCTCCCTCTTCAAACGTGCAGCTCGGTGTGTTCCGCAGCTTTTGGTGTAATCTCTTTGGCTGCCGACAGATCTAGCAAGGGGTCGACTGTGATAACAGGATCGCTCAGGTGAAGATAGTGAAAGGGACAGAAGCTAAAAATGAGAAATATAGGCAGAAAGAAAAATGAGCGCCATTCGTTTAGTCAAACGAATGCTGCAGCACAGAGGGGTGAATAGCATTCATGGAAAAGTATACGCTACTTTAATTCACAAATGAAGATGTCACTAAAAATCTATTCTTTTGCGCGTTCAAATAAAATAAGTGCTATCTCATGAATTTTGAAATAAAGGTAGAAACGCCTTTGGTCTGGTCTAAAATTAGTAACTCGGGTTTTCCCATCACTGGAAATTATTTTAAATAAGTTTCACATTCTGAAATAAACAACAAAAAAACATTGAAGCTTATCACAATATTCAACTTTTTAAAGATGTTCTCCGAAATCTTATAATCATGACTAAAGATATTCAAATATTTTGACATTGTAACAAATTTCATTATGACTTGTTACTTGACTTTGAATAAGGGCTTTATTTTCCAAATTAGATTCTTTCTCTGAACCAATTTAGTCCTTCTACAATTTAGAAAGGAGTCAGTCGGCTACATAGTGAATGTTCTTGAAGTACAGGTACAGGTGCAGGATGGACAAACAAGAAAATGATCTCATACCCAACAGAGTGATCAGTGGAGAAAATAATCATATTCTGGAGAAAAATGGAACGGCATGTGGTAAAATGGCGACATCTGAAAGAAATGCAATTTTCTCCAGCCTTTTCAGGTGGAAATAATAATAATAATAAAAAAATCCAATATTTGGATACAAAGTGAGTCCCATTTGACAAGGTTGGATGGCTTGCAAGCATAGGTTCCCACCCCCAGTTCCTGTCAGGGATGTTGTGACCTGTATCTCCCTTTTGTTGCAATCCATTGCGGCCTGACTTGGCATCCTATTAAAACTGCTATCACCCAAAACGGAGTTGAAGAGCAGCACTAGACATAAATAGTGGAAAAAAATGGAAAGGCGAAAGGTCACATAAAACCGAGGAGCTCTGGTATCAATTTTTCCGCTTCCAGCTCAACATCAAGCAGGGAAATCAGAGGCCATTACTCACATTCCATCACACATGTTAACATATGCACAAATATGTTTGCCACGCAAACTGACAACTCAACATTAACAGACTTCTTTATGTATGTTTTTTTTTTTTTTTTGACTCTGTCGTCCCCAT
This sequence comes from Poeciliopsis prolifica, assembly GCF_027474105.1. NCBI lineage: Eukaryota > Metazoa > Chordata > Actinopteri > Cyprinodontiformes > Poeciliidae > Poeciliopsis > Poeciliopsis prolifica. The sequence goes on along the minus strand of NW_026562407.1, from coordinate 4,892,143 downwards.
GCACACATGCTGAGAAGCAGCATGGTAGGCAGTGACACAAAGCTAATGCCTTGTCACACAGGCTGTCAGCAGATTAGCCAGTGGATTACACCCGAGCCATTAGATGTGCACAGAGCGAAAGGCCACAAACATGGCAGAGAGAGAGCGAGAGAGTGCAGCAGAGGAAGGGAGCGAAAGCTGCAAGAGCAGAAGGCGTTAGAATAGCTAATTTTTGGACGAGCTCAGAAGACTAAACGGTGAAGAGTAAAACATGTCTGAAGGACGAGATGTGTCGATCAGAAAAAGGACCAGGGAATTTATTGGTTGCCAGGTAATCAAAGGTGATAACAAGGGTAAACGAAGAGAAAGAGAATCGGTGTATTAGACCAGAAGCGGCAAGAGGACGAGAGTCGAGTCTTGTTTGAAAGAAACCTGAGCAATTGAGTTGAAGAGACAGATAATAGTTTAAAAAAAAAAAACAACCTCACTGCCAGAAAGATGAATGAAAAGAGCAAACAAAATGAACTCTTTTTGTTTTTTCAGTTCATTGTAAGCTTTGAACTCGAGACAAATGACCCGGGGATTAAATGTTTCTGACTTCACACACTGAATTCCTCACAAAGGTCTGTTTATTTAAATGCAACCGCACAGAATATAATGTTAAATAATCATAGACATATCAATAAAACATGTTTAATATTTCAAAATTTTTACCTCAACAAAATCTTCAGACGTCTTGCAGAGGAGGACCTGCTTTTGAAACTATTCTTTCAAATAGGTTTATTTGGCGTCTGTGCTCATAGTCATGATGGAAGAATTAGGATACCCCCTGTCTTTCCTAACATTAAGATGTGTAACATCAACTTTAACAATGCAGGGGACCCTTAGTGTTTCCAGGAGTTGTGTTTCATTGTTTTTACTCTGCTGGACCTCTATTCCTTCCAGCAACGGCTGTCGCTTATTCTCATTTTTTTTCTTGTTGGGTTTCAGTTGCTTAGACTGTAGGTTATATAATTAAGGAAAACTAAAAGTTCTGGTTGCCATCCTGATGCATGGGAAGGTTTTTTCCCTTTCAGTTGAAATGGTCCCTCTGCCCTCAGCAACACCACTACTAACAGCCCCATCACAAAGCACTTTGGAGATGTAACAACATAATCGTCTGTTGGATTTGTCGTTAGGGGCCTAATTTTGAGCTGGTGTTTGCACAAGATTGGAACAGGAGATGTGGAGTTCAGGTGGGCTCATGTGAAACTCCAATCTTCATGCAGAATGAAAGTCATGCTGATGTTTGCTGAGTGGTGTGCTGAGCTCCCACACACGCACATGTGTAAACTGCTGCTGTAGTCTCTAGTCCCTGGCTGTACTTTTAGAAATGTCTTTGTATGTTCTATGCTCAAGTTTTAAACCCCCAGCATGTCTTTACTTCTTACAGTCAATGAGTCTTCCCTGTAGTTTTTCACAGTGGGCTTTTTGCTTCTTGTTTGTCGAGTTCTTGTGCCTGACAGTAGAGTATGCAAAGTGCACTTCAAATGCAGAAGGAAGGCGCTGTAAAGAATTTCAACGTGAAACTTTACAGTTTAGGTTTCTACCAGTTTAAGTATTTCCAAATGTATACTAGAAAATGAAAATGCAGTCAGAACTCTTTAAAACCAAGAAAATTTATGAAACAGCATCCAAAGCCCTGGCTGATTGGAAGAGCAGAAGATCCACTAGAAACTTTTGCACAGTGTTGAGTGAGAAAACAAATGATTAGATTTAGTATTTTAGTACAAGAATGTGCATACAAATCCTGACTGCGTCTCTCATTAATGCTGCTAATTTACTTACCGATTGTAGAACATTAAATTTCCCTTCAACATCATCCCTCAACAGTCTAGTGTAGCTTGGTGTTTATGAAGCTGTTCGCTCAGCTGAGAGGTTTTAATGTATTAAAATGTGCTGAATGACAAAAGAAAAAAATAAGTTGAAACAATAGGAGGCAAATGACAATAGAAATTCCATAAATTTTCTACTGTTATTTCTATAAGCAGTTTTGTGCCTTTCAACACTCACTCAACACCATCCTGTCCATATTCACTTAATGTGTGAGCCATTCCACCTTTTAAACGCCATCTCACTTGAAACTGGGCCCAAACACAAGGGGCTGCTTTGGGTCAGGCAGAGAAAATAGGAAAAAAACAACTAATTTTCTTAGTAATTTTATAAGCATTTAATTTGAAACAATTATGATATTACAGCTCTGCAGATTTGCTGCAGAGAGTGACAGCTGGGAGCAATCCCATAAACCCCTGAGCCATGAGCAAGGCATCTTGCAGCTACTACTATTTTTGAGGGCTTTTCCTACTCTCCCTCCTCCTGCTCCTTTATCTCCTGACGTTTATTTAATCGAAGCAGTTCAAGTAAGGCTCTGCCGTCTGAGGCGAATGTGCTGAAATCTTGCCACTATCGCCCATTACTTTAGCAGCTCATAAACACACGGCTTGGCTGATGATAGAAGTCCTAATTTATCAAGACTAAACGGAGGAAGTGAGTGCAGAGGATGTTTACCTTCTGGATAGCCTCCCCCCCCCCACCGCAGCATTTATTGCCTTACTGGATTTCTAGCTGTGGCTGCATGACTCATGTTTTGGAAATAACTAAATGGGCGTAAGGCTAACTACAGGGGGCAGCAAATAGTAAGCAAAAGATGTCATGAAAATGGTGTTTCCCAACAACAATTCTGCACATATGAAAATAAATCACTTTCTTCACAGCACAAAATATTAACGACTGCCATGTCCTATACTGAAGTAACTCTGCCACCCTCTGACTTTGAGTCTGAGCTCACTTTGTCACCCATCAATTCAGCTCCTCCTCCTACCTTCCATGCTGGCACAGAAGGGTGCCAGAGGTGTGAAATTGATGAAGGTGTGCTTGTGAAAATGCCAGCAGGGGATCACTGATCGGAACGGTAGTGGCTCGTGTGTGTATTTCAGGATGGAGGGGGCTGGTGACAGGTAGGAGTGGCAAACACCCCTTTTCATGAACACTGAACTGTAAAATCGAGGACCCGGCGCAAACAATGGTTGTGATCAATCGACTGCGGTGAGAGGCTTCTCGTAAATGCCTGGTGTCCAAACGCGCTGAAAAAGAGACAGGGGTAGGGGGGGCGAGAGAGGAAGGGAGACAGAGCGAAAAATAAAGATGTGTGCAGAAATTAAGAATGAAACGTAGTTGTTTTAGAAGAGTTCTGCTTGTTTCTTTAAGTGGCAGCGAAACTATGCAGGGTTTAAATCTCTGTAGCAGGTTATTAATGACTATATACCCTTCTAACTATAACTTTTTGATGTGGAGCTTGTTTTTTCAGTTTGTTGGTTTATGTGAGTTTTATTGGTTGTCACTGCCACAAGTGCAGCGAGTTCAACAAAGCTGGTCTTTCTTTGTGAAGGAATTTTGAATTTTGAACCTAATATCATGCACTATGAAAGTGTTTTTTCTAACGCTACATTTTCTGTTGCACTTTCACTCAGAAGTACGAGCGCAATATTTGAAGTTAAAAGTGTGTTTTCGGAACCAGTGTACTTTGTGGTATTTTTAGTAACTCACAGGGTTACATTTCAGGACCTAACAGAGGTGCGATTAGAAACAAATTAGTATTAGAAACTGTTCAAAACAGAATCAAATCACAGACAGATACTAACAAATATTTGTTTCAAGGAATTTATCTTCAGGGTTACTTTGCTCCAATTACTTTTCAAGGTCTACAAAGACTATTTTTAAGAACTAGGACTTACCAGGTTAACTACCTGGGTTAATTTTTATGAATCAACAGGGTTACTTTATCCATAGCTTTCTAAGCTATGGATAAATAGATCCATATATATTTCATATAAACCTTAATTGCCTTTCATCTTCTGAAAGGCAATTAAGTGCGTGCTAATCTAAAAAAAAAAAAAAAAACGGACTGGTGGCTTCTCAGAACTATTGTTTAATCAATCATCTTGCATTGTATAATTGTCTAAAAGTCTTTGTTGTAGTTAGAAACAAATAGATGTTTAGCTAGCATAGATTTGTTGGCAGCAGATTCTTTGAGTTGCTCTGTTATGTTTTTCCTTAACATAACACAGACGTATAATTGGCTTGTGTTGGGCTCAGAGCCAGGCTCGGCTCTTCTGCCTCCTCGGCTGCTTCCTTTATTTAATAATAGATATGTTTATATGTATTTTTACAACTTCACTAATCAATATAAACTCAAATTCTATGTCATTGTTATTGACATGTCCCTCAGGAGTTCTTCTCCTGATCAGGTTGTTCAGATGGGAGAGGCTACAAAGGGATTTTCATACCTCCTCACGACAAGCATGCAGAGAAGCTGCTCGTTGTGTTTAGATCATTTGTTTTTGAATGGAAACAGCCAGTAATAGACCTCAAAAAGCAGAGCAATCAGTGCATCAGCACAGTATCCATGGTGACAAGTGTTTGGCCCTTATTCCCTTCTTAATAGGTAGCACTCTCCACCGCTGCAAAAGTGACTCCGTGCTGATTGAATAGTGGCGAGGGGCAAATGTGTCTGGATCGCTTTGTGGAAAGGCCTTTCTCATCCACTCTGATCCGTTGACTCTCACTCTGCTAACCGACTGCGCCACCGATGCGTCAGAAATGCGAGCTCGAATTGTTTAGGTGGACAGATGTCCTGAGCCAGGTTCTGCAGAGCAACTCTGTCAGGCTAGAGTTGACTCAATCTGTCTAAACCTTCTCCCCCTCATTGCCTTTATCTCTCTCTTTGTCTCCACGCATGCCGCGGCTGCTCATCGCCATCCCAGTTGATCTCTTAATGGACCTAATTGCTTTTCAGCTCATTGCACCCCTTTGGCTAGCACTAAACTAAATCAAACCAAAAATCCTCCACACAAGCCTTGTCTCAAATTGGATTCTGCTTGACACCACAGTGAGGAGATACTGAACACTTCATGACTCAGAAAGTTGCAGGAAAGATGAGCAAGCACTTGGCTCTTGTCATGCAATGTGACAGGCAAAACTTTTCAGGTCAGGGGTTCACTGTCCACCTGCATGCGAGAGCCTCTTACCATATTCTGCATTGTACATGGCCTTCTCTGCAGACGTTACGACTTCACTCATGGTGACATGCTAAATTATGAATCATCATCTCACAGGAATAAAAAAGTACTTGCCAAATTTTGTGACATGTGAAGCATTTTTGAAAGCTCATCAAAGCCAATCAAACTCAAAACACAGGCTGCCAGTGAGTTAATGAAGCCGTCAGCACCATCATTTAGACACAATAAATGATCAGTGGTTCCTCAGGTTTTAATTTGTTGAACAGTTCAGAGTTACTTTGTGTTTTAAAGAATTTATGTTTTCTGCTTCTCTTGCAGCTTTGTGTTAGGAAGGTCCCAGCTGAGAAATACCAGAGGCACACAGAGTATCCCAGTGAAAGTGCGATGCCTGTTGGTGGAGCTGTATCAAATCTGATTATATCACATCTGCTTGCAGTGCTCAGCCTTAAAAGTTAATACTGCCCTGAATAAAGAACTGATGATACATCGAGCTCAGTACGAGACAATATGGGATGTTAGTTTCACAGGAAGAAGATTAGATTAGATCAGATCAGGGGTCTGCAACCTGCGGCTCTGGAGCTGCAAGTGCCTCTTTGAACCTTCCATTATAACTCTTAATTACTTTGGCTAAAACATATATAGAATAAACACATTTTTTAAAATATAAATATTAAATATAAATAAAGCTTCTATCTATCTATCTATCTATCTATCTATCTATCTATCTATCTATCTATCTATCTATCTATCTATCTATCTATCTATCTGTCTATCTGTCTATCTGTCTGTCTGTCTGTCTGTCTGTCTGTCTGTCTGTCTGTCTGTCTGTCTGTCTGTCTGTCTGTCTGTCTGTCTGTCTGTCTGTCTGTCTGTCTGTTAATACATACAGTGTATCAGTTCTTCATTGATTTCACCTCTTTAATTTGTGCTTTTTTCCAAAAAGCTATATAATTTGTGGCTCTGAAGGAGCTTCCTTTAACTGGACTGAGGCACAAATGGCTTTTTGCACTGTAAAAGCTTGCAGAGCCATAGATTAAATTAAAGTGTCACAAGTCCCAAACGATGATTTAAATATCAAAGTTGTGTAGACTATTCTACTTTTCTATGCTGAAAAAAACTATGAAAAGATGCAAAATTTTTGTTTTGCCATAAATCCAGGAATGGTTTTCTGAAGTTCAAATTGGAGTTATAAAATGTCTGATCAATGTAGAATCCTGACAATTAAGGTTTGATTAGTGTAAGTGAGATTCCAGGCTCTTTAAAACAATGGCCTGGCTCTTTAGTCACACAGACTAGAATCCCTGTTAGCAAGTGACTATTTTGACAGGGCTTAAAAAGCATTTATCTTCTTCTGTCCCTCTTACTGTACTCTGAAGCCAATTGGTGGTGATGATTTTATTTAGGGGTGCCAAAATAACAGAGGCTGAATATTGCTGTGTGATACATTATTATGAAGACTTTGAAAACTTGTATTTTTCTTCTGCTTCACAATTAAAACCTATTTAGTTTTCATCTGTCACATACAATCCCAATGACATACACTGAGCTTTGTAGTTGTAACATTAAAACATAAATGTTTTTGTTAAAAAGTACAAGGCACTCCAAATGTACACTGTAAGGTATAATCTTCTTTGGAGTCGAGACTACTTTAATAGTACCAGATTAATTGCAGCAAGTTCTTTCTTGTACAGGTTTAGGAAATTCTCCAGTGGAGTCATTGGGAAGGATAAGAGGGGTTTACCTAATACTCTGTCTTCCAATAAGATTTGAACATGTTTGCTTTGGGGTGTTGTTTGAAATGGATCAGGTATGTGGGTCAGTAAGTGATACATACGTAAATGCACCATTACTGAATGCATTAAGCGATTGTGTAAAGCTTCGTCTGGCTTCTGACCAGTGCTTCTTGTCAGTCTTGAGCATAGTTATAGCAATCAGTGTAACACAAGTAAAAGCCCTTTTTTTTCTGCAGTTTGGGGCGGTGAAGTCTTCCAGTCCTGACTCACTCTTAATTGCTCATGAGAGCATGACTCCATGTTTGGCTATCAATCACAACGGACAGATTCCAAGAAAAGTGGAAGTATTGGATGTCTCAATGAAGCACTAGCATTGGGTGTTGACCTACATTTTTTGTGCCTTCAAGATATATCTAAGATCACCTTGACATTTGTTGCGCTTAACTCCCCCCTTTTTCCTTCTCTTGACTGCTTGGGCAACGGCCATAAACAAGTCAATCTCCATCCGTCTCAACACGTTGGATTAGATTTATCCTCTTAAGATAGATTGTTATCCCAAGGAGCATGAGTCTCGCTTGATGGGGGAAATTAATTTTACGATGACTGGTTTACTTGATCGTGTTGGGGAGGGGAGTTAATGGGCTATAAATATATCAACTATGAAGCTGAAAGCAACAATTTCTGCTTTTTTGATTCAGATAAGTTGCCCTTCTTTTTATTACATACAGCGTTGTCTTTGGGTCACAGAGTTGAGAGTAATGACTTGACTGACAGTCATTTGTAAAGTGCCAGGAACTTGTCAAGGGTGAGAAGGCGTGCACCCCAGGCCTTTGGAAGATTGACAGCAAAACATATTGTATTTTTCTCTTCTGTCAGTTTGAAATAAAAAGTGGCGTTGTCCGTTTTGATCCAGAATTATAAAAGGACTGCATTGTTATGTCTGCAGTTCCTCTGTGTAGAAAGAAAGAAGGGAAAACTCTATGCAATAGCAGTCCTCACTCAGACCCATATAGCAGTTGTTGGTTTGACTTACAAAAGAAAGCAACCTCCAGTCTATTGAGCAACAAAATCCAGTCTGAGCCTGTGATAGCCTTTACTGTAGATTCAGCTGACTAGCATTACAGAGTACCTCTTTAAGCAGACTAAAGGTGAAGCACTTTGCTTAAAGCCATGAAGATTATTCACAGGAGCCAGGCTTTCTTTTAATCTCATGAAGTGCTTTTGATTACAGTTTCTTTGAGTTTTCTGATGGTCTTTCAAAGTTTTTCTTTTCATTCCAGATATCTACCCATTTTTCAAACTTTATTCGTGAACCTGTGATGTATAAATTATTCACACCTGGTAGTTCTGTTTTGACACATACTATTAAGCTTGACTTTTGCTCCAATTATGCTAGTTGAATCTTCAAAAATGCCAATACAAAAAAAGATTTGACGGACAGAAATTAGTATTTTAGCAACAGAAAGGTGATTTCCAAAGATCCCTTAGCTGAAAACCAAAAGAAGAAATAACTACTTATGCAAATGTTGGAGGTTTCTTTTTTCCATTTGAAGGAATTGCAGAAACTTATTCTTTAAGATTTAAATAGGACACAAGACACATAAATGAATTAAAATTTTTCACTCCATTCTGATTCTGGTAAAAAAGCTCATTTTTTTAATCTGTCAGCCAATTACCTAAATTGTTTTTTTTTTTCTCTCTTTCGAAAACTAATAACATGAGCTGGGAAAAATAGAAATTAACATAGTTTCAAAGAAGTGTGAAAAATATTGCACTAATTACCTCTGAGAAGTCAGTACAACCTCCAAAGACTGGATGTGTGGGCAGGTACACAGTGCATCAAAAGATTTGCCTACATTATTCATCCAAAGCAAATGCATATTGATAACCTTTGGCATCAGTTGCTACATTTGAATCATATTTACATAGTGATTGTCAGTCAGGGATACACTTTGCATGACCTTTAAATGTAAACATGCAGAACAACGAATGGAAAAACACTCCTCCCTTATATTATACCAGCCTAGTGTCAGTGTCCTCCAGTTCATTAAAAACTCCATCTTTCTGTCTTTTCCTCCTTTCATTCATCCACCCATCCGTTCATTCATCCATCTACCCAGGAGAGGAAACAAGATACTCTTCCATTCAAATGCAATCTTTAGCTCATTCCTGCACATACCAGAGAGTTTCCAGGCCGGAAGGAATAAGTACTATCCCTCAAGTTAATTTTTGGGTCTCCTGGAGACTTCTTGTTCTTAAACAGGCCAGGCAAAAATGGCCAATTTTTCAGCAGATAATTCACCTTTGTACCACTGGATGCTTTGCATTAAAGGATAATTGGTTTATGGATCACACTATTGTATTTAGCTCTGAAGTTAACCATGGCGGGCAGGAACTTTAAACTCTTTACCAACTCTAGCGTAAAATAAAATCAAGGCCAGCCATAGCAGTCGTGACTGTAGCCCAGGCTTCATTCAGATGGCAAAGCTCTCTTTAGGGCTCCTTATGGAGAAAGTTGATTTCAAATACTTGGGTTAAGGTTATCTTATTCATCTGGCCGTTATCCATATGTCTGGTGATCACAGGGGATTGCTTTTGTAAATTTCTTCCAAAATTGACAAAAACATAGTCCGCAGCACTTTGGAATACTATCCACAGAGCTGCTCTTGTGAACTTATTCTCTCCTACAGATATAGGGCAATAGTTCACAAAACAGTAATTCCATTAAGTATCTTCATTGTTCATTGTCGCAAAACGAAACATTTCTCCTGAACTTGTGGAGACTATCAAGTTCTGCCCTCAGTAAATGGAGCTTGTGTAATTTGCAGTCATAAATCCCAGGCAGATACCTGACATAACTTACTCTGTAAAAAAAAAAAAAAGAAGAAGTCTCTCAAAGTTCCTCTTTTTGTGAGATTCTAGATCTTTGTGTCTTCAGGGCTGGGTTCTTCATCAAGGGGTTTGAGCTGCTGCCATAAAAACACAATTGGTCATAGGAATCTGTCTCCCAGGGCCATCGTTGTTATTTTTCCCCACTAACACATCAGAGACCGTGCTTTTCCCTTTGTTATCAAGAGCTCCGTCATCCCAAGTGTTGCTCAACATTATGTCTGCTTAGTGTTCATGACATGTATAAATCCCATCTTCGGGACATTGCGTGAAATGTTTACCCATTACAAACCGGAATATGAGTTTACGGCTGAACAGGCTGACCTTGGAGTACACAACGCAGAACGCGGTCCCAAAATCTAAAAGCAATGCTATTGATGGAAAAAGTAAAACGGTAAATGAAATGCCTCCTGAACTGACAAGCACGCACATTTACGCTCAGCCTGACAACATAATCGATACCCTGTCCCTGCAGGGGTTTTCAATGTGCCTGTCGCTTTTACTGGTGGGTTTATAGTGACCTTAATGTAGGAGATGGCGTTTTTAATGGAGTGACACCCATCTGACCATTGGAAGTCTGTTTTTCAGCTTCCTCTGCATGAGGGACTTCTGGATAAAAAAACAAAAAACTGTGAACATCTAGCTGATAGATAAATGTATTGCAGGTGCTTTTCCTGTTTATCGTTGTTGCCTGACATTGCAAAGGTTTGATGCTTTAATGTGTAAAATCTGAGTAGTCAGTCTCTATTTGCATATTTCTCTTAATTATCACAGTCAGAAGAGCCTCAGAGGATACTGGTGAATCCTGACTGAACTAGCAAACTACCCAGGCTGTCAACTAAAGTGGAAACAGACAACCATGAATACAAGACATAATGGCAAGTTTACAACATAGGGAAAATAAAGCTGTCCAACTCTTAAAAACGCCAGACTCAAATAAAACAAATGTGCAACTGAGTTGGGTAATTTAAAAACATAAGATGTGTGTATGCATACAAAAGCAAACAACAGCAAGAATGTTATTTGAAATGGGAATAAAAAAAACATGAATAACAACTGGGATGTAAAAAATTATTACATTTCTTGGGAGCAGTGATGGTTATAAAGTCCAGCAACTGCTGGGAGGAAGGATCTGCGATGACGCTCCTTTGTGCAACTTGGATGCAGCTGTCTTTTACTGAAAGTGCTCACCTTGTAGCCCGTCATTTAGGCCACCATTTGCTGGAGGGCAGCTGCTACAAACCCTCAAAGTAAATGTTTTTTTTTTTATGTTTGTAAAATATATTTTTTATTGAAACCATTTTCAGTGATAACTAGCATCCCTTCTACAAATTATGCCTTCAAAAAAAAAAAGAACAGAAAGAAATGCACAATGCAGGTAAAATTTCATCAGATGCTCAAATTATTCACATGACTTACACATGAAACTCACGCTGTCCTCTTTGTCTGGAACACTTTTGTCTATTTGTCCACACATAGAAACCATGAGAGTTTGCTTTAAACATGTCTAAACAACAACAACAACAAAAACATTGTGTATGGCTTTGACACGAATCCTAATGCAGCATTTATTTGGATGTTGTGTTGCAATATATGAAACAACAACAAAAAAAGCAGTCCACCATTATTTTTTTTGCTGAAAGCTGTCCCATGTGGTTAACCCCAAAGTCAGTCATCAGGGTGATGTCCAATATGTTTAGGGTGGTGTGTGCAGTCTTAAGAAATTGAGGGGACGACAAACCAATATGATGCAACGGACACCCAAATGTCTCAAACATTTCATTTTTTGACTGAAACTGCAACCAGCCTATATTTATATGTATGAAAACTGAAAACTGCACCAAAACGACATAAAACATTAATGAAAATGATGATATGAACAAGTACAGAATTTGAGAATGTTATTTATTTGTCTGTTTGTCACCCCAAAGCGTGGGGTAACACTCTTTCGGGTAATGAGAACTGAAAACAATCGCATGTGCACTGTTCACATTTGTCATAGCTGAAGTTTGTGGTTGCAGGCGCGATAGAAACGTAAAGGACTTGAAGGGGCGCGAATACTTTTCAAGACCCCTTCGGTCTGACAATTAGGAGGTGAGACCTGCGTAAACACGCAGACGCGGGAAGCGCGCGCCCACTCCCACGTGGCTACCTCCTCTGTCCCTTCCACATCTAATCATGTACAAGTGCGCATTCCTGCATAGGAATTGTCGAGGTGTTTGGTGGTGTAGTGTCTCGCGCGGACCTGGACCTCGCGGACTTACGTCACCCCCCCAGCCCGTCAAACAGTCAAACACACGCGCGCACGTTACAGGCGGACCGAGCGTGGTTCGTGTTCGGGAGAGAGAGAGAAGGTGGGAGAGAGGCGGAGGGAGGCAGGCAGTCGCACCGCGGCTCTCCAAACACAACCACAGTCTCGCCACGTCCGACACAGCGAAGAACCGACGAGCGACACCCTCCAGCAGAGGGAATGAACCAGACGTGATTTCCCAGCGCTTTGCTCGCGGACGACTCCAAGCGGGAAAAGAGACGGGGGAAAAAAACTGGAAAAGCAGCAGGAAGAAAAACCTGAAAGCGGATTCATTCTCTCGCTCTCTCCCTCTTTCTTTTTTTTTCTTTTTCTTTTTTTATTTTAACCCCCCACCTTTAATTATTCTCTCTATGTTTCTTGGGGTTTTCACCCGACTCGCGTTGCTGGATGTAAAACAAAAAGAAGAAGAGAACTCTCAAAAGAAAAGCCAAGGTTCAAAAGAAAAACATTCGTAAAAAAGAGCGGAGAACAAGTTTGAAAGTGACCGCAAAATGGTGCTAAGGTAAGGGGACTGTGTGTGGCTGCTGCAGTGATTTCAGGTGTGTTGACAGTCCTGTAATCTGTCCATCAGGCTTGCACGCGCCGTGTTAGTGATCTTTGTCGTGTCCAGTTTATTAGAAACCACTTATTTCTTCTTCCAACCACTGTTTCTGTGTACATGCGCGCATTTTCTATTCAGGAGTGATTTCATCCCATTTCATATTGGCACGCAACTATTTATCTTTGCATAATGTCATCAGACATATCTGAAATAGACAAGGGGAGACGTGTTATTTTTAAAGCTGTCATGCACATACAGTTCATACACCGCATCCTTTTAAAGTTGCACAAGACTCCTCTCTGCATGCGGCTGGATTGTGAAGAATTTTTCAAAGCGCATTCCTGCAACTCTCCAGAGATCCCCACGTCCAAAATAGAGGAAGGGGGGAAAGCGAGAGATGGCTTATTATAGAATGCGTTTTATTTTTGTTTTGGCTGAGGAGGGGGGGAGGTGTTTAAAGTTAAAGTTGACGCAGAGTCGGTCAGTCACGCAAACAAAGTGCTGTCATGTCAATCAGGTGAAAGGGGATGTTTTTTTGTTTTTTTCCTCCTTTTTCTCATTTCCAGTAGAAGCGCAGAGCACCTGTGCTCAGTGCGCCTGTTGAGCCACTAGGGGACTCATTCTTCCCAGAGGAGGATGCAGTAGGAGCTTTTACAAGCCCTTAAACTGGATGTTTAAGGCACTAATATGAGAAAAAAATCAACACAAAAGATTGTTTGTAGCCTACATTGTAAAAGTCATAACTTGGCAAAAATGCTCAAATGTTTCTGTCAAAGATGCTTGAATGGATGTTTTATTTGTTGAACACAAACGAATATAAATACTTAAAGAGGGTTGGGGGAAGTTTTAGTTTTATAACAGGCTTTTTCACTACTCTTTGAAATGTACTTTATCTTATCCAATAATATTTTTGATTTGATTTCATTTAAGCTATAACATTTTTATTTTTTGTCAGTGTATTTGTGTGCTGCACTCACTGATGTCTAATTAAACACTAATTAGCCAAGCTCACAAATGTTCCAATTTATTTGAGCATTTTTATCTATTTCTCCTACAGAGTTAAAAAAAAACCAACACTTTTAAGTGTCAATAATAATAATATAATAATAACAATAATAATTATTATTATCATTATAAATTATTGTTATTAATTATAATAATAATAATGATTTAATAGACTGATTAAAAAAAAAAATTGGAGGATTATATTTAGAATTTTTGTTCACACATAGTGATGCCTAAAAGCATTTTTTAAAATTCTTCTCTACAACATGTTTCAGTTTAGGTTAGTTCATGATTTTTCTAAAACTATTAGTTTATTCAAGTAACTTTCTTTGAGCCTCTATTGATCAGATACAGTGGTGCATAGCTCTTTTTGTACAAAAACAATAAAAGAAAGATGGGAAAAACAATCTCCAGTCCCACCCACTTCTTCCGCCCCTCTCTCCATCCAGTGAGACTCACCTGATGGCAAACACCAAAATGGTTGGAAGTGCTTCAGGGCCTTGTCTTATTGTTTTAAATATGAGAGACGATATCAAAGGTTTCCAAATTTTCATTAAACCGCTTAAGGTTGTCTTTGGCTATGTTCGTTCAAAGGAGATCTATATAAAACTGACAATTTTCACTCAATGGGAGCAGCTTAATACATTATCAACATTTTTCCTACGTGTACACACAGGAAATAAAACCCCGGACTTTAGATCAGTAGGCTATTGGTGCTTTTTTAAAAATGTATTTATGTATTTATTTTTATCTTATATGTTGAAACTCAACATACATTTTTGATTAACTGCTTTTATAAATTGCTATTAGAGGTGGTTTGATTTCAGTAGTGCTGTCACATTATTTTAAATGCAATTGTTGGATAGCCAGTGTATGGTTTATCTTATGGAGTGGTCAGAAGATAGTGATTAAGACTGCAGTGTGGAAAAGTGATGGATGTTTGTTTTAAATATGCAAATCGGTGCGTATTTGTGTTTGTTCAGGTGCTTCCAAGTTGGAAGCCAGTAAGCACTCCAGCGCCCTCCCTCTGCAGTCAACGTCTTTCGACAAACGTTTTACACTCTCATGACCAAAACAATTAGCAACGGCTGCCCAAATTTTGACACAAGGCAAATTAACGCTGCGCCGCAGTTGTTCGATTTCTTATTTTGCTGGTGCAAAAGGAGGTGAGTGCACTGAGGCGGTGCTCAGCCCGAGTCGCTGAAGGAAGCAAGTGGTCCAGTCATCAAAAAGAAGCAGTGGTGCTGACATTTTTATGCAGTCGACCCTTCTTTGCCTTTTGTTGTTTTCCAAAGTAAAACAATATCCTTAGGTAGAGACCTTCAGCTGAACTCAAACAAATAAAACACAATGAAGAGAGAAATTAATAATTCATGATTATGAGAATGTTTTAACCTCAGTTTATCAGGTTGTCTGGAGAAGAGTCATGTTAGAGGGTCCAAGCCTTTAAACCAAAAACAAAACGTAGATGTTTGAAAGGAAATGTCCTGCCTGTACGTTTTATACTTGTACCTCATTGTAATTCCATTAACGCCCTTCTCAACCCCCAGTCCGCTTTTTCATACAGCATCTAGAAGAGAAAACTAATTTTGAGAGTGTTAAATATACTATTACAATTTAAATATAAGCGAGAGATTTTAGTTGGTAAACGTATTGCATGTATTGGTTAAATTCTTGAAAAAAAAGTTTTATAACAAAGCAGAACCAAACTATTTTTGATCATGTGTTCAATAACTAATATGTACTCTCGAAACAGGACTAAAATGCTAAATCCAAACTTGGTCTTAATCTGTTGCAGCATTGCTTTTGAATGGCACATATTAGCTGTGGTTGACTGGGAAACTGTTTACAGACCATCTTGTTAGAACAGATTATAAAACAATGTTCCCAACTTTAAGAAGTTGAGTAACTGTTCTAATTGTAATTTTGCTCGCAAACAAAGCTTCTAAGCTCTGTGGCCGTTGTTGCTAACAACACATTTTATTAGCAAGAATCCCAGGTTTAACTAGTTTAATCTAGTAGAGCCAAATTCACTAGTAAGTTTAGGTCACACTATCAAGCCATGCTTCTTAATAATCATTTGTGTTAGCATTGAACATCAAATCTGGGAGAAGGTTTACATTTTACTTACTAAAAGTACATTTTAAAAGTTTGGATCCAATTTCAGTTTCTCCAAAAGCCCAATGAAAGCCATGGTTGAAGAGTCATAGTTTCTTTTTTCCTGTTCCACTAATATTTTATGCTTTAATCGAAAACTGTGAAAGACAAAACTAGCAAACATGATCTTGATTAGAAAATATGTAAATAATTTAGTTGTGTAGCTTTTTGTGTTTGAAATCTCTTGATGTCACAGTTGCATATTGTTTTTCTAACTTAGCAATAACCTAACTATATTTTCTTTAAATAAATCTAGGCAATTTGTCACATTTTATTGGTTAACATCTGAAAGCCTGTTTTTATTTCCAGTGTCTGGCATATTTTTTACACTTGTGTGCCTCTCAGGAGCAAAGCCGACCTCTCTTTACAACCGAGCGTGCCCGCACCTCACAGCCCCATTGTCTCAGCAGCACAGCCAAGTGGCTCTGACTCACTGGTTTACTTTCAAGTGTTGAGGAGAGAGAAATAGAAGGAAAAAAAGGCCAGAGAAATTACTTTTTTGTCCTTTAGAATGTGTTTGTGAGCACTGCTTTAGGAATTTCAAGGCCAGGTCCCCCCCATTACAAGTGTTGGAATGAGAAATCAACACTTACATTACATAAATGGATACGCAAACACCGAGGCCACAATTATCAGGCGCCATTGCATTGGAAGTGGAGGGGATGGAGTGGAGGGGATGGAGTGCCAATAGGTCTGTTAGCAATCAACACTCCCCCCTCCCCACCCACACCTCCTACCCCCTTCACTACCTGGCCTCTATAATCCAGTGGGTGTATTCTATTTTATTTTGCACCAGCAGTAGCCCTCAACAGCTTTCTACTGAATGGCAGTCCAACTCGCTCTTTGGCAGGGTGGGTGTTTGACTGGATGTAGGAGACGAATATGACTGCTCGCTGCTGTATTGAGGGATAACAAGGCGTGTGTACTAATGAATGAGCTTATGTAGTCAAGTTTCCTCTGGTCAATAAGATGATGTTTTTGCCTTGACTTTGCGGTTTGGGCTGGCGGGGCTCCCACCAACTACAAAACCCACCTCACCGGGACCAAGCCTGATGCAATGTGACAAATGAAAAAGCAGTTTGATTTCGCACAACACCGAGCTGCGCCGCAGCATAATGAAGTGATCATGACTTTACCCTTGGTTCACTTTGGCACTGGGTCCTGCTGTGTTTTCCCCCATCCTCTGTTCAATCGCTTCAGTCATTTATTTACTTGGCAAGCATTTCCTCCCGTAACCTCTAGTACTGCATAACTAGCGTCAAGGGTGGGTTGCTTGATAAAAACCACCGCTACGGGGCATTGGTTTTACACATAGAGGGAACAGTGAGCAGCTCTTTTTTATTATTGATATTCAAGTTGCCACTGGGTTGGACTAATAAAAAGCCTATTTTCACGCCCAGGCAAAAATAACCTCTACTGTCCATCACCCTGTCGGGGCAAAAAAAGCTGAGGCGTAAATATGTGCAGTGAAAGAAACTGAAGGTTGCGGCTGAACTTGATCTTTGCTTTGTTTCTTATGTAAAACTTGTGTCTTCGTTGTTGATGTTTGAATAATGTCATTTTAAGAAAACATCTCGAGCTATACATTCAGGTGGTCCTTCAGTCTGAAAGCATGTAGAAGAGAATGGAACTTTTGTTTTTCCAGACCTAGACAAATATGGAAAAATAGAGAATAAAGAACTTGTAAATTCAGACTTAATTTAATGTTCCCACTGTTTTTCTAATTCAGCCATCTGACCATTCATCTTTCCATCCAATAATAATCATTGTATCCACATATATCCACCAATCCAATAACCTCTCTAGCGTTCAATCTCCATCCATCCATCCATCCATCCATCCATCCATCCATCCATCCATCCATCCATCCATCCATCCATCCATCCATCTCCATCCATCCATCCATCCATCCATCCATCCATCATCCATCCATCCATCCATCCATCCATCCATCCATCCATCCATCCATCCATCCATCCATCCATCCATCCATCCATCCATCCATCATCCATCCATCCATCCATCCATCCATCCATCCAGTTCACCTACATTGTTTACTGATTTAAAACCAGATCATTATATACATATATAACAAACATTTAAAATGACCTTTATTGTTTAGAGAAGTTGGGAAGCCCTGAAACTATGGTAAAGATATTTTTTTCCTTGAAAGTTTATAAAAATGCTTTAAATCTTCACTGCATAACTTGCTTCAACATCTGTGAAATCTTCCATCCATACATGTTAAATTATGAAGGCCGTGTGTCAGTCAATTTAGTTTGCCTTAGGGTCTGCCTCCAGGTCTTGTGTAGCCTAGAAAGCAAGCAGAGAGGACCACTTTTCTTTTGTCCCAGCTGTCCCATTGGTCACAGATTAGGTTTCAGACCATATGATGGAGTCTAAATTCCTGTAGCCAGTAATGAAGACATAACCAAGAGAGCAAGTATGCTGGTATGGAGCTGGATCAGAGTCAGTGGCACTGGGTTCTAATTCCTCTATTGACTCCCCCCGTTTTTTGGATAATGCAAACTCTCAGGGCACTGAACAAATTTGGTGTTGGTTAAATAAGAAGGATTTTAATTGTGGGATAACAATTGTGGACACTTCAACGCAAGAACGAAGGTGATACTTCGATCTAATCCCAAAATGGTATTTCATTTTATGTCCCCTTCATTGTCTTATCTTCCATTATGATATATTTTTTTTAAAGGCTGAGGATAGAATTGGGCGAGGTTCATCCAGGTTTCATAACCAGCTAAATGAGGGAATAAAAACAGGGGAAAGAAATGAAAGTGGCGGGTAGCTCTGTGCATTCATGTCACACAGCTTTATCAAATTATTCCACAATGGCAGCCACACAAGTGATGGAATTTCAATTAAAGTATGACAGTTTTCAGAATTTGTTTCTGCTCTCCAGAGACTACATGAGAGCAACGTTTCACGGACTGGAAAAGGGACGGGTGGGGGCTTTTGCTAGCTGAAATGGTTGGTGAGGGGAGTCTACATTGTTTTTTAGTTTCAAACCATCTTCCCCATTCTCCATTGATGGTGAATGACTTACTAAAACACTTTGTTCAGAGGCACTTTGCAGTTAGAGCTTAAGAGGTAGGAGAAAGGGTGGAAAGAAACAGGGGTGTTATGAAGAAGGTCTTCAAAGCAAGAAGTCAAAAATGGAGGCTTTGGTTTATAGCCCCGTTCCAAGAACAATTACGCTTCCTGCTGTGCAAAATACAAGGCTGCAAGAGATAAGTGCAAGGAAGACAGACCTGGCCAGTCTGGTGGCTACAAGTAAACAGAGAGTTTCATACACACACACACACACACACACACACACACACACACACACACACACACACACACACACACACACACACACACACACACACACACACACACTATTTTACAACCGTGTCACATAGATTGATTTTAATCTTGAAATTATTTTATTTTCTTACAACTGTTTAGCTTTATTGAGTAAATCTGGGCTTCCACTTGTTTATCGATTTGCTTTTAATACAAGTTAAAATTTTCAGACAACAAAACATCGAGCAAAACAAATAGGATTTCAAAACAAGCATGGTTCTGGTGGTTTCAAAACATGTTTTCCACAGTGAAAACAGGAATCTGCTCCTTGAAAATGTATTCAGCAGCAACCATGTACGTTTTCTATATTTCTGCTAATTTATCACAATATCAACAAGAGCAGAAGCAGGGTAGCTTGCTCTGGTTTTTATTTCTTCATTATTTCATAGCCCACTGAGCTGTCAACTGATTAATTGTGTCCTGCGTTTAACAAATGCCATAGAACAGAATTGTCTGATATTTGCAGCTTTGAAGCACATCTCAGACAGACAGAACCCCATCACTGTCTGAAGCTAATATTTAAACATTTGGTATTACCTTGCATCATTCTCAAATTTTTCTGCTTCACTGCTACTGATACATAAATTTGACCTGTTCAAATATCAGTGTGGTAGTACTAGCTTGTAGCTTTAACATAGGTAGCATGTGGCATCCTTCTGCATTCCTGTCCATCAGCCTAATGGGGAAAGTAGCATTAGATAACTCTGTATGGAGACTGGAGAGGGTTGCTCATGTTTTTTCCTGGATGTTCTCAACATCTTGGCAGAGCTCGAAACTTGCAGCAGCTCTTTGTTTTGAATATATGAAACTAATGAGCAGGTTTTACCTTCCAACAGGACAAATGCCCTAAACATAACAGTCAGTGCTACAATAAAATGGCTTAAATCAATGCCATAAGTCACTCAGTTGTCTTAAGAATTGTATGTTGTAGATGTGAAAAGCTGGCAGACAAATAATCCAGAATGCCTGTAGCTCAAGTTCAACATGTGACAAGTTGCATTGTGTTTTTTTTTTTTTGTCATTGGCATGCACAGACCCTAGAATGAAATGAGGATTATTTTAAACAAAGCACAAGATTTGCATTTGGTGTCCATTTTTCCCCCCAAACTCATATTGGGATTGGCAAAGGGGAAAGAATTCTATTACAAAGTGCAGTGACATTGCCTCGTAGCAATTTCACGACTGAGGAATGCATTTAATAGGGGACGTATTTTTCATAATTTGGAAGTGTTTTCCTGAAGTTGCCCCAGAATTGAAGCATGCTGTCCCTTCAAATGTTCAAAGGGAGATGTTTAAATTTAGACGTAAAGTTGAGACTACAGCGTGTGAACCGATTTAGCATCAATCTGGTGTAAATATATACTCCTCTTTATTCCTCCTATGTTCTCCCACCCCTTTGTATAAATCAAAATTAAATTTCCAGATTGCTGCAAGGTTAGGAGTCAATGTTTAAATTCTGCCTAACCCCGGCATTCTCTCTCCACTCAATCAGCAATTATAGCGAGCCGCTTTGAAGAAGCCAGGCGGAACTAAAATGACTTTTCATGTCCGGTATAATGACTGCCATTTGGAAGAAGACATGGGGAGAGAGGGCGAGAAAGACCGAGCTTCAGTGGGAGGGGGCGAAAAAAAAAAAGGAAGTGCGGAGGGAGGGAGCAGTTAGAAAGGGAGAAGTGGGAACAATTGGGAATGAAAATGGCTTAGGTCACCTTTGGTTGTGCCCATGCAGCCCAAACCAAGCCACCTTTCATTGCTCACATATGAATTGCCACATTTGAACTCCTTTCTTTGTTGTCTGTGCCTCGTAGTGCAACTTTCTCCCTCTTCTCACTCAATTCCCTCCCCTCTTATTTGCTGTTTGCTACCATTCATTTGCCTCCGGAAGCTCAGCTGCACAATTGTGGATTACAGGATGAACGGCACAAAGAGAGACGCCGTATATTCTCTTTAAGGGTGCCAAAGGCCAGAGATGAGCACCTTCACCTGGACTGGCATCCGGCTATCTTTTACGCTTCCCACGCTAATGAGGCCAGACAGTTGGGGCTGAAGTTATAGTGCCGACTGGATGCTGTGCTGGTAATCTATTATTTAGAGTCTCGTGGGGGAGCCTGGTCTCAAGAATTTCATGCATGCGTTTTGCAAAGCAAATGTTTGCCCAGGGGGAACATAGCTCTGTGTGGGAAAGTAATGAGTGAGTATTAGACATTAATGTGAGCTGCAGCTTTTCTTGTCCCGTCTCTTCCGCCAACCTGCCAGAACCTGCAAAGAAACATTTAATTTTTACACAAGAATAGAAACATTTCTGAGTTGGACACACTAGCAATGCCTTTTTGTTATTTTTATTTTTTCCATTTTCATTACAACGTCGTGGTTATTTTAAGGATGATGACTGAAGATTGTGTTTGGCTCTTCAGTCAGAGAAGAACGGGTACATCTGGCACATCCCTTTTCATGTATATTTTAGGAACTATTTCAGAGGGGTTTCTTAGAGTTGCATCACCCTGTTACAGTTGACACTATGCAGATGGGACTTGTTTATATTTAGGCAGGCCAAAAGAATATGCCGTACATGACCCCTTCTCACCTCCACAATGTATTTATAGGTTCAATATCTTTGGATGTGTATATTCCAACACAAAACCATTCATGTAGAATGGGTATTTACAGATGAATGACCTAATGTTGATCATTAAATACAGAGTTGGGATTCTGGCAACATTTACAGTCCCAAGGAGCAATTAACTATATTTGGCCGTGGAGATTTGCAAATCTGCTGGGAGGGAAGATGGCAGCGGTTAAACATAGAGTGTCGATTTTAGCCAGAGTTGTTGAGCAGATTTAAGTTACGCTAATATGAAGTTCATGCAGAGTGGCTCAAGACGGCAGATATAGAACCGAGTTATGGACCGCATAAAAACGCTTTACATACAAATCCGCATGAAGTCACAAAGTTATTCACGTCTCTATACCAAGGATCGACTTCATGATAAATTCAATGTGAAGATTTACGGTGGTGGGAAATGATTCATAAGGGAGGCTGAAGGTCAAGTGCGTAGGTTGTGCTGCTATCTAGTGGTCGAAATCACACTTTAACGAATAGTACCTCCCTAAAATTAAAGTGATGATAAAATCCACACCCCTAAAAAAACGGTTTGTGTTGGTATTTAGAAGCCTATCTTTGTATTTAGCTTTCCAACATGAGAAAGATGTACAAAAAATGACAGAGTATATTGGATTACAATGTTTTATGAAAACATTTGTCGTTTGACTTGATCCATCCAAACACGGGATGTCCATAGAGATCACTTCTTTATGGCTATTTCAGGTTGCCGACATTGCCTTGCTGTTCTGTATGTAAACCAGAAATAGGTCTATATACAGGTACTGTCCAAATTCAACTTATATCAAGTTATTGAAAATCAAATTTATTTGTCTCATTTCATCAACCTTAGCAATTTTTCAAGCACATTTGAACATTGGTAGAAGTTCTTCTGTTTAATGTTTCGCAAAGATCCATTTGTTACTGTAAAACTGAAAAAAAAATATTTCAACTTCAAATGGATTACTCCAGGTGTCATATTTTTAACATGTATTATGTAGTGTTTTGATTTTTAATCACAGATGTCAAGTTTATTTACCATTCTTTTTATCAGACTATCACAAGTTTCATTAATCTGTAAAAGCTGGTTAATCAGTATTATAACAATGAGCAGCAAAATGGTGTCCTTGTTACAAAGTAGCAACATAACTCCTTTACCTTTTATGCTCTGCACAATGGAGAAAACTTTGATCTCTCAGGCATCTCATTAAAAAGACTTTAAGCCATCAAAGAATGGCTTTGCAGTTTTTTTTTAAGTAGTTTTGAAAACTGGAAAAAAAATTTACATTTTAGATTTATGGCTCGGCCTGGGGACAAAAAGTAGTCTAAATATTAACATGTTTACATTATTCCTTCTTTCATTAATTCAATGGCAGTTCTGAATCTTACAAAACAATAAATATTTTTTGCATTGATTTTATAATTGGATTATGTATCTTGCCTTTTATCTAAAACTTATGTTTTAGTCTAACTCATTCATGGTTTATGGGTTTGAGTTGGTGACACAGATTAACCCACACTTACAATAATACAAGGGGAAAGAAGGTGACATCGCTGGCCGAGCTTTAAAGAATTCGCTTTTAAGATTATTTAAAGCCTACATCTGAGCATAATTATGAGACTATCTTAAATGAGAATTTCTGTGACCTCTTGTTGAAACAATTTCCATCAAATTCCTCTTGCGGTCAAGGAAAAGTTGATGTCAGGTGCAATGCGCTGTAATCCTAGATCCCAACCCTGCCTGCACCTACCTTGTCTCCACATGTTTTCTCTCATGTCTATATACCCTAAAGAAACATTCCAGGAGTGTTTTAGATCACCTTGCAACTGGACACCATCACATCATTTTGTATGCTTGTGTTAAACTGTGAGAAAAGGAGAATTTGTACGGGAATAGGAATGCTGTTCTCTGCCCTCCTCCTTTTTGATGCTTCACTCCCATCTCTCTGAGTTTAATATTACATGCTTATTAGATTACATCATGAATTCCTGCAATTAAACATGAGCCCAGTTTCCCAGGTTAAAAAAAGAGTTTTAAAAACATTTGATACGAGTAAAATGGAAATTGAAAAAAAAAAAAAAAAGTTAAAGATGGCTGGTACTGAAACTGAGAAGAGGATCAGAGAGAAACTTGAAGTAAAAATAAACGTTCTGCAATGTTTGCCGCTGAAAGTGAGATTTATGCAGACTTTGAAATGAGAAATTAACTGCAAACATCCACATTTTGATGGGTTGCCTCCGGTCTAAAAGCAAAAGGTGTCATTTACAACACCCTTAATTGTAGAATTATTAGACCAATGAGACAGTTAATGCACTTTTGAAAAATTAATATTCAGCTGGATGACATTTTAGCTGCCAAAGCTGGATGTGGCCCTCGAGCTTTAATATTCAAATGAATTTTTCTTTTTGCTGTGGCTGCTTTTTATTCTTGTGACAGTCCTGGAAGAGTGCGTGTGTGTGTCCTCAGTGCTGTGTCACAGTCGATACGAGGGTTCATTTGGTAGCCATGAAAACACATTACAATGTAATCCCTTCTTTTCCATCTTCCCACCCTCCGCCGTTTATTTGGACACCGTCCCGGCCGACCATTGTGATAATCTACAGGCAAAGCCAGCAGCTACCCTTATTGTCGTCCTGCTCCTACACTTGGACTGCCAGCCTGCATATCACTGCACCGGGGAATTAACCTCTGCTGCTGCTTCTTTCATACTGTGTACATTTTTTTAAGTCTTTAACAGCCACTCCAACGGAGCTGCGAGGGGTGTCAGTACTGTAAATGTTGGCAAATTACTGACAGTTTTGCTCCAAGTCCAAGTGCTTAAGACAGAAAAACGGGGAAAGCGGAGATAAACAGCTCGCCCCCTTTTTGCTTGTGGCTGCCTCCAAGAGCAACCTTTACAGAAATAAAAGGGCATGACATTTTTTATTATTATTTTTTTAAGACAAGTTAGCTGACTCCAAAGTGGGAAGTTAAATAACAGAGAGTGTAGTTCATTGAATGGGACATTACCACACTGTCAGTGTGTGACCTTTCCCATTTGTTCTGACAGGACAGGGCTTCACTCTGTCAGAACGGTCCATGTCGTTTCAGAAGAGATTCTTCCTCCCTTCCCGTCCGCTTTCGTTTTTTTTTTTCTTTTTTCGCTCTCTCCCTTTCGTTCTCATATCTACCATCTGCAGTGGCTGCATGACGCCCCAGCTTTTGTGTCATCCGTGAAAACGCTCACGCACACAGTAGCTGGGAAAGAACAGGAGGGAGAGAGAAAGAAAAGGGGGAGGCAGGAGAGTTTATCTTCATTCTTTAACTGTGCCTTGGACGTCATTACCTCAACATTCAAAGAAATCTTATTCTTTTATCTTGGGGAGGCAAAAAAGTGTTGGTAGTTATTTTCATGTTGCTGCATTTGCATGAATGTTTAGGTCAGACTGTTAAAATGTTCTTGTAGTGCTGAATGACTTCTACTAAAAGTATTTATGATTTAAACAAGCTTAGGCAAGTGGCTATTGTAATCTTATTTAAGAAGATCTACATACAATTGCTTTACTTGTTGATTTGCAAGATTTGTTCAGCCTATTTTGAAGCGTGACTTACATAAGTTGAAAGTGAAATATCGCCCCTTATCCTAACTGTTGGAAAACAAGAATATTAAGTCATTAATTGAAAGTTTCTAAAGAGAGTTTGAAAAATTAGATGTGAACCGGCATCAGACGATTTGCTGTTTGATTTGGCCTCAGTGCCTGGCTCCTTAGAAACTCAAAAATCCAATAATTTTCCAACTGAATACAGGATATCTGGATTTATTGCAGCTTTTATGGCTGTCGAATTTTGAAAAATACGAGTGAGTGCTTTTGTCTCCTTTTTACAAGATCGTTTTTTTAGTATCTTTACTATGAATGCAATAACGGTGTAGAGGGCAAAGCAGGAGATATTCGATAAATCATGTTCACGATGACGTGATGGTAATATGAGCATTCAAAATTCTGTTACTGTAATCACAGAGATTTGAGAAACTATTTGAAAAGAATCTGTTTTTTTTCTGCAAGATGTTGAAACATGTTTGCGATCTTTATTGAGGCTGTGGGAAAACGAGAAAGACCAAGTCTTAGCGGATAACATAACAGAGTGGTGGAAAGTTGTAATGTTTTATTCTCTCAACCTCTCAATGAGCAGTTATCCTTTTGGAGGTAAAACTTTAAGGGAAAATAGTTTTTCTTTAGTCTAACAAAGCTAATCATGTGAAAAGATGCCAAGAATGATTAAAATGTTCTCTGACACACACAGTGTTATGACACTTGCATAGTAATAAAATAATATTTTCAGTGGTGTTCTTATACCTCCTTGTATTATAGTTTGCATTGCCTCAAAACTCTGGTTCACCTATGAATTAAATTACACATATGCTTCAAATACATTTACTTTATAGCAATTTTTATGAGTTCTAATAGTTATGACACCTGTTATTTTGTTGCAAACAATTACCCACTCTCAATAAATGTGGTCAAATTAGAGTTTTTCCGTGTGACTTTATGCTGCTGGAATATAAAAAAGAAGCCCAAAAGATTTATTTTACACATCCTTACCTGGGGTGGTGATAGCTGTGGAGAGTATGGTAAAACGTGGTTTAAAAATCGTAATCTTTTTACAATATCTTTGTTTTTTTAAGAAAACACCCTAAATCCCTGAGTTAGGTGCCATGTCTGTGCAGATAACACTTACTTTTATAACCTATAGACACATTTTTAGTGACACTTTTGGCATTTTACCGGAGGACTGAATTTAATTTCTGACTTCATTAAATCCAAGGGTAAAAATCTACAGCATCTCTGCATAAAAGCACAGCAGGAGAGGTGATTATCTTTGTAAATTAGCTCACTCATTTAGGGCTGTGTGGATGCAGATGCCTTCCGTTCAATGGAAGCCTATTATTCCAAACGACTCTCATTAAGCCGCAGTGAAATAAGGCAAGCTGTGGAAGCAGTGAAATAAAATCTTTAGACTGGCTGCGCAGAGAAAAAGGCTCCACCGTCTTCATTAAGAGGCCTGCCTGACTTCACGAGTGAAACGCTGAAAACGACTCGGCGTAGAAAGGCAAAATTGTATGCGGCTGATTTCTGCCTCTCGTGCCCTATAGGTGGTTATTTGCTGTTTGCGCTCGCAGCCGAGGAAACTGACAATGCAGTCTGATCTTAATGAGTGAGTTTAATAAAAAACCCAACACTGAGGAGCATGAGTCACAGCTGATCTGTAATTTCTGTATTTCACTGCAGACCTGCTGTTTAGATGCTTTTTTTCTTTCTGTTTTTGCTTGAATGGCATTCATCACAAGCCATTTTCCTGTTCAGTCAAGCTGTGCTGCGCTCACATTCACACGACATAAAGAGAGCCAGATCACAGTTTCTCATGACAGCAGTTCCCATAGTTAGTCATGAAGCTCCTCTATCCATCCATGTATTGCAGCTATTTACAGTCTGTATGGAGCTAAGTTGAAGAATACAATCTTTTAACATCTTTGCTTCCTGATGACCTTCCTATTATTTCTCGCTTTACCTCTGTTGTTGCTGGTGGAGATTAGATGAGGTCAGTTACTGGTTTGGTTGCAGTGTTCCAAACATTTAACATGCTTCTCTGGTACCAGACTTTATACATGTTAGGTAGCCATCTGCTAAAAGTAAAGTTTCATCCAGAAAACGAGTCGGACTATACGCTCCTTGACAACTGACCAATGGTTGGAAGAAATTGGCATGTGACGCCGATAAGAAATATTTACTAACTGGAGTTTTACTCACAGTTGTTTTGGTTTGATCAGGAGAGGTGTCCCATTTTGATCACCCAAACAGAAATAAAAAAGGCTGTAGGGTGTTATTTAAAATCTTTATAATAAAAGTCTAATTCAATACTACCAGGGATTTGAGTATGTTTATGATAATTTATCTCTATAATTATCCAACATGTCTGTCTAGCAAAATAAACTGATTCAAAACAGCTGAAACCATCTGCAGATTAGAAAAAGAAGCATAGAATCATTAAATGAGGTTATGAATTTGATATTGGGCAAACTGATCTGCAGCTAAATTTAAATAAAGCAGTGATTCTATTGTGAGGAGGTTAAAGAACTAATAAACACAGAGTGCTGTGGATAACACAAGAATTACATTTCATAAGAATAAGTAAAATATACAAATGGATAAACGAAATACAATAACCTAAAAAGTCAAGTTAAAATGTGGAATACCACAATTTAAAATTAAGTTTAAGTAAAAGTAATATAATGCCAAAACAGGTGCAACAAACTCAAGATTTTGTAGCACATGTTAAAACATTGGCCGTCAAAATAAACTATAAAAGTTA
The DNA here is from genome assembly GCF_027474105.1 of Poeciliopsis prolifica. NCBI lineage: Eukaryota > Metazoa > Chordata > Actinopteri > Cyprinodontiformes > Poeciliidae > Poeciliopsis > Poeciliopsis prolifica. The sequence continues at coordinate 4,864,160 of NW_026562407.1, read as the reverse complement.
GATTGAATACATTTTTGCTTTTAAATGGACCAACATTATTATTCCACTTGCATAGGGTTATACTTATTTAGCTTTGTGTTTAATAGAGACGCAAAGCTGACCTACGCAAAACTTGGTCAGCTGGTGTTTTCAGAAACCAAAATGAAGGACCTTAAAATCTGTTCAGCATTACATTCACAGTATATTCTGCCAATAGCTACCAGGAAATGGTAAATGTAGTTCAGATAGTTAAAGCACAATATTAAGAATAGTGCTTCAAAGAGATAAAGAAAGATTGTCAGTTTTCTGAATTTGTGGCGAAATCAATAGGAATGCAGAATGAAGATATTTTTGTAGCATAAAATTGATCTTTGAAGTAATATTAAAATCTCATCCCATCTCGTTCTTGTGAACTCAATATTGTGTCTCGTCTTGTGAGTTAACATCAATAAGAATCAAATATAACGCCAACATTTTTTGGTTTTGAAGTACTCACTGCCAGTATTCGGATGAATTCTGTTTGGGGTTTGCTGCCAATCCTTGACACATTTAGATTTTTTCTTATTGAAAACAAATGTCATCAACGACTGCATTTCTGTAACACAGCTAAGAAGTGCATTCATCAATTATTCATTATTGATCGTTTTGGAGTCAGTTGTAAAAACTATAGAATTTGTTTGGTTGTTCTGGGACAAACAGGACGAACCCAGCAAAGAGCCCTGGGACTCTAAGCATCTAGATGTGTTGTTTCATCTCCTGAGTTGTTTCACACTGGGGGAGCACAGACAGAGGAGAGAAGAGCGATTAGATGAACTCTTGTCGGATGAGGGTAAATACTGATGGGCTTCCATATTCCCCACTGGCCTCACAGCGCAGGTGGCCTCCATTTGCATTCTCCTTCCTCTCCTTTGTTCGTTTATATATTACTCTCCTTTGTTCGTTTTATATATTACAATGGCTGCGTGGAGATTCTTTAGCATGCTCTGGCATACGCATGAATCACAAAAACATAGCAAAAAGGGAAGTGTTTATAGAGCGTTGTCCAGTTTATTACTGCTCGACGATAACCTCCATTCATACATCCATGCACTGTTTGGCAGCAGCCCTAAACAGCAGTAGTTTGTGCAAAGTGATGGAACGCAGACATTAAAATTCGATCTCTTGCATCAGTACATTCGGCGCTGGTCAGAATGGCAACTATAAATTGCTGGCCATTATTTTCCATTACCCACACTGACACCCACGGCCCCATCATTTCTTTCCATTTTTTAAGCCCCCTCCACTCCACCCTACCCACCACCACCTCTTTGTCACAGTTGCGCCACATTTCCAGAACTGTTTCATTTTTAAATTGTCCCCCAAAATACGATAACAACGCATTCCAGCAAATCTCGGGACAGAGGCGATCTTATTAATAGCTGAGCCACGATAACAGAAACTGTCCAGGTCCTCAGTTGTTATCTCTATCTTCAGGCACATCCTTTGCAGCGCCTTGAGAGGGGAACGCGCTCAACGGGTGCAAAGGGGGCAACAGCTTGGCGGCATGTCGATGTTATGCTTAGCAAGAGTAACGCCTTGAATCCTAAACGGAGGGATCTGATGGTAGACAAAATAACTAATACAGTACAAATGAATGAATCCGTATGTTGAGCTTTTGATGTTTTTGTTGGAATGATTGGACTGCAGAAGCATTGACGAGGTATAAGTTTGAATTTACTGTAAATATTGTCTTCTAATGATAAATATGTATTGTCATTTGAGATTTTTTAGCCATCCTGGCATATATATTTGACCCCTCCTCTTAGATGAATTAGTAGAGTTTATTTAAATTATTTACTTTCTTGGAACGTACCTATCTTTTTGTAAGTCTGGGAATTTTTGAGGTAAGGGATTGAGAAGACCATTCCAGGAACGTTTGTGACTCTCTTTTCATCAATCCCAAAACCAGTTTTTGATCTGTGATGGCAATTATTTTGTTTGAACCTCACTGTTCAAGTTTCAACTATGTTGCTCTAGATTTGACTCCTTTGTCATCTGCTAGTGCCACTGGGACAGCGTAGATGAAACTTTAATTCCTCTGACAGCTTTGAACGTTTTTTACCTCGACAATAACAGTTGCTGCATATTAGGTTTGGAACAGGGCTCGAGTATCAGCAATTTCCAGTTAATTGGTTGGAACTTTAGAGGATCTTGATCTTCTTGGAAAACAAAATCCTTTTGTTTAATGTCCATGTAGCTATTGATGTCTACAAAAGTTGTAAAAGTAAATGTGAAGGACTCGGACTAACGTGTCATTGTTTAAACCAATTGTAAACCAAAATTAGAGTTGGCTCCACAACTCTAATTTTTTCTTCTTCAGAGTTCCTTTATCAGTTCAAATAAGTCATTATAAGCAACAAATTAATATGACACTCATGTCCATGTTGGGTGTTTGCAGTTTTCTGACTCCAACTGGAAACTTTAGGGTTCCAAAGGAAATTAGAAGTTGGCACAGATTTAATAAGAGGAAATAAGAATTAATAGGGAAAAAGCTAAATTGGATTTAATTATCTAGAGCTGGATTTCACAACCATAGACTACAGATCAAGCAGGAAATGTGGGGAGAATACAAAGCAACGCTCTGGTCAGCTGCCAGCCAACATCAGGGATAACAGATGCACGACACGAGCGGCAGATATGACACTGTTATCATTTGCTCATTTTGCAAAATAATGGCAGCTGTCCCAAAGCAGGCAAACGCTGGCAGGAATACAGTCGACGAGCTTGTTGTAGTACCTCCACTTGATGGGTTGAAACATGAGCTGGCGTGGCTGGTGACGAACTCCGTCCACACAAAACGAAGGTATCTCTCGTTTTGCTGAACACAGAGTTCAAAAGGGCGGAAGAGTGAACTGAATCGGCGAAAGCAATCTCGCTGCTGAGCTTTTGTTTTGACAGAAACAAATTGCTGTGACACTGCAGAAGCTCCTTCTCTTAGTTCTTAATGAGTTTATGGGTAATCAATATGCTTTTCTTGTTTGCTGACATGTGACCCAGGAGGAGGTCCTGTGGATGGTGTAGTCGACTGGGTCAGTGAGGATTGGTAGTCATTTGCTCATTCTCAGGCATTTGGGATTCTCTGTTTTCATGCAAAGGTGGTAGAAGCCAGGAAATCAAATCTGTACGAAGCCTCAGCTCTCTGTGGAGCCTGCAAAGGAGGATCACAATAGTGAAGCATATACATTTTACGAATGCATTAAAAACAAAATGTTATACACAGCCTTGAGAAGCTAAAATCCTTGCACTATGCCACTCCTGAATCAAAGTACAAAATGTTGGAGAGAAAGAATTTGACTTTTGAATCATTTTATAATGTTTTATAAACATAGGTTTTTCTTTCTCTTAACTTTTCATAAATGCAATTTTTGTGGAGGAGAATGCCTGTCTGCTTAACAACTGTGAAGTGTGAAGCTTTCCTTCCTGAATTTATAATATGTTTTTTTAATTTTTATATTGGTCTAATTTAATATTCTAAATGTTGGGGTTTTGATAGATGAAAAGCAGATGTAATTACTTGACATAAACAATTTGAAAGACATCGTTCGGATAATGAGTTTGTCCTCTGGAAAGAAATTGTTCTTGTGCATCAAAGCTTGTTAGTGCAACTCTCCTTGCGTGATGGATTCTGGCCTCCCGTTGCGGGTCAAAGCACTTGACCTCACCCTTTCTGAAGACTTACTGTCCCCCACTCCAGCCATGATTTTTATTCAGCACCATTGAGTAACATCAGCGGGTGTTTGACCCGGATCGATGCGGCTCTGCCAAGGCGAATTTCATTGAGAGACCCGCAGCCCATTGAGAAACACGGATCGAGGGTGCCGGATGTTTTCCGATTCATGCTGCTACAGTATCACTATATTCAACAGTCAAATCACTCTGATGAAACTGGGTTTTCTTCTCTGAAAACTGTGACTCAATGGAGCTGGCAGGGCGCAAATGAGTTGCGTTGCCATCCTCAAATAAAAGGAAAACAACATTGAGTCGTTCTATTATTGGTTGCCCCACACAAACATACCCTCTTCATTCAAGGCCCTCTTTTAGCTTCACACAAAGGGGGACAAAGAAGGGAGAGACTGGCATATCGGGCAAATGAAAAACAATTGGGCCAGGTGCCAAACTTAAATCAAGCGTGCGAGCTCAATAAAGCACACTGCATCGATTTGGAGTTATTCATTATTTGTTGTGGATGTAGAGAAAGTTCCCTGGAAAATGATTCTGCCGTGCAGCTCACAGTCTGAAATAAATGGTTTGACAGCTCATCGATGACCATAGAATATGATAGTAAATAGCCTGATATGGATTTATTTCCCAGTGACCCTCACTCACTCTCTCCCTCCTCCTTAAAGCAAGACCAAGCACTCTCCTGTGTATTGGATTTCTTTTTCTTTTTCCTTTTTTGTCCAGCCTACTTTCAATTGTGAAAATGAGGATTTATTTTGCCCCCGCTGCTTGGCTTGAGAGAATGGATATACATCACATGGTGTTTAATATTTCTCGTGACAACAAACAGCCTTGCAAAAGTGGTAATATACAAGCAGCCAGCGCCTCAAAATGCAGAAATGGCAGCTTTGTTTACTGCATTCAGAATAAATGGCTGAGGCCCCGCTGTCACTCACAGATGGCACTTCCTCTGAGGAGGGAGGAAGACACACACACACATGCGCGCACATACACCAAAAAACTGCAGAGCTAGTGAATCGTGGTAATGCACTGGCATGGCAGCAGCCATTTTGCACAACCTCCGGAGGCGCTGATCGTCACAGGGAGGCGTTGGCATCGTCTTGGCACTGGCCGACTCCGGGCTGTGGAGTAGTAAGTGATAGCCAAACTGGAGCTTGTCAGGCCTGACGCTTATCACTTTTGACATCTGTCTGCACCACCTCGCTACTCACTCCCTTCACCAGCTTGCCACATAATGCTGACCTTGGGATCTCTTTCTCAGCTGCACTGCTGCCCCAGACCTCCCGCCTGCCCTCGTCAGTCTCCGAATTTGGCACTGGTTTTATGTGCAACGGTTTGAGGCTAGCGTTTACCCTTTTAGACCTTGCCCACTGATATTGCAACACTGCTGCATCTAGATGCTTGCTCTTATCCATTTTTAGTTTGTAGCTGACAGTGTTTTTACTGTTACCCGACTTGTATTCATACCCTGTCAAAATATGAGGTTGCTCATATTTTGTCATCTAATATTTTGTCATCTAAATTGTGAGGAAGAAAATGACAGATGGTTTTCAATATATTGCGCAACAAAGTTTTTTGTATTCGCCCCCTTTGGCAGCAAAATGGCTCTAGTTCAGTCAGATTCGAAGAAAATTACCTGTTAACAAAAATGTCCTATCTTGGCTCATTTTTGTCAAACATAAGCTCTGACTGTGTGCTTAAGCTTCCCACCAACTCCGACCTGCTTGAGTGTCCTGTCTGAAAAAAGAAAAAAAACCCAGCATGATACTGCCACCACCCTGTTTCACTAAGGGAATGTGATACAATTTAGTATTTTTAATTGAAGTCTAAATTGAAGAATACTATATTTATCCTAGAGGGAAATTAAATGTTGTAACTCATTGTCTTCCAAGTCAGAGTTGTTGTCGAAGGTAATGCTGTGGGCAGGAAGAATCTCTGGTAGCAGTCAGTCTTGCAGCAAATCTGTAGATGCTTCTGACTGAATACTTGCTGCAGGAGAGAACCTATTACACAGTAATTTTGAATGACACCATCAGTTGCTGCTATCCACCTCATTTGCTTTTGCTTCTCTTCTTCAAATGTCACCAAACCTCCATTTTCAACCTGTCTTCTAGTTGTCTTTAAAGTATGATATTCTGGTATCAAAGTGTGAAGTAGCCCTCATTTATATTAAATTACAAATAGGACAAATTCCTTTACTTACTGAGTTCTAAGAAGATTTACTTGCCTGGGTTTTTATTTAGTAACTCTAAATAATAGGGGTACATCCAAATGCATGCTACACTTTTCAGATTGTTTGGACCATATTTTAACATAAAGAAGTCCTTTTTGATCCCAGCGTTGTCAACCTGCAATGACTGGTTTCAGCAGACTGATCAATATTTCATGTGTAAATATATCCCGATAAACTGTCCTGCTACTTTTTTTGATAATTTGTTGAAAACAATAAATAAATATCTGAAAGCCCCAAAAAAATTTCTGTTTCTTTTTACATTTATACAGGACTTTGTGTTGGTCTGTCAGATAAAAATAAATACACTTTGTGTGACAAAATCTATAGTTCAGATTAAAGGTCATGAATATTTTTGTGAATATGACTTTCTTTCACATTTTGAAATGTTTTTTTTTTTCTTCTATTTTTGTTTTATTTTTTACATGTGTATTTCTACGAAACAAAAATAACCCAGGCTTGAACAAGTTAAGTTACCACACACAGCTTGAGCGTTGACAGGCTGCCAAGAGATGTCAGACACGCTGCGCTGTGAGGAAGTGTCACCGTAAGCGACGTACATCGTCGTTCTTTAGGCGCCTAAAGAAAAGGTCACTATGGCAAGCACAGGCGGACGCACGCATGTCCATATGGCATCTCAGATCAGCTTCTGTTGCATTTCCCTCACCCCCCTCTCTGTTTCTCTCTCTCTCTCTCTCTTTAAGCTAAGCAGTCCAGAATCCCCAGCCTTGTGTTTGCACAAAGCAGCTGAAGTTGAAAGCGGGCTTGTTGGGCCCTGACACTTTTCAAAGTCGCAGAGCAGTTTAGCTGAATAATTCCTGTGACTGAGTCACAGCTTTTATCAAAATCCACAAAAACACAGCGGAGCATCTCTTTCTCCTGTTGCCTCCCATCCTACATTATTCCGCTCTGACTCATCGGCAGCCCTCACCCCCTGGCCTCCATTACGAGGTAATTAAGCCCCTGGTAGTTTGTTTAGCTGTCTGCATGTGTGTCCTGTATAAAACACATGAGAAAGAGGGGGGGGTATGTCCTGCCTACCATAAACTCACTGAAACAGCAGGACACGAAGTGGTGAGGAGGGGTCGGCTGTGCGTGCATGTGTGAGTGTGTGTGCACTAATTAGGCAGGCAGACGTGTCTGTGCTTCACTGGGCAGCAGCCAGCTGGGAGCATCTGGAACCGTCTTTCATACTCACTACACACAGTCTCTCACACACATGAAATTAGAAAAGATGTCTACTGAGCTTCAACAGGATAAAAGAGAGTGGAGGTCAGGCGTGACCGCTTGTATTTAGGTCTACATACATTTGAAGTACCCGTACAGAAACTATCCCATTCCAACACTCCAACTCCCAGAAGGCTAAAATACCACCAGCCAACAGGAGAGGATCTCCCTTCCCAAGAAGAGCGAGAATTTACTTTGAAAGTGAGGTCAGCATCTCATATGACCTCATAGATTTGGAGTTGAAGGCTTTAAAAAAAAAATCCATATCACCCTACGTCTAAGTCTGTAGAAGTATGTATCTCTCCAGTGCAGTTGCTGTTCCTTCGTCGGTGAGGGGCTGAGATGCACCGTTTCCATCTGCATTGTCGTCAAAAGCTGCAGGGAGAGGCTGAGTAAGATAAAACTCAGACCGAGTTGGCACGCTCACTATTTCTTCTGTACGGAGAGCTCAATGAACCAGTTGCAATAGTGTTTCTCTGGGCTATTGATTAGCTGGTTAGGCCATGAAAAGCCAGGGACAACAGAGGCACTCGGCTCCCTTCCCCCTTCTTACCAAAGGATGCCTTTGTTTTGTTGCTTACTCCATTTTTATTCTCGTTTTTTTTTTTTTTTTTTTTACGAAAGTATTTATTCCCCTATCCCCTATTAGAAGTGGGTGACACAGACTACGTTTTATTGTGACATTTTGTTTTACCATTGTGGTTACAATGCATTATCCCATCAACTCTGACCAGCCTCTTTCATGAAAATCTTCCCAACAACTTACTGCTGCCACCTCCTTTTTTCACAATTCAAATTGTGTGCAGGGTGACTAAATTATTCACAAGTTGATTCTGTTTTAATTGGGTGACATCTGAAAGCAGTTGGTTTCGTGTGAAATTCCTTGACTAAATAGCATGCACGCCACGAGATCGGATTTTTATCACAAAATATTTTTTAAAAATGATAAAAGCCACTTATAATTTACCTGTGCAATACTTTATGTCGGTCTGTCTCCCCAAATCCCCCAAAAAGTTGCGTAGATGTGATGTATGTTATAGCAAATTGACTTTTCACTTGGTGTGCTTCTCAGTGATTTAGATCACAGAGAACCCAGCTGTTCTGTCAAGGGCCGCTTCTTTTATTAGCCTGGAGTAGCTGACCCGGCAGGGCATGTGAGAGAAGGAGGAGAGGTTGGTAGGGAGTACAAGGGCAGCGGGGGGCACAGATTTCCCAGCTGTTAGTCCACAAACGTTGCCTCCCTGTCAAGAGATTAAGGACGTCAGCAGCAATGGAAGCAGCCACACAGAGGTGAGACAGGACAGCTGAATGGATTGATATGGTTCTCTTCAAGGGGAGGGTGGTAGTTTACAGGACGCCCCGACTCAAATTCCTGCTGTTTTAGGCTTTAGATCAGACAGACGAAGCCGAATCCCCTTACCTAGCGTTGATCCTAACTCTGCTTGAGGGTCGCCTTTGACTTTACAAAATCAGACACCTCTTCAGGAAACTGAGAGGCAGCAGCTGTTGACGATTCCTTTTAGGGAAACAAAATGATATGCATCTAGTCTGCTATGCAAATGATATTACAAGTTATGTTCCAGCATGATGGACCACACAAAACGCTTTTATATTCTAAACTTCTCTCAACCATGCATGCCTGTCTTTGCCCACACTTTGCTAAACATCCATACAATGCTTTGTAGATCTGTAGACATCTGCCCAAGGGCACTCTGACACATTACACAGGACAACCTGGAGTCAAACTGACAACCTCCTAACAGGCAAACTGTACACAACAGATTTTTTTGTTGTTGTTTGCAGGGAGACCATCCAAGACACCAAACGTAACACATCTAGTGCAAGTTTCTCTGGGTGCTCATGAAAAGAATTACACTAGCGGTATAGTGGAAAATTCTATCTGTTTTAGACACAATCCAGCAAACTTGCATTGTCTGAAACACTGAAAATCAGCCTCTCTTTGTATTAATTGCTGCTTTTTGCTTTCTTTTAAGCCAGGGCAAAGTATAGTCATGTTTATTCGACAGTACACAGCAGTATGTGGAGTACAGCTAATCAGTGCTTCTTTAAGCAGCCACATTTGTCCTTTTTTGCAAGCAAGAGAAATGACAAAAATAGTCGTTTTCTGCCAACTGACCAGCAGTAAACAGGTGGGGGAGGGGCAGCACAGCATTACTGTATGCTTCCACCGGCAGAGAAAACTGTGATTAAATAATCCTGATGCTTTTTCTGGCATGTCATCAACTGGACCTTAAGCTCCAGTGCTACAGGAATACATTTCTGTATTCCTGTAACACTATTTGAATTTTTTCAGTTCTTGAAATATCTTGATTTCAGGCCATCTCTGATAGAGACTTGACCACTTCATATGGAGAATGGTAAAACAGGAGCCTTTCAAAGTCACAATCCAGCAGGCATTCAATGTTTTAAACCCCTGAAAATTGTCCTTTTTTTTATCCTGAGTAATATATATATGTATATATATTTTTTTCTCCAACCAGCCCACAAACCCTCGCCGCCTTTCAGTCTGTTGAGGGCTGTTTTACTAGTGGGCCAGTGGTGCAAATGGACGCTGGGGGACCTGAGTGTAAAATTATATTTCAAGCCGTATAACCAGACCTCCGCTGTGCCATTTTAATGACATTATTTCATTAAGTTTGCATGGATAGTTTTCCATCCTTTACAGCTACTCCTCTACCCCCACCCTTTTCTGCTTCATAGCTAACCACACTGGAAACTGAAAAGACATCCGCATGGATGAGAAAGGGACAGAGTGCTGCCATTTTGTGTGGTTAAATTTATGGTGACAAGCAAATATGTTCTTTTAGTAAAATGTTTTGCTGAAGGAATAAAAAAAAAATAAAAAAAAAAACCCATCACACTCTTGGAGTGTTTTTAAAAGGTTTTACTTGAGGTTTCTGACATATCTTTGCTCTAAGACAGAATTTCCGTAAACATGCTCATAATGTTGGTAACGTATTTGCATATTTGTGAGAAATAAGTGTCACAGTGATTAAGTTTACTTGGACCCTGCTCTGCAGACTGCAAAGGAAATTATATAAATCATAAAACATCCTTAAAAACCTGCCTTTAATTTTCCTGCCAGCCTTCTACAATTTTCTTCTGGATTATTTTAATTACAGTTTTAAAATCTAAAATTTGTTCCCAAGTCAGCAGTCACAGGTAGATATTTCCAGCAACATTCATGCTCAGAGCTAATATGGACTTCATTACTAGAAGTTGGAGACCAATGTAGCTCAGCGGCCCGAGACAAGTAATTAGAGTTCACACTGAGGCCTGTCTCTAAAATACAGTCATTATCCCAGCAAACATACAACCTTTCCAGGTCACATCACTTTGTCTGCCACTGTAAAAATAGTTTATTTCTGCATCGTGCCACCATTATGGCAGCCCCAATCGACTCGCCAGCATTTTATGGGGCACAGAGCGACCAGGGGGGTGGGGGGGCCGGGCAACTGAGAGATTCAATAAAAGTGTGGTAAAACAATCGGCTCGGCTCGAGTGGGATCATTTCTGTCTGTGTTTTGTGCCTGAATATGGCAGCGTTCTCTTCACTGGCGTCCAGGTTGCAGGCATCGAGTTGTTTTTCATCCCAGTTAAACAAAGGGCTCATGAGTGGAAACCCCAGAAGAAGGCATGAATTTCTTTACAGCCCTCTTCAGGGCTAATCAGCCACCTCACAATGAAACTCTAGTGTTTATGTTGTCCCTTTTCACACAGTGGTGTCAGTGGAAGGCTGTTTACAAGCTCGGGAGGTCTTGGTGGGAATGAAACTTGTCTCGTCTCGATGATTACTGGAAGAAAACAAGGCCTTAATCTAAGAGGACAAACATCAGCTTCACAATATTTTCCGATAACTTCAGCCCGAACTTAAGGAAAAAAAGAGAGAAGTAGTTGGGGAAAAAAATCTCAAAGTAGGGGAAAAAATTTGGAAAAATTACATTTTTCTTTTATTATTTGCCTAATAGTGCCACACAACTCTCCATCCATTCAACATCCATCTGCCTGTCATTCATATTTTGATGTGCTATTTATTTATTGGTCCAGGCGACCCTCTGATCTAAATATTGACCCATCTTCAGTCCTTCCACCTTTTGCTTTAAGAATTGGGTAAAGTTACCAGAGCAAGAAACTCTCAAAGAAAAAAAAAAAATATCTCTTTACCGTTGTTCAGATTTTTCTGAAAAGAAAAATCTGATCATTTTTTATTTAATTTTGCTTTTTTTCCCCCCTGCAGAACTCCAAACTGCAATATTTTTGCACTATTTTTCTGTAAGCAGCACAGTATAACTTTCAGTTTGAAATACTATCTGCTTTATTTTTTAAGTGCTGCAGTTTATAATAACAGTAGCCATTAAATAAGATGTGATGACACTTCAAAGTTAAATCGATATGTTCCTATGGGTCATAAAAATGCATAATCTTTGAACGTTTTGGCGACTTGGTTCAGCTTTACCATTTCCTTTAGCCCGTTTGACTTGCATGTGTCGATATATAGGAGGAACCTCCTTAGACATTCACACATGCATCCAAAAGAAGATGTATTCTCAATGTTCATATTCAAACAAACCACCAGGGTTAATATGAAGAAAATGACAATTGCATTTACACAAGTGGCACTGGTGCCGATTCAACATTTAATTTAGTCAGCTCTTGACGTTTGACCCCTTCTTAGGGCAATGTTTGCTGTGAGGGCAGCATATCACTGTCTGGACTGTCTGTCTGAAGTCGTCCCAAAGACACAAGTCAGCTTTTGATGGAAGGAATATGCTGCATAAGTTCCTGGTGGTAAATCTGCTCTTGTTCCCATTGTGTGTTTCCCTTTTTTTCCCTCTCTTCTACAAGTCTGCCATTGTCTTCTCAGCCCACTAGTGTTTAATGCATGCTGCTCATTAGGCTAGACAATGGCTACTTATGATGAAATGCCATTCGGGGCAATATGTCAGCAAACCCCTGGGATGAAAGATGGGAGAGTGGCAGCAAGAAGCCGTGTGCTTAGAAATTAATATATGGCCAGAGGGCGGCAGCCAAAAGGAAAGCCAACTGAATGTGAAAGACGCAATGGACAGAGTCCAAGGAAAATTTTACAACTAAAGAGGAAGATTTAAAGCTACTGTGATTTGCAGAAATAGTCACATCCTCTGTGCTGTACTTTATCAAATGTTGCCATGTTTTGTCAGGATAACTACTAAATTTTCACTTCACAACTGTGGCATTTCAGAAATAATGGCTAGAATAAATCAATTTATGAAATAAATCCATAGAAATTACCCTTTAAAAACCCTGTAGAAAATACAGTAAACTACAACTCATTATTACACAATACCCTAATCTGTCTTGACAGCGAAGCATGGGAGGGAAATCCTGGAAGAAATCTGGTTAGAGGCATCAAAAGACTTGACACTGGTCTAGCAGAACAACGACCCTAAACACACCACAAAGGACACAGTGGAGTGGTTTTGACTGGTTTAGATACTCATGTGTTTGAATACTCCACCAACATCACTGAACAAAGTCCAACTGAAAAATCTGTGGAAAATATGCTGTGCATCTCGTCACTCAAAAAAAAAAACTAACAAAAACAAACAAAACAGGCCTTTTACATGGATGACATGATTCCAGTGGGTCGTAGTGTCCTTTCCCTTCTTGCTGTTCAAAACTAGCTAAACAAGCAGTGCCCCTCTTCCATTAAAAGCCTCAGCCACACTGGTGCAGCCCCGTCCAACGTCCCTTCGCTCCCCCTTCCTCTTACATCACCGTGTCTGGAGGCAGGAGGTGGGGAGGGCCGCAAGATTAATGACGGTGCTAACCACGTATTTATCATCCGACTGGAGAGTAATGCGACACCTTTCTAATCTGAATATATTTCATTGGGCTGTTATGGCACCCAGCCCTGGGCCGCGTGTGTGTGTGTTTCTGTGTGACTGGACGTGAATTTGAATGTTAATCGTATCTTCATGGACTCGTGCATATAAAAAAGTGCGCTCTTGTAAATAGGCACGAGATACCCAGCCATCCGCCATAAACGCTGTCTGTTGTGGTCAAAACAGGCCTGTGGTAATTAGATAAAGATGAAGCTCCTTCTTAAGCACTTTGGGGCCGCGCTCCAGCTTCAGATGCTCTCCTCTGATTCTAAGCTGCCTTATCAGGGAATCGCATCCTTCTCCATCCCCCTCTCCTTCCGATTCTGTTGCTGCTTATTTTTTGGCACTCAGCAGAAATCAAGATGGATGTGTACCAACAGAGATGAGGAGATAGGGACTGCACAAGGCACAGATTGGACCTGATATGGCTCACATTGGGAACCTCCGTAAGATTCAACACTCTGCTACCAGGACCAGAGAGTTGCAGGTTGGACAATAATCTGCACTGGGAGTTGTCACATTGCGAACACACACTCTTAAGTGGGAAATTTGTTCACAGTTTGGCAAAGGGACAAAACCTAAGGCTCAAAATGATGTCATACCCTCCCTTTTTAAAAAGATTTTCCATGTTTATTGTTCTAAACCTGTTAAGTTAGGCTCCAGACGATTATTTATACAAGTCAGGCTGTGAAAAGAGGTCACAATTAACTGGTACATTGGGGAAAAGAATTCAGACATGTCTGCTCGTCTTCCCCTTCTCTCTTCTACAAGTTTCTTGGCCATTTACTGTAAAAAAAAAAAAAAAGGATTAAAGAGTCAAGAAATCTAAAAGAAAAAGTAATATTACCTTAACTTAGTGTAGCCACTAAGTTAAGGTAGCACTTGGATCTTCATCAGCACAGATGTAAATGTTGCACAGGGTAGCATGAGATCAAGTCATGTTATAAATCATGTTATTAGCATTGGACTTTCTTAAATTTTGTAGCAGTGACACATGCACATTGGTCAAACTATCATTATTTAGTTATAAAATTTAAGCCAAGGCTATTGTTGACACATTAAAAATATTTAAGCATCCGGGTCTAGTTGATGGTCCAATTGTTTAATCTGCAAGGTCGGATTTAGAGAAAGGCAATGGAGTGTCTTAGTTATTTATTGTAGTGATTTGAGTAACAATGTCAAAAAAGGAAAAATATTATAGCTAAAACCAGTCAAAACATTAACTTTTAACTCTATCTTATTAAGATTACCTGTATGTGTACAAACATTTTACTCTGCATTCACCTCAAGTGCAAAGCCATGAAAAGTGTTGCTGCTCAAAGAGAGCCTACATGTTTGCACCTGTTGGATTCTGTACTTGAAATTAAATGTCTTGCTTTTTGTCGTGCTTTTTGTTAATCAGCCTTTTGTGTAAATATTTGCAGAGTTCGTTGTAAGGCAGCAAAGCCAGGCAGGAAAATCACTCAAGGATCTTTCTTTCAACAGATGGATTTAAATGAGTCTTTCCACAAATTAACCTTCCACCGACACGAGTTTACATTAAAGCAATCACGACAGGTCAAAGCAGCGCTTCATACCGATGTAAATGAAAGATTTTTCAAAGCCAAATTTAAAATTTAACATGCTGACAGCAGCTGGAGAACTCCTCCACTATTTGCTCGCATGTATTAGTTTCTAAGAAACACATGTCAAATAAAACATTGCATTTATAGTTTCCTTGACGGTGTACAAGCACATTGTGTTCAACTCATCAGCAGACAGTTTTGATGCTGCAGAAGCACAAGCAGTGTAATGTCATTACAGCCCTGAGCATCTTTGGCCAGACTTCAACACATGCGAATCCCATAGGTGGTGGGGAGGGGGGCGTGGTTTATCTGTTGCAGTCGAGCAGCTGGTGTCTGCCCCCCAAGGCTCCAACAGCCCCGAGCTTTCATTGCCACTTCAGATGCGGGTCGTTTAGTGAACAAGTCAATCATGCGAGAGGCAACTGTTCGCAACTAGCCAGCGTCCCCGCTGACCCCCTGATATAGCAACTGTGTGTGTTGAGGGGGGGCAAGCAGGAATCGTGGCATGAGAGGTCATGGAAGAGTCGGGTCAAACTTGTCATCAGCAAAATATTTGGGTCGAGAACTTTCCTCGGTTGGTTGCGTTAGCTGAAACTGTTTCTGACAACACAGGATCAGGGGAACCGACTCAGCAGCCCAGTTCTGCCTGGGACCAGTGCAGCGTTTTGGACTCCAGCAATTGGCTATATATTTATAGTTATAGATTTACTGGGTCCAACCAAATAAGGACCCAGTTATGTTGAGGGACTGCAAAAGAATGTGTTGCAACCAATAAAAAATGCACTAGTGTTGATCTCTGCCAGGTTGTTTTTATGGTCTTAAAGGGGGGTATTATGTATTTTCCAGGCACTTGGTGCCCTTTTATAGCACAATCAAGAAACTATGCTACCTTAATTTGTTGTAAAATGCTATACATATAAACAACTTAGAAGAATTATAAAAATATTATTCTTGGTCTCTTTAAGACACTCTACCTTCAGCATGTCATCCCACCAGTGTTCCTCCATGACGCCGTTTACAACAACAGGGTCAGAAGTGTTGGACTGAGAAGTAGTTTGTACGATAAGTTCAGTATGTTAACTAATGAAGATCAACACATGTCAGTCTTAACTGAATGGCATGTCCTCCAGTTTTATGGTTTTGAACAGGAGTTTAGAGAAATGGGCCTGAATATTTTTCAGTGGAAAATTATGCTATGTAAAGGATTTTGAAACTTTTTACCATAAGGTTGCTTTGCATTCTGGGGAAAAAAAAAAATTAAAACTTCAGTTACTATGTACTTGATTTGCTTTGGCCTTCATTTTGTATGTTGCTCAATTAAATAAACTTTCAAGCCAAACAAAAATCCTCTCAAATCCCCACAATGCATTTTGAACTCCTCTCTTAAACCTGCTTTTAATTGAAACTACTGAAGGTTGAACACCTCATCTCTCATAGTCATGAGTAAACATGAAACAGTTCCCCTTGTTTACTCATGACTATCAGTTTCGAAATGTCTGCTGGATTTACTTGCACAAACACGTGCCGGGGCTAAATGCAATGTAAACAGAAAACAAGCGAAGGATCTTGCTGCTAACAAGGTAACCCTTGAATTCAAGGTGACAGTCCGTTGTGGATCCAAAACGCAGGCACAAGCACATAGGTCCCAGCATCCGACCCGCAAGCATGCACTGACAAGTACGTCTCTTTCCCCTTTTCCTGGCAAAAGAAAAAAAAAAATCTCTGCGCCAGTCTCTTAATGAAATGCTCAATTAGGGTCTTTAAATAGGTAATTATTCAGTACCTAATCCCTCAGCTCCTGGGCCCCTATCTCATTTAGATGACACTAACGTGGGAGGGGCAGGCGCTTGGGCCGTAGCTTCTGTCATCAAAGCCCCTTGTGGTGGCACAGGCAGCCCTGTTAATGATAAGGCACATCCAGGCAGTCAGTCAGCGGCTCCCGGTGAGGCCCGCTGACAGCATGGGAGATGGCAATGTCAGGCTTGACAGTGTCTTAATCATGTTTGTGAGTGTTCGGGGGCGGATTGCGCGAGGTGGGGCGAGATTATACGGAGGCTTCTGAGAGGGAGTCAGACGAAGGGTGGGGAAAGCTCTATTTATGACGTGTGCGAGTTCATGTACGTCTTTTTTTCCCGCAATTACCACGCTCGTTTTACATAGAAAACCGACACAGAGACAGAAAAATCACTCCTAAATGTCAAACCAAGCATGCTGCTTGATGCCGGGCGTGGACACACCAGTCCTGATTTCTGTATTCTGACATTTGTCTGAAGGTGGCATTTGATTTGAATTTTAATCTTCAAGCTGTGGCTCCAGAGATGGATTATTTATTCATTTTTTTCCCCAGCATAATAAAACGTCTTGTTCATGGAGTTACAATATACCATTCACTGTCAGAGGACCATGCTTGTTTGGTTGCTAATGTTGCGGCGGCAAGCATTAGTCTTGGTGGAACGACAAAGGGGAGAATTGTTGTGTTTGCCTTGCGGGTGAACCATTGCTTTACCCTCCACAGAGTTGCGCAAACAATCTCCCTCCCCCCACCGCCTATTTTTCTGAGAACAATAGGTTTTTTGAGCTGCAACACCTTTCAAGGACGTCCAAGGCCTAATGGAAGTTTAGCTTTTCAAATCTAATAATCCAAGCACCAACATCAAAGTATTCTGCAAACTTCTGTAAGGATCCTTTGAATATTAAAACATCTCTCAGTCCGGGTCCTCTGATAGCCTTATCGGGAAATAGATGGAGGGGCAGAAACAACACAATTTCATCTCTGTGGATTCAGCAAAAACATATCTGTGATCATATTATTTTCTCGCATTGTCCTCAGCCGGTGACACTGATAAATTTTCATGCAAAAAGCTTTGGCAAGCTGTTGGTTTGTTTTAGTTTGTTGACTCAGCGTCTTTAAAATACAGAATCAATACAGGTGACTGAGTAAATAAGAATATTATTAAAAAGTTTATTTATTTTAGTAATTCATTTCATAAAGTAAACCTCATCTCATATGGTCATTGTTGTATTCAATGCATTTATTTTTGTTAACTTATTTAAATTATTATGGCTTAAACATTATGAATTTAGAGGGAAAACAACCTTTAGAAAATTTGACCAGTTCAATAAAGTATTTTTAAGACAAATGTTCTGCTGTGGACAACACAAACATGAGGACTGCTAATTTGCCCGTTAGACACCCTCCATGAGGAGGAGTGCTGTATCCAAATGTGTTGAAAGTAAGTTGAGTGAAGAATAAAGCTATTAAAACCCAATAATCCAAATGGACTGAATGGCCTGTACTGCAGAAGCACCACAGGCTGATGGCATTCATTGCATGTCACATTTATGCAGTAATTCGTGCATACCTAACAATTGTGCCACACAGTACACCGACATGCTGTTCAGGAGCCAGGCATGTATGAGTAATAATACTCCTGCTGGAGTCTTTGCTTTATTTGTCTCAAATAATTTCTCTAAACATTGTTCTTTTATGCCACATTTAAGCTTTCCTCTGAATACTTTTGTATAAAATATGCCGCTTCATAACAAGAATCGCTTTTAAATGGTTTTGTGTGTCGAAATGTCTAGGAAAGTTGATTTTTATGGACTTTCTTAGACATATTAAACCCATATTATCAGCACAAATAAAAACTTGACACATATCACTTTAAAGGAAATTAACTTGCATACCAGTAGTTTCACGTTTTAAATTGAATTACTGTAACAAATTAACTACTCAACATTACATTTCATTTTCATTCTACATATAGGAAGGAACTTGATCTTGTATACTCACCAAGTCATATGGATGGTCACAGGGGAAGCTGGAGTCCGTCCCAACAGTGAACAGGGGGCAGAGCCAAAGTACACGACACAAATGAAGCACATAACTCTCTATGCCTGCCCAAGGCCAATTCAGAATCACAATCTAACCTAACATTTGCGTTAACAGCTCGAGAAGCTTCATGAAAACACAGGGAAAAATGGGACATCTGCACAAAGGAAAGGCCACAGTCAAGATTCAGCCAGCAACCTTCCTTCTTTCTCATCGCTACTAACCACGGTGGGGCTTTCAAAGAAAAAGACAAGGCGCGTAACATTTAGGTCTGGGAAAATTGAGTCAAATTTGCATTCAGATAATTGAAGATAAGCAGCATTTTAATTAATATAATGCCCTATGAGTGTTGCATGTAAGCCCCGGGCGCCCGTTTACATCCTTCATGTAAGCCTAAGTAGACGATTTCCATACCAAATGCTTTGGCGTGTGTACAAAAGGCTCTAAATGTCAGTAACAAACAATGCACCTCAGTGTCCAATTGTTTCAGCAGAGATAAGGAGGCATATTCTTGCTGACTTGTGTCATGTTTTGGGGCTGGGAGGTGCAAATCCCTGTGCTGCATTTTTTCAGTTATTCTCAGCAGAGCTCTGTTGCCATGTGCTGTGCCATGTCGGCAAGTGGCAGAGAGGAATGTTGTTTTGTCTGTTCGGGGGCTCCGGCTAGGAACAACCTCCCTCTCGCTGTCCTTCCTCTCGCTAATGCTCCTCTGCCTCTCGGAAGTGAGATTATTCATCCTCCCACAGACCGTTGGTGTGCTGGGGGTACATATCAAAGTGCCAGCAGCATGTGGCGTAAAAGGCTATGCGTGCTTGTGCTCTATCCATGCAAATGAATGCCCGAGTCCATGTTTCTTAGCGCGTCTGTGTAGGAGTTGTGCATTTTTTATTTTAAAGAGGCATGTACTTCTTCGTATGTGACCCTGATCCTCAGCGTGAGATTTTAAAGATGGAAGGAATTTGGTTTAATGTTAAAGTTTTACTCATTCGTTGTCATTATTCCTCGCTAAGTTATTCACAACCCTTGAAAGCTTTCAGATTTTGCCACAATGACAAGTTTAATTGGATTTAATTGGAGTTTTATCTGCTAGACAAACACAAAGCTGTGCATACTTGGAAGATTAAGGAAATTCCTCTTGAGTCTCAGACTTGGATTAAATGTGATGGAACAAAACGTCACAAGATCTGGACTTTGACTAGGCCTTTGAGTTAAACCATCCAATTTATTCACAAGGTATTTTTAGTACCACTGTTGCTGTCGATGGCCGAACCTCTAGCTTCTCAGTCACCACTATGTTTTATCATTGGGATGCTGGGTTCACAATATTAGACTTTCTATTTCACGCAGTGTCGCGTGACAAAATATGAACAAAAATTCAATACGTGCACAAGGAGCAGCAGCTTTTCCTCGTCTTTTCCCGTTTTATTCCTCTTGCATTCCCCTCCCTTGGAGGTTGCAGGTATCAGCGAAGTGTGAAAATGCTGGCAGTGGCTGCCACACAACAATGCATCCTCCTCCCCTCATCTGTCCACAGCTCCTCCTCCTCCCTCTTTGCTCGCCACCTCTGGCTCGTTGCACTTCTTATCCATTTTATTTCCAGCCCTCATCTCCACCCTTTTTCCCCTTCCCTCTCGCGCCCTACCCCTCTCAGCTTCATAATATGTAACATGATTTAGCCCTTCCCTGTTCATGCGGCGTAAATTTAATCCCAGCCATTCTAGGTTGGCTGCGGCTGCTGGTTTCCCCCCTTTTTTTCTCATTTCTTCCCTCCTATCCCGACACACTCCCTGCTCCCCGACACAATAGACTCCTCGAGATTCAGCCTGTTTGCATGATAACACGTTCGTTCCTCACACCAATCGCTGATTCACAAGGTCAAGCACAACCCAAGTGGCACACGCTCGTCCTATAGAAGCCTCCCACGCCGTGACAAAACAAACGAAGCAGAAGAGAAAGGCATCCCAAAAATATAAATGAATAGTTTTCAACGTCTGAGTGAGCTCTGTGGCAGTTTTTATCTGCTGCCCATTGGAAAGGCATTAGAGGCATCCATTAGCAGCCGACGGGAAGCGTGTTTACCAGTGTCAACAAGGTCAGAGGAGGTGATCCAAACATGAAGACAGAGATAAAATAGGGCTGCTCTAAGTTTCCTCGTGTCCCCACAGATTGCCCAGTTAGCTCCATTCACCTTGCGTTGTGCTTTTGATATTGTTGGGATGCGTTTAAAGGGAGTGGCACAGGGGGGATTATCAGTCACCTTATCACACGGTCAGGGTCTTGCACCGTGGGCACGATCCATCTGAATCTAGCAGCTGGCTGGTGGAGTAAGCAGCTGAGGTAGAAAGATGAGGGAAAAGAAGAAAAGAGATGGCAAGATGGATCAGTCAGAGAGGAAATCCAAGGAGAGGATGTTGGAGACAAAGATTTTGTCGCCAGACTAAAGTCAAGGTCTGCGTAGGTGGTCTGAACATACCACTCCAACAGGGCAGCAGTTTTCAAATCATGAACACACCGTCCTTGACTTGAGCTTTTCATCTAAAATATTAACTCTGCTGAGATTTTGTCTTGATATGCGTAGACGGCGGTCTTTAGTCAGAGTCTTCAGAAGCTGACATCAGGATGATGTTCATGTTCTCTTTGGGACGGCTGATGATTTACCTCCTGCTGCACAGAATTTAAATTGTGAATTTTCTTTAAACCCTATAGGGTCAAAATTATACAAATGTATACATACAGCTCTGCTCAAAGCAAATTCTTCTTCCTCTTTTCCTTTATTTGCTTTCTTTTTTCTCTTTTTCCTTTGTGTTTACATCTTTCCTTGTCCTTTTCTTTCTTGTATATTGTATACACTAAAAGAAAAACCTACATTTTTAAATTGCATTTGTTTTCTTTTAACATTTTAGAGTTTGCACCCATTTATGCTACAACATGATGTACTGACACCACAGCCAGCTGAAGGAGTTGGGCACCTCTGGGTGACAGAAATGTCACGCAAGCGGTCAAGCTTGGTAGTGGCACTACCAAGATGGAAAGAGTAACTTTTTAACTTCATTTTCGTGACAGAGCTCGATGCTTGAAAGTTTAACTTTGTGTTCCACCTGGACAATGATTCTGAACACAACATAAAGCTTCAGGTCTTCTGAAACCTGCAACTTTATTCCTGTTGGAAATGTGTGGAATAATCTGAATGATCGTCCAAGCACATTTATTAGAACCTTACAGATTCTACTAAAAGCATGTTATTTCTCTCCAGCTTGCTCAGCGACATTTACCATAATGTTAGTGAAGTTATATGTACATATTTAAGGCTCTGTATGGTTTTGATCTTGTTTGGATTTTAGGTTGAGATTTCAGGTGAAATGCTATTGAAGCAGTGTTACGTTTTCACCCTAAAACAGACGAGTTTAACTGTTTGTGGAAGAAAAATGGGCTCAACATTATCATTGGATCAATTACAGCTTTCACACACTGTAACAACAGAACTTAATTGTATTTCTGCCACAACATTACACATTTCAACGGATTTCCTGATAGAAAAATGGAAGCCATTTGGAAATCTGATAGTAATTTACCACATGACACATGAGCGAGATGGGACCGTGATAGCTCCCATCCTATCGTCGCAGCAGGTGCTTTTAAAGCAATTATTAGGCAGACAAATGCCACCAGACCCAATTAGCTTCCTGCTGCGTGCTTCACGTCGATGGATCCGTTCACAGCAAAGCAACATATAACCACACTAGGAAAACAGGAGCAGCATCGGGAGCACTTTTTCCGCCTGAGGCTTAAATTTATTTTCTTTCTCAAACAGAAAGTATTGCAGCGACGCCCCCGAAAGACCCTGAGAGGCCTGCTTCAGGAAGGTCAAGGGAGGCAATGGGGGGGCAAGAGGTTGGTGAGGGAGTTGAGTAAATAAGTCAACACAGCAAATAAACTACTCTGATGTGCGGTTGTCAGGGTCTTTCATGTGGAGGATACACTGGAGGGCATTGCTTAGCCTAGCTTTAGGGATGTTATTACACATGCCGGCTGATCAAGAGCGATGTGTGAGAAACGGCCTTGTCACTCCGTCTTAAATCACATCAACGCGGGCGGAGGAAGAAATGAAAATACAGGAAAAATCTACAACGAAACAGCAGGGAGCAAAGGAATGAAGCTCATAAAGGAAAGAAAATAAAAGTTGACACAGTGCTTAGGGAAAAAAGGACCAGATACAGTTTTAAAATAGCTCTGTCATCAGAAAACGACACTAATGTAACAAAAATGAATATAAAAGGTATTAAAAGGTTGTAAGTGAACATAGATCTCTGAAGGCTTGCTCTGCTTTCAGTTTTTTGAAATGGGGTTCGGTGAAACTATTAGATTTCAGTATCTTATTTGTAGTAAGAGAGCAGTTTAAGCAAAGCCAGTTTGCAGAAATGTGTGTGATACAGACAGTTTGTAACAACTCTCTGTGTGCAGCAATAAGAAAGGGAGGGGCGGTAAAGCTTTTACTCTGTGATCTATACAGTCACTCCGGAATTTTCTCTGGCTTCTCTTCAGGAAGGATGTGAAACCGTGAAAACAACATGATGGAAAATGTTTGGCACAAATCTCTTATTTGGAAAATAGTCATTTATTTATCTAATTTGAGGTTGAGCTGAGGATATCTTAAGAGTCCATATAAGGTACCAAGTTTGATAACCAAAATCCATCCATCATACCAGAAATCCAGGCATGTAGATGTATCTCTACATATCTAATACTGAAATCTACATCTCACCCAGATTCTCTTTAGGATTCAGTTTAGATGAGTTGGTCATAGTACTTAGTATATTAATATGTCTCCATCAGTAAGCCAACTTAAAAAGACCCTTTGCAGCTTTGCTCCCTCAATCCTGCATATGACCTTATAAGAAAAAAGGGAAATCAGAGTGTGGAATGTAATTATTGCATTCTTTAACTTCTGAAGTCTTTAGGAAATGAAAAAACGTCCAGCCTCACAAAAGTGATTTTGCTGTGCCTGGCTGGGCGTGATACTGATTATAACGCACTGCAGTGCCGCTCGCTTTCTGTTTCCTTTTATTTGTGCCTTTTCTCTCTTTGCTTCTGTTTGGGCTAATTACAGAGGATTTGGCCTTAATAGATTTGGTGGTATTTTTGCTGCTGTTTAGGTTGTGCGTTAGGACAACATGCTCAACTGCGTTTCCTTTAAGATCGATTTGGTTTGTGCATAAGAGTCTAAAACAAAAAAAGCCCTGCCCCATTTATGAATCACCTTTAGCTCCACTGCATAGAGTTTCTCAGCTCGGACAAAGGAGCAGTATAAAGTTGTACTGCTGAAAATGTAACACATGACATCACTACTGGAGTGTTTCAATTGCTTGGCTTTATATCAGGTCCTCTCTACTACTATCGCATGTGAGCAAACAGACAAACATATTAGCTTCGAAGCTGACGTTATGAACTCACTGCTTCGGGACCCTCATAACTATTCACCCTGCGTTTATCCCTACAATAAGTTTATTGCTGTATGGCTGCAATATGAGATAAATATAACTGATTCTTTTGTTCTTTTTCTTACTTTCTCTGTAATATTGCTCGTCTAAAAAAAAAGCAGAATACCAAACCAGCAGACTGAAATTAGAACGCCGGCCAGCCTTTATGTGGAGTATAAACACGCCACCCCCATTCTTTTTCACATTTATGATAAGAATCACTGGGAAGGAGAGAGTCGACAGTTCAACATCTTCTTTCTTTTTCTCCCCCCACCTCCTCTTTTTCTAATTAACATGGTGCATGTTGTCAGGCTTTGTTTAATAATGCATGATTGCTATCAGCACCGAAATCCTTTGACTGTGGCACCAGTGAATGGGAACACAACAATACCACCAGGGGCTCAGGAAGAAGGACGAGATTGTTTATTTTTTTTCTTCTTTTTTTCTAATGTAATAAATCTTCAATGGAAAGCATCAGAGTCACCGAGTATATGAACGTGAACGTGTTGCATCCAATGTTCAGCGGTGAAAAACTGAAGGCACCTCAGTAGGACTTGTACCCTGAAAAAAAGTTTCTAATTCTGAACCAGAGCCAGTTCTTTCTGCTTCCAGAGTCAAAGCACCGACTCTGACAATGAAACCAGGATGCCGTCATACGCTGATGGAAACACACTACAAATTAAACTCCTACTATTGCCACTCCCTATCCTTATCTTTAAAGTTACTTATTTCACAAACAAAATCTTCAGAATATCTTATTCGGATTGTATATGAGCAATGAACTGGAAGGAACTAGAGAGACTGTGTATCAGAAAACTAATGTCGTGATTGCATCATCAATTACCAATGTCCATTGTCAATAAAGTTGGGTCTATTACTTCAGTTAATGTACAAATGAATGAATAAATAAATCATGACTTTTAACATATAACTCTTAGGTTTAACCCTGGGCCAATGTGTATTTGGTTGTCAAATCACTTGTAATGTGAGAAATGGAGTTCCAGAGGCTGTCTGATGGATTCATAAAGCAGGCAAACTTGAACACAAATATGCTGAAGTTTGAAAAAAAGGAACATATTGCTCCGCTTGAGCTGTGGATAATTTCATTGGTAGTGTTGACGTTCACTAGATGCAACATGCACTTGGAGGTGTGTGTTGACCTTCATCGTTCTTTGCTTCAAAAATCATCCAGGTAGATCAGTATTCTCCTCCTGGACTCCTTCTTCTGTTTGGAGGTTTCTGAGGCACATGCCACAGGCCTTCCTGAAGGCTCGATACATCTCTTAGTCGAAGAAGATCTTCATACCTTCTGGAAAGGGCTGAAAAGTGCCACTGGGTTGAAGGATGTCTGTATTTCCCTCTAGCCTGGTGTGGCCACTAAGGACCACATCAGGCTGAATTGCTTACTGCAGTTTTAAAGGCAGCGTTGGGTATTTTACAACCCGCATCTGTTGTTTCTTTTTTTAAAATCCCGATTGACATGGTGTGAGTAATTCAGAATCACCTGTTCATAGTTGTTATTGAACTAGTTAGCATCAGTCCCGGTTCTTGATTGAAGATACTTTTGGTGGAGGAATGTTTCACTTGGAATAACTGAAGGAAAAAGTCTCACTTGGACCTGCTCACCCATGTATCTTTATTTAAAAAGGTGCAAATTATTCCACAAGCATGATTCCATATTTAGGCTACATTCATTTGACAAGCTGCTAGCTTTCTGGCTGGTGTCTTATCACACCTTAGCACATTATGAAGGAAAGTGCCCGAAAGCATTAACAGCAAACCAGCACCAGTCCTCGCAGCTATGATTTTTGTGTGATAGTGTCTGTGGGTAGAGATTCTCCTCATATTTTCTCACATGGCACAGCCTTTTAGCTGTCTCCCTGCTTGTTACACAACACGCAGATGGTTGAGTTAGCCTCCATCAGCGAGTTTGCGTGTGTGCGTGTGGTATTGGGAGTGTGTGCCGAGTGCTGCGAATTCTAACCTAATGTCATGTTGTTCTGTAGATTCACACTTCATCAATTAAATCAAAGGCAATCACTTAGCTTTGGAGGAGCAGAGCAGTGAAACAATAACCCAAGGACAGGGACAGCTGCAGTGTAGATGGATCGGACTGCAACTTTGTCCGCTCTGACTGTTCAGGAGGGGGTTTATTACTGTTGATTTAAATCCAGTTCACACAGCTGTGAAAAGTCATCCCAGTGTTTCTCAGAAGTGTTTACATAAAATGCTTTGTGTATTCACAGCTCTTTTTTTTCACATTGTAACAAAGTTTTATTGTTTTATAGATTTTACTTGGGAAAAAAAGAAAAGCACACATAGTTTGACAATTTGTTAGGGCCCTGAACTCATTGAACACTCCATCCAAACTGCTGTAGGGTTGCAACATTAATCAGACAGATAAGGACCACAAAGGAGGAGGGAAGACCTGAAGTAAAAAAGGTCAAAAGGTCAAAATTCCTTCCTGCTGTACACAGACCGCTCGCTCTGTTTCAATACCAGGAGTATCAAGGTCCAGTCCTTCAGTGCCAGTGTGCTGTAACTTTTGGATGTGATCCAAGTCCAACACATCTGAATCAAGTGACTGAACTACCTCCTCATGCAGCCAAGTTCTACAGCATCTTGTTGTTGGCCTAACAGTTGCAGGACATTGGAGAGAACTTGAGGACTGGAGTTTGACACCTGTGCCACACGCCGCTGCAGTACAAGACACTCCTGGAAGAAGGCATGCTAAGAAACTGTGGTGAAGTTAAATGTTCAAGAAGGGTATTGACCTGAAATATCATAGCTGCAACAGAATGACTTAGATCCAACTCAATGTGTGCAACATTTAGATGCGTTTTTGGTCCAACACCTGAATCAAATGGTTAAACCGCCTCCTCAGCAGCCAGTTAAGTTCTACAGGGTCCTAATTATTTGATACAAGTGTGTTTCAACTCATCTAAAAGTTGCAAAACAGCTCGTAGAAGGGCCAAATCCAATCAAAATAAGATAAATGGCCGCACAATGATACGATATTTATCTTATGTAAAATTTGCAAAGTTTGTGTTTTTAATGTGCGAAACCTTGAAAACCCTCAAGGGGTGTGAAAACTTTTGGAAGACGCGATAGGTACACAGAGATATTAGCGATTGTGTGCTGTTTACAGCATGAGTGAAAGCAGAGATTGCATTTTATAGATTCCCTTCGTTGTTGGCCCCTCACCACACACACATACAGATTCTCACTGCTCAGCTTCCAAATCTCACGCAAGTAGCCGAATCTGTCCTCCGCCCAGCCCCTCTCCTCCAAACACAAACACAAATCGACTGTGACAGGTGCACTATCTCCCAGTCATTCCGCCATTTACAGCCCACAGGAGTGAAGGAGGGAAAACCTGAAGTGGGAGAGAGAATGATTGGAAACCGGGAAATTAGGCACTTTGTCATCATGGTGCGTGGGGATTTGGCTTCAGCCTGTTTATGTCTCCCTCTCTTACGGTGGTCAGATCTGCCGATATGCAGCCAGCCATCTCAATACCATCGCAAAACTTTTTTGAAGATGTGATGCAGGCTCCCTGGCAGCAACAGCTGAAACAACACCTTCTTATAAGAACAACAACGCAGGCGGGCTCCGCAGTTACTAACCCCCTCTCAGCCACCCCCGCGACTACAGTGTGACGCTCAGATTAGCCGGGAGCCGTGTTATGAGCTGAAGCCTACCACAAAGCATCCATCACTGAGGATCAAGTTCAGGCTTAAGCAAATGGATGACAAGGGATAGGAGGCAGGCGGCAGCTAATACCAGTTCACTGTATCGCATTGATTTTCCCTGCCGCACAGCGCCCCGTCGATAACAGGCTGCAACATGAAAGGAAAACGGCCCGGCCACTCTGTCTTAAAGATTTTATTTGGTGTTTGTGTTGCTGCGGATGAAAGGGAAAATCTCTGAGTTTGTGTGTGTGTGTGGGAATTAGAGCTAATAAAGCGTGTTATTTAAGGGGAAATATGATGTGAAAGAAGCTACGATTTGCTGCAGAGTAACTTAATATAATTAAAAAAGCATTAATGTCTCGTTTCTGTAATTTCTGGTAAATATTTAGATTGGAGATGATTTTTCAGGCTATTATTTATTAGCAGCCGAGTTCCCTCTGTGATCTAAATGCTCTTTAATTATGCAGCTTGTTTGATTGGCGCTCGTGACCTAAGCTGTGAAGACAAAAATCAAGTCGACTCGCCCTTTTATCTGTGGGATTTTTCCCTTCGCTTGCTCTCGCTATCTCGGTCTCTCATGCACATATGCATCCGTGTGAAGTGACTATTCCATTTAGAGAACTGTCAGAATATACCCTGTGAGCACATCAGGCTGTTCCTATCCTCTGTCAGCTCCAGCCGAGGCTGTGTGGGGGT
Source organism: Poeciliopsis prolifica (assembly GCF_027474105.1). Classification (NCBI taxonomy): domain Eukaryota; kingdom Metazoa; phylum Chordata; class Actinopteri; order Cyprinodontiformes; family Poeciliidae; genus Poeciliopsis; species Poeciliopsis prolifica. Next base: position 4,835,857 of record NW_026562407.1, on the reverse strand, counting down.
ATGTCAGAAATGTGCAGGGATAGATAAAACCCGTGGAGCCAAACAGCTTTGTTTCATTCATTCTCTCTCTCTCCCTCTTCTCTTCCCTCCCTTCTCCATCTTCGTCCTCCGTCCTCCCCTTCCCTCGCCTTGTGCAGGCTGTGAATACCCTGCATCTGAGAAATCAGACCAGACTGACTCACAGGGCTCTGTGAGCCAGTGCCACTGAGGCTGCCAAAGCATGCTGGTGCCAAGCTGTCCCACCATGCACAGAGCCAGACCCACGCTGCTGCTGCTGCCGCTGCTGCTGCTGATCCAGGGTCTGCTCCTCCACCTCGCCGACGCTCAAAGTAAGTGGACCGTACGTTTTGACTCGTGGGATTGGGGGGGGGCAAAGGAGTCATCCTGCTGAGTCGAAGACAGGTTTGGATGTTGTTTTCAAATGTCCTCAAACACAAAAAAATGATTGAAGCACAATGTGAACACCAAACATGTACAACTTTTTTCTTAAAACTTAAAACAGACACTGAAACAGTATTACAGGGAAGAAACTTTGAGATCTTACGACTTCCAAAGAAACATTAAATTCATTTAAGGTTTGGTTATTTCCATTGAAAGCACTCACGCCCCTTCAAACCATGGTCATGTGTCCCATGATGTTAAAAATAAAACAGGTTTCAAGACTTCTTTTTCAGCTCAGGTTCATTTGAGTTCACTGATCCTCACTGAGTTGCTCCTACACCTTGACTGGACTCTGCAATCTGTAAATATGGCTAATTGATCATGATTTGTACTGGAACAGGCCGGTCTACATGGTTTGCCAGTGAGCAACAGAGCAGAACCAAAGCAATGAAGCCAGATCAGTTATCTCTGGAACTCATAGTCCACACTGTCAAAGCACAAGGGATAGAAAGAAAACCTCCAGCAGCACGGGACATCCCAAAATGTGCTGCAGGGCCCATTATTCTGAAATGCTGCAGGGACTGGGTGACGAGTCTGTGACTAGATGGTGAGATGGCAACCATCAGATATAGGAAAATCACAAATGAGTCACTTTGTTTAAGTCTTCAAGCATCCTTGAATTTGCCAAAAAGAAAAAAAAAACTGCACCAAGGAAACAAACAAGGACACATACACCTTCATTTGTTGTTGCTTTTAAACATTGAAAACATTTCTACTACTTCTCCATGAACAAACATTGACAGAACGATTATAAATGTTATAAAACAGCACTTAAACGTCTTTAGGTATGGCAGATTAATTGTTTTTATAAGTTTAAAATGGTTTTTAATGCTGACGATGCTGTACATTTCACTAAGCAGATTTAACAATTCCTCAGCCAGGATCAGGTTGATTCTTATTGGCAGAACCGGGCGTAAGAGTCAGAAAATGACTTATGTATTTATGAAGAAATTCATGGTTTTTCACAGAAAATGTAATTGATAAGGAAGTGAAATGGAAAATACAGATACAAAATTTTTAAAAAGACAAGTACATTAAAATTCAGAGTCATTACATAGAAGAGTATGCAACCTATTTCTTTCATCTTTTGGACTCAAAGGTGTTTTAAACAAGCAATACCTTTCAGAGACAGAGTTACACTCCAAGATAAAAAGAAATCTGACAGGGAAGTTAGTTAAATAATTGACCAAAAAACTGGTGTCATAAAAGACATAGGAGGAAAAACTACCACAGTTCCTTAAAATTTAGACAAAAAAAGCAAAATATGCTTAAACACATGACTTGTGGCAGTTTTCAAGTTAAAGGTATTTATTGTGCAGAATATTACACCTTTTTGTTTTTTAACTTCATAGAGAGCAACATTGCAAACAGTGAAATTGTTACTTGAATGACTCGATTTGAAAAAAATCCCTGAGGCAAAATCTCCCCAATGCTTCATTTATGTCCTCTAGAGTTACTGCATCTGTTTTACACACTCGTGATTTATAGCAACAGTAATTGCCGTTGTGCAACGTCCTTCTGTTTACATTACATGTGAAGGAGAGAGACCAGGGTGGTGATGAGCAGCACATTTTAGAAAAAGATCACAAATGTCAAAGGTCTGGGATCACAACAAATAAAACAGAAGCAAATGTACCCTGTACTGAATTAGCATCATATCTGTGGAGCAGGAGGTTGGAGCATTGTCCTGGCTAATCAAGGACAAACTGGATTATTCATAGAAACTCACAAACATCAAGTGATGAAATGAAATATTCTGTAACACAAACAGGGATCTTTCAACCATCTTAACTTAGCTCTTTCTCATATTCGAGAAAGCTAAGTTCTGCTGATAAGTTCTTTTAAAGAATTTCCAACTGGGCAGACTTTCATATCTCAAGCTGTGAATACCTGACGTTAAAGGAGAAACAAAGAGGGTGATTGTCCATGTTTTCTAATACAAGTAGACAGACATTATTACTCTGTGCAAATAAAACTCTGGTCTGAGGAAGACTTTCTTTCAGTGGCAATGCGTTGAAAGGACTTTAAACTATGAGGGTAAGAAAACACAGTTGAAATGGTTTACAACCAAGTTCTTTCACACCAAATGTATTTTCAACCATTTCAACAGCTGAAATGATTTGCAACCCATTTATATAATTAGCAATCCCTATTACAAAATTAATGTTCAAAATTAAGTTCAGACATTAAAAAAAAGTTTCATTTACAGGATGGTAATAGGTATTATTGGAAAGTTGTAAAAATGAAATTTTTAAATATAAATTTTATATCATCCTTGGTCTAGCTTACACTGTATGCCTAGTAGTTCTCATTAAATGTGCTTTAAACAACAACAATAACAAAAAAAAAAAAAACATTAGTATTTTCCACTGACCAAACTGCTCTTCTCACTGGAGCTCAAAATATGTTTCTGTCCTTATTTTCTAATACCCCCATTTATTTTTTCTGCGTCTTTTTTGTTCAGCCTGTGCCAAGAATATCACAATGAGAAATCTTCTGAATTGAGTTACTCGACATCAGACATCTGCTCAGTGATGTGTGACAACAGTTTTCAAACCTCATTGAGCTTTGGTCCTACACCAAAGATTCCTCCCCCTCCACCACCATCACCTCCTCATCCTCCTTCTCTTTCTTTTAACAGGAAGATCCATGAATCATTAGCTCCACAGTGAGATGAATAAAAATTGTATTGCTCCCTTTTGGACTGACTGAAATCCCCCCTCGGTTCAGCCGAATGTCTCTGACTGACTGAAGGGATCATTCACCCAAGGTCATATACAACGGAGCCACGCAAAGTGAAATTGATGGGCGAAATTTTAAACTTTGTGCTTGAGAAATGTTCCCTGCAATCTCTTCAAATGGCCTTTATTTTTCTTCTTCCCTTTCCAACCGCTACATATGTCTCTCAGCAGGAGAGGAAAAGCAGTGTTACAGCGTATTCCTCTTTTTATGTACTGCTTTCTGGATTTATAGGCATGGTTTCATTTATGGGAACTTTTCAAACAGGGCATTATATACTATATTGTCAAAACTATTCACTAACCTATCTAGATAATTGTATCAAGGTGTTCCAAGCACTTTCTTGGACACAAGTGTATAAAATAGAAGATGTAGGAATGCAAAAAAAAATTGTTGTTAGGAGCTCAATGAATTCCAATGTGGTACCAATTGTAAAATACCTCCAGTCATGGAATTTCGTAACACCAAATTTGCAGGAAATAAAAATGGCAGCAACTTGGCTACAAAGTGTGGTAGGCTTGTAGGATCATAGCATGGGGCTGCAGGATCCTGAGCTTGGATAATCACAAACTTTCTGCAGATTCAGTGGGTACAGACCTTTGTGACCTTCATGTTGGCTCGGGAACATCGCCGAGAGCTTTATGGAATGGGATTTTATGGCACTGCAACTGCATCTAAGCCACACGAGTATAAGACATGTCGCCACTGGACTCTAGAGTAGTTTCGGGAGTGATGAATAATCTCTCAGCTTCTCTGCCTGGGTTTGGTAGTTATGAGGAGAATAACCTTTTTCAAACATTTTGAGGACATCCTCTCTCTGTCATGATATGTGTCTGAACACAACACAAGGTCCATAAAGACATCAATGAACAAGCTTGGTATGAAGGAACTTGACTTTCCTCTCCAAACTATCTGAACACCTTTGAGATGACTTGGAGTGTGAACTCTGAGCAAGATCTTTTTGCCCAACACCATCAGGCTTCTGGAAAACCTTCCCAAAAGAGTAAAAGCTGCCACAGCTGCTAAGGCCTGTCTGACATCATATTAAACTCAATGGATTAGGAATGTGAGGTAACTCATGCCTGTGCGTGAAGGCAAATAAGCAATAACCCTCGACAATATAATGCATGTTACAGAGGAAGTTATCGGAAACGTTCATGTTCCGAAGAATAGTTTAAACTGAAATAACAGCTGTCACCATTCAGACATTCCTCCACTCCATTTGAGCCCAACTGTAACAGAGCGCTGCACAACTGTAATAGGTGACACCTCCACAACCCCTGTTTGTCCCCCCAAAAAAAGAAAACTCGTGGCTAGTTTCCTTCCTCTAGCTGTCTGATTGCCTGCAGCTGCCATTACCCTGACACTCTACTTTAAACAGCTGTGCTGGGCCATCGTTTCCAAGCCAAAACAAACGTCACATGAGGAGAGTCGTGGCAGCGGCTGTCTGTGACTGAAAGAGTGTCTGGGAGTTGGGCAAGGGGGGGGGTTCATCAGGGTGAGGTGTGGAATACGTCTGGCAGTACAAAAAAACGGGTTTTAATCTTTGTTGCCATGCTGCCTGAATGCTCAGGTTTTTCAGATCCCCTTCATTGTTTTTCTTCCTAATCGCTCTCTTGTCAGTTTTCTCATTTCTTTTTTCTTCCCCTACCCGCTTCTTTGTTTTTCTCCTCCGTTTTCTGCTCGGCTGCTTTGGATGCTCTGCACCAGCCCCCGTTGAGCAGCTCACAGGAGCATTCATTTCCTCAGCTGTTCCGCTGCATAACCATATCCAGCCCAGACGAGTTCAGACTTTTTTTCTTTTGTAGGAAGGACCTCGATTCACTAAAATTTAACGGCGTGCCTGAAGAGAAAACGGTGCTGTGTGTCCGAACCAGGTCCATGTGGGTGTGAGTAACCCTGGAGGCTGAGTCTGCCCGCTCAACAGATGGCACGATCATCAGCAATTCTCATCTTTCTGCTCTATTTTAAAAGAGGGTGGCATAAGACCGACTCAGTGAACATTTTAGTGATGAGTCTTACCATTTCTTGCAAAAGTATTCCAACTTGGAACTTTTTTTTTCCAAATATTTCACCGTTACAGACATAAGCTTCAATATATCTTTTAAGGTTTTTTCTGGTGCACCAAAGGAAAAAGAAAAGTTATTATCATTTTCAAAAAGTGTATTCAGTCAAGAGTTTAGAGGTTTGTTGAAGGACAAATGTGAACAATCATTGTAGCCCAAGTAACACAGCAGACAAATAAGCTTTACTCCGTAAGGTTATACAGCAATACCCAAAGTTTTGATTGATGTTCAACTCATCATCTGAATGCAGAACAAGCTTGGCTCAACTGAGAACCTACCAAGCTCAGGTGAGGAAATCTGTGGACTGTACTACTCTTCGAAGTTGGTCACTTCACAAACCTGATCTTTCAGGAAGAGTGGGAAGAAGACAGAAATGGTTGAAATGAACAAATCAGTTTACCTAAATCCGTGGAAGAGCCTCATCAAACACATGGAAGACAATTATGTGGTCGGAGGATAAATAAATTGACCTATTTAACTTATATTAGTATAAAAAAAATATTGAAACATGATTTTTTTTTCTCTTCCACTTCACAAGCATCCTCCACTTTTTGTCTTTATGAAATAAAGACCTAAATAAGACTTTTACATTTGTTTGTAAAATCAGTGACAGATTTGGAATCCAGTGAATTGATCATTACAAACCAAACATTTCTGGAAGGTTATTTTGATCTGCTTTCCCTCTGCGGCCATTTCTCTATTGCTCTCCACCCTTTTTTGTTTCCCTTTACAATTCTTCTCCTTCTTCTAACCCCCCAGTTGTGGCATTTTTAATTTGTGTGGCAAATTGGGCTTGGCGATGGTATGAAACAGGGCCATATTTGTCTCTGGTGGGCTGAGAGGAGCAAGCACGAGAGAGGCAGCATATAATTTATACCTTTCACTGTGAGGCGATGCCAGAAGAAACCATCTGAGATGACAGTGGAGGTATTGAACAATAATAAAGGTGTCAAACGTGGGCCTAATAGCGTTTTAATTGATTACTCACTTTGCTGGTGGATGGCATGGTGAGTCACAGTGAGGCAGCATGATTCCCTTTAACACGTCAAATGAGTATTGACAGACTCTCCCAGCCTCTCAACATGAAGATGTTAACATCCGCAGCCTGTCTCTGCCTCTGTCAGTCTCTTTCATGGACAAACCAGAGCAGAACAAGCACACCCAACATCCACACCCGCTTAGTGTATTAGCAAGCGCTGCTTTAGAGCCAGCAATCAAAGGTGGGCCACATGGGATAAAATCAGAATCACCTATTGATGTTCTCTTGATGCGCCGCAGGGTGCAAAAGGCAGAACAGAGAAGTGTGACAGCAGAATTATTTGCATGTTAAAGCCCCAATGAGGAATTAAGACAAATCTGTCTCTATAGTATGTTAGTGCATCGTTCTTTCATAATTGGATACTCATACTTCTCTCTTTTTTGGGCGAAGGGGGACTTGTAGGCGTGACAAACCAATTAGTCATATACTCTGCATTGAAGCTGCATTGGAAGATACAATGCAGTAGTTTCAATACAGTCTAGGGAAAAACTTAGTGATATATTAAATCGGTTGATTTTATCATAATTTGCTGAAAAAGAAAGGGTTTTAGCTTTTTACTGCTGTGGAATCCACAAATGTGTGTTAACACAAAGTCAAAACATACAGACATCAGCAATGACCTTGAAGGAGCAATTCAGTCAAAATCTAGACATTACTTTTTGGAAAGCAGTGCTGAAGAAACATGCACTCTCATAAACTTCCTTGAAATAATCCAGGTGGGAGGAAAAATCCGTCAAATAATATAAACCTCTTTTAATTACTTGTGCTGAAGGTGTTTCTGCAAGCCATTAAATATTGGGATTTTCTCACATTTTTTCCCAAATGTGAATGTTAAACCACATTTCACAAGCATCCAAGACCGAATGAGAGCTTGCTTGTTGAGTGACACTGCAACAGCAGTCAGCAATAATGAATATTTAATGTTTTGTTTTCTTTGTTGTGTTTGAGAAAAATAATAGCAAAAACATTCAAAAATACAATTTTCTAGCCAGTAGATGGCCAAAAGATCATATTAAAGTTTATTCAGTTGTGACTGTTTTTTCAAATTAACGTTGCTTGCTTTTTTGTGTCAAGAATGAAATTTTTTTTTCACCACATGGTCCAAAAGTAAAGCAATACAGGTTTGTGGTAAATCTCCACAGACAGGTAAAAAAATAAATAAATAAATAAATTGCTCCATTTTTGTCATTTGTACTGTATATGTTAACCAATGCTCTGATCATTTTGTCAACTTTTTTTTTTTTTTTTTTAAAGATTCAAAATCTCCATATCAGGTATAGATCTTAAGACCACTTACTGTATCAACACAAGAAATTATTTCCTCTCTGTGTGAGCAGAGTCATATGAAAAGCAATGAACCTACTCCAGTACTAACATGTATAAACTGCCAAAGTCCTAATCATTGCCTCTGCACATACACTCACTAAACAAATTCACCTTGTAGCATGTCCAAAGGCTAATGATACTCTATTCCCCAGATTACATCGGGTTATAATATGTGTGTTTTATGCATGCCCGACCTAATATGAATTATTGTAAAATAGTCTTGTATTTGCATATAGGCTCCCGGGCTGTACTAAAATTAACATTTTTACAACAGCTTAAATTAAATCCCTATGCTTAATTTGCCTGCATGCTAATTTGAATTAAATCGAGTCTATTCCATTTGCTCTTCCACTCGTACCCACACGATCATGTACGAACGCACAGTATGTACTCTGAAGAGCTGCATCCTGCGATTCTCCCTCCCTCCTGCTTACACACACGCACACACACCGCCTGCCACACATTACACCAGAAACACACAAAACACACCAAACGTTACATGTTCGTGGTCTCATATTAAATGACATTAAAAGCGAGAGGGGAACAGGACTCGAGGTTGGATCCAACTTTTAAATCACCACAATTCCTCAAGTCTGCCGCCCTCGTTCATCATCCTGCCGGACACTGCTCAAGTGGAAATCTCATTGTTGGCTCCACTCGTTCATTTCAAAACGTGTCCTGGTACAGTATATCTTTGAGAACGTGCATCGATATCTGCAAGGGGAGAGCATACATCAAAAATACATGTGGTGAAAAGACCTTTGCCACTTGTGTCTTGGAGAGCACGAGGGCTAAATTACCACCTAGTTGGTTGGGTGAAGACTGAGTCTAAGATAAAAACATGTTATCAGGGGTTTGCAAGACTCCACTTACTTGCAGATTGAACTAAATGAGAAAGAACTCATTATCATTTTGCCTGCTGTAAATTCCTGCACCAACTGCTTGTCAACAATGTGCTGTGCAATTACGTCTAAAGGTTGTATTAGCCCCATTATTAACTCAATGAATGCCGACTTCTCCGGCAACTGTGCCCAAGTGTATTATTTAAGGCCATTAGCCCGCACATGTGGATTGTGGTCATTTTCTTTCACATCGGTACAAAAAAAATACACAAAAGCCAAGCAATTTTCATCACACCCCTGACCTTCCCACTCAAGAAAAACAAATAATCACATACGACAGAGGCATCTTGTTCAGGGCCCACATGAAGATAATTAAATGTTCGCCCTCATTTACGTTTTTTTTGCCAGTTATTTCACTTAAGAAATAACTGGCTTGAAAACGATGGAATCATTTATCTGTGTTGTAGCATTCACTTTTCAGTGTGGTAATATTGACAAAGTAAAAGTGCTTGAATCGAATTTGCGAATCAATTTTGGTGGTCATCAACAAAACTCAAAAATGCCCTTTTCAAAAGCCATGATCCTCAAGATGTTTCCTCCCGTAAAAATATAAATCTCCAAGATGGATTTTCTGTAATTTTCTGCTAATTAAATGCACTTAAAAAAATAAAAATAAGCAAGGCAATTTTATTGTTTTAACTAATTTGCTTAAATATGTTTAAGCAAATTAGCTTAAACTAATTTGTCATTAGTTTAAGTCAACTAATGACAAATTGGCCGGAGAGTAGCAAAAATGTAAGACTCATCAATCTAAAATTGGTCATAAAAACATTTTCAGTCATAAAATTACATATGCAGACTTATATTTTCAATGTTTTTAATATATATTTGACCTTTTCAGATTTTTGCCCTGTCACTTTTAAATGTTTTAGGTCATGAAACTAATTTTAATATTAGGTAAGAATAGCTGGAGTAAACACAAACAGCTGGCTTTTATTCCCTTTTTAATATTAAGAGAAACTTTTTTTCCATACCGATGTGAATAATTCATATTTGGTGGAGGAGACTAGTACATTTTCTCACTGAGAGATGTGGATGTCCTTTTTCTTTAAATAAGTGCTATTTTTATTTTAAATTGGAACTTCAGATTTATTGTGTCCATCTGCCTCAAATATTAACACTACTTTGATGATATTTTGTTGGTTTAAAAATAGAAGCATGACACATAAAAGCAACTACACAATAAATCTGGAAGGGGGCAAATTCTTTGTCTTTTTACACCACTGTGTAAACCTGGGAAGAGGCTGTTAGAGAGCTGTGAATAAAAGAACAATCTCAATTAAAGAAAATACTGCCGTGAAGAGAAATGGTCATTTTTAAAGAACAAGGTTGTAGAAAAGGTCATGCAGAAGACAATATGACAACTTGTAGTTTATTGGGCGTCCTACCCTATTGTCTTTCAATGAATTTCCTCTCTATAAGAAACAATGTATTTCAGTCAACCTGATACCTCCTTATCAGTCCTCAGAGCACTTAACATGCCATAAAAACAATGGCGGACCACAACAAAGGAGTGCACCTCACTCTCGGTTACTATACTTACACAAGCCTCTCCCGCCTCACACAGGCTCTCAAACAAAGCCGAGCTTGTCACATGTCTTTAGAGCCGGTGAGTTGAGCACAATGCCAGCTGTTTTGCATCTGCTGGGCTTACATTTGGCACAACACCGGTGCTGCTGGCACGCGCACTAAATCCGAACACCCTTCACACGCCGTGCCGGTGAACCGTAGCAAAATGCAGGTGCTTTGTGACATTGCCGCAGTGACAGTGCAATTAATAGATTGATGTTGTAGCTGCTGCAATGGGATTACTTGGCCAGTCAGGTCTGAAATACATGAGCATTCAGTGTGCAGTTGATGTTTCATGGCAGCGTGAACAATGAAGAGCGTGAGATCATTTCGTCTGCACAAGCTACCTTTCCAATAAAGTGGGTGGAAAGAAGCAGACGAAAATAGAATAGGCTTTGTGTTTTGTTTTGTTTTTTTGTTTTTTTGGTTGTTTTTTTTTAAATATATATTCATTTGAAAACATCACCATAGAAAAACACTGCATTTGGAAACAAGGGATCCACCAAATGCACAGCAGGTTAGGGTAACCAAATGATTTTCCTCTTCCACTTTCATTGCAGATCAGCTCAGTTGCACACAGCAACAGCGCATCTTTGGTTTGGAAGTGAGAAATCATTTATTTTGTAAAACTGAGGTCAGAGGTTCTTGTTAGGAAACTGAATCTTCTATCCAGGACGGACTATTGCTCATTTTTTCTTCTACGGAACGTATTTACATATTGTGGTTTTCCTTTAAAGGCCCAGCTTCCTCTTTACTTGGGAAATTGACACCAGTACAGTTTTGTACTTGAGAAGAAATTAATACATCTACAGTACCTGCGGACTTATAGTACAGGCCTTTATTAAAGCTTGTTAAATGCAAATATGTCAAAAAAAGAAAAAAATATTTTAAATCATTAGTCTTCAGATATAACCAGTACTTTTACAAAAGTTTATTCCTCTGATATAATGGTGCAAGTAATGAAGGCTCTATGGTGCTGTGGGCCTGTTTCTCTTTTAAAGGACCTGGGAACCATGAGAGTAAAACTCTTCAAAGCACCAGGATATTTTAAATCACCGATTTTGCTGCTGTGATAAAAGCTGATCTTATTTCGAGGCTTTTCGTACATTCTTCCCACGGGTGCTGATAAACGACACTGCCAGCGACTGTCATGGTTAAAAAAATAAACCCCATTGAGTTGGATTCTATGATTCATGTCATTAAAATTTCTCCGGTTTAAAGCTAATGCATCCATGTGTGTGGCCGCGCATGTGAGCCGGTACGGGTAACACCTGGCCCTGGGCCAGAGCTTTGGTCTCACTCCAGGGGTCCTGCGAGGGCACCGTGTCTCACTGATCTCAGCTCAGCACATTTGTGCGCCCGTGAGGCATGTTGGGATTCTGCAGTGGGGTTAATGTTCTAAACGATTCATCTCCATGAAAGTGCCGCAGGCCTGTCTCTCAGTCCTTAGCCAGAAAGGCTCCCATCCCCACCTCCTTACCTAAAAGTTCTCACCAAAGGCTTGAGTCGGATTGGGAATCTGTACGCCACAAGCTCCTCCTGTCACAGCTGATTTGCATTCTGCCAAGTGATGGAGTGAGCACTCAAAGTCCATCTTTGGAGAGTAATTTCTCTCGCCTACTACCACCTTCTCTCGCACACACTGCATCTGTCACTCTGCTGTCACTCCACCCTCTTTTCTTGTTTGCACGCATGCTCGCTCATTAACTCGCACACTTATCCTCGCACACCCAGCGGCTCTTGCTCCCACCCTCTTTTGGCTTCTCCCTTCTCTACCAGATGACTCACGCCATTTGGGGAGCTGAGATTTATAGTGACGCACCACTTTAGTGTGGTTTATAAGTTATGGCAAATGAGAATGAAAGCTTGCGCTAAGAGGTGAAAGTGCTCTCACGCTGCAGCCAGACCCGTGAGGCGTTTTAAATTCAAAACTAAGCCAAGTCCCTGTTTTTATTGGCACTGCGTTTCAAAATGTCCATCTTGTCACATTATGGAAACATGGAAAATTTATTCCCGCCTGCACACTTTTACCGAAATGTGCCTAGATGTTTATGAGGTGTTTAGACAGCATCCATCATGGCACCCAGGAATCAAGAGTTTCTACTAAGTTTTAAAACTCCCCTGGCTCTATCTTTCCTGTCATTTGTTATTCTCCCATTGACAAATTAATGACCAATTTGTCTTTATTGCTTGAGTTATGATCAGATTTATGTAAGGTTAAGTGAAAGTACTTAATGTAAAAGGAAAAGGAACTCTTTCCTTTTAAAAGCAACCCGTCATATTTCTTGACAAAGCCGAACCCCCATAAGGTCAAACTGTTTCAGCTCTTACACATTTTTTTTTTTTTTTTTTTTTTGTCTTGTTCAGTTTGCAACTTGGTACAGGAGATTTGTGCCTACATGGATTTTCTTTAAGTCTGCACTCTAAATAAGATTTGCCCACTCACGTGCTTTTGCCTCAGAGAGAGAAAAAAACTCATTTGATATCAGAGACTGTTGTAGAGGTTTCTCTTTAAATATTTCAATTTAACTGCCTCCTGTGTTCAGTTTGCAACTCATTGCACAAATATGTGTATATTTTAATATCCTTGGATTAAAAGCATCCCACTGTAGACTTGGTTTCGTGTTTAGAGTTGCTGTCTTGCTGGAATGTGAAACCCTGCTCCAGTCTCCGGTGTTTTGAAGCCTGTGGCGCATTTTCTTCCAGGATTACCTTATGATGCTGACACAATGACGTTTTGCAATGGTAATTGTATGTTTAGAGTCAGGTTTTTAATTTTGTTACACAGTTAACATTTTGGATTTAGGTCAAAATGTGCAGTTTTGCTGTCATCTGACCAGAACCCCTTCTATCACATATTTTCAATGTTCCTACTTGGCTTCCGTCTGGCTGTAAACATGTTTTTCTTTCAGCAATGACATTCTTTTACTCTTTAATAAAGGGCACATTTCTGGAGCGCATGGCTATTTGCTGGCTTGTTAATACCTGCTTACTTGATTAATGCTCTCCTTTCCCAGTTGGTCAGTTTAGGTGGATCACAATGTTTTGGTGAGTCTGCAGTTGTGTCCTTTTTTTTTTTTTTTTTTCTCGTGTCTAATACTTTGAAGGTCAAAATCATATCCAGCAAATCTGACTCCACACATTCCAATCAGATTAAAGTCAAAATGTAATTGTCAGAGTAGGAAAGTTTAAGTATAGCACCTTTTAAATCATTATTATTGTTATAATTTGTCATGTTGTAAGTTCAGCTTTCATAAGAATTAGTCCTATGTGCAGCTCTCACTCAAAATAAGTTAGTTTATGTTACATTGCATTAAAATTTGGATCAGCAACACTAGTTTACATTGATTTATTTGTAGAAAGTTATTGATGTCATTCTTGATTCAACATATTGAACTTCGCTAAATCATAGATCACATTAAATATTGTTGTTCTTCTAAAGAACATAGGCACAAATATTTGCTTTAAATGAAATATGGATTTATGTCAACTTCAGTTTGAACCAAATCAACATTAAGTCATTGTCACAACACCATGCTTATAAAATGTCAGCAATCTTCATCTGAGTAAATACGTGCATCATCCACAGACATGGTGAGCTAAAAACACTAACCCAAGATATGCCCAGTGTGAGAAAATGCTTTGAATCTTAATTATTATGTGAGAAAAAAAGCTCATTTAACACCTGCTTTACCAACACTTTTATGGACAGAATGCACAAACAGGAATCAACTTGAAAGAAAGTAGCCAGAATGAATTTAATGGAAGAATGAAAAACAGAGAGAATGGAGATGAAAGTCAAATTGTTGAACAAACATGTAAATTCCGGCAAAAATAATTTGTCGGAAAAATCACAAGATGGAGAGATATTGGATTCCCAACATGTAACAGCAGAACTTTGCATGGAGATTAAATAAATGAACAGCACGATTAACTTTCAAAGGGTTTGAGTTCACAGTTATAAAAGGAAGATAAGACTAATATGGTTTACATGGATTTTTTATGTTTATTATTAAGATGAAAGATTATTTTTTAAAATAATGAAGCCTTCAACTTTAATCCTTCTGACATGATTAGCTTTCTGGCACATTACAAAACAACCTAAGTTTTGTTTTTCAGCGGAATCAAAAAAAAGTTGAAAGAAAAGTTTAAGGGAAGCAGAACAAAACTCATGACTTGCTTAGCACGAGTTAACTCTTTTCCAGATTGTATTTATGAACAAAACATACCTTTCCAACTTCACAAGAACCTTTTGTCTTGCAAGTGAATGACATTAAAGATAATAAATATTGTTTGGAACTGATTTGCTGCCAAAAGAAAATTGTGAAAACAACCAGATTCCATGTACCCTTTGTTGTGATCATTTGGTTGCATCGGGACTGCGGTGATTCAGGAATGGAGATGGGAGTCACAATAACAGCAAACACACAAAAAAGGCAAAACACAACCATGAGAGCGTATTCTTATCTCAGATGACTGCTGTCTCGTGGCAGACAGCCACTTTTGTTTCGCCATCCCTCTTTGTAAGGCATCTTTGAAAGCCACCAGGACCTGTTACACAGTGTTCATTCTGTTTCATCACACACAAAAGCTTTGACTGGCATTATTTGAGATGGTTGGCTTCAGATGCAATGAGAGTAATTATTCGAGCCGAGGCAGGAACAAAGAGAACAGCAACAGAAAGTAAGTAATATTTTGGTCAGTGATGCAATATTATAACAAATTACTAATAAAAGGCTCTATGCCATCAGTGCACCCTTTCTACATGAGCCACTGCTGTTTTTAGCTTTGATATTGTTTTAGCAGTCTTACTCCTACACACAGCCCCATTAGATTGTTTATCTGGGGAATAACAACCAAATATTGCTTGTGAAGAAGTCCTCCACCTCTGGTGTTTATGAGGATAAATGGAGTCTAAATGCAAAATTAGGCTTTGGAAATGAATAAACCAAAACAATCTGGTGATGGCAAAAGAACCATGTCAATGCTAAAATATTGGTGGTGAGAGAGAAACAGTGAAAGATCACTTTGTCTGTCCTACTGGGAGAAAATAGCAGCAGTAGCATCAATGACTGAGTCACTGCTAGTCTTACCTTAAATGATTATTTCTCACCAGTGATATTTTCCGATGAACAGATCTATTAAAGTTTGAATTTTGAATCTCAGATTCTGCAACAAGACAAACTTCTTTTAAGGCTTTTTGCACATTTTTTACCGTGGTTGCCAAGAAATCTGTGTGGGTCTACAAATATGGTTGCCACAAGGTTATAATAACTGAATGATGTGACAAACACCCATCAGGTCCTTCTCTTAACTGATCCTCTACAAACTCAAATGTTAGCTGTCACATAAAAGCTTTATTCCTGAAATCCTTTCCTTCTTGACCCATACAGTTTACCAGGACAACTCTCTGGCCTCTTGCGTAAAGTGGAAATAAAAATGAAGTTAAGTTGAGAATGTGACCTTAAGGTCTTTCAGACCTGAAACAGTTGCTTCCATCACTTTCAGACTTTGTGGGGCGTCTCATTCAGACATTTTTATGTTTACCGCTGCCCTCTTTTGTCCCCTGTGCACAGCTTTCCAGATGAAAGGTCTCTCCGCACAGTCTTCGCTCTCCGTCTGAGTGAGACCTGGAAGTATTGATTAGGCGATAATTAAATTGTCCACTTCATCTTGATATGGATTAATAATTGCCCACTAATCCCCTCTTGACATTTTATTGCATCGACTTGAGACTGTTTGCCGGAGAGCTCTGATAATTATGATGTATAGTATTCCTCATCTTGTCCCTAATGAGACCAATCAAATTCAGCTTGGCTTTTGCATAAGAATTAAAAAATTAAAAAGGGGAAGATGGATTTTCTCGCCTGTCCTATAAGCGAGTGCTCTGGGGCTCTGAGCAGGTGTACTTTCTCAGTTTTCAGAGACATTTTTGACCTTTTAAGGCTCTTTTCTTGATTTATAATTATTGCATTGTTTGACTAAATTGTTGTATCGTGCAACACCAGATCATGTAAAGAGGATGTCTCTGGATAAACAAGAGCACCGCTAAGATTACTATAAATACCATGATGAGAGGGTGGCATGGGCATTGCGCCACATCACTGCTTCGACTTCCTCAACGCCATCTGTGAGTGTTCCTCCCCTGGCATTCTCACGATGGCCTTTTGTGCATTTTTCTATCCCTTTTTTTTGTGGCCATTTGCTGGGTTTAATTAGGTTATTTACTTGAGCCTCACCTTTTGGTGTTTCATTATGCTGAGCATAGAAGCTAGAGCTTCGGACAGGGCAGGGGCAGATACAAAGGTGGGACAAAAAAGATGATAAATGTCGCGAACGGGGACAGGAATGCAATCTGGCCGCCATGATGCAGAGATGCTCTAATAGCTTCCCAGCAAGGAAAGGAGAAGGCGCTGTTGAGATGGCAATGTGATAAATGGTGCTGGGAAGGCTTTAAGGACTCGAGGCAAGACAAAGAAAAAGAAGCAAGTCATGGAGGGAGAGAAAAAACAAAAACAAAGATGACCCAAAATGAAATCTAATTAATCTGGACTTGGTTCTTCCTCCTGACAAAAGGAGCGGAGAAAGAGAAATATTTTTTGGGGGGTTTTTTAGGGAGCCACTAATCCTTCCTACGGTTCTATACTTTTTCCTTCTATCCACTTGAAAAAGGCACAGGGACGTATGGATTCTGACAGCGTTCCTGCACCTGCAGGATGATTAATGGCGCCAGACTCGCCTAATATACTGCAGTGTAAAAACACCCGCTCCAAAAAAAAAAAACAAATGCTTCGGGGGAAACTTTGTCTTCCATAACATAAATGTGGGTTTAGGACGTTCTTTAGCAGATAAGTGATAATCACTTTGGAGCATTTGTTGTTGGCTAAAAATAATCCACCATGTTTTGGTTTTTTCTGTATACAGCAGCCTCAAGCAGGCTTTGTCATAAATGATCATTAATAATTAATCTAAGGAGACAGAGCCTGCTCAATATAATATATTGTGTGGGTTCTCATCACAATATCAATGTGTAATATTGCAAAGAACTGCTTGGAGACAATATTTGATGGTGTTATTGTAGCTGCCAGCTTTCTCCTAATCCGGGATGTCCAGTGATGGACGAAATCGGACTTTTTAACAGGGCAAAACAGGGAAACCTGTGATAAAGAGCCAACATACCTCTGTAGAAAATGCTTACGACTTAAGTGACTCCTCGCAACTTTAAAATCCCTCATTCATTCTGAAAATTGCTAACTTTGAGTCTTCTATCAGTTGCGAGTTCCACACCAAAAAGTGTTGTGGAGTCTCACCAAGCTTTTTATTTCCTCCTTCAAGAAAAAAAAAAAGATCGGCTGTCAGCCAATCCCTCTCACCAGCTGACTTCTCTGAACCTAGAGAGCGAGATCGTGGAAAGACTTTGCAGTTTTAAAACTTCAACTTTTTAAATTGATATTTTTTGGAAACCACTAACTGGCCCACATCAACTCCTAAATTAAACTTTATTAAATTACTCTGAATTTTATGCAATAAAACTAATCTTTGCTTATGTAAGATGACAAAAAGCCCAAAAAGCTGAGCAGTGGAAAAAGAAGGTTGGAGGGATGAATTGTGATAAAACTGCATTAGCACCAACGTCGCAGATGTGGGGTGAAGTGATGTAAGGACTTCTTAAAGTTGATACTGATGCTGACTACCTCTTCATCCATTTGATCCTACTCATGCTGAAAAATTAGCTACTCTGTTGACTTTGGAGCTTAAGTTCTCTGGATTTGCTGGAATATTCATGATGTTAACGATCAAAGTAAATCAATGTGCAGCCTTACGGTTTGACGTTTAAACTATGTAAGGAAAAGAGTAAAATCATTGCTTGTTCAGGATCACAGCACCTCGTGGCATTTGCTTGGTCTCACTTACAGTTTAACAGCTCGTTGTTAAAAGGCAGCACTCACACCTTTGTTATTGGAATTATTCATCTAACTGTGATAAATGACTTGTGGATCGATACGACTGAGATAAGAGGCAGACCTAAAAATAAATTCACAGTCTGTACAGTATTTCTATTCACACGCAGATGTCCTTATACTTAATATACACGTAAAAACATCACAATCACTTCCCTAGTGGAAAAGAGCCCAGTGCTCCTGGCAAGCATCTGTTCTTACGACTGGTGCCTTTTTTTTTATTCTTTAACTCTCTTGTCTGAGGCTCTGTTTGGCGTTGGGTGAAAAGGAGTTGGAAAAGGAGTGCAGCCAGTTCTATCAGTCCAAAGACCGCATCTCCGGTCCTAAACGATCTCGCGTTCAGGCATGAGCCAGTTTGGGGTTTTGAAGGTATACCACAGTTTTGAAAGGAAAAAAAAAAAATAAAATCAAGGACATTAAACATAAAATTCGGTGTAAAATTACATTCCTTTGTGGAAGTCTTTTTAATTGGATACAGGTTCCAGGGGTCCCCCACCTATTTGCGGTTCGGTATTCACAGATCTTTTTGGGGGGGTGGAATGTGACTCTAGATTATCATTGAAAAAATTCTCCTATTCATGATATTTTTTTCCAAAGAGCCTATCTAAAACTTTCAAAAGAAACTGCTGCTTGGGAAGCTAAAATACCCTGGCTCAACGCTACTTTACATGCTATTGGCTGGATTGCAAAGCCGCCAATCCTGGAATGCTGTTCATTTCCCTTGCTGCTGATTGGCTGTTTTCTTTATTTCCAAGTACAGAAATAAGAAACTGTAGATAATTTCTTTGCTAAAATGGTTTCCATTGTGCCTTTATTTTTGCAGAATAAAATATATGTTTGAACAATTAAAGTAGGTTTTTATAAACGATGGGGTGTGAAGCTTTACACAGAGCTGACTGACAGCTCACACATTTGAGTTTCATCCCTAAACCCTAAGCTAACGGTTGGAAAACACTGACATGAAATACAAGGTAAGAAACCAATTTCACTGTATAGTAGACCTCCTTTTTTACAAAAGCAATAAACCACAGGCGCCTGTAACCAACTGAAATCTGCAAATACTTAGGAAGAAATTGTCTAAAACGTTCCCTTTGATACACTAAACAAGTGTACTGATTATTTTTATGGTCCTACACAGTGATTGGAAATAACATTTTGACCACCTGCAAAATGGTGTTTGATCACCTTCCCACTAACAAGAAAAACACTTCAAATTTGCATGCGCTCCACTGAACCCCTGAAAGTTTCCTGTGGTGTCTGGATTCAACATGTTAGATTCAGATCTTTCAGTCCTTGAAGTTGTGAGGGTGGACAGATTGGACCTGACTGTATTTCTTGATTTGATGATCGAAGTGAAAAAATGATACTTAAAAACAAAAAAGCATGCCACTTTCTGTAAACATTTACTCTACTCGGTATTTTGATGACATCTTTTATTCGGATGTTGGTTGCATTTTTATGTCCTGTGCGGCAGCCTGTGCCCCTTAAAAGACGTGTCCGCACACTTACACCGTGTCATTATCTTTACAGCTTCACCATGAAGAAGAACCACAAAACTATCAGTGTGCGACTGGCAAAAACAAATCCGCCAAAGTGTCATTAATGACAAAGTACCAAAAGCAATGCAAATAATCTCCACACTCTCCAGAGATTTAAAGAGCATTTTGCTATATATAATACCAGTTAAAACATTGTGATTATAAGGATCTTTTCAGGAGGTGTCTTTATGCGCAGTTATGTTTCTTCAGGAAGGCCAGTGACAGTTTTATATGCAAATGATTCTTTGAGATCATAGTTAGTGAAAACCTTTAAAATACGACTTTGCTCTCCTTGTTTTTATACTGCTGCGTAAAATTAGCAGCCTGTAAAAGGTCACTGTAGTCCTTGAGTGACGACTTGTGGCACCGCCACTGCATATTCTTTGTCATGGTTCTGGGTTTTGGGTGTGAAGCTTGCTTTGATTACAGACGGGTGGAGGGAGGAGGTCTTTGCTGTGTTATATCCCCTTATGATTTCAGCAAGAGAAAAAAAAAAAAACCTTTGAAAGTTAAAATGAGCTGAAAAAAATGAGGGCGGAGGGGAGGAACACACTAAAAGGCTATTTTCCTTTTCCATAAAAAATGTTGGTTTTGTTCTGGCCTGCTTGGCTGAACCCGGGAACATTTGCAGGATTGCTGAGCCGCTGAAAGAAAGCCAGTTCCCATCGATGCAGCCTTTCTCCAGCCCCAGCCATGTTTGCCTGGGAAAAACAACCCAGCTCCGGGAATGTGTCACTTCTCACGGCTTGACAACTGGCATCCATAAGAAAATGGCTTGGCACCGCTTATCCATAAAATTGGAGTCTGTTTAAATATACAATGTTAAATCCGTGGAATGATTTGCCTCATAATCCATCTCTGCTCCTACAGAGGCAACATATGAAGCGAGCTTTTCCAGCTCCATGGCTGAGGGCGAAGACAATTACATGAAGTTTGTGCTGTAAGGAAATGGGACAGGCCTGAGCGTATTATAGAGTAATTCTCTGTTGGTTGGAGTCGAGATGAATACGCTGCTTATTTGATTTTCCATTCCGCTCCCTCCCTTCCCCCTCGCCCCTCCGTAGCTTTTGATTTCTGCTACACGTAGTGGAAAACCAGAATCTTTCGAGATTCTCATCTCCTCACGGTGATATCGGGCGCATCGTGTATATGTTAAAGGCGTCGAAATCACACACAGTCATGCTTTTCTTATTATTTTTGTAGTAGTTCTCACACATTATTACTTCAGAAGTAATCTGACATGGTCAAAAAAAAGTGTTTATCACTTGTGTCATTTTTCCTCCCCTCTTCTTTTCAAGCCTGTGCAGGCCCAACGTGATAACTGTTGGCCGATTTGCCGTCGCGCTGCTATTTAATGAATCGTTCCATTGCCCGGTGGATAACAGAATGAACAAATGGCTTTCTGTGTTAGTGGCTGCCACTGCCTATCCTATCAGATAATTAACTTTTTGCAAATAGACTGCGCAGACTACCAAACAGAAGGAAGCCCCGCGCAATTAGAATAACTTATCTGTCTTCTTTCCTTTTTGTTTCCATTATTTATTTATTTTGTTTTGGAGGGAAGCAAACAAGACAGACAGATGAAGCTAATATTCCATAATTCTTTCTTGAGAAATTTGTGTGTTTTGCAAACAAAGAGAAGATGCGTCATTTGCAGATGCTAGAGTCCTCAGCACAGTTGTTCCCGGTTTGATTCCTCTGCCTTCTTTCTCTTAAACTACTATTGAGCAAAATCCCATAAAAAAGTCTTTTTTCTATTGGAGAAATACAGGAGCAATCTTTAGTCCAGCTGACTGGTAGTGTGCAGCAACAGATGCGAGTGGAAAAGCGGTGCCGCTCAATATTCTTTAACACAGACGTCAAACCGTAAAAGAACAAAATTGTATAAAACTGATGGTTTTGAAACTATGACAGCCGGAGACATCTCCAGGTACTCTGGTTCCACAGATCTTTAGTGAAATTTTAATCCCAGAATCTCAGCAGCTCGGAAACTTTTTAAAACTCGGACACAGTGAAAGGGATGTAAACTACAAACTGAAAATAAAGCACAAGTTGTGATTAGTTGGCTTTTCTAGCTGTAAAAATATGTATTTATTTTCTTTGTGTCATGTGGAAGACATTTACATATTATTTATGGTTTTTTGTATCTATTTCTCCGCCTTCATCAGTGGATTATTATTATTATTATTAATTGTAGTATGATCACAATTTAACTCCCCTCGCCCCCTTTGCCTTCACTTACTCTCATTTTTATTGCCGCCATAATTGTTAAGACATGAAACAGAATTTGATATTTCTCGTTGTAGTAGAGAGCACCATATGTGTGCATTTGTAAACAGAAGATGAATGAGCAGGGAAGGGAAGTGAGGCCTTATTGTAAGCGGAGGCTCTGGATTATTTCACCGCTGCGTTTGACAACCTCCTCCTGGATATTAGCAGTATCTGACAGGAGTGGGACAGGGGGGTGTTGGGGGCTCGGGGAGTGCCTGGTGTTTCTCATTCATCCTCCAGCTTGTTCTCCATATTTAATTATTTATTTTTTTCCCTCTCTTGCGGATGGTCTCGCACCGACGGTGGCACGATTCAATATTTATACGTTTCCTTCTGTTTGGTTTTTGCTGCGGGTTGGATGGCGGAGGG
Organism: Poeciliopsis prolifica; assembly: GCF_027474105.1. Lineage (NCBI taxonomy): Eukaryota > Metazoa > Chordata > Actinopteri > Cyprinodontiformes > Poeciliidae > Poeciliopsis > Poeciliopsis prolifica. Next base: position 4,813,636 of record NW_026562407.1, on the reverse strand, counting down.
ATGGGGGCGGCACTTTCGTGTGTGATTTCCATGATTTCCAGCCTCTTTAAAAGTGTTGGTGTGTTTTGTTGGGGTTTCGGTGGGGGGGGGACTACTGTGAACAAAGCCATCTGTTTGAGTGGGCTGTTTTATTAAGTGACAAACTGGATCCCTCTACCTTGCTAATGCGTCCCGAGGGAGATGGTGGCGGAGGCTGCCGTCATTTGTGTGTGCTGAGCGCGGCTGGATGGAGAGAAACAGAAGAATGTTTTGGGTTTTTTTTTTTTTTCTGGCAAACGACGTGATACACCGCAGAAGAGACAGCACAGCCAGTGCAGCTGTGATTACAAAACTGATACGCTGTGGCTTTTATGAATCTGCAATGATAGTTTAATAGGGAACCTTTCAGCTTCCATCTCGTGACAAACGGATATCATAAATAACTTTCTAACTTATTTATCAGGACCTTACACAATTGGCCCCAATTTATCAATCCATCCGTACATCCTTCCATCCTGAATGTTCCAACACTCCTGAGAGTCTGCGTGCATCCGTAGGTTGTGGAAGCTATTTTTTTTTTCCCCTCCCCCAAATTCCCTCTGTCTCGTCAGTGAATCTGTTAGTGCCTCAGATGTGGGACAGGAACATCAAGCATTCTTTTTGAAGCTGCTGCTGTTGTCTGTTGCAAAATGAAGTGTCCTTTCTCTCTCGCAGAGTTATAGCCGGCAGCTCTGATGCTCTCCACAGAGGGGCCTCTGAGCATGAGTAATACACACTGACCGGGGTTAAGAAAGTCCCAATATGGCTTCTGCCGGAGAGTTGCTGGGCTGAAAAGTCCACGAAAAGAAGTCGCCAATCAGTTTGTGCAGCATAAGATCTCCAGGCCTGAGGTGGCCTGTAGCTGCCTTTTTGGACTTGGTGTGAGTTATGTGTGTTTTTCTTTTTGGAGCTGGAGAAAGAATGAAACATCTGGAAATTTTGTTTCATGATTAATATTAATTATCATAATTTCTTTTAATGGATGATGAGAGATTTTCTTGCATCGGGAAATAAGCACAATTTTATGGTATTTACAAAAATAGTAAAACGTGATGTTATTGCTTTTCTACAAAAGCGAAAGGGTTCCTTTTGTATCCTACTTATTCTAATCTACTGTTATCAATTTCATGCTATCAATTGAACCAAGGAGTTGAGTGAAAGTGTGAAGAGCATATAAAATCTGTAAAGCCTGATAGTTTATCTTGTTGAACCATAATGATGAGCAGAGACGACATAGATGCCGTTCTGCAGCAACATCTTAATCTGTGTCAAGTTGTTGGAAATTTTTGGATGCGGGGCATAGTTCTCATCTTTTGTTGTTTTTCTTTTGTATTTTGTTTTTTTTTTCTTTTACACTTTTGCATCAGTATATTGAGTAAATTATACCTAACTCCACAAATGATGGCATGATCTGTTATCTTGTAACTGTGGGACAGGATATACAATGGATCACCAGTATTCATGAGGATTAGGGATAACAGCTGCATGCAAATAGTTAAAGTCTGAGATTGCAGGTCCACTTGAATTCACAACAAACAAGACTGATGGCAAAGATTATATTAAAATTCCAAAACTTTCGCACGAGTTTATTTCTGCAAGTCAGTTTGCATAACTTGTTAGACAATTAAAAGATTACTTTCTTTACTTACATAATTCAAATACGATTTTAGTTTTGATATAATTTAAAATCTTGCAAACAAACATTTTCCCGTAGTAACCACTGAAATAGGTCATTGTTTCTTTCCGAAGGGATTCTACTCCGAAGGCTTTGAGACTGTTTCCAGTATTTTTCTAAATTCTTCTGAATGAGTTGTACACAGTGGATCAAATTTTGCTTGGAGCGCAGATTTAGGCACTTGTAGAAGAAAGTCTGCAATGTGGGAGAAGGTGGCCTATATTGTATGAACTTCATTATGTGTGACAGGCAGCACAATATTGATGGAAGAGCGGGTCCCTATCATTGCTCTGCATTAAAACCTCCGCCGTGAATTAATGTACTATTCCTGATCCAGTAATTAACAATCATTCAGGGGCCGTATCCCTTTTCAACTAATCACTAATTGCAATAAGAATTTCAGATTCCATTTAAGGGAAGATTACCGATGAGCATGCATTGCAAATCAGCCAACAGTTCTAATTAAGCCCCGATTCGTTCTCATTCTCTCTGCCTCGGCCCTTTGTGAGCGCGTACAATGTGGAGTTTGTTTCCTCAGCATTACAAAAGAGAAATTTTATCAGAATGCTGCAGATAGAGAAGTGTGCGGCACCCCAGGAAAAATAATTCCTGCTTCTTGTTTTTGCCATAGATTGGCATGTTTTGTTTACCTTCATTACTTTTTGTTATGTTGCTTATCTCTACTTTTTGCTTGAGGTTTCTGGGTGTGCCATGGATCATAGGGATTTTTCTGGCGCAGGTTAAACGTTTAAATGTGATTGAAACATTCATATGTTTTAACAATTCAAACTAAAAAATTGGAAACGGAAATTATTGTAAGCACTTATTTTCTGTTTAATTTTTTGATAAAAACTTACAAGTCACAAAAAGTGAATTTTAATGTATTGACCTGACAATGGGTTTCAAATTTAGAAAGGAAGTCACCTGTCAAGAGTTACGCAAGAACAGTAGTGAAAAGTTGAGTGGAAGGAAAAATGTTTGGCTTCTTATCTATTAATATTGACGATTATGGCTTTTGAAATTTCTGTTTTATATATTTTTAAATATTACATCAGACAAATAAAGATATTTCCTACAGAAATGAAGACATACTGTAAACCACAACCATGTACTTTTCAGTACTTTGCCAGGACTTCTTTGCATGAACAAGTTGCTTTAGAAAGGCCTTCAGTCTGCTTTTTCTCATCATGCTTTTGGCAGTTCTCCTTGAACTTTCTGTTAATTTAATTGGATACAGAACAACCAGTAACTTTAGTGATGACCTTTAGTGTGTTACGATACTTGTCGAATGTTTGCTGGGCATCTCTTTTTTTTCATCACGGTTTTTCGCGCCAATAAATTTTCAATTAATAGACTTGGAGACAAGAAAATTTGAATTTTCTGAGAAACTAATCTTTGGGGTTGAACTTTATGTAATTTAATAAATTAACGAGAGTAAATGAAAAACGTATTCAACAAATCTCTGATATTAGTCAACATTTTTTGCTTTGAACTACTTACATAAATCACCTGTTTATTTCTGATTTATTGAGACAAAGCTGTAGTTCAAATTTCACAAAAGCTTCCTTAAATAGGCTTCTCAAAGTCTATTTATTATCCTACATAATGTGATATAGACAGAAATCCAAAGCATTTGCTCCACTACATGTGTCACTTTCAACCCCTCAGTCTAATTTGCCTCGATCGCTCGCTTGTGCCAATTCATCAATATCACAATGCTGATATATTTGGGCTTTAAGATGTCAGATGGGGTTAATGGCAGCTCTAAATGGTCCTTTCTTCTGGACTTGTATCCAAAACCGAAGCTTTGGGATTTGCAGACTGCCACCCAGTGTGTTGGGATTAATTACCCCCGTCCTCCTCTTCCTCAACAACCCCACCTCACCCTACAAGTTAAAGATTCAGAGAGGAAATGGCCCTTTTCATGCAAATTAAATTGAATATGTCAGTCAGTGTAATTATGAAAGCAAAGCTGTCTTAGGCTCGGGGTTCATGCCAAAAAAAAAAAAAAAAGAGGCACAGACAAAAAGTCAGTTTATTAATGTCCTCTGCAGTGTTTGATTCATGCTCTCTGTAATGGCTTGGCAGATCACACGTCACTTCATTGTGGATTCCTGATTACTTAAAATGTTTTGGCCATCGTGCAGGAAAAGTCAGACGTGGAGCTTTGCAAGATCCCTTAAATCTGATATTTGGCTGCAGGTTATGGTGATGTCAAACACAGCTCTGGCTGCTGGGTAAAACTGTGATCAATGGAAAAATGTGCAGTAGCCGTCGGTTCTCAGTTACAAAGTTCACTGAAGTTCAGAAGAGTCTGACCTTACAGCAGGTACAAGAGAAAGCTTTTAGGAAGCATCTGTAACTGTAACCTTCTGCCATAAATGCATAAATGATGAACACCAGGTTTATTTTAGTCTAAGCTGGAGTCAGTTTGATATCAAGAATCTTCATTGCCATCTGTAAATTTATTTTTAGGGTGGTTGAACTTGTTGGCTCAGTATTTTTCTACTAATCCAGGTTTTATGACTTGCAGGTGTGACTTTACTTTGAAAATCTCTCATTTTCGCCTCACAAAGGCTGCTCGTCAGTTCACACTTAGATCTTTTTAGTACTTTTCCCATTCTGATCATTTTGTACCCAACTTTTTTGGGGCTAAATTATGAACACCAGCTGTCTCCTCCCGGACATTTTGTATCCACCTCCAGCATGTTTCATACCTGCTTTGTCAACAATCTATTTTATTTTAACTGTGGGGAAACGTGCTTATGTCACTCCTATAAATAATATCTATGTACAGAAAGTGACACCTAATTGTTTTTGGTTTGAACAGGAATCATAATATGTCTTTTGACTTATATGAAAGTGAAATATATAGTTTTAGTCACAAAACACTGTTAGAATTTTGACGTTGTCAAGAGAAAAAAAAAAACTACATTTTAAGTCAATTGTTGCTGAACATCTAGTGAAAATTAGATGAAGATTCGAAGGTGCTTGCTTTGCGATTTTTCTTTTTAACCGGGGTGCAGAATAAAAAAATTCAGACCCAAATTCATAGGTTCGTTAGCTAAATCTATTTATGTTACAAAAAACACTGACATTTACTCTATTAGTTTGGATTTGTTTTCAATGAAATCCAAATGCAGAAAAATAAATATACACGGCAGGCATTGCGCCTCGTTGCCTGCTTTTCTAATGAATAAATCATCCAACTCCCAGGCTAAAAGTCTTCTTCGGCACAACATGATCTTTTTTCTAAAACTTAATTCCCATTTTGAGTTGAAATAGACCTTTTGGAAAACTTGCAGCTTCCAAATTTGGATATGTACACGCAAGATTTCCTGATTGTTCTAAACTTTTGAACTTAAAACTCGTCTTAGACTTTCATGTTTCCTATCCAGACAATCACAAATTTTGAAATTTGATTGTTGTGTCGCACAAAAGATACTTTCTCCATCATGCCACTATAAAATGGTAAGTAGCAAAGCATGAATTGCTTCTCTCCCCAATGACTATCAGGTCAACTAATAAAATATTTTGACTTCTCTTGTGCTATTTGATTCATTTAGCTGTGAGTTTAGTAAAAGTCAACCAAATGTTAGGGACCTAAATGAGAAGAAAACATGTTCATTTTACTATTTCTGTCTATTAATCTAAACATTTTGTCTTTTGTCAATATCTATTACATCTTCATGCTGGATTATACAAATTTAGCATGAATGAGCGAGGAAGAAAACTTAAAAGCAATCTCTGTGAGTCGAAGTCTGATCAGTGCCTTTTTAGGTATTATTTTGTTTCCATTAAGCCATCTTCAGTGGATCTCGAACCAATCCACAAAAAAAAAAAAATAATTACTTGAAGTCATAAAACAATCTGCTTTACTTAACCCAGTCTCTCTGATGCCAAATTATAAAAATGACACTCATCAGAGGAACTGAGGGAACGCTCTGAAGAGCTCCCCACTCTTTTTGTGTGAACAAAGAATGATCAAGGTTATGTAATGACCTCCAGGGAGGGCAGTCGCAGACTCTCGTCACCAGCCTTTTAACTTGTGACAGGCTTTACGCTTCTCATTTGTTTGCCGGCAGCAGCTTAGCAGTGGATTAGCAGTTTCCCAGCCGCAGTATTAATTAATGCAGCTTATGGTTACCTCTCGGAGGAGACGTGCACGTGTGGCTTAGGTGAAAGGAGCATCTTTCAGTTTGGACTCATTCTGCGAAACAAAGCCCACATGCTGTTCTAAATGAAAGTCTCTGTTAATTAAATTAATTTCTGTTCAGATTAGCAGGATTACAGTCAAACAGATGGGAGCCACAAATTTAAGAATGATGTCATCTTCTGAGACAGTTGCAGAAAAAGAGTCGGGGTTTTGTTTTTATGGTTTGCAAAATGTTCTCTTTTTTTTTTTTCTTTCTTTCTTTTTTCATTCTTCTTCTTCACGGGCCATATCTTATTGCTCGCTGTCACGGTTCCAGTCGTGGCATTGTTGGAACAAAGACGAGGTTTCAATCAGCCTCCATCTACCTGAAGCCATACGAGGAGTCTCCCAAAATTGATGTTTGTCAGCAGCAGACCTAAAATGAGTGCATGATGGCGATATCAGCGGCCGTGTCTTTGAAAACACCATTACCTTCACGTCACGCCTCAATCATTCCCCATTGTGCGATGACATCAGCCCACCCAAACAACCCCATTCCCCTCACCTCCAGCGCTGATCTCCCGTACATGCTGTAGAAGTCTATTACAACCGGCGTATGGAGACGCAGCGAGCCGTAATGCATGGCCCCGGAGCGAAAACAACCCCAATAGCATATCAATTACCCATCAGCACCTTCTTGGTCGGATGCACTCCGGCTAAGTCAAATTAGCTGGAGTGAAAATGCAGATATACCTGTCCACATACAGGATACTGTAACCTCTGCTCCTAATTTTTCCAGACAGGAAAAGATTTACAGGAATACTTTTGCCTCAACATTACTATTATTATTATTATTATTGGGAAGCCCGAGGGGTTGCTGATGTCTGCGAGTAGTAAAGGAAGTGGTATGCTGTGAGGAAATCAAGCGATTTCCCAGCCTCATTTGCCCAGTGGAAGGAAAGCTGCTTGCCTGTTTATCTGCTCGCCCTTTTGATTGCCGGCCACACATCTGCATGTCACCTCTCCACGAATCCTGCAGGTTAATTTGTCCCTCAATCGCACCGCTGCCTGCGCTGCTTCTGGGCAATACAATCCGAAAGAGGTTTCGGGGGAAAATCAGTTTGCACATGGTCAGACAGGGAGTAGAACGGGCACAATGACAAGTCGTCACACATACAGATGAGGCGATTGAGACGGTCGGCATTACCGCAGCCGGTCGGCTCTCTAAGAGCCCACTGAATTGATTGATAAAAGGGAAGCAGTTGTTTCACAGATGGAGCTGCACCGCCCACCAAAGCCAGAGCTCAGGCTCTGTGCAAGTTTGTCTGTTTTGCACTTTTCATACGCAAGGTCATTCAGGCAGGAGAATAAAGAATCACAGGCAAAGAAAACATCAAAATATCACTTGAATGAAAAATAGTAAAAATGCTATGACCTGAAAACACAAAAAAAGTGTAAATCAATCGCTTAGAGATGATTAAAGAAAGACCTGATTGCTGATGATGTGATGACCTCAAACATGCAAGGATGAGTCAAAACAACATGTATTTGTTTCTCGTTGCTTTCTAGAATTACCAAAAGATGCCAAGTAGCCCCAGACTGCCAATTAACACCTGAAGTCATCTGTTCAATCCAGTTTATTTATGTAGAGCCAACTAACAGTCAATTTGGTTCAATCAAGTTAATTACATACGTTCTTGTCTGAGTTACTTATCTAGTGATGAAACAATGCAGTTAAGTTCAGTTTATTATTCTGTTGGGTAAAATTACTATTGAATTTCACTAACTTATCCAATCTGTGAAACATTATGTTTTGCATACGCTTACAAAACTGTTATCCATTGTAGTTATAGCAATAAAAATGTTATAAATCTTTCACTACTAAGACGTATGCCATTTAAAACAAACTTTTAACTGCAGTGTTAACTCCACAAACCAATATTTGTAGCTTCTCTGATGGGCAGTTGTATTCATTGGACTGTCAGAGAAGTCTGAGCTTTTTACCACACCAGATCAACACAAAGCAAACACGATTTAACTATCTACTGCACTTTTAGCTTTAATTAAGCTTTTCTTGTTCGCCACAGAGCTGTTATCTTGAACTTGGTGAATATTTCTAACAACAGAAGGCTCACAGTGACAAACATTTTGACACACATTCATTGTATTTCATTACCACAGAGCACTGTCTCTGGTTCAATCTTGTGTTATTTTGATTTAAAGCTCAGTAATGACTCCAGCTGCTTTTCCTCTTAAAAGCAGAGTGATGTGCTGTAGCTAAGACTGGAGAATTATGAGAGAACAAAATGTTGACAGTGTAACATTGAGTAATCTTTCTTAATAAAACTGATAAAGGTGCAAGCGCTTTACAGTCCTAAACACAAGATTCAAGTCTAATCCATCAGCCAGTCAGTATGTGATAGAAAAGCTTACCCCTTAAAACACAAATGTTCTGCAATTTTGTAGGTAAAATAGAAAAGCTGATTCTTAATATCATGAACTAAAATTGGCATTATCTTCTTTTATTGTTGTTAATTTCTCTGCTTGTTTTAATAATTCATTTCTCTTTTTTATATTTAAATGTTTTAATGGGAATTAAACTGAATGCATCATTTAACAAGATTTCTTAAAAGCCACATATTTGTGGCTGAGGCTCCGTTGGTAGAGCGCATGCACGAAATGCAGATCTGGTTGTCTTGGGTTCGATTCCCAGTCTCATGGCATTTGCAGCAACTTAATCTTTTGACTTAAGTGTGCAGATATGTCGAATATTTCTCTTTGTGCATTTAATAAACGTGATCACTAACATTTTGCAATTTCCTTTTCATTCTGTCTCTGTGTATTTTCAGCACCGCCAAAATTTTTAAGAACCCCCAATGACCAAACAGGCGTGCAGGGAGGTGTGGCGTCCTTCATCTGCCAGGCCACCGGAGATCCACAGCCGAAGATTGTGTGGAACAAGAAGGGGAAGAGAGTGAGCAACCAGAGATTTGAGGTATTAGGTCTATTGTTCTGATGTAAAATGCTCGACAAAATGGGAATGTTTCAGCACCGCTCTTTTGGCTCTGCTTGCTACACAATCCATTGCACCAAGTCCCATTTGCTTGCTTTCCCTTCGAATTGCCACTACGCATTAGCGGCCTCTAATAATCACGCTGACCCAGCTTTAAATATGCATGAGTTTTAACGAGAAAGATACATTGATAAATTTGAATATGTTGCCAACGGAAAGCAATTGGACAGATTAGGAAAAAAAATCCTTGTGGTGTGACACAGATCCTTACATTAGCATCACACCACATTTTCCAGCTTCATGCAAAGTGAAAGGGGAAGCGGCACTTTCACTTGGAAAGATCCTTTTGCTTTGTGGCATCTTTATGCGAATGCATATCCCACCCTCTTTATTTTGGCTGAAGCTTTGATTTCTAGTCAGCATTAATCCACATTTGAGCTTAACACCGTCACAAAATCATTGCAGAGCGCTGATAAGATTTCTATTAATTTCTGTGTCAGTCCTCTGGACTTTTCTTTGCTCCGAAGCGGCCATATTTGTTAGCTCCCAAAGGCCTAATGGAGCTCAAACCTCTTTTTCGCATCTCACGCTTACAGAAATCCAATCTTATCAGAGTTCATCGCGTTTGCATCGCACGTCCAGCTGAATGCTAACACGTTAGTTTCCATTCATCCACCCATTGCCCCGTGGGGGCTCGCTCTCTGCTACAATTCTGCACCCATTCAATCATGCACTGCCACCTCATCTTCTAACGAAAACCCATTTCCTTCTGGAAGCCCCACAACTTCCTTTCTAATTTGCTCTTTGGCCCAAACTCAGAAAGGAGGCTGTTTTTACCATCACCTGCTGACACCTGGAGTGCCAACACCGCTTTAGCTTGGCCAGTGAAATGTTGCAGAGTTTTGTTAACTAACACATGCTCAGATATACTGTGTATTTTTAAAATGTCTGTAGGCCTCGGTGTGTTTGTGTGTGGCGGCGTGTGCCTGTGTGTGGGAGAGAAAGTGGTCTCAGGCCTATCTTTTACTTGAATCTACCTCTATGCTTAAAAGAGATTGAGTTATGACACAGATCTTTCTAAAATCAGTGAGTATACAACACATAGCATGCAACGATAGCTGAATAAGCTACAACAAACACCTGTTTGTGAAGCATTTTATGTGTCGTTCGTCCAGCAAAAGTTGGTCCTGTCTCTCGTACCACTACCTCACCTCATGGTACAAAATGTCCGTAACCGAGTACGAAGCCACCGTTTACTGTTTGTGCTTGTTTTCTGTCCCATTGACACGATCCAGTGTGATGCATTTTACCGTTCAGGAGACTGAATGTTAGCTTTAAGAGTGGGACATGTTCAGACTTAAAATTCACCCTACAACAAAATATGTGTGCAAAATAAACATCCAGCCCCATTCTTAAAGTTAGTCAGCCACATCAGTTAATGCGCTAGGTTTCATTTACTAAAAGTGAATATCTATCATATGTAAATATATATCTGGAGTGGGCATGGGCCGGTTACCTGTAACAATATGTCAGTTCTGAATGGCTAGCTCTGCTAAAATATGTCTTCACACGGCTGCTGTATTATTACGTTTTCTTTCATTGAGATGGCAGAAAAGGCCTTTCTATAGTTGTTTAAATGAGGACTTTGCTGCCCCTAACATACCTGACACTAATCTTTTAGCTAGTAACATTAGATGGCTAATATTTTGGAAATCTGAAAATAGAGAAGCGATGAGGGTTTTCGCCAGATGTTTTGGAGTCGTGCAGCACTCTCCTAATCCACCTCTTCATGCTGAAAGAAGGCTAACAGATGTTTTGTTACTTAACAGAAGGATAAATTAGACTTTTTAGATATATATTTGAACACACATTTCAGTGAAAAAGAGAAGTTGGGACTCAAAATGTTTTTCTTGAAAACTGCAAAATACATTCTGTCAACTAAATGCAATCATTAGTAATAGACAAGAAGACAAACCTAGCATTAAATTGACTAAAGAGTTCTCAGGAAAAAAATACATAATACATTTTACATGTCAAGATGGTGCCACACACTTGCTAGTTAATGATGCTATAAGCCCGTTTAGTGAAAGCTATAAGGCATTTACCTGACATATATGGAAAACAGATTTGATGTTTTGGAAAATTTTTGTCACGCTTGTTAATTAATGCTGATTTAAGACAACAGTTGCAAGCCACAGGCAACTTATTTACTAAGCTAATTCCAGCTTGTTATTCTTGTTAGTTTTTGCTGTTTCTTAAAGAAACAGCAAAAAGACAATATTCAGTGCAATATGTACTTGAAAACCACTTGTAAATAGTCTATGGAATATTATTATTCATAGAAATCAAACAAACTAAATCTAATGGATAACATAATAAATACAATAATATATTACTAGGAATTATTGTTGATGCTTTAGATCGTCTATTATATTTTTGTATCGCCTACTGTTTTTGTGTTAGTTTTATAAAACTATAGTATTTTTACTTAAGGCCATCACACCGTGAGACTGTCCTCCCGGCCCTGCCTAACCTGGACACAACAAAAAGTCTTATTCATGCGCAGATATCCTTACTTGTTCAATAAATATCCACAAGTATACAAAAAAAAACAAAGAGTCTTTACATTAAGATAGGCAAACGGCTGTTTATGTCATAGGAAGCACATTTTGTCAGTCTCCATCATTGTTGTTGAACTGTCGTTAACTTTATTTTTCAGTTGTTGTTAATATTATTTTCTGTGGAAGGTCCCTCACTCATTGTGAACAAAAAAATCTCCTTTAACATATCCTGTCTCTCGCACCTGCAGGTGATAGACTTCAGCGATGGCTCTGGCTCCGTGCTAAGAATTCAGCCGTTGCGCACGCCCCGAGACGAAGCCATATACGAATGCGTCGCCTCCAACAGTGTTGGAGAGACGAGCGCCACGACCAGGCTGACTGTTTTACGTGGTAGGTCTTTTGTCATCAGCCCCCTAAAGGAAGACTTTTTTTATAAAAATAGCAAAGCAGTCCAACACACATACACCTCTTACATGCACGTCTCTCTACCTGTGACAGGTAAGGTTACGTTTATCTGTTTATTTGGTTTTCTTCACTGTCATTGTGTGCAAATAAACCCTGGTTCCTCTCACGCTGTATATCCTAACTTGATAAGATTTAGTCCATTAGCTGTGTAGCCGAGTAAGTTTTTGTTTCTAAGTGACTTAAGTCATTTGCATACCGATTCCTGACACAATAATTAAGATGCCAGTTAAATTATGCAAATAGCCATCCTTTTCTCTAGCCTGCGGAGGTTTAATAAAAAAAGCTCAGCAATGATTTTCAAATCAGTCATTTTTCATCTCCATGTTTCAGCTTTGATATTCATTTGATCGTCTATGGGAGAAAAAAAAAGAGAGAAAAGCATGATATTGTTATCCAATTAACAAGCATGCTGTTTATTGTTCATAGCGGCGTCCTAGTGGCAGGTTGACTCAGGCTGTATATTCCTAGCTGTTAAAACGCATGCTTTACAAATCTGGACAGGAAAGGTCAGGGCAAGAGTTAGATGAAAAATAAGCTGGATGATTTTGTCTTCCTTTATAATTAGCTCTGGGTAAAATTTAATCTTGATTAGACATAGCAATCCTTTCAAAGGCAAATTTGTGGTTGCCCTGAGCTAAAACGACAGTGTAATATCTCTCTAAAACATGACTTGTTTGGATTGTGAATGGAGAAAATAGCTTTGGAGTAATAATAAAAAGGGTCTTGGGCTGTTTGAATGAGGTGTGCTCCATTATGTTCTGCAATTACACAACATGGAAAATGAGTTTCTATTGAAAGAGGTGCTTCTCACCTATAAAAAGAAAAAAACTGGCTCTGTGACTCTGAAACCCCCCCGCCACCATGAATCCCCCTCCCTCCCTTCTTATCTCACCAATGAGCCCTTTGCACCGTCTCCAGGGGCCGATTGAAAGAGAAAGGTGGCAACATTCACATGCGGCTCTCTGCTGTTTTCTCAGCGAGTGCACACTGTGTGCAGGTGTGCTCACATACAACACCTTGCACAATTCTTTTTTTTCTTTTCACTCTCACTCTGTCTCTATCTCTGTATTTTCCCTTCACGCACACACACACACACACGCACGCACACACATAGTAGCATACAGCGGATTGAAGCTGCTCTTCCCGGCTTCACGGCCTAGCATTAGCATGTTTATTACTATTTCCATTTTGCTCTTCTGCTCTCTCTCCCTTTCCATCAATGTATTGAGGGTGAGTAGAGGCCTATCGGCAACCAAAATAAAAAAAAAGAAAAACAGGAGCAAGATTTTTTTTCGTCCCCATCTTCTCTTCTGCTTTTGTTAAAATACAAAACCCAATATTATCCTTGTGAATGATTCTGGTAACAATGTACAATTTTTAAATAAATGTGCTCTAATTTTAATTGCTTGCAGAAATCTAGACTGAAAAGTGTCAGCAGTGATCTGATGCATTGTTAAAATATATATTTAGAAAAAAAAAGCTAGTACATGAAATCACAGCTTAATACAGCAGAGACTTGATAGCAATGCCATCACAGTGGTTACATCTACAGGAAATGAACAGAAATGGAATACTATTTATTAACTTTGGATAAACCAACATTAGTTGGGGGAACTGGAGTAGGAAGTACATAGCAACCCACCTTAACAGGAGCTTCTCACTTGAAAAAAAATTGGTGTAGAATAATGCATTTGTGGTTGTCCCACCTTAGATAATGCTGTATAGAACCGGCTTTCACTGTAATTACTTCTGAATGTGTTTCGAGGTGTCTCTCCACCAGCTTTGCACATCTGAAGACTGACATTTCAGCTCATTCTACAAAAAAGCTCAAGCTTAGTGCGAATGAAGGGAAAACATCGGAGAACAGCAATTTTGAAGTCTGCCTACAGATTTTAAATAAGAGTGACGTCTGGACCTTAACTGAACCATTTGCTAATTTTTTTAATGTTTTTATCTAAACAAAGAAAATGGGAAACCCAGTCTCCTGTCGTTTCCAGGTTTCTTTCCTGCATTGCTCCGTATCATCCTGGTCTTGATATAACAAAAGCGTTGCCACATTGTGCTGCTGCCACTATATGTCACATTTCAATAGTTTTTAATGCAGATGTGCAGCGTTAGTTGTCTTCAACACATACTCTAGCGTTGCAAGAGTTGGATAAAACAACTCCTGCGACGTAATTTCCTAAACAAAGAAAAACAGTGTGGCTGAAAAAACAGCATATTTTTCTATTGTGTATTTTAGTTTTTGTAACATCAAAACATGCAGGAACTCTAGAAAAAATTATTTTTTGTGTATCTGTGCATCATAAAGTGTACAATGAAACCCTGATCCTGTCCTGACAAATACGATGGCATAAGCTCTAGCCAAGATGAAAGCTGGGAGTGAAGTAACACAGCCAAGTGACGGCACACTATTCATACTGTATGCATAGGGATTCCAGAAATAACTCAAGAATGGTTTATCCATATTTTAGAATGCCAAAAAGCTTACTCTGTCCAAAAATACTCATCACGCTGTGTTAAATAGAGCAACACTTGTATGTTATAATGCAATCTGCAATTTTATTTCCAGTTTTGGCTATTTTCATAAAGGAAGACTAAGCTTCTAGGGGAGTGCGTGTTGCGGGATTGAAGAAATAAACAAGTCAAGCAAATGAAGACAAGTGCTACTACACCCAGCCTAATACATATAAAGTGACTGTTCTCTTAGTTCATTTAGGCTCCAATGGTCTGTGGAAACAACTGCAAAGCATCTGCTGTGGGTAGCTCGCCACAGGGGGCAGGAGGCGCCTAATTCTATGAAAGAAAACCACATTTGTTGCACGTTATGAGGAGTTGGGGGACTGGAGGTGACAAAATCCGAAGCGCAGGGGGGATATTAGTATTCGGATGGCTCTCCAACTTGATGGGAACTGCCATTAGTAATGAACTTCCAGGCATGGAGAGGTGATTTGCATGAAAGGCGAACCCTGAAACGTAATGATGTTCTGAGTCAAATCTGCCAGGCCACGCTATGAGATACAGGTTGGCTTATTTCACTTCCCCCCCCTCCGTTCATTCAGTGCTCGGTTTTGATTAACTGTGAGATGAACAGACTCCCATATGACTGGAGTCTTTAAATGTAACTTGTCTAGATTTGCTGGGTAATTCCACATGACATAAAAAAGGGGTGAAGATGCAGATACGGCACGTTATGGGAGTCGCTGCTGCAATACAATTGGAGTTATGTTTTGTCTGATGTCGTTTAGAAGGGGAAGACTCTTTATTTGCATTTACACAAGTACGCCTGCAGAGCTTGTAACAATAGCATCAGCGTACAGTATTAGCACAGCTGGAAATCTATTAACTATCTGGGAAGAAACAAACTTTGGAAAATGTAGTTGCAACACTTTTCTGTGTTCCGTCCTCTCTGCTAATAGTTTCAGCAGAATGATGTGTGCATTTGAGTGCTGCAGTTCATGATTCAGGCATGATTAAGGATTTATACTGCATCTTCATAGTCCCATTATGCTGTCAACAGCCATTTCCTGTTGCCCCGCACACAAGCCAGCAAACTTATGCAGCTGTGCACAACTTGACAGTGGGAGCGGAAAATGGGAAGCCGCTCTCCTGTGACGGGAGAACAGAAAGCATCATTTCCATTTGTATGGAATGGTGCGACGGCGCGGTCAGAGCTCTGTAGTTACGACGAATACTTCCCCTCCTCAGTGAAAAAGCTGCTACGTGATCAGTGATTATTCAGATACAATATATGCACTCCACTTCCTGTTGCCATTCTGGGAGGAAAGAACATTCTTGCACTCAGCTAAAATGCATTAATTCATTCCACACGTTTGTAACTAATGTCTATGAGTTGTTGATTATTGTACTGGTATTGTAAAAAGAAAGTACATCCTTGTCCCATTCAAGGGTTTTCTTATCAGAATAATGGCCTCATTTTTAACAGTTTTTGAAAGGATTTACATCAAACTCTGTGTTCAAAAACGCAGATTTCACACTGCCAGTATTTATTCATTAAAAAAGGAATACAATTCAATTAAAATTTACTTATTTTTTTTCTGAATGGAAATTAAATGCAACTTATTCCATCTATGTTCAGAGAGTCACTGTGGATGGAGAAAAGTTATCTGGTAACAGTCAGTCTTTCAGTAAATGTGAAGAAGCCTCTTACTGGAGACACTGTTGCTGTATTTACTGACTGTTATGACATGCTAGCGTCTCTATATCCAGGCAGCAGGGAGAATATTTTACACCATCAGTAAGAGGTAAACACTGCTAGTCCACCTTACTTGCTTTTGCTGCTCCTCTTTAAGTCTTTGTCTGGCTCTAACGTTTGAATGTCAGCCAGAGATGCTCTGGGAGTGATGAACTGTGCAAAAACCTAAAAGTTAACTCCAAGGTCTGACTTTGGTTACGCTTATAGCAGGGAAAACATAAAGTAGTCAATTTTTTTTGTCTGACAATTGGGATTTTGGCCCGCACTTACCACCGTTAATTAATTTGTAGACTTTTCACCTCTCTTAAGATCCCACGACAGTATTTAATCAGGACTTTGTCTGCTGTGTTTGGGATCATTGTGATATTGATCCCAGTTTTAGCCAAGCCTCATTGCTAGGCAGATGGCCTAATATAAACTCTTTTGTGGACAGAAAAGTTCATGGCTGACTCAAGATACCCAGGGCAACAAACCTAAATCATCACCTCATCATCACTATGCTTAAGAGTTTATGGGAGAGAGTTTTGTGACTATATGCTGTGTAATTAGTCTTACAAAGGAAATTGTTTGACTTGTTGTTTAGAGACAATTTTGTGAAACTGATTTCATAATGCAATTGGGCCAAAGTCTTGGTATTGGACAGATAGTCACATTAGTCTCTTAGTGCACAGAAGAGTTTCATGGTTGAGTTAATAGTTATAAGATTCCCAGGTCTAGAAAACAAGCCCAAATCTGCATCACTCCACTGCTTCCCAACAATTGGTTTAGATCACTTTTCAGTTCATAAAGAAGCAACTTAGCAAACTTAAGTTTTGCCACTATACTATTTTAGAAAGAATAGGCATTCTCTGGGAAACCCCCACTAGTTTGTTGTTTTCATAATTATACTGCTGAGAACATATTTCACATGCTAACCCAGACCTATAGAGCTGAGATGTAGCTTTAAGTTTTGAATTTTCCACTATGCTCTCTCTCTTGGAAAGATTGTGGGCTTTTTAAAACATTTTCCAGTGGAGAATAGTCTTTCTTCATAAAGAAAAGAGGACTTCTGATTGTCTTAGGAAGTGGGTTTATAATCCTTCCCTGACTTACAGACAACAACTATTGTTTTAGAGACATTTTGGACTTTTTACCTTCTTAGTGCCATGGTAGCTTTTGTCTGTATTCTCCATCATATCAAAAGTCCAGTTTTAATAGCGGGGCTCAAATTTTTTCAAAATCAGTTTATGAAGTGCATTCAATCATCAAATTCTATTGAAGAAATAGTTTATCACAAACAACTGAAAAAAATTGCACTTGGTAGATGGTAAATGGTAAAGCACTTTTACTGGTTGTTTAATATAATTTCACAGTTGGGTCAAAACCAGATCATGTGTAGTATGTCATAAAACTAAAAGCACTGTAATTAAAAGAGGGAATACTTTCTTTGTGTTTTTTTTTTTTAGTAAATTGTGCTTTATGTCTAAAGTCTAAGAAAAAGGCCTCATGTCCAGCAAATAAAATATCTGACATTCTTATTAACAATAATAATATAAGCACTTCATTTGTCTCTTTGAAGCCTATGGACCTCTAGTGCAGGGTGCAAAATGAAGAAAAGCCCGTCCACGTTCTGAAACAGCTTAGGAAGATAAATGCTGTGTTTCAGCTGTCTCCTACTGTCGGTGCAAGTGTAGCACCCGGAAAGAAGCGAGTGACCATTGTTAAATTGCTGTGTTCATGATCAGTGGCTTGAAAAAAAGGAGAGAAGTTAGCCAGTAGCTACTGTACAATTCTCTGGTTTAGTGGCAGAAAATCGGAAAATGGCAAGACCTGAGCTGCCGTGTGGAACATTCAATTTTGTCAGAAGAGTTTTTTATTCTTTAACTTTCTCAAACTTATTTTAAGACAGTTATTCAGCATATTCTTGATCTAAATAATGAGGACGAAGGAGAGTACCGTTACTTTAATGCTTTGCCTGTGAATGAGGTTTTCTTAAAGAGGCTCTGCACCTTAGCATGCTGAGATATAGTGACTGAGTGAGAATATCTCACTGGAAGACAGTCTATTATCATCATGTCCATTAAATGTTTCATAAAATATAAAGCAATTTAAAAGATTAAGCTAACTGTCCTCACAGAAATTGATCTTTTCTTTAAAGAACAAAAATGTATCCATTACCAGTGCCAAACTTTTGCATTTAATCACAAAAGTAAATCAGTATCTAAATAGTATGCAAGATGATTTAAAACGCAACCACTGCCAACAAGATGGATGTTAGCGTTAAGAGTCTGCATGGTGTGTGAGAAAACATCTGCTGGAGCCTGTTGGGCATTTTAACTTCGCTCTGACCGTGATAGATGGTGCTTCTTCTGTCGTGGCTCTGTGCGCACTTTAATAAAAGTGAAAGGCATCCAAGAATAATAAATATTGATTCTGACAAATGAGGTATTAGTTCTCTCATGCTTGATGCCGACAGATTGGCCCCCTGACTTAGCTGCAGAAAAGACATGAGGGATTTCATGGCAAAAATACTTTTCAGCTTCTTTTTAAATTAGATTGTTTAAATTTATATATATATATATATTAAAATTTGATACTTCTTCATTACAATGTGTGGCCTATAATTATATCCACAACACACTTCTGAATCTTTGTTCAATAATGTTATGAAATACATTGTATCATTGGCAAATATTAGTAGACAGGAGCTAATACATGCTCACAAAATCCACTTGAAGGTTTATAGGCCAATTAAATGGAAATCATGTCCAGCTGTCACTCCCACACATATGGTCAAGAGGTGCCTTTGACCATTTCCTGACATGCTTTGACAGGCGTCCTCATCAACCCTGATCGGCAATAAAACTAATAAACAGAAAACTATCCAGCTTACATTGTGCATGTTAAACTCCGATTGTGTGAAACATTACATGTTGACTCAGAAGACAGGAGGACAGGAAGACAACCTCTCAAAAAGGACAGAGACTATGGACATATTTGGTGTCGATTTAGGGTGCTTTTCAAATAATACATGGCAATATTAAAGCAACACGATTGTTGAAAAACAAACCCAAGCCTTACTTTTAACAAACCATTCATATAAGTTGTAGGTGACTACTTTTCTTACTTCCTGTTGCAGATGGCTGTACTGCAGTGTTAACACTAGCTTGTCAATAAGCAGGAAAGTTAGATTTCAGTTGCATTATTTAGTTTGGCTTCATCTGTAGCTAACGATATGTTACCATTTAGGCTTGTAGAATTATGCATGACGGTAAACGTACATGTCGTTTAGCTATGTCTCTGTCTAACTGACAGCTTTGTGGTTTAATTTGAAAAGAACCATAAACTGTGTCTTAGTGAAACCTGCAGGTCTTATTTGGGTCCAACATATAGCTAACTCAAAATGGCTTCTACAGCATTGGTAATTGAGTGCCGTTCATGTAGAGTTGCTAAGTTAGTGTTTATCATACATGCTAATCATTTTAGGATTTTGTGGTAGCATGCTAACATATGCTAGAGCCAATGTTTAAAATATTTAAACATTGCTGTAATAGCAGTAAAATTTTATACTGCAGTTTTTAAAACTTGTTAAAATGTATAGTTTGTTCTCTAAATTTGTAAAGATAAGTCTTTATCAGAAAGTGC
Source organism: Poeciliopsis prolifica (assembly GCF_027474105.1). Lineage (NCBI taxonomy): Eukaryota > Metazoa > Chordata > Actinopteri > Cyprinodontiformes > Poeciliidae > Poeciliopsis > Poeciliopsis prolifica. Next base: position 4,793,929 of record NW_026562407.1, on the reverse strand, counting down.
TAAATTAACCAATTCACTGAAACTGCTTAATCCAGAAACTTGAAAGTTACCCTAAACTCAGCTTCTTACAGCAATTTTTTTCTGGCTCAAGTTGATCAATTTTCCTAGAAAAATATTTTATTTCCCAGAGGAAACACAAGGTCATAAAATAAGGTGTGTGTGTAAGTCGAAGCCAGGTAGTCAAGGGGTTGCTAATATTAGCAGCTTTGATCTTAGCGCCGGTCCAAAGTAATTTTCTACTAGATTAACTGGATACTGCACGGTCATCCTTAATGCATCTAATGATCTTGAGAAACTTCTCAAGCTATGTAAGGGTGCTTGCTAATTGGAACCCGACAACTTTGTTGAAAGGTGGGGGTGTGATTAGATCTTTTGCATTATTTTACTGAGCTTTGATTAATTGAAGAGAAAGAAAAACGCATTGTTAGATATTGTTGTACATTACATCACCTGCAAAATCTCAAAACATGTGGGCACTGCAGCCATTTCTATACCACAGCCACAGCATGTTGAGATACCCATCATCTCCTAAAGTCACTTTTGCAAGAGAATGTCTGCAGGCTAAAGTTGAAAAGCCTGACATAACCCCATTTTCCATTAGGACTCTTTGAAAGCCAATAGGTCCTCTCTGCAGGATGTTAGCAAGCTTGAATAATCTCTATACTTTCCCTGTTCTGTGGCAAGCTTTTAGTTAGATGAATTATTGAAATTCCTAGTGCTATGTTCTCCCTTTCTCCGAGAGAAGTCAACCCCTATAAAGTCGGTTCCCACAGACATGTATGTCACACATCTCTTAGATTATTCGTCTCAGTTTAATGCTATACTATGTTCAAATGGAGCAATCCCGAGTCATGAATCGCAAAAGGATATCTGGTGCTCTCAAGCAAGTTCTGCAAGTGATTAAAGTTCAAAGGCATTTATGTGGAGACATTTTAAAAGCTGATTAGATGACATTTCATGAAGTAATACAGACATCAGAGGCATAAATACTGTCATACTTTGCTTTTGCATTTTAATAGGAAATGACATTTTACAGTCTGCACTGTGATTACAAGATATATATTAACTCTTGCCTTGTTGGAACTAAAACAAAGCTAATTAATAATTATTTGAATACATGTTCTAATCCTTGAGGTGTTTAATTGTTTAACTTTCAAAACACCATATTCTTTCAGGCTTTGACTTTAACTATTTATACTTTCTGATTTTTTTTTAAATGTTGAAAGCAATATTTCTGACATAAATATATAGGGAAAGAAATGTAATAGCTCAAACACATTGTGTTTTTAGGGTTTATTCTCCACCTACTTTTAAGTAGAAATGCTGTTAAAAAAATTTTCTGGTCACTAGACATTGGGCTGCTGCAAAAGGCTTTTGCTTTTTAATATCTTTTACCATTTCAATAAAATGATGGTTTACAATTCATAGACATGATGGTTGGGTTTATTCCCACCCAAAGCTTATGACATCACCCCATTTTAAACTTATCTTAACAGTTTTCAACCTAGAGTTCAGTTTCAGTTCATTACAAATGTTGACACATACACATTTTCAAACCTTTCTCGCCAGTGTGAGGCAATAAACTTTAAACTAGGCAATCAAATATACCTTATATGTCTTACATGATTTATTTCAGAGATAGGAGTGGATATTTTCCAATAGGCACATTTTTAAGATTTAATACAGTTAAAGACTGTTGTGGAAATAATGGGGGCATACTAGAATTAAGTTTAATCCATGCTGTTGATGAAGACAATGCACAAAGTATTTCACTGCTAATTTGTATTGTGTTGACAACCAGCCTATAGTGGCATCTTCTCGAGTATTTCTAATTAAAATAACCTACAGTCAGTGATGTAAGGAGTCCATGCCGTCCTTAGCAAGTCCGTCCAGGTGCTGCTCACGCCTGGTGGCCTTCTCACCTCAAGCTCCAACCTTCTGTCAACCGGGCTTAGAAATTTTCTATAGCCTGGTATTAGCTTCCCCTACTGGTCAACCAATTTTATTTTATTTTTTACCTGATAAAGATTTACATAGATTCAAGTTGATAATGGTCATCACTGAAGACAACAGTCGTAATCACTTATCACACCTTTTCTAACTACAAAAATGAACACCGCTGGGACTATGTGTGAAATATTACAATCATAAATAATTTCTCTAATGTAATAGGCAGACACCACGCTTGCAGATTTTTTATGCAAGTCATTTTTTTTATCCTTAATGAACAGATTTTCAACAAGTGAGGAAATGGAACAGAAAGAAGAAAATTGCAGAACATGTGGCCGAATCATAAGTGATATCATATCAGTGTTCATCACAATTGCATGTGTTCCTGTTGTTGTGGAGTATTGCCAAAAGCTTTAAATATTTCACCAATAATGCAAAGTTTCGTCACATATCCTCAAACTAATTCTTAGATGGAAGTTTTGATTTAGATGCTACATTGTTTTAAATGTAGCATCTACATTTAAAACGTGAGGATTTTATAAGAAAACATTGTCTACCTTTGACCCTGTAAATCTGGTTGAGATGATGTGTGGTCTGTAAAGCAACAAGCGTGAAGGGAGGGAGGGGCAAAGGGGGTCATCAGAGTGTAAATAGAGTTTTGTGTCTGGCTTCCCGCCTGCTGTGCTTCTTGCCCAGCCAGGCCTGTAGAGAACCCCCCCCCCCTCCGCCCTTTCTGCTTCATCTCTTCTATTCATCTCCCTCTTTACCCATCCATTCTGGCACCACCCCAAAGGGGCATCCGACACTAACACTCCCTCTCTGCTTTCATTCTCTTCCTCCCATTCCCTTCACTTGCGTTGTAAATGGAGGAATATCACAGCTAATCCGTCATGTTTATGAATGACACCGGGCCTGTGGAGAGTTGGAGTGCCTTCCCGAAGTGGCGTATATCTCTGTTGCATGCCCTCCGCTTGGCTGATCCAATCTTGCCCTATCAGCAATGGCTGTGATGGATATATGTGGATGACGGCACATTGGATGAACACTTGGATGGGTCATTCCAGTGGTTTTTACATCACAAACTAAAAGTTTTTAACCAATAAATCCTTAACTTAAGCGGCTCCACTATGCAGAAGATCTGCCTCACATCCTGGTCAGTGTGTCTATTCTCAGATCTTTGAAGGATGAGATGTTGTCTGACTGTTGACTGCGCCTCAAACTCAGTGCAACTCACTTTGTCCAAATGTAGGAAAAAGCTCTTCTGGATTGTCAATACTGGAAGTGATGAATACTGCTCATTTTTCCACATATTTTAAGGCCCAAAGTCAAATTAAGAGTTTTCCAACTAGTTGCGCAATGTCATTTGGTATAAGAAAAGCTTAGATTGTTCACCTGTGAAGGTTTTCCTGCAGGAAAAGCGCCTTGTGATTAATAAGATTGATTTTACGATGGTTCTCTCATAATCTCAGGCATTAGCTGAGGGATTTTTAATGACAAATAAGCAGCATTCAATTAATTACACAGTCTCAAAGGGGATTTATGGAAAAAACAATCAGTGTGGGGCAAAGGGGGGAGAAGATGCCATTTTTCACTCAGACAGACGATTAGGAACCTTTTGGTAAGAAGAGCGTTTGTACCTTCATCTTCCTCCTCCTATTTTACTCCAACATTCATCATCACTTCAGCTTTGAAGAACAGTCCAGATAGTGTTTCACAGGTTGTTCTTCCACTGCCTCTTAAAGCAACACAGCAAAATAACATCTTAGTGTGTAGTCGATGGCCACTAGCTGCCTGCCTTTGTTTTTTTTTAAACAGGTTTCATAAAAAGATTGTATTTGTTCAGCGAATTACTGAACAGCCTTTTAGAGGGCCCAAGCCTGGAAAGCGTAATACCACTTTGCGCCAGACAGGGAATGTTCCCCTAAAACCTCTATTACAGTGAAATGAAATTAGCAGTTTGAGTCAACAGTGGTGCATTCATGGTAATATTCATTATCATGCTCTGTACCTGTAGATTCACCTAATAAGCTAAACTGAAGCATATTTTCCTCCAGCCCAGCTAAGCTTTTACTGCTGTTTTCTTTTCCTTTTTTTACAGAAAAAAACCATGGGTTTTTGTCTCCACAAGAATTTGTCTTGAATTTTAAAAAATGTCAAAATTTCATTTTTATCCAGTGCATCCAGGATATTTGAGGTGTCGCTGTTGTGCTCTTTAAACCATTTTTGAACCATTTTAGCTTTGTGGCAGAGCAGCGTGTCCTTGAATAGACGGCAGCCATCGAGGGACACTGTTTCCATGAGCATGAGCACGGTGTGCAACAAAATATAATTCATCTCAACGGGATGAAGAAAATCATGTCAAAATATCCTCAAATAAAAATGAATGTGTGAAATGAGCATTATCTGCGAATGTTTACAGGAAGGTGTGTGGAGTAAAGAAACTAGGTTCATGTCCAATTTATAAACTGCTCTACCAAGCTGCGGGTACCTGATAAAGCAAAGCGGTGGGCACTGATTTAGAACCTGCCAATCATTAATCCCTTTCCAGTAACGGCATACCTTTTTTATCGCAGCATAAAGTAGAACTCGTAGGCAGAGCAAGAAAATCTGTGATAATGTTGGCAAAACTGTTAAACTGCTACAGAGGCGCTGAGGAGAGAAGAAAAATAGAACAGATGCCGTCACAGATTTGGCACAAAATGAAATTGCTGCCTCCCTTTGTTAATCGAGACCTCTTACGTTTGGTTGAGTAATTTTGTTTGTGTGAAAACAAAAGTGTAATTAACAGTTCCATCTCCCATGCCAGGGCAAAAACAAAATAATAATAATAATAATAATTGAATATGTCAGTGGAATTGGAGATGAACGAACATTTTGTTAAAGAGGGCTCTAGACTGATGTATTAACCAGGCGTGTTGGAAGAAAACAAAACTGTAAACAAATTGGATCAGGCATTGTTTTTGTGTTTACTGCAGTCTGAAATGAACAACCTCTTTCTGGGAAAACGGAAATTAAGTTTTGCAATACAGAGGTGCAAGTGTGTAGAAAATTAAATATTATGCTTTGAAATGTTAGACTTAACCTGAAGTTTGTTGTCATCAATAACCTATTGTGTGTTTTTTTTTTTTTTCTTGAGGCACAAGCAAAATTGCACGGTGATGGAAGTATTATGCTGTGGAAGTAACATTGCTTTAGATGGAATTAGAGTTCCAAATTTTGATCCCAAACCTTCAGGCATCTTCTGAAAAGCTTAAGAAATCGAGGTTTTTAATATTTCAGCGTCATGCCGCAAGAATAAAATAAATAAATGTTTAAGCATTCAATTCTCTCCTGCTGGGTTTTAATCATGAATATGGATTTTATTTTTAATAACATTTTTAGACCAGTTAATAAAGCACTGGGTATCAGTTCAATTTCAACATGCTAATGCACTCGCAAAGACTGAAAAAAATCTGTTCCAATCAATGTTGTGCTCCCAGCAATATATGATTACCTTCCTGAGCTCTGTCTTATTCACTTTCTAACTTCTTCTGGACTTTTCTGTGTGGAATGATCTTTAATCACTGTCCCTCAGTTTCAAATTATATGTTTTGGTTTGTTGGGAAAATAGGTTTGATTCAAGCTGCTGAGAAAAATAAGCACTGCTGTCATACTTTAATGATAATATTTAGCGGATTTTCACTTTTTTATTTTGTTTTCCCTGGCAGATAACTCATAACGAGATCGTGAGAATCAAATTGATTTGAACCTGGGTGAAAATAGTCTCGAACGCTAAACTGTCTGGGCCTCACTCATTTTTGACATCTTAGCACCAGATTCTTTTCTCTCTCTCTCTCTGTTTTTCTCCCAGCGTCTTTGGCTGGACGCTAGAAGAACAATACGTCTCGACACACATTTTTCTCCTTCGTGCCACAGCAAGTGACCTGTGACAGCCTCTTTGAGCAGATTGTATCCACTCAAATAGATCCAACAAATATATCTTATTACGGCCCACAGGGATTTTCCCTGAAGAATATCCTCAACCGCGGGGTGAAAAGTCTTGTTCCGCTTGGTGGGGAAAAAGGTCGGATCAAATCCAATCCTTGTGCAGCAACCACAGAACTAAAGCCAGAATGTGACCAGAAAGGTTTCCTTTTTTTCTTCTTCTTCTTCTTCTTTTCTTTTTCCACTGAAACGAACCATTCGGTTCAACAAAAGCTTGTTTTCTTCTCAGACTCTCTTTACTGGGTTATTTTTGGAGCCTAATGTGTTTTCAGTCTCATAAAGGAGGAATAGTTATATTGCTGTGTTCTGCAGAATATTGTTAAGACATCTCCACAGGCAACTGTGTAAATATCAATATATTCATTGAAGATAAATTGTCCAGTCTGCTCTACTTAAAGGTGTACACTAAAGTACATTAGGAGGACATCAATATCTGGCAGCACCAACCCACTTCAAGTTGAATAAAAAAGCAGTGAGAAATGCAGATGAATCTGACGGCCCAGCAGTGGGGCTGAGTGTTGGGTTGGACACAGATATTTAATATTTGATGTCACTCCGTATTATTAGAAAGCTGTCAATACAAGGCACCTAATACAGTTCTAGAAAGATGCCTAGACCAGACTTTGACTTGGCCATCATAGTTTGGTCATCATTCTCCAAGGACAGGCACGTCCAAAGTGTACAAATTGATGCAGGTGGAGACTTTTTTTATTTGTAATTAGGGAAAAAATGTATTACAGTGGAAAATGTTAAGTACAACCAAAATTATTCATCTTTTAGTTACCACCCTGCTTTCATTTTCTTAATAGTACACTAACATCTATTGAGGGACTTTTTTCTCAAAAGCAGACTTTGGTGCTCTCGAATCTGCTTCTAATTAATTTGTCAAACTTGGCTAATAATTCCCTGGGTGGCAAGGATTTTAAAGACACGTTGGCCTAAATCCTGTTGTTGTTTTTGAGAATAGACGTTGTTTGGTTTTGTTATGTTTCTTCAAGGAATATGCAAACCATATGCCTTTCTTTTCATTAGGGAAATGTGGAAACCCTGTTTTTGATCAAACTCATCAATTTCACTATAGAAAGTCTGACTTTTTTAATTACACTATTTCAGGGTTACTCTTATCAATTGTCATTCTTCGTCCTATTACATTTGACCAATTCATCTATCCATGTGAATGAAAACTATCCCCACAGCACAATGCTGCCACCACCATGATCCAGAATGGGCATGTTCGAGATAGTGGACTGTTCCTAAGAAGCTAGAAGTTGTATTTTCATCTTTACATTTCATTTTTTTCAGTATGATGAAGATCACATCTTTTCAAGGGTTGCTAATAACTGTGAAGGTTGTCGTATAGGAATTGTTTGTCTTTTTACCATATTTAAGAGTTTAATCCATACCCAACCCTTCATAACCTCATAGCAAACCTTGAAGTAAAACAAACTAAGCAAATATATAAAATACATTTCAAGCTCAATTAGTCTGATTAAAGGCATAAAAATCTGTTTTTACCCTACTTGATAAAAAACAAACTGCCTGTATACAGTTCACTGTCGATATATAGTCAGATACTGGATCCTGGTGACAACTGCATTATAATTGCAAATTGTACAGAATTTACTGCAGCACTCAAGCAACACTTCGATAACTGCAGTGGCCCCCGTTGTCATACAAGGAAAATGTGATTTCACTTACGCTCATATTTCTGTGAGCGTGATCAATAGATATAATCTGCTAATGGGGTGAGTTTCTGTCCAATGGCCTTACGTATTCTGGAGAAAAATCTGCTCACCGAGGTAGTTTTTGAGCCAATGTCCTTTTATACTTGTCCAAATGCTTGGCACTACACACTCATATGGCCTGATAGCCTGGCAGTGGCTAATGTGTGCAAATTGTCATTGGGGGTCTTTTTATATCAAGCACCAGTGCTCAGCACTTCTTTAAAAGGTGACTTCAGCATTTCTTTGCCTTCCATCTCATTTAGTGTGTAGATCCATTGTTGAATATATAGTATGGGTCTGTAAAGCAGAAATTGCCCTTGTCTTAGTGAATGTCCTTGAGATAGCAGCTTTCAGCGAGGCAGAATAGGATAAGCGAGGGAAATAAGTTAGAACTTTTTTCTCCTTTTTTTTGTATTAATCTCACCTTTCAGGTATGACTTTCATATATTGCATATGGTGGCTTTGTGCTCCAGTTATATTGCATTTGGTCTATTAACTGAAGTTGTACTCCCATAGAGGACTTTTGGTGCCCTTTAAATAGATTTTGTGCAACTATAAAATAACCTAGAAGCCATTAAACACACATTTCTAGCACATGATGATTCAAAGTGATGTTTAAAACAATTAAGAATTTTTTAATGAGATTGGAAATAAATGAGATTCATCCCAATTTTACACCCTCTATCCAGCCGTTCCTTCGCCATCTTCTACTTGTCCAAAAATGTGCAGTGAAGTAGCAGATTGTAAACCCAAACATTCCTCTCCTCAGCAACAGTGAACCAGAAACCCCCCCAAACAATTATTATAAGTAAGACTTTTCATTATGATGGGGATGAAGATATCCGGTTACAACCAATCAAAGGTCAAAATGACTGTTGCTCTGGTTTGCAAGTTCCTCATAATTTTACATATTTCAACTTGTGGGAAAGTGTCCAGTCAAAACATCTGGTAGTCCAGCCTTGGCTAATTATAACCAGTTCTGTCTTTTTTTTTTAGACATATGGCTTCATATTTAATGGTTTAAAATTCCAGAAAATTTGATTTGTGGTAAATAAGGGAACACAGACTGCATGTATTTAACTTTTACAGACCACGCATGTTGTCAGGTATGCAACCTCTTGGCAAGTCATCTCAACGCAAACCTAAAACATTTTATTTGTTGTTTTTATTTAGGGGGTTTTTCACTTGGACAAAGCAGTTCAGAGCTTATGTTGTGGTACTGTTAAATCTGGTCCTCTGTGAAAAATGTATTTAGGCTGATAATGGTCCTACAATTGTTACTAAAAAGTCAAACATGACACATGGGAAAAAACTCCAGCCACTTGGCTCCGGCTTGATTAATTATCTCAATCTTTACTTTTAATGCTTTGTCAATAGCCCAACTTTTCCACAAAAAAAACACAGCAACTGTGATTAAACTGCGATTAATCTGATTTAATTTAAATCTCCGGCTTTCTAAGGACAATACTGCCGCAGCACTGTTGAGGAGACTTGTTAATAACGGAGAAAGATGTATTCAATTTCCCTGCCCTTTATTTATTGTCACAGTGGTAATTCGTTTCACAGCGAAATAAATGTGGATCGGAGCAGCTTGAGAACATCAAAACACTTGTTTATTTTATCTAAATCACACAATCTGCAAGAAAAAAAAAAGTTTTCAGATACCAAACTGCTGATGTTACGACTTTGTGGCCTTTTTCAATGAATAAGAGCTTGCAAAGCAGCAGTAAAATGTACTACTGGGCTAAATGGCAATGCATTCAAAAGGCCAGAAAGTGTTGAAACAGTCCATTAATTTTAAATGCAATGCCTGGAGTCATATTAGCTTCCTGCTAGGAATCTGCAGACCAGTTTCATGTAGGATGAGTTGGGTTTGATAACATATCTTGTTATCAAACAAGTTGGATATAAATCCAGAATCTTTGCTAAAAAAAAAAAAAAATTGCCAAAACAATCTTTAAGTCACTCACTGTTTTCTAGTTACTTTTGTTCAGAAGCAAAACATGCTACAGTGTTAGACATTTTTAAAGGACAGCGAAATCAAGATCTCCCAAGCACTTTGTTTCTGAATGCATTGCGATTTTTACAGCAGCTGTATTTAGTTTCGCATGGATTGTCACATCCAATTACTGTATTCAACAAGCATCCATGCTTGTAGCCTGGCTTTTGGCTATTGTGTTTGATCAGGTATACTTTGGACTTGCTGTAGAAATCCACTAATTGTGTCTTTGACCTTGAGCAGGCTGCAGTGACAGAAACTACCTCCAATTAATTCCTTTTTCCCTCTTCAGTATCTTATAGCATTATAGTTTCTAAAACAATATGGCATTTTACAATTCTTTTTAGTCATTGACCAACTGAAAGTCTTTAAAAAAAAAGTACTTTGAAATAAAATTACTTTTTGATGGTTACTCTCTTACTGTGACTTAAGTTATTCCTGAGACTAAACTTGTCCCTTAAGTTAACAACACTGATATCTTGACCCAGCCTTTGAGTATTTCAAAACAAGCTCCTAGTGACCAGAAATCTTTTTTAAACTGTAAGTTAAAATACCTAATTTAAACTTTAGTACCTGAAACCCCAGAACGGGGGATGGTGGTTCTGACTGCCCTCTCATATGTTGGCAGCAATAACTATCTCTTGGTACTCCACTTTTCTCCTACAGGCCAAAATCATGCATGTTAGATTCATTGGAGATGCTAAATTAGCCCGAATTGCACGGCTGTTTGAAGATTGTCTGTTTTTCGAGTGTCTCTGTTATAGTAATAATCATAAAACCTTTATTTAGCCAAGAATGTCCCATTGAGATACAACTGTTCTTCCATGACATTGTGGTCAAATTGATGGCAAAAACAGTTTTTTAACACAGTTAAGTAACAATAAACATGATCAGAAAAAGTCAACTGCAGGAGTTGGTACATAAGTAAAAGACAGATGTTAGATCTGTGATGGACCAACTCCAGCCAACCATAACCCTAAACTTGTCTGAGCACTTTTCTGCACTGACTGACTTGACTATTTTTTCCTTTTCTAGATTTTTTGTTGTTGTCTTTATTTTATTTTACTGTTTGAGCCTCTAGTGGTTTTTATTGAGTAATATTCAGACAAGAAAGGGAGTGAAGAGAGAATGGGGGCATGCATGAAGTAAATGGCCCGGGTCCAATCGTCAAACCCGGGACTTTAGCCACAGTTTATGGAGCGTCTGCTCTACCTGCTCTACCTGCAGAGCTCCAACATTTTCTTTCTCCAGGCAGACTGAAGAGTTTCCCATAAAGATGCTAAAATTTGAATACCCACCCAGGAGTTTCAGTAATGTTCACATTGGAGAGACATAGAAACTCAAAGGAAGAACATTTTGAGCATAACTAAAGATTGTGCTGAACCACACCTCATCTTTTCTGTTTACTGTTATACCCACATCATTCTCATTTAGAGTACAAAATAAGTGAAATACTCAGCACAGTCTTCTTGAATTATTATTTTCATATTTTTAACTACTTCAGTTGACCATTGAAAAAGTTGTGAGATCTTGTTTCATAGTTTTTAAAGCAATTTCTTGCTTTAGGTCTTGTCATAAAAGATGCCTTGAACAAAGCACGATGGAGATACTTTTACTATTTTTTAGTGAATAGTTTTACTATTGCTGTATTTTGTGCTTTATGTTGGCCTTTGTATTCCTATAAATGATTTGGTTTGGATTCAATCTGACCATTTTGAACTAGATATAGTTAAATACAGTCCACATTTCTTCAAAACTAAAAAATAATATTTACAATATAGCGTTAAATCCGGAACTGTTAGTTGACGTGATTGGTTGTATTTTTCAAATTTTCCAAATCCAATTTTGTTTGCAAAAAAAGATCACATCAGTCCCACCAAAACTGTCTTGGTGAGAAATTATTTTTTTGTTAAAAAAAAAACACTTAAATTAACAAAAAAAAAATATATGATACTTACCCTGGTGGGTAAGACACATCACCCATATTCTCTGTTTTTTCTATGTGGGTGAGAGAAGCAAGTGTATCAGAGAACTGGATTAGCTAAATATCTGTCTTTGGATGAATAGAAGTAAAAAAAAACCTGACTTTTTAATGACACCTACGAAGTACTTTCAGAGATGACCGAATTATAAGTTCTGTGAATTATAAGATGCTTCTAACGTCTCTAGTTCAGGATGTGCGGAGTGGCTTTCGATGTGTTGACTCCAACCTCAGGCTGAATGGATTTTCCTTATCAATGCCGTCAGTGGTGGTGTTCTCTTTATTTCTGGTTGACCTCTTCATACCACACTTTTTCCTTCCACTCAACTTTCTACAAATGTGTTTGACTGCATCACTCTGAACAGTTTTCTGTAAAGACTTGTACGAGCTTCTTGACCTTTTGCAGTTTATCACTCTTGTAAAGGCTTTAAATTTTCCACCTTGGGCAATTAATCTATATAACATGAGTTTTACTTTCTGAAATGTCTGAAACACTGTTTCAGTTTCACACCAGTTCAGGCAAGGACGCACAGAGTTGTGTCGGGAAAGTTTTGCAGTTCAGTATGAAGTCACTTGTTTGCAATGCGGTCTTATTTCTGAGAAGATTTATCCACAGAAGTGGTTTTCCATGCCAGACAGCCAAAGGCAGTGTTGGATGACGGCCACGTTTGTCGTTTTGCTGCATGCGGTACATGGCACCTCAAAGCGGGTTTCATTTTCATGATGACGCCTCATGAAAATTTAATGAAGGACCGATTTTCAAAAACAAACAGTGTCGTTTACGAAAGCAAGGAAAGATATTAATTAGCCGCATCACAGCGGGTAAAGGAAGACTTAAAGGTGTGCATAAGCCTTGTTGGCAGTCAGAATAAGCAGGTCTTGTTTGGGAGTTTAACTCTTGGCTGTCACTGCAGAGAGGCAGGAGTTTTGCAAATTGGGATATTATGGCGCATAGAATATTAAAACGTGCAGCATTTCAGAGATTGTTGTTTGCTACAACCCAAACATACTTCATCAAATGAATGGCATCAAATAAAGCTGCTGCAGGCTTTGTTAAAAAAAAAAAAAAACATGTTTGGAGCAAATGGACCCTGTGAGTTTATCATATTTCACATCTCAACCCGCAGCGAGACGTTCCCCTGGCCCTGTTCAGGCTGAAAATTGAGACACGGACAGGAACAAGACAGTTTAGACAACACAGCGCAGCCACCTGCCATCATCAAAGAACATCAAAGCTCCACCTCACCTGAATGGATTTGTGTCAGGGTCCCTTCTTCTTCAGCATGCCGCCGCTACAAAAAGAGTTTGACATTTTGGAAATGCCTGCATTTTGCCCACACTTAGCTGATAGGTTTAATAACACCCTGGTTGCTTGAGTCGCATAACATCCATGAAGATTAACATTTTCTGCTGCTTTTAAATGCATGTAAATAACTTATGTGTTAAATTTTTAAATGACCATTGATGCGCCGTCCCGCAAATAAGGCAGATTTAATTTACAAGCATGCATAAAAAGCTTTTTACTAGCAGCTGTTGCCCATCATAAGCTTGAGGGAAGTCTGAAGTCATCCCTTCCAACTACAGTATTATCGGTCCATCGAGACACCAGAAGCAATGCAAAATTTATCAGTTACTTTATTTAGGCCTGTGCATGTCTGCAAAAAGCTTGTTTAAACAGTATTCCCAGATACAGCTTGCATAAATAAATACCAGCAGCCTATACCGCACAGCAATTCACATGCAAATCTGTGTGATTTGGTTGTCTGTTTGACATGCTAAGTTTTATACTAGAAGTTTGTTTTGTGCATTAATATAGAGGGTTCTGTTATTGGTATCAAGTTATACCAAGTGCTTTAAAATTTACACCATTCCCAGAGCCTGGGGTTCATTTTAATAAGAATTTTCTCCGGATGTTCAGAGCATAGAGTAATCAGCCACATCTGTTGCTGGTCACTGCTGGTCAGCTGGCTGAAAGAAGCATGTGCGCCTCTCTTGACCCTGGCTTTGATGAGTTGTCTCCCTCCTGCATCTGTGCTCTGTCTGCCATGAAGCAGAGGGTATTTTAATGTTTCAGTGGGGAACTAATTAAGAATTCAAGAACAGGTCCAGAGCCTTAAGACTAATTTCTAGAGCATCTCGCTGTCAGATCGGTGCCTCTATGTACTGGATAACCCTTTTTAAAACACGGCTAATTAAATCGTTTTATTCACCTGTCACCATTTTATAAGGAAAATGACACAATTTTACACAGAGAATTAGCAGTGTAAGAAAACCCTTTGTTCTATGTATTTAAATTGACTAATTTTCTACAGTCTCTACAGCCTGGTCTAATTTCTACTCCACCAGGTCATGGTCTCTTTAAGACCACCATCTCACTGCCTCTGACATCTTGCCAAACTGTCTCCAACTTGTTTTGCAGAGGACCAGCTCCCCGCTGGCTTCCCCACCATAGACATGGGCCCACAGTTAAAGGTGGTGGAGCGAACGCGCACCGCCACCATGCTCTGTGCCGCCAGCGGCAACCCCGACCCAGACATCACCTGGTTCAAAGACTTCCTCCCTGTCAACACCACCAACAACAACGGGCGCATTAAGCAGCTCAGATCAGGTAGGTTTCCTCTGCTGAAAACTCGATTACCAAACAGGGAGACTCCTTTCTTTTTTCTTTTTTTCTTTTTTTTCACTTTCTATCTGAACTGCTCCCACATTATATCCTCTGCTCTTTCATCCCCTCTTCTTCCTGCCCATGATTTAACTTCTCATTTGGCTTTTCGTTTTATAGGTAATGGCATTGTTTCGACTATTTCCTGTCCTCTACTTGCTGTACATCCCTGTTGTCTGTCTTATGTGCGTCTCCCTTTGTCTTCCAGTGTTGTCATGAGCTGTTGGGATTGTTTCCTTTCTGTGTTTGCTGGCTTTCGTCCTAACCTCTGCCCACATTGCTCACTGCTGTGACTTTTTAATAAACAATTATCCTCTTTTTTCTTTTTTTTTTCTTCAATTTTTTGCTCTTTCATCTTGGTTTTACTCTCCACTGCATTGGTGCAGTATTTCTTAGAACCATTATGCCCATTACTTACACCTTTCAGTGAACATTCGGCCACATTCAGAGCCCACAAATTAATGCACACGCTTTTAGAATAGGAAAACATGCAGAGGAGCAATTTAATTATCCTAACATATGTGTCCTGCAATAGATGTTTGCTTTAAGAGCATTTCAGATTCAATGAGAATAAGTTTATTTCTTGAAACTAATCAGCCACAGTAGTGCGTAAAACTTCATAAAGCTTTCCCTTTTTCCCTTCATTCTGACTTTATACAGTGCCATGCAAAAGAAAAAAATCAAAAATGTTTAATTTCATGTTTTTCGCCTTAAAACTGCAAACGTGTCCATTTTGATTGTATTTTATTTGATAGACCAACATAAAATAACAAACTTGAGCACACCTCTCCCACCAAACATAGCCTAGCGTAGAAGCATTTTTTATTCAGGGGAAATAAATAAAATTGCCATAAAGAAAGAAAGGAAGGTAAATGTACAAATGGTGGATCCCCCACTTATTTACAATTTAGTATTTGCAGATTTTTTCTGTGGAACGTGATTCCACATGTTTGGAAAATCCACTTATTCCCAGATTATTTTTTAAAAAGGCATATCTAAAGTATTCAAAAAAATGCAGCTTGGGACTGGCTGGGATTTGCAAAGCAGCCGATCCAGGAGCACATTTTATTTTTTTAGGTGCTGATGGTATGTGCACCTAAAAGTAAAGACAAGGAAGACTGTAGACGTAGGCTTCTTCATTGGAGCTATGTCCCCTGTGGGTATCGTTGCATCTAAAGATATATTTGATGCTTGAAAAATTTTAATTGGCATTTATAACGGTTATGTCGGAGTTTCAAGTATTTACATAAGACTATGGTTTCTAACCTTGTAAATACCAGGGTTTAACTGTTAATAATGGATAATGGACAAGGCAAAAGACTTCACCATTAACCCATTTCATGAGATAATCACTCTAAACATATAGCCAGAGCTTCAATAAAGTGGTTTAGAGGAAATGATATTCATTTCTTTGAATGCCCTAACCAAAGTCCTAACAAAATCCTGTTGAAAATCTGTGGCAAGATTTGAAAGTTGTCCTTTAAAAGTCAGTCTATCTGGATGATAGAGCAGATCTTTTATTTTTCATAAAAGAAACAATAAAACATTTAGAAACATACTTCATAACATTTGTAGACGTAAAGAAGCACGTCTTTTTGGATGTTATTAGTGAAAATTAAAAAAAAGTATTTAATTATTTCATTCTTCTTCATCATTATGCGCTACTTTCTCTTGGTCTGTCACTTTAAAATGCCAGTTGGTACTGCTTGTAACAAGACTAAATGTGAGGAAGCTGAAGTGGAGTGAATACTTTTGCAAGGCACTGTAGTCCCTGCTTTAATGTGTAAATGCCAGTTTTGTTTTCATTAAATATATCAATAGAAAAATTATTCTAACCTTTAACCAGTTCTGTCCAGCTGATAACCCGAGAGCATAATTTCTTAAATTGGACGTCTTGTCTGTTTGACCACCTGTCTTCACAGATTTCACAGCTTTCCTTTTGTTAACTCATCGTGTTAACCTGACTTGTTTTTTTATTTTATTTTTTGTTTCAGTAAAACTGTGTCAGATTAACCTTAACTTCTAACGTGCGACTTTTATTCACGTGCAGTTTGCTAAAGCATTAACCAAACCTTGTTAACTAAACGTACTTAAGGAGTATAATCATAATTCTTATGCTGTCTTTCTTCTCTCTATATTTTTAAATTCTACAGAATCCTTTGGTAAGTGCTTAGCTCCAAAGCACACATCACCCCCACTAATTTCCATGTTCCAACAACTATTAAAATGCATGGCATGCATTTTACTAACAGATAGCTTAGAGTGTCAGGGTTAGAAAACACACACAAACACATACACGCACACGCCCCTTACCCTCACAATGTGTAACTGTCTTACTGCTATTAATACCACTGCCAGCTGTGATACCACCTTATCTTGAGATTTTAACCATCAAGCTTCAGGCTACTGTGTTGTGAGAGAGTATTTGCCCCTTACAAATCTCTTCTGTTCTTGATTTTTTTCTTTTTTTTTTCTTTTGGTTGCTTTTAAATGTTTCAGATCTTCACACAATGTGTAATATCAGACAATATCAGCTCTTTCTGGGGTTGGGTCGTGGGACAAACAGCCACTTGGGCCCTTCCAAGAGAACCTCTGATCTTTAAATAAGTGCCCTTAAAATTCATTTCAGCTGCTTGTATCTATGATCTCATTCTTTTGGCTACTATTCAGACTGTAGATGAAGGTAGGAACCAGGCATGGTGGGTTCAAAACTGATCTCCTGCTTTTTTCCCCTTGTCTTTGGTCTCTGAAGAAACAGATATGATAAGTCTTTATAACTTTCTATACAACTATTGTGCAAGGCAAGCTGATGAATTCAGTTCATAGCCTATGTATCAATGTGTGGCTGCATGTAATAACTTAAATGTTGGTTAATTATGGCAATTATTTGCTTGATACCAGCAAGAAATGTTGGTTGAGAAACTATTGTCCCATTAATTCTTGCATTTTGTGGTGCCTTCCTCCCCAAAGAAACAGTGTCCTGAAATACTATTTGAACTCTAAACATACTGTGTTGGCTTTGGAGGGTTCGTCTTAGTCTTAATGTTGGTCTCAGTCTCTTAAGAACTGGTCTTGGCTTCTTTTTCAACCAAATAAATCAAGAACTTTCCCTTTCGATTCTGCTTTTTCTTGACTATGACAATTTGTAGAATCTGTAAATAACCTAAATAGAGCATCTCTGGTAACTTGAGGTAGTAGAAGTTGCTGAATAGATTTTATTGGTTTTTAATCGAAAAACAGTGAGAACTGTTATCCACCTGGGAAAAAAGAAAGTTATTATTTTGGGTAGATTTTGTCTAACCAAAATCACTCAGAGTGCATTGAGAAGTTTTTTGTACTTGAAAATGTTCTAGAAGACTGAATTAAAACAGCGTACTTTTATTCCACTGCAAATAAATTTCATACAGTCAGATTCCCAGAGAAATTAAATAATTACTTCAAAGCTACTTGTTGTATTTACTCAGCAGTAATTGTCAGATATTAAAATTTGTTTGAGATCTGAAACATTTTAATGTGACAAAATTAAGTAAAAAACCGAAGAAATCTGAAAGAGGGTAATTATTTTTTCATAGTACTGTAAGTATTGTCGCATACTGACCTGAATAATAATCAATTCTCACATGTTTGTTCCTCACTCACTTATCCACTACTTTAATGTTTTAACACCAGCACCTGAAGTAGGAAAATGTCCCCAAGAGCTTTTAGGGAGGCGGCCAGCTTTGCCTCTAGCTCAAACCCTGAGGTCTGCCCGCTTTCAGTCTCATGCACAAAGTCTTGAAAAGTCTTTCCCCCCTCAGTAGATGGTCTTCAGAAGCCACTTTGAAAAAATAAAATAAAATGGCACCACTTCCCCCACGTGTTTCACAAGATCTTCTGACTTTATGATTTTTCTATGATGAATCTTGTCTTTTCTCTGCCAGTAGAGTACAAAAAGAAAAGTTCTCTCTTCTTTTCTCTCCTCTCTCTTTCCTGTAGTACCTTTATTTACGTACCCTGTTGAGTCTAATTTGATTCTTCTTCCAAAGCCCCCAACCTCTATCTACTCGTACTAATGCTTCTTCTTTCCAATCTTATTTGCATTCATATTATCCACCCAGGTGGTACGCCAATAAGAGGTAAGAGTGCTGAACTGACGTTCAAAGAATGAAAATAATACAAATTCATTCTTGCTGTCAAGCCATCCGTACGCACCCATTTTTGTCCTGTTTACAAAGACCAAATGCCATTTCATTCATATGGATCCATCCTCCTTATTTGTCCTGGTTTTCGTTGACTAAAATTGTATTTCATCATTGTGTCTATGCCTTATTTACTCCTTTGTGTTCTTGTTTCTTTCTTGTTCTTTTAGCTCAGTTGTGATATGCTTGCCCTGGCTCTAATAAGCATATACAATGACAATTCTGTTTTTTTTTTTTTTTTTTTTTTTCAAAACTATATTTTAATGCTCATTTTTGGGTTTTTGTTGTTTTTTTTTTCCTTTTTGGCCATAGCCAATCATGTGTCCCTCTTTTTTGTCCAACTAAAACAACCAAGCATTTTCCCCCCTTAGCTGTTTCTTGTTCAGCACAAAAAGCCCGACATGCGCAGATGCTGTGGAAGACCTAACACCACCTCTCCCAAAGACTTCTTTCTATCTTTGCAAACTATTTTTTTTCCCATTTCTTCTGTTTGCTTTCCTCTCCTGTACCTCTACAAAAAAGCCCAAACAACCACTTTTTTGATAAAGTTTCTACGGTGCTTTTTTCCCACCTTCCTCTTTCACCTATTTTTCTTACTTTTCTTGTTTTTTTGTTTTTTTTTATCTTTTTTGACTTTTTTATTTTTTTTCTTCAGGGTTTGGGGAAAAGGCAAACTGTAGAGTGTGACGAGGACCTGATTGGCTCATTTTTGCCGTGTGAGATGGAGCGGGAGAGTTGTTGATGCATAAAGCCATTTTTCTTTGAGTCATGTGACACCACACTGCTGATCCCATTGGTGGATTTTTATGGGTGTCTTTTTGTGGCTAAAGCAGTGGATGGTTGTACTTTCTTGTTGGCTCTGGCCGCATTTTGAATTTTGTCTTCTAATACAATTGCATTTTATTTTTCAGCTAAGGGTTGTCAGAAGGTTGTAAGTTGTGTCGACATACATTTCTTGCTAAGATTTGCATGTCAAACCTTTTGCTAGAGGGTTATATGTTGGTTCTGACTGAATTAATGATTCAATAAACATTTTTTTCCAGCTAATCTGAGCAGCACAAAATTTTTGCACATGCTGCCATTTTTTTTTTCTTTTTTCTACTTTTTCCAAAGATACTTCACCCAGGTGAAGTCCAAATCATCCCATAGGCTGAATATTACAACTGATCTGTGATTGAATATGCTAAAAAAATCATACCTAAATTTTCTTTTTGTTTTGTTTTTTTAAATTGTCCTCCCTTGTTGCGCTGCTTTCTTATACTGTAAACCTCTTTTGTTCGATCCATGTTTCCCTGAAGCAGTATCACTCATCCCCATACTGACCAGTCCAGTAACATGTTGTATATTGATGGGTTTCCCCTCCTATTCAAAGTAAAAATCGGCAGTTTGTATTTTTGTTGTCTTTGGCGCTAGGCATGGGTCGGTATGAGGCTCTCAAGGTAACCTTGAGTTAAATACCAAGGTTTCTTGTTATCAAGGTATTTAGATGTAAACACAAAGCAAAAAATGCAGAAGTTATTCCTATTATTGCAGTAATAAGAATTTCATATTCAGATTTAAGAAAATATACACAATTACCGTAATATATTGACAACACTTAACAAAAGCAGAATAAGCCAATATTAGCCAACAAATTGGTCAGTTTTAGCATACCAAATGTAGTTTTAAAACTGTTTTTATTATGTTTTGCATACAGTCGAAATCAGATATTTACATTCACTGGATAACAACACACAACCATCTGTATCACTGTGTGGCTTTAAATCATAAAATTTTTCAGTGTCCAAGGCCAGATAGATGTGCCAAAATTATTTCAATTTGCTAAATGCCAGCAATGTAAGTCAGACTTTTGCAACTTGTTCTTTTCTCTTGTCATTCCCAGTTGAACAGAATTCATGACATTGATCCTCCGTCTTTACTTGGCCCTGACACTAGTGTCCTCTGGGGCCATGTCTACTGTTTTCAGACATAGGCCAGCTTCTCTGCTCTTATCTCTACAGAAGTATGCTGGCAGCAGCTTCATGTTGTGGTGTGATTTTACACCAAGAGGGACTAATGATCCTCACAAAGTATATGACATTATAAGAAAATCACATTTTGTCAAAAATATTGAAGCAACATCTCAATATATCAGTCAGGAAATGAAAGGTTGGGTACAAATGGGCATTCCAAAGAACATTTGACCCAAAGCATACCGCTGAATGAGGTTTAAAGTTGCATAAGGCTAAGACATGAATGGTTTGGATGAAAGAGGAATGTATTGTAGTCTTCTTTTAGCCAGCTGACTCCCAGTGTGCAGCAACAGCTGTAACCTTAAAAAACCACAAAAAACAAAAACAAAACCTTGACACCAGAAACCAACCCATGCCTAATTGGCACTGAGATGAGCGTGTTTTTTTTTACACAATATACCATTTTTTTTTTACTTAGAAAAAGATCAAAATGATAAATTTTAGCTTTTAAATGTGATAGGGTATACCTTGCTTTTGTGAGTTACTTTCTTTTCCGTTTTTATTTATTTATTTTTTACTCTTTTGTTGGTTTACTACTTTAACTCTGATAATAGAAATAAACAATTTTATTACAATGTTTTGCATGATTGTAATTTGCAGCTGTCCACATGCATAGAAGTCCCCATTTTACTTGATTAGCAGATCATGTCTAAAACTTAATGTCGCTGAAGCAAGCTAACCTCCGACATGACAGGAGAATGCAGAACATAAATAATTTTGTTTATGAACCAAGTTGACCACATGCCTTTTGTTACCCTGGTTTGTTATTCCAACTAGGAGCCCTGCAGATAGAGCACAGCGAGGAACCGGACCAGGGAAAGTACGAATGTGTGGCAACGAACAACGATGGGACTCGCTATTCTGCCCCAGCTAATCTTTACGTCAGAGGTAGGAAACGGCCTCCTTGTTTGTTTTCGCCAAACATTAGTGTCACACATTCTTTAAAAGCTGATAAGGAGCGATTAAATCGCCACATTGTCTGCAAGGGTCCGAGTGCTATGAGGTCACTGTAAGTATCCTCTATTACAGTTTATTTTCTGTTCCTTGCACTTGCCTTACCTGCACTAATTTGAACCTACGGTATCTGCTCTGTTATGTGTTTCCGGTCCGTTTCCGTTGATTATCCCGAGCCTAACACCAGTGACGAGACTGCTTGCAGCATTTATTTACTAATTGCTTTTAAAAAGCTGACTGCTGGAGTTGGTGGAGGGAGTGAACCGACCTCCTTCATCTGCTCCAGCTGTGAAAAGATCCTTTTCTTTCCTCCTTCCTACTGATAAACACTAAGGCACCTGTAATCCCATTACTGAGGATGCAACTAAAAAGAATCAAGAAGCTGCAGTTAATTTTACTCTACAAGTATTTTTAAGTACAGTACTGTTCATGCAGCAGCCTGAACAGAGTTGTTAGGTTTTTTTCCCCCTTAACTTATGATTCACTCTACTTAAACAGGACTTAGTAATCCTTCATTTTACCTCACATTAGTTGAGCACAGTTGATTTAAAATATTATCAAATATATTTCAAAATAGCTAGCAGAAGAATGTGTTTTTTTTTCCTTTAAGGAGCTTTTGGGTGATGATTCTCTTCACCTTTTAACCCAGTTCAAAGTCATGTTTGCTTTCTCACTTCAGACGCTGTGGCCATTTACAATTTTTAAACCTCCTTTTATTGGGCCTCCTATCATCTCACTTATAGTGAGGTGATAGGAGGCCTTACTTCTTAGCTTTAGATGTCTCAGGGGACAATAATGTTACATTTATTCCCTTCCTGTAAGAAAAGACTTTTGGTCTTTTCGTACACACTATGAAATGTTTACTATTGATCATGTATCAATTCCTACTGACCTGAGGAATGTTTTGGGATCTGTAAGAAAGACAATTAGAAAAATAAAGCTTACTTCTGAGGCAAAGTCATATTTTTTATATCAGTTGCAACAACAAAATATATAGTTGTTGATGTCTGTTTTCTTTTAAGTTCTTAATCTGTGAAAGTTGCATCAAAATGTCACTTTGTACATACAAAGTTAACTAACTTTGTTTCTCTCCATCTCTTTTCTGGAGCACAACGGATGGTGCAGTGACACACCAATATGTAAAACAGAAACCATTTGTGTCTGTTTAAAGTTAATATACTTTCTTGATGATCACTTTAGCAGAAATAAAAATAATTGAGAAAGGTTGCATTATCCACTACAAATGTCACCTCGTACCCTGAGGGATACTCCAGAATCCAATTAAATATCCCTCTATTTGTCCATCTGTGTTTGAAGCTTGCTTTGTTGCAGCAGCCAAGAGAAATACCAGTCCAAAAAACCCCAAAAACATAAAAAGTAATTAAAAATAAAACAATAACAAAAAGAAAAAAGATATTGGAATGAAAGAGTTGGTATTGTAAATATTAAATGTGAATGCAAAAATACGCAAATTCAGAATAAATACTTTAAAAACATTTTTGGAAAACTGAAATGTATACAGAGATACATCTGCCTGATAAATACTTAATTTTTATTTTATTTTTATTTTTTTGCCCAAACTTGATGGAAAGGACGAGGAACAAAACTGAACTGATTTTCCAAATTTGACAATAAAAACTAAAATAGATAAAAATGTGAAACTTTTACTCCTCAGGTTTGAGATTGTTACCTACTGAAACCTAAGCCTGTTCTTTGAACCCAGTGACATTACTTAACTATCTTGTTTTTCCTGGTAAAATGATGACATCCAGGGTATTTCTTGCCAGACCATTATAAGTTTAGTGGCTCTCCACTTGTCCCTACTGCCAGGCTGCACTGCTGAAATCCAAACTCTTCTCACTGTTGGTAAAAGACGAGCCGACAGTTCTTCCGCCTTTTGTTTCCCATTATCATTTCTATTCTTGCATTAGTTTGATGTGGAATCCCCTGTTAAATGTCAGTAAAAACACATGTGGACCTGTAGGAGAGAGAATGCTGATAGTCTGTGATGACCACTGACCAACTGTTGTACAGCCATGGAAGTCTTATGACAGTGAGAAAGCAAATGAAAAGGTTTTTAAGTTTTTTGGGAAGTTAATCAAATAGGTTAGGGTCTCAAACTTCAGTCCTCACAGGCTGGTATGCTGAGACACTTTGACAAGTCTTTACTTCAACACACTAGAATCAAAAAAACATATTGTTGTTGGGACTCCAGAGACAAAATGACAAAATGAGACAATTGAGTAACACAATTCAAGTGTATTGGACACCAGTCCTCAAGACCTGGAGCTTGAGACCACTGGCTTTTGGTACAACACAGTTTATAAGTGAGTAAATGCTACTTCAAACGGTTTAGCTCCGACATGGTGTCGCTGTTGGTGTTGGGGAGATTCACAGGGCTTCCTTCCCTTTACAGGACTTAAGGCCCTCCGAAATGTTTTCCTCAGCGTTTGAGCACCTGAAACACGGCCTTCTTACTCTCTGTGTTTCCCTTGTTTTTTCTCCTCCCCTTATTTCATTTTGTTCTGCATCCAAAATCCCTACATCCTTCAGAGCTACGAGAAGGTTGGTGTGTTTTTTACTTCTTCAACAAGTTACTTTTTATGGCAATCGGTTTTCTTTATTTTCCTCACCAAAAAGGAAATCACATCTTCCAGACATTGAAGCAAACATTCTTCCATTGGTTTTGCTTTTGCCTCAGCATATTGTTTTTCTTTGTCACGCATTCAGTGTTCTTGTTCCTGTAGAGACTGTCCCTTGCTCTTTGTCAGAATGCATGACCGTCCAACAGGTGGCACATGTTGGTATCCTGGAGGCGGAACAGTGGGAGGTTGATTTTTGCATCTGCTTGACTGTCTGTTTGCATGCTCACTTGCTAATGTCTGACCCTACCAGCCCATTACCATGACAGTGTTCCTGCTTGGGTTTACTCCTAGCTTACAGAAAATCTGGCTTGAGGAACAATGGGCCTTACTCTGAATGCGGACATTCAAACATCGTTACAACTGTTTCCCTTACATAGACATATATTCAAGAATTTACACTAAAGTCGAGCATCAAGCTGTAAAAACAATTCCATCCGCAGCGATTATGAGCTGAGGATGTTACTGCTGGAGAAGTCATGAAAGAATGATACATTCACTCTTATTCACAAGTCTTGACAAATGTAATGATATTCAAATGAGCAGGATAATATTATGCCTGTGGGGAGCGCAATCCAATTGGATATTAATTAAATATTGAGCGAGAGAAACGTTGTATTTAATAATGCAGCCAGTTCCCTTCGATTTCCTCTCCGGAGAGCCACCTCGCTCTCTTCAGAGCGGGCTTCGGGAATTGGCAGCAGGAAGCACATGACGACCCGATAGCTGAGTAAAGCTAACACATCCTCAGGTTAGAGACACAGAAACTAGAGGATCTTATGGGTTATGTGAAAATATTTATTTGTTTTCTTTATTTTAAAGACATTCGTGGTCCACCTTGAGTGCCATGAGCAGTAACACTGAGCTCAGTACATATGAACCCATCCTTGAAGCTTGTCTGTTTTGTTTGCTTCTGTATTCCATTATCCACTTTATTTGGTAATCCTAACAAAGTGAGGATGCTCAGAAGCAGCACAAATAGTCTATTTTCAAAAGAAATTTCTTATGACCATTTAGACTTCTAAGACAACATGTTGACCATCCTCTTTCATTTTGTCTCCAACAACCCCATATTCCTATTTGCATGATGAGATTTCTTTCACCTCCAAAATTCCTTGAAGTCAACTTTGTGTCCATGATGTACAGTTTTGCCCAGCTAAAAGTTGTTAATCTTTCTTCTTTGATGTATTGTTTATTATGTGCATCCACTGTTGTAGTCAGATGTTATACATTCATAAACCCATATTGGAGTCTATATAGCTTGGAATTTTAGCACATTGGACTTAAATTAAAGAAAAATATGGTTTTATTACAGCCTGAAAGCTGCCAAGGTCAGCTGAACTTTAACATACAGAGAAAATCCTGGTGTTCATTGAGTTTGCAACCTCGCACTAATGAGTCAAATCTGCAAATATTTGAGATTCCCACAAAAAATTCTTATGTCTATTTTAATATGTCCGTCACCAAATATACATTAAAATGCATTATTAGCACTACTACAGAATCTAACATCTATGGTTGTTTTTATCTCTGCTTTTGGGCTTACAACCAATCAACACCAAGGAAAATAAATGCTGTTCCTAGATTGGCTGCTTTGTTAAAGCCAGCCAATAGTCTGTCAAGTAGAAATGTGCGTCACTGTTTCAGCTTCCAGTCTATTTAAAATTCTATGAATAAGTATATTTTCCAAATCTGCAAAAGGTAGATCAACAAATCCTCAATCACAAATAGACAGGCATCCACTGTTTGCCTTTAGTGTTTGATGTTTTTTCTGACACGTTTTTTCTAAAACTCTTCCGTTGTAGACCTTTATGTCCCATCAAAATTAGTAGGGTTAAATCTTTAACGGATATGTCACCTGCAGTATGTAACAGTCTTGGCATCTACATTTAGTAGAAATCTAGATTATAGTTTGTTCTGGAGGCTAAAACCAATGGCCTGTCTGAAAAGGGGCCAAGACCATAGAAGACTTCCGAGCTTTTAAAACGGCTCCTGCCTCATAAATCTCGTAGTGGTTTGGATAAATGCTATTTCATAAAGCTTAAAGCTATAATTACATTGGATTGGGTGATTAGAAAAAAGAAGTGCAGTGTAAATTTGAACAAAATAGCCTTCACATAAACTGCTTTAATATTTTTGCTCTTTATGTGACTATTACTCTGACTGGAAACACTTTTTATGTTCCATGTTTTACAGGAAAGTCATTGGTGATGTGCCACCTCCAATTTCCATTTCCTCTGTAAAAAATGAAAAATAAAAAAATAAATCCTTGAATTCCCTATGAATGACAATCCATTGCAAACATAAGTTTGGTTTTACAGTTCATGAAGTAGAGTACACATGCTATGACGTTTTTGATGTATTTGTTTTAAGACGGTAGAAGTGTGCGTAGGTCTCTTCCCCTCTTAGACTTGGCCTTCAGTTTTTCCTCTCTGGCAAACTAATTTGGGTTTAAAATGAGTCAAGTTGGCACTTCTAATGTTTGCTAACACATTATTGCAAATAACCTTTTAATTTTTTTAAACTACATTTTTAATTCACCAACAGTTGGTGCACTTTATGTTCACTCATTCTCAGGCACACATTTTCAAGGTTCATTAAAACCTTCCTATTAAAGGTTTAGACATAAAAGTGTTTCTGATATCTTCTAGGCCTACTTTCAAACATTTTTTGCTCCTATGATGAGAGCAAAAAAAAAAACAAAAATAGCCACATAGCAGAATTGTCTTGTGTTTTCTTTTACTTATTTTTTATCTTTTGTGAGCTGGTTGAGTTCTAAAGGGGAAATGCATAACATCTGACAGTCCTGTGTTTTGTTTGCACTGAACCTTAGAAGAATCCGCACAAAAGATGTTGGCTTCTGGCTATACTATATGTTGTTCTGATATTAGTAATGTATATGCCTGTGGTATGTAAGAATCAGTTTGTGTCTAAAAGTTGTTTATTTGCATATAATTGCCTGGAAACAGTATTTATGTACAAATCCAATGCTGTATTTTGTGCATAGTACTCATATTGGTGTTCACCCATTCACCATTACCTTTACAGCTTAGATCAAATTTGATCAAAATGTGTCTGTACAGATGATATAAAACAGTTTTTATTCAAATTCTGCAGATAAAAGCGCAATCACCGAACAATCAAACCCTTTGGAAACCACTTAGAAGGATTTGATTTGATGTATATGCATTTTTTTTTTCTTGATTGGTTGTTCTAAACCTGGTAATTCCTTTACAGTACGGCGAGTCCCACCCCGATTCTCCATCCCACCGACAGACAATGAGATCATGCCTGGTGGCAGCGTGAATATCACGTGTGTGGCTGTGGGCTCCCCCATGCCGTACGTCAAGTGGATGCTGGGCACTGAGGATCTCACCCCGGAGGACGACATGCCCATTGGACGCAACGTCTTGGAGCTCACAGATGTGCGACAGTCGGCCAACTACACTTGTGTGGCCATGTCAACACTCGGGGTGATAGAAGCTATGGCCCAGATAACAGTGAAAGGTAAACATGATTAAGATGGGTATGATTTTACTGATGTTATTTAAAATTAAATAACATGCTATAATTGTTCTAACTGCTGTGTCACATTGTCCAGAAGCAAAGTTAAATCTGCGTACTGAAGATGTTTAATGTCAATAATATATCAATTGGTAAGATTCACTTTTCTCTGAGGCATGTAGTTCAGATCCTGAAGATGCTAACAAAGAGAGCAAACGCACTGATGGCTTCATTTATAAATTGCTGATTGATGGTTAAAGTTGTGTTAGCAGGAAGAATTTATCTGCAAAAAAAATGAGTATAGGATTCCAGCTGAGCAGTAAAGCAGAAAATGTCTTTAGGATATGATTTGGAGAAAAAAAAAAGTAATATCTAAAAATCTAGTAGAACAGACATAATACCTTTTTAGAAAACCAACTTTATAAAACAAAAAGAACTATTAAGTGATTTGGAAAAGCTTAATCAATTAGTAATAGGACAGTGTGTAGTGCCCTCTTGAACGTTTGAACAGTGTTAACAATAATTAGTCTTCAGATAGCATAATGTGTTTGACTTATTTGAAAGCCTCCCTTTTCTTCAGATATCTTTTTTTTTTTAAATGACCATGTTCTAAATATGATAAGATTGAGTGGTTGGAGTAAAATAAATCATGCAAAAGTAGTTAAATATATACGCGTCAATCACGATGTTCTTCGGACTTTCTGAGTTGCCATTTCTGGAATTACGCTAATGAAAGAGATGATAGAAGTGAATCACTTTTCAGAATGTTCAGAATGTTGATCGTCTTCATACTAAGATTGAACAGTTTTGTCTTGTGATTTGGATGTTGTTTGTTATTCAGAAAACATTCAAAGTAGAGACTATTGTCAGAAACGTTCCCACCTCTCTCTGTCAAAACAAGCCAATTTCAAAGCTTTTCGTAAAACTCTGGCACCAGACGTGGAATATATGATTCAAGCTTAAGATTATAGCAAAGTGCTTATCTGTCAGACAGAGAACTACAAAGAAACGAGCTTCCTATGTCTAAAAGGAGGGGTACAAAGTAGTGTCTACTTTTTGGTGCAGAAATAGTAATCATTTGTCCCTTGTAATATTCCAGAATGACAACCCAGATAGCGCTGCCACATTCACATGCACACGAGGGACAGACTCCAGCCTGCAAACACGCTCACAGCTTTGTTTTTTCTAAGACAAAACATGAAGATATTAGTCACAATATACCAGCGTGGCAAAGGCTTTCCCCAGTAGTCTGCTTCAGATGGCATATAAACACGATCTATTGCTCTGATATCCTTTGCTGTGTGCCACGGTGTGGAGAATTAAAGCAATAAATTTACCTGTTTAATTATTAAAGTGGTAAAGAGAAATCTAAAGATTAACAACATAAACAACAGCTCTGTAAAATGCTGAAAGCAGACAATGCAAGAATCCGTGGCTTCAGAAATAAATCATAGATAAGGTTTTCTGATATTTCTCATATATTTGTATTTTTATTCATATTTATAAAATAATTGTCACTGCAGCACTACCAAAGGCTCCTGGCACTCCAGTGGTGACTGAGCGCACGGCCACCAGCATCACGCTGACTTGGGACTCTGGCAACCCCGAGCCAGTGTCCTACTACATCATCCAACACAAATCCAAGTACTCTGATGACCTGTACAAGGAGATAGATGGTGTTGCCACCACCCGGTACAGCGTGGGCGGCCTTAGCCCCTACTCCGACTACGAGTTCAGGGTGGTGGCTGTGAACAACATTGGACGAGGGCCTCCCAGCGAGAGCATCGAGGCCAAAACAGCAGAGCAGGCGCCGAGCACCGCGCCGAGGCAGGTTCGAGGTCACATGATGAGCGCGACTACGGCGGTCATCCAATGGGATGAGCCAGAGGAGCCCAACGGGCAAATCATGGGCTACAGGGTGTACTACACCATGGATTACAGCCAGCACGTTAACCTCTGGGAGAAGCAGATAGTTCGGGGGTCGAACTTCGTCACCATCCAGGGCCTCATTCCGAATAAGACCTACTACATCAAAGTGTTGGCCTTCACCTCTGTGGGCGACGGACCCCTTTCTCCTGAGCTGCAAATTATCGCCAAGACTGGAGGTGGGTTTGGTACCAGCGATGAATCAGTTTGTACTTGCTTTGACAAATGATGAAGTATGGAAGCATGCTGAATGGAAAGGTGGATCAGAAACTCCATTACACAGTATTTACCAGCAAGACGGAGTTTAGAGTTATTCTGGTTTGATTTGAGATCATTGAATGTGTCAACTGAACTGATAGGATGTAAATTAGGGTTTCTTGAAAGGGTTTCGTAAAAATACTCTACCAACATAAAAAAAAACAAACAAAAAAACTGATGTTCAAGATATTGTTACACAGCTCTTACAATATTGGAGCAGCAAGCAGAAGCAGAGCAGACTGGTAGTGGTACAGAACCAGAGATTCACAAAGATGACAGAAACCACTCGCCAACTCAAAAATGATCGGATATGCTTGTGGTTGATATAAGAACATCATGCAAACACATTTAAAAAACAAAACAGCCTTTCTTAACGAAAGTAGCCGTTTCCTGAGTGCGGTGATCCCCAGCAAGTGGACCCACAAACGACTTTCATAGCTACATAACACACTTCCCACAATTCAGATGATAGAGCTGTGACTGCATCCTTTGGTGAGTTAGGAAGGGGCTGACCAGGAGTGAGTTTAATTCAACTCTCCTAACCACCTCAGTCCTTTAACACAGACTGTATAAGAGGGTATTAATCCCACCTTGAAGTGTTTATGGAAAGGAGCTCGAGAGTTTTTATTCAATGTGTTCTAAATTAGTTCAGAATAATACAGTAATGTTAAAAGACTATTAGAAACCATGTATATTCCATATATTGTATTAAGTAATATAACAATATTCTTAATATTGTATATTTGAGGATGGCATAATGGTATCTATGAGACTGATATCCGTTCGAAACCATTTCACTGTTGTGGCCACAAGTGTGACCGACATCCCAATGAATTTTGTATAATGTGGCTTGTAATGAACTCATCTCTTTTTTCCCAGTTCCCTCCCAGCCGACTGACTTTAAAGGAGAAGCCAAATCAGAAACGAGCATTTTGCTTTCATGGAACGCTCCGGCCCAGACGGGACTGGAAAACCAAGTGACCGGATACGAACTCACTTACAGAAAGAAGGACGACAAAGATGAGGTAATTGCTTACAATGTTAACAGTTTGCATTTCGAGTCTACTTGCACGTAAGAAATATTCTGAATCCATCCGGATTTTGCATAACAACAACAAGGCTGCAGTTGTTTCAATAATGTTTTTAAGAGTTGCTTGTTACACTCCTTAATTACTTACAGTACGGCTGTTAGTTTAACACTGCTGTGAGTAATTAACAGGGCATAATTGGCAACTTTTTCTCCTCAAGCGTTTTTATTTTTATGAGTTTGACATTTGGAGATTGTGGCTTGCAGTAGTTATTTAATTTTCCTTTGAATTATCATTACAATATTAAGCAATAAAAAGAGGAATGAGGGAAAATGGATTTTTGTATTTCAACGCTCCATCATATAAATAAAGTACATATGTATCCCTGTGAAAGCTCAGTCCTGGTCTTATCTGACTGTCCCTAAAGTCAGTATCTGGATGACCCCAAGACCTCACCGCTACCTGCTGTTTTCCAAGGTTAAGCTTTGGGAATTTTTAAACTCCTTAAACTGATTTGCGAGTAGTTGCTCTTGAAAAAGATTTTAGTAAGTTTAGGAAAGTAGCTATTTTCTTTTAGCCATTTTGTCTAATTTCCAGATCAACACACAACTGCTTTACTTGTACACCATGTTCTCTTGTCTTCCCTGAAAGAAATGAATTTCTCTGTTGCATCATATTTACTCTCCAGCAAAAATGGAAAGTCATGACTCACTAGATAAAAGTTTGTCAATGCTCTTAACTTAAAATACCAAAGTATAGGAAAGAAAATGCTTCATTTATATTCAATTTAAATTAATTGTTTGTGACGCAAATAATTTTGCCAACAATTAAAAACATCTTTATTTGTCAACGTTGGATTATTTCCACCACAAAAGAAATGTGCTCAGATATAATACCAGATTATACTTCTGCAATAAAATATTAATTAATTTTAAAGTTTTTTATACTTTAAACCAATTCCTTGGTTCTGTTAAAAATGTTTATGTCTAAGCTGAATTGTATATTTGAATCCTTCTTCCAATTGCAGTTTTTGGCCTGTAAAAAAAAAAACTGCCAATCTTTAGAAAGCCTGACCTGCTGATTCCAATTTTGTTCTTAGTTGTCAGGTGTTATAAGGCCTCAATACACCTTCAATGTTCCAATCTTATTTTATTGAAAATCATTGAATGCCATAAAATAATAAAACTTGTCTAGGCTGCATGAAATTTTAGAGCATTCCTGTCCTAACTACTAAATTAACTAATCAAAGAAAAAAAAAAGGTTGTTTCAGTCTTTCAATTTTTCACATGAAAGAAAAACTTGCACAACAGGTTTAACTGTTTTGAGCCTTGACTGGCAGATTGAATGGTGCACCCCTTGTTTCCATTCTGGTCTCTTTGCCAGAATCTAATTGTAAAAGAGGTTCCATGTGTTAATGAGTGTTTCCTAAGTAGGTAAAGAAGAAATTAAATGACAGAAGACCAAATTGTCTTCACAGAAACGAATCAGCTTTGAACCAACAACCACATACCTGCTGAAGGAGTTGAAGCCCTTCACCACATACACTTTTCGTCTGGCCGCCCGTAGTAAACATGGAATTGGAGCTTACACCAGTGACATCTCTGCAGAAACTCCACAGACACGTAGGTGTTCTTCTTTATCTGACCAAGTTTAAAATATCTGGGAACAAACGTGTTTCAAATGCATTTTTCTTTGAAGTCCAAACATCTCAAAAGGGCGGAGATGTCAGTTATGCCTTTTGGTTTGCCTTTTCTTTTTCTTTTTTACCTATTAATGTTTGATGCATTTGAAAAATGTTTAAATCAAAGTTTGTAGATTGAAAAAAAAACTGTACAGTCACTAAAATGGTTTACAAAAGCTCCTGCTCCTCTGCTTTGTTGTGCACAAAACAGTTTTGAGTAAAATGAATGCTCAAGTTCCTGAATTATTTATGTTAACATCCACATATGTGTGAGTTTTATAATAATAAAACAGAGTGAAATGGAGCTTTGGAAACCATGTCTCCTGAAGCTGCCTGGCAGCCAAAACCAGGAGAATAAAGGTTTAGTTTGAGCTTTCTGTGCAGCCACATGTTTAAAGACAAAAAGTTAAACCTCAAACTTGCTTGTTTTTTAATTTTCCATTTAAATTTAACAGAGAATTTCTGAGTTGCATCAGCAGAGAAAGCTCAAAGCAACACTCTAGTTAGAGACATTCCCACCTCCTAAAAACCTCAGATTTATGTTGAAACACAGACAAAAATAGACGTTTGTGTTCTGCTGCTTTCTCCAAAAGTATCCAGCTCTTCATATCAGTTCACAGAATAGAAAAATCAAACCGATCCGTTTCAGTTTTGTTTTTTTGAGTTGGGACTTTCAGCATAAATCTGAGAGGTCCGACAGTCAGAGGCAGGTAATCAGGTGGGTATAGACACTCAGAAATTTAAATCCTGCGAAGATATTAAAGAAGAGAAACTCATGCATGCCAATGTTATCAGAATGTAATGAATCAGTCATATCTCCTTGCAAAGCTCTCTGTTGTACAGTCAGGCTTTTACCACAAACCAACAGGCTTCGGAAAGGTTGGTGACAAATACCACATTTTTTCCCCCTTTTTTAAATTAACCTCAGCATCAACCTTTATGTTTTTGGATTGATGGTAACTGCTTGCAAAATGTAACATTTGAAATTGTCTATCTCTAACTGTTTGTGACATCAATGGGAAAGAAGTTTTCATTTTACTTTCATATGAATTTATATTTTTTCATGGCAAAGGTAGGTGACTCCTGGTACAGCTCTCCTTTTTCCAATCATTGTTCCTTTCATTGTCAACTTAAAAACATGTATTTATTTCTACATTTGTTTCTTATTATTTCTGTTTTAAAGTTTGTGTTCAATATTCATCAAAGTCCTCGTGCTTTTTTTCATGTCATCATTTTATTTTCCTTTTTCTTTTTCTTTCAATTCTTCCATCATCAACCTCATCAAAATGAAAAAATAAACAACTGAACCTCCTTTAAAAACAAAAAACAACAAATCCAACAAAATGAATGGCCTCAACCAACAAATCTAAACCAAATCGCAACAAAACGGATCTCCTACCAAATCACTTCGCCGTCCAGAACCCACCGGCCCACCTCAGGATGTAAAGTGCCACAGCCCCAGCTCAACCAGTATCCTGGTAAGTTGGCGTCCGCCAGCTGTGGAGCTACAAAACGGGATCTTGACGCAGTACGCCATTCACTACACCGCCACTGAAGGGGAGGACACAACCGGTCACCGAATCTCTGGCATCCCTCCGGAGAGCACCAAATATCTTTTGGAGAACCTGGAAAAATGGACTGAGTACCGTGTGACGGTCACTGCCCACACAGATGTCGGAGCAGGACCTGAGAGCCTGCCGCAGCTTATTCGAACAGAGGAGGATGGTATGTGTTTGCTAAAAATAAAAAAATAATAAAAAAAAGCTCCAGCTGAAAATCCAGCCTGCTTTTCCTACCTAACCAACCCCCCCAGATACTAACAGCCTCTGTCGGCTGCTACCTCTTCTCTACCCCCTCTGCCTGCTTCTGAAATGACTGTGACCACTCAGTACTGTCTGCTCTGTTCTGGAAAATCATTTTTTAACCAAACTGACTCTCACAAGCACCTTTTTTTGGCTTTTTCTACCCTTCACGCTGCTTAATTTCAACACATGGTATGGCTTTTTCACTCCTCCGGGCCTCTAAACTTCCAGTCCCAACTGTCTATTTTTGTAACTTTTTTTGCTCTTTTTAGATCTCGAATTTTTTAAAATCATGACAGTGGGAAAAACAAAATGTGGAAGATTTTTCTTTTTTAAAGGCCATTTTTAGTATTTTTGTCAGCTCATGTGATAATAAATCATTTTTTTGTTTTAATTTTTTTTCCTTACATCACAGCCAAAACTCTTCTTGCACTTCAAGAATATGAAACTCTTGAAGTCTCTTTTGGCTCCACTTTTCTATTTTGACAAAACCCATTTTTTACGCCATATTTTTTACAATTCACCCGACTCGGTTTTAATGGTTTTACAAGATTAGGTCAGTTGTTGGACCTGCTTTTTGCTGTTGTTTTTTTCCCCTCTCTCCTTACCATTGTTGAAATAACTCTGTCATGCAGTGCTTGTTGCGGTTTTCTGCACTTTTGTGCATTTTTGTTTTTTTTTTGTTTTTGGTCACTGCAACATTTTTTGGGGGCGAAGCTTAAGAGGGTGAAGCAAAGATTGGGGGGGTTCTCTATAATTTTGACCTTATTTCTTTTATCCCATGGTGTTCCTCCAGTTCCTAGTGGGCCACCTCGTAAAGTCGAGGTGGAGGCTGTCAACTCTTCATCAATTAAAGTGATTTGGCGCTCGCCGGTGCCCACCAAGCAGCACGGTCAGATCCGAGGATACCAGGTGCACTATGTCAGGATGGTTAATGGGGAGCCCACAGGACAGCCAGTCATCAAGGACATCCTGATTGATGATGCTCAGGTACAACAACACCCACCATCAACGCAACCAGACACACAACCTGCCGCCTCATTCCTCAGACATGTAGTACTGCTTTGTCTCATTCACCTCCTCACCTTCAAATGGAAAATGGCAATGCCCTTTACTGTGTGCAAAAGTCTTGAGTCTTCTCTCATTTTGCTACAATTTGTTTCGAAGAAGTGTTTGCACTTCGACCTCTAGCTTGTTGGAGGTTGAGTGTAAAGAAATTAGGGATGATGTAAAGCTTTTGCATTAGCAAAAATACTTTTATCATATTACTACTACAGTCTGTATTTTGTTGGGATTTTATATGACATAATTGTGAAGTGTCAGGAAAATGAAGCATGGTTGTATGAGGTAGTTGCTCTACCTCTGACCAGAGTTTCTTCTTCTACTGTGGGCAGCAGTGTTTCCTGCCGAAGGCCTCCACACAACAGCTGGCTTCCTATTGCGATAAAGCTCCACACAGATTGAATAGACATTACCTTTATTGTCCCTCAATGGGGAAATTCAGATATACCAGCAGGAAAGTGACAGGCAAGTTGAAAGTACTCTCACTCCTAATTAAGTCACTTCTGCAGGCAATTGGCTGCAATGGACTTTATTTTGTGGTGTCAATGTAAAGAAGACAAAATCGAAATCCATCCCACACCTTTGCAGATCTTTTTGTTAAAAAATTTGAAAACCACTAGTCCATCCTTTTACTTTTCACAGTGATGGAGTACTTTGTGTCAGCCTTTCACTTAAGATCCCAATAAAATCTTTTAAGTTATAAGTACTTTTGCCAAGCAATGAGTGTTAAGTTGTTAAACTTCTCAGATCTTATTTCAGTTGACAAACACAAAGCATTTGTCTGTAGACATTCATGTGTTGGCTTATTGTTCACTTTTGCTACAAATATTCTTACCAACAAACATTTGGTGCTTGTGCTTACAGATAAAATGGGTGTTAATACTTTCTTTGCACTGTTGTACCTTTGCTCACTTGTTGTCTCTGTTCTGTCTGCTCTTCGACATCACTCAGTGGGACTACGATGATACAACTGAACATGTGAGTAGCTGCATTAGACTTTATTATTATTTATTACGTTCACATAGCAGGAGAATGCTAACCATAAACTGCTTTTTCAAGGCGGTCTGAAAAACCTGCTTCCTATAAAAATCATATATGGCACTATATCAGATAAATGTACAGAAGTTTTCAAATTCTGGAGTCTGAACAGTCATCTAGCATTTTACCAAACTTTTATTTTTTTTGACTCAACAGTAGTGCCGACACTTGTCATTCTTTTTTTCTTGGCTTCCTTTGTTTTATTCTCTTGTAACCATACTGTAGGCTCCCATTGCTTAGCAATTTTAAAATCAATCCATAGACGGCAGCATCCATTGTTACTTCTGGAAACAGTTTGCTGCTTTGTGACGTCTACGTTCTTCTTCTGCACATGCAGGTCGCTTTGGGGTCATACGTCGTTCACACAGAAGCCTTATTGCATTTGCATTTATTTAGCAGTATGAACAACTCAAAAACCATCAGACTTTAGCAAAAGATTTGAACTGAGGATCAAGACCTGTTGTGTGAACGTAACCCAAGACTTGTTAAACTGACACCAAACCAAATATTATGAATTAGATTTACCTAAAATGAAGTTTGGTTGTAGTAGGATTTTAATTAATTGTAATCATATTTATGCTTTAGCTACAAAGGATATGAAGCATCTCTTCTCACCTATGTGTGCAGAGATGAACTCTGTTCAAGGTGCAGAGTTCAGCACCTTAAACTCTTGCATGTTTTCAGGAAATGATCATCACTGAGCTGCAGGCCGAAACCACGTACTCAGTCACAGTGGCAGCCTACACAACAAAGGGAGACGGTGCACGCAGCAAACCCAAACTGATCACCACCACTGGCGCAGGTAATCCAATCATCACTGATAAAGATGAACACTGGAAGTCAGTCTCTTTCCATCTTCTGTGACAGCGTAAAGCTATGAGCAATTCAAATAACAGAAACAAAAGTAGTCCTCTTTTGTCATCAATTAGGTTCTAATAGCATTCTCACAAACGAAAATTTGTGACATTATTCAAGTACTTTCAACTCTCTGCTGTAGCATTTGAATGAGTGCCACCTTTAAATTTTCAACCAGTTTTCTCCTCTCTGTCAGATTGGATTTGTTGTCGACAGAAGTATTATATTTTGTCTTGTAAGTGGGAAAAAAATGCAGTCGCCTACTACACCCCTGCTGATCAGCAGTGTGCGGTGGCATTTGGGAGAGGAGCAGCACTGCAAATAGGCAAACAAACAAATGAATAAACAAATAAAAACAAACTGAAGTCAATGAGAGCCTTACCACATTAATAAGAGACACAGCTTAGATGTGATTATAATTCAGCTTTACAATGTACATGCTGTGAACATGTTTATGGGTAGAACAACAGGGTTTAACCCAAGGCAGTCTAGGGGTAGAAGACAGACGTCTACATCAGCAAAATCCTTTTCCTTCTTAATAGATTTTTTAGTGACTCTACATAAGTTATAAACTCTACATAAGTTATAAAGTGTCATTGTGACAGAGTCATTGGTTAAGTGTTCTTGCGAAGAATCCCAGCTTTTATTTTCACAATGGGTGTGTCAGTCTCCCAGTCTCAGACCTTGGTAGACCACAGTAAAAATGCTCATCAAAACCTGCCAGAATAATGAAAGGAAAATTAGTCTTGAGAAAAAAATCCTCAAGACTCCTGGTCGGAATGCATCTCGACACAGAAAGGTTAAGGTACTTTGAAGCCTTTATTTTTTTAAAAACCCTTGAATAACCTTGATAGTGGCCCATGCTCTGATGAATGAAGAAAACACCGCCCTTTATATTTCTAAAAACCTTTTCTCTATTCCCACCAATAGTTCCCGAGAAACCTCGCCTCATGGTCAGTACAACAAACATGGGAACAGCTCTTCTCCAGTGGCACCCCCCAGCAATAACCCACGGCCCCCTGCAGGGCTACCGCCTTCGCTTTGGCCGCAAAGACGTTGACCCACTGACTGTCATTGAGTTTCCTGAGCGAGAGAACCACTACACCACCAAAGAGATCCACAAGGGAGCCACATACACCTTCCGCCTTTCAGCGCGCAACAAGGTGGGCTTTGGGGAGGAGACGGTCAAAGAGGTCATCACAAACGAAGAAGTACCGAGCGGTTACCCGCAGAACATTAAAGCAGAGGGAGCCAGCACCTCCACAGTTCAGGTCAGCTGGCAGTCTGTTCTCCTGGCAGAGCGAAATGGCCAAATAGTGAAATATGCTCTGCAGTACAAAGACATCAACAGCCCTCGGAGTCCATCAGAACTCTTCATCACTGCCCCGGAATCAACCGTCCTCCTGGATGGGCTCAGGGCAGACACTACTTATGATATTAAAATGTGTGCCTTCACCAGCAAGGGCTCTGGTCCTTATAGCCCAAGTGTCCAATTCAGAACACAGCCTGTGGATCAAGGTAGGACCAGACACTGAACTTCTTAGCCCGTTTTTCCTCTTAAAATCAACCTTTTCCTGCTCAGACCTGTTCAGCAACAACTTCCATCCTAATGTCTCAAAATGCTAAAGCTGACACAACCAGAAGACTCTGGTATTAACATATTCCCCTATCATTAGTTTTTTTGTTATCCCATAATTTAAGACCTCCCATGGAGTAAGTATGTGTGTCTCTTTGTGTTTTGTCAATTAAGTAAAGGTCAGTCATTACTGTATAAACGTGGTGTTGGTAAGAAGGTAAGAGGACAGTTTTCAGTTCAACATAGTACTGGTTTCAACCTGGTTTTGAAGGAGACGTTTCCAGGTAAGCACTGATGTGTGAGGTCAAAGGAAGACGGACAGAAAGGATGTTTTGTGTCTAAATCATCTGCTCCCCCTTTCTTTTAGCAGTGTTTGCAAAAAATTTCCACGTGAGAGCTGCTATGAAGTCGTCAGTGTTGCTGACGTGGGAAATTCCAGACACCTACAACCCCGCACAACCTTTCACTGTGAGTGTTCGCTCACCATACACACGGCTTATAACCCCAACAAATGAACAACGCACGACACATTCCTACAACATCTAAATGAAACATTTCTTTCTCCCCACACAGATCCTCTACGATAATGGGCAGAGCGTGGAGGTGGATGGAAAGCTAACACAGAAGCTTATCACGGGTCTTCAACCAGAGACACAGTACTCCTTCCTGTTGACCAACCGTGGGAACAGCGCTGGAGGTCTTCAGCATCGCGTGTCCACTATGACGGCTCCAGATGTCCTTCGCACCAAGCCCTACATGATTGGCAAAACAAATTCAGACGGGATGGTGACCGTAGAGCTCCCATCAGTCCAAACTTCTGAAAGAGTAAGGTAAGCTGGAACAATTCCAGTTTGGAGTGATATGTAGCTATTTTTTAAGGTATTTGTATGCTAGCTACAGTAAGGAGGTTTACTTGCATCTTGCTGATAACCACCAGTTACCTTGTTTGACAAATTATAACACCACTGAAAATATTTCCAATCAGACAATGTTTCCTTCTTTCAGTCAACTAAAAGACAGTGTGCAGCCACATAGATGCCAGACAATATCCCAAGTAGGGTCTCTGGCATCTAAAAATATGCAAAACCACAGGTTAAGTGGTTTCAGGAAGACTTTACCTTGTTTGAAATCATACATTTTTAAACAATGTTGGCGCACCTGTATTAGTAAGGGTCTTCTCTTACTAACCAATTATGCACAACACCTTGTCAGTAATGAGGATTTTCCCCCTAAACTATTTTTACTCCTCTCTGCTTTTGAGACTAATATCCTCTTCACCTCAATCATTACATACTAAAGCAGGCCGACTCATTTGAGTGCACTCCCCTAAGCCCAGTAAAGTCTCTTACAGCCTTTCAACAAAGCCAAGGATTGTCAGAAGGCTAGGGAGCACATTACATTGCACATGATGACTTCTAACTCATCCTTTTTTTGGTTTTTTGTTTTTTGTTTGTTTTTTTATGCTGCTGGTTTCACTTGGCCCACTGGCTTCCATAATACAGCTTAAGCTAATTAATTTTGTATTAGGCTGCTGCACTGTCATTCTGGCCAATGTTAGCTGGTGAAATGCTCCACCAGAAAATCTCAAGTTTGGCAGTTATGTTCCCACCTTGATGATGGGATGAGGATGCTTTAATTCTGTATCTTTTTTGACTTAATGCACTGAGGATCTGAGTAAGAAGTGATCACACAGTATTCTGAGCATGCTAACCCACACACAGAACCACAGAATCACATTTTTTCTGTGTATTTTCCAGGGGTTACTATATTGTGGTCGTACCTCTGAAGAAGCAACGCACTGGGAAGTTTTACAGTCCCTGGGACAGTCCAGATGAGATGAATCTGGAAGAGGTATGTTCCAGATCGTCTTGTATCACTGGATTGAAGGACATTATTCAAATACTGGCACAATTCACATTCTGTTTGCAGTATTCTGTCAAGACTCACTTCATAACTCAGTCTGCAAAGTTATGTGCAACCAGCACATATTTAATTTCTCAAAGCAGGAAAAAGTCAGTTGAGACAGGTAAGGGGGCAGGAGAGACAGGCGATGAGTCTTTCTGATTGACGCAAATAGCTCCAGAGAGCACTGTTCATATGGAAATGAGAACATGAAGTAGCCATCAATTGGACTGCAAACTGCCATCCCATCTCCACCTTCTCCTCCTCCTCTTTGTATTTGCAGTAATTACCTGAAGAGCTGCATCAGGCCTTAGCGTCTCTTTGCGTTTCAGGCAAACTAGCGCACAAGCCTCTTGACGTTTATATTTAGAACTACATGCACAAAGTTGGGTAATTTTGAAGCATCGAGGTGTGCAACAGTGTTAATATCAAAATCATGGCTTTTATAAATACAGATTTAGAATTAAAGTTTGGATCTTGCGTGTTAAAAGAATCAAATTTATGAGCATTACTTTTTTAAGTGTACTTTTCATTTGTTTTCAGACTTGAATCACACAGAAGTTAGATTCCATGTTTGAAGAGGAGAAAAATTGCATAAGGCTGCTGAGCACATTTGTGAAAGTGGCCAAAGAATAAAGATATTTCAAATGGTTCATTGTATAACATAACCAATACCTTGCAGACCTAACAAAATGAAAGCCCATCATTTTGCACTAGACCTATCATAGTGCAGAATGATGATTTTTTCAGTTTGTCTGTGTCAATGTGTGTCTGTACCGAGCAAATAAACTTAAATAAATAAATAATGACACACCACCCAGTGATTTATGAACCCTCTGTGGTGAGCTGTGTCTGCTGTTGACTCGCAATAGTGGCCAGTAAGTGCTTGTGACGAAAACTGCAATTCAAAATCCATAATTTTGGCAACATTTAGGTTAAATGTTTTAATTTCTGCTCCGGTTCTGACCAACTGGACTCTAAAGCTGTCAACACCCTCATTCCAATGAACGATTGTTTCACCAGAACACCAAGTCTACGTTCACACACAGTGGTCACTTCAAGATAATGGGCATCAACACAACAATTGATCATTTATTTGGCTCAACAACAAAAAAAACCTTGTAAAGTATTTTAGTTTGAAGAGCTGAGTTAATTATAATTGAAGCCAAAAGTTTTTGCATAATGTTTGAAGAAAATTGTTTACAAATAAGACTCTTGTTGGTGGGTCCCAATTTACTTTTGCAAAGCTTTGAGAATCTTTAGTAAATGTTCTCTCTCGATTCATTTCTGTGTTGCCTTTAGAAGGTATTTTTTGTTGATACCTTCTATAAATTGATAAATTAATCTGTCCTCTGTCTAAAATAAAAGAGAGTTGCTCTCTGAAGTTATGTCATCAATCAACATTTGGTGGTACCTTTTGGTTTTAGAGTGCCACAGCCCCAAATGTTTATTTTGTATTCATTTTGAAAGGCAATTAAAAGCTTGGTTAAGAATCATACATTTAATTGTTTTTATCCAGTTTCCAGCTTGAACTGTGATGTCATTTAGCCTTTTTTAACTACAAAAAGATAGTTCCCTTTCGCTGCACAGCTATTTCAGAGTCTGGCAAAGGCAGTGGCACTTCTGATTTTATTGGTATAAATATCACATTATATCATATGTACAGATGAATAAAAGAAAACACAAGGGGTCTCATCCAGCGAAGCCGTTACGGCTCATGCCCAGAGGCCCGTGTCTGAAGCCTTGACCGATGGCCCCAAAAGTCACCCTCTCTGTCAGAATTTATTTGTTTGTCAATATTGGCACTCACCTTTTCACAACTTTTCCCAAGGGCAACTAGATTTAGCCGTGTTGACAGGAGAGATGATTGAAGACATTATCGGGCAGCACCAACACCCCCGCAGCCAAAACAAAGCACACAACGGCCGAGGACACACACTCTGTAATGTGAATGGCAGCCCCACACACACACACACACACACACACACACACGCACACACACACACACACACACACACACACACACACACACACACACACTGCCATTCACACAAGTTGGATATATGCATTCAGACAGAGAAATGGGTAACCAGGCGCGATTAGCATAATTATCATCCACGCTTTGTAAGAGGAAATTTGAATTTGACGACACCGGCTTGCATGAAGGGCACTGCTTTCCTTTCAGCTCGTAGGATCATTATCACTTGTGGCTGGGAAAGAAAGGTGGTAAAATAATTTACCCAAATAGCAGTTATGGAGTAAAAACAGATCGATGTCAAAACCCACAAATTCAAAGTCTGAATCCATTTTGTTTGCAGCATGAGTAACTTTTCTTCTTTTTATTTGTGTTAGATTAATTTTCTGCAGAAAATGAGTGGAACATAAATTACAGTACACTTATCAAACGTCGCTAAGTTCTCCCCAGATTTTACTTGTCGATGCATTTAAGCAGAAAAAAGCTTTTGATTGTATCAACAGAGCGATGTAAGTTATGAATTAATTCAGTCTGTTTCTCTCTGTATGAAGCTGCTGGATAATCCTCAGCTGCTTTAAATGACAGAAATTCACACAATCTTTTAATCTCTCAATCTTTTGTCGTTATAAAATAAAAGCAGTTGAAATAAGAAAAAAGTTATTGATCTTTCTTCTCATGTTCTGCCTTTTTTGCAATCAGCATTTTCAGCTCAGCAATCAAAAGAGATTGTCAGATTCAGTGAGAGCGGGGTTTGTTTTTGTGTGCGTGCGGCTGGAACGTGTCCCGTGTTATCAGCTGTTTTTTATTTCTTTTCTCTTTTCACCAAAGCTACTGAAAGAGATAAACCGAACGAGCAGAGGCCTTCGCTTCCAGAGGCACGTCGAGCCCAAAGCTTACATTGCTGCATACTTCAAAGATCTGCCCAAAGAGTTCACCCTGGGAGATGGCAAGATCTACGACGACTTTGAAAACAAACAACTCCAGAACGGCCAGGAGTACATCTTCTTCGTGCTCGCCGTGCTGGAGATGTCTGACAATGTATGTTTGCTTTGCCAACAGTTTTTTTGTCCTTTATATTCAAGTAACAGTATTTCTATAGACAAAGAAATGCAAACGGTTTCACATT
The DNA here is from genome assembly GCF_027474105.1 of Poeciliopsis prolifica. Taxonomy (NCBI): domain Eukaryota; kingdom Metazoa; phylum Chordata; class Actinopteri; order Cyprinodontiformes; family Poeciliidae; genus Poeciliopsis; species Poeciliopsis prolifica. Next base: position 4,750,110 of record NW_026562407.1, on the reverse strand, counting down.
GTCCCTGTACCACCCCAAATCTTGATGTAATTTGCAATCAGCAAATGGTTTTAATAGTTTTAATCTTTGTGTTGGTGAATCATTTGAGATCTCAAACATGCATTTAAGTTTGTGGTTGGAAAAAAAATAATGCTGAAAGGTTGGATGTGAATATTTTTTCAAGGCACTGTGATCCGAAAGCTCAGTTTCTCCTCCTGATTTCTTATTTAGCAATGAAGACCGTTAAGAAAGGGTCAAATCCACTTAATCTCGGCCAAAGGTCGCAGTCTTCCTCTGGTCGTTTGTTACTCTGAGGGCTTGTGCAGCTTCGCCATGAAAATTTAAAGCAGCAGTGGGAACCGGTCCAAAGAGCTGACCCTGGACGCTTTAGAGAGAGAAACCCCCTGAAGACCTTCGCCGATCTCAGGAACACTTCGATAACAGAGCTCCTCTTTAATTGCATCCTACGTGTGGTCCACCTTATCTCCACTGCTGCAGCCAGTGTGTCAATGTGTGTGTGTCAGTGCGGACGAAAGAGCAGAAAGCAGCACGATAGACAAGATGATGGATTTGATGAGCTCCGGGCTTTAAAACTCTACCTCGTACTCTCTTCACTAACCCCGAGTTCAGGTAGATAATGACGGACAGACGCAAATTTCTAATTTCCCCACTAACACATATTCTTTCTTCCCTGGAGACCATCTTTTTATCTCTGGTTTGAATATGAAATGGTTCAATCAGCTCTTTCCTTGAGAAGAAAGATACTTGGATAATTGTAGTTGGTCAAACAGCAGCTGTGCAAAAAGCGAAATTACTGAACTGCATTGCAAATAGAGGCGATAGATCGGTAACACGTGGAGCAAAAGATCAGACGGGTATTAAAACAGCAAAAACTTCACCTGCTTTCTTCTTGATCTGGACCAAAGTTTTGATTTTTCCTTCTCAGATCATGTATGCCACCAGCCCGTACTCAGACCCAGTTGTTTCAGCAGACCTCAATCCCCAGCCAATCATGGACGAGGAGGAAGGTCTCATCTGGGTGGTGGGACCCGTGCTGGCAGTTGTCTTCATCATATGCATCGTAATCGCCATCCTTCTTTATAAAAGGTGAGGAAATTGCAGCACATTAGAAACTCACAACAATCTGTCACCGACAGAAACGCTTAACGTGTTCTGCATCACGTATCATGAGGTGCTTTTCTTTTGTCTGCAACATTTGTTTCAAACAATAGACGTTTGTTGTTAAAAAGCATAGTTTCAATCTTGTCTGACGAAAGAACAAGCTTTATTTTATGATAAAAACTTTGAAAATAAAAAACTCAGATTCTTAAAATGTGAGTCTTTTATACACTATTATTTATGTTGTGTCCTTTTTGGGGGGGAGATCTCTACATCAAATCATGAATTTTTCTCCCATCCATTTAAAATTTAAAGTATCAGCCATTTAACTGTTTTCATTAGCTTCTATGTCTTCTTATAAAGAATAATAAAAATAAAGAAAAGGTACGGTATGGTATTTTGAAGTAAAGTAGTAACCCTGTTTACATTAGTTGGCTTGGCTAATGGTTGTTCTGGAAACCTGTTGAATCCCAATGCCTCTTTTCCTCTGAGCGGTACGGCTTTGGTTGGTGCGGTTCGGGACCCGTTTTATGGTCAAGTGGATTGAGGAGAGCAGTTTTGACAGAGTTGTTGTCACTGCCAAAAAGTGTCAGCGACCAACTTGTGGCAAGATAAAGATGGGTCGTCATCCAGCCTTGTCAGTCACATTTCTAATTGTTTTGAGTATTTATAACTCTTACTGTAAATTTGACCAAGTTTTAGCAAGCAGCTATTTTCTTGCAGCCATTTTCCTGTCTGCTTTTCTAAAAATGCTGTTTTCTTCTTGTTCCCACTTTGAAGAGTTTATAAAAAAATAGGCTGATATATCACATCATATTTGTACACAGGGGAATCAAAAATGAGTCCATGAGGTAGACACTGATCAATTTACTAGAATAATATAGTTTAGAAAATAGAAGAATATTGTTTTATGAAGTTTGTTTTTTGTCAGCTGTTTCTACTGCAATATAATAATTATTTCAAGGCTTTTTTACATCTTCACCAGGGTGGCTAATAATTATAAAGGATGCTGCATGAGTATAATGTTGTGCTGAATAAACTGAAACGGTGAAACAAATTCCAGTGTTCAGATGTAGAAAATTAAATTTTTACCTTTAAGCCTGAGGCTCATCGATCCTTGGACTAAGTGTGACCTTCCTTCTCAGTAATTCACATTAATTCTAACATGAGTAATTCCAAACATGCATCTACCCGAACTGTCAAGCCATCAAAGCTCAGGCGCCCACAGTCCTTCAAACAGACACGTCTGCTGACTGAAAGTTAATCACACGCCTCCCTCCACACACACTCAGGAACTCTCTTTAAACTGTAGCAAACGCTGCTGTAATGCTCTTCCCACTGAATGAAAATATCCGCTTCCCCCCCGTTTTTTGTTTTTTTTTCTTCTTTTAACTGGAACCCCCTAGTGATATTCTGAGCCCGTAATGTCACTGCTCATCAGTCAAGCGTAGGAGGGAAGAGCTTTGACTATCTGCTGCCTGTCACTGCATGTGTGTGAAGCTTTCAGAAGGACCCCGGGGTGTGGGCTCGCTTCCCAGCCATCCTAACTTCCCCCCCTCCTCTCCCCACACCTTTCACCGCTACCCATCCAGCTGGGGAACCTGAGCTACAGATTCTCATTTTTGACCTTATGCTCCCTTCTCCCCCTGTTCTGCCAGGACACACACAGCCTTTAAACATGCACCTGCACACATTTACGCTCCTGCGTCGTTCACTTCCTCATCCGTCTCCTCTGGCCTTCTACATAACCAGCAGCTCATTCAGTCAAATATCTACGCCTAAGCATATTTTCATGGGAGCCCTCAAGCTATGACTTGTGGAGAATTTATTTTTTTTCTTAACATAGTAACAGCACAGTATGTCTAATAAAAATCTGTTGTAAATAGTCCTTTGCCATATTCTCCTTTTCTGGATTGTCACTAGCATCAAAATTAGCAAAAAAAAACTGACATATTTCTCTATATTAAAACTACAAAACGTGTTTCTTTTTTTTTCAACTCAATTAAAAAAAAGAGATTTTTTTTTATTAATTATGATTTATTTTCTTTAGCATCTGTAAAAGTCTTGAAGATTTAAACATTGATTACCAGACTAGCTATTGACAGGCAAGGGGGCATTTAGCACGAGAACTAGGTGATATTTCTCTTGAAGATCAATACTTATGGGCCAGAGTACGACTTTCATGCAGCAACAGAACCTGGACATAAAAGTAAATTGTACACCTCCAAATACAATCGTGGCAATAAGACTGATGGATTTTGTTTCAAATGAAAAAAAATCCCACCACAATCGTGTGCCCCATCACACACATTTCATTAAACTCAACTATCCCACATGTCGTTTCATATAAAATACCAGATGCATGAATCTGTAGTGTGCATCGTTTCTGAGATTTATAAATGCATGAAACAGTGGAGTACAGGAACAGACAGACATGCCAATTAGCAGTCAAGAGATGACTTTTATGCTTGAACAAGAAGCAATCAGCTGAAACTGCTTGAAATAGCTGAGATACATTGTACGAATCTTGGCTGCACCTGGGAATCTGTAGTGTTTGAAACAAAGAACCTCAAGGCTGCATAATTGAGCATAATCCCCCGAAGTGAAGCATCACTAATCTTGCACACAAAGCAAAAAAAGTCAGGCGAGATGGATTCATTTTTGTCTTGCTGCTTTTGATTTAGTTTCTGGAAGTCTCAGTAATATTTAAACTTAAAGGTCTCGTTCCCTAACGTTGTGTTGCCATTTCTTTTTTTTCTTTTTTTGCTGACCAATGGAGCAGCAAACCAGACAGGTAAGAGTGCCAAAGAAATTAACAAAAACAAAAAAAACAACCTAGTACTTCTTGGTCAGTTCTGTTCTTTTGCATGTCGCTAATGAACACATCTTTCCCCTGCAAGAGAGGCATGTTGCACATGTAAGAGCGTTTGTTTTTGTTATTTTATTTAAAAACAGAAACAGGAACGCGTGCATAATTGGGCATTGGCAGGGATGAGATTATCACTAGATGGTTTTGAGCAAAAACAGTTTCATGTTGTTTACACAAACATTTAAATAAAAAATGTGGAATATCATCTTAAATACTTGCATGTAAAAGAGGACAGCAACAATTATTTATGCTACTGCTAAGATAATCCAGTAATATGAAAGTTATTACAAGAAGAATCTTAGCCATGATATTTATTAGTTACTGTCATACTAATACGTAGACTTATGTTGGCAGGTTAATTATGCAGGCTATCTGCTCCAGCAGGGACTTTCAGTCAGCTGCTTAACAGACATGTACTTTGCCAAGTATAGTTTCAAAATGTTTTTAGATTAATACAAATGTTAGATGCTACTTATTTAGTTTTGGCACCATGATTGTTAATTTTTTTAAAACCAGAAAAATTAAAACCAAGGTAAATTTTACTTTCTTGTTATTGATGGAAGCATGTTGGAGCCTTCATTGAGTGAGCTGACCAGCAGTGTGCAGGCAACAACTGGTGAATTGGGACATTGCTGCAATATACAGTACTTGGAAGAACTGGAGAAATGTCTGTTGCTCTGACAGGTTTTGTTGCATAAAAAGATGGTGGAAGACTGTTTGAATGGTTTGATGACATTGGTTTAGCTATTTCTAAACTTAACATTTTAAAACCCTGGAACGTCTTTATACCAGTAACTGGTCTGTACTTACACCAAAGATAACACATCTCAGATGTGTTATTTAACATTCCACATATTACCTTTGGTTCGACAATCTTGTTTCTTCCCTCGTTTCTTTATAAACCACTTCTAGAACATTTGAGTTTTCTTGTCAACTTTAGGAATAATTCTTTATCCCTTTGAAGGATTGTTTTTTTATAGTTCTGCTAAGATATTGGCAAGTTTTACTATTAGGATTTTAGGAGAATTTTTTTTTCTTGTTTGCTAAACTACTTTAGTCTGAACTATTCATTGAGATAAGTAGAAGATAATGTGGTGATGACATGTAATATAATTTGTCAAAAAAAATTTTTTTGGGACAGTTGGTATATAATTTGTTGCAGTTTCTTTTGTCAAATATGAAAAACATACCATTGAAAACCCAGAAAGACAATTACACTTGAATGTCCTCAAAAGCACTCAAACTGAAAACAATTATTGCAGTACCTCATATAGCTGATTAAGCTTAGTGTACATTGGCCATAGTTGTGCACTTGTTAGCATTCTTGCCTTTCAGCTAGAAGGTTGTATCGCGATGTACTTTGCCTCTTACCGAGGCTCGTCCAGGATTCTTATATTTAATCTGAGATTACATCAGAAACAATGATAAAAACTGAATATTAAAGGCTTTAATATCAACTTAAAGGCTGCAATGACAAAAGGCAAAGAGAGACTTATGTAGAATCTGGTCTCATTTTAAACATAAGACCAGATTTAGAGAAGCAAAGAAAGCAGAAAATATAAGATCATAACTTGGCTTTTTTAAAATACACTTTTAAAGCTTAAATGCAAGAGTTTCCCTGAATTGACATTAAATCATTACGCCTAAGCACAAAAAGAATAATCCTCAAAGAGCAGTTGGCTGAAAACCTGTACAGTAGATCAACTAAAGGACGATGAGTTTTTGTAATGTCTTTATCTCCTGTTGTTACTTTTTTTTCCAAATGACATTCTTTTGTACTCCTTGTCCACTTTCTTTGTTTAAAAGCAAATTATGTATTTTATGCTGAAAATGAATGAGAAAGTTGAAGTTCAAATAAAGACTAGTGTAGTTCTTCAGGAAGCTTACCGTAGTATTAAAGACTACTTTAAATGATTAAAAATAAAGGATGCTATGCAGGCTATGCATAAGAAATAAGGACTGGTTTTGCACCATGCTATATAAATAAGCGTATGTACATTAACAAACTCTGGTTTCAGTGTAATGCATATAAATCCTGGCCCCAACAAAGCTTCCAATTTTCTTAAAAGCTGAATGCATGACCTGACACTATCACTGAAACATGAACATTAAGCTTCACTAAGGCTGGAATTAACCAGCTAGAAGCTATTGTACTGCAAGCCATTATACAATGAAGAGATGTTACTCAGACTATCCCCTGTAGTCCTGCATGCCGAGAGAATGTAGTCCTGTCAGCTCCTTAATTACATATTTCCCCTCATTATTCATGGGACAACAAGGTGCATTTTCAGGGTATACAACAATAGAGGGGGGAAAAAAGCATCTGTTTTCTTGGCTGAGATAATTTGAATTTGTTTTGTATCCTGCAGAAAAAGAGCAGAAAACGAAGCCAGAAAAGGCAGCCTTCCAAACAGCAAAGAAATGCCTCTTCATCATCCCACAGATCCAGTTGAGCTCCGGCGTCTTAACTTCCAGACACCTGGTAAGTATTCCAGATCAAGTGTTGTGTGAACAAAAAAAAAACTGAATGTGCATCTTGGAAAATTGGTCTGAATGCCACTGATTGCTTTCTTCAAGGGAACAAAACCAAATATTTCTCTTCATTACCCTTTCTTGGAAATTGACACTGAACAAGGGAGTGTTTTGTACAAGAGGCCGTGGACAGGTGCTCTGAACAGACAGGGTCAATACTGACATCAGTCTCTCTGGAGACGCCACGCTGTGAAAATCTGGAGGCAGGAATACAGGCTCAACACTTCAGTGGCATATGTCGTGCCTGTCTGCATCTGGGATGTACAGGTCATTACAGCTTGTCATGCTCACCCAGAATAGCAGACACCTGCATTGCAGGAGGTGAGCAAAATATGAAATTAATCACAGTTGTGTGGAAACCACGAGCTGGGGAGAGGATGACGAAACCCGCGTTTTTGCGGCTTCGAAGACGTTCACATTTTGCCACGTTCCAATCATGCTGAGATTCTATCTGGTAAGCCAACACAAAGTAGTGCATAAAACAATACAAGATTGTTTTCAGTTTTGTTCCTACAAAAGTTTTAAAAGTGTGACATCAATTTGTATTGATTCCGCTTTACTCTGATACCCGTAAATAAAATCCAGTGCAACAAGCTGCACTTAGAAGTCACCACGCTAGCAGCGAGAGTCCACCTGTGTTTAACTGATTCTTGAGCAGGGATGGAGATTTGGCTTCCAGCAGGACAATACAGCAACTAGAGCTACAATAGAACAGTTTAGATAAAATAATTTTCTCTTGTTCGAAAAACCCAGTCATGAATCTTAAAAGATGGCTTTTTGGCAAGATCAGCATTTTGATCTCCAGCCAATCTGACTGCACAAAAAAGAACGTCTGCAAATGTGCAAAATTAACAGCATATCCTGAAAAGGTGAAGCTTTAATGAAATTGATGCATGCTCCTACAAACCATCAATGATTTAAAAACCCATTTAAAACGTCATTCTGCTACATAATTCCATACTATTTTGTGTTGGTTTATCAAATGACAACCCAATTAAAAGCACTGGAGTTGCAATGTGACAAAATGTTCAAACTTTTTTGTCACGCTGTATTACCAGGAAAGGAGATACATATTTTTACTGTCTCAAGGGGCAAAAGTGGCACATTTTAATACAGTTTGACTTTCTTTGGGTCTGACTGCTTCAGAGCAGGTGTTCAGATGCTGCCAATAAAGTTGTAATATGAAACACGTACTTTTCAGGTCAGCTAGCCCAAAAGGGGGATAAATTATCCCAGCTGGCTCATTTGTGCATATTCAAAAAAGCTCAGTCGAGATTTTAGGGCCATTACAGATCATTTCATCCAAGCAGAGGAGTAGTTTTACCTCAGCCTGGAACTGATTTCAACCATCTTTCCATTATTTTCTCACATCTCAAGCCCATCTGATTTTTTTTTTTACTTGCTTAGAGCCAGTATCTTGGCTCTCTGAAGCTACAGAAAGAACCAAATATTTTTCTTCTCACCACAGGACCACTTTCCTCTGAAGCACTTCTACATAAGAACACCTCTCTCTGCACTTCCCCTCCTTTTCACCTCTTCACCCCTCTCATTGGACATTTTCATCTTAAGGATGCTTGATGTCTGAACGATGGCATGTCAGGAAAGGCACTCTCGTTGTGGCACCTCAACCCCCCCCCAATCCCTTTAGCAAAAATGGATTTTGAGTGGAGGACTGCAATAAAGGCTGTCCTTGCAGCCGTTCGAAGGGACGTATAAGTGGGTGTGAAAACGTTGCGGCTTCCATTTGCTAATGCCCACTTGTGCCAGAAACCAGAATGAAACGTAGTGCCTCATAGAGCACAAGGCGCCCAGCTTGGCAAAATGGCACATCCTCTCTTCGGTCATAGGCACAGTGAAACTCGATGCTTTGGTGAACTGCTATTTCTGGACCTTTTTTACACAACCTTGCTATAAATTATTTATATATTGTCATTCCGCTTTGTGAAATCAACTCAATCTGAACTGCTTCGGCACATCACGTCTGTTAAGTTAGTTTCAAATGACTTAAAACTGGAGATGGCCCACTCAAGATTATTTTATCCTTGTCAGTAGAACTATTGTATGTGTATGTTTGAGTCCTAACTTTCTAATACAACCTGCTCATCAGCAACTTTGTGGATTTTGCATTGTCCTTTGATGGCATGTTTTTTTGTACCAACTGGGGTTTCTAATCCAACACTATGGTGGGTTAAAAAAGTTTCAACTAAAATAAACAGACCTGACACATACAACCCAAATAAGATCTTTCTTCTTTTGATGATGATCAGCTTGCTTTAGCGCTAGGCTAACAATAGCATTTCTCCAGGTTTTGATATGACTTGTTGATACTGGAAAATGTATTGCTTTATTTTAAATTTATTGCTTTATTTTAAAAATTCTAGAGGCTGATTATCAAAACTTCATCTGCTGTTTGTGTAACCCTCCCAGAAAGAAAAGAAAGATGCCTGACACCATATACTTAAACACACAAATAAATATCATTCTAAAGGGAAAAAAATACTGAATTTTGTAGAGGAAATACACATTTGTTACATGCAAAGAAAATAACATGCATTGTGTAAAATGCAATTTTCCACGCTGCACACATAAAGTACGCTGTCAGTTTTGAGTATTGACCATGCAAAACACGGCCACCTGTCCTGCAGGCTAGGATTATAAATTGATGGCATCAGAATTTGAGGTCCGTCAGACAAACCTCCTTTTGATGACACCAGTCAAATGACTGGTGGCTTGATGCATCTCTAGCAGTTATTCTTCAGAAATGTCCCTCCAGATGAAATTGAAATGAAGCTTTTCTCTAAAGCATATTTTTAGTTGTGATTTATCCTTACATACAGTAAACAAAACAAATTATCAGATCATTCAGTCTCCGTCTTCCTTGTGAAATTAGCACAGTGGCATTGCAATATTTTATATGTTACTAATTTCCACATAGAATAGACAAAATCTGTTATATCTTAGCCCTTTACTACCTTTTTTTTAAAACTAAAAACAGTCATCACATTGCTGTGATAATAAAGTTAATTTCACCCACATTTCCTCCACAGGTTCAGGTGCGCCCAGTCACCCCAGTAACCTCCATTTGTCAAGTTAGTTGTTCTCGATTATGCTTTTGACATAACCCATAATTGTTTTCTTAAACCTCCATTCTTTCCTCCTTTTGTTTCTGCTAAGTTTTGTATCTACAATCCGCATCTAATTCATCACGCCTTTAACACCATGACATCGCAGGAGGCAGAGTTTGAAATGACATCACTCAAAGCGGATGTCAGCAGCCTAACATTCAACGTGTGACGTTTGTGTGTTTTGGGGATGTTTGTGTCTGTGCACACGCTGTCATTGCTAACTACCCACTGCGTCGTTATGTGTGAATAACGTTTTTCTCTCTCTGTAGGGAGTGGGGGCTAAAGTGTGCTCGATGACCTCTCATTGGCTTTTGTGTCTCTTTATTAGCATGGTCACTGCTTTGAGTAAACAAACGAGCCTAACAAGATTCACTCTTCCACCACCACCTCTTATAATCATATGCTGGTAATTGAGGCTTGTGCCTGAGCGATGATCAGTCCATCTCGTCTTTGTTTTTTGTGACAGGTATGGCGAACCACCCTCCAATCCCCATCATGGAATTGGCTGATCACGTAGAGCGCCTGAAAGCCAATGACAACCTAAAGTTTTCGCAGGAATATGAAGTGAGTGTCAACTCTTTGTTGAGACCATTTAAAAATAGGTCAAATTTAGTTAGGGTCAAAACTTCTTGTGGTTCTTGAGAGACACTTAAATATTTAGGTGTAGTCAACACAAAAAAAAAAAAAAAAACATCAAGAAGCAAAAGTATATCTCTGCTATAAAGTTTATATGAAAACATTAAGACCAACAGGGTTTCCAGAGGTTTTGGCCTCACAAAATTGAGTCAAGATCCTTCGTAAAGTCGGTCAAACTGTTTCTTAAATAAAAAATGCAAGAAGTCTCACAATGAGGATGCATGAAGAGTGAAACAAGCATAATGTAGTCATCTTATGATATAACTGTAGAACCTAGAAGTCTAAAGCCCTTTGGGATCTTTTAGAAAATTCTCCAACAAAATGAATTATTCCCGTATGCAATTGGTAATTTAGTACTACGCCTTTCATAAATCCTTAAAAAAAATCAGCAAAAAAGGCCCCAGTTGTATTCGAAAAATAATTACCACTACCCTTTTCTGCTCGTCTCTGTGCTGATCATTCAGCTCCTCCGTAATCTACGAGGTCACCTTGTGGGCCTCAAACTGCCAAGCTGCCAAATCATTAGTGCCGCTTAAGTACCTTTCAATTCCAATTTCATACTGCTTATTTCAGAGCAGTGGAAAGCAATTTTATGAGCACAGTGTAATAAAGATTTTTATATTGTAAGCAATGTTGCAGTCCATTGTTTGAACATATTTTGGTAAAAATCACACTTAGCCTGACTTTCCATGCCTTTGTTTAGGATCGATTTGGACGGGACATATTGATAAGAAAAATATGTCCTTGGTAGGCTAATGTTTGGGGTAATGGTGCTAAAATTGAAGGGTTTAGCTCGGCAACGGCTATAGTATTGGAGTTTTTTTTTCTTGGTTTGCTTTTGGAGACACGTCCATCTATACTGTCTCTGGGATCAGGCTCCAAAAGCTTGGTAATATCTAAGTTTTGCCAGTAGGGGGTGATAGTGTAAATGCATCAAAATTCAATAGAAGAAATTCCTGAACATGGCTAAAGTAGATCTGGGCTGAAGATTTGACCTAAAGAGTTACATTTCATGTTTTCCTCAACATCATTTATTCCTACCCACAGTGATATGCCCTCTTGAGCTTAAAACAGAAAACGCATCTAAATTTCCAATCATCAGAAGATCTCAATATTGCTAAGGATACACATAAGTGTGAAGATGGCCAGAGTTTTACACTGATATGCTATAAGTTTGAATTTCTTTTTTGATTTATATATTTATTTAAGCAAATTTAAACACGTTATATAGATGAATTACGCACTCACACACAGGACATTTTTCTTACCGGCTTTGATAATCAGTGATCGGTTTTGTGATTCCATTAAACAATATTTACCAACAGAAAGTTGACTGGTAATTTTAGTTTGACAAAGGATCAAATTTCAAATGTCAAATTTAATGTCATATACATTTTTCTGGGCTACACAGGAATCAGAAACGAAACAAATGGGAAATAATATAGACTAAAATTATGATGATTCATAATTATTCATTATCAGTTACTTATTCACTGAGTATAGAAATAAGGTGGTGCACAAAAAATACTGGCCTTTATGAGAATGAAATTGTTTATGGATAAAATAACTGAATTACGAACGGACGAAATGGCAGCATAATTAGATTAGATTAGATAATTAGATGAAATAGGGTTAGGATTTACCTGGAACCTCATACCATACTGACTAATTTGGTCCTCTTGTCTATGGAAGTCTTTTGTCAGAAAACAAAAATTCTCTCTCCCAATGCAATTTGTGAATATTTTTTCTATTTTACTTATTTCTTTTTTCAAAACAAAGGTAATCTTTGGGTGTAAATTTATTGCCACCGCTGTAACTCTTTAAAGCCTGAGGGTTTGCAGTGTTTAGCATGGCTAGTGTAACTTTTCCATATAGTAGTATTTCATTAATATTTCAAAGCCTTTCTGCTTCACTGTGTTTGTGCAGCTGAGAAGGTCTTACAGCAGCACAAAAAAGGGGGAAAAAAAATCAATATTATGCATAACAGAAGCACATAATGTACGTTTTCAGCTTTTACTCTCCAACAAATGTGCTATTAGAGTCGGCAAAAGCTAAAATAGGATCTGGGGTCAACTGAAACATCAGACATACCAGGCTGAAATATTTATAAGTGCTTTTACTTAAAAAAAAAAAATCCCCACATTCTAGCTAAACAGGACCTGGATAGTATCTGAATGCATAAAAACACGTATGGCCCAAAGTTTTTCCAGAATACTCTGAAAGAAATGAATTAAACATAAGTCCAAAACATCAGATCCAACTTTCATTTACAGTTTTATTGCTGAAAGGAGAATTTAAGAATGTGAAAACCTCCTAAATGTTAACTATCAATGTTCTCTCATGTCATTTTTATTAATCTTGTTTCAAAACTTTTTTTTATTGTGGTAACAGTGTGATGCTATTCTCCTTTCCAGTCCATTGACCCTGGTCAGCAGTTCACCTGGGAGCACTCCAACCTGGAGGTGAACAAACCAAAGAACAGATACGCCAACGTAATTGCCTATGATCACTCCAGAGTCCTACTCTCAGCTATCGATGGTACGCCTCTCTTCCTAATTGCTGGATTAATTGTAACGATGGCCTATAGAAACATGTTTTAAGACCTCCTAGGCACTTACAATTTACACTATTAAATTTTATTACATTCATATGTGAGAATCTGGTGGTGGCTCTTATAAGAAACGTCGGTACATGACAGTGATGTTTGTAGTAAACGTTACCTGTTCATTTGTGTTTTGTGTTTTTTTGCCAACAAAAAACAAAGTAGATTCTACAGGAAATGTCATTTTATAACACAAATATACAAAAACAAGCATGTCAAATTTGGTTGTCAGATGTCAGTAAATTATTTTTATTTAAATAGCACCAATTCATTCAGCTTAAATCATGTCAATGTTATATAGTCAGAATAAAAGCATAGTATACATTTTACTGCAGTATATTGATACACAAACTGGTAAAAAGCTGTTATTCTAGAAATGTCATACTCTATGAATGAATGATTGAATCAGTAGTGTTTCTGTACAGCACAAAAAGGACAATTGTTGGTGTGATCAGGTAAAACATAAGCTGCAGTGTTAGAGGGAGGTATGACATGACATCTATAATGCGTTGCACATCAGTGCTCCTAATACATGAAAAAGGCTCTGAAACTTCCCTCCAAAGCACTAACTCATTCATCAGTTTATGATTAAACACAACTGCACCCACACAAACAGCTACTAATTAAGCATTTCCACTCAGATGCTCCCCTGGAAGAAAATGAAAAATAAATAAAATAGTAAATGGATAAAGTGACTTAGAGACCATCTTTTTCCAGGCTATTAGAAACCGCCCACAACTTAAAAGTGTTGATGGAGCTCCATTAGTGAGCCACTGGAAAAAAAACACATCAGCTGAACACACTGTTGCTTTCAGACAGACACAAGAAACAGTTCCTACTAAAGCCTTAACAAAAGCATTTTGGCAAGCAGTGCATCTGTTGATGTTCTCTGTGAAAACTAGTCCACAGAGAAGCAAAAAGGGATTTGACTTTAGAGTTTGAAGTTAAAATTTACATATGTGGACAGAATCTCTGGAAAACAGGCGGTGACTTCACTGTATTTACACAAGATGTCTGAAAGCATCCATCTGCTGAATTAAAGTTGGCTATTCTTGATTAGTTTATTAGTTCTACTGATACCTTGGAAATTTTATTGAAGCACTTTAATTTATTACAACATGCATGAAAAGTTTATTATTTCAGCAATCCTATTCAAATGAGAACACATCTTAATTTGGATGATTATGGCTCACACATAGGGCTGCACACTGGTGAAAAATCATAGACAATATCAGTTGCAATAAATCCACATCTTCCTCGCTGCTTTGGTTTCTCATCTTTGCTTCCAAACACCTCTGTGACATTTACCAACCAGGAGACTGTAATCTGTGTCAAAAGTGAGCATCACTGACATTCTGCACACCAGTGTCATATTCAGCCTGCTGGACAAGGTGCAGACTCATGAAACTTTGAGTATACTTGCCAACAAATATTATATTCCAGAGTTCTGTGCAATATTAATACTCTGAACAGATGAAAATATGATAGCAACAAATTTAAGCACGTCTTCTTCGAAAATTAAAATATCACATGAGGGCATTAATGTTTCATACAAAAAAATGTTGTGGCCAACACACACACTGCTAACTCTACAGTTGCTTAGCATGCAGTTAGGGACTCCCCCACAAGAGGTCAAATCCCTTGCTGCTCAAATTATCGGAAAGTTAAGTCAAAGGGAAGAAATGTGGTAGAACAAAGTGCACAACATAAGGGATAACTTTACTGGCAACACTGTGTTGTGTTCAGCCCCTCTAAACCAGTCAAGATGTCAGATGGATCTCAAACGAAAGTGAGGAAAAACTGCTGCTTTGTGGGTTTTCATAACAAAAATGAGTCATGAAAGCAACCTTGAGCAGGGCCTCCATGCCACATTGCATTGATGCATTAATTCATGCAAAAGTAACCCTGACTTCAGAGTCCATACAATGTGTAACTTTTAGCAGGCTGTCATATCTGTAATAAAAAAAAAATAAAAATCATTTTTTTGACAAATAACTGAGGTTTATTTGTCACATTGAAGCTCGTCATACGTCACATATTGTGAATTTAATCAATATAAATTTTACTTTTTGAACCGAATTACTGAAGAAATAACCTTCTGATTTTCTAAGAAATGGAACTCTGTATATTTTCCCCCTGAGAGTTAGAGACATGAAACAATCCACATATTTTCTGCTAATTGATATTTAGCTTGGATGCTGCCATAAAAAACATCTTTTTTTTGTTGTTGAAAACAAAGAGTTGTTTTTTTGTAACTCCTGGTTTTATTTAAAAAAATAAAATCTAAAAACAAGCTGAAATCTGGACGTAATTATAAAACCTTCAGCATGTTCTTTGAGATACCTTCATCTTCCTCCAATGAGGGTCGAGCGCCAGCTGAGCAATGCTGCAAGAACATCAACATTTTAATGTCTTAATGGCTGCATTGACTTAGAAAATGGAGAAATTTACAAAAATCCTGAGTGACAGAAGGAATAAAAGAAAAATCCATTTGCAAATGTATATTTAACCAACTCGCCTCATTCTCATTAAACTACCATAATGTCTTTGTTTGTT
This sequence comes from Poeciliopsis prolifica, assembly GCF_027474105.1. NCBI lineage: Eukaryota > Metazoa > Chordata > Actinopteri > Cyprinodontiformes > Poeciliidae > Poeciliopsis > Poeciliopsis prolifica. Next base: position 4,734,692 of record NW_026562407.1, on the reverse strand, counting down.
TGTGTGTGTTTTTTTTTCTCTTTTCAAATTGAGAACGCCCAAGGCTTAATTGTACTTATCCCTTGTCCATCACAGAAATGCACAGCCGCCTGATTCTGTGTGGACGGCTTCAGCGAGGGTGGGTGGGAGAGAAAAAACAAAAAAAACAATGTGGGTGGGTTCTTTTAATGTGTTCATATTCCATTTTCTTTCTCTTTTACGCTGTTGAATGAGTTACCTGAGAGTAAAAGGAAGTCTGAGGAAGAGGAAGCAGCTGGAGTGAAGTGGAGGGGATGAGGAGAGGGGGGTGTTTCTCTGAGACGTGGCGCCCATGCAGATGAGACTTATCTTGGTCGACCATGTGTGCGCGGAGCCCCTAAACTGCCAGTCCTCAAGCATTGACTAGCTGTCAGCTCTGTCTGTTTTGCCTGGATTCGAAAAGGCTGCTGCGCCTTTCATTTATTATAAGCAAAGGGAAAAGGGAGAGCAGAGCTGGGGGAAAATTATTTTGCTACTTTCTCGTCGGTTTGTTTTTCTCCGTGTGAGACCGAGCTTTATCTGTAAGTCAGCTGCAGATATGGAATAGGGAAATGTGTTGTTGATAGCAAACACAAATCCCTTCGGACGAGTAACACTGCCTTCCCATCCCCCCAAAAAAGGAGCGTTTGTGCCGCGTTCCTTACAGAAAACATCAGTCTGACTGAAATAATTTTAGGAAGCGCATTAGAAAGTCTGACGATGCACTAAATAGGCACAGTGATGGAGCTGTATGGAAAACAAACACCCGGATTTCTGTACAGTCTGGAAAAGTTAAGCCTTCAGTAGACAGATTTTTTTTTTTTTTGTCATCCCATTTACTTTCTCTGTTAAACTAGTAACTTTCCTTTCCATCTTTAAGGAATCCCTGGAAGTGACTACATCAACGCTAACTACATAGACGGCTACAGGAAGCAAAATGCCTACATTGCCACCCAGGGAGCACTGCCGGAGACGTTTGGTGAATTTTGGAGGATGATATGGGAGCAGAGGAGTGCCATCATTGTCATGATGACCAAACTGGAAGAGAGGTCGAGGGTATGGGACAAAAACGGCTACTTGTTCATATCAAACACAACACAAATCATCATAAAATAAGGCCTTCCTCAACCCTGATAATATGTTGTTATTCGATAGTTTCGACTCATTGTGGAATATAGATTATCGTGATCTGGAAGAGTGAGTTTTAACTTGTGCTCACACTCATTGTAAAATATGTCATTTCAGCAGAGAACGATCCAGTTCGTTTGTTGAGGGAAATATTTTAAGTGATAAAACCTTTCCCTCAAAAACAGTGAAATGACAGTGGGCAGGAGTCTGTCAAAAAAAAAAAATTCAGTACTTACGAAACATTTTGGCATTGTCAGTCACATTTTTTATGTTTATTTTGAAACTCAAATGCTGCCACACAGTTAACTGAAGAGTGGCAGGAGCTTCTCCGATGCTAACCGCACAAACACTGCACTTTGAATTGCTGAATTTCTCTAAACAATAAAGATTGCTATAAATATTGTTAATGTTGCCAAATCTTGTTAAACTTGTAGTAATTTAAAATAATTGAGAATCACTGCACTTCATAGTTGGGGCAAAAACATTGCTTTTATGTTCTGTTTTTCCAAAGCTCAAAATATTCAAAAGTAAAATGTTACTAAACGGTGTGCTTCATGCTGCTGACATTTGGCTTAAGAGTCTGACAGAATCATATAGTGTATATTAGGAAATATGATGATAATAACGACTCTTAAATATACTCATTTGAGCCAATGAACACTTTAAATTACAACTCTTCAGGAGCTTGGTTATTTCCTCTCCAGCAGCGGCCGTGCCTCTTTTTGTCTACTGAAACAGTAACACGGCAAATCAAGTGTTTTATTCGATACAAGGAGGCCAGAGTGGCAATAAAGCAAAGACGCTAATATGACTGGATGTTGTTTAAATTTGTAATTATAGATTAAGTCATGACAATTAATAGCACTGCTGGCTGCATGCAAATATCTCAGGCCGTTTCATTGATTGGGAAATTAAAGCCAGTCAGCAGGAATGGGGGGTGAGGAGGTCAATGTTTGTTTAGTCTGTTATTTGTGCAAAGTGGTCCTACAAATATAGAGTGACTTGCAACATTACTTATTACATTTTGCTTAGTAAAAAGCAGAAGGTTCAAGGTTTAGTATTCACTATTGTGATTTTACGGGGTAGTCCAATTCAAAGTAGAGTCTCATAATTAAATAGAAGTGAGATACTGTGATAAATGGCATAATAGTAATTAAAAAACCATAGACATGTGGCATGCAGTGAATTCATTATCACTTACTTTGAAAACTCTGATTACAGGTGTGTCCACCTGTCTAATAAGTTCAACAGTTTAAAATGTAATCTTAGTAAATCTCTAGCTATATTAGGATTATGTCCAGACACAAAGCCAATTGTTAATCTGTTGTCAGTCTTGATTTTGAACAAGAAAGGCACATTTCCAAAAAATAAGGTTTAAAACCATGGATTCTTTTCCTCTTCACAATTATGCACTACTTTGTATCTTAACATGGACTGATTACCTGAAACCTGTGCATCCTGCAGGTGAAATGTGACCAGTACTGGCCCACAAGAGGGACAGAGACCTACGGTCTCATCCAGATAACGTTGCTGGACACAGTAGAGTTGGCCACATACTGCGTCCGGACGTTTGCACTTTTTAAGGTGAGGATTTGTGAAGTTTTTTTTTTGTTTGTTTGTTGTTGTTTTTTCCGGCACGAAATGCGTTAGTTACTTCCGTTTGTTATTTCAGAATGGCTCCAGTGAGAAGAGGGAGGTGAGGCAGTTCCAGTTCACTGCCTGGCCAGACCACGGGGTACCGGAGCACCCCACGCCATTCCTCGCCTTCCTCAGACGGGTGAAAGCTTGCAATCCTCCAGATGCGGGGCCCATGGTGGTGCACTGCAGGTGGGAAACATCACAGTTTTACAGAAACATCCTGGAGCATGAAATTGATTTCTTTCCTCTCCATTTGTTGGAATGAATAAATGAATACATATGACAAAAAAAAATCACTTTCTTTGTTACTAAAGGCTTATATTTGAGTCATTTGTGTAGTGATATCTAAGAAAGAATGCACTAAAATGCACTACATTGCAGCCCAAAAAGGCCATCTTGCCACATTTTCCAGAAAGCACTCAAACTTAGAACATGTTTGCAACGTCGTACCACGAGCACCAGCTACATTTCCTGCAGCGATCCTCCCACTCAGAGACAGATATGGGCTGACCTGTCATCATTCCTTTCCTGCATCAACAACCCACATGTCTGCTCATCTCATTTAGGTTGATACATCCAAAATTCGCTCAGCAACCTCACTTCCATCAGTAACATGAGCAGCGGGGCTTCCCATCAGTCTTCTGGCTTTTCTTAACTCTCATACTCATCGTGGGGGTGTGGGGATTAGGAAGTGGTGACAGTGTAAAAGATACAAACTTTTATCAAAGTGACAAAAAAGGAAGAAGGATTACTGTAGAATTACCACATGCTGAAGTTAATTAGTGCTAGTTGCTGAAAAGCTCCCCCCCACAAAGAAAGACTTTAAAGTCTGAAGAAAAATATGGGAATTAATGTCACACTGCAGATTGGAGTTTTAAATTCTTCTGGCTTCCCATCAGATAGTCGTGTCCACCATCCAAATCCCCAATCAGGGCCTTTTTATCACTATGTTTCATGTTAAATAGAAGAAACCGGTATATTTACATGCTTCCAGGATCACACATAGCTAGTGTTGTGGTTAAGCTGTTAAAAATAGGATAAAAGTATTTCTTACCGACTAATTTAGTGCAGATCCTCCTGTGGAAGCTGTTTGTGCACAGGCTAAAAACTTAAAGCATAGCGAAGAACAAAAATGAAGCATGAATGCCAATAATTTACAAACAGGACCATCGTACGTTGATGTGACGACAACTTTCTATTAAGGCATTGTGTGTGTGTGCTTTGTTTTTTAGTCTTCAGAGTATTAGAGTAGGCAAATGCAAGCAAATATCGGTTATTACAACTTTCTATATTATTTTGGACACTTAAGAGTGAATTGTGGTTTTTTAAAATATTTTTTCTCAAACTGATGTTACTATGAATGTCGCCTCAGTCAGGTTCTTGCTGCCTAGATATACATCTGTTTTGTTTCATGTCCTGATCCCTTGTTTGAAAGAATAGCACTACTTTCTTAGATAGACATGGATGCTGTTTTGATTTCATAAATTTCTAATAACAGTTTTTATATAATGGGACAAAAAGTTAGTGATGAAATGGCGCATACTATGTTCTAGTGAACAGCCTGTAAATGATGACAAAATAAATGAGGTCTGCTGTCGTGCTTATAGTTTTGTTATAAAAATGTGCTGCACAACACGCCGTTGGACTGAATTGATCTGCACTTTTGGTTACATCCAGGTATAACAGACAATCAGAAGAGCTGGCTTTCCTACAACCAGAGACGTAAAACTCAGTGAAATCCCAGCTTCACTGACAGGTTAAGCAACATGGGAGAAACATTCCCTGAGAAGAAGATTAAACATATTTCCGTTAAAGCCGAAAGAACACAATCTCAGAGTCAAAATCTCCTAAGACAAAAGACCAAAATGCTCATCAGGAAAAAGGAAAAGGACAGCATGTTGCGTGCAAATGCGGAAAAGAACTAAGAAAACTGACCAACCTCAAAGAGTTCTGTTTTTGCTTTTTTATTCTACCACGGTGAAATGTTTTAGTGAGTCACATAACCATGCCATGAAAACTGGCAATCGCTGACAATCTACATGTCCTTAAAGGAATTTGGGCCCAGTCTTTGTAGAACTGTTTCACCCTCACAGTAAGATATTCAAAATTAAACAAATAAAGGTCAGAGGATGTCTCAAATAGTCACAGATTTTAGCTGTTCCTGTGGGAGTGTGTGTCCGTAACCCCCCAGCAACATCGGGTGTCAAATGTAATTCATAAATAAACACGGGGGCAATTATTTTCTTTCCACACAGGGCCAGGTTGGTGTGGAGAGCTTCTTTCCATTGAATGAGATCATTTAAAAACTGCTGTTTGCGTTTCGTTATCTTTGTCCTGTTTTATAATTTGTTTAATCTGAATCGCTCAACTGGATAATCAAAAACAAATCGTATGGTTTCAACATCACCGTTGCATAAAACATGCCAGTCATACTGTTTTACTCACAATTAAGTGCATTTAAAAAAATAAAAAAAACATCTTAGTTTAGGTTAGAAATCACTTAATGTCCAAATTTTGTTCACATACAATTGAGTAAAAGCTAGCCCTCAATTTGCAACCCAGATATCCCAGTGAGTTTAATTTATTACATGTGTGGATGTTTTTATAGACAGAACAGCAAAAAGAAAAAAAAAAAAAACGGTGACAGACCAGCTGACAGCCAGAGATTTGCCAACAATACATATGTAATTGCTTTTACTGCTGCTAATGCTTTATCTTCACAGGACCCGTTGCAGCTGTGCTATGCGCTGCTTTTTCCTCCCCTTCTCACCCCCGTATTCCCTAACCTCCTGGAAAGCATATTAGCCTGACACTTTCGTGCGTGTGTGTGTGTGTGTCAACGTCCGAGGCGGCCGCTTTTGAATAGCTGAAAAGGCAGTGTCAGGTCATTAGCGTGGTCAGTGCGCCAGCTCCCCTTTAACTGCCAAGCGTACTGACAGCTTTCTGCACCAGCTCACCCCGACACCCCATCACTTCTCCAAAAAAGAAAGGAAAATTACACTTGCCTTTTGTGGTCTTACACTTAGTGAGGGGGAAAAAAAGTGTAGCCGATGTGTATTTCTGCAGCTCAGTCTTTAGAAAAACTAACTTGAGGGCGACACGAGTTCAAGATGAGTGTCTTCTCCTCACCTTCCTTTCCCATTCCTCATCTTCCTCCGTCTCCGTCCGTCTAGCTCCGCGCTGTCACTCTGTCATTTACTCTCTAGCAGGTCATCACTCTCCCACATTCAGGGCTGCTCTGAAAAATGTTTTCTGCTGCAGCAAAGGAAGAAATCTATAGGGTTTTTTTCTATCCTTACACCCAAGGGGTTTTAGGTGTTTTCAGACCTGGAAGTGACTCATTCCTCAGATTGCTCCCCTGGGATACATTTACATTTCTTTAGGGCCCCCCAAAAAAACTTCCCCTTTCACTTAAGTGCACTTTCTAATTTCACCCTGGAGCAGTAAGGGATTGTGTCAAGAAAGGCAAAGAAATTATTCACTTTCATCCATTTTGAAAGTGATCATCAGATCATTTGCTGTAGCCAGTGACTCCCATGTGTGTCTTTATGCCGTTTGCAACAGTACGCTTTCTCTGCTGCAAGGCACATTAACTACACTCGGCCCCGGGGGACCAGCTCCGCTGCCTCTTGAGCTCCCCTACTCAACCTATTCTGTTTCTCACAGCAAATGAAAAACAAATGCCTCTTCAGGAGGAGGAGGAAGAGGAAGGCGCACGGGGCTGCCTCACCCCTCATAGACACGTACACCAAATGAATTGAATAACCTATTTGCTTTCGAGAGCCAAGTGCAAGAACTTGACTTGTCAAGGCCAAGCTCTGTGTGAGGTAGAAGAAAAACAAATGAAACGTACAACATAATGCATTTCCCTTGCTACGGTGTTTGACTTTATTTTATCATGGTTTGTGTACTAGTCCAACAAAACGTACGGCGTAAATGGGACCTGCCTGTAAAATATTACATAGTTGATGGTAGTTTTTACAAACTAATAAATGGAGACTGAATTCGTTGTAGTTTCTGGGCCGTTCCAGCACCTGCCTATGCTTTTTTTGTAGTGACTTCCTCAGGCTGATGTCAGATCTCCACCACACTGAGCGTTTTATAGACCAAAATGTTTAACTTCAGTCTAATCAGACCAGAGCACCAACTTTTTATTATCTCCCCTGCATGGCTTGTGGTAGTTTTTATATGGTTTTCTTAAGTCAGCTTTTTCTTCGCCACTCATCCTTAAAGGACAAATTTTTTGAGTGTAAGTACTTGATGAATGTTTTCCCTGCGCAGCCTGTAAATTTAGGGAGGCTACCATATCTTGGCAGATTCGTCAACATTTTTAAATGATGGCTTTTACTTTCCTTTTTGAACTTGGGAAGTAGGTTGTAAAAGGAGGAAGTAGGGGTCATTTACAGCATGTGTTCTCCTCTTTCTCTGTTCTTCTTCTTGCCCAACTAGACCACTTCAGCCACAAAAACCTTTAAGAAAAAACACAAAAAAAGCTGCTCTTCACTCTCAGCCCTGTTCTGCCTGAGGTGCTCCTTGTTCTTCATGATTTTGTTTGTTCACTACTGTCCTCTAACAAACCTCTGTGGGCTCTGCTCACTATTCAGCTGCTTTTGAAAGCAGTTGGTTGCACTGGATTTTATTAAGCTTCATACTCACCCAAGGTCATATGGAGCTTGAAGCAGATTTTGATTGGTCACCCTTCTTCTTCTTATAGAAGTCACTATCATTAACTGTTTAAGTATAGATGTAATTTTGCAGAAGGGGCGGAGCCTGAAAGCAATAAAAGATAACTGTTTTTTGTGCGCATAAAAAGTAAACTTTGCTGAAGGTAAAATAAGTCATACCTTTAAATTGAAACACCTCATAATTCATCTATGCTGGAACCTTAAAGTTAATCTTAATTGTATTCACATTCTTTAAAAATAAATACGAAAGTTGTAGATCTATAGTCGGTATTAAAATTCAAGCATGTATGGGAGCCCTCGTAATAGTTTCAGGTTCTATAAATTGTTTTCAAAAGACATCCTCCTTGTTGTGAATGTGGAACATACAAAACATTTCTAAACCACCATCGGTCTGTTGGGGAGGCTGCATTCCTCCAGTGATTCTGAATCTGCCTGCAAGGGCAGGTCAAAGAGAAACAGTAAAACAACTTTTGTTTCCACTTGCGCATTTTGCACATTAGCGTAAAAATGCGGCAGTATGAATCTTGATGAAGAGACCTGCATTTCAGTGCTTCCTAAAAAGCCCTTCTGCTGTTCAGGTGCACTGTACTAATCTAATAATCCTAATTGTAGTCAGCTGCACTTCTCCAAAGTTGTCTGTCACCAATAACAAAGCCGGGAAAATGGACGTTCCTCTCATGTTTGCAGCAGTGGATCACATTTACTGTAGTGGCACTTTTCTGAACCAAGAGATAAAGGTGGAATATTTCTGTCGCATAAGTGCATTAACTTCTGATCAGGTGGAGAGCACAGGTGGGGTCTAGAGGCGAAACAGTTTGGAGCCTGCTACAGACTGAGTGCCAGCCCAGCGCCACTTCAGATTCAATTATGGTACAAGTTTAATGGCTCATTGTACAGGAGAAAACTTGGTGGAGAGTGTAACTTTTGGCCTTTAGCTGGAGAAATAAAAGATGTCTCTTCCTCGGTTTACTGGAGATCAGGCCTGTCACATGCATTATGTCCTTACAAAACTGCCAATTCAGTCCACTGTCCATGTCAAACCAAATCCAGTTTCTATATATTTGCATTCAAGGATGTAGAAATTCTTTCAATTTAACTTTTACTTTTAATAGGAAATACAAATATTTCCAATCAGGTCATACAAGAAGACGTGGTATTTTTAATTTAGCATTATTTTCCCAAAAAGAGGAACATCGGTTGTCATAGGACGCAGCTGAAAATGTTTGGCCTATGATCTATTTTAGCTGTGGGCATAAAAAACAGGCAATGATCTTTCAACTGGCAAAATCTTGAAAAATGTTGGCATGTAGAATATGAATACATGGCAAATGAAATGGTGCAGAATGACAAACATCACATCCAATTGATTTTATTATTATTATTATTATTTTATATTATTTTTTGCACACTGAAACTGCAAAGATGATTGTATTTTGTAGCAGCAAACCTAAGACAACAGCCAATGACATTACGCTGGGAAGAAAAAGTTACATGAACTTGAATCGCCCAGTAAACAAAGTATAGCACCGTGCATCTTCCATAAGAGTGTCTGACAACATACCTCTGATTGTTGTGATCACAGTGCCGGGGTGGGCCGCACCGGCTGCTTCATTGTGATTGATGCCATGCTGGAACGTATCAAGCACGAGAAGACCGTGGACATCTACGGACATGTAACGCTGATGCGCGCCCAGCGCAACTACATGGTGCAAACAGAAGACCAGTACGTCTTCATACACGACGCGCTCCAGGAGGCCGTCAACTGCGGCACAACCGAAGTGCCCGCCAGAAACCTGTACGCCTACATCCAGAAACTGACCCAGATAGAGGGTGGAGAGAATGTCACTGGCATGGAGCTGGAGTTCAAGGTACAAATCAGAACACGTCTAAATAGTGTCATTTGAGTTCTTTTCTATCGCTGTATTTATCTCTAGATATTATATCTTTCTGTTTGCATCGTTATTCCTTGTATCCAGACAGAGTTGGGCTTCATCCAGGATAGACAGACTACTAAACACCACTGAGCAAGTCAGCGGAAGAGGGAGTTCAACATAAAACCATTGAGTTGTAAAGATTGTAAACAAAAGTAATGGCAGCAGTAACTCCATTAATGACTCTGCACAGCAATGACGCATTGAATTAGGAATTCCTTTTAGTCAGGGAAAAAGAGAGAAAACACAAAAATATGAACAGGATTTAGATATTTCTCTTGTGGTGTACCCTTGATGTCAAACGCAGCCCGTCTCCAGAGAAGCATCCGTCATCGCTTGTATCTATCATTTTGACGCTCATTAAGTTCTCCGTCTCTCCTTGCCCTTGCAGCGTTTAGCCAACACTAAAGCTCACACGTCGCGATTCATCAGTGCCAATCTCCCCTGCAACAAGTTTAAGAACCGCCTTGTCAACATCATGCCATACGAGTCCACACGAGTGTGTCTTCAGCCAATCCGAGGAGTGGAGGGCTCGGACTACATCAATGCAAGCTTCATTGATGGGTACAGGTAAGCTTCAAGGTGCAATAATTCAAGTAAACTTGAGATTTATTTTTTTTGTAAGTTATCTCACATGGTTGCATCTGATTGTTTCCTCCAGGCAACAGAAAGCTTACATTGCAACACAGGGACCGTTAGCGGAGACCACAGAAGATTTCTGGAGAATGCTCTGGGAGCACAACTCCACCATTGTAGTCATGCTCACCAAGCTCAGAGAAATGGGCAGGGTAATTGATACTTCACTCCATAGCCTTTGTTTTCACAGCTTTATAGAACAAAAATATACAATACAATGCATAAAATATTCCATAAACCTCCTGTGAAAAGGAATGTTGTGAGTCACTGTGGTCTGTTTTTCCAGGAAAAATGTCACCAGTACTGGCCGGCAGAGAGGTCAGCCAGATACCAGTACTTTGTGGTGGACCCCATGGCCGAGTATAACATGCCCCAGTATATCCTGCGAGAGTTCAAAGTGACTGATGCCAGGGTAAGCAGAGATTGCTTGTAAACTAAACGTTGAGGATTAAAACTGATCCAAGTCTGGGTCGTAACCCGTCTTTGACTCCACGGGGCAACTGGTTCGCCTCGAGGTCAGCTGGAAGATTATAGCGCTTTAGTCGCCCTGCTCTTTAATTTGGGCCTCTGGTGCAGCAAATGTCAAAACACAGAAAAGCCCAAACAAATAATTATCAAAGTATCAAATAATACAGTTTCCTGAGTTTCAATTAGCTGTAGAGAAGGTTTAGAAAAACAAGGTTGAGGACTGATTTTAATTACCCAGATCTGTTTGGATTAGTCATTACATCAACACGTTGGCATTTTCTCAAATATTTGTTTACACCAGCTTGTGGCCTCAAGTGCAACAGAAAAGTAAATCCAAATTTGCACAAATCATGACACTTGTCAGAGTGTAATAAAAAAAAAGAAAAAACAAGCTAAAATGCGAGTGGTGCCGGCAGCAGTGAACTGCCACAGTTTTTAATTCCATCAAAGGCTCAGACAGATAAATGGTGCAGCATCCCGCCTTTGTGGAGCGTGTAACACAGTCTCGTCAATGGGATTGGTTTCCTTATCAAGGGGGTAGAACATCACTTAAGCAATGCACACCCTCAAACTAAAACTCTCCCCCAATACCTGTCAAAAGCCGCACATCAAAGCAATCAGCGTCTTCAGTGGGCATATTAAATACATTTGGGTGTAATAATGAAAGGCTTCCTTTGATGCCACCTTTGCGGCACATTTTCAAGACTCACATTTAGTAGCTGAAACCCAAACGCTTCGACGCCACATGGATCAGAGATATCATAGACAAACGAAAGGTTAAAACACTTCCCATCACAATGAACATTTTAGGAATCTTAAACAAAATTTTCTCTGACAAATGGATGAAGTTGAATTTATCACATTTGCTTTAGTCTTTGATTATAAATATCAACAAGTAAATTCATGCTTTCTAAAGCAGATTGCATGATTGAAATATCGGCCTATTGTAGTTTTTAGCATGGTTTAATTTTAGATATCAAACATAAAAACTGGCCATCTTCACAATATATCACATCCACAAGTTTTTATAATGCAATAATAAGCAATTAGTTTCACCAGTTTGTTGCCATATATAGATTCTGCAATAATTTACGACCAGTGCCTGGTTCAACGTTTTATTTAAAAAGTCTATTAACTATTTTTGATGTAAATAATAACCAGTTAATGTATAAAAAAACTTTTTGGGTAAAAACAACTTTTAAACAACATGTAAAATAAACTTCAGGTGGGAGAGTGTTTTCATTACGGCTCAACATGGCTTGCCATATGTGTCGCCTTTTCTTCCCCGTGTTTCAGGATGGACAGTCACGAACAGTAAGGCAGTTTCAGTTCACTGACTGGCCTGAACAAGGAGTGCCAAAATCAGGAGAGGGTTTCATCGATTTCATCGGCCAAGTACATAAAACAAAAGAGCAGTTCGGCCAAGATGGTCCCATCTCAGTCCACTGTAGGTAAGTGGTCAGGCAACATTCCCAAACACACTGGACCTCTTTTTTGAATCATCATGTGAATATTAAAGTGTTGAGACACAACATGAACGTCTTCTCACTTGTTTGTCTGATTCGCACAGCGCTGGAGTTGGTAGAACCGGAGTTTTCATAACCCTCAGCATCGTCTTGGAGCGGATGAGATACGAGGGTGTGGTAGACATCTTTCAAACAGTGAAAATGCTACGGACACAAAGACCAGCGATGGTACAGACAGAGGTGAGTCGGAACTGTTAATACTCTGAAAATACAAGTAGTGTGGATGTCTTTGCATGGCCATGGAGGACACAGCCTTTCTGAAAGCAATGCAGACTCATCAAATCAGCTGCTGTGGTTCTAACACATTATTTTACTCCAGTTGTTTGAACGGTCAAGGAAGATTTCAGGAATCCCTCTGAGCCAGAAAGATCAACTTAAGCAAGCCTTTGTCAAAGAGTATGATTAATTTAGTAGTTGAATATGTCTGCAGTAGCTGTGTGCACTCTCAGCTCCAGTCTTATTGCATCATTTCAGAAACAATGGCGAGCTGTAGATACTTTTATTGTTTTTAAGTTGGATATATTAACCACAATGTGTAAAATAAGCAATCCAAAATGATTTGATTTAAAAGGCACTAAAGTGTTCTCTCGTTCCAGGATCAATACCAATTCTGCTACAGAGCCGGCTTGGAGTATTTGGGAAGCTTTGATCACTATGCAACGTAAAACGTCCAGTATTGGAAGATAAAACTGGAGGGCCCTTTGGGAGAAAAAAGAAATCCAAGCGAGCCTCTCTTCTGAGCCATAAATTCCTGCTTGAGAAAGTACTCCTTAACTCCTTGCTAACAATTCATTTAAGTGTTGGATGTGCGACATGACTCGTCAAAAAATGAAAAAGATGATTTCCGGAGGACCAAGTAATTTCCCCAACAAGCCCAAATAAAAAGAACCTCAGCTTAAGACGAGGGTGAGGGTGGGAATCCTGACTATTGAAGCATCATAGGGAATTACCTTTTCTTTTTTGCTTCAAGGATCCATTTTGGGGCTCATAAAACTAAATGAAACCAACGCAAGAAAAAAAGTTAATGAACAATAATGACGTCGTCAGAAATGCATCAGTGATTATGACCCATAACGAGAGACAACGAGAAGCACACCGAAATACAGGGGGAAGCAACTCAATGCACATTGTACAAAAAGAAAAAGAAGAAAAAACATCAAATCTGTTTCACAATCAAGTCCACACATCACATGGAGAAGACGATGCTTGATCCACAGGAGCAGACTTAAAGTAATAATGAATAAATACCCCTTTTATCTGGTCGCAATGTTGATTCATTTCAGTTTTGGGGGAGAGGTCAAAGTTAAAATACAGAAGTATTGATTTAGTTTTTTATTATAAAGTTGATGTGCTTTTTTTCAAATGTCTTTTTCTTTTCTCTTACAGAGAAAAAGCGTTAAAACATTTTTTTAAAGCTGTAGAACTGTTCTGATGTACGTGCTGTTTTTGCAGAGAATCCATTTGCTAATTTTCATACACTTCAAAAATTCACACCATCCATAATGTAACTCCCTTCAGAAGTTTTGTTGTTTTTTTGCAAATTTTAGTCTGGAATTATATATTTTTGTCAAGTTTTCTGTCAACAATCACTCACATTATAACCTGATTACTTCCATTTAATTAAAGGGCATATATCATCAATTTCTACAACTTCTTCAGTTGTTTTCAGGTTGAAATTTCACACAGAAACATTGACTAGCATGTGAGAAAGATGTTTAAAAGGATGAGAGACGAACAGAGCACAATGCAGCCGAGTACACAGCTGAATGTCGCCCGAACAGCGATGACATCACATCTCAAGCACCGAAATCGGCTGTAAAGTGAGACATTAAAACTCGTTTTCGCTGACCAAGGACCGCTAGTATATTTCATACAAGCTAACCACACAGAGCAATTCTCTCTGTTAAATGAACCAACTTTCCTACAGTAATATCCTCAGATGTTGTTCCGAGGACGACATCTGTCCATCTAGACCTTCTCTGACGTTTGATGTGGTGGATGACAGAGAAAAACCAGAGGTGTGTTCCCAAAGCAGCTGTAGTCACACACTCCTTTATTTGGCTCAAACGTAAAGAAAGAAATTAAGTACAGTGTAAAACAGAAAAAAAAGCATTTTCTTACCTGATGAAGCTCATAATCAACAGCTGCAGTTGCCTAAATGGTCTGGCTGTTGACTCCCTGGTGGACCTGTCTTTTGTAGAAGTACCATGAAGTGCGTTTTCTCATTTTTCAGATTTGGGTAGCGTCGTCACCTAAAGCCGGGGCCAAAACGCATTTGCGACAGACTGTTTTCGCAAGTATTTACCTCCTACATTTTTTGCAGAGAAGATCTTCGAAGCAAAAGTGCTCACTTCATCCTTTCTGTAATAAGCAGCCACGCATGCGTCTGACAAATTCCTGTGTCAAAACGTCTTCTCGTGTCAACAAAACAATCCATTGTGTTCAGAGTCACTCTGTCATCATCCATATATGGTAGTGCCTTCCTGTTTCATTGGACGCGACTCAGAAGGCTCGTTTTGTTTCGGACAAGTGCATTTTTAAATTATTTAAGAAAAGGCAGTTGTGATTTGTTTCATACTTTTCAGGTTTTCTGGCTCTAAAATCTGATGATATATGCCCTTTAACCGGGGCCTTGTGGAATCAACAGGGGTGAGCAAAGTATGAAGTTGCTGCTACCGATTATCTTGGTTCTTCCAAAGCGAAGAGAAAACATGATGAATTTGGTATGAATATATAACTATATACTGTCAAATATGTGAAATATGTATATCAAAGTATAGATATAACAATATATAAAGTATATAGTTTAAAAGTATATAAAGTACGGATTGTGTTTGAAAGCCTTTAAGCGGGGAGTTATGTGCCATGGGGAGACAGAGATTTTTCACTGGAATGCACATCAGTAAAAACACAACTGTATTTTGATTCAGTGCATCTTTTCTTGTGCAATAAATGTGTTTTAGATTTAGATTTTATTTAATTTTTTTTCCCTTTTAATACGTCATTAACTCACTACTTTATTATGCCCTCCCCCTCCCGACCAACAGGTGGCAGTCAAATCGGTGCTGGTGCGCCTTTGCTTTCAACAAATAGCTTAGACAGTCAGAAATGAGAGGAAATCACACTCAGTCTCCACGCAATAGGGCAAAGTACAAAGACGTCTACTTATTCAGTTAATATATATATAGTTTATTTTTATTTTTGCATCTAGAGTGCCTTATATTTATGCCTGTTTTTGTAATGTTTTATTTACCATTCATGTATCCTTTGAGTATTCTCGGCATTTAGTGGAAATTAAAATGTAAAGTTTATTTACCTTTTAGTTTTTGTGAATGAAATATGTGTTGAAAAAAAAAAAAAATATATATATATATATATATATATATATATATATATATATATATATATATATATATAACAAACCCTAACCACTACAGAAAATTTAAAGCAGCCCAAAATACAAAAAAAAGTACACAGTTGGAGGTGCGATGATAATGTAAAACTAAACATCAAATTTGAAAAAGATTAATGCCCAACATTCTCAACAACTAACATTCTCAAGTGGATTTTGTTTACACACACAAATAAATAAATAACAGAAAAACAAATGGATGCACAAACACAGGCCATCAATGACGGGTTTCTTCTTCATGGCTTTTGTCTTAATGCAACACTTCAGACAAACTGTCCCTTCTGTTATACTGACTATCTTTAACAGTGTGCTATCTTCTTTGTCTCCAAGTTAAATAGAAGGTTTTTACATCACCTTGAGCAGCATTACGTCTTACTCTAAAGCTCCCTGAGAGCGGGGTTTTACCACCAAACTGTCACAACCTGAAAGAACCGACTCTCACTCTGGTAACGTTAGGATCAGGAGCCCGACTCTTCTGATCAAGAAGGAAGACACACTTATGTCATCTTATTTGTCTTTGGGAAGAGCTAATAGAATCTGCCTGATTAAGACATAATCTAACAAAACATTGAACTCCACTGTTACTAAAATTATAGTGAGTCTCTTACCTTCTGTCTGTCACTTTGTGGTTGTAGGGTGAAGTAGAGCGTTTATCAATTCTTCTCTGAATTGATAAACGCAGTTTGTGATTGAGATTAGAAATGCTGATTTTTGTTTTTAGTGTTCATCTTGCCCACTTTCCCTCTTTTGGTCTTTTCATCCCCAAACTGGGGGCAGAAAAGGAGCAATTTGACACTGATCATTTCATACTGACCAATTAGTACCCACTTTGACCACAAATAATTGAATGCAATTCGCTTTCATCCAGTCATAGATATCTCCATGAAAATGTGGATTTGAAGAATGAAGAGAATGACAAGAAAAAATTTGGGATTGGAAGCAAAAACAATTGGAAACGGCTTACAATTAAACATTTTCAAGTGTTGCTCAACCAAATAAAATGATACCTAAAATTTTGAATTACTATTTATCTCAAACATGATTTACATGGCTTACATGGGTACAAAATTGGGTTGAATATAAGAGAATATATATTCCTTTGGTAGTGAAAAAAAAATGCAATATTTTGCTTTATCATGACACAATATCTTCTCCCCTCTCCACAAGCTTTAGCATCTCAGCTAATAAAAATGTACATCAGGTTGATCTATTCTAACTGGTTCAACTTATTAGTGTGAGAAGCATCATTTCCCAACACTTATAATCTTACAAAAATTGGATTCAGGGAGCTCTTTGACATTGTGATGTGATGATTGGTTTTCAACATATTGTGCAGGTTTAGTATCAAAAGCAAGTTAGTTGGGACACAATGGCGACTCTCTGCACAACAGCAGGAGCAAATTGATCTGGAACCATCAAATCTGTTTCTATAAATAATCAAAGGTCATGTATGCAATTTGGAGAGTCCAAAAATAGAGTTTAGAAACATTGCATGTTTAAAACGTCACTTACAAATTAAGCTGGTGATATTAAGGCATCTGTTTGCAGACCGATAATGTAGTTAGCGTTGCACCTCCCCACTCTGACCACTGACAGACATCGAGAGGATCAGACATGTGAGAGAATAGTAGCCAAATAACTTCTGGTCAACATTTAGGTTTGCACAATAAAAGCTGGAAATCGATCACTCAAGTCTGTTCTGTATTTTTTTAATTTAACTACAGAGATTTATACTTGGGTGGTGGGTAGAGCTGACTACAGTGTGGTTCTTTGCCAGGTGGGAACCAGTGGCCACTGGTTTGGTGGAAAAACCCCACTTGATGGCTTTGTGGATGTGCATTCCAGGTGCTTTCTTTCCCTTATTACCTGAAGTGGCTGTGAGTTTTTGTTTCACTCCTTTTCCTGATTGTTTTGTCGCAATAGTCTCGGAACATGTTCATTTTTGTTTTCTTCCCTCATCTGATTTTCCTTATCAGTTAGTTTTTCATTATGCACGGTAAAGAACTTGCAGAGTGGCCAAAACCCGGCCAAGTGGGAAGGACTTGCACTTTCTCTTATCTTTGTACTATGCACTGCCCTATTGATTCTGAACCCAATAATGTATTACTTGAACCCATCTCTTAAAAAAAAAGAAACCTCCTCAGACATCCACTTTGTGTGTATGTAAATAACACAGAAAAGGTATCGACCTGCTAAAAAGACAAAAAAATAAAAAGAGTTTGTGGCGAAAAAGAGCATTCGCTCCGATGCCACCATGGTTTACTCCAGCAGATGACTTCAGAGGAATCTGTTCCCCCCAACCATCTGTTCTTGTGGCTTTGCCATTCGAGCTTGGAGTGTCATTAACAGAAATAAACGTTGTGTTCTCTGCTCTCTCTCTCTATCTATCTCTCGTCTGGATGCATAGACTGATAACTAAATAATGAAATTGTAAAAAGAAAAAAAAACATGGCTTGTTAAAAAGATTATACGATTACCTCTGATTAGTTGTAAGCGTAAACTGTTTCTTTTATTCTGAATGAAAGGAGTGCTTTTTATTTTCTTACTTAGGTTACATTGGTGGAGAAAGAAATCTGTAAGAAAACCAGTTCTTTGCTGACACGAGTTCCATTTGTTATAAATGAATTCTATTAAAAAATGTCAGTGTTATGCACCGGTGTTTCGCTTGTTTCCCTCCACCTCACTCTGCCTCAAAAGAAAAAAGTCCGATGGAGCCATTTTACCCCCTGCTGGTCGGGGTCCAACACATTATCCGCAGTTCTCTGGTGAAATGGGGGAAAATTTAGTCTCACCACATTTGAACAGATTTCCATGGCTCTGTTTTTTCTGTTACTGATGGAACCCACAGTGAATCATCACAGGAACATTTGACAAGTGAAATTCAATGCTTTCTTTTTATTATTATTATTATTATTTCTAAATTGCTTTGCCTTTCAACCCACCCACCCCCGGTTAGACTGTGTTCTCAAAGGCATAATAAGGTACATTAAACTCCACTGATGCACACAAATCATTCAGTCTCATCACAAATGAGGCTCCTTATTCTCTTTACTTTAGTCAAATGCATTTACTTGCTTTCTTCCACCTTTGCATGTTCCTTTCTTTCTATCTTTGGTCCTTCATTCCTTCCTCCATGAACCACAGCTCTTCATTCCTTCTGTCATTTACTTGTTTTCTTTTCTTCACTCTGTCCTTAAAAGCATCCGTCTCTTCCTTTCATCGACCGTTTATTCATTTCCTTGTTTCATTTCATTCGTACTTCAATTTTTTCTTCCCTTATTTAAGCGTTTCCGTCAGTCAAACTTCCTTCCTGCAAGCCTTCTTTCTCTCTGGACTTGGTGCACAAAACAAACAGCTTCCTCCTCTGACATAACGGGGGAGAAAAAAAGAATCAGCAGATGCATCAGGAAACAGTTTGTGAACGTTTGGTCTTCACACGTCTCTGTTGATCTACAGGAAATCGCTTACATGAGAATAGCTACTTGTCTGAACTTGCCAAAGTTTCACAAAAATATAACTGTGGCAAACAAAGGACGAAGGTCAAAGTTTATTTTGACATGAAGAGAAGGATGGTTAGAGAGGAGGAAAAAAGAGTTGCAGCAACTTGTTGCAGGAATTTGTTGAAGGTGCAGCGTCCATCTGACCAACGAGCCAGACAGGATGTAGTAAAAGCTTAAAAATTTCTTCTTCTGCTGCTATACCACTATAGAGTGGTATGTAAAAACAGTGATTTTAATTGCTTTCCATTAGTTTACTTTGTACCATCTGCTGTGTCTATATTCCACATCAACATTTGGCCGCCTTATCCCATCCCTCTGGCAAATGGTAAAGATAACTGTTGCCAGGACAGAGCTGAATGCAGAACTTCGACTCTTGAGTTTGTTTTCTCACTGAAAATAAACTAAAAATAACAGGCAGGACCGCAGTGAATGGCGCACACTGCACCACACGCTGCTGTCCAGGATTTCTGCCTGCCCCGCAACCCAGTTAAAGTTTGAGACGAGTTTCTTCACCGTTTCACCTTTTGGTTGCCCGCAGGTAAAGACTTTCCTGGCACTACTTCGGTAACCTCTAGCAGTTCACCATCTGACCTCCACTCCAGTTTCCACAGGGCGTTCTTGAAATCTTTTGGACTGCATTTCTCTTTTGAGAAGTCAAAATCCTCCAAGCTAAAATACCTTATCTTTAAATCCAAGCTCAGTTTAATACAATAATCTTACCCATCATCCCAGCCAATAGACATCCTTTACACCTGAAATATTAAAATAAACACGGCCAGGTATGAGTGAATTGGAAACGTGTTGTTCCTGAACTCGCTGTCAGATATTTGTGATGTGGAAAATCAATATTTCAGCCCACAGATTGGTTGAAATGTTATAAATAACAACATGCACTTGCCTCAGACAGAAAACATTGTCTGAGAGATTACGTGTCAAAAGCACTGACACCACAAGACGTACGGAGATGATGTTCCTGCCATGATTGCTCTGCGAGCGGAACGCCGTTGGCTGCTCTCCGTTCCTGTAAATCACATCTCAAACTGAAAACAGACCCGAACAAGAGTGAATATGATCCTATCACGATGCACTGTTTTATCCATCCTGATGTTTGATGGTCCCCGTTGTGCAAGGAAACCTTAGCGTTGCATCAGCTTACATCCTTTTGTATTTGTTTTAGCCCCCCTTCAAACATCTCAATCATTACTCCCCAGCCTGAGGCAGGAGTGTTGGTGTTATGCAGATTACTTAACCCTCCTCTTGTCTTCGGGTCATTTTGACCCGAAGACAAGAGGAGGTTGTTCTTATTTTTTTCGTCAAGTTCACATTTGAATTGCTGCAGCAGAAAATTCCATCTGAGTTGTGAACACTGTAGGTCTGATTCAGGACTGTTAGATTTCAAGTTTCTGTATGCAGTTGCAATTAAAAAAATGTTTATAAGGGCTTGTCCTCGGGTCATGTCAACCCGAGGGCAACAGGAGGGGGGGGAAATTTGAAAAGATATCAGTTTTACGGAGATCAGTGATGCCATTCCATACTGTTTGCCTGTCCAGCTGTGATTTCCTTAGTCTTCCGGTCAGTCTGACCTGAGGCCTGGGTTTGGTTATTTTTATTTCTTTTGTAAAGTTCACATTTGGATTGCTTGAGCCTAAACTTCCCCCTGAGTTGTGCACACCATAGTTCTGATGCAGGACTGTTAGATTAAAGTTTCTGTATGCAGCTGCAATTGAAAAACATATTTTTTAAGGGCTTGTCCTCGGTCGACATAAGCCGAGGACAACAGGAGGGTTAAGAAAGAAGCCCGGCTTCACTCTGTCTCTCATCATTTTTTTGTTTTTAAATCGCCTAGCATGAACTTGGAGTCTTGAGCGCCCACATGGTCATAAACACCTTCTTCACACCTGACAACAAACTTCGTGCTGTCGTTGCGTTTTATCTTTTTTTTTTCCTCCAGAGACGGCGGCGCTCTGCAGATGTTCCGTCTCCATCTCTCTGCTGTTTCTGCAGAATTACGAAACCGACCAGTCGTAGTAAAGTCTCCCTCCGTACGACCAGCCCCTCCTTTATATGATGACAGCTTGTGCTTTTGCTCATCGACGCTAAAATTTGCTGAAGCATTTTGCCTCGATGCAGGAGACTGCGCGAGTCTGAAATGCTCTCTTTTAACTCTGCAGTAACAAAAAAAAAAATTTCATCTCGGTCCAAGAGCGTTTAATGACGTCAGAGCTTACCGGCGGTCATTCAGACAGACGCTGGATTTTCACTGGAAGCTCCATCGCTCTGTGAAAAACAATCACCTGCTCCCACTTCATTAATTCAAGTATTTTTGCTATTCGTTTTACTCCAATTTTCAGTAATACAGCAGGACACTTATTGTGGTTATGTTCACCGTGCATGGGGCCATTTTCATATTAACACTGCTGTGAGCTGCTAACTACTCAAATTAAATGTTATGTTGCAGGTGCATGTTAAGTGCCAAATTAAAAGAAAAAGTTTCCCCTGGATAAAAAGCTTTTCTCGATGTTTTTCTTTGAGAAGTTCATAAATGGCTTCTGGCTCTTGAGAAAGTATAGAGTGATTTACTGCGGCCGCGGCTCACTAATATTGCGCTGCACTCAATATTGCCTCCCCTATTGTGTCTCAGCACCTTATTCACAAAGCAAATACCGCTAATTAATTGCCAGAGCAACACACTTTAACATCAGCAGGTGCAAACAATTCATGCTGTTGCACATGTTCACAGTGGCTTTTCTAAATCAATAAAGGATGATTTAAGTGAACTGATGTAGATCTGAAACGGAGTGACTCATCCGCGGCTTCTTGAACAGATAAGACACTTTAATTGGAACTGGAAAATTTATTAGATTTAGGAAACATGTACTTTATATAAACATCTTGTAGCAAGGCCTGATTGCCTGATTGTCAGATTGAAAGAAAAACACTTTATTCACCATAATTACATATTATTTACAATCACCTAAAAAAGTATACATTTTGGATTCTTTACTCAGAAATATTTATTTATTCATAACAATGTGGGGCTTGTGCAGCCTCTTTTTGACTGCACAGGTACAAACATCCATGTAAACAATATCAAAACCCTGCAGCAATTGCTAAAATGTCATTAGCTATTTTGGAGCTAATGTCCAAAATAAGTCATTTGGAGACTTAGTCTGAACAGGATGCAATTTTCATTAAATCCTGTTTTTATGATGAACCTTCCAGATCTTTGTTGGCTTTATTTTCAGGGAGGCAGTGTTTCAAAGTCCTCTACTTGCAGACCTTTTTTTTTTTTATATACAGTGGATTAGTTTTGACATCTATTCATTCATAATTTCCCCCAAACTTATTTTTGTAGGAAAAATTAAAACCCAAGTAAATGGTGTTAATCTGAGGTAAACATTCTCCTCTGCAAGCTCTTTGAAAATTAGACTTTGGTTTTCTCAGGTTTTGTGGATGGAAAATTCATGTCATCTTTCAGTGAACCAACCAGGCAGGTTTATTTTCCCTTTTACCGAATTGCACGGTGATTAGAAGAAATGAGAAAGCAATATCCATAATAAAAAGTACTGACGTTGTATTTATATGGATCTGTGTTTGTAATATCATCAGGTGAACATGATCTGGGACAAATCAAACTCAGTGATTTATAGTTCAGGAGTTTTATTTTATTTTTTTTCAAAATTTACATTAGAGTCAGAATTATTATCCAAATATATTAATTTCTGTTTCTGGTGTTAAATTTTGCATGACTGCTGTAAGATATCTGAAACTGCTTTCAGTTGGCTTGGCAGCTGATTAGAGAAGAGAAAAGCAACTGAACGCTGGCAAATGTTTTCAAGAGTAAGATAATATATTTGACCTTTTCCAGAGATAATTATACAACACAAACTTTGATTAGGATCTATGAGGTGGTCAAATCGGTGGAAGGGGCCCAAATTTCCCCAAGTGTCTTGTTATATTCGTGGCTAAAAAATCAGCATCAGCTGATGTATTAAAGCGACTTTCAATTTTACTGTCAACAATGTCAACTGCGAAACCGTTACCGTGATTTTTATACACTTGTTAGGGGCAAAGCTCACAAATCCACTATCACAGCTGGCTGCCAGCCCAGCTAATATTGCACTTGAGAGCTAAGCGTCTGAGTAAACAGACATCGCACCTCCTGGAATCCTGGCTTGACTGAACTAAATGCACAGTGCAGGGCAAGCGGAGCGTCTGTGCACTGCAAATGAAACAGACAGCTATGGGTGTGTGAGCAGAAGAAAAACCCAGGGGCCTTTTGCCAGCAGAACGATGAAGAATGTTTCTGTGCAGCAGCGAGACAGGCACCATACCCTGCAGTCGGCCGATGATGATGACCCAAATGGCAATCCTCAATCGAGCGAGCTCTCAGTTCAGCGATGACAAACCCAGATAAAAGCCGACACTGCTGCCAGAGCCGCACTGATTTTGTGTGCATGTCACATTAGAGGTACTTCAGAGGCACAGAGAAGGTTTGACCTTTAGTTTCTCACTGCAACAAGAATGAAAAATAGAGAAATCCAAACAGAAAGCTAAAAGAATGACGTTATTGGTGTGATTAAATATTAGTTAGGCTATTTATTTTTTTTGTATATGTGCGTGTAATAATGCTTTTCTTGGCACTCTTATTTTCAACTGAAACGAAACAAGATAGAGGCAGAAAACTAAAAGCAGTGGAGAGGGAAAAGGTAAAAACAACTTCAGCTGAAAGGTCGACCGGAGTGATGATGGAAGTGGTGAGGGGGAGAAGGGAGTAATCCAGCCTGGCCAACGGTCGCCGCAGTGTATAAACCTATGAAGGTTAATTTCTCCGGCTCAGTATCTTGCCAACATCAGAACCTCTGTAGGCCGGCCATCTGCTTTCACTCTTTTTTTTTATTTTTTATATTCTGGCTACATTACTGCTGGCTTCATCTGGGAGTGGACATGCGTCAGGGCACGTTCATGAACTAATGTCTAAATGTAAAGGTGAGGGAGGGGTTGGGTATGCGGTTGTTCTGCTGAAAAAACTCAAGTAATTAGTCGGTGAGATATGTTTGCATTTCATTACATGTATAGCATGTTAATAAGAGATTCTGCTAAGACTTGAACACCAGGAGGATTTTTTTTCAAAAGCCTTAAAAAGCTTTATTTTAGGATTTAAATGTGTAAATTCAGCCAAGAAATTAGATTTTAGAAAAACTATTGATTAAACTAAAATGCACCCAATCTTTCTTGTTTTTATTCTTAGCAAGAAGAATAAAAATATTTTATATTTTATATTATATAATATATTACATAATTATATCATTTTATATTATATTATATATAATAACATATATTATAATATTTTATCTGGCTTTAAAATATAATAATATATACGTTTGGCTCTAAAGTGCAAACCTCGTTTTGACCAGTGAGAACAAATATTTCCTCTCCATTGTTTTGACTTTCTATTTTTCTTCCTTTCAGTCAGTTTCTACAATTAAGATGCTGACTTTTGACAAAATCACAAAACACTTTGTCAACTAATCAGAATTGTCCCTTTGCCACACAGAAAAGAAAACTCGAAGGCACTCAAGAGAGAAAAATCAAGTAAACCGAGGCAACGTCAGCAACTCCACAGGGCCCCACTTCAAAAAAAATCCCAAACTATCCCTTTAAGGCATTACCACATACGACCTAAATGCAAACCATTGACGTTCCAAGTGGCTATTATTTGTTCTGGGTGACAACAAAAGAAAAATATACAATCAATAAGTTATTTGAAGCCATTTGGAAATCCACAGTGCACATCAATTATCCTGTCAACCGTGTGAAATAAAAGAAGAAATATAATTTATGAGTTCCCCCAACAGGTTTTTGTTGCAACCTAAAGCAATAATACACCTCCAGTCTGGTGCTCAGCTCCACTCTTTTCACACACTGCCACCTCACCAAGGGATACTTAGAGCATATATATATATTTTTGCAACCTCAGAGGACACTGTGTCAATTATTCTGGGTATGAGGTCTTCATTCCCTAA
This sequence comes from Poeciliopsis prolifica, assembly GCF_027474105.1. Taxonomy (NCBI): domain Eukaryota; kingdom Metazoa; phylum Chordata; class Actinopteri; order Cyprinodontiformes; family Poeciliidae; genus Poeciliopsis; species Poeciliopsis prolifica. Next base: position 4,709,745 of record NW_026562407.1, on the reverse strand, counting down.
TCAAAATAAATGGCCAGGGCAGCAGAAAGTGAATGGAGTTAAGCCCCCAATATTCCTTCGAGACAGGCAGGAGGGGGCGCAGGGCCACAAACAAATCCATTACCACAAGGTAAATAGGACACATCAGCAGTTTTCATTTGAATAGTACAAGCCTTGTGACCACCCCCCTCCAAAGATGGTCCATTTTACAGCCAGGGACTGATTGCATGAATTTCCTTTTTTCCCCTCTGCACGCCACCCTGCAGTCAAACTTACATAATGCATTCCGAGCATGAAAACTCTTCCGCATACGGCCGGCGAAAGCTCAAAGTGGCTGTGACTAACTCACTGTAGCGGGGAAAATCCAGCTACCTGCCTGGAAGATGTGGTGAAAGTGTAAGCTCAAACTTTAATGTTATGCTTTAGCTTAATATGGTCTCAAGAAATTCACGGGAGGATGAGTGGCTGGGGTCATTTTATTCAGCCATCATAAAATTAAGTGTTTTCCTTTCCCCCACACGTTCTCCTGCCTCACCAGCTGGTAGTGATTTCACTGTCAGGGTGTATATAATTTCGGCCGATATTGACACAGTTCCGCTCCAGGGATCTAATTGTTTCCCCTCAGAGAACCTTTAAGGCTCCTGCTGCTTGGTAAGGTGTTCATATTGTCGCTCACTTTGCTTTTTCGCGACAAAAAAAAAAAAACAACGTAAAGTCAACGTAGCAAAAAACCCAGTTATGAAAAGTAATTAAGCAATGAATTATGAAAAATGCATTCTGCACCAGGTGGCCTGTTCGAGGACATCTCCAAACAGCCCTTTGCGATGTAAATATTGCAAACAGTCTGACATTGCAAAGACGACATATTCTCGATATTGAAGGTCTATTATTTTGCTTGCCAAACGGTTAAAAACTCCTGAACGGAAATTAAAACATTGTTGTTCATGGAAGAAGGTTGTCTGCAGAAAGATGTGATGCTCTTTCTGTGACTATTATGTAAAAGCAAAATAAAGGATGAAGGAAGGGCCTGCAAACATCAGCGGATACGGGCAAGATGTATCCTGAAGCGGAGAGGTGTACCCCAGGTATCACACCGAGTGTGTGAGGATATGAATGGTCCGCAACCACGTGACTGCACTTCAACTGTTCCCCTTTTATTTGGATGAAGTATGTGGTTCTCACATGTATCCTTTCACATCCACTCCACCATGTGCTGACCAAACATTTAGAAAGGTTCTCTTGATTTATAAATCTTGCTAGCCCTGAGCCTTGCACTGACCTTTGGGTACTAGGTACTGACAGGTAGAGTAGCTGCAGCGGCCAAAATACTACAGAAACTACTGTGTAGCTCCTCCTGGTGGCGGCATTTTACTATGGATTGTATTTTTTTTGTCAAATCCGTAATTCTGACTGTGTTTTCCATGTCGCTAAAATCATAGGACCCCGCATATTGGAGATGTTGCCTATATCAGGAGCAATGCATGTTGTTAGCCAAACTGTACACGCAAGTATACTATATATATATATATTTTTTTTTTTTTTATTTTAAAGCAGCGGTACTCAGGTCCAGTTCTCCAGACCTGCCCTCCTGCAATTTTTAGATGCATCCCTACTCCACAACGCCTGAGTCAAAAGGCCGAATTCCCTCACCAGCAGCAACTCAGCTCTGCAGAGGCCTGGTTACTCATTTGATCCAGGTGTGTTCGGTAAGGAATGCCTCTCAAGTTGCCATCTGGTAGCTCTCAAGAAGCAAACCAGTCTTTACCTAATGGAAAGTTTTTTACTTGACAGTATGCAAATTTCAGATTTAAGTGGCTTCATATGGCTAAAATGTACTTAGTTTAACTAGTGTGAACATTTCTCCAAAATTATGGCTTCAGGTAAGCAATTAACTGCTGATAAATTCTTCACAGCACAACACTTCAGGAAAAAATCCAAAACAATCCCCTGTGTCAGCAGTTGAATGTGGCAAAGCTAAGGGGGTCTATTTTTAAAAGACGGATCTTTGTTACAGGATCTTGACAGTGTTGTGGGTGAAAAAGGCTCTGCTCGAGTGTTTCACAAGGTAAAGTCTTGCTATGACAACTCTTTCTAAATGTAACAAGACGACAAGTCTAAGTGCGACTGAGCGCAGAAAAGAAAGGATGTCACAGAGAGATGCAATAAAAAAAGGTTTCACTCTAGGTTTCAGTCTATGTGGCTGACATCCACATATTTTCCAGCCGTAGTGACAAAACGTTGGGTCTCACATCATGAGCTATCAGACTGCATTCGGACATCGAGGACATGCTGTGCTGGGTACTGATGTTTTGTCCGCACTCTCCGCAACATAGTGGACTCGCCTCGGACGGTAAACACCTTTTCTCATAGGAAGAAGGCAACAGATCGCCCTGCTGTGAGCGTGTGGAGACAGTTTGATTCACTCTATTCTTGCTCGGTTTCTACAAGCTTTTCTTTTTAAGCGCAAGTCTGGCTCAGACAAAAGGAGAGGGCGATCGTGTTCAAGCGCTCTCTTCGGTCTGAAGGCCATCTGTCAAGCAGTTCAAAATGGGACACATAAAGCAAGGAGCTTCCTTTTGTCTGAGGCGCTTCTCTTCAGCATAAATAGTAAGGTCTGGTAAGAATCGCTGTGAGATCTCCTGTAAAATGTTGCATAACAAGCAACTCTTGGAGAACAAAACAGACGTTGGAAGGGATGGCACAGCTGAGCCAGCAGAAAGAAGAACAACAAAAATGTTCCTCTGTGGGGTTTTCTCTCTGCTCTTTTGTCAGACACTTAGAACAGGGTTCCTGCAGAGTCTTGACAAGTCTGGAGTTAAAATTGAACATTTTCATCTCATGAGTAAAGGGAAAATGGAAACCTGATTATAGAGAACCATTTGCATTTGAGGATGTTATTTCGTACTCCATAATCTAATGGAAGAAAATGTGGAGTTCTGAGTATTTTTTATTACTTTACATTCACAGTGCCTTGAACAAGCATTTGCTTTTCAGCCAATGTTAACACCAAAGATAATGTTCGTTTTACCTCGGAAGTTAGACCTGAGTTTGACATCAGAGCCGAAAGTTAGGAAGTGGGAATTTCATCATGTCAGCCAAAGAAATTGTTTGCAGTAGATTATTTTAAGCTTTAATTTCCATAAGAAAATACATGTTTTAATTTGATGTACCTATCAAGTACTATGTGCAATATTGATTTTAGATTCACTCTTTCTTACTGCTATGTGAGGATTGACCATACTGAAACACAAAGTTGGCCTTACAAGTCGTAACTGGAGTTGCTCCCAGTTTCCCAGTGGAAACTGTGACTTCTCAGAGCATTCCAGCTGAACCAATTGGTCACTTATTGAGTTTATTACAAAGTTTATTACAAAGCTTTACACCACTGACTAAAATACACATTTTTGACAACCTGGTATGAGCACAAAACATTTTGAACTTTAGATTACCCCTAAAATAATCTTATACCAGGTATATCAAGATCTAAAATAATAATAGAAGAAGATGTATTAAAATTTAGTTTTTATCATGAAACCATCGGAGGCATACATATTTGCTTCATTAAAGATGAAGCACATAAAGGGAAGCACATGTAGCATTTATATCCTTCGGCGCTTTGACAAACTTAAACCAGGCACAACACAAACGCACCAAAACAGTCGCACGTTAAATCAGTTACCACAGAGTACAAACTATAAACGGAGGCTCATAAACCGCTATTGTTAAGACACACTTAACTTTACCCCGCGTGCAGCAATAAAAGAGTGCTGAACAAATTCCCCAGAGAAGAAGTAAGGCTTGACTGCTGGAGCTCAGGGCCATACATGGGCATTTAACTAGCGGAGATTAACTACTGGATTTCCACTGGGATCCTGGATGTCCTGGTGTAGCACCTGGGGGAGGAGAGATATCAGAGCAGAGGAGGAGGGTGAAGGAAAAGGGATGTGGGTGTAGATGGCCCATGGAAAGCTGACAGCTTTGGTCACTCGAGAGGGTGGAGGCGACAAAATGAAACAACCCCCACACTTTCCTTATTTTCACTATTTCAGTCCCAGTGGGAGGAGTAATTAAATTGTCATGATTGTCAAATAATGCTGCTACCAAATGGTCACCTGACAAAACTTGGGAGAAGGTGCTCTGGTCACACAATTAAAATCATCCAATTGTTGGTGATTGGCACGAGCTGTAGCAATCTTGAAAATATATGTTCATAGATGCTCTCCGTCTGATCTGCCTGTTCTGTAACACCTTTTCAAAGAGAGATGAGCAGTAATCAAAAAGTTTTGCAATGCACTACAATAGGAGAATGTAGTTCTCTTAGAAGAGCATCTCGAACTGGGTACGCATTTAAACTTTCAAACCAACAGCACAGCGACTGGTTTTTATTAGTCAATTTATTCCCTGCTGAAAACTGTCCCTCATTTCTCCATCATGTCGCCTGAGCCCGGTGATTGCGACAGTCAGTCTAAGTTGGATGGACACATTTATGGTTCCTTCTCTGGTTGTTTCTGACATCTCGCCAGGCCAATGCTTGTTAGCATGCATAACGTCACATTCATATCCACTGGTCATTCTGTAAATAATGCAGCACGTAAGAAATCGCTCAAAATAGTCAACGGTCCATATGAACAGAGTTTGGTCGAAATGACGAAAACATTCCTCCAAACTTTGTAAAAACCATGCATGATTTCACAAAGTGCAAAAAAATTTGATGTCTTTGAAGGATCTATTTGGAAACATAAGAAGAATTAAATTAATTCACATTACATTGGCGTATATTTGTATCTAAACTAGCGGCTTACATTTTTAATTGAGTAAGTTTCAGGGTATTTAGTTAATTGTATTTTAATTCATCTAAGTCAATTGCATTTTAACCAAAACTATTTGACAAAATAAACAGCATTTTATATTCAAAACCCCATTTTTTGTGATAAATTATTAAATAGACATATGAATCTTGCAACAAAGATATTAGTTTTTAGCTTCTGTGATTGGCTAACCCTTTTAACACAACTTTCACACAATAGTATGTTGAGCGACCTATCAGATTGTTTTTCAGAAGCAAAAATTGGCGGAAGAAAAGTGGCTTTATCATTTATCGCCATTGTTTGCGGAAACGTTATTAACAGAAACAAGTCTGATCAGTGAAAAGGTGACAGGTTATGTTTGAAGTAACACAACAAGGACAGCACATGTCTTCTGGTAGCAACACGTTGCAGCAGCATCTCACATTTCTTCTATATTTTCTATATGCCAAGTCTGAGGAAGAGCACGGTATGGATATGGCTCACTTTTATTAATCTAGCTCTCTTTTTCTTTGACAGGATGGAATCCTTCCTCCCATTCTGTGCATCTCCTTGTGCATCTCTCGCTCATTTCTTTTCCCCTTTCCTCTTCTCTGGAAGTGGGATGGATCATTCTGGATTCCCTCCACCAGAAAAAAAAAAGCTCCCCTCTACTTGTGATGCAGAGCAGAACATAAAGTACAGGGACGTGGCATATCTCCAACAATGCTGGTTCAGAGAGGAGGAGTGCTGCATTTTGCATGCAGGCGGGATTAGCCTAATTGAAGTGTCAGCCTGAGAAAATTGTGGATGCGTGCGGGTTAACGTCTGTATAGCAGAGGCTTCACTCATCCGGGTGATGATGAGAAATTTGGCCATCATTGCAGGCCCCATTTGATTGCGTGTGTGTGCGCGTGTGTTTGCGTGTGTGATGGCGATTGTAAATTCCATCATCATGTATATTTATGATGCTGAGATGGCAAGGTGGGAGCAGTAGGATATTTAATTACTCTCCATCTATATTCACAATTAAAAGCAGCATCGGTCTTGTGTATTTAAATGTATTTGTAAACCTCTGAACAAACCAATCAGCACACAGGTACCAATTTTTTGCTTCAGTCAGAGCTTCTTCATCCGTCTCTCTGCTTGTATTATATTAGATGTCGTTTTAATTGAGATGTGTCAGTGCGACGGTAATAACTGCAAATCAACCTTCAGTCAAAGACAAGAGGCAGTAAGAAAAAGATACCTGCTGCACTGATGGAGCAAAATGAGCTCTATTATTGTCTCGTCAAGCCGCAAAACCCAAATGACTACCTTAAGCAGGTCTCATTCACCACAGCACAGCAAATTTAGCAGAGATGAAACTGAGGGGTTTCTTTTCCTCCAGTGTTTTACTAGAAAGATGCAGTAAACTTGATCACTTTCATGTTGACTCTGAACAGACACAACTTAGTTTATTTTCTCTGTCTAATCTCTGTCCCACTCATAACAGTCATGTTAATAGGTCATTTTCTGAGTCGATCCAGGGACACCACAGATAAAGGTAAGCAGGTTTATTTACAATATATACAAAGAGTTGAATGTGTATCTTATGATGATGATGATGATGATGATTTCTCGCTGGTTTGGTTGGCAGGAGCATCTCAAAGACGGAACAGATAATCTGGGATTTCAGCAGAGTTCGGAAGGAGACAGGGAAGTAACAGATGGGTGAAGGCTTATGGCTTTGAGGATGCAGTATGAAGGGACTGCCGGTGTGCAGCTGGAGAGTAGTGAGTTCCAGAGCTGCATGGTGTTTGGAATGGACATTAGAGAGAGGTGCAAGCCAGAGGAGATTCAGAGGACGCTGGAGATAAAGAGGAAAACTATGGGTGATCAGTGGATTGCTGAGTCGAACCGCGCTCTGGCCATGTCTGCCGTTATGTCCTTGGGCAAGTAGCTGTGGGTACAGTTCCTTAAATCCCAAGAACCCAATGAAGTAACTGATGCCAGATGTGCCAGCTGCTCAAGGATGAAACACCCACCTGCAGAGATCCTCCAACAAAAGGTAAGACTCACTCACGACAATGCACAAACACACCAGAATCATGACATTTTGTAGAGCCTGTCTCACCATGTTCTACTGTTAGAGGGAAGGTAGCATCACTTATTTGGAGCAGTGTCAGCATTACCTGAACTGCGGGTAGTCGTCAGTCTTCTTCACCAGGACTAGAACACCCAATTTGTTATTGATTTAAACCAAAAACAAAGTCTGTAAGGACCCAAGAAAGCTGTAAAAATATCTTAAATGTAATCATTTTGATTTTGGCTCTTTCCTTCTATTAATTTCTTATCCGTTTTTTTTTTTTTTTTAATTACACCACGTGCTATGATAATGGCTCCAGCCGAGAAATTTGACTGTAATAATTATTAAATTATACAATAACATTATCCACCAAAAAACCTGTAGAAAGGAATTTATCGCCAAACCTGACAAAGTTCTTTCCTCATTAAAGTGGCCAAAATGTTTACATTTCAATAATTTAAAAAAACAAAAATGTTACTGACATATCATGTAAGATCTCCTTTGTAATGATATAGAGGTTTTGCTTGAAGACAAGGGTTTTCATAGCTGGCTAAGTCAAAGTTTGCATTATGTTAAAACAGACAAATCCTGCTTGAAAACCCAACAAGGTCGTTGGATTAAAACAAATTTGCAAATCAGAGTCGGCCAAAATGGCCTAAACAGAGATTTATTAGACTCTCAGTTAAAGCAAACACAATCAGAGGTAAAACAACCAGTTAGTGGATTTTATCGCAATTACTTGAGCTGAAGCATTTAAGATTGTCAACAAAGCAAATGCAAAAGAAATCTGCAAAGGGGCAAATACTTTTTCACAGCACTCTGGATCAATGAATATATTACTACATTAGAGCTAGGAGCCCTTGAAAACCACCTTCCTTCTCCGGTATTTCAAACAGCCATCGGTGGGTCCCATACAGTATAAACTACGCCTTTTCTGATAGAATCAATTACCTTAATGTGCATGAGATGGATTTGCTAGCATTGCTCATATCCAATGTAGCATTATCCCATAAGAAAACCACTTTGCACTTTCATATTGCTGAGTCACTGGATACTTGGGATGAGGTCAGCCTTAGACGCTGCCGTAGGGACCTGGCACGGTTTACCCTTGTGATTTCACTGAGAGGTTCAACCGTCAAGGTAAAGACCTCTGAGAGTCCTTCTGAACCGTATGTCAGGAAACCGTAGTGTCAGTCCAACAATACCCACTCAGGCTAAAAGACACCAACCGTACCTTGGTTTAGGATTTCCTGCTCAACATTAAACACTTTTGTGTGGTAAATATCTCAATTTTTGTTATATTTTGTTTGAAATTGTCTTACAATTAGATATACTCTAAATTGCTACTTAAAACTGAACAAAATGCACCATATGTCATGAATTCACAATTTACCGATGCCCTCTCTTGTCCCTTTCACAGCAAAGTTGAATAAAGGCCAAACGTTTTTATGCTAAATTATGATTAATTTACACTCATCAATTCGAGTGGGTGAGTAACTGGTAAATACTTAGCTCTACTGTAGACAGTGTCTTACAGAGAGCTGGGCTCAGAGTTGGTGGAGTGGGAGGGATTAGTGTCTTCTTGTTTTCTGCGCTTTAACAGGATTTGATTTTAGAGATTTATTTGGGGGGTAATTCCTCCTCTACCGCCGTCGTCAAAGCCCAGCGATACATAGCATTTAAGAAGAAATCGCTTGGTAAAACAGACATTTTGCTTTGCTCTGCTAAACAAGATGCACATTACAATCACAAGTTCACATTTCGCTTCGTGCCAGAAAGTTGAGTTATGTGTCAAAGTGAAATCCTAGACCAACAAAAGGCATCCCAACAGGGACTGAATTACAGCTGATGAAATGCACTTAAAAGTACAAGTTTCTCTCAGATTATATTCCACCTGGAGTAGATGAGACACTTTCCCATGAACCAAATCAAAAATGATAAATGGATGGATTCTACAATTGGATAAAAGGATGGAGAGCAAAATCTCAAACTGTTTGTTTTCCTTTTCAAAGTATATCTGGACCTCAAAAGAAATTAAGTACAATACAAAACATTCCCATGCCATTTAAACTAACATACATAAGAAATTATGATTTCTGGGAAAAAGCTTTCCCAGTCAAATTTGATCAGAATATTTCCACTCATTCTTCTCAGACATTCAAAAAGCACCGCTTCAAACTGCACGAGATTCTGCATTTTAACCATAGAAACATCTGCTTCTTAAATTCCTTACTCTTGTTTTATTGCACCGATTTAACGCCGCAGATCTTGAAGCTGTTAAGGTAAATGAGGACAGAACAACAACAACAACATGACGGAGTCATTTCCCATTAAAATAGAACTGGAATGAAGAAGCAAGTGTCCCAAAAAATACTTTCACAAAGTGTGTTACAAAAATAAATGTAAGTCTATGGAGCTTGGGGTACTGATTAAGTTTGGACGGAGAGCAGATATAATTGGCTTTGGGTCTCTTCTAAACTCTAAGCTTCCAAAAGCACGCTATTAACGATACCTACCCCCCTCCAGCCTTCCCTTTCTCTCTCTCTCTTTTTTTTTAGCCTCACTCTTTAATATAATGAAGCAGTCGACAGAGCTTCCTTTCCACTACAGGCCTTCAAACTTTTGTCATATATATTTTTTTGTACCTTATCTGTATTAATTCTACTGACAGCCTGCAGATAAATTCAGAGCTGTCTCACCGCTGCAGTGACAGCTCGCCAAAATCCTCTGTCAGAAAAAAAAATACAATTTTCTCCTCCGAGCTCACAGTGGAATGCAGCTGAAAAAGTCTCGAGCTGAAGCTGTTTGTTGTATGGTATAAGGAAGAAGAATAACATACCGAGAGCTCACATAGCAAAAAACCAAAGTTGTGCCAGTACTTGATAAAGGAGGTGCAGATGTTCTTCATTTACTTCGAGGCTCAAGGTTGATAAAGGAGACAGTTTGCATTTCTTTAGCAACAGTGGTTCCTAACTTCAGGAAATATGTCAAATATGCTCAGTAGTAATCACAAGTTTTTAAAACATTCAGTTGAACCGTAATATTTTCCAGAAGTCTGGAAATATCCAAATATAACACTCTGAAAGTTTTTTCTGAGAAACGCTATGTCCTCTCCAAATTGAGGGATATTTGTAAAGGTTTTTTTTTTCTTGTCAAAATTCCACACGTCTTCAGCCACAAATTTACAGAGTTGTTTTTTTTTTAAGTTTGGCCTGGATTCTTTCTGCATGGAGTTTGTCAGCTATGTGTGGGTTCTCTGGGTACACTGGCTTCTTCTCTTTTAATTGTCCTTAAGTATGAACATGTGTGTATGGTTGTTGTTCTCTGTGTTGCAAATTGTTGACAAAACCTCAGAACTGTAGCCATCAACAAGCTTTCACAGATCTTAGGTGGATTTCCTAGTGAAGTATGCACCACTCCAAACACATAATGCATGTAGAGTACTTCATCTTTCCAAACCCATTTCCGGTGTTTATTTGCATTCATCATCTTTCAGGAACGTCTATTTGTATCTCAGATTCAATTAGCTGCTGATTGTAGGTAAACTGAAATTTAGAAATTGTCCTCCTTCATTATTCCACCTACGTTGCCTGTCCAATGTCTTTCTGTGTAATTCCGCTGAAAAGAAATTCTCATGTGCAGCAGTTTGGGCTTTCTCCCCTTTACTCAGGTTGTCTCTGGTGGCTTTTTGACTGGATCAATCAGCAAACTGAAGGAGATGTTGTAAACAATGACTGTGTTGTTTTATAATTGTAATCTGCCTGTTCTTTTAGCATTGACAGCCAAGGAAGGGAGCAAAGTTGTGTTGGTCACGTAGTGAATTCAGATTCCTCTTCGTTCCGATTGGTACTTCTCTCTTGCAGTGGAGGATGGTTGTATACACGCAGGCAATTTTTGGTATGCTTCTTGGCGTTGGATACGTTACGGTTGAAACTTAAAAACTCAACACAGTCCATGCCTCCAGGAGGCCATCATTTCTCAATGACCCTCCGGACGAAATGAAATGTTGCAGAAGCGACTGGATTTTACCAGACCAGCAATTCACCAGTGCACACAACAAAACAGACTCTCTGTGAGGTGGTGACAACACCATCCTTCAAAGGTAGTCTACTTGTGGAGGATGGTCACAGTGGCTGCCGTGGTGACTCCTATAAAAATACTTCTCTTCATTCTTGGTGACATGTCACAAGAAACATTTATTCTCCTGGAGGCATTTATCCTTTTTGTCTGAGCAGCTGCAAGTTAAACTCGTTCTTTAATTTTGGGAATTTCTGATGTTTTTTTCTGGATCAGCACCTTCTGGGACCACATTGTTTGATACTTATTTTAGAGTAGAGGGAGACACTGGCGTACCAGCAGATTCCAGTGAGTGGTTTCCAGATTGGTTCCTAAATTTGCCAACACATTTGCTTCAGTCTGAAGATGACATGTTGGTTCAGAACAATGATCCAAAACACACTTTAAATATGAGCTTATATGAAGCTTCCTGTAATTGCCTCAGGATGACTGCAGTGCAACCCACAGGCTTAAGACGTCACCTCATTAGTAAATACCACATGCATGAGATTAATACCAATATTAATGTACTTTTAGCTTCCTCTACATACAGTATTGTGACTTGCTAGTGAACTGATGGTAAGTTATACGTTACTGACAGACGCCTTTGTTTTTTCAGGCCTGCTGCATGATGTACTGTAGTGAGGTATTCTTTTAGCACCTGCTCTGCCTAATCATTTTAGAGCAGACTGATGCTCCGACTCAAGAAAATAAATAGAAACGCTGGGACTTTTATTGCTCTGGTAATTGTCCAAGCATATGGTCACCATCAACCTAAAAGGAAATACAGGAAATCCTGGGTTTCATTCAAAAATGGACTGGGAACAGCTGCTGCCTGTGGAGTGGGAAATGAAGGTAAACTGAAAGGGTAGACAAATTCAGCACGGAAACCAGGCATTTTGCCTTATGATGTCATGTTCTTGTCCAAATATAAGGCGAGTGTGTGAGTGCAGGGAGCCAGGGGTCTGTTGTCTTTCACATTTATTTGGGTTGACTTCTGCCTAACAAAGCATCATGACCCCACTGTCGAGGAATGGAGACTTGGAAAGGAGCGGGGCAGTGAAAGTGGGGGCAACTGCATCTGAGAAATGTTGAACTCCAAATCAACATAAAACAAAAGGGAATCTTGGCAACCAAGCAGAGACTACAGCACAGTGCTTTACTTTACACAAACATGGTATTCCGAGTTTAAACGGAGCTTACTGTAGTTCTAACTAAAACTGACTGCAAGTATGACGCAAGTAACTTCATCAGTCAAAGAGTAAATGGGGAAAATTAAGTTCCTATAGAAGTTGGAGGCACAGAAGAGAAAAATCAGGAGCCAAATGCATAAAACATGTCTTGTATTAAACACCTGCTACCCATCAGTGATTAAAATATGCTTTTTTTCTATGACAACATCCAAATCTTCATTACCAACATAAAAGTTGCTCTCTTTTATACACCTGAAACATCATAAGAGACCATCACTATCATTAGGTTGCAGCTATTTATCAAAACATTTCCTTGACACAAAGTGCCACAACTGGCTCAAGACTTTACTTGTATTTATCCAGCTGTTGAAAGGGAGCTCAGGCTCTGACTCCGTTTTGACAAATGCATTAAAGTTTAATGTTATAATGATAAAGAAAAGATTTTCAATATATTATATATCCAGTTCAAATGGCAACAATGTTTGGCTTCTCACACATAAGTATACATTTACCTGGAAAAGGAAGACATAACTCATGATCTAAGATAAAAATAAAAACCTCTGACCATTAATCAGGCCACAAAGGTGCTAAGCAGATACAAACATGCCGTAATTGCCTCCCAATAAACACACACTAATTAAGGAGACTTTACCTGGAAGTGTAGAGATGCGACTAAGATTGAGCTTTTTGGTACCAGCCGCTCCTGACAGGCTGAATATGTTAAACCATTTCTTTCCCACTGGTAATTGTGATGGAGGAACTGTGACTGCTGTGGGTCTGTCGCATGACAACATGAACCGTATGACATACCAAAGTAAATATCTGGTGGACTCTGCCAAAAAAGTGGCTCTTTTTCCACAAGTTAAATGGCCTTTCAGCAGAGAAATAATCCAAGTATTCTTCTCTTTCTAAGACCTACGTAATATGTGAAAAGAAGTGACCTTAGGAACAGAATATGATCTCTGAAAGACTTAGAGATTGTGCAAAGAGGAATGGTAGACCCCTGGGGAGGCAGGACCTCTTTGTGGAAAAATCTACTGACTTTACAATTAATTATAACAGATTTTTTTTTAAATTAACAATTTCTCTCTAAATAAATTTTGATTAGCATGCAAAATCCAAAATTAAAGATACGACCGTTATTATTTTGAATCAGTCTGCTTCAGACTAGATCAGTAAACGTATTCAGTGGCTTACAAATCAAGAACAAAGAGGATTTCCATGATCATTTACAAGTAAGCCCCTGTGTTTTCAGCTTCATTAGGTGCTTTATATTTGAGGGATTTCGCCTGATCAATAAGCCTAAGAGATATCTGCCCTAGAGTGTGCTCTTCTTATTGTGTTGAGTACAAAAACACAACAGCGAGACGAGACAGAACACTTCCTGCAGATAACTGAACACATTCGTGTAGACAAGATGCACGAATGTCAGGTTCACACAGAAGCACCGCTGGGAGAGGGCAATGCATGAGAAAGTGAAGGACTGCTATTCTATAGAGGAACCATGAACATCAGCTCCTATACAGTACAATAACAAACATTTTCAATAATTCCATTTAAAAAAACTATCTTAACCTATCTGGCCCTTATCAAATCAGAATTCATTATTCGATCATAAATTCTGATTTGTTATGCCCAGCTGTCCAGGTTTTATGTTCGACTGCCCATATGATCATCGTTTTCTGAAATACTCCTAATTATCTATGGAAAATTTGCCTATTTTGTCGACGAACATCTAAAATATTTGAAAGAAAATGCAGGTTGGGAAGAACAATGCTACTTGACATGGTATTGGCCGGCTTTTGCAGCCAATTCAAGAGCAGGGCTTTGTAATTTTTTCTTGGCTCTGATTGGTTGTACCTCCAAAAAGTGGAGAAAAGGAAGACAGCGGATATTATCTTCTGTGGCCATTCCAAGAAACGCACGTAAAATATATTTGGTTTTTGAACTATTAAGCTAGGGTAGTCGTGGTCCCAAACCTCAATAAATTCTGAAAGTCCACTGTAAGTAATTTCAGTAAAGTGAAGTGCTTTGATTGTGTTTCTCATGTATGTGTGAAGTTATCATCACCACATCAACAAAAATACAAATATCGACATTTTCTGATCTTGTCATAAACATGCCTGTGTGAAGAGTAAGAAACAGAACACAAAACTGCAGACGGGTAGAGAAACAGAATGTCAACATGAGTTTCTTCTGCATACCATCAGACTGCAAACATTAACCATAGTGTGTACATAGCAGAGAACTGGATTGTCTCACTGGAATTGGGAAAAAGAAGAGGGAAAAAAAAGTCACATTAAAAATCTCATTAAAATCGGGTAATCATGCTTTGCCGGAGGACCGGGATGGGGGTTAGGGAGAGGAAACGCTCACAAGTCGAATCAGCCCGGGGAGGAATACATCTGCTTTTGTTGCATGCCTTAATGCTCCGGAGTATTATTAATGTTGAGGGGAAATAGATCCCATGTGGTACACTGAAAGAAGAAATGGGATGTTGCCTCTCCCCATCCTGCATTAGGTCATCACCTAATTTATTACAGTGGCTGCTTTCGTAGCGTAGTGTGGGGAGCACTATCTGAGCTTGTATTCCCACACTGGATGTAACCGATGGCTCGGGGAAATAAAGCCATCGTGGGAGAGCGGTCACTCAGAGCATCATTTTGATGAATGCTGCAAATATTCCTCAGACTTTTTCACCTCAGAGAATAGTGATTGCACAGACATACATTACATAAATAAAACATAAAAGTTTCATTAAAGTGTCTTGTTTTATATAACAACGCGTCTGAATATATTAAAATGCATCAAAGGTGAATTTCAATAAAGGTTTTCACAGGAAATAACTAAACAAGTGCAATGTTTTTGTTGTTATTATATGTTCTTCCTAGTCACCTAACTGTGACCAGAAAGAACATTTTAATACTTTTTCTATATTTGTACACGAGGCTGCATAGCAATATATTATAGGCAGAATTTTTGGATCCCAGCTGGTGGAGTTTTCTGAGGGAATTACTGCAGTAACATGGCAGAATCCACAAACTGTATGCAAATAAAAATACAAAATGCCATAAGCATGTTCCACATTAAACAATTTGCCACTGTTTGTTCCACGGTTACGTCTTGGACACACATGTTTGGAACATTGTTGCTTACTGTGTGCTCAAATAGCACCATCAGATTTTTACTTTAGAAAATAGTTCTGTGTTTAAGTTCATTTCAAAGCTGGCCATTGTCAATTGATCCTATTAACTATCTCTATTATGCCTGCTAAGCACTGAATTTCCACAAAGTCATAGCTGTGGCTTTACTCTACGCATCCTTGTTTTTTTGCACGTTGTTGCATTCATCTGCTTCTTATTCACATTTTACACAGATTCCAAACTTTTTTTTCAGGAGTGGAGGTTGTGTTCACCATGTGGTTTTAATGTTGTGATTTAGACACAGTGGCTGTATCATAAACCAGTGCTTCCCAAAGTTGAGGTCAGGACCTCATGCGGGTTCACAAATCAACAAGTTTGGGGCCATATGTCCTTTGAAAGTTCAACCTAAATGTCAAAACTGATAATGGCGAAGCAGATTTCTTCTTTGAATGGGAAAAGATAAAAAACAAAACGGTATTTAAAGTTAAGCAATGATAACCCCAGTACAGTTGCTCTTTATGCTATTTTTGCTTCAATTTTTCCATAATTGTTTGACTAGTCTAGTTTGATTTTAATTTGGGTGGTAAGATAAAAAGTTATAAATTGTGTACATATAACACAACAGCAGTAATGCAATAATTTAAGTTTTAGATTTAAAAAAAAAAAGTCTTACCTAAACTTAGCAGCTAGTTAAAGACCATATTAGTACATAAACTACTTTTTGAAAATGGTAAACATATTTTCCCTAAAACATATAGTAGGTTTCATTTAGAAATTAAATGTCGTAGTTCAGTTGTTGGCAAGCACTTTTTTTTATTTATTGTTTTTTGTTCTTTATTGGTGGTTTCTCCAATAACTTTCCTTTTACTTCATTTTGCTAATGTAACAGTTTCCATGTTGGACGTGTGATTAACAGACAAAACCTGCATACTTTGTGAAACTGTTGCGTAGCTCTGCTCTTGCTAACTTGTACATCCAACACCAACTCTGCTAATACAAAATATTAATTTAATTGAATTTGTGCAAGCAATGATTGACTCTGTCAATAAACAGAGAACTTCACCCTTAAACCAAATTGTGCACATAGACAAACACCAAATTCTGGAGAAATTATTGCCAGTGAAGCTGGCAATAATTTACAACTTGGAGCTTTGAGATGATTAGCATCTCAAAACTCAAATAATATCTGAACTATGACCTCAAAGAGGTCGAGCAAAGACCAAAGAGCATAGAGAGAAGGAGGAAGTTTGAGTCATCTTTTCCATTGATCATAATAATCATGAATCATCCCTGACTTTCTGTCCAGCTTTCTAGCCATATGACCAGATAACGGTTTAAAAAGGAGCAGCAAAAGCAAATGATGTGGATTGGCAGTGCTTGCCAACAACTGAGTTATGACATTTAATTTCTAAATTAAACCTACTACATGTTTTAGGGAAAATATGTTTACCATTTTCAAAAAGGTAAACACACAATTGCTACATACAGTAGGAAAAAAGCAAAGGAAGTTGAACTCTCTACAGGCATGCTGTATGTCAGAAAATGAATGTTGAGAAGAAATGGTGTTTATCTTGAGTTTTTTCAAAGAGAATCTGGGACCACAGCTCAAGCGAAGCTTCCTAGATTACTCCTGATTTTAAAGGCTTTCTTGCTGAAGTCACAGAGAAAAAAATATATATATTTTGTCAGCTTCTCTGTGTTTGACAGCTGACATTAATTACAGTACTTGTGCCTTCTATTAATTGTGCCAAATTATGCAGCATATGCAGTGATGGTCCAGACATGCCAAACGCCAAATCTTTGACATGATAGGTAGATTGATAGCTGGATGAATTGGCAAAAGAGCTCCCTTTGTGCTCTCCCCAGAATTAACACAGCCATTACAGCACTTTTATAGCTCACACTACGAAGGCTAACTTGGACATCTCAACCATTATCTCCCAGCAGGATAGAGAAAACCAGTCCTAAATCAGGCAGGCCATCTTACAGAGGAGAAAACACACAAGGCCGCTGTAAACTCCAGAGACGTTAAGAAGGATATAGAGACCCTAAAGTGTGGGATTTATGAGAGTGAATTTATATTCTCATTGCTGCAGCAGGCCTACTTTGAAAGGATGATTGATTCCTCCTCCTCATTACGGAGCTATTCACACTCCACTATAGATTTTCTCTGCCTCATAATGATGCAAATGGGGAGAGATAAACAAAACAAAAACAGATCTGATAGAGCTGGAAATGCATTGTGCTCACATGAAATTGCGTGCTTATTCATATAAATACAGGGGATTTTATTTTACCGGCTGCCTTGGCGACACTAAAATAACAGCTGTCCGTATGTGTTTTCTTTAAATATTTATGTACGTTTCATCAAAGTTGAACAGCAGAGGAATTGTTTCATCTTGTGGTTCTCGTTGCATTGAAATAACTTCTGTGGTTGCTTTCAAGGTTTCTTTTTTCTTTTCTTTTTTTTCTCCAAAGGAAAAACCCAAGACAAAGAGCATTTAGAGGAAAGGCCTTGCACAAAATCAACAGGTCATTTTCAAAAAGGTAAACACACTCCAGCTTGAGGGCTTGAACTCCTGAGAACTTTAAAGTGAGAAAGTCTTTTCATTTCTATGATTTCTATTTTTTTTCCCCTACTATGAATCATATTTTCTTTCAGTGCTTGTAAATCTTAATACCACGGAGGGGCAAAGGAACATTCACATGTAGCCATAAATTTTCACCCACAGTGATCTCTTAATGGTACATATGCATCAGGGATTGAATGTGAAACTTTTTAAGTATAGGTTCTTTTGACAG
This sequence comes from Poeciliopsis prolifica, assembly GCF_027474105.1. Taxonomy (NCBI): domain Eukaryota; kingdom Metazoa; phylum Chordata; class Actinopteri; order Cyprinodontiformes; family Poeciliidae; genus Poeciliopsis; species Poeciliopsis prolifica. The sequence goes on along the minus strand of NW_026562407.1, from coordinate 4,691,720 downwards.
AAAGGGGAAGTTATGAACTGACTGAAGAAATTATTTCACTTGAAAACAGTAATTGCTTCTACTGAAAATGTGCTTAAGATTGCTCCTCTTCTCCTTAAAAAAATCCCAAGACATTGAGTGACAAAAACATCTGTGGAAATGATAAGTTTTGTGTTGGATTTCCCTTTAGCTGTGGATTCGTGTTTTAACTCAAAGCAGAAATATAATTTATAATATATATATATATATATATATATATATATATATATATATATATATATATATATATATATATATATATATATATATATATATATGTTTTTAGCTAGTTATCTTCTGCAGGTGTCCAAAGTCAGTCCTCCATAGATAGTATCCTGTATGTTTTATTTTTATTCCTCATTTCTACACAACCCCATCACATGACGAGGAGGTAATTAACCTATTTCAATCAGCTGTGTTGGAGCAGAGACACATGTAAAAAGGGCAGGATACTGGCCCCTGAGGAGTTGAGCACTTTGCAGCTGAACGTGAAGCAGCCAGGTCAGGGCCCAACTTTGCCTCAGTGGCACAGTTCCAGTCTTTCGTGGTAAAGTAAGGGTTGAGCCAAAAGGCAAGCTCTTGATTTACAGGTCAGTATGTGGATTGACACTCTCCTGTTGAGATAAGGTACAGGTCATGACAAAAAAGAAGAATATTGTGGATGCAAGCTGGCTGATGAATTCTTCTGACAAGGTATCAACTTAAATGAAAGATTAGTCTTATCATCATGGGAAGCTCCAGGTAGAGCTATTCTTTCACATCAGAATCTGGATCAGATAGATCCTGGACACGTCCCTTTGGAGGTTTTCTATAATTTGTGAACTGGCAGAAAGCGATATAGGTTTTGACTTGTGAAAGTCTTGGTATCCCATGAGTTGTGGAGAGTATTTCTGGGAAGAGAATCTCTCCTGAACCTGTTGCTTTTTCAACCCATCCTTGTACATGCAGAAAGCAATAAATGGAAAACTTGGTCTATTTGAGGTCTGGTATGGGTTCTCCTTTGGCATGGTGTCAATTACAAGGTGAAAGGGAGATTTGACTGCCATAGTGAAGACTTGGACCTCCCTAAAGGAGGTGACCATGCCACGTTGGTGGGTACAAAACATTTATAGATGCATCATAAATACAGTCTGCCTTAACTGTATTAACTGGACATAGAGAAATAATGAGTGGACGGTTTATGAAAATAAATGTGGAGAAATTGTGTATTAGGCAACTCTTCAGACCCATTACTCCAACAACACAATGGTTGACGGATGGATGGACAGATAGATTTTGTTTCTACAAATTATGTTAAGAACACAAATACATATGAACATTCAAAATGTCTCAAAGCATTTTGATGTATTCCCAGGGTTTCACATCATTAGTTTGACGACAGCTTAAGGTCTTATCGTATTAAACTGCAGACATCAGTATTTTTCTTGGTTCTTACATCCACTGATCTCCCTCAACTCATCAGCTCAAAGCGCTTTGCCTTCTTCCTATTCATTTTTAATGAATTGCTTCAGGTGCGAGCTTGAGAAGAACAAATCACGGGGATATTTAGCACTGCGAGACAGGAGGGGACTATTGAGCCGATAAACCAAAGTAATGAAAGCAGGGGCTCCAGTCTTGACGCTTTCTGCAGGACGTTTGTCTTTTTCTCATAAGCTGAGCACCAACTCAGTGACCCCGTCTCCGATGAGCCATAAGTGTCAATAGTTGAGGTTGTAAAAGAGTGAAGCTTGGGTAAATTGCATGAATTGGTTATCCCACATTTTCTGTCTTGGTCTGGACCATGTTTGGTGAACAGTTTGGCTTTGTGGTGCCTGTGTGCACACTTTGTCGGTGGTCTAAAATCTGCTCTTTTATGAGCGAGTGAGAGAGATGTTACTAGAGGAAAAATCACCATGAGATCATCTTGGACGATAGGATAGGCTGAGTGGTGTGTGTGCGAGTGTGTGTGTGTGTGAGGAACTACTCAGCGTAGCTCATCAAGCCATATTTTGGCAGGATGAAGGCTATTGTGTGCCATCATTCATTATCCTCACACGGATAGCCCAATAAACAGGGACGGAGAAACCTAACAGTGCGGCTCTCCGAATGCTGGTTACTGTACAAACAACGGGATTATGTTGACATCATAGCACTTTGGTTATATGAGGTACCATTACTGCGTGACCACACTGTCCTCGAAATTGGCCAGTCTTAGGGACACACTTACGTAATGGGGAGAAGCTGTGTGGGAATCAAACCAGGATCCCAGGCTGCTTTGGCAGCAAGGAAGACTGAAGCACGCAATGCCAAGGCTTAAAATGAAACAAAAGCCACTGCTAATCACCATTTAATGCGTCTTAAGAAGACTTGACTGAAAATAACTGTTTCCTCATGGCTCTCTAATACATAGGTAGTATATGTCATTCTTTATACTTTTCCTACTTACATAAAAATGGGTATTTGTGGTTTGACGCAATGGTAAGACTAAAACATGTCTGAGATGCTTTGTTATTACTGTGATGTTGCTGAGCAACCAGGAAAGCCCTGTGGAGGTTAAACAAGGGAAAAAGGTTTAAACTTTATCCAAATCTTCTGGCAGTTTAAGCCTATTGCTAACTGTTAGAGAAATGGATACCATTTAGGTAAATTAATAACTATAAAGTGCCATACAAAAAAGGTATACCTTTCTTTTTTTCATCCTTGTCTATGATCCCTTTTTCAACAAAATGGCTTTGATTTTTGTTTTCTTGAAGCAGAAAATAAATAACCTCTAATTTACTATAATTGTCATAATTTTACCTAATTGTCTCCCTGGGCCACAGCCATTATGTTATTTTTGAAGCTGGTGTAGGATGTGTACCTACAGTGTGTCAAAGTGACAAGCACAAACAACTTAGTCTGAGTTGCTTTGAGTCTCTATTTTTCCTACACAGATAAACTTCTTTACTCAAAGCATGAAAAAAAAAACATCACTGGAGAAAAACCCTCTTTGCATAAGTCCCAGCAGAGAAGACATTACACTTTAAATGCTGATGACAATCATAAGAAGATCACTTAAAAACCTTTTGGGGAAACGGTAGTCAATTCTCTGGAAAAGGAATGTTTTACTGCCTTCAAACAATCGTGAATCATAAAATTGAGGGATAATGATGTCAGTTCTGAGAGTTTGTTGCAAATGGATTTGCACCCGCTGTGAAAAGACAATCGCTTCAGCAGGGGGCTCGCCATCTGCAATGCACTCTATTATAACCTCACCTAATAAAACACATTTGTCTGATGGAAATTCAATATGGAAACGATAATGGATAATCAGCACTTTGAGAATGATGGCAGTTGCCGGTCGACTTCAGAAAAACTAAGTCCATCTACAAGTGTTCACTCTCACCTCGCTGTGAGGCGCAGGATTTAATCTATTTATTGTCAAGGAGAATATTATTTGTAGCAGTAGTAGTTACTGACTGTGTTCCTTTTGACTTTCATAGTCCATAAGTTTGAAGTGATGAATCAATCTGTATGTGTGAATGAGAAGCAGAGAGAGGCAGTGCATTTTCTTCTTTGTCCCCTCTAATTTCTGTGTTTAATTTAGCAACTAAAACCAAATATTCTTGACTTTATGCTTAAACGTTAAACAATGTAGTTCCTGTTGTCAAATTGTGTCAAATTAATTATGCTAAAGTGACATAATTTTCCAGACATACAGTAATTGCATAAAATGCATATGAGTAAACAGTAATTTTCTTTGTGAGGATGAAATATTTTTTCCTTCCTCTGCATTTGAACCGAGTTAAATGCAGGGTCCTTCCAGGCCTCACAGGAATCTAAATGACAGGCACGTTTTCATTATATGCATACAGAAGACCCCTTTGTTAATATTGTCAGATATTGGATCAGATGTACACAAAAAACTTTAAAATGGAAACATTTCTAAATAGATGAGGTCTATTTAGAAATCTAAAAATGTTCATAACTGCCATGCTTAATAGCTCAAACAAGCAACAAATATTTCTTGGTATGTATTAATATACATAATAGAAGCAGAAGGTAAACATCTACAATCTTCCTCATAAGCTACACTGTTAGGGTTACAGCCAATCAGAGGAAATAATGCAGTCTCTAGATTGGCTGTTTTGCAAACATTGGAACAAAAATGAGGTTTTGTTCATTTAAGTTGTACTGCTTTATAAAATGCGTATGAACAATTTTCAGAGAAAACATTTACAGATGAACCAACCTTCATATTTCACATTCAGAACAATAATACATTATGTTCTCGATGCGCTTCATTATGAGAAAAACAAAATATTGGCTTCTGCATTGCTGAAAACAGTCATACAGATTTAACACAGCTCCTAAATCAATTTTTTTGACGGCGACATTCTTCATTTATTTGTATGTAAAGCAAAGAAACGGCTGCAGCACTTCAAAGTGACGCAGACAGAGGCTGAAGCCTCAGCGCAGCATTAATGCAGCAGGCCCTCATGTGTCAGATACTGTTTGCTTCAAGTGCAGAACTAGGGGAATTTGTCACTTATAATATCAAGTCAAATCCCTTTTCACTATAATGCTATAGCAGTGAAAAACACATTAAACATCAACAAGTGGATTTTTTTGAGGTTTATCCAATTTGTACACCAGATCAAAATCCCATAGAGCTTCAAAGGTTGCAAGGAAGCAAACTGTACTTTTCTCCCTGATTACAAAGTTAAGCTTTAAGTTTTGACGATTTCTTATCTCTTTACATGCTGCTCAAAGCAGCAAATCATCAAGAGTCCTGAAAATTAAAATGAGATGTTCAGCGGCTGATGTGCTCTCAATCAAAACTGGCTGGAGCCCCTGTTCACCAAAGGAAGCTTAATCACTGTTTTTGTATCTAAAATGTGTATCTGCACAGCTAATTTGCATTTCTGTCATCTCCATGTGGTTTGGAGAATCTGCCTGAAGGGGGTGTGTTAATTATGTCTAATTTTACACGCCGTCTTTTTGAGAGGGACCCAATTTGGTGTCTGGCCCCCTTAGTTTTCTTAACCTGCCATTTACCACTCATCACCACCAAGTAAACAGCTTGAACAATGGATAATCAGAGAGGGGAATGATGAGGAGAGTGGCAGATGTGGCTCTGCATTGCAGAAATCTGCTGCCTCTGCTCCAAATCAATCGGCAATTAGCACTATTTCACCGCAGCTGTTATGGAGCAATTTATTTCGCTGGAGTGATCCCCCCTTCTCCGCTCCTGGGCGCCCAACACATAATTGCAGAGCCCTCCGAGGCAAAGGTGAGGGAGGGAGAAAGGCAGAAAGAGGAATAGTGGAGGTGAGAAGGAGAGGATAAAACTCACACAGGAGAAAGGGACGAGTGAATTATCTGAGTTCAGCAGCGCAGGAGACGGAAGCTCTGAGTCGGGGATGATGTTTGAACAATTGGATGTGGGTTTTTTTTTTGGTCCTTGTTTTTCAGAGAACCGAACACTGATGAGCATGGCTTTTTTTTTTTTTTAAAGCATGAAAAAAGTGCAAATTTCATACTTTTTCATCCTTGATTAAACATTTCTAGATAATCTGGGGACACTAATTCACCACAAGCACTAAACCAACACCTAACCACACTTTTGCTGGCTTAATACTAAACTTCTCAGTTTTTGACCTACAAAAAAAAAAAAAGATTTACACTATTGTTAGTAGATAAGATAATTTATTAGTCTCCCATAAGAGAAATTCATCTTGGAAGCTGAGGCAAAACTGCAATACTGCAACAACAAAAAGCTCATCCAAAAGGACAGTAACCATGAATAAATACATAGAAAACTAAAGAGAAAAAATATAAAAGCAAAAAAGTCAGATCGGCAGTACATCCCATAACCATATCCAAACACATACGACATTTGGTCATTGTCTGGACCTCCTGTTACTCTGTCCAGGCCCTCCTTGTCTGTCATTTGTCAAGTTAATGGAGAGTGGTACAAATGAATGTTTCAAACAATTATATTTGCACAGGGGAACCCTGAACCTTCTCCCAGATTTCATGAGAACATATTCTGAGATCAACATCATCATTTTAGAAACGCCACACAATCAAAATCGTCTAAGAAAATAGAGACGCTGGTGAACCTTTGCACATACATTTGCCACATGTGTGCTGCAGCTCAGACCGCCTTCTACGTACAAACCTAAATATTTAAAAGATGCAACCTGTTTGATGGAGCAGCTATGTATGGCTATAGGACTCCAGTCACTTTTTGATTTAGGATCCAGAAATAATTCAACAGTTTTTGAGGTGTTTATCTGTAGGTTATGAGAGTGGCACCATAAAACAAACTTATCTGAAAATGTAATTATGTACCGATTGGGTTGAGAACTAACACATTCATTTGTGTACAAAATTAAAAGGTGAACTGGTGCAACCTTCAGTTTGTCTGTGTAAGTACACAAAAATAATTAAATAAACATCAATCAAAGATTTGTAGGTCACATAATGAGTGTTTTTAATCACCTTTTGGAGGAATAGCTGAACATTTTTTAAGTGAGGTTCTTTCAAAACTTGACAGGTATTGATTGATATTTTACTTTACAAATAACTCATTATCTCTCGCATACAGTAAACCCTGATTCAGTATTTGTGAATGTATAAAGTTCATGTATTTGCAGATTTTTTTGTAGACTATTTCTAAAAATATTGAAAGAAAATGCAGCTTTTGATGATGTGTTATTGGGTGGCGTTCAAAAAGAATCAATCCAGGTTTTCCATGCATTTCACTTGCCCCTGATTGGCTGTTCCCCCCTGGATATTTCCTTTCCTACTTCTTCATTCGTCATATTAATACGCATTATGATATATTTGGTATTTGAGCTATTAAAATAGGCAGTATGAGTCATTGTAGAGGATTTCTCAAGTATTTGTTCAAGGTCCTTCTTTAAGTATGAATTAGCCGGTCCCAAAAGTTGGGAGTTAAGTGTGTAGAGGGCACATGACCAACGCATTTAAACAAAACTCTGACTCAAAAAGTCAGAGTTTATTCAAAGGTTGTTTGATGAAACTTGAAACCATTGTCCTTTTTGCACTTATTTAACTTTCTTTCTTTTTTTTTATATTGTTTTTGTGTTCTTCAAAAGACACATTAAAATTTAAAGTTCAGTTCAACAGGGTAAAACTATTTCACCGACAAAAACATCAAATAGGGTTAAACTAAATAAGAAAAGCATTTTGGTATGATTGAGCAAAATTCAAACAAGAAAAAAATATACATTTATATTTTTAAGGCAATACTTTAGTCATTTTAATATAACGAGGGTTTTTAATGTTCTGACTCTTTCCAACACAAATAAAAAAAAAATTAATAAATAAAAATTAAACAAGTCTCTTTTTTTGGAAGCTAATGCATAAAATAAGTAGGGGATTTAATAATTAGTCACTAAACTGTATTTTTTCTATGTAGATAAAAAAAAAAAATGTAATAGTGAAATGTGATTTTGTTTCTGGCACAAACGAAATGTGTTCAATACCAAATGAGTTTTGCTCTTTGTTCCAGCATGCATACTTCTTCCTGCTGTGTAAAACACATTACACAAGGGAATATTATTAAAGATCAATACATGCCTTTTTCTCCAGTTAAAGAGCCAAGTTCTTACCTCAGAGAGCATGCAGAGGCACAATTTCTCGAGAAAAATCACCCACCGAGCCAGAGCAGTTACCATCCATAACCTACAATTATGGTTGGCCTTATGTCATATTTGTCCCAACAGTCTTCATGGAAGGAATCTGGTTTCTATGGAAATGCTTTTACATACCATAATGGGAAATATAATTGTACTGACGCATTGGTTGGCGGGAGCAGCAGAGGCATAACAGAGTGAATTCTGATTTTATTTTACCTCAATCAATTGGCCCATTATAACACCTACAGCTGAATTCAATGACATTGATCATCTCCTCATAACGACATCTGTCAAAAGAGATGTCACAGTGCATGATATCTGTTTTAAAAGTGAAGCTATCAGAAGAAAAATTCATGCTCAAGCCAATGAATGTGAGGAAATTTATTAAAAAAAATTATTTTGCTTTATCTTAATACCTTGATTAAGTCATTATTAAAAAACACCAGGTGTTAAATACATGCAGTTTCTATCAGTTATTAAGCAAGTCTGGTCTGTTCAAGGTAACTTAAAAAAAAAAAAAAAAGAATAATCCTAGTAACCTTTTGGTAGTGAAAACTTACAGGGGATCTTCTATGAAAGAATGTGGGCTCAGTATTTTTTGTAGAATTTTCTTTAGCCAGTCTTGACTTTGACTAGGCCATTTTATTAATGTTTATTCATTCATAGATGACTTTATTGCTGCACTTTGGATCACTGTTTTGCTCCATCGACGTCACCAGCTGATGAACATTGTCCTTCAGGAATTCAGTGGAAAATTCATTAAGGCCAATTAGTCGCAGCCAAAAGCAGCAAGTTAACCGGAACCATCTCAACTGCATTTGACTGTCAGTGTGATGTTCTTTTTTTCTGAATTATAATGTTAGTTTTATGGCATTTAAATATTGAGCCCTGCAGGGCTTCCATAAAGTGCTTGCAGTGTTCCTGTTTTTTTTTTTTTGTGACTTCCTGGATGAGTTGACAATGCCCTCCTGGAATAATTTTGTTGACCAATGTTTCATGTTTTTCCATGTGATTGTTTCCAAATTGTTTCCTAACCCTTTTTCAGACTGCCTATAAAACTTCTTTTTCATCTGTTCTTGAATTTCTTCAGATTAAGTATCGATGTGCTGCTGTTTGGTATCTTCTAGCCTATGCATGTTTTCAGACAAATTCCATTAAGAGATTTCCAGATTCTGGTCCGGTATAGATTGGACTTTGTGAACATTAACTCAGCTTCAAAAAATGTGCCAATCACACATATTTTCTGAAGTAACCAACTAAAAAGGTGAAAACATTGCCATGACAATGAAAATGCTGAAATATGTCAGGAGACAAATATTTTTTCAGAGCTAGTATATTACAAATGATAAGTACCACAACGGCTCACTGAGAACCCAAGAACCCAAACAAAATGGCTCAAGTTAGATGTTACAGAAGCATTTTTCTGAGACATGACTGACATGTCCCACATGTAAATGATGAGGGGAAAAAATAACGTTTTGGGGAACTTGACATCTTCACTGAGTTCTCATCTCGATTATATTTTTCTTATGTGATAACCAGAAGCTGCCATCTCCAGGGCATATCTTTCTCCTCCCCATCATCAATTCATCTGGCAAACTCAAACTCTTATCAGCCAGTCTAAGAAAAAAAAAGAAAAAGTATAAAATAAAGTTCTCATAAAAAATACTGGTGATATGTTCGCCTGCTGCCAGCAGCTTGCTGATTTTATCTGCAGCAGTCAGGAAAGCACTAATTTAGAAAATGTATAATTCCCCCTCACCCCCATCTGCTTCTAACTTTACACACAAAATGTTTTCTGAATTGTCCTGAATGTATGGTGCTCTCCACTGGGTACCTCAAGTTTATGACCACACCACTCCACTGAGACTGCCGTAGAAATGATTTTGAACATCGTATATTTTAATAGTAATCATCGTAAAACTTCTGTGTTCTGATTTATTGATAAAAACTCAATCAATAGATTGATTGGTCGTGTTTTAAATTGGCTCAGATCTTATTTCACAGACCATGCCTGCTATTTTTTCATAGGTTGACACCTATGATTTAGATTCATGATCTAGTTATCATGAATCTAAGCAAACAATAAACATGACTGAGGTTCCTTAAGGGTCCTTTCATTATTTATTTTCATTGAATATCTCCCCTAACTCAGCAGTATGTCTAAAAGGTTATGTAAATGCTGCTTGAGAAACAAAGTGAATATTACCACACAGTTTTAACAATATGCTGATGAGATTCTTCATATTAGCCTGATAGGATCAATAAAGGTAACTTTGCGTAGAAACGGAACATTGAACATAATGCTTGTTGTAGTGTTTGTTGATTCATAGTACAGACAGTGAACAGCAGTCAAAGAGCAAAATAAATGGATTTTGTATTCTCTGTGTCCATTTTTGCAAAAATTTGAAGAGCCCTGGTCTTGGATGTTATATTTTCCTTCCTTCGTCCACTTGCAATGGCAGAACAAGCCATCCTCTAAGATGTATTGCCTCAAATTACGTGCAGAGTTTTTTTCCTCCCCCCATTGCTGTTGCTGATGGCACTTTGGGAGAAAAGTGATAGCGAGTTGTGAAAAAGCAAAGTGGCTGGGTTTTATGACCTATTGCCTTGTCTGCTGTCTGCAGGGATCAATTAGTCTTCCTTGTGTAATGGCTGAGAGCAGAAAAAGCTCAAAAACATATACTTTCTCTGGAGTAATAACTGGCTTCTTGTGTCTGGGCAGCAGTGCAGTGGCGCTTTGTGTTCGTCAGATCGAGGCTCGTAATACGTGTGGAAGACATTGTACACATTCGTGTACAAAAAACGTCAAATTTGTTCCAGTTCATGTTGAGATGTGAAAAATCACAATTATGAGCTTTTTTGCTGTTGCTCCGCTATAATTTATCTAAACTCATGTGGATGCATGTCCCCTGGTGTTGTTTTCACTGCTGTGATGGACTTCAGGAATAATGAAGTACTGTCAAGGCTGTACAGCTGACACCATCAAAGCACTATATTTATTGGATCTCAGTCAGGAGGTAAACATCGCATGATTCAAGTGAGATGCTCTTTCCCCATGCTATATGTTCTCTCTGAACATCACAAAGTCCATCTTGTGCTGAACAATCAATAGCTTCCCCTCTGGCAGCCTCAGGGCTATCTGGCAGAGCAAAAGGAAGAGAGAAACATTGTATGTTTACCATAAAAAGAAAAAGAAACTGTCTGCAGCATTTTTTTTCTTAACCCTGGGGCCAACTGGGGACAAAAACATTTTCCTTTTTTACCAACTTTTTTCTCCTTTGGATGACAACTCGTCACTGCCATCAGGAGAACAAATGTAAATTGAGGGTGACACTCAGAGATGTTCTTTTGAAAAGGGTCAAAGCGCTGGAAAATAGAGCATTTTATCAATCTTCAAAATGTTTTACAACCTAGAACACACTTTATTTCAAACAGCATCTCACAGAGACACTAAAGGACTTTCAAAGGTATCCCATTTGACTTTATGGTGAAGTCATTTTTTTTTTTTTTGTTGGATTGGATGTAATCTTAGAATTCGAATCCAAAAAAAAAAACAAAAAAACTCCCTTCTCCAGAAAGTAAAATTAACTTAAAGTTCTAAGATGGCCTATTAGACCAAATCTAACTGAAAACCTATGAGTTCATCTGAAGAGAGCTGAAAACAAGAGATGTTCTCACAATCTCACAGGTTTTACTCATTTGGATTTGGAAGTTAGAGCAGAAACGTATCACTGAAGCCAGCCAAAGAAGAATGGGTATTTAAATATAACATTTGAAAAATATTGAATATAAAGGTGCTTCAATGACCTAACTTTTTACATGTTTCGTTGGAAAGGTCTAGTTTGTATCTCAGATTTAAGGTGGGAACACTTTTCAAAAGAAATCCATTTTATTTTTCCCCTGTCACAGACCTGTAATTTGAGATTTCATTTCCATTTGCACAGCTGTTTCTTTCCCCCTTTACTAGACTGGCTTGCTATTGTTATTGTATTGTCTGTTGCTGCTCTCATCTTCAGTAATAATTTTAATCTTTGTAATAAAAACAAGACTATAACCCTTGGTAACCACAACTTCCTGTCAGTGTTCTGAAATTACCAAATATGTTCTCTGAATACTACTAAAGATAATTATATTCCTGTGTATATATATTTGTGCTGACAGAAAGACATTAACAAACTATCAGAGTGCAGAGACATACTTGTGCCATACAAATGTTAAAACTTATGACTCTTACAGGAGCCTGCCAGTGTTACATTAGTGCATGACTAGAGCACTAAATAATGTACCACTAGACATGTGTAACCAGTCTCAGTTGTCTGGAACAGAGCTAAAAATATTCTCCATCAAAACTATTTCTCAGCAGAACCTGAACCTACTGAGTTCATCGAGAGTGAGAGAGAAGTAGTAATTTCACATTACATGTTAAATTAAGGTCATTTGTTAAAGGAATAGTTCAACATTTCTGAAATGTTATGAGGAGTAAGACACAAATCTCTAACTCTCTCAGTTTTGTGGAAGTATATTTTGTGTTTTCTGATACGTTGTATGTGGTTGGTACCAATGCATATAAAACTGCTAGGAGGGTACTGAATATTTGCCATACAAATATGTACAGTTGAAGAATTATCAAAATAACTTCCATTGCTCTTTCCTCATGATTTTTGAATTTGAGAAAAGCTACCAAAAAAAATAAAAAAATAAATAAAATGAATCCCTGAAAAAAATTTCTCTCCACGTTTACTGGCACGTAGCAATCAAATAAATTGTTTTGGTAATTCTAAGCTAAAACAATAAAAGTTTGGTCTGATTCAACTTAAGACAGTGCATGTGTCCTTTCACTTGGTGTATATAAATATCTGGTTTCAACCCTATACTTCTAATGGGTACTTCCTGTACAATAACTTTAAGTCATCTCAAAGTGGTTTCTCACACATGATAATTAATCTACTCTATTTCAATGCACTCTTCACACACCTGCTTTCAATCCAACAAACTGCCTTTGGGATGTGGTGGAATAGGAGAGTCACATAATTTGAAGCAACTGTGTGAAGCTATTTTGTTCAATATAGACCAAAATCTTGGAGGAAGCTTTCGAAAACTTTGTGGAAACCATGCAATGAAGAATTGAGTTAGTTCTTCATTGTTTCAGCCCTCTACTTAAAAAAAAACACCTAATAAAGTGGCTGCTAAGTGGAACAGGTCATGTATTTCCTTATGTTATTCAGATTATGAATTGTGCTTATAATCATAACCGCACCTTAAAATGTATACCATATTGTAGATGTAGTAGAGTTACCGAAGTATTGAGAGAGGCAGATGAATTATCGACCAGAATGTTTGTACGGGGCTAAAGTTTCACTGAAATGAGTGTCAGTGCAATTTATTAGCTGAGCCACAGCCTCAATCATGGAAACAAATGGGAAGGCTTAATCTGTATGCCATTATTTTGACAACAGCCATTTGTAGAGAAATCAGCTACGACCACATTTCGGAGTACAAAAGGCACTTGGGATCATAAATGAGTTTGGAATATTTAGATTAATCTTGCAATGAAAAACTCTACAAATCCCATTCGTTGGTAGGCAGTCTGAGGAAATGGCATTCACATTTTTAGTTACAAATTAATGCTTTGCTTATCTGACAAATGTCTGAACAGAGCTTAAGTCAGTGTTGAACTAAATGATAATTTTGATTGCAGCTTTTCCCCTTTTTAGTGATTTGCAGAAATCGGCCAAGTCTACATTGTGGTTTAATGAATGTGAAGTGACATTGTTAAACTAATGATAACAAAACGCCTTTGTCTTTTTCTCTTATTTTTTTTGTCAGCACAGCAACTGCAATAGTCCATCAAACATACAATTAAATTCTCAATATCATCCTACGCTGTGAAGCAGAACTGCTTTTACAGATTCAAAAGCGAGTTATACGGCTATTAATATCAGGTAAGATCTGTTGTGCTGTCAAATGCATGGAGAGGCAGAAAAACAAATGGTACAAGTGGCACGTTTCTAAATGAGGTGACCAGTGATACTTATCAACCGCAGGTACAGGGATTTTGCCCACAGTGTTTGCCGATTGCTGCTGCTTGATTGGGAACTGAAGTAAATAGGCGGCAAATTGTATGTATGCAATTCGCCAGCAGCAGAATGGCTGACATGGGAACAAGGGCATAGGAACGAGTGTGTCATTGGGGGAACGCATATCGGAAACCTGACAGATCAGTAAATAGCTTGAGCAGAAATGTCATAAACAATTGTGTCATCAACACGTCAGTAGCGTGTTACTCGAATCTGGCCCCTTGTTTCAGTAACAAGTATTCTAACTCGTTTCTATTTACAATCCAATAATTAGATCAAAGTTACACGTCCACGTAGCATAATGACTGTCATTCCAAGACCGAACACTCACTTTATCATTTGCCTCACAACTAACAAGACAAATACTCTGGCAGCACACAAATGACCAGATTCTGATATATTTTATTGGTCAAAATGCTTTGATATAAGTTCACTGGAATCGGTGCAGCTTGGAATCAAACACTTTGCATTGAGTATTAATAAAATGAGTTTATGTACATGATGGACACAAACAGGCTTTACTCAGGGCCAACTACTACTCAGAAGCCTCTCTTATCCACGCTGTTAGGCTATTCTATATTGGATTATGTGTCCCCAGTTGTTAAACATCTGCCAGTCAGCCAAAGGCAAATCCCTATCAGGATGAGGCCAAGACATTTTTTTACCATGTCCGTCAGTAAAACAAATGAACAAGGATTTGTTCAATTAAATGTTAAGTACTCACTTAATTATTTTGGAAGCTAGTATTGGACATATATTTGTCTCTACTTTTTTTTCAAGGGGTATTAAAAGATTATATACTGTGACATTTGCTGAATAACCAGTGTTGCTGCTATAAGTGTTCTCCCTGCCTAAGAGGATTCAGCTGAACAGGTTCCTCCCTGAAGAAAAAGGAGGCTCTGGTTATGCGTCGTGCCCAAGAATGGAGGGCTTCACAGATGACTGCTTTCTATCATCGTTCCAGCGACATAATGAGTGATTGTTTGTGGGCTGATAAAATTAAATTGCAAGCTTCAGTGATTTTGGGAACAGGTGTTTTTTTTGTTTCATAATAACACCAGAGACAGGATTTTCTCCTCCTTCTCAGGATAATAATGTCACCTGGTTTACAGGTTCTCTTGGTTTAATGCTGCAAGTTTGTAGCTAGCCAGTTAGCAGGATGGCTTAAAATGGTAAGGTCAGGTGCATTCCTTATTAAAAATGAATAAGGTTGTGTATTTTTAAGAGTTTGTTTGTTTAAATATAAACGATAGAGGTAAAAGTATTTTTTAATGGAATATCTCGCTCTGTCTTTGTAACACTTTCCCTCCAGAATCCATCACCCAACTGCTCATATTTTACAAATTGTGCGACCTAAAATGCATGAAAAGCAATGCACCGCTGTAATCCATCACTTCTAATTAAGAGAACATGCTATATGAGTAAAACTAACATATGTTGAACACATCCATATTCACAATCAGTGTGAAAATTAAAATGTTTCTAAACTGCAGTTAAAACAAGTAGCAACTCGAGATCATCGGTTAAGGCTTTATGCACATCCTTACCAGACATGACGGTCTGTAAAAAATTTGTGCAAGAATGTCAAACACGAAAAACAAACTGCAGGTAGTTGAAGTGAAAATGTATTATTCCCTGCCCTGCTTCCTACACTAGCTAGACCTCGAACAAAAAATAAACAGTTTCAAGATGGAGCAGTTGATAGCAGCGTTGCATTGCAGCACTGCTATCAACATGCCTGTCGGTCTTTCTGAAAATCCTCGGGCAGAGCGGAAAATTTACATCTGGCCTGTTTACACCACTTCTGTGAGGAGGAAATTCCAGCTATGTATTGTGAGAAGCTTGGTGGAATGAAACAAAAACATCTGCCGCATGTCACAAAGCGGGGGGTCAGTCTTTGAGTCAGTCCTCAAAAGCCAGTATCCAGCATGTTTTAGATTTGTCTTTTCTCCGGCATAAATGATTAGAATGGTTCCAACTTCTTCCTCAGCATGTCGGTGTTCTGCAGAGACCTGCTAACGAACCAACAATTCATTTAGGTTTGTTGGATCAGGGAGAAAACTAAATTGTACAACACCACTGTCATAAAATTTAGAGAGTAATTCCATCAAATACTATTAAAATGTATCTTAAGTACTGAGTTTGAAGAAAGCAATATAAAATGATAAAATTCTAAATGATAAGATTCTCTGTGTTTTGGTATTTAGAAAATGGGAATAATTTAACCAACCCTAACTCACCTGAAACAGGAAGAGTTTAGTCTGATTTGATATCAGTGAAAGAAAAGAATGCTAAAAAAATGCTAGATGTGCTGCAGCTACAGCACGGGTTTAAACCAGCATCTACGTGACCTTATTCAAAAAGAATTCAAATTGTTCTTTCATCCATAACACCTCCTAATGAAATCACATCTTCTGGTATTTAATATGATAATCTCAATTATGATCAACTGTTGAGGTGTGAATGTGGCGCGACTTCTGTAAACAAAAGTAGTTCTGCTCAGTGGCAAGATTCACTTCCAGGCCTTCGGAGAAATAAAATGTTTTAATAGCATCTTTTCCCGTTAATGATATTCCTCTCATTCTTAACACACCATTGCACCGATATTGAAACCATTCATTTCAGTAATAGGCAAAAGGGAGTCCACAGAGAACTCAATCTGAGTGTTGTCTTCCTGACACTTTTCTGGGATAACAAATCTAATACACTGCGCCATCATGTTTATGATGTTTACTGATTTTATGGATTTTCCTGCAACTTGCTGCGTTGGTTTGATCCACATCCAAGAAAGAAATATCTTATAAGATGTACAGTTGAAACCAGAATTTTACATACACCAAATGAAGAGACACATTCACCTGCCTGAAGTTGAATCAGACCAAACTGCTCTTGTTTTGGCTCTGTTGAAATGACCAAAATGATTTCTATTTACTGAATGTCACCATAATGAGAGAATATGCCAGAAATGTATTTATGTTTTTTTTTAAAATCTGAAGTTTGCATACAGAATAGTCACCGTCGTTAAACAATAATGTCACGGCGATGCCATGGCTTTGCAGAACTTGCAGACAACAATAGCCTTTTCTAGCATTTCATCAAATCATGTTTGGATGTAAAAATGAACCCTAGTGGGTCAAGAGAGTTGGTTTTGTCGTTCATTTCCTGTGCGTCATACTTAAACACGCAAATACATAGGTTCTGGTTAGAACTTTTATATTTTAAAAAAAGCAATTAATTACGTTACGAGCAGTATGATGTCCTGTGGTCTAGATGACATTAAAGTAGAACTGTTTTTGCCAAAATTATCATTGTTGCAAAAAACGTAATGACTTGAGTAGAATCAGTATTTTAGAACCTCTATGGATTTCTCTGTTTCAATGCTATACATACACAAATGAATTGCTGTCAACTTGTGTTGTCATTAGTTATTTGTCTGGTGGCTGAGTACAACATTAAGCAAATTTGATGGATTTTCCTACTTAAAATGAATTGCAGGGTTGGAGAAAAGTGGGTTTCAGCTTCTGGCAAGTTTTGGAGGCGCTGCTCTGGATGCCTTCATGCAATCTATTTAGCATGATGCAACGTATGAAGTCAACGTATGAACCAGACATTAACTGCAGCCATGTGTGGGATCCAAAACGCTGGTTAAATCTAAAAATGAGCTGCTACAAATAGCAGCTGCGGGGCCTTTATTGAACACATCATCTGCGCTGTTAAGTAAAAGGCCTCATCGAGATCGATGGCCAACACATTAACCTTTAGTTCTTCAGCATAACAGGATCGATGCATTCACACAGTTAACTCACTTTGCCACAACGAGGCAATGTTATGTCGCTGTGAACGATCCCGAAGGTCTAACTAGTTCATTAAACGAGCTCAGGAAATAATAATGAATTCCAAATTACCATTTTGGATTGACGTTTACATTCATCCCAATAATGTGCAGCTTAGAAATTGGCGTTAGTTCACGCAGCGCACTGGTTTGTACTTTCAAATTCAAAAGCAGAAGACTGAACATTAAAGTTTCAAGAGTCAGAACAGAAGGAGAAATGAAGTCTCAGTAAAATACAATATCAGTTAATTTATTTTAACAATTCAAATGGGAAATATACAGATTATGCATTTTATTTATTCGTCCATATCCAATGAATCCTGTTTATTTCTATGGCCCTCTTTGTGTTTTTAGCCAAGTGGAGCAGAAAAAATGATCTGCTTTAAGCTGACATCTGATATATTAGCAAGGTCCAAAATCGATCAATCTATTCTTGAATGTCCAAGGATGTCCTCGTAGTTTTCTTCATAAATCTACCAAGAAAAAGGCCATTTCTTTGTATCCAAGCAGCTGTAAACCCAAAGAGCAATGTGTTGCACTTGCATTGCCTGTGTGTATTTGAGTGGCATCTGTAGGCTGCCAGCATTTTTTGATCCGTGTTTTTTAAAAAGTCTCAGCAAGCTGCAAATGTGAAACTGATTTGTCAAAACAAAGAGAAGTGTCAACATGTGAGGTTCTGTGATGTTTAATGCATTCCCTCAGAGCAATGCTTTTAACTAAGTGGCTTTGCAAAGTTCTCTGCTGTTATGGCAGAATTATATAACAAAGTCAGCCAGAATCGTCAAACTAAAACGGCAAACGGTGGGGAGAAAGGGACCCACCAGGGTAAACAATAAAGTCAACTGACTTTGACTTCCTGTGATAAGAGGAGTTAAAACTTGCCCTCTATATAAGCAGTTTGCTTTTACTTCAATGTAATGAGAACAACTACTGGATTGCATACGTACATTCCCACAGTTGCAGCCCACGAGGCTGCTGCCGAACACCTTTAATGTGCTTATTACCATTGATATTTTATTTCATCTTGAATATATAGTGTATGTTTTTCATGGATTGATGCGGACCATTCTCTTTGCTCCTCATCTGCAAGGGACAATCTTGACGTGTCATCTCGTCAGTTAATTTCACACTTGACTTGATGTTTTGTGATGTAATGGAAAGCCATATTGCGGCAGTCTTGCACAGTCAGCCCGGAATGAAAGAGAAATATGTGGCTGTGTAAAAGCATTTAACTGTGGGATGGCTGGAGTGTAGCCAGTAGAAGAAAAGGCAGGTATTTAAAAGTGTGAATGTGTGGGGGACTGAGAGAACTTTAAAGTTTATATACTTTTACATGAAAGTCATTTGATTTTACAGTGGCCTTCAAAAGTATTCACACTCCCAATTTTTTTTCCACTTTTTGTTTCTTTAGAAGCTTAAATTTAATTGACAAAGTGTACTTGTGAAGTAGAAGAAAAATGATAAAGGTTTTTAATTTTTTCTAAGGTCAAAAATGTACATACTTAGCACCTTTTACTTTGATACAAAATAAACTTTATCCAGTTGATGTAATAAATTAGCAAATAGCACCTATGTTTAAGTTAATCTCTATAAATGCAGCTGGCCTCGGAGGTTTATTAGTTTATTAGAGAACTTTAGTGAGCAAACAGCATTATAGTGACCAAGACACACACAAGACCGATGAGGCAGAAATTTCATGAGAAGTTTAAAGCAGTTCAATTTTAAAGCAATTTTGCAAGGTTTGAACATCTCACAGAAGAGAAGCAGCCAAAACGCCTATGGTAATTCTGGAGGCGCTGCAGAGATCCCCTGCTTAGATTGGAGAATCTGTCAGCATCTGTCTACAGTTAGTCCTGAAATGCAAAAGTCTGGAAGGAGGACAAGAAGATCGTGGAAAGAAAGCCAAAAATAAGCACCTTTTGCAGTTTATGTTCACTAAACAGACACGTGTTTATATAGTCCTGTCAGAGTCAATAACCAAATCCAGTGTAACATTTTTTGTGCCAGTATCACTATATTGTAATTTGAAACTGTCACAGATATCTAGAAACACACTTGAATTTAAAAACAGACAAGTTAACAATTAATGGAAGTGTGCACAATCTTTTTCTGTGTTGAATGAATTTGTGCACTCAAATGTCCCTTTTGAGGGACAAATAAAATATTATTTTACTTTAAAATGGATTTGTTTAGAGTGTATTTACAGTGACAAGAATCTGATCCATTCAAATGCATAAAGCAGCAATTCAATTTCTGTCTTTCTGGTGATTTCACTTAATATTTTCTTTGGTGATCATCTACAGATAGCTGGGTATATTTCTACAGTTCTGACCGCCAAAACAAATGGGATACGCTCACACAACGTCAGAGGGCAAGTTGACCCAAATTTTGCCTAAGTGACTTTTTTTTTCTTTTTTTTTTTTTTTTACGGGAGTCTAATTGACCAGTCCCTTCTATATGTGGCACTAAATCAGATACTGTATCTATCCAATAGTATTCAAATATCTGCAGTCTGAACAGTAGTGGCATTTTATCTGACTTTTACATCTTGATGCAAGTCAGGCACCAGAATTCTACACCAGAGGAACTCAGATAATAAATACAAGTAGGTGTGCCATTGCACACCTACCTGTACTATAGGAAGTGATTGGAGCAGACCTTTCATTCATAAGGTGAGTATTGCTCACTCTGTTGCTGAGTTTGCCTAATTCACCACAGTAGGATCATGATCAGAAAGCATGAAAGACAACAGGATGCAGCAGTTAAAATGTAGAACAACAAGTTTTAGTCCGAACAGAGAGAACATTGTTTGCTGCACTGTATAACAGGTGGGCTATGTGAGAAGACCCACCTTGGTAAAGACTGCAGTTTGCACCTACTTCTAAAGCTGCATAATCAGTCTTTACCAACATCTTAACCGCTTGAAGAATTTTAAAACTTTAACACAGATGTCAAACTTTATTCAACTGAAAGTTTACAAAACAGCTAAGTAAATTAGAGCTTTAGAATTCATCCAGAAAAAAAATAATTAGGGAAACTTAAGTGTGGAAAATGCTTTTAAAGTTAGCAAAAACACTGCAGCGCTAAACAAAACATTTGCTCCCCTAATAGTGCATTAGTAGATTAGTGAAAGTGTTTTCCACCACTGCTCAATACCATTGCTGAATTATAGAGAGCAGCATCCATTATTGCTTCTGGGAACAGTACGATGCTGTAAGTGGTCTACGTTCTTCTTCTGCACATGTGATGGTAAAACATTCACATGAATTCTGACAGTGATTGCATTTAATCGATGGTATGAACGACCATGTAAAAGACAATTGAATTTCAGATTTGTACTTGTCAGAAATATTTAAACCAACTTGCAATATTTTGTGCTATATTTACGTAGTTACGGAGTAACTAAATGAATGAAAATGCCCAATGGGTATGAATATTTCGTTGGCCATTGAAACATCTCAGTAGAGACGGGAGAATTCATAAATAAAGTAATCTGAATCATTCGTCACACTTTCTGTGGTTTTAATTTAGGGAGGGGGGGGGCAACAATACAAGGGCCCAGTTATTGTCAAACTACCAAAAAGTGATGTAGACAAATAAACTTTGTTTTTCCATTTCAGTTAAAAAAAATTCTGTATAAATACCTGGTTGCAATGACGAACACATGTACTGTGCTGCACTTGCAGTGTATTCATCTTTACCATGTGCAGAACTGTGCAACACTTTTCACAGACCCAACCAAATTTGATTACTTGGCCAGTGAATCCTTGTTTAGTTTGATTGGCTTAATGCTTATATTAATAAGCCATTTTATGGATGACCTATTTGAAATCTGTATAGACATTAAACACTGTATTGGTGACAAAACGATTAGGTACTAACTAACAATTAGTGAACTCATGTGTGCAGTTTGCACCTACTTCTAAAGCTGAGCAGAATTTTCTACAAATATGATAGTATGCAAAAAAGGCTGACATGAGAAAGAACATTAGAAATGGCTTCCACAGTTATAGACCATAAACATGAGAGCAAACTCAGATCAATGAGATTCCATTACCATCCTATCTCATTTCCCAGAGCTGAATTGGAAATGGGTTAGAGATGGATTGTGTCATTACCAATTCCAGCGGATCCACGGGAGCCATACATGAGTGTGTGCGTGTGTGTCTGTCCTATCTGCAGCCGCTGCCAATGAATAGGTTTTTATCGACAAGCAGGAAGGTGAGCAGGAGTTCATGCGTTGCCATCATAGTTTTTAATATGCCAGGCTTGAGATGCAGAGCTTTATTCTTTTGGGGCTGCCAAACCAAACAGTTTCTGACAACTTTGTTTGGCATGCGTAAAATTGCTTTCTGATGATTATTAGGCTTCAATTTTGAAGATAAATTCTACAATTTAGATTTCTGCTGGTTATTCTAGAAATATTTGCTATAGACCTCAATGTGGTCATTGTCAATTATTGAATGAAAATAATTCATGCTTCAGATTATGCACTAGACTCTTCTGAAATAGTACATTTTTTAGACTTTCTGCTTCTTATTGAAGCAATTACTTTTATTACCAGCCAGGTCAAGTAATAAACCTAATATTTCAGTGGTTACTAAAATATACATTTTATTTGTATGTTTGTAATTACACCCTGCCTTCAGAGAATGGGAAATACAATTTAGGTTCAAGCCCATTAAAACTTGGCAGAATGCTGTTACTATCATCATTTCCCTGTTCCCTGTGTTTCCTTCAATGATTCATGCTGTTCCTCTTGCCTGCTGTATAAAGGAGGGGCTGGCGCTAATTGCTGATGACTCTTACCTGTGCTGCTGCCTATGCAAACTCCTCCTCTGATCACTCACTTCCAAATTACATCTTCATTTTTGTCACTGCCTTTCAGCAGTTTTATGCATAATCGTGTTTCTGATTATGCACCTGACCGGTTTGCTGCTTCCTGACCATACCCTTTGCCTCATACCTTACTTCACATATCCTGATTACTGCCTCATAGATTCTGGGTGTGTTCTGCATGCGTTTCCTGCCATGTTGCAGAACAGAAATATTCCACAACCCTTTGATTATTGAATTGTTTAGAGGGTTTATAGAAGGTTATCCTCTATATTGTCCCATGGGTGGAACAATCCCTGGTGAAAGAACACTCTCCAATCTTCTGTTGTTACACCACAGAGTATTCTGAATCACACAAGAGGATTGTGTGTGGGTGTTACTTTGCCAACTACTCAATCTCCTTTATAATCTGACCCGAGAGCCAATTCTGATAGGAAGCTGCTGATCACCTCTGAAATTCTGATTGATTATAAAATCCAGGTAATCTTTCCTGTGGTGCGATATTAGTTTTGAATCTGAGTCATACTCATGTTATTACCCCTCATGTGGTGTGAAGTTGTTTCAGTGAAGTGCCAGAGACAGGCTGTAATTCTCCAGTTTTATGAAGGACAAAAACAGTCTTTCCCCTCCCTCTCATGCTGCTCTGAACTGTCAGTCAGCTGTCTCAGTTGGTTGTAGTTCAGGCTATTGTGCCCAAACTGACCAAATATACAGTATTACAAACAATGGGGGACAACCAAATTTCTCTGGAAAGAGAAATTACACTTGCGTGCA
Organism: Poeciliopsis prolifica; assembly: GCF_027474105.1. Taxonomy (NCBI): domain Eukaryota; kingdom Metazoa; phylum Chordata; class Actinopteri; order Cyprinodontiformes; family Poeciliidae; genus Poeciliopsis; species Poeciliopsis prolifica. The sequence continues at coordinate 4,668,552 of NW_026562407.1, read as the reverse complement.
GCTTACAAGTATAGTTTTGAGCTGTACTTGTCACAGCTGCTGCATGTGACAGACTGGATTTCAGCACCAAAAGGGAAATGTCGTCATGCCGAGTTCTTACATCACTTTCCCTCGACAACATCTTAATTGCAAATAAAACATACCCGCGCAGAACAGAGAGGAAAATGGAACAGGAGCTGTCACCTTCTGTAAAAGCCAACATGCTGTGCGCACCGCAGTCAACATCAGTAATGACAGCTGGCAAGACAACAGTGGCCCCGTACACTTCGCAGCCAAGGAAGAGTGCCTGCGTCCCTTAGCACTGTTCAGTCTAATGTTGTCAACACTAAAAAGACCAAAACAAAAAAGAGACCCAGTAACTTTGAAACGCACACCCACCATGTAGGATGGAGAGTTATAGGCGATACGTTTGATGAGAGTAGATGATACATGACATGCTTAAGCAGAAAACAAATCTGAAAATGAACAAGAACAATTCATTGGATAATTGAAACTGATGAAGGATTAATAAAATAACTAGTTAAGGGATGACAAAACAATGTTGTAATGTGGTCAGGAAGAACTGACTGAAAAATTAGGCTGTCTTGCTTCCTTTGTGGTTTGAACCACAAAGGAAATTTAAAAAGTTATTCAAGACATTTAATACATCTATGCACATTTGTTTCTATTCGGGGTACATAAGAATAGCATACCACCTCATATATTGTAATCCTAAACAATACACTTTAAGTATTCAAACATTGCAGCATTCATTATTTTTTAAAACAATTAACTGCAAGAAAGTGATCATTTTTAGCGACGTGGATGAACCTCTTCCCACTCTGCATCAATACCTAGTGAGAAACGGGAGCCACTTCTCGATTTCCTTTGCGATTTAAAAAATAAACCAAACAAAAAAGAAACATTACTTGTAAGAAGTGTATTTTCTTTGTTTTAGTACAAATTGGCCATATTATGAAAATATGCATATAATCATCATTCTTTGTTGGTTAAAAAGCAAAATTAGAAGAAATGTATCAAATGATCTACATCTAATAAAACCACACTGTGATCTCTTTAATTTCTTCTAAAGGAGAATAAATTATACCTTTCTGTTTATTACTTAAATAGTTATTCAGTAAAGTAAATGTAATTTTAAGCAACACATATAAGAGAAGGACTGAGATTCTGGGATTTGCTGCTACAAAGACAACAAGAGCTTAAACAAGTTTGAACTGAACTTGACAACTTACATAACGTAGCATCTGCCTTTTCTGAAGTGGGATAATGCATTCTTAAACAATCTTGTATACATACATTTTTCAGAACTGAATATTATATCCATTTTGTTTAAAAGTTTAAACAACACCAAATGTCTTTTAATGCAATAAAGTTGATTTTTTATTTGCTACCTCATGTTCCTGGTTCAATACCCCCCCTTTGCCATTTCTTCCCAACCTGCTTGTATTTCTTATCTCCAAACTATTTCACGCATGCTGTATTTTGCCATGTGTGAGTAAACACAAAAAGCAGTTTGCAAATGCAGATTTCAATTATTACAGGGGGAAAAAGCTATCCAAACCAATCTGACCCTATGTGAAAAAGTAAACCTTACTTGGCAGCAACAACTACCATGAAGTGTTTGCAATAACAAATGGTGGAGACATTTTGGCCCACTCTTCTTTGCAGAATTGCTTTGGCCGTTTTAGCAAGCATGAATGCCTAGAGACCACTCAAACTATGACTGTGTAGCTTTCCAGGAGGAACTCCCTCCAGAATTTAAATTAGAAAGTTGTCCTTGAAACAACAGAATTTTTCTATTTATTTATTTATTTTTTAATAAATATGATTTAAAATATGTTTAAGCTATGAGTAAATGTGGCTAAAATAACACAAAACCCCCCCAAAACACATACATAAAATTATTTCTTAACTTGTTTGTGATCAAATTAGTCAGTCAGAGCAGCATTTACTGTTAAAGCAGTGAGTTTAGCAAAAACACGGAGCAGAACCAAAGCACCAGAAGTGGGCCAAGTTTGGGAAGATCACACAGACTACAGACAGTGGTGCTTTGATGAGCGGAGCCGCCTGTATTTATGATTAAAAAACTGTCAGCTTCTCTTAGCCAATAAGCTCTTATCTCCACTTCATGCATATAAGTTTGATAGAGCCTCAAGCCATGGTGGAAGATAACAAAAATAATTAACTAACATTCAGCTTCGTCGAGACAAAAATGTTCCTCCAGTTGAAGAAGAATACAGTACATTGCATGCAAAAGGCTGATGAGAGAAGTAGCAGGTTAACATATTGTAGTTTTACAGTAAATATTCCACAATAAGGTAATTGTGATTGACCTTACTATTTTATGTCAAAAATGACAACAACAAAAAAAAGTTGATTGAAACAAAGTTTATCAATTGCAATTTAGAGTGAGAAAAAAGGGTGTAAATATGTTTTCATTCAGAGAGTGGAAGTTTCTGGTTCCAACTCATCCAGATGCTTATTCTCATTGTCTAAATTTACGGTTAAACAGTGCTTGTTTTAGGTTTTACCAAAATTATGCCACAATAATGAGACAAAGACTATGTCAGAGCTATATCTATGGAAATCTTTAAAATCAGTTTAGATACAATTCTTCAATATTTGGTAGTCTGGCCATTGAACTGTAAGACAAGGGTCAAACTCTTTGGGTCTGATTTAATTTCAGACAGTAAGGGAAAAAATTGTGTGCCTATTTTTCATGTATATAAATTTCTGGATTTAAGGGTATTTGAAACCAGAGAGGATGAGAGGATATTTCTCTTATCCTAGCAATAAGCAAAAAAATATTATTGACCTAAAACACAAAACAGTCTGAAATATTGTGAGGATAAAAGTTTAATTTTTTCTTAACATACAGGGTAGATATCTTGTTCCAGGTGTAAAAAAGTTCATTAAATGGATCTACACAGAGAACAAAACCTGTGTTTTTAACAGTATCTAAACTAATGACTACTCTGAGTCTACAGTAAACTTGAATGAAAAGGTTGGGAATACCTTTTAACATTTTGACTCGGGCCTCAAGGCATTTACCTTTGTAATTTGCATAATTAGGAAAGACCAAGGCAGAAAAATTAAACGTCTCGTTAAGCCATCCACTGATTAGCTAGCAACTACTGGTGCCATTTCTAAATGAATGATGTTAGTATTTAAGAATGCTGATAGTAACATTATTACAATCTAACAAAAGACTCATCCAAGCAGCGACGGCAATGATTGAGTAAATGCTGCTCTCACATGGATGAAACAACAAAGGCTGATTTCAGGCGAGATTCCTTGAGCGGCGTGTGACCATAATTGGATTAGAGGGCTGGTTGCTGCAGACAGAATAGGAGAGATGCAGTAAGAAGCTTTTGCCATTTATTCTCCTTTGTGTGGTTGGAGGTGATTATGACTAATCAATGCAGGCAAGTTTAAGGGAGCTGCCAATGGAAATGAAGCGCCTTGTACAAGCAGTTGCCATTCTCTGTTTAACAGAGCCCAACTGTTTTAGCACAAAGTGACTCCGCATAGCTCTTTAGAAATCTAATGTCACATGCAATCCAATCGTGTCTTTAAAACTAGAAACTGCATTTGTAAAGTGCAGCGATGACTTTTAAGTCATCGTACTTAAAAGTCTATGGTGCTATACACAGTTACATGAAGATACCCACTTCATCAGCTCTCATCTAGTCCCACATGAATTAATGGGAATAGGTTGAGGGTCGAGGCCTGGACACTTGTTCTGAAGCGTTGTCTTCAGGTCTATTTCATAAACACAGCTGCAAAAGAAATATAGAAAGAAAAAAAGCCAAACTGCTGTAGATTCAAACTTTGTCATCTATAGACTCCATTCAGGCGGTCATTCACTTACGTATGTATGGGAGGGTGGGTAGGTTAACGTCACCCCTGCAAACACTTCGACCACACATGCTTTGAGGTGCTTTGAGGGCCTCATTATGCTGCTCATAGTAGAGACTGGGGGGCTTGTGTGAGCAGATCCCTGCCTCATGAAAGTATCAGGAAGGAAATCAAGTTAGATCAAGTTAGAGTAATTTAGCATGCTTCCAGGTTGCTGTAGCAACACTCGAGTCTGGATGTTGCTACAGCAAGAAAAGCATGAAAGTTTGTTAGTGACATTTAATCAACATAACATGAAGCTCAAACAGTGTAAGAAACTAAAAACAAGGAGACAGTTTTTTTTTTTTTTTCAACGTTGGTGTTAGAAAGCACCAAACTAATTAACTAGATACCAGTAGGGTAAACATATGACAGTTGCTTAATTTTAATGACCTAGAACTTGAAATGCTGGAAGCCTTGGAAATGTTAATTATTTTCATTCTCTCTATTAGACACTCCTGGGTTTGATTCAGGTCTGACGTCTTGCCACACAAAGTTTGCATAATTCCTGGACTATTGAGCACAACTGAATATAAGCCACACCCGTCAATTTCAAAAAGAAAAAAGGAATGTACACAAAAGTACTTTTATTAATCTGCATAAATATGGCCAAATTTCTGATGAACCCAAGTTCCTTGTTACTTGTCAGTATATATTGGTTTTGATGACTGTGTTCTTCTGTAGTTTTCTACAGTCTGCTGAAGTCCCAGGTGCTCATGTTATATCTCTGTCTGATGTGACAGTGTGACTCATTACTCAAATCCAATTCGCCTGCGAGCCTTTATGTTGCCTGTCCTTGCTCATGTGTCTTCCTGGCAAACACAATCCTTGGCACAGGCCGCATACTTTTCTCCACATCCGAGCAACATTGGGTTGGAGAGAGCAGCAGCAAGTGGACCAAAATGCCACTTTAACCGAGGGCAAGAGAAAATGAAGCCATTCATCTCCTGCTAGGTCATACAAAAAGATGGTAAATTCAGAGGGAAAAACACTGGTACTCTTTCCATTTTATTTCCGTAGATTGTGGAGCCTGGGTGGATGCCTCTCCCTCTTTGCCCGTCTGTATTCCTGTGGCACAGACTTTGGCCTGTACTTCCTGCTTTCACTGTGCCCAGCTGTGAACAGATGGGCAGCACAGTGTAGGCCAATATGTCAGGCCTGATGGTGCATTTCAAGAAATATTAAGATTTTTCCCTGTGGCACGGTAAGTTCTGATTGAATAAATGTAGTAAGTAGCCTGGAACTGTGGCAAGCTTAGTTGCTTTGATAGCACAACGTTTCACTCTCAAGATTAAATGCTCAGTTTGGAAAATTGTCTCGATAAAAAAAACACAAGAAATCTAAAATGTTTTGTTTTTTTACAAGAACCAGTTATCTTTTAAAAATGAATTTCTATACTGACAATGTATTTTGAATAACCTTTTAAGAACAATGGACCCAAGAGGGTGTTAATGATAAGAGAGTACCATTCAATTTGCAAATAAAAATAAAAAATAAAAAAAGAATTGAAACGACAAATATTTGATCAAAAGCAACAAAAGTAAAACAAAGGCAAACTTTCACTGCAGTTAGGTTTTGATGTCAGGTTTTAATTTGTACCTTGGTCTAAAGTGCAGGTTTGGCAACTTACCTCAGTTCTGAAAACACAGTTCATGACTATATCTTGATTTCAAAGTCAAGAGTATTTTCGTCCTGCGACAAAATGACTCACAAAACCAAAGCCATTATTTTGAATAGAGCTGACGACTAACACTACACATTGAATTATTCCGCTATCTCCTTTTCTGGAGTAATTTTAACAAGAGTTGAGAACATCCACAGCCTGCCCTTCTCTGTTTAAACTTAAAATATTTTAATGCAATTTAATATATTTCAGAGGCTTAACATTATTTTTATTGAAAAACAAAAGTACCACTAAAGCAGACTGTCTCATAAACATTCTAACATTGTATGTAGAGTCACGGCATTCGCAACAGACCCCCAATGTTCTCATTTCAGCACGCTCCATGAAGCCATCTTTCCATGCGGTCAAGTGTTGAAGCAGCCAGGGCTGCACAGCTTGTCCTCTACCCCCTCCAAAAAACACGATGAACTCCACTGATAAATGATTAGCTTGATGAGGAATCATGATCTAGATCAAGAGCAGGCTAATGTCAGCAATCTGTGTTGTCCATCTGTCTCATTACCCAACCAAGCACCTCACTCACGCCACACCTTGAGAAGAGAAAGAGCACCCAGCTGCAGCTGTGAATTAATTTCTGCTCAGTTTTGGTCGTTTCGCCCCAGTGGGCTAAATATTACGAAACAATACTGTGTGGTTTTCTTCCATAATTCTTCCAAAAGAAACAAAAGCCAGCCCTGAAGCTTATATTTGCATATATCTCTGGTACATTTTAACTGCATCAGAGATAAAGTTAAACTGTTTAAAGCCAAAAGCAAATTCTAAAACTAAATCAATTGTCTCAGCGTTAACACAGTGAACAGTAAGGCTGATTTGTGAAATAAGAACCAGTTACCAAAGTTTGCATTTCACAGTATAGACTGAAATAGACTGAGGTGATAAAGGGGGATAGATTGTTGCTTATAGTATGCCTGACATTAAATAGCAACTTAAGTGATGTAGGAAACATAGACTGAAAAATCTTCATATTAATTTTGTCCAAGAATTTTCCCTGGAAAACTATTTGGAACAAAGTAAATTGAAACTCTGCTTTTTGGTTTACAATCAGATCCATGTAAAAAATAATGACAATTTTTGGTCATAATCTTTAGACGTTTACATGGACATATTTTGGATTTGATTCAGATGTATCCCTCTTCCTGTCGTCTGCATTCACTGAATCAAAGACTTTTAGTGGTTTCCAAATCCAGACAAAGCACAGCAGCCCTTGAACAGAAATGAGATTTTCTTTCCTCCTTGGTCGCCCGCCATGAAGTCCACTTTGGCTCAAATAACAATGGAACGGTGTGATCTGACACTGAGGTATCCTAACCTTGTAGTTGACCTTTAATTTCTTTGGAGGTTGTTCAGGGCTCTTTGGTTACCTTCGGTATCATCCTTCTCTTCAATTTGTCCTCAATTTTCCTCCCGCGGCCATGACCAGGGAGGTTGTCCCCAGTCCTAAAATGTCTAGATTATATGTGCAGCTGTAGTCGCAATAGGCTCAAGGTGGTTATGATTTTCTTCCTAATTTTCTGGGACAACTCTCTTCTTTCCTTGCCGTGTCCCAGGCTCAATTTGGTACACATCATGTCACCAAACAGCATAGTGACTACTTGTCACGTTTTAAACAGACAGAACACCCACAGTGCTAATTAGCGGACACCTAATTTTGGATGATCCTATGGTCAGATTATGTTCAGTTTCTTTAATCAAATAAAATCAATTCAGCAACAAGGCAGCTCAATGCACTTTACACAAGAAAAACATGACATAGTAACCAATTACAAAACCGGCAATAAACAGTATATTCAGTTAAATGCAATCATCTAACTGATTCTTTTGAAGTTTTCAAAAATAATGCATGATTTTCATTGGTTGATTTTCTGTAATTTTTTTTATCTATTACTAATTTTGTCAGTTTCAAGTTATGTCAGTGATCTCAGTGGTACAGCTTGTTGGTACATAGCTGTACCAACAATTTTGTCCATGAGTATCTAGTACCATCAACATAAACAATAAAATTCTTTAAACTTACACGAGTTAGGAAGGTTCCCATCTTGATGCAGTCTATTATGAAGACATTAAGAAAAGCCCAACTGAAGAAAACAAAACAAAACATACCCCAACACCAGAAAATAGTTTTCAATCATCATCATTACAAACATCTCACCTCTTCCACCACAGATTTCAGAGAAGTACCTGGAATGTGACAGCACACCGAGACAATATAAAGAATAATGGTGAATGATATAGTGGAGAGTTTTACGAAATGAAGTCCTGGTCTCTCGAGATCCGGCGTAACTGTGTACCATCCATCTGAATTATCTGCAGCCCAGTAAACACATCTTGTGTGGCATCAAATCCTCATGCGAAAGCGTTTTAAAGACGTAGGAGCGGTATGTGAGCCGACAAGGGTGAGCAGCGCGCAGTGGGCCATTTTTCAACTTTTACATGACAAGAAGGTTTTAACTTATCTCACACACGGTTTGTTCAGGAGCATTTTTTTTTTTTTAAATAAATGGGAAAGCTTTTTTTTTTTTCTTTGCAGTCCCGTACATAATAGCTCATGCATTCTCTACGTAGAGAGGACTGAAGAAAGCCCAAAAAAAAAAAACATACACATGTTAGACTGACCCAATCAAAGTTCAAACATAAGTCTAATTAAAAAAACATTATATGGAACCAAGCTGAGCTTGAGCTATTTTGCAGAACAGAAACTACAAATTTTGATTCTACAAAGTTGGTAACATCTAACTACACATGAAAATGTTTGGTTCTACAATAAAAATGTGAAAAAGGTTAAAGATTATAACTACTTTTGTGGTAAGTGGTAAGGAATATATATTTTTTCTTTTTAAGCTAAAAAAACCTAGAAATTATAAGGACAAGCAGCTAACAGTATCAGTAAAACTTTCAATTTTATTTAACTCCTCATTGTTTTACAGCCTTGAATTACAACATTCAGGCCATGTTAAATGCAAATTTAAACATTAAAGGTGTCACGAGTCACATCAATTGTCCCTCAAGTGCCTGAAGACTGTGAGCTCTCTTTTTACTATGTCAATCCTGCAACTCAGTCAGCTGACCTGAACTGCTGCCGGTGGCACCAGCAGCAGCTTCCCCACCTTCCTTGGCAGGTGATGTCTGGCTAATCTCTCAGTGAGTTTTCTCTTGGATGAAGTCTGTCATGGGGTCTCTAAATTGGTAAGGCATTTGTGGTTATAGACGAAGTGAAAAGGGAAGGTGAGGTCTGACCATCCATTTTCTTTTAAAGTTTATTTCAAAGTAGAAAACTAGGCGTTCTCTTCAACTTCGCCTTATGTAGACGATGTTGATGTTAATGTTTGTGGTGCCCCACAGGTCATGCTGCCCTGGGCAGTGATCCATATTGACAAAATCAAAAACTGCCATTGGTGTCTGGAAACCAATCAGTTTACATGAACGCCACCAGTTCTGCAAATAAGTGGTTTATGATTTCCATTGGGAAACATAGAGTCCTTAACATATATGTGCCTGTATGTATAATTTTGATCTTTGTGGATTAGAGCAGATCCACAATATATTAAATTCTTTGCAGCCAATGCTTTACAAAAAAGCAAAATGTCACATGAAATGTACGCCTAACAATACGTGAATTGGTACCTGCGACTGTAAGTTTGATTACACAATTTTCAGTTATGCATTCTTAGATATTATTCACATTTGTGGTCAAACTTTTAATGTGTTCCAACTATTACCAATTTGCGTGCTCAAAGGTGCACTGATTAGGTCTTTAGCAGCTCTGTGGCCCAGTGGAACTCAGATATCGCTAAAAGTGGAGACCTGACAGGCTGACGGAGTGACCATCGCTGCAAAAATGAAGACATATTATCTTGAGGGAAAGATTTTGAACCTAAAATCCAGAAGCCATACATTATCCTGTTAAGTCACGTCGACCTAAGCCAGAGGGCCCATTGTCAAGCCACACCACTTAATGACGGGAGACTGATAAGCAGTCATACCATGTCACTTGTGATGTAAAACAAAAATAGATACTATTAATCATGTGAAATTTCCATTAATGACAAAAGGTGATGATGGAAAAGACTTGAAGCATAATGAAGAATAATCAGTCTTTGAATCATTAGGATTCAAGTAGAAGTACAGGAGATCTGCCATGGATAAAGAATGGTGTGTTGGACAATTAGACGCCAAATAATTTATACCTGAAAATATCATTCCTGGGAGGGTGTTTATTCCAGCATTTCCATATTTTTAAACATCATTTAGAGAAACTAATTAACATCAGAGAATAGTAATTCATTTACTGCACATTAATATATGGCAGTTAGGAGACTTTCCTTTTTTTAATATTTGATTTATTGGGCAGTGGAAAGTGGATCTGGGTAAAAGACTAGGGAAAAGTTAAGTCAAAAGTAACCAAGGCTCAAAGGAAAACTTGATAACATGTGCAGATTACCCATTATTCCTTGGAAGAAGAATTCAAATATATAATTTTTGGCTCATATTGCTGTAATTGGCCTCACAGAGTCTCATTGCAATGCAGTCATCAAGCATCCGGTAATACAATTAATGGCAATTCCTACTTTAAGATATTGAGAACTGTTATTTGTAAACAATAAAATGTCAGATGCTAAAAACAATATTATGTTTCTTTCTTTGGCCCGAATTCCTCATTTTGAAGATCCACAAAATCCAGTTCTGAGGTGCATCTGAGAGCAACTTACTTGACTGAGATGTCAAAATGCAATCCACACCTTGCCACCACTTTGGGTGTCATACTATCCCGATCCATACCAGTTCTGTCATTTTTGTAATTTGATTACACAAATACCAATATCTAGTGTCACAGCAAATTTTTATCCCCAAATTGGCTTAAAGATGTTGACAAATAAAAGACACATTTGAGGCAGAAAATGGTACAATGTCTTGTAAACAAGGCCTTAAAATTGTTTACGAGTAAGCTAATGCTTGAGCCAAGAACGTCACCCTGTATGAATTTGGATCTTGTATTCCCCAAGATAAAACAATGTCAAAAACAATGTCTAGCTGTTTATAGGAGCTAAAACAGAGCACCTGGCGCTAAAATGAACATGCCACTGCTATCTAAACAACCGCCAGGACATCAGATTAACAGACAACAAATTCATGTCTAATATTACTGTGTTACTGTCGTTTGCATCTTACTGCTTTTTTGTGTCTGTTATTTCCATAGGCAGAAGGAACTGACCCTCCAGTCAAAGTCTTTTGGCAAAACCTTCTGATCAAAGTGAACTTTCCTTACTAATGTGAGTACATTTCCAAGAAAAGTACAATTTAGCCTACCGCTTTGAATATGTTCTGATATTGTGTAACTGTGTAATGAATTGTGTGAGTTAAAACACTCAACAACAAAAACATTTGGCTCAGAATCCTTGAACTTCAACAATAAAATTGTTGCAAGAAATAAAAATCATAGATTTGTACCTCACATTTCTATCGTCAGGCTAAACTGATTATTGTTGGGTCATTATAACCATTTTATAAACATTAGATATTCCTTAATATGATTCAAAAAGTAAATTTGCATATTAACTCATACTCATTTTGCCTGCAGGCAGATAAAACCATGTGACAGATAGTGTGTGCGTACAGTCCTTGGTTTTTCCCTTTTTCCCTCATTTTTCTGCTCTCGCACCTTGTTAACTTGACTTTTGTTCACATGACTGATCCTTCTTTTATTCCTCAGCTGCAGTTCATATGTTGCTGCCCGACCTCATTTAATTCACTCTTTCTTCTGTCTCTGTCCTCTTCGTTTTCCCTTTTCTCTTTGTACTTCCACTATCTCATTCCCACAGAGGACGCACAAGCACAGTATTCTCGGGTCCTTGCAAAGCATCTGACTTCCACGCCTCTGACTGGCCAGCTTGTTTGCTCCAACAAAGTCCTTGCACAAAGTGTACACTGCTTGCTTGAGTTGTCAAATACACCATTTGACGCCTTTGGAAAGATGAAGCGCTGCCGTAGTTTGAAAGAACTAATCTCCGTGAATTCTTTCAGTTAATAAATCACATTGTAGATGACAACCATTTAGACATTTTGAGTTGACAGAAGAAAGTCTTTCCAGTGCATTGAATTGACTGTTTAAACACTCAATTACAGTTGTTTGCCATTTATTCAAAATAGCACAGAGAATACCATGTAGAAAATTGTGCAATTCACTGATTATGACTATCAAAATGACCTTCTAAAGTAGTCTTAGCAAATGAAGTCTGGGAGACGGTCAAAAGTCTGACCTTACTCAAAGCTTTTAAATGTAGTTGGTATCAAACATGCTTTACCATAGTACTACAAGTTAAGATTGGGGTGATGTACCGATGGAAACATGAGGGGAATACACTAATCACAGTGTTTTGAAAATTGCGGTTGTAGTTCTCCTGCAGTCGGAAGGTTGTAGGTTCAATTCCAACTTTCAAGGCAAGCCCCAAGTTGCCTACTAAAACAAAACAGGTGTAGCTCAATCAGTTGCCATATTGTTAAAAGTCTTTTTATTTCAATATATCAATTCACGAACCGAAACACAGTCATTCTTTTGAAGAGTTGCAGCTTACAATTTAAGATTTAAAATATTACATCAGACCAATTAAAAACATGTTTAATGCAAAAATGTTTTTAATATCGGCTTAAAAGGTTATTTTAAAAGTTACTTTTTTCCTAACAAATGAGCCTCATTGCATCGCTTATTCTCGTTTACAGAGATTAATTGAGTTGAATACATGCTCACACCTGACCTATCTACTGCCTGATGTGACAGATAGACGTCAGATTGTGAAAATGTTTATTACGGAGTCTTACGGCTCTATCGGCTTAAGTTTGATTAGAAATAAATAAGTTAAGTGCTTTTTACAAAAATAACTTAAAAACCCTCCAGAGCAATTTTTTTTAGCAAGGACTCATTAAAGCTTCAACAAGTCTACCTCGATTTCTACAGGCATTATAGCTGCTCACACGCTCTATATTGGTCAAAGAGCAGAGAGGCGTGTGAAAGGCACCTTTTCTTTCTGCTATTCATCCTCTTACTTGTTCATTTCACAGACTGTTAATCATTGCTGTGATTATTTAATTAAATAACTTCGCTTTTACTCCGGCCTCGAGTCTACAAAGACGGCAGTTGCCAGGAGCGACCGCGTGTGTGCGAAGGAGGGCGTGTGACATAATGACAGTAGAAATGTCTGCAGAAGTGGTACGAAGGGCAGTGGAGGTGTCCTTCTGACTTGACTGCAACTGGATTCATTCGATGGAGAATGGCTCACGTCAGCAAGACTTCCACAATGTTTTAAAGATTAAACTCATCCCAAGGACAACACACACGACCACCGTAATGTATAAGTTCATCTGCCAGGTAATAGATTTATACACATATTGCTCTTGAAAATCCCAATAGGTCAGGTTTGGATGGACTGAACAAAAATAATGAAGTTTTATATACATGATGGTGCGTAACGGTCATGGCAGCATCATGGGACTCACATTACCATGTATACCATAGTACACTACTAACATGTCTGAATTACTTTCCTGGGAAAATGTCAATCAAGTAAATATCACCATAACCTACTGCAGAAAAATTTGTTTACCTATAGCATCTAATCAGATGAGATGCTAATATTATCGGAAATTTGGACTCCCTGAGATAGTCCAAATTTCAAATCGCCTCCAAAGTAATTTAAATATATTTTACTCAAACTGCGAATTGTTTTGATAGTTTGATTAGTCTTTGCTGGGCTTTTGTTTGCTTTGATAATAGTAGATTTACCATTGTATTCTCAAGCCTCTAACTCTTGAGGTTATTAAGGCCACATCTACTTCTAATACTCTGGGCAATAACACAACTTCCAGGCCAATGTCCTCTGCTTGTCTCATTGAACAGATATTGGCATCTTTTCAGAAGAGTTGAGCCCTTCAGGTGCAAGCACTCCAATAGGGTCCATTCCTCTTCATTAACTCATCATCAATATGGATCTGCCTTTAGTTGATGGTGCCGCACCTGCGCCCCGCTTTTGCCCCGCTGCACTGACCTGGACGGCCTCACCTGAATAAAAATGAAGCCAGTTTCGCTCACCGCGGCAGTCATTGTGCCATTTGTTGAGTAAAACACGCAGGTCCATTATTGAAGTGTCATGATACTGTGTGTTTGGAAGGCGACAAATCACCGCAGGCTGTCACCTCTGCAGTTTTGCGGCATTACTCTCAGCTGAGAGGGGGCTCTGCTAATGCTGACAAACACTGTAGAGTGAGGGTCATTTACCACACATCCATTAAGCAGATGCCAATACTGCACTGGCAGCAAAGACATCTCTCATTTTGGACTAGTTTGCATGTTCATCTTCGTGCCCAACATGACAATTTACAGCAAGTGTTGAATTTGGATTTCTGTAAAAATGTGTGACAATGTGAGTTGCAGCATAATACAGTACTGATGCTGCATATAGTTTCTTATGAACTTATGCTGTGCAAATAAAAAAAATATTGTGCAAATAAAAAAGTGGCAAATATTTCTTTTTTACTTCTTTGAAAAAAACTAAAACTTACATGTATCTGAACTAACTGTCGGGCTTGTTTAAGCAAATTGCTAACCGTGCAGGTGGCATCCTGAATTCATTTAAACCTAAACAATCTTCATTTATTTGTTTGCAAAGCCTAAGAGTTTAAATAATGTATAGTTTGCCATACCGTTAATTAATATTGAGTGTGTCAAATGCTGATAATGAATGTCGTATTAGTTCAGTGAGTGATTAGAGATGTTTGAGATGAGACAGAATAGAATAGAAATTGACTATTTTCCCTCAGCGGGGCAATTCAGTTGTACCAGCTGGAGTGACAGGGAAGCTGAAGCATTTAGATTTACACAAATATAAGAACATATGAACAGAAGTAAATTACCAAATTGGTGTGTAATTTGCAGCATAAGAAACTATTGTGCGAATAAAAAATATTATACTCCCATTCAAAGAAATGTGTAAGTGAGTAACTTATCTTCAAAAAATATGCATGTATTTTTGTGCATAAAAAACATATTTAAAAGAAGTGAAACAAGTATGTGTTAATAATAGCTGGAATGTTATTTAAAATGAGAAAAACAGTGAATAACTGTAAACACTTCTTGCATTTGTTTCGAGCGTAGCATCTGCAGAGAGGAAGAATTTATTATAACGTTCCTTCATCCACTGAGGATGTAGCAGTCTGTCACTGAAGGAAGGCTTCAATTCAGCAACACTATTGTCAATAATTTTATTCTCCTTTGTTTTGTTTGCTTTAGTTTATCAGTCAAAACAAATGCTTAATTCATTTTTTTAAATGATTTGCTTAATATTTTGCCCATCTTTCTGTTTTAATTTTCATATTTATAGTGATTTAAATGTATTCTGAATATAAACACATAAATCCAGTATTGATGTGTACAGAGGAAAAAACAAAAAATTACTTCATGTCAAGAGTTTTGAGGCTTTGTGTTCTATGTGATTTTAATCTGATACATTAATTAAAAAAGTGTACTCAAAGAACGATCATTGCTATTTCTGTGTTCCACCTGAAACACCAATTAAACTAATATGTCACCTGTTTGTTGTCATCAGCCTTATGGTATCCTAACAGGGTTTTTTCTATCTAAGAATTGAAATAGATCCTTTTCATAAAACACCTTTTAAAGATCTTGCTCAGGGCTTTCATCAAAACTCATTAAAAAGCCTAATCAAAACACACCATTGCCGTAACTTGTGAAGTTAATTTGTCCTCTTTTTGTTTTTTCTTTGATGTGCAGCAGACCATAACAATATGAACTGTTTTTGCCCTAACGAAAACTGAGAGATACGATCACAGACAATTTCCTTATTTAAATTCTATGGGAAATGTAATTTGTGACAAAAATAAAACGCTGATTTTCTTTTAATCGTCGAGATTGCCGGAGGGCACCTTAATTTTCTGGCTTTCTAATTAACATAAATGAGTGAAAATTATTCAATTTTTTTTTCCCCCACCCTGAGCAAGTCAGGTGTAGAGACCCTTATTTCCTTGGACAATTTATCCCAGTAACAATGTTTTTAACACTAGGTAAAGTGATACATTAATTTACCTTGAGGTACTGACACTCTGTGGTGCTTTTGTTGGGTCTTTTGATGGATGGAGGAGACATTTCAGATCTCACATGAAAAATGAATCACTGGAAATGACATTTGCTAACCTGTTCCCATGTGAAGAGCATAAAAGGTCCGTTCTGAATAGACAAGTTGAATCTCATAAATATGACAAACGCACCTATGACCAGCGACTCAATGCAGTGAAATATAAAACTAATCATGTTAATCTTCACGTTTCATGTATCATTAAACATTATTTCATAATACGGCGGTCATCCAACAGTAATGTGGTCCAAAATCAATTTTTAAAAAAATTAAAAAATCAATTATTGATCATATTATCTTCTAACAAAAATCTATTTTCAGACAAATCTAAGATTTAGATTTTTTTTTCTTCAATGTAAATATTTAACAGTTTGCAGAGGTTATATAGTTGGAAAAAAGTTCATATTGTATGTTATACATATAAATGCAATGATAAAGCTGTAAAAATTGCTTCAGATCGTCAATCATGTTAGTGCGAGAGAAAGATAACTTGAACAAATAAATGTTTTCACATGAAGGTTTAATTAGAAGAAAATAAACCCTAATGTGAAAATGTAATTTCATCCAAGATCTAGTAACTGCTTTTACCATAATCGACAGTAAAAAATGTTTGAGATAACTGGCAGTCTTTTTCACCACTATCCTGTAGACAAATTGTGGCTGACTTTTATTAAGAAATTCATTTCAGCCACCTTAGAGGAATTTATAACTTAAGTGACATCACAGCATCATTTCTGCTAGCAAACTTTACCTCTAATGCTTTCCTTAAGGAAGCAACATTTTTGCATTTCAGTGGTAAAACTCCCAAAAAAGTGATGTGTTCACTGACCTAAGCTACAGTGCCCTTTTATATCTGGTTAAAATGCAGCTCTATATTTTGAGTAGGTATATTCACTAGTCTGAAACTGATGGGTTGCTCTGTCTCTGTTGCTTTTATTCAAGCTCCAGTCAAGTGGCGCTTGTGTTTGTTTTGAAAGGAACCACTGAACAATTTGCCTTCTAATATTTGTGAACCTTCTCATAAACTGACCTCTATACCCTGATGTGAAAAAGTAACTATCCTTTAGTTACTCATAGTTCCTTATTTGAAATGCCAAAGGTGGCAGCAGGTTTGCGAGTCCATGTGACTCATCTGTGATGAGATCACAGACAGGAAAGATCTGTGAATCCTGTAAACCAGACCATGTCATTTGGATTTATATTGTAGGTTTTTCTTGAAATTTTACAGTTAACACTGGATATAAAATATAGCGATGATGAGATTATGAACTGTGATTACTTTTCTTCAGACGAAAATGTAGTTCTTGAAAAAGCCATGTTAGTTGTCCACAGTTATTCACAGACCTGCCGTGTATTATAGATGTTCGGAAAATCCAAATCTCAACTTTGCAAACACGCACTACATAAAAAGGGTTATTCATACACCTGATAAATGGTTAGAAACCAAGTAAACCCAAAGGCTTTCAGAGTTGTGAAGCAAATATTTACTCACATGGAGACAGGTGACTTGATTCATTGCATTCATTGTTGAGCTTTTTATATACAAGTGGAGGAGGGCATGTCCAGTGGACTGGAAACACTACAATTAAAAGCCACATGGAAAATTAGCATAGTATAAGGATATCATTACCTCTCGGGGAAGTTAAAAACAAGGTGCTCTCCAGGGTGGGATCCAAAGTTAGGCCTCCTACCCACCCTGTGTAGGCTCCTGCCACTGCAGGCAAGTGGGAACAGTGCTAGCAAGAATTTCAAAAGTCAGTAAAACTTTTAAAGGTGACAAATTAATTACAGCTGGAAGTGAAAACCATCTAAACATGTGTCAGTGCATTGATATTGAACACTCTCTACTGATGAGAAGTGATCACCTGTCAACACTAATTAAATATGAAAATGTAAATATAGAGCATTTTTGTCTTAGTTTCTTCTTCCTTTATGTTGTGGTGTTCGTCAACTGTTTACTTGCTGCATCATCTGTTCAGATGGCCAACAAAGATTTTTGGCATCCTTTGTGTCGCCTCCATGGTTTTCTTTTTTCACTTTTCAAACAACTTGAGCTGTTTGTGGTCATTTTTTTTGTTAACCTGATTGTCCTTGTTGCTGTTTATACATCATTTAAACTAATGGGCCCAATCACACAGTCTTTCTTCGTTGCTTTTCCCTCATCATGGCAGCCAACTCGATCTGCCAAAGCTTTTGTCCCCTTTTGACAGCTTTAGCGAGACAGTCATGACTGTAGATAATTTTCACACAGTATTTGCCAAATCCACATTGATTTTTTTCCCCCTAAACTGTTATACTTCCCTCCCCTGCAGCACTGTGGCTCTTATTCCAAACCTTTCACTTCAAAAACGAGATTGTTTTAAGTACTGCAGTTTGAAAAGATCAAAGTTTTGAATTAAATCTGAAGTCAAGGGATTTTTAACATCTTATTACTTTGATATTTTAGTCAGAGTGTGGCTAATATATCATGTAGATAACATTTTTGGAAGAAAGAGATAAGCTTTAAAACTATTTGCAGATTTGAGAATTTATATAAAGAACTTGTAAAGAAGAGTCCTTCAGCTTGGCAAAGGGAAATATATTGAGCTTCATTTCCTGCAGACAACAGATTAGATAAATTCTCAGACCTAATTCTGGGAAAGAAAAGACAGACAAGAACCATGAGACTATTTATAGTCCACTTCAAGGATCACAAGTTAGTTTTCTAAAAGCCTCTAAATACCCTCCTCATCTCAATCAGTTACTGCCTGGCAACAGTACAAAGACTGGATTCGTAGGATCCTGCCGAACATTTGCAGTCGTGACTGTCTCATGTCCAGCCGTCAGACATGTTGGTGAACTTGGTGGGATTTAGCTGCATCATGTAGGATTAAAAGGCCTTGTTTGTAGATTTAGTTCCTTTATTTTGTTTTGTTTGCTGTCAGGACCAATGATGGTTTTTGATATGGGCAATGTGGCTGCCCCCACAGGGCACCAGGACGCCACAAACGCTTGACGGTCAAAAAAAGTAACCTGCAAGGCGTGTTCACAAGGTACTTTTCTAATGCCCTCGTCAGCTCAATCAGTTGGCAACAGTACAAAGACTGTGGTTATTCGCTAGTGTTTGTGTGTTGGTTGTCATATGTGTTTGATCATTTCTGGGTGTGTGTCATTGTCAGTTTGGTCTTGTTATTCTTTCAGTACTTCATTTCTATAATTAGGGTCTTTACAATTCCTTTGTGTTTAGTGTCTTACTTATTTTTTGTGTTTTCTCTTCCCATTATTATGTGTAAAGCTTTCCCCCTTTATAACTGCAGGTCATTTTGTGTTTGTCTCTTTCCCTCAGTTTCCCTGCTCAGTCCGCTCCTACTGCTGTTCAACATTCCTCCAGTCACCAGGGCATAATGTCATTGATCACTAATCCACCATATTTAAGGCTCTTGATTTAATTGTTCCTTCCAACCCGGTTCAGTCCTGCTTAACACCTGCACTCAATGCAAGTTTTTCCTTTCTGCTGTAAAACGTCTACACACCTTGCAGCTCTAAAACCGTCTTTTGCTTGATCTAGCTCCAACCCTACAAACCAAACCGTAAAAACACTTCACAGGTTCTCAAAAAGACAATGTGGGATTTATGGAATATAAAATCAGTTTGTAAAACATACAAATAAAAAAAACACTTTACACCAGATGCAATGTGAGCATTTTCATATTGTTAAAAACTGGCCTTATGTCAGTTGAATAAAACAATTTTCTGAGCTGAATTTAACATCCCAAACTTGATTAGAAGGTGTCGTTTTGAAAGAAGTGGTAATGGCTTAACACAAATATTGCAAATATTTCAACACTGACAGTTTAAGAATTCAATATTTACAGCTAAGATTCCATTTGAGGGTTGAGCTTTTTGACTTACTGAATTTAAATAGCCCAATGTAAGTTGAGTGTATGCGCACAACGTTCAAAAGTAAATAGAAAAACCATACAAAGTGTACGGTTCGTCGGAGTTCAGTCGTCTTCACCCCGTCTGAACTGCGTGGGAGGAAGAACAAGTGACTCATAGGTGTGCAGATTTGATTGGTGGTGTACTCCACTATGTGGTTTTGCCTTTCATCGTGATGGTTACTCACTGACCAAAATGAGAAAAGGAAAATATCTGCCTTGCTAAAAAACAGAAACTTTTCAGGGAAGCATTGCTCACATTGTTTACAGAGCAGAGATTAGATTTGGGCTGTTTATCCCGGCTTGGATACAGTAGAAATGAAACTGAAATAAGCCCTGTAAACACAAGGTATAATGTAAAAGCTGTGATCACTTTACTATCATTTTTATTGCCACATTAAGGGGAAGACTGGAGTCGGAGACAAAGGAGGAAATGGATCCAGAGTAACGGCTCGTTAAAATCTCTAAAATAGTTTCCTATTGGGCGTTCAAAAACGGCGTGTCTGCTGCCTACTGTTAGTTTTAGTACATAAGTCAAGACAATTTAAGATGGGAAGAGCATTTCAACTCGTTAGAAGACCTATTTGAATACAAACATTATCGCATAAGTGCTGAAAATGTCAACATGCATCACACTGAAATAGTACATACTTAGCAGCAATCAAGACTTCACATGCAGCTTTCAGGAAAAGACATCATCTCGACCAGGGGTTTTCACCCTTTAGAGCCATGTTTGACCTAAATTATTTTTGCCTTCAGTCCAGCCAAGCCAATTTTTTCACAAACAGGCTTATTTTTTATAATAAACTGTAGGCATCATGCTTGTCTGGCCTTAACTCAGGTTCTTTCTTTTATGGTTTTATAAAACATATTTTTTGACTCTGGTGTATTTTTATGATGATGGTTTTTGTCCGATGGAGGGTGGAGGTTGTGGCCTGTAGTGAAAAGCGAGCACTCAAGAGTGGATTAGGTTAGGTTTAGTAAATTAACGTTTCTGGAAGAACCTGAGTGAAAAGAAATTGCTGAAGCTGAACTGAACCACAGCAATTGCAAATTTTACAGACGATCAAATAAATGGCAGAAAGGGAAGTTAAAAAAAAATAAAAAATGGGGAGATGAGGCAAAGGGTAGTCCGATTGTGTGGGCTGTAGTGGGAAAAAAAAAAAACAAGCTGAAAGGTAAAATGGGAAAACACGCAGACGAGGCTGTTTGACAAAGATAAATTCTGCTTGTTCAGAGGAACCAGGGGGTGCAAAACAAAAATAATAGGGCCATTTACAGGATGGAAGGTTGCCAGATCTATTTGTTGAGCAGATGCAAAACAAAAATGCACTGGGGGAAGCCAATATGTATATGCCAAAATAGAGCTTATTCGGCTATGCTTTTTTAAAATGTAATTTTTCCTCATTTTGGATTCTTGTCCCGACAACAGGCCTGCAGGTTGGTTAGTCCACTTTGCATTTAAAAGGTAGTGTTGTTGCAACACAATCCATACATTCCTTTCTGTGCAGACATGATTGATTTCCTTGGTAAAGTTATCGATTCATGTCCAGTCATACTATATACCCGGGCCTTCTTTTAAACTACATTTGAAGCAAATCATGCATGAATCATTGCTAAGTCAGACTGGACTTACCAGATGGAATATCCTCTCTTTGAACCCAAATAGAAATTCCTCTTTTGAAAAACAGCCAAGAGGATTCCCTGCAATCAGTCTCCAAGGTCTGAAAACATGAAGTTGGACAGAAGCATTCAACATCATTTTATAATGCTTTGTGCTGTTTTTGCTCATATCCCCCAACAGCTATGCTTTTAGATGACATATTTAGAAGTTAACTGGGGCTGACACAAATTTATGACCCCTTCCACCCACGACCCCAACATAATCAAGAACCTCCTCAGTCTTTTAACTCCAGCAAAGCAGGTTTGTCTCAGTGCATTGTTCATCGGACTGAATGTCAGAAGATCGACAAATCTTAACAGAACTAGCAAATAATTTACAGCAGATATTTTTAGTGGTTTTCAAGGCTGAAAAGCATTTTCTTAATGCAAAAAGTGCATTTGGATGCCATTCAGGGAGTAATTCTGTGATGTCAGGAAGTTAAGAAAACAGACTGATTTCCTGTCAACAAAACCCTTTCCAAAATGAGTGGATGTGTGCTCCATTACCCATCATACAAAACTGGATGAAGTGAGCACTTTACTTTTCCCAAGGAAACTTTTATTGAGGAAACGTGGATGAAATTCTTGAAAATGAACAGTTCTGTTCACTGCAGCCATGTTTCACACAACCAGTTAGGCTCAGTAATGGTAAGTACCTACAAGAATTAATGAGAAATGTTGATTCTAGTGGATGCCTATTAAAGTAACAATGTTGCTCATAACTAGAGCAGAACCTGCCAGAACTTTAAAGTTACAATTTTGGCTCAACTGGTCTTTCACTACAGTAGTTATATTATAGACTGACTGAGGTTTTACAAAAGTTTTTTATTTCTAAGTAGAATGCTGGTTTGCTAGGTCTTCAAGGTACCATTCACTTTGTCCTCATTCCCTTCTTCTCATTGAATAAACGATCACATAAATGTTAGCTTTGTTAACTCCTTGACTATCATTCGTTGATGTACTGATTGAGTTTGGTGGCTCATTAATAATATCACACTGCCAGATTTTGTTGCATGTTCAGTTGCTTTAATTGGATTTTTTTTCTTTTTTCCATTTTTCTAAGCTTCAGCCAGAAACAAATATTGCTTTTCTATGCTGAAAGTCTAATCAAAATAGAAACTTTTTTTTTTAATCTATCTGGAAGCCTTTGTGGACATTGTTTTACAGTGTAAAAGCCAGTAACACACAACCACTTCAGTTTGTGAAAACTATTTTTAAGGTCTTCTGGGTACACCCAAAAGAAGTGCCATATCAGAAATGAATACAAAAGCAACAACCATTTTCAGTCTTCAGTCTGAGTCTTACACAATTTTATCAGTCATCTAGACGCGATAAGAAAAATGTAGAACTGCTTTGCTGTAAACATGAAATCACTAAATATCTTTACACTTAATTCTTGTTTGTTTCTGTGTTAGAACTAACTGGAAGTTTATTTATGTGATGCAGATGGTTGGGGTAATATGAAGTAAAACCATGTCTTGCCATGTCTTACATGCAATATGGTCACACAGCTGTGGATTCTGGTCTCATTGTTGGACAAGTCCACATTTTGCTGGCCAGTTGGCTGGCAAAGGCTGGCCCGCAGCATAACGCTTTCACCAGGCAGCCAAAATACAAAGGGGCTGTTCTGTGGGGATTTTGTTCGAAGCTTGATCATTTTGAACAAAGAATTATATTTAGTTGTATGAAAGGAATTCAGAAACATTTTAACAGCCTGTTTAATTTGCATAACTATTTTATAACTTTGACATTACATTCATTAAGAGTTATGACATAATAGTTGTAATGTTGAAAAACTTTCATTTGTTAATAAACCAGAATCAACTTCAATCAGATTTTATAGGAAAATTGTGTAAAAATCCGCTAGGTTCTGCAGAGCCACACAGGTTGATTAATCAAGATACTATTTAAATGGTGAGAGTCTTCATCTTCCATACAGAAAGGATATACAGGAAGTCAGCTGTATATTAGCAAAGATGCTGTACTTTATTTTTTTATAAAAGTCCAATTCTGTCATTCAACTTGCTGGATTAAATGTTGACAATCTTGTGGATATTGAACAGGGAATTCGCATAGGGACTGAGGTTAACTCTGTAATCGTTTTATTTTGGATTGAAATAACAGATAAAGTGGCAGCTTGGTTACCTGCAGATCTGTGTAAAGTCTAATAAAACTATTGATCAGTCACAGAAACATTGCTCAGCTCTATTGAATAAGTGAAAGATTTGTTCTGGTACACTTTAAAAGTTTCTAGTTGACAAACATTATTTTTCTTATGGATATATTATTTACAATGGTATAAAGCCTGTCGGGACAATGACGGTGATATGCGTTCACCCTGCAATTTTATGTTTTCAACAAAAAGCAGTTGCTTTCTCTTTGGCTCATCTTAAAAATGTTTTCCAGCTCTACAAGATCCGGATCACATTAATGGATCATCAAACTGAAAAGGTGACTGTAATATTTGAAGCTTGAGGTGATAAAAGCCTCTTTCCAAGTTCTTTCCAAAACACTTCTCAGAAATTCCTACCTGAGCATCAAATGATTTTGAAGTGTGCAGTGGATTTATTCATCTAAATTTGACCTTGAAGGCATGTTTGTGTGAATTATGAAAAAGTTATCAAATCCATAATAATTTTGACTCCACTAGATCCACAGAGAAAGTGAAATCAGTCATAAATGAACAGGTAGAAAATTTAATCCAAGAAAATAAAGTCTCTGAAAGATAAAATGAGTCACAGTCTGCAGAGGAAAGGAAAGGGGGTCTTTCTCTAAGCCTCATTACTCTCCTCATATAAGACCAAGTGCTGACCAAGCATCATCACAGCCCACCCCTCTTACATTCCTTTTGCCCTTCAACCTCACCCACTGCCAGCCCTTTCAGTCCGTGACACTCATAAAGCAATACAGCGCCAGAGGTTTTTCAGTAAATTTCAAAGCAAGGGACTACTTTAGTAAAGGGAAACCCGATTTAGTTTAATTCATGCTACGTTTCAGCCCTACAGGAAGGATTTGACCTCTCTTAGGTTAAATAATGGTCCCAGCGTAGATGGGTTGGTCAGGGGGCAAACGGGAGATAAATGTTCTGTGACAGCATGCTCACTCCAGCATTCCCTAATGTGTGATTTGAGATCAGTCTATTAGGCACACGCTTTTGCTTAAACATGGGAAGAGTTATTAGACGGGGCAGCAGTGACTGGGGGCTGCGCATAAAGCAGAGTTTGAGAAGAGGGATGGATAAAGTGGAACCCGACAGTTACTGATCAGAGCAAATAGGAAGAAATACAGGCACAGTGAAATTGACAGCAGTGACAAGTGTGTGTTTTCTGTTGCTTCTTCTATGTGTGTCCTTTGTATGCTAAGGAGGCACAAAATAGTTTGTAAAAACTATTTTACAAATAGAAAATAGTTTTATTTTCTATACAAATAGAAAATAGTTTTATTTTCTATTTGTAAATACATAAAACATATGTGGGGCTGCACAGTGCTTAGAATCTCAGAGATAGCCATTTCATGTACTCTTTTGCCTTATTTCAGAATGCTTCAAAAAGCCGGAAAGGTAACAGATTTTGGTACAAATTCTTCCTGAAGTGTTTCTTGAAGGACATATTAATCGGAGTACATACTGAAGATGTTGTCACGAAAAACTCTGAGGAAGACCAAAGAAGCAACAACACATTACTCAAGTTAGGTCTCAACATTCTGCAGATATTCTGAAGTGGGCTAGACTTTTCCCATCACCTGAGAAAATGTACTGCTGAGAGGAAAAATACCACAAAAGTCAAGGTGGAAACCAAAAACCCACACCATTGTATAAAACAGAATTCTAAAAACTTTTACAAAGTTGTCATTTTAATGTCAGCCCTTCACCTCAGCATAAAACGTTTCTTTCTGTCCTTAGGACAAGTTCCTCAGGTAGATTGATGTTATAAAAAAACTTAACAGAACGTGTGAAATTGCCCATATATGCATCCATCTGCAAACTTGTTAAATATGAAGAAATAATTCCTCTGCCACCATGGTCTCTCCTTATGAGAAATTTTTGATGGCAACATGATGATTATACAGGGAAACCAGAACATTATGTCATTGTATAGCTTTACTTTCTTCTAAAACCACTTCAGCCCCACCACTGTGGAACCACCGTGGACGCTGTGATTCACTTTTTCCTTCAGCTGTTTACGCTGCATTTCCAGTCACAGAGAAATCGACCGCAAGGACAAAAACTGTCATGTTTTTGTGAAGGCAATGCAAAGCAGTTGACAGAGATATATTTAGTAGTTTTCAAAAGCAGTGAAACATTAAAGGTCTGCTTCTATTCCTGTAGCAGCCCTCTCAACAGCCGGTCCTGATTTAAGACGGATGTTTGAAGAGTTATCTCCAGTGTGTCTTTTTAAGAAACACTGGTGCGGGAGAAAGGAAAACGGTAAAATGTTACTGCAGAGTAAGGTGAGGCAACAAGAGAGGGGTGTTTGGACGGGCCCGGTCGACGAAACCTTAGCTGACTCTTTACCTGACACAGTGTCAAGATAAAGATGGGATGGAGGAGGCAGCGGACGGAGGTGTGGAGGGATAGCAGTCTGAAGAAAGAAGAAAGTAGAGCCCAGGCCTGCCCCTGATAACGCTGAGCTGTCGGGGCTCAGGAGAGGAGTGGGAGACATTAGCCAAATCCGGACAGATCACAAGGATGTGGATGCAATCCAGTTTTGTGGGGCTGCGATAAGGAGGCTGATTATGTGTCACCCATCAATTCACCCCAACCCCTCTCTCCCTACTTTCTCTCCCACCGCCCCCCAGTGATAAATCCACCCATGACAAGCTCTGTTGTTCGGAAATCACCCCACTCCACTTCCTTCTATTGCTCGACTCAGTCTGCACCACCCTGTCCGATGCTTGAAAATGGGAAGGAGGGGATTATGCAAGACGTGAAGTGACAGAGATTTAACTGACAGATCCTCTCTGATTTAGTCAGTCTGTTTGATGGGCTGGAGATCACCAAAACAGTTACTTCCAAAATCTAATCTGGATTATTAGGTTAAATGAAATCTCTCCAGATTAATTTGCGTGTTTATTTAAAAGTGAGTCATTTTGGTTATCCAAAGCAATCACTCATCAGCTTGGAGATGTTGCTAACATTGTAGATTTTTATAGCTGCCATACTGTCCAATTTACCATGTCTGTTTGAATATTGAAAATAAAAAGTATGAGATGCTTTTCATATGCTTCCGTTGCACATGAAAAGCAATGGTGGCTTTTCAGGTGCCAATGTGCGTTGGCATTAATTTAATGTTCTATTGTCAGAATGCAGTTTTCTTTATATGAAAGCCACCATATGGTGGCAGAATTTCAGGGCGGCATGAAATTCCACCCTGAATTAATTGAAAGTAAGTCATTATAACACTTTCCATTTCAAGCATCCGGCATCATGAGGTGAGTGAAGTTTGTGACGTTGAGAATTTTCCGGTCCTAGACTTCTGTTACATTTCTTTTTGAAATGTTATGTTGGAGTCTAATTAGTTTTTTTCCCATAACTGTACTGACAAACAAGAAACCTCTTTTTTTTTTTTTTTCCAAAGACAGCTTTCATACCAGCCCAATATATTTTCCGCAACAGGCACACACACACTTTTCCTTAAATACCCACTTCAAAGTGCCATCCGCAAATTACAGCTGGTTAAACGCTTTTAGCACTTATTAATTGCATTAGGAAGCCAAATTGGGCAGTCGAGGTTTGATTTATTACTGAGCTAACTAATTTTGTCACTCTGGGAATATGCAGATGGGCTAACGTGTAGGGATGTTTGTTGAGAAAGATAGAGAGAGGCAGCATGGTCTGACTTGGCCTGACCCTCCCCCTTCCTCAGACGTGTCTTCATGCTAACCTGGATTTATAGCACCACAACCTTTTAAAAGACCTTTAGGTGAATACGAGAATAATCAGGGAAATAATGAAGAAACTAACTTGGTGCTCATGGGTCAATTACCTAATCCAAAAATTGTCATGAGTTTTTAGGTGACTTGTGCAATGTGTTTCATTAGGTTATAGAAGTCAGCAAAATCAACCATACAGCAATTTTCATGAAACTAAAGACTTATTTGGGAATTATACAGTTTTGTATTTTTTTTTCTCCCAAAAAACTTTTTGTCATCTTAAATAATTGTCCGTTTTAGTTGTATTGTACTTTTTGTTGCTGTGGTATAATCTCACTGTATGCATAGTATTCTGCATGTTCTGCATTAGCACATTGTGATCCCAGATCATTTGAAGGAAACCAGCTTGCTTGTGGCTTTTTGGTAAAGTAAATATAAAATATTTGCAATGCTGCTACATACTTGATATGCTGTTGGCTGGCAAATCAAGGAGTACCATTTATTTTTCTTGGCACTGATTGGCAGTACCCCAAAGAGCAGAGATAAAGGAAGAATTTGGATATTACCTTATACAATATTTGTAAGACGGTTGCCACTGTGTGTATTAAGGCATACATGGTGCAAAAATTAGGGAGCAGGACCAGGTTCACTTTAAAAAATGTAATTTGTTTTAGGTTTACGTTGCAGCACTTTTTTATGTGAAATAAGCCGACTTATAGGACCATTCGTCCGTTATGTCAACATGTTCAGCTGTTTGAGGCTGTGTAACTCCCATCAGTGGCACGACATGCAAATTTTTATCCATATTTCTGAAAATGAGAACAAGGTTACATATTGATTGCAGTTTCCATCCTGAATGACAAAACAGCACCAGTAAATGTTGACATAATACAATAAGCTCATTACTCAGAAAATATTACATTTGCATATAAATTGAGTAAAAATCACAGCTCACTTTGCCATTTCTTCAGATTATTTGCCTTTATCTGAACAGAGTTGGATGATTTTTTTTTTACAAGGAACCGTGTTGACATTGCACTGGGGGGGTAGAGGGTGAACGTGATTTTGTTTCATTGAAGAGCTCAAACAAAAGAACTTGTCGGTTCTGTTTGCCGTTTGAGTAAAACTACAAAGGTGGATGTCTAGGAGCTAAACATGGACATTTTATGGCCTTAACCTATATCAAGAGCCATGTGTAATGAATTAACCAACAATGACAAGTGATATTGGATTAGCTGCTAAAACATACATCCTAAAAATACCCATGCATTCCTATTATCTTGTTTGGCACATCCAAGTTTTTTAGAAATACAATCCAACCACATACAGGTGTTTAAAAGCAAACTGTATTTAAGTGTATCCAACATGCAACATGTTGTTAATTTAAAGTATTTTAAAGTTAAGTTTTGCATCACAATTTGCTATCACAATTTATCTTGGTATAATTTTGTGAAATGCAGGCAATGAGCCCCTACGTGATTTCTTAAAGGAGCATGTAGACTACGCATCTTATTGTTTGCAAAATTGTAATTCTTTAGAGTTATTGGTCTGTAAAATATAATGTGGATATTTTTTTTTTCCAAGGCTGAATAATGATTGAATTCAGTTTATGTCACAGTGCAAGAAGGGCTTTTCATTTTCCTGAATGAGCGCCAGCTGACAGTCATTTGTCATCATGCAGCACAATCGCATATTGATCACCTGGAGTGGTCAACTTGATCCCATTTTATCTTAGTTGTCAACTGCAGAGAAATTCTTACAGCATTACCAGCATATGAGCTAAAACAACTCGGCAGCAAGAGCATAAATCATGCAGAACAAAATTTCCATATCAAATACAAAGGTGAGCTAAAATCAATGTTTTTACTTGATGGTGAGAAAATTATAAGGAAGTGTAGTCCTTGCTGCACTTCTGGAGGATGGATTCATTTGGTAACTTTGAGTATGACAGCGTAGCCTGGTGTTTCCACCTATGTTCTACGCTTTGCTTCGTACGGAGGGTCTGGATCCTCACCACTCTGGCAAGCAGAGTCACCACGATTTAAAAGACTCTGTTGAACTTTTAAACAAGTGGATCTTCTTTTACACAGTTGCTAACGTTTGGCCATGACCAATGTTATGCACAAGTTCAATAAGGCTCACCGGAAAAAGTGGGTGATGGAAACAACCCCTTCAGGAGTTGGTCCACAACGTCTTTGCCAGCAATGTCTTAAACATTTCTCTTGCTCCGAAAATAATTACTCGATATTTGGAAGTGCAGCCAATACGGAGTGAATGGCTTCGTTCAATACCTCTGACATTGCCAAATCAATTAATCAATTTTCCGAAATATAAAAATTATCTGAGAGAAACAAAGTACGGTTTTCACTATCTGTATGCTACAATCATAATAGTGTCTTTGAAATGAGTGATCATTAGTTTTATCTGCAGATGAATAATATAATTTCCCCAAAAGTATGGACAAATCTTACATGTGTACCGATCTTTAATATAGATCTGCTACTGAAATAGTCACATATTGAATTAAATGCTGGAGCTGTTGTAGGGTGCGTCTGTCAATAAAACCTAAGAGGTTCTGGAGAACCCAAGGCGGCTTCGCAAACATTAACATTTTCATTCTCCTCTCATCACCAACAGCCCCAGGGAGACCCAACCATGCGTATTCTATTAACAAAAAGGCACGCCCAGTGCTCCCACGTCTCAGTCTCAATTCATACACATCCACAAATCCCTTGGCGAAAACATTTTGTGTTCACCAGAGCCTTCAAGAGGGATACAAATACAAAAAAAAAAATAGAGAGAAGAGAGAGAAAACGAGAGAATGATTTTAATGCCGGAGAACAAATCCCTAAAAAAAGTACAACTTTTTGCAACATCAGTCAGTCTTAGGTTGAAATCCCCTTTCGTCCTGTGTGACACCAGTGTTTCTCTTTGTGTGGCCCAGACTCGACTCTTCTATCGTCTAATTCGTTCACAAATGATATGAGTTCAGCAGCTAGACAACATTGGTGCTTTTGAGTAAGTTTTGTATGGTTTTGAGAAGCAAAAGTGCTATACTTTTCAGGAAAATTGTTTTCAAATTTGAAGGTAAGGCAGGAAAGGCTTTTGTGTCAAATCTAGAGCTTTGTACCTTGAAATCTGCTTGTTTGGAAGGCAGCCACTTTAAAAGGAAAGGAAGCTATGAAGGAAAGAAAAACAAGTGTGTGACCTATTTCTGCCAAAGTGCCTCTTTTGTTGTAGAATTTTGTGATTTTAGAAATACTACCAAAGGACCATAATATTTATTGAATACTGAAAGTATTTCTTCACAAGGTCTTCATAGCTTTATGACTTATTTCAGCTATGTCCCAATCAGAGATTTTGCTAGACGGTCATAAGAAAAATCCTGTCAATCTATTTTTGCCTGTTTATTTGCAAAATGTTGCATTTAATTTTCAGTTGGTTTAATTCAAATTCTAAAAACTGAACAGAGAAATTACATTGTGCCATCACACGTTAAGTAGATAAATGCCAGTAAAAGTTTTTCTTCACAGTGTCAAAAGCCAGTGACTGTGGCCAGAGTAACCTCATATATACAAATAAATGTTAATGTTTATTTAAATGATTGGACTTAAATTATGAACGATTTACCTGTAGTGATTTAAATGTGCAGTCTCAACTTCCTCTTTGTCCACTTGGACCTGAATTGTGCACTTGCTTGTACACAATCAATCAAATCTGTCAGGGTTTTGATGTTGCCAAAGTTTTGAAATCAGGGAACATTTGTTGATGTTTTTGCTAATCCTTGCAAATGATGGGGGTCAACTGTATTGGATTGGCCTAGTTATAGAATGCATAAAAAGCATATCATTTGTTTAGCATTTTTATTCATGAAATAAACTACCTTTTTATTTCACAATTATAAACCAGTGGGCATAAATCCTTTTGTAAATTACTGTACTATTGGCTCAGACATAACGATATTGCACTTCCTTCCTTCCTTCCTTTTCAGATGGAAAAACTGAGTTGAATGATTGAAAAGGTTCTTTAAAACCAGCAGACTGCCAGCAGGAATTTTCACAATATAACAGGAAATAACCAAGAAGAAATTTAGGAAAATCTGTCATCAAGGAATGTGAAAAAAACCCCACAACAACAAAGGTTTCTGTCTCACCCTTTGGCAGAGTGAATTTCACAGCAGGTCAAAGTGGGGCCATGTAGAAGGTGTGTTGCAGTTAAGCAACACACCTTCTGGCATTTGCAGAAGGTTGTGGACTTGATGTGATCCAGACCAGTCAGAAAAAGCTGAAGAAGAAAATCATAGAGATAAAATATGCACACTTCTTATCCAAACCACTGCTTTTTAAATGACATTTTAGCCATTTTGGATCTTGCCTTCCTAGATATGTAGCAGTTGGCTTCTGTGAGTAAATGTGCAGCCTTTACTTTAACTGCAAAACTATTACTTTTTATGTAAACCCATGCATGCTTGATGAGAAGTGCTCCAGTGTTATGAAGCATTTTGACATTTTGCCAAAAACTTTAAAAAGCAGCATAAGACTCGAGGACATCATTTACTGTGTGGTAAACAATTTTCACAAATGCTTTTTTTTTTTTT
Source organism: Poeciliopsis prolifica (assembly GCF_027474105.1). NCBI lineage: Eukaryota > Metazoa > Chordata > Actinopteri > Cyprinodontiformes > Poeciliidae > Poeciliopsis > Poeciliopsis prolifica. Next base: position 4,636,785 of record NW_026562407.1, on the reverse strand, counting down.
AATCTGACTGAATTTGAGCTATTTCAACAAAAGAGGGGAAAAAACTTCACTTAGAGGTTTCACAGTGAAGATTGCTGAAAACAAATACCTGCCACACGTTTCAGATAGTAGTTGTTCTAAAGACTTTTACTAACTACAATGGGTCAGACTAAGAGATACAGTCTTAATAAAACATATAGCGGTGAAAAGAATGTTACAAAGTAATGTAAATGTACATTGTTCTTAACTTTTCACTCACAAAAACACAACAGAATCAATACAGCGAAATGCCATAGTAAGTCCAACAAGTTTGCTGTTGCTGTTTCTGAGTCAAACTTTCTTGGACTGGGCTCTGTACTGCGCCTGTGAGTTGTGATAGTGAACAGTGTTTATCATGTAATGGTATCCACAGCGGAGCCACTGCAGGGTGCAGATAGCAAGCTGCTGTTTTCAGATCAGTCCTGTTCCAGCAGTCGTAATGCTTGCTGCTATGATTAAAAGACGGGGAGACGGTTCTCAGAATCTCCATCTTCCTCTCTCTGGGGTCGGCTATGGCCGAGCCACGAAACACTCGCAATTGTCTTTAAAGACATGCCCAAACCGTACAGTCTTTTTGGAGCATGAAAAACAGAAAGTAAAGACAACACAGTATCAGCGACAGGAATAAATATTGGCTTAACATCTGGAATATCTGTTTAACTTGTATTTTGCCCATCCACTTGTCTGAAATAATATTTCACATCAGGGTGAGAATGAACAGCAAGGGACAACCAATAAGGTGACAGGCTAATGGCATAAATGCAGAGTAGCTCTGCAACAACACTGCCCCCTAGGTGTAGAGACGGTAACGAAAGCCAAAAAAGACAAGGTAATGGTAAAGGACATCAACTATTAACTGTTGTTATGTTTGGTTTTATTATCAAGGCCACTTGAGGACAGATTAATGTTGTGATACTAAGGTAGAGTTTAGCTATGATTAAAAAGAAACAGAGGTCCATAAATTTGAATGAAGAATGAAAGAAAGAAAAGTAAGAAAGAGAGTCCAAAGATTTACCTCTGACAGAGAGATACAATTATGTACCGGTACTTTAAATCTGTGCCACATCTCTTGAAAAAAATAAGAAAAATCATTGGAGACAGACAGAGTACTCAAGTAAGAGTAGCACTATTTTTTACATTTTGCTGAAGTAAAAGTAAAAAGTAGCCATCCATAAAATCACTCAAGTAAGAGTAAAAAGTATATTGTAAAAAGGTACTGCATTATTGAGTTACTAATCATAACATCAAATTTATTATGATTTTATAAATCAGATGTTATTAAATCAGAAGATCTGATTTCATCAGTGTAATGGTGTAATCACACACATTAATAAATATGCTATGCACAAATTCTGGTATTTAAAGACTACCATAAAAAAATTAAAAAACAAGTAAATGCTACAGTTAAAAAATATGAAATTCAGGCAGAAGAAACACTTTTACAGATCATTTTTAAACATATGAAACCAAGTTTTATAATAGGTAATGTATGTAAGTATGTCAGAAATTAAAACTGTACTTCCAATGGTCTTCAAATGGCCCAGAATGCTTAGCAGATAGAAAACAAAATTAATACAACTCGATTGGTGTTCAGACGAGAAGTCTCACTGGTTAAAATAGATTACTGACATTATTCACAGTGGGTAGAGGATCCAGATAATTTTCGCTAATAAGAGTAGTGATTTTTCATCTTAAAATGCTAAGTAGTGTTGTAAAGATATGAATAAAACTACATTTTACTCAAAAAGTGACACAAATGAATGTAACTGAGTAAAAGTAACGGGTTACTACCCACTTCTGAAGATCGGTGTCTTCAACTTCATCTCTGTGTACTTTAGGAGCAAGGCCTTAACGGGGCTGCGGGTTTATGAAACGGAAAACTGTGGGGAGACAGGCGGTGATTGACGGCTATAATTAGTCTGCTGAAGTTATGCCAACGAAACAAGGCTACGAGGAGGAGCTGGGGTGTTTACAGAGCATCTAGTGCTTTTCTATATACACGCGTGCACACGCATTCACATGCATGTGTTATATTACATTGCTACAGTGACAATGCAAATACAAATGGACCACTTTTTATTTTGTGATATTCTGATTCTAGTGACCATGATGTGAAAAGACATCTGAATATATTTTTTCCGGACGTTGACTTGTTTTCCATGCTGATGAAACAGTTCTGAGAGTCAGGTCTTCAAAGAAACAGAGTCAAGAGATGCATCTATTTGTTAGCTGATTGTCTTAAGTCTGCCAAGTGTTTGGTAAATACAAATCACAAGAACTGAACTAATTGAGGTGATTTGGTCTTCATGTAGACCAATATGAATGTAAAATATCAAATGTGCAAGAATCTGGCACCCAACAGGAGGGAAAAGGAGATTCAGCAATCTAATACTTTAACAGGAATCGCATGACTATTGCAAAGTACTTTGTATATATTTAAAATGTTCTTGGTATTTCATAAAGCGTCATCAAAACAGTTTGTGTTTTGCAATAAACAAACAGTGGGATTTTAAGTACCTTAAATAAATAAATGCGCTTTATGTCTGATGACTGTGACTGTACCTTTATTATGAAAAAAGTGATTTGGGCACAAAACAAATTTTATACGTTGCAGCTTGGAGCACACCTAACAGCAAAATGAGCTTTGCAGTCAAAGAGAGAAGCTCAGTAACAGCATTAGCACAATTTAAGCTGCAGCCTCCAGCCCCTGGCAAAGCAATAACGGACACAAACCCTGTCAGGGCCTTGAAGCTACACAACTTCTGATCACGTTAATGGAAGTTTTGCACCCCGTCTCGCTCCTCTTGGCTCCTTTTATGTGGAATATCACGTCACTGTCAGCGTGGCCATTAAGGCAGAACAGGGAGAAGCAGAGAAGGGTGCGACTCTCTCTGCCAAATGGTCCACAGAAATGAGGATTCCATCAGGCTGACAGACCCCGTGCTGGTTTTCTGAAAAGGTGTCATTTGCTTTAATTTGATTGTTTTGTTGGTCTCCAATAATAAAGCTTTTATTTAGCCCACCTGCAGATCTCCTCACTGGTCTTTGCCAAAACGGCTTACGTCTGCCTGCACACGGGCGACTTCAGACCGCTCAATATTCAGAAACACAGCTGTGATCACGATCCGTTCCTTATTACAGCGTTTTGCCAAAACACATCCGCGTGTTCTGAACTCATATGTTGTTTTACGTACAAAGTGCAAAGAAGTTATTTTAGCGTCACAATTTTAAGGAAGTGTAATTACAAAGAAATAACTGAACTTATAAAGCGCACAATACTCTGCTTGAAGTTACCGCCTTGGGCCACATTGAGTGCTAACACAAGTAAAACTGCAATCAAACTGTCAGTAATTAAAGTGCATTATGGGTAGTGTAGGTCCCAGTTTCCAAAAATACAGACCAAAAACATCTGGTTCAGCAGCATTCATGTAATTGTGTATATGCAGACAGTTTATGCCCACTGCAATCTTACGACGCTTCCTCAGAGACACATTGGGTTTGGGGCTCAATTTGCTCTGCAGCACAAGCACAAACCCTCCAGTCTGCTCTTTCCCAGTGTTTTGAAATAGTCTTCACGCTGCTCAAACTTTTCCTTATTTTGCTTTTCTCCACCTATTTTATTGGAATTTTACGAGTGATTTGATTGTTTTTGATACAGCACCATTTGCCCACAGTGAATCTAGAAGGGATCTGCATCAGTACCAATTTAAAGAAAAGGATTTACCTCTTTTGAGGTCTGTATTGCATATTTTTTACTATGCAGTCTGTTAGGAGTAGACACCCCGTTTGCTACTTCCAGAGAAAGCAGGTCGCATGTTACTTTCACTGAGACATCTGCAAAAAACCACATACTCTATGTCCCAATTGGGTTGCCCAGGATTTTCCCAACTCCATATGTGAAGTGATTTTCTATATGTTGTATATTGATGATTTCAGGAGGCATGGCAGTTTTGTCTGTCATACTGAACCCATGTGGGACTCCACTCTGCCTCCACACAGAAAGCCTTAGCCCCATATTAAGTGCAAGGCTTAAAAGTAACTGTTGAAAAGAATACATCTAGCCTTGTCAGGACTTGGTCAGACAAGCCAGTGGTGAAAACGAACCCAACTGGTAGTAAATTTGCACTTGCCCACGATAGATGCAAAAAAGGCTCACTATCTAACTATCAGCAGATACCGGTGGCCTCAACTGCCTCAAGTCACAGAATGCTGTGAAGCTCTCTGCGCGTGACTCAAGCCTTTGCCTAATAGAAAACTGCATGACACCATGTAAGACCTGAGATTGATGGATTTCAGGCCAACTAACTTTTTAAAAATAGATTTGAGACATTTTAAGGCCTTAATATTAGATACATTGCATTAAGACTTTTTAAGGATGTTCTGATACCCTGAGCTTTGGATACAGCTGGAGTAAAAGGAAGCGAGGGATGCCACACATCCACGCAAAAAGTAAAATGATTCCAGGCCAGGTGGAATTTGTTTGTTTTGTAGTTAGTAACATTATGAAGCTGTGGTCTGAACTTTAAATGTCACATTAATTATGTGTCTGGGTTTCTTGTATATTAGAATTTGTATCTGCAGGACTTATGACATGCAGGGATCAAGTAAAGTTTATTTATATGGCAAAGTTCAGCAACAAGGCAATTCAAGAGGCTTTATATGATAAAAACATAACACAGAAACATTACACTGCAGTGACAAAATAAAGAGAAGTATTAAAAAGTTGCAACCCAAGCTGGTACATTAGAATTAATCAAGGTTCCAGCATTTATTAATCAAAGGCAACTCAAAGAAAATTTGTTTTTAAGACATTTTTTAGAGGAATTCAGTTTTTTTTTTTGTTTTTTTTTGCCATTTTCTAGAACTTTGCACCAGCTTAGATGAGTTTAAAAGTTCATGTAAATAAAAATTTGTGTTTTATTTACATGAACTTTTTTTTAATCGAATAGTTGTTTGCATATAAATTTGGTCAGGTCTAATAGTTGTATTTACCTTTAATTGGAAGACGATGGGGCGTGCTGTGGTGGCGCAGGGGTTTGCACGCTCCACGTTTGGAGGCTTCGAATCCCGGTCCAGGCGATCTTTGCCGCATGTCCTCCCCCTCACCCCGCTTCCCGTCTGCCTACTGTCAAAAATACGAGCCACTAGCGCCGCAAAAACTCTTCTGAAAAAAAAAAAAGAAAAAAATTAGAAGACAATGCAAATTGCTGATTCTGCTCAGTTTCAGTAGATCACTTTATTAGAAAAGTTAATATTTCTCCGTCACAAGTGTGGTGCAGCCAGAAACCTTTTAGAAGTTCTCAAAGGTAAACTTACATTAACAAACCTGAGAAAAACTGACAGAATATGATGGTAAAGAATTATGAGGGATGTTGCACCTGTTAGAATACTAAAGTACAACAAAATCTGTGGCCCCAAATCCAATCAGATCAATTTGCCCTCCCACTAATGAACCCGTGAATGAGCCACTCTTTTGGCAATTCCCTGTGAATCCCACAGCTCAGATGTTAGAAAACCCCCTCTGTTCATCTTTTTCTGCAGTGTCCAACCTGCTTCCTGCAGGTAGTCAGTGACAGTTGATGTAATTCAGGACATTGCAGCTGCTACTCATCACCCTTTTCACATTAAACTCACAACCTCTTATTTTAATAACGCCCGACTGCTACCAGGCTGCTCTATAATTCTCGATAGGGGCTGAATTTAAGAAAGAGGTCATAATCTAGTGCTGGCCCATTAACATTTGATGATTTGTAACAGGTTAGAGGGCTGTTCCTTTAGCTTCTACTTTCACTCAGAAATCTGTAAATAAGACCGTATACGGCATGTTTCCATTTTATAGACACATGTAGTTAATTTTTAATTAAGCATTTATAATATACAAAAAAAGTACAGAACATAATTCTTAAAAACATACTTTCTTCTCTGAAGAAAGTAATCAAGGAGGAAGAAAGCTAGATAATACAACCTTCCACAAATTACTGCTATGGTGGTCGTTTTTGCAACCATGGCACTATATCCATTCTGCACAGCAGTACATTATGGCCTCACTGCAGGGCTCTCTATTGAAGCACAATATTCCTACAGTGTGACTGACAAGTGCTCACTCCTCAGAGACCTTGTTGGTACACTCAGGAAATTAGAAAATGAAAACAGATTAGAAAAATGCCACAGGCCTGCCTCCATTCACGGCAGATAAAATGGCCTCACAGTATGTCACTGCAGTCACACATCAGCCGTATCGACTTCACGCACCTCTCCAAAGCTGCATGGCAATCTCAAAAGCACAAACTTCACTTGCCCGCCGCTCCATCTCTGATGGTTTTGCTTGGGCTGACTAGCCTGCGGCCCAAAATGGCACGCTATTTGTCTTCTTTTGAAAAGTGTTCAAATGCAACGTTCAATGCCGGTAAAAGTTTTGAAACTACAACTGATACCTTGGGGGGATTTCACAGTGACAGTTCAGACTCACAGTGATAACTGTGAGTGTGTGTGTGTATGTATTCAACATACATACACACACGCACACACATATATATATCATTGAAACATGCTTGGTTCAGGTTGAAAAGCTGGCATCGCCTTTTTAATAACTGATTGTTGCAAAGTTTGGCAGTGTCTTTTTTTTAACAATGTGATTTGGACATAAATCATTGGTGATGTTGGTCATGCTAAAATACTAAGTGATCCAATCAGTCAATGAAACAATGCTCTAAAGAAGAGAGTCTCTTACATCACTAAGCAGTGATGTAAGAGACTGATAGAAGTTGCAAAGAAAATGACAAGTTGCTACTACAAAAGGAGCTTCTGCAAACTGGAATGTTAGCTTTTATCTTTGGATTGATTGGATGTAGTGTATTCTCAAACAATTGCAGAGAAATTTTTCATAATTTTTTGTTGGAATCAAAAACCTGGTAAAGACAAGATCATTTGTATTTGTCCAGTATAAGACCCTAAAACAGAGACAGTGGACTTTCCTTTTTTACCATGACAATTTGTTTCCAAGAGCAAAATTAATGTACTCCAGTCGAAATGTTCTCAGTCATGTACATTTGTCAGTCACTCAGTTCTAAATTTACCAGCATCCATTCCTGAGAAAGTTTTTATTCTTTGTCAAACTTACCTAAGATTAATAAATAGTTTCTCTTGTGCGGCAATCACTGGTTTCTTATTTTAAAAAGTATAAAAAAATCTGCAGTCACAATGTCATCTCCCACATAAATATGGCTCTCCCTTCTTCACTTTGCTGCCATAAAGTTTCTAAGTCCAATATTGTGGTCCTCTAAACCTACTGTTTACCAGCAGGTTTAATGCTGCAAGCCCTTAATTGCATTCATTATCTAAAGCTCCAGGTCTGGGCCAAGGTTGCTGAGAGATTGGGGATTTCATTTATCTCTTGTTTATTCAAAAATATATATATAATAACTGCCAGTTGTGTAGATAAGGAGTAATGAGCACATATTGTGAAAAATAATGAAAAAAGGAAAGACTTTCCTCTGCACTTTTATCATCCCTATTTTTCCATACAGAAAAGAAATAAGGATCCGTTGGGCGTCATAGCTTAAGACCCACTGAAAGCCTGGGGGGAAATGGAAGTTTCTTTGTGTGAGAAAACACATAATAGAGTCCTGCCCAGGACCAAAGGTGAAGTGGAAAATGGGCATATAATTGAAAACCAGCACATGAACTTAAAAAAAAAAAATCTCCACAAAGGGAAGTATTTTCAGTTTCATAATGTCAGGCTAGCTCGTCAAATCGATGCTAGACAGAGATACGGAAAGACCTTTACTTAACGCTCATGTTTTGAACAATTGCAGTTAGCTACCGAGTGGGTTAAGCAAAAATATATTTTATCTTTTATGGTTGGGAGAAGATATAAGATCTCAAGAGTTTCTAGAAAGATGGCTTGATCAGGATTCTGGTTTTCTTTCTAACCCTAATCCTAGATGATAAAAATCTGTCCTACACCTATTTCCTTTCTAAGGACTTAAACACTCATTTGTGCTAACTTTGCTTTCATTGGACATTATACTTTGCTATTAATTTACTGCAAATAAAGGCTTTATTCGTGGACGATAGAGAAACAAATTGATGATTGGATAAATAGATACCAAATTTGCACAACAGGGCAGTGCAAGAAAAGCCTCTTCCAACAGGGCAGTGCAAGAAAAGCCTCTTCCATGCTTATCCACACCTCCATAAAGCTGAATTGGGAGTCCTACAAGATGGATTCCTATAATTGCATGCTCCTTTGGTGAGACAGCAAGATTTTAAACAATGATGCTGGTGCTTTTTCTTTCTTTAATTAGACCCAACATTTCTAAGCTCACTGATGTTTGTTTCTCGTTTCAAGTGCAAAACATGAATCAGAGCCACGTCGAGTGGGAAGGTACTTTTTTATCAAAACGCTTAAATGAGTCGCTGCTCTAAATTAAACCATTCCTACATTAGCCTCTCAATGAATAAATCCCATTACAGCCACCTGGCAGCCAAGATGTGCTGATATTCGCTCTGTATGGCGTAAACCCGCATCCCCATTGTGCTACATCAGATGGCATATGTATGGGCAGATGGGACTGGGTAGTTCTTCCAGGTTTATTTATCAAGCTTGTCGGAAAAAGTGTTGTACCAACTGATGGAGCCAGGTGCCAAATCAGATAACAACCTGATTGATGAAAGCCGCTGCAGCACGCATCCAGGTAAATATGGAGACCACCCGTAATTGCAATCTGGTTATTTGACCTTAAATTGTATTTATTTACTGTGCAGGCTTCTAATAACTGAAGAGGGCCTAATTGGAGGAGCTTCGCTTTTGTGACTTAACTCGTAATAGAAGATCGGCGAATGTAAAAATTTTCCATGACAAACATTGCGACAAAGTAAAACAAAACTGTCAGTCACCTGTCTTTCTCCCCTCACTCTGCCCATTCCCGATTGCTTTAAATATTCATTCTCCTCTCCTTATTACTTGTGTCTTCCACTCTATCGGCTCCAAACCTGGCAGTCATCCCAGGTGAGCCGTAATAGAATCTCTAGAAACTACCTTTCTTTCCATTACCTTCTCCCTGACACACACATACAGTCAGTCAAGTGCCACACGCACACACAAAAAAGCCACGCATCCCACCTGCTCCTGAAATAGAAAGTCTGTAGGAAGAAACCCAGAAATATTGCATGAGTCATGTCACATGTCACGCTGACCCCTCTACAAAAACACGGCAAGGAAATAGGGCTGTTATCCTCCTACTCGCCCCTTTAATCCAATTAGAGCTCTGAGTGATAAAGATGATAGAAGAGGCCTTCCCATCTCAATTATAACCTCCGCTGCATCATGGAGATGGCAAATTCAGCATATAAAACAGTGGTAGTTTTATGCACTCGAATAAAAACGCAGAATTTAATGATGTAGTAAAGTAGAACAAACAAACAAGTTGATAAAATTAGTGAGGAGGCAGATTTTAAAACAAATCCAACTGCATCTCTGTTTTTTTTGTCTACAGTAGCTATAAAAAATAATTTCAGCTGAGTTATTTCAGTAATAGCATGGCCACCTTACTGAATATATAACCCTTTTAATACGGCAGAAGATGGCAGCGACGAAAGAGGGAAGGCGGAAGACGATTTTTATCTAAGAAAGGAAGAATGACAGTTCCATTACCTAGGAGTCGCTCATGCTGCATGCAATCCAACAAGTACACATTTTTTCCCCCCTTCCATCCTGTGAGTGCTTATCAATACTGAAAGCGTGCCATTTTGAACCATCAGTAGTCAGGGCTCTTATTGATCGCACCCTGAAAAGTCAATCTTTTTTTTTTTTTTTTTTACTAATCAGAGGCCACAAAGATTTATGAGTCACCTTCTTGGCGCTCTCACATGGAGCAACATGTGAGCCATCACTGAGTACTGAAGTGGATCTCCTGAAGCTTGAGACTTTAATGATTATTTCTGAGTGACCTGGAGATGGACTAAATTCCTTCTGCTACTTGGTGCTGTGGTAATACCAAGACATTAAATAGGGCAATTGTTTATCGAGGCTTAAAAGACTTCCCACATCTCACAGATCGTTTTTCTGGAAGGTCTGGAGGGAGGATAGAGTGTGGGATGCCATCAAGTCTTTCTACCCAAACCAAAAGTCATAGGCAAAACGTTGGTCTTATTTATAGAGGATGATGAACTCTGCTGAGGCTGGACTTCATCTTCATACTTCTGCTAATCCACTCACGTGCCAATAACAGAACAAATATCTTTGTTTAACGTTTAGCATTTTTGTTAACTTTGGAAACAGTTCGCGTTCCTAGCTACTCCTAAATACAGTTTTCCAGATACATCCTAAAGCACTAATTTACTTGGCAGAATAGAATAGAAGAAAAGACATGTCATTGTTCACTGTTTTTCTACTGCACATCAGGAATGCTGCCACATAAATAATTTCAAACCTGCTGTGTGGATTTTCAACGCTAATTTAGCCAAACAAAGCGATTCTCATGGCAACTTCTCATTTTCTCTAAGCAGCTTGCAGATGTTGAATGAAATATTGAATAAGTGAGATTATTTGAGATGTGTGATAAACATGTGGTCGCATTTAACGACAAGAGAACTGCATCCAAGGGCATAATCTGTAAGCTAAAGTAGTTGAGCTAAATGTTAATCAATCAAACATTATGTGCAATTTTAGTGTCAGAAAATCTCAGCAAGCTTATTACATTAGAGTCATGATGCAGGACGGCTGTTTTTCTTTTACCTTAAACTGGAATAATAATAATAATAATAATAATGATAAACTGAACTTTTATGTCCCAGTCACCACAAACTGGGACACGCAAGACATTTCAAGTTTCAACAGTCTATTTAAACAGCTAAACTAATATCATCTAATGTTAATGATCTTTATTTCAAACCCATATGACTCTAGACCTGAGAGTCGGCTGCTTTAAACTTTAATATGAATGAATAATTAAAGCCCTGGGAATAAGACCATTAAGCTGGCCAATAAAGATGAAGGGAACTGCCATGTTAAATGCTGAAATTTCGAATTGAACTGGAATAGGCCTCATTTGTTGAGTATTAAATTACATTGATTCACTTCTTGGTCAATAGGGTTAAAAGCTATCAGTTCCACTAAGTAATGGAAGAGAGGATCCTCAAACTGTTTAAATACCCAACACTCTGTTACTAATCTCGGGGGCACCTTGCAGAACTAAAAGCGGCTTTTCAAACACATGAAGCTGTTAGGGTGTGTTTGTACCAACGGGATTACTGGGCTTTAACGTCTTTGCACCTCTGAAACTCCAAAACCAAGCATGTGACGAATCTGTGTGCATTTCGTTTGAGCTGGAAAATGATGGTTACGATAAGTCTCTCTTTTCTAGGCTGTGCCGCTCCGGTTTTCTACATCCTAAATGGCAGGAAATAAATTAAATGGAGTCGTCACTGAGGATTGATGCCTGGTGCCATTACACACAGCAGGAGGAAGAAAATGACACATCCTGAAGAAAACAAGTAGCATTTGCGCTCCGGCTTAATGTGAGTATTCTGTGTCATCATTTTTTGCGAGCATTAATGACATTTGCCATCACTACTGGGCAAAAAAAAAACTTCATTACACACGTATAAATGCATAAAGAGTCAAATTTTGGGCCGCTGGGTAAACGAGGCTCTCTTTTTTTCCACTACTAGAATCCATAATGAGTATTCTCAATGTCAAATACTTTTTCTTGATGTATTACAGCTTGGGGGTGGGAATGGGCAAGGCTATTTAGTTCAACTTCCTGTTGTAGCCACATGTTTACTTATTTGATTTTTTACATTCATCTCCTTCATATCAAGGAATATTTAATAAAATATGATATTTATAGATGAAGTAGCTTCTACAACTCTTTCTCTGGCATAATGGATTTCAACGTCTTGGTCAAATGTCGACTGATGGCGACCGCTTCACATGTGACAAGAACTAACGGAGTTTATCACCAACTTATTTTCATCTCTGTTGGGGTAAGATTTGGAGTTTCAAATGATCATAAGGTTAATATCATTTGAGACACTTTCTTATTCTTTCTGATTTGCAACAGTGTTCTCCGTGATGCTGGAAGGCGCACAGATCCTGCATGTGCTTGCAATTTTAAAAAATTGCTTTCAGAGAATATTTTGATGCAACTGTTCATTCTGTTCCAGTGCTTTACAAAGGTATTCTTATGGCCGCATTGCAGCCAGACATTAAAGTGTTGTTCGATTCAATTAAAGGAAAAACATGGTTTTCAATTTGTTTTAAATAGAAATCTGAAAAATGCTGTAATGCTGTAGTTCTTGTCAAATGTCGCCATCAGTCGACATTTGTATCCACCCCCCTGAATCAATGCATTGTAGAATAATCTTTCTGGTTCAGCTCAAGCTGCCAAGTCTTTCTCTCAGTTTTGAACATCTCAACATTGGTGTGAACACGCAGCAAACATCGAAAGGCACAGCAAAAACACATGAACGGCACAAATTCCAAAATGCACAAACACATAAAAACCAAATGGAGCTGAAAATTGTTACAAACAAACAAACAAAAAAAAAGGCGCAAACCACAGAAAATAGAACCAAAGATGAAAATGCCGCAATCTCTGTTGAGAACGCTGCAAACGTGCTCCACAAAACGGAAATACCAGAGGACGGGCAGAGTCATCTGAATCTCAGAAGAATCCTAAGTCATCTCAAGTAGCAACTAAACAGGAATGGTAATAATCAACACAAAATGGGAAACAGACTGTTAAATAAAACTAGTGTTCTTCCTGTTGGTCTCACCTTGATTTGTCCTCCAGACTAAAGAACAGGGCAAACAAGTCAATTCTGGGCATTTGGGCAACTTTTAAAAGATCATTTGGGGACATGTCAAATGAAATTTTAAGCCGTTGTTTTATCTTCGTATAGATGTGAACCATGTTTGAATAAGTAACCTTGTCAGACAGTGAAGTCGGAGCTGAGCAAACGGTTGGAAGGGATGAGATCAGACACCCACAAATCAATCAAGCATAAACAACACGACAAGATGAACTTGCGTCTGATAACAATTCCAAAAGAATATTGCAACATAAAAAGGGATAATGAAAGCCAAGGAGCCCAGCCAGTAATAGCATCAAGCTAATAAAAGAGATAAGCAATCAAATGGAAAGCTGAGTTGCCATAAAGGGACCAATATCAGTTCTCATTCTCTCTGATGGCACATGAGGGAGGAAGTGGGGCTGGAGCACCCCGACAGAATGCAAAATATTACCAAACTTTGCAATAGAAATTCATCAAAACTCAATTTTACAAAGAAAAGCCCAGGCTGATCTGTGATACATGAAGTGGAAGATTTAATGATTAGGTATATCTTGGTGTTTTCCTCTGATCTGCTACCATTCTGAGTACACCTTGAAGGCACCCTTTGAGTGTAAACCACAGAAGAACCAAACAAGAAGGGTCGGGGAAAGGCTGAGAGCTGACAGGGGGGAGAAAATTGGCAGAAAGGTACAGAACGGGGGCTGTGTAGCTGGAATCTGCGTCATCCTCCTCACTCCATCAACTCCAATACAGCCGCTCAGATGATGCATGAAAATCCATTTGCGGTACGAGCAGGAGGGAAGACTTCAGAAAAGATGGGAATAGATACAAAGGATGGATAAATGGATCTCTAGTAGCAGATATGTACGACCACAGCCAATGGTATCACAGAGCAAAGTCATATTATTAAATGTAGGCTGTTCACTTCAGGGTTCTCGGTGGTTGATCAATACGAGGCAGGTGTCAGGTCTCCACTGTCTTGATGACAGGTTGTAACATATGCTTGAGGGCTGAAGGAATAAAAATAGGGTTTTAGGCTTTTAGCTCAAATGCTCATCTTTAGTGTGATTTTTAACATTCCTTTTGACAATCCATCTACCTGAGGTTTACCTGTAGCCCAGCCAAGGGAGAAGGAATCTGTGTTTTTCAGATTGTGTTCCCACACAGCTAGCTTTCACTTGAAATGGGAAACAATTAGACTTAGACTTAGACTCGTACTTTATTGATCCCTTGGGAAGACTCCCTCAGAAAATTGAAGTTACCAGCAGCTTACAGGCAGAAAAGTGGCACACAGTGCGCAAAATACAAAAGAATAGAAGAAATACAAATTAAATACAAAGGTACACACTAAATGTGAGTAGCCAAAACCCTAAATTAAGCAAAAATAAGCAAGGAATAAAAATATAAATAAAATATAAATAAAAAATATAAATACAACACCAAAGAAAAATGTGACATGACCGAGCAGAACCATGTCATAAAGCAACGTAACGCATATATTACAAGCTCATTTTAACCTGGGCTACAGTTGCACAATACATCTAATCCCAACTGTACTATCAACGTTGGAAATGTCAAAATTGACACTACATAGATGACTATTGATAGAATCTATATTCAGAGCAACACATTAGCATCCTGCCTTGCTGGATGGTCTGTAAGTAGCCAAAAAGCTATTTACAGACCATCCAGCTAGACATTGTGTATATTTAGTGTATACTCCCTGACATCTTTGGGATTATATTAAATCATGGTTCATTATTGGTCATTAATTACAGCAGTAGGTTTACATCTGATGAGAGAATTTTATTCATCATTAAAGAGTTAACGTTCAACTTGGATTCAGAAAAAATTACCTATGGTCCTCTCTAATCTTCAACTGAAACAAACAAACAAACAAACAAAAATCCCCCGCAAAATTCAAAGGCAAACCACAGAACTTATAATAAGCAATTTGTTGCCCGCAAATGCTGTTAGCAGTATTACTGTACAGTGTTGGGTAAACAACACCAGTTCTGAAATAGACATTTCCTCGCTCGATTCCTTTTCTCCTGTTATTACAATAGTCACAGCTCTCTGCCTGTGATACTCACATAGTCACCTAAAACAGGGCCACTCTCATTGTACAAATATACTGTATATAATATATAAAGAATGAAGAGAACATTAATAAAAAAAAGTTAGCTACTAGAGTTGTAATGAATAATTTGGAAGTGTTCTTTAGTTGAGAACAAAACAAACTAAACACAAAGTGTCATGTCAATGTCTTTCGCTGCAAACCTTACCTCTACTCTGACAATTTTTTGAAAACATTTACAGTACAGCATCTCTCCAAGTTTTCTGACTGCAAACATGATTAAAGTTATTGAGCGCGCTTGCATAAGCTGTCATTTCAGTGGTGGATCCAGGTGTTGAGCGTAGCTTCTTATCACCCCCTGTTGTTTGCTTGTTTAAAGAACATATGTACTTCATCAAAACAGTTGTTAATGTCAAAAAAAGCGCAATGCACATATCTGAGTACAGAAGTAAATTAAATCTAAAACCTTAGTAGACCATTTTTTAAGGACATTGTTCGTTAATATGCTTTGTCAAAGTATTTCATGCAATGCCTTACGAAAGTGTTGCCTTTGATTGCTTCCTGGTTGGCCACATTCCAAGAAAAAAAATCCAAAACCTGCCCTGTTCATAGGCATCAAGACCCAGAGTCAACATTGCAGAACCATATTATGCAGCAAATACAACTGAAATCTTTCAGGTATGTCTCCCTGCTTTGGACATCTAGACATGAGGAATGGAAATATGACTATATTAAATTATAAAGAATTAGATAGTGCCAGCATTGTGGGTCTCACAAACATCTCTAAAGATATTAGGAACTTCTTGGCTTTTTCTGAATGCTAACCCAAACTGTTCAAATGGACCACCATGTCTTGGTAGGTCTGATGTTATGCTGAATTCGTTCCATTTTCTGATGAACTATTCCCTATGAGATATAATCAATGCTTTGCTTGGGATTTCAAATCTAATCCTGCTCTCAAGTTTCCATAGCATTCACTCTGACTTGTCTGGTTGTTATAATGCTGTTTGTTCCTTCACATGATCTCTAATAAACAAAGGGTACACAAAAGAGGGCTGTAGGGTGGTTAAATCTAAAGTAACCTCATCACAAGTGTATTTCATTTAGGGGTACCAAAGTATTGTGTTATAAATATAAATATGTACAAAACTTTTAAGATTTCTGAAACTATTTAAAGCCTGTACCTAAACCACTTTTTTATGCGGGATACATTTTGCACTCCAATACCAATGGTCACTATGTGAATGTTTCGGAAAATGCGAAAGTGCAAGCACACAAGTGTTTGTTTATCGAAGCTGGACCAGAGTAGAATCCTTCCTCTGTGTGTCAAAGTCCATTTATCTTGCTGAACAAGGTGGCAGAAGCTGACCGGGATTAAAGAACTGGGTCTCCAGCGGACTCTCACCTTCAGCACTCTCTCAAAGCGGAATGAGAGTGCTCCATCATCCCACGCACTCCGTGACACCGCCTGGCCAACCGGGTGGAAAGAGCAATGGGGTGTCGTGCTCCCCACAAGCACCTTCCTTTCTTGGTGAGACAAGGCCTGCTTTGATTTCAACTCACACGTCAGCTCCGTTCAGGAAGCATCTCTGTGACTGCTCATGATCAAGGCCATTATTGTTTCCCTCAACAAACACGAAAACAATTCCGTTTTTTGTTTTCACAAAAAAAAAAAAAATGTATACATTCTGGTTTTGAAAACCAAGCCGGTTCTGAACTGTAAAATTAGCTTTAAAAGAAAAAAAAAAAAAAGGTGAGTACGTTTTGACTTTTTCCCCTTCAACTTGTTTTCTAACAAGAAAATACTTTCAGTTGTTTGCGATGCATTCATTCTAATTAAGGACCGTGGGCATCGCGAGATGACAACATGCATTTTAATTTAATCTAATTACCTGAAAAGCAGGACTCTATCCATAACTGTCACTTTTTAATCATGGGGTCCCATTAGAAGAGCAAAAAAAAAAGAAGTAAAACTGGAAAATGGTCACAGTAAAGCAACCTACTGAGGAATGGGAATGTATTTTTGTTTAATTAGTTTTACGTTTACCACCTTAAAAATCCTACAGTCAGGAGTCGGCAGCATGAGCACTTGCACTTTAAGATGGGAAAAATTGTGAGGGGAATACACGTTCTTTCACATCTGGGCCCAAACAGTCATGCTGAAAATCTAAGGCAAATTTTCATTTTACGGCCTGTCAGCTTCCTGATACAGAGCAAATGAATACGGCAGCAAACAAATCTATCAAATCCTAAATCAAAACAACTGCGCTCTCCCTCTCTCCCCTTCTGTAACTTAAGGACAGCGTCATAGCACAAAAGACAAGCCGGGGAGCAGTGAAGGGAATAACTCGAAGGACGACAGATAGAAGGGAACAAGCTCACTTCACAAAGAAAGTCCTTTGAATTCCTTGATCACTGACTCCAGGACAGAGATTTAAACATGTATAAAGTAAGGATCAATAGGTAAAAAGTAGTCCCATAAATAATTGTTTTAATGAGATAAGGACCAGTATGATGAGAATATACTCAAAAATATTTAACAAGTGATTATGATCCAACTTACGAGACGAGATACTTATTAGGCTAATGAGAACTGTATCCCAATTTTAGCAGCATTTAAGGGAAAACTTACCATTCTCCTTTTTTGCTTTGTATGTATAATGTAATTGTATTGAGGTCCCAATGCTAGAAAAGTATCAAAAATGCTCCAATTCAAATTCAAGAGTCCAAAACTTACCTGACTGAGCAACGTAACATAACAGCAATCAAACAGCTGATTATGGTTTTGCATTTTAACTGAATTTCAAGTCACAAGATATCTTCATGCCACTAGATCTGATAACTTGTGGACAAATGTAAAAATGCAACTTTCATAATGGTATCTACAACAATACCAAATAAAAATCCACAATTTTTCAATAGTTTCTAAAGGTTTTCTGTCAGATTCCAATCAGGCTTTTTCTTTTCCCCAATAATAATAACGCATATTCACATTGAGCCTCCATAAAGTACACAGAATATTGCTGCTGTAATGTTCCACAATGTGAAAACGTTTAAGGAGCAGAACGTCCCTTAAGCAGAAATAGTAGGAGCAAATCGGAACAAAAGACAGTGTGGACATTGAAATCCCACCTCAGTGCTCTGGATTCCTTCCAGCTGTCAAACTGAGCTGAAGGACAGCTTAGAGCAACAAGTGAAGGAGGGGGAAGTGCCATGCTGGGGAAACAAAAAAATCTTCTACTTTCTTTTGGGTCACATCAAACACAATTAAAATCCCAGGGTTCTGGTCAAACCTAGTTGCAAATTAGACAATTGCATGTCGAGAATTAAGAAGCCTCAGTCCTGAGTGTTGCTTAGGACTGAAGCTAAGCAAAACTTAGCTTCAGTTAGGGGGTTAGGGTTATCAGTTGGGTTGGCGTCTTTCTCGTTCTGATAAAACGCTAAAGAAGACAAAGCGATTATTTTCTCCAGCAGACTGACAAAACGAGAGTCTTTTAGATGCTTTGGTGCGTGAAGATGGCAAATTAAAATACAGGTTAGGAGAGCGTCGAGTGCATTCACGTATACCACAGGGCAGCATCAGTACAGTTCAATGCTCCTCAGGAGGCTGAAAATGTCAATTTCATGCCATATAGACTTTGATTAAAGCGCCTAATGGATACCTGTCTGGAAACATGACAGGTTAATCAGTTTCTTTTCATCAAGCTTTTTGTCCATTTCTGCTCCAGTGTTTGTCGCCTTCGACATGGATGGCAAAGAAAGGAACGAAGATGAGACATTAGACCTTTAATTAGAAGCACACCTATTGAGGAACTGTGTCTACCTCAGTGATTTCTCTAAATGCACGCTGCATGATGATGTTCGGGAGAACACATTAGGTTTGTTTTTGGTCCTCCAAGCATAAGGATGGTGCTGGACCTTTAATTTGAGATGATATGAGTTTATTTGATGTTGAAAGAACAGCTCAGCCATGCTGGATATCAAAGTCAACATATGCACAGGGTGTACACGTATATATAAAAAAATGCTTTTTTTTTTTAAATATTATGACTTATAGATGGACATTTTTATTGCCAGCACTGATGAGGAGCTACTAAAATTAGACTCTCTTCATCTGAGTTTTATTTCACCAGCTTGTCACTTTACTTAAAATGATGAGTTTGGAGAAATTAATGCGCCGCTGGGTTACTTTCAGAAGGCTGGGAGTCGTGTGAGGGGAAGAAATGCAATCAGTCATCAATGGACATAAATTTCATTGCAGAGCCAAGAGAAAATGCGAGATTTATGCTGACGTGGTGAAATAGTTCGACAGAGGGTGGAGGCTGGTTTTACTGTTAGTTTTTGCTAAATGAGTTTCTCCATTAGGGAAATACTCACTGCTGGTGAAAATCTCCCCAGAGGAGTAGTGAATGTGTGCATTCAGAGTGAATTCCAAAAGACTTCATGCATTTTAAAAAATATTTTGGTACAAGCACAAACCTGAATGTATTCCACTGGGATTTTATGTGATGGGCCAAAGCAAACCACACTTTGAAGATTTTTATTTGGACTTTTTATCTTCAAATCTTGCATTACTTTCCTTTCACCTCACGGTGACGCACCATTCTGAGTTGAATATGAACTGCAGTGAACTCCCTCGACTCTTTTGTAGCAAAGCTCAGCTTCCTGGTTTGCTCCTTAAAATATTTCTGAAACAATTTCACACTTTTTATTGTGCAAAGGCCACGAGACCCCGAAGTTAAAAACCCACAGAGGGTTTGCATGTGCAAACTTTAATCCAGCTTCCTATGTTGCTTTTATAGTGCTGGCCATTTTCTCTGAGTGGCCTTTCTGCCCATGTTACATGACACATTTTACTACAGAGTAAGATGCATTACTTTCTCCATCAAGTCAAGTTCTGGGTTGGTCAACACATATTACAGCCAAAACATTTATTTCTGGGAGACAGAAATAAACTTCTGCTGTTTATACTTGAATACAACTGTGTGAAGAGATGAATATGGCTCCATTCAGAAACGGTATCCGATGATGAAGCAGACTTTTGGGTGTCCGGAACTTTCATTCTGATATTTTTACAAACTATTTTTTCCCTCATTTCACAAAATGAGGGAAAATATCACAAAAGGACCTAACAGAGGGGAGGTCACCAAAACGTGTGTTAGAGTTTACAAGTATGCTGTAGGCTGGCCCAATTATTTAAGTCTACAAGCTTCTAAATTGAAAGAAAATTTAAAAAAGATAAATTAGAAATAATAAATGAATGTGAGAAAAAAGTCTTCTTATTCACCATTTTCCTTTAACTCATGATGCTTTGTGTGAATTTGGTTTGTCTCTGAGAGCAAAACTCTTAAGGAAACAAAAATAAGTTTCTCTGACAAAATGGAAACTATTGAGTAAAGTATTGACATGCCAAATGTGATATTACCAGTTACTTCCATTGATTGGAAGAATGACCAAAAGAAACTGATTGTTTACCTGCATTGCTGCAAAAAAAAAAAAGAATTTAAATATTTAGCTGGTTTCAAATGTTTTTAAAAGGTATTCACTGTAGCAATAAAAACGAAACAAGTAAATGTGAGGAAAGCTGTCTCAACGGCGTCACTGAAACAATTTATTTGCCCTGGCTGCAACATATTGCGCTGCCAGAATATATTACTGAGAATCCTGAGCAATAAATCACACTTTAAAGTCAAAAATTTTTAATAAGAATGATCTTTTTAATAAACATGTGGACTAAATTACCTGTCAACCTCCAGATAACAAACCCTAGATGTGAGGCTTAGACATTTTCTTCAAAGGTGGTTGCAAATTGGATTTTATTTGAGGCTTATCTTTTGCACCAAAATGGCAAGACCTTTGTGTTTGGGGATTTTGATTGATGAAAATGGGGAACATAAAGGTCTCCGTGTCTTCAGTTGTGGTCAGCGTTAGGGACAGTTAAAGTCCAGATCAAAATCCAATTAGATATCTGGCAAAACTTGAAAACTGATGTCCACACAAAATGCTCTCCACCAATCTGACCGAGATATTTTTCGAGGAAAAATTTTCAAATATTTCAATCTGTAGATGTTAAAGGCTGCTAGAAGCAAACCCAAAACACCTGCAGCCGGAGCTCTTCAGTTTTCAGAGCTATATTTGTCATAAAAATGTAAAAACCATGCATAATTTTTTTTGCTCACTTCAAAATTACGAATGCGTGGAAAAATCCACAAGGCAGTTAGTCTTTCTTGCTGCTGTGCTGTTCTACCCGTGTACCTTCAGAGACATTTAGGATTCCTTGTCAGGTCTTAATGCAAACATATTTCATGTTTGCCATTTCGACGGCTTTCGTAAAAACAAGGCACATTTATTGTATTTGAAGTCACATTATTGTCCTCCCAGCTGCACGGATCAACGCTTGCTGACAAACGGCAAACGGTAGCTGTGCTTTATGTCTTTTTGATACTGATTTTGTACTCTGTCTCATCACCCTAACTCTCCTGCAAGTCCCCGCCATATCACTTCCCCCAATACCATGCAAACACACACTTTAATCATTTAGATTTCCATTATCACTGCTTCCTCTTCTCATTATTCAAACTACTTCTCCCTCACTAGTGAGCCGTGAACCAAAATTAATTCACTGCCTTGTCTTCACCAAAAGATTTCTATCTTGCTCGGCTCCCACGCATCTTTCCCTCAAACATAAATATTTGACATTTTACTTTATTTTCAATAAGAATCCAGGAAGATTATTTTGTATAACGTGCTTCAACAGAGGCTAGACATGACAAAATAAATGCTTGGAGGAATTTTGGAAAGAAACATGGAAACAGGCTGAGATTGCCGGTTTCATTCGGCTATTTCATTAAGTCATGAAAGTGTGAGTGGAAAGTTCC
The DNA here is from genome assembly GCF_027474105.1 of Poeciliopsis prolifica. NCBI lineage: Eukaryota > Metazoa > Chordata > Actinopteri > Cyprinodontiformes > Poeciliidae > Poeciliopsis > Poeciliopsis prolifica. The sequence goes on along the minus strand of NW_026562407.1, from coordinate 4,615,014 downwards.
CATCCACCACTGGTTATCAGTCACAGAAACCTGTGCCTACTGGCTTTGAACACCGTGTGCCACCATGCTCAGCTTGTTCTTTACTCTTTTTGTCACTCCACTTTCCCATGGCCAACCTCCCTCCTGCTTCACCGCATTTCACATCTAAGGGGAAAAAAACAAACAAGGAATGTCATTCCCGTATTATTTGCCGAGAAGCCCACTACTCAAGTCTTGACACCTGCATAATGAGAAGTAGATGTACATGCAGGCCTGCTCAGATGAGAGCTCTATTAAATAATCTGCAGCAGCACTTGAAGGAGCTTGGAGAAAAGGAAAGATACACAGACAGAAAACTTGCAAGCAAACACACTGGGCCTTGCAAAAGCCTTAGCATACATTAATACTGATTCCCACTTTTAGAGACACAAAACGTTGCTTTTTCTTTTTGGGAAGAAGGTCAATCTGAGACTTCCAGATGGATTTGGATCTGGACTTTGAGTGATCTATTATTCTAGCACATGCATGTTCGATCTAAATCGCTTCGCTGTAGTTCTGGTCAAATGTCCTGCCCCAGTCTCAAGTGCACCGTATTTACTCTTTTTGTCACAAGTCACAATGAACATCCCCATTATGAAACACAGCGGTGGCAGTATCATGCTCTTAAGTGTTGGTTTTTCACAACAAATACCATTTTGAATGAGGGGCAAGATGTTTCATTTTGTTCTCATCTGGCCAGAGCAGCTTGTTCTACAAGTTTCTTGTGTCGCTAATGCTTCAGCTTTACACCAACATTATATTTAGCAGAAGCTACTGCCAAAGCACAATGCCAACATGGTATTTAGATTAGGCTAATGCTAAAACGCTGTAAATTTCTGCAGCTCCTCCACTTACCATGGTTCAACAAAGAGTCTGAAGAATTTATAAATTATCGTGTTGATCTAACTAATCTGGTTTTCTCCCATAGAATGAGTGTTTTTGTTCTATGAGTACCTATGTGGATTGGCTGCTGTAGCTCCCTGTATATTAGAACAGGTGAATAAGACAGTGGGATCCCAACTCAATATTAATGTAGTCCATGTTGTACTAACAAAATTCAGTGTTTTACTTTAAAAGCTGCAGATTTTAAAGTATACAGATGGCACTGCCTCCAATCCAATTTGTGACTTACAAATGCCTCATCTTGAAAGTACTTGGATCAGAATTACAGACAAAAGAAAAACTCTGACAAAACATCCCATGCTGACGGCTGCAGACAGCTATTAGAAGATATTCTTCTGTTTTCGGCACAGCAGAAGAGCCTTGAACAGGTTTAAATGTGCCCAAAAACAGGTGAGAATCAAAGACTTGAGTAGTCAGAGTCTTGAATAAAACAAACCAGGAAGTAATTTTTCAAACAAGTGCTGAGGTAAAGCTGGGAAACATTAGGTTTGCAATTTTTTTCTGCAACAGAACATGTCTGAATGCAACTCAAAGAAGAGAATTAGAGGCACAGAGTGTTGAATGATGTCAACACTTTTGGATTGTGGCCAAACTAATAGGTTTGAATATATTGAGTTGGACTACTTTTAGTGGTTATGTAGTCTGGAACAGGTGCCGAAAACAAGAGCATGACACCATTTAAGATATAAAATAAAATAATTATAAAAAAGCTTTGAAAGGAGAAGACAAATTTTCACAGAAATGTAAATATGTTCAAGAAAAATGCGCAAGCATCATACCTGGTAAACATGTTTCTTTTTTTTGTTGCTAGAAAAAAAAATCTAAAGATACTCTACTTCTGCATCTCCAAACATTCCACATAGTCATCTGCTGAACCTTGGCTCTTTTGGTTTACTTAATTTACCTCTTTCTATAAGTTCAAAACAGTTAGTATTTCAGATATATAAAATGTAGTCTATATGGTCCATTTGAACAAAATCATAAGAGTAACATAGGAAAACTGCATCACATATTTTCCTTTGAAAGTTGTATCCAACAGCTGCAGCAAGTTCTGCCAGTATAGATGCTGGAATGAGGCTGCTAAGCATAGATGCTCTCCGGCTAACCCACAAAAAAAAAAGAGGGAAATTAATTGGGAAACTCTGGTGGAGGGTGGTTTTGACTTTGATCAATGACTGGGGAAACTCATTACCAGCGTGGGCCAGTGCGTGAGGCGTACCCTAATTGTGTGCCAGTCTGTAATTCTGTGCTGTAATTGACAGCTGGATGAAGCAGGTGTGCCCAGTGACACCGCGGCACAACGAGGGAGACAGAGGAGAAAGGGACAGTGAGAGATCACAAGGTGGGCAAGGAAACCGGAGTGATAATGGATTAAAAACGACGATGAGATTTTCAATATTCTTTGTGAATGATGTCCAAGGCTCAGGAGGATTTAATTGGCTACATCAAAAGATTGCAAAACCAACCAAACTTAGTAACAAACATTAAAGCAGCCTCCACTGTTTGTTTTTTTTTTTTAATTGCCAGTATGGCGGAGTGACACATGACATATGCACTATTAGATTAGTTATTACAAATGCTAAAGTTAACATCTGCCTTCACGCTTCCTGTTGTTGCCAAACAAAGACTATTTTGCATTTACAGAAGCAGTGTTACAAATGTTAGACTATACTGAAATACTTTACAGTGGTTTTGGCAATGTTCTTCAGCCTTTCTAAATCTCTTGCAGTTTGTATTATCTTCCATTTATTTTAAAAGATCCAGCTATAATTGCCCTTATCCACCCAATTTAAAAAAAAAAAAACTATTATTTTGTTTTTATTTTATTTTAATGTGAGTGCTAGCTCGGCAAACCTTTGCCAGCAATGTAAATAATAACCAATCAAAGCAGGAAGACTACAAAAAATGTGTTTGATATCTTCCTAAGGTGAACAAATTGACTAAAATCAGAAATTGGAGATAAATTAGATTTATTTTTTTTAGTTCTCACACCATTTTTACCCTTTTCCAAGATTTCTGAAAACATACCAATGACATACGCATACAACTCTCAATTTATTTCTGTCCTAATGAAGGAATAAGTTTGAACGTGTACAACCTCGACTGACTGAAGAGCTCCCACTTATGGAGAAGACACAGCCGGCTCAGTGGATCATATTATGGAGCTCAAAGCTATGAAGTGCTCCGTGTCTGCTAAAGAGCTCCCTGCAAACAAAGCTGCTCTCCTCGCTCGGAGTTATGCACATGTAGAACGAGGCTTCTGTGGGCTTTTTATTTTATTTTATTTCCCCTTTTTTCACCGTCTTCTGGTAAGCTTCTGCAGACCAGGGGCAAAGAATGTTAAATTCAATCAAGCACATCATAATTCCTTGCAGTGTATGAGTGCGGCTGACTCACAGGATTCTAATGGCTGCTCATAATCAAGCACCATGATTAAGCACTTGGGGAAGTGGGCACACGCAGAAAATACGTTGGAGATGTCCTTTCCCTTAAAGCTAAGTACACTCATTACCTCGCAACAGCGGGTACGTGGGTGCTTCATTAGCTTTTATGCCGATTTGCCGGTATTCGCTTGTGATTTTTTTTCTTTCCATAGAGTAAAAAAGGTGCCTGAAGAGCCCTTGACGGTAAAAGTTTGAAGTCTGTATGTGTACCAGAGAAAGTCGCAAATTGTAGGATTATCAAGTTTCATTGTCAAAGTCCAAGCTTGTTTTTTCTTTTTTTCTTTTAATACATAAAGACCGGAACGTTTCATTTCAGCCCTAACTATTTTACATAATGCACTTTAGGATTATTGAGGATGAAATTAAACTTTTACACAAATGGGCACCCTGCAGCTTTAACTGAAACTTGAGTGCACTTGTAAAATCTCCCTTCTGTAACCATTCCTCTGAACATTAAATGCAATATTTCATGAGTTGTGCAACAACCGCAATTCTTTCTGACGCATTGGTACATTGGTTTCTCCCTTTGAGTTAAGTGCTACCTCAATTTCTTGAAAGAAAGGGCCGTTTTGATAGGTCTTGGTCAGCAAAAAGAAAGCAGAACCTCAGGATGTTTTGATTGCGGGCTAATTATGACGTCAGCCATGCCTGCAGAGACTCAAGGAAAGCTACAAGACAGACGGCAAATGACATTCCCCACACGGTGAGCTGCATTAGACATCCAGACAGATGCTTCAGCCACACAGACTCATTAGTAAGAGTCATCAAGGTTCTGAACCAACTAGAACTTTGACCACAGACATCTGCTACGTAGAAAAACACAATGCAGTCATTTAAAGGGCATAATTAAGTTAACAGGATTATACATGCTGATCTTATTTTGTTTGTTTTTTTCTTCATTTTCATCACTTATTCTTATTGGTCTGTGTTCTCGTTCAGCATTCATATCAATGTAATGTTCCAACAGTTTGTCACAAATTTCAAAGAATTTTATTTCTGACTTTATGAGATAAATGGGATAAAATAGAAACAATGTTTTTTTAGTCCCTAGGTGGAGGAAATTAGGTGTACCTGCAGTAAAGTAACAGGCAAGTCAAAGCATGTAAATTCACACAAAAAATCAAAAATAATAATAATAAAATAAGTAGTGAATAAGTGTGGAGAGAAAGGACAGTAACACTATTTTTACAAATAAAAAAAACTGAAACAACTATTTATCCCATACCTACCAGCTTTGCACATTTAGAGTGTGAATTTTTTTTTTCTTTGGAAAAAGCGAAGCCCGTTTAAGGTTTCCCCCGGGATTTCCCCGTATATAGCTCCCAGCTTGCATGTCTCAAAACATACCCACACCATGATGGAGCCACCACAATGTTTCCACCACACATGGGCTAAAATGTTAAATATTGATCTCAATTTTATTCTCCTTTAGGCAAACATCGATCAAAGTCAAACGTGGACTTGTACGTGTGTCTCATGGCTTCTTCTTGATGAAAGTTCTTCGTGTCTGGTCTGTCAGTTTGGGTAGAAGTCTGTGTCTCGGTTGGTGTATTGTTGTTCCATTCTCTTTCTATTTTCAGATGACGGATTGGTCCTCTGTGAGACGTTTCCTGCTTTAAATTTCCCCACAACTTTGTCCCTGATCTGATCTGCCTGCTGTGCTCCTCGGTCTTCACGATGCTGTAACGCTCCAGCGAACCGCCGAGATCCTAACAGAACAGCTGGATTTATGCTGAGATTAAATTACACACGCGCTGCCTCTTCACTAATTAAGCAACTTGTTGAGGTAATTGATTGCACAGGATCTTATTTAGGAATATCAGGATACAAGGCCCTTTGTACTTTCTTTTAGATTTCTGCTTGTAAAACATTTTTAAAACGATGCATCATTATCCTGCCACTTAAACCTGCGTTTGTCACATCAAGTACCACTAAAATTTATCGAAGTTTGCGGTTTCAGTAACGAACTGTGAAAATGTTCAAGGGATGTGAATCCTTTAGCAAGGCACCACATAAAGCTACTCGCATTGCAAAAGTCACATTTAGTTGCATAGACACAAACACATGCTATCAAAACCCAGCCTTGGGGTACGGTCAGAGATGGATTGCCACCTATTATTTGTTGCATCGGATCACAGTTCATATATTACAGCCATTATAGGTAATAATTCTAGCAAAGAGATCAGTCTAATTAGCTTTTAGTACATGTTTTGTAAGACACAAGCTCATGATGCATTCCCTTGAACATTTTGAGAAGGGAGCAAAGCCCTGCTTTAACCAAGTCTGTTCCATCTTGCAATCTGTTCATCGTTGTCACAGTAATGGTGCTTGAAATGTTGTCCGAATGATTTACTGATAAGGATTTACATAATATCTGTTTGTGAAAGCTAGACCTCAAAAAAATGTCGGGGAAAAATACACAACCGTTAAGCCGCTGCGGCTCTTCGACAAGAAAGACATCTTCCATCAAATTTTGATCCCCTTTCCTCCTCAGAAATATAGATTTGATGATACTCATCTCTCACTGCTAAAATAAGCACAGACAGATGTCTGATAGATATCAGGACATTTGTCAAACTACTACTTCCTTGTCTTGTTTCTTTCCCCCCCCCTTCCTGTCCAGGCAGCTGCTGACAATAAATCACTGCATCTGATTCCGGCTGTCAAAATGTCTGCACAATGTCACGGGTTTTCAGACGGGTCGGCGTGAGCGGCGTCGGCAAACATTAGGGGATGCGTGCAGTGAAAAACCCACGCATGGGCACAAGGAGCATATGCACTTTATATGCCGTCTCTGCTTGCAAGCATGTCTACACATGTGTGCCGGGGTCTTATCCAAAGAGGAATAAATCCAATCCATTACCTGCCGAGGCTCAGGGCAGCTCAATCGATGGCACTCTCAGTGGCTGCTGATGAACTTCCCTCTCTGACAAGGTGTATCAGTCAGACCTGTCGCAGAGCAACGCTCTGGCATTTCAAAGTCCCAAGGAAACTTGTAAGGAGAATTTTGACTTGTTTGTTTGTTTCTACTGTGCTGAGATGAGGTCAGAACTCGAGTGGGTTCACAGGGGGATTCTCAGTTAACTAAAATATCATTAAAAAAAAACTTATTTCAGTAATTATTCTCACAGCCAAAGTAGTTTCAGTGTGCATTTCATCCAGATTTAATGAAAATACAAGATGTAGTTTGTTTTAAAAATCTATTCAAAACGGATTGTTAATCCAGAAATGTTATTCTATGGCCGACACAACAATGGGGATGACTGCTCACTATAAAGTTGCCCAGCATAAAGTCGCTGACGACCTCCACAGGGACGGTAAACAAGTCGCATCCGAGTGTTGTGTTGTATATTTTGTGGATGGAAAAAGTGTGCAGTCAAAAACTACGCCAGTGAACTGCTGAGTATGTGTCATCAATACTTGGTCAAGATTCTTTTGTATGAATCACGGCCTCATGAAACCAATCATCTTGTGTCATAACCCTTTATGGACATCATGCTGCCATGAATGCAAGTTGAGACAAGTTGAGGCATATTTCAAACTTTTCTGCAATTCAGCAGTCAGATCTAGAGAACGCTATGGCTACTTTTATGTATCCGTTTATAAAATACATAGATACGTTATGTCTGCTGGTTAATCAAGCACAAGGTCATTAAAGCAGATATTGTTTTTTTTGGGCAGTTTTAGCAGTTTTACCGAACCCTGCTAGAATTTTCAATCAACTTCTACATAAAGCTTGCCAACAGTGAGAAGCATGGAGTGCTCCGACATGCAGATGACAGCACTGACTTTGCTTTCCATAATAAAAAGCAAAAAAACTGTATTGACTCTAAAGCAACATAGATTCTTTGCCTTTCCACTGTTCTCCAGACTCTGGGCCCCTGATTTCTAAATTAAATCGAAAATTTGCTTTCATTTAAAAAGAGAACTTTGGACAAGTACAGTCCTCTCTCTTTGTTTTCCAGAGAGAGGACAGATGCTTCCTCTGTTGCCTCTGCTTCAGGAGGGGCAGAGACAACAAGCACAAATGACATGTGGAGCTCATGTCCTGGATAAGCTTCTTGAAGCCTTGTGAATCTCCCCGAAGTCTTCACTTGTGCAAACTTTTCTACTACACTTTTTCCTTCCACTTAACTTGGAAACAGCAGCATACAAACAGACAGCTTCATATACCGTTGTGGAAGGCGGTGTCGACTGTGTTCTGGACAATTTTCTCCTCAGTAGTCTTCCTCATGATTGTCATAAGATTGCTTCTGGGTCGTGAAACTTCTCTGCATTATTGACTTTGTGTAATATTAACATTTTCTGGAAAGCAGAATTTTTATTAGCTGTAAGTCAGAAACATCAAATTGAACTGAAATGAACACTTGAATGGAATTACTTTGTGGACGAGTTTCACTTTTTAAATTGTTTCACTGAATTATATAAACTTTTTGATGATATTCTAATTCAGTTAGACTCGCACGTAAATATGATTTCTCCTCCTTTTGTGACTAGTTTGGCAGCGAGTGGAGCTACTATACATGTCCATGATGTTTGAGCAGTGCTCGGCACTACTGAAAGCATGTATTATCAATTCATGCTTGGGTCGAACATAAACTGTAATTATATTCAGTCACACTGAATAGAAAAACACTGAATAATATCCCATTGGCATGTCGAATCCGCACTCCTCTACAAGCGTGATTTCTTATCATCTAGCTGCCACTTCCCTTCAATCTGAAAAAACACGAGAGGGACGGAGACGACATGGAGGAGCAGTCAGTGTGAAGGAGGAGATCAAATGGCGGGGCAGTTATGAGATGTGGGTCTGATGCCTTTTCAGGCTGCTCTGTTTTGGCTGCCACACCAGTCAATCACAATTACAATGGCAAAGAGAGATGGGAGCAGTGGTGCAGAAAGAGCAGGAGTGATAATTACAATGCAAGGGACAAGATAATGGGAACACGCTGCACTCTCCCAATCATTTCATGTATCAGCCTCTGACTGACCCACCCCCGCACCTCATACCCCCGCTGACAACCAGCAATCACAGGTCATATTTGTGAAATCCAAAATGAATTAATTCGATGACAGCGGTGGGGGTTGTGATCCGTCTTCGCGTTGCGCACGTGTTTGCCTGCGTGCATGGTTTTGTCAAATGCCAAAGAATATTTACCTCTCGCTTCCCGTCTTCCCTGCGAGATAGGCTCCCGCGTGGCGTTATCGCTGCGGGATGAAGAGGAGGGGTTGCAAACACAGCTCCCTAAGCTGCTTGTTGAGAATAGGGTGTCACCAGGCCAGTCAGTCCTCCGTCTGAAAGGGAATAAATTTAGTCTTCTGCATTATAGGCATACGGCACAGAATAAACATTGTTACTCGATGCAGGCCTTTTACATGTTTCGCAGGTTAACAAACTAAAAATATTAATTTCTCTAATTAGCCACTATCTGACTAATCTGGAATAATAGCATTATACCAAGACTTTAAAAGATATAGTTTCAAAACTGAACAAAAAAAACCCTGATCACGCCATTCTTACAGTTAAAAGCTGAGGCTACCTGTTGCTCCAGGCTGCTGGCTCACTGACTAAAAGAAGAATACCACATTTCTTCCTAGCTTACAAGAAATAACTTCATCCAATAACACATGGAAAATATTTTCTGTTGAAAGAAATCACAAAATTTCATGGTTCAGATATTAAACACTAAAAAAATACATCCACTCAAAGTTATGGTGACCAATCATCCTTTTTACATCTATCTACTATTGCTTAGAGTTGCAATAGGGTGTTGTGAGAACACAGGGTCCCTCCCCCAAGCTTTACCCCTACACAGTAGCTTGCAGAGAACTCCACATATGGAGAGTTTTTGTGCAATGTTAGGTTGTATGGCTGCCATTGGCAAAGCTTCAGCACATCTGCAATCTTGAGTTTGAATGACTGCATCCGCTGTGCAAAGGAAGTGTGTGAGCAGCACGTAAACAAGCACTAAGACCTTCCTCCTGGCTCTGATTGGTCGTTTCTGACCGGGAGCTGTGAATTTCCAAACTGCATCAAGCCCACTGGGAGCAGACTGAGGAGCTTTTCTTCTTTTTTTTCTGATATTCTGCTTATATTTGTTAAAACAGTGACAGTTTTAACAAATATGTAGAACATTAACTTACCTAAAGTTCCTTTCTGAAGCTTGAAGTAAAGTTGTCAGTTTTGTGTGTTCCCTTCAAAGGAGCTCTATGCATCCCTTTTTTAGTAATAATTTTTAAAAATTACAACTACCATTATTAGTAAAATGGTGTGTTCCAGTGCAAAATACTGGAAGTTGAAAGACCAGATACACCTCAAGATTCACACAGAGAAGCCAAATGAATATCAGAATAGTTGACCAAGAGCCAACAAGGATTTCACTTGTACAATCGTCTCCCTACAATAAGCTGAGAATTTCAGTAATAGCTTGAAAGTTCTGTATTTTTCTGATGTGCTGGAGAAAACAAAAATGTTACTACATAGAAGTCACATTTTTACTTCAACCACAAATTAGCAGAAAAATATAAAAACCGGCTAAAAACCACTGTCAGTATATAATAGCTTGACAAAAATCCAATATGGAAAGAACGCATCTTGGCCCATAAAAATCAAATGTATATGTTGGATGGATGTTCCAAACCTCCCTTGCTGGCTCTCAATCTGGATATTACTTTACTATGCAGAGAAGTTAATGTGTCCATCTGCTCCTCTCAAGTAACGTCAGCTGGGAATTTTCATCATAGGATCATGGAAAATAAAAAATACCCCAAAGCATAAGGTCGCTTAATGGAAATTACGCTTTCTTATGGTCATTAGGGTTTCCTATCTTTACTACTCTATGAGGTACAAAAGCTGAGCGCTGTGATTTGAACAACTCCAAGTTGTTCTCCAGTTGAGCATAGGTGCAATAAGTCATGACACAACCAGAGGAAGATGAACATATAGTTTTTCTTTTCATTTCCTTGGTCAAAATGTTTTCCTCTTCAGAAAATGTATGATTCTACATTTAGGCCAAAGATATTGACACATCAGAAAATTCCTTAGCTCATTCCAAAAAAATATGTTTTAATGGCACATTTACTCCAGTTGAGGAGTAAAAAGGAGGAGGTCCAACCAGGCCACATCAAGACACAAGTCCACATCATAAAAAGTTAACTTAACGAGATGCATGTTTTGATTTGTGGAGAAAAAAAGTCCCTGTATCCAGGAAAGTGTATGTTTTTTGATTACTTTTTTGACATTACAGTGACAAATTTTAATGCATTTCATTTGGATTTAACAGAACAGACCAACGCATCTTCCAGCCAGTCAAGTAAGGTGGAGGCAGCTTTTCTCTGTGACGGACACAGGAGCCGTCCAGAGTTTATGAAGAGATGTAAGGAGACTAATAAATATTGGAGGAAAACTTGTTAAAAAAAAAATAAAGAGTTTCTTTTTTTTTTTACTCATATTCCAATAAATATGAGTTTTGATAACCGTGGGATTATCAGAACTCACTCCAAATGTGCAGCTGCAGTGACAATGGAATGGCTCAGATCAAGGCATGTTGTGTTAGAATTTGGATCTGGCCAAAGTCCAGATCCAAATTCAACTGCCACCAGTTGAACATCTAACAAAATTTCAGGGTGGTTTTTGATAACATCCAACGTGTTCGTCAGCAAAATATCAATCGAGTGAATCTCACATCCACAGCTCTGAGTAAATACGCCAAGGAGGAGTGAAAACATTGTGCCTGCATTACTGAAATACTTGACTGTGGCAAGGATTCAAAAAAAGTAACAAACTGTGTAAAGCCTTTTTTAAAAAAAACTACAATCTGTTTGAGCTGAAGTAGTCATCAGCTCAGATTTCCCCCCCACACTCAAATAGAAAAATCAGCGCTTGCGTTTTTGTACACATCCATGCATCTTTATATTTGACACAAACACAGGGAGGGAAGGTTGAAGAGGCAGAGACCACACTGCTGTCAAGCCGCCTGAGGGAGAAGGCAGAGCTAATCCACAGTTATCAACACTTTTAAGCCTGCAGACTTCAGAGCCATTTGCAACCCCCCTCCCCTCAGACGCCTCTCCCCCCCGCTGTGTCGGCTCTGCATTGGCTTTTCACACGAAGGATGCTCCTGTTTCTACCTGAATCCATGACAGGCTGTCTGCCAGTGGTGGCTCACTTTTGGGTTTCCAGGGAGACTGTAAAAGCTTTGCGCCTGAACGTACTGGGGGATGCAATGCGTCACGCCCCATTTCGGCTCCCAGGCACAAGCTGCAGAGTTCTCAATCCTGCAAAAGCTTCTCCTTCAACCGGTGTTTACCACATAATCTCAGCCAGTGACAAAGGACAAAACTGCTTTGGGTTTGTGTGTCATTCTAAGAACAAGACTTGGATATACACAATTCTTCTCTCTAAATATGAGCCTTTCATTGTACCTCAGCTTGTGTTGCATCTCTGTTTCCCTGAATGATAAGACCAGTAACCACTAAAACCTTCAAAACTACCTATAAGAATTTAAAGTGTGATGTGATTCAAAATAAAATCCTACTGTAAAAAGCATTCAGTACATCATTGAAAATTATCATCATTATAAGCACTACAATTTTGTTACAAATATTTGCATAAGCATGCTACCCTAATATGTGATTTTATTTATTCATTTTAATCTTTAATGTATTATTTTTTAAATTGCATTTTTGTACATTTACATTTGCCCGTAATGGTATGCATTTTATTTTGATAATCACATTCTATAAATAAAAAAAACAGACAGATCTTTAATATTTTAACTATATAGTTTGTTTTGCATCTCCATATTATCACTGATGTATTTATATCTTTTAAAATTAAAACCACTGGCAAGAAACGGCATTTGTTTTGTTGTAAAATTCACATATCCAGTAAACAATTTTACACACACACAAAACAAAAACTATAGGTTGAGAAAAGGATGCTTAAGGAAACTATAAAGGCATTTTTTCTTTTCATGCAGATTGCAGCTGGCGATATATTTGCATAAATTTGAACAGTTTGCAGCAACAACTTGACAGGGCTTACAAAGATCAAAGCAAACAAAAGGATGTGAACATTATCCATAAATGAGCATCAAGAAACTATATGCAGGGGTCAAAGCAATAACATGCAATCAGTGTGGTCTCTGTGAAAGACTGCAAGATTATGGAGAGAAAAAAAAAATCTCAAATAATGAAAGGATTAGAAATTCAAATTGCAATTAAAAACACCCAAAAGTCACAGAGAGGGAAAGTTAACAGAGCAAGTAGTACTTCTTAGAGACGACAAGTCGAGTCTTTGCTCTGTACATTTTCTAATCCTCATAAAAACGTTTGGCATAATAAAGAGTCTTGAGCTCGAGTCGTGACTGATATCGATTTGTCCGCGGTAAGGATGACTGTTGACACTTGATGTAGTTTTAGAGAGAAGAGGGAATCTGAAAAGAGCCAACAACACCCAATCTGAGCAGCAACACGTGACAGATTCTAATATAGACAAAAGAAGAAGACAGAGTGGTCTTATGCGTCTAATTTCAGTCCACACACGGAAGGTACCTCCTTCAGTCCAAATCCAAAATGCCTTGTTTTTATATCCCAATACAAAACTCTCTCCTCTAACACTCTTTATTTCATGCAAAAATACTGAAACAAGGATAATGAGGGGAAATGTTTTGAAACTTGCAAAGGGATCGAGGTTGGATGTGATAGAAAAACATTATGTTTTACCTCCCCCTAGTGGTAGATGGTGAGAATGCCAATGCGTGCACACAAACTACTCAAACATCCTGTTTCATTCACAAAATGAAACTGGGAAATTGGTTTGTTTCCCAGTGGCAAACAATTTAGGAATATAATTATGACAAGAATCTATGTATTATTTTGACAGCCACAAGAAATTACAAACACATTGCAGTGCATTAGCAAAGCAGGGCCTCTGAATCATTGCTCTCCGAAGTCTCAAGTTTGAAAACTGTCAAAACGAACCCCAATGCCATGGCTTCCTCAGCCTCTTAAAATTTCATCCGACCTCACAAGGTCCTATTTTTCTTGCAAAGCAATCAGATTTCACACTTTCTCCTGCCCCGAGTGAGAGCAAGCCTCTTTCTGATAATCCTGTTCCTACTCCTTGTCAGATTGACAACAAGAACAGAGGCCCCTGCGGGCTGTGTGCACATGCGTACACATCTTTCCATACTGGGCACAAGAAATACAGACAGGATAAAAAGAGCTGGGAGGGAAAAGAGCAAAAAGAAAATAAAGATTATAGGAAGAAGAAATGAAAAGTGAAAAGAGTTTTGCATCAGCATTTGACTGCAGCACATTTTTGAATAAATGGCAGTCAAATCCAACCAAAGATTTATATTGCTGTGCACTTTGTCTTATAAAATCCTTAGTAAGCCTTAAAGTATATTCCATTTTGTTACATGACAATCACAAATTTAAATATGTGTGATAGTCAAACATAAAGTAGGGTAGACCTGTAAAGCAGAAGGAAAACCAGACATATTCCCTATGACCCAGGGTAACTCTGGAGGAGTTGCATAGAGTCACCGCTCAACTGAATGAATATACTCATTAGTTGTGCGACAAAATGAAGATGCTCTGTTCAGACGAGAGCGTAATTTAGCTTTCCAAAATGCCAGCAGTGTCAACAAAACAAGAAAGATTCTTCATTTTCTACTTCATCTCAAGAGCTTGTTCGAATTTTAACTTTCGAGTTGTATAGGTTACCCAACCTATTTTATATCAACATGGTAATGAAGGAATTGCATTACTTCACTGAAATTATTGCAGATACTTGAGTGTTGGCCATTTTGAAGTCTGGCCTCCAACTTCTTAATATAATCCAGAGCTTCATCAAGTGCACCTGTTAAACCACAATATAAAATTGCAAAACATACGGATAGCAATAAGTTTTAATTATATATTTGAAACATTACTTCTGCGAAGATCAATATATGTTGTGAGTCGGAGCATGTATGTATACAGCCATTGACTTAATCTCATAATTTCATTATTATGTGATCATAATAATAATAATAATATTATACCAACAGTTAGACTTAGACTCCTTTATTTTACTGAAATTCTCTTGCATGAAAAATATATGTAATATACTATCTTTTACCTGCGGGTGGATGTGCCGTGTAGTCATGGTCCGCAGTAGCATCTTCAGCCTGACTAGCTTTCTGAGAGGACAAGCTGCCGTTTCTTAGCCCTCTCGAAAGCAGACTCTCTCATTGCCGGTGCAGTGAAGTTATTCCAGGCAAACAAGGAAGGAACAGCTCCACTTTTAAGGCGGCTGGTGGTGGATCCGCTAACAAAATCCTCCGGTGTGAAGTGGCGGCTACATACGAAAGTGCTCCCCGTCTTTATGCAAAAGTCCGGACCTTCATCTCTTCGGATCGCCTGGATCCACTGCCTCTGTTGGTCCGGGTCCGTCGGGAACGCATGATATGACAGATAAGGCTGTTTTCTTGCCTCACATGAACAACCAGGGACTGAACAAAAACAACTGCGCCGAGACTGAGCCATTTTCCTAGCCTTTTGATGCTAACGCTATAGCCACCGGAAGTTGTCCAACCCCACATCCGCCCCGGCCCAGCGCATGCGCACATCCGCCCCGGCCCAGCGCATGCGCACATCCGCCCCGGCCCAGCGCATGCGCACATCCGCCCCGGCCCAGCGCATGCGCACATCCGCCCCGGCCCAGCGCATGCGCACATCCGCCCCGGCCCAGCGCATGCGCACATCCGCCCCGGCCCAGCGCATGCGCACATCCGCCCCGGCCCAGCGCATGCGCACATCCGCCCCGGCCCAGCGCATGCGCACATCCGCCCCGGCCCAGCGCATGCGCACAATGTCCCAGTACCCACGCATGCGCACAACTGCCCCAGCCCCGCGCATGCGCACATTCGTCCCGGCCCGCGCATGCGCACATTCGTCCCGGCCCCGCGCATGCGCACATTCGTCCCGGCCCCGCGCATGCGCACAACGTCCCGGTCCCTGCGCGCATGCGCACAACCACCCCGGCCCCGCGCATGCGCACAACCGCCCGGGCTTCGCGCATGCGCACAAGCACTCTGGCCCCGCGCATGCGCACAACCGCACCGGCCCCTGCGGCTGGATGTGCCGTGTTGTCATGGTCCGCAGTAGCATCTTCAGCCTGGCTAGCTTTCTGAGAGGACAAACTGCCGTTTCTTAGCCCTCTCGAAAGCAGACTCTCTCATTGCCGGTGCAGTGAAGTTATTCCAGGCAAACAGGGAAGGAACAGCTCCACTTTTAAGGCGGCTGGTGGTGGATCCGCTAACAAAATCCTACGTTAAAGTCCGGACCTTCATCTCTTCGGATCGCGTGGATCCACTGCCTCTGTTGGTCCGGGTCCGTCGGGAACGCATGATATGATAGATAAGGCTGTTTTCTTGCCCCACATGAACAACCAGGGACTTAACAAAAACAACTGCGCCGAGACTGAGCCATTTTCCTAGCCTTTTAATGCTAACGCTATAGCCACCGGAAGTTGTCCAACCCCACATCGGCTTTCTTTCCCAGAAGCGTGAAAAAGGTCTATTAGCCTCTGTTGCCAGATTTGAAATTCTCCAGTCCAAACACCGGGTAAAGTTAAACTTGTAAAACCTGCCCAACTGCAAACAAGCAGTACGAATATACATAGCTTTTAATCCTCAAACTATATGAGGGATACATTTGTTTTTATATTTTCAGAGCTTAATACCAAACTGCTTATGGAGAGTGAAGATTTTCAAATGACCATAAATAGCATATGTAATAATTATTTAAATGTTCCATTAAAATAACTCTTCACTATTCATAGATCTGTCTTTTGATCCATTATGCTTATTCATAAATTGCTTATTTAAAAGTTTACAATAAAGTTTTGTAAAATACATTTTTCTTTATCTTTGATTACTGTTATAATTTTTTTTTTTTTTTTTGCAAGTCTAAGTCAACAAGTTTGGATGTTTCTGAACAACAGAAACTTTATTTACTGGTCAGAATCCAGAGCTGTGTGTGTAGTGGTTATAAAACTATTTCAAACAACGAAAAAGGAAAACAAGATCTAATGATCTGCGATCGATTATTCTGGTCTCTCAAGTTCAGCACTACAGGCAGATAAACGGTACAGATACGACAAAAGGTAGCCTAAGTTTAAAGAAGTTAAAAGAAATGTACTTTTTATTACTGTTACTTTTTTTTTGTTGCTTTTCCGCCTATGTTTGTTTGTGGTTCTTGAAAAGTCTAACCTTTTGAATCGAATGTTTTGAGAGTTTGTTGGTCGTTCGGGGCTCGATTGTTTTGTCTGTTGGAATGTAGGGGGACGTAACGGTTATGCTCCATTATAACACCGGACATGCAAAGAGTAACATTGTGTCCGTGTTTTTCATTACTCCCCTTTATAGGTAAAGTTCGAACTCATAAGAAATTGCTCTAACACGATGGTTGTTTAATGAACAGAGAATGTTGTGGTGATTGTTATAGCGATGTTTGTTTAATTAACAGAGAGCGCTGCGGTGATTTTGATAACTAGTTTAAGAGCTGCTATGCTATACTTAGCTTCCTGGTTAACGGCGTAGGCTACTGTGTGTGTTCGATTGTTTTACTGTGCCGGCATAACTAGAATGTGTGTAATGTTTCAATGTAACAGAGTAATGTCTGAAACTGTTTTGAAATTATAACACCGGACATGCAAAGAGTAACATTGTGTCCGTGTTTTCATTACTCCCCTTTATAGAGGCGTAACATGTGCAGATCATTGCCAACTTCAACTGTGATCTCTACAGAAACAGCTTGGCCTTCAGCGAAACCATCAGTCAGATCCACATTTCTGTCGAAAAATTAACTTAAAATAGCAGTAAAGCTGAACTGACAATGTGCGGTGATTGCATAAAACAGCATAGTGATCAAATTGCATGTTAACATGCTCAGTGGAGCTACACCCCCTAAGAACTTTCTCAGTTGTCAGCTGTTATCCTGAAGTAGGTCACAGCATCATGGCAGCAAAAGTACTTCTCATACATGGAGGGAAAAATGTTATGAAGAATAAATAAAATGCCGACAAACCTAGATTTCCAAACCTGTCTTCCATCCACACAATTCTACATTTTTCAGTTTTTGGGAAACTTTTTTATTTACCACAAATTTCAGTAATTTAATTTGCACGCTCCAACATTAAATCACTTCCTTTTCCAGATCAGTTAGGATTAACAAAATCATTTACTTTCATAAAAATCAGACATTTACAAATAATTGGAGAAAGCCCACAGAACTGTTCTCCATAAGTGTGGTTTATTCTTGGTTGAATTACATACCCCTCAAGTTCAAAGTTTATGTTTTCAAATAGCAGACATCTTCCTTTGTTGTTGTTTTTTTCCCCCCTAATTCTGAAAAGTTCTCAAAGAAAACCCAGAAAGTCTCCAAACTTGTTGGGGTTGCTGAGCTTAGACAACAGGAAACCAATGAATCAATTCAGCTTTTAATATTTTCTCCAAAACTTAGTCTGAAATTATTTTTTTTTAAAAAGAAGCTTAATTTAAGAAACTGACTTAAAATATTTCAATACATGGCAATTGGTTGCTCAACTTTTAAAACAAAATACAGATAACTTTTTGCTTGTAAGCAAAATAACATACCTGCTCCCTTCTTCACATACAGGACTTGCAAGTTGGTAGACTGCAGGAGGAAGATGACGGTTTGACCAGCAGATGGCGGCAAACCACTTTTTACAGCATCGTGTCAGACGAATCAGTACTTCTGCTCCAACGTGAAATATGACCACAGGTGATGCATATAGATCTGGTTGAATAAAGCTGTTTATTTAGACATCAGTTAATAAAAAATAAAATTAAATGTTACAAAAAAATCTTTCAAATCAAAGAGCTGTACAAATCAAATCTTTATCATTTAATCTCGACATAGAAAAATACTAAAGGCACTGTGCATTAGACTGAAATTTTATATATATGTTTCCAAACAGAAAGGAAAGACAGTTGCAACACTTTATTCTTAACCTCCCTTAAAAAGAATTAAGCCTTCACTGTTAAACTGCCCATGCACATAAACAGTGTTCAAGAACAATGGAAAACAAATACAAAACAGAATAAAAGTTAATACACATTTAAAATAAGCTAGAAGGATGTGCTGTACAGATGTCAATCTCAATATTCTATTTATCATAATCACAAATTGCCTCCTAATTTGTTTTCCCCTTCACTGGCATTAGTGAAAGATCTTTTCAAACCAAAAGCCTCCCCTCCAAGATGGTTGAGTTACTTAAGTACACAGACGTCTGGAAAATAGTCTTTCTTCATGTTCCCCGAAAACAACCATGCAAATATCTCTCAAACAGAAACGAGAACCTCTGAACATCAGAAAAAGGGAGGTCTGGGGCAACTGCCTCATGAACGCTACAATGGGTGTAGTTAAATAATAGCTTCCACAAAATCTAGACAGAACAAGGAGAAACATGATACATCTTAAGAGTGATTTGTTTTCTAATCTTGTTTGTTAAAGTGACTTAATCTGACACATTCTTCACCGGTCTAATCCTCCAGACAAACAGCAAAGTTTTCAGGACGTATTGTACCCTTCTAGTGCTCTTTTTTGCAAATTCACAAAATAAAGACAATCACCTTCCTTTCTCTAATCTCTTTGGCATTCTGTTTTGCTACATCAAGCGCACTGAGAGGAACCACACGTTCCACAGAAAGAGTTGGTGTAACAGTCAGTCCATTCAGCATCCGGTTGCAGGAACATTCGAGTTCATTGTTCGATCATAGGAAACCGTGCTCATCCAGGAATTTGGGAGTAACTGGGTTCCACTTTGCAGTAGTCTTAGTTATAGAGAAGCCTACAGAAAGAAAAAATGAAGAGAAATTGTTCAAACAGATTAATGTGGAATGTCTCCAGTAGAACTATCCTCAAGTAGTACATTTTATTTATGTAACCAATTTCACAGATAAAAATCTAAAAATTAAACATTAGAACAGTTTCCCTGTAAAGAATTAAAGCCAATTCAAAAAACATTTCAATGGAGGACATAGGCATTCTCTGGCCATCTTTATGATTTCTAAATGGATTGTGGGAGGATGAGTGTTTGAATGTAATGATGAGTCTGCAAAAGTCAGCCTATGTCAGGCTTAGCCAGTTTTGACTAGTTGGCCAAAGCCTACAAGTACTGCAAAGGTGCAAACAAAACACATCTGTTGTGGTTCAAAATGGCAGCTTCATTTATGAAATCTCACATCAGTTCGAGGCATGGCTGACAGCAAAATACAGTTTTAAAGACTAATTTCAATTTTCAAGTGCAACTCTGCTGCAACACACCTGAAGCAAAAGGCTGAATTACTTCCTTAGCATTTACGGAAGTTCTGCAAAAGCCTGGTCACTAATCACTTATTTTGTTCAGTTGTGTTGAAGCAAGGATGCATCCAGAAGTTGTACTCGAGGACTGGAGTTGCAGTTTCCTACGCTCTGTACCTGATTCTGTTGTATTGTGACCCCTTCCTTCTGCGTCACTCTCCCCCGATGAGGTGTGGTCCTCTGCTCTCCTGTACAAGCCCGGTTTCCTGTGGTATTTGGCCCGGTAAGTATCTGTCATGCAACTGTCCACAGAAAAGAAAGTGGTTGGGAGGACCATGTCTGTGAGGGAGGATAGGGAGTCTGCACCGTCATCATCCAGTCTGGGTTTTGGACTGGGTAATCTGTCTTCGCTCTCACTAGCTGACAGGTCGTTCCTCTCCTGGTCTGAAGACCCTGACTTAGAACTGGCGTCAGAGGAAAGTCTGTGCTCGACTGGCGTCTCGATCCATCGCCGGAGAACAGGCAGTCCGCTTTTGGGCTGGTTGCGGGGGCAGATGCCATTCAGGATGGGTTTGGGAGCTAGTGGTGGATGATAGCTGTGCAGAGAGTTTGTGTGGCCAGACTCGTCTTGCTCAGAGAGGGGTCCGGTGAGGTCATCCGAGCTGTTCCACTCAGAACTGCTGGTCTTCAGAGAATAAGGAGGGACGGGGCTCGCAGGGCTGCCGTCCAGATTTTCCTCTTGCTCACTATCCAGGCCATTGTTCTTTTCTGGGATTCCAGGCGTATATCGGAAGGCTCTTTTTCTGGTAATATACAAAAAATAAAAACCCCAGTATTAGTCTTGAATTTGTCAAAAACATGTTTTTGACACCATAAAACTTCAAGAAATGTTTGCTACCTTTCGATGGGTCGACCAGTGAGGAAGTTGACATTTTGTAGTTCAAGGGATTTTCTTCCTTGTTCTGAATAGAAAAAACAAGTAATGTGTGACTGTTTCTGTTCGTTTATTTCAGCCTGTCAGCAAAGACATGTTATCCAACAGGGGTCATGGTGAGGCCCGCTCTGCCTGGTGCCGGGAGAGAAAGAATCAAACCAGCTAGTCTGGCAGAGCGCCCTCAGGCCCCCTGTGTACCACTCTGACTGTCTGATGGAGCCAAAGTACATGGCCCTTCAAAGGAGGGAATGTGAGTTAATGTGCAGGCCCAGTCAGTCCAGGCCAACAGGTCCTAAAAGCAGAACTGACCCAGAATGAACTCAAACAGAAACTAAGAGACACAAATCAAGGAGAAAAAGTATACTTTCAGGGTCAAGCTTGTGCTATAATGACTTGTATGATGCTTTGCAAGCATCTTTACCAGTGGAATCTTTACCATTTTGTTGCATTACAACCAAAAACTTTAAAATTGTTTTAGTATTCAGCCCCAATGAGAAAACGTATTGCAGCAACCACCCATAACGACAAGTACAGCCGTAAGTCTTTTGAGGTAATTGTCTTTGTTCATGTAGAAACTCATAAAAAAACTAACAATAACGGCACACAAAATATTTATCTATAAATATACCAAAAGATATAAAGTAAAAAAATAAAAATATCCCACCCCCGCCCAGAAATAAAGCCGCCACCATGATGATACATCAGTGGCTTCAACTGACGACACATGGTTTCCTGTTATGCATGTTGGCACCCGTTACATGGGTGTTGATAGAATGAAGAAGATTTTGTGAAACATCAAGTCCTGTCAGGCTTTTGAAGTGTGTCTGTCAATTTTTTATGCAAAAAAAAAAAGTTAAAAAGGATGAATAGGTCTCCTTTCACTTTATGACTATTTACTACTTTGAATGCATCTAACACATAAAATACATTAAATCCCATGGTTGCTGCAGGTTAACATGGAGAGGCTGAAAGGGTGAACTTCCTTCAACTTTCCGGAAAAAAAAAAAAACAAATTTAGAAACCAGTCTATGGATTGGTGGGGAGGGGATGCTGGTGGTGCTCGAGTCAAGCCAAGTTAGTATGGTGGGTGTGATTTAAGGGACTGGAGACAGACAACAGCTGACTAACAGGACAAGTAGGAGTGAGTGAGGACCATCTGTGATGTGTCAGCATAACCCCCTCTTTCCCTCCTCCTCCTCCACTCTCGCTCTCTCTCCAAAGCATTAGTGGCTAAATCCTTTGTGCTGGCATGCAATTACGCCAGGGTCAGACTCCCAGACTTTAGATCCCCTCCACACTATTGCATTTTTAAGCCACTAAGTCCATGTGGGCATTTTACATTTTGATGCCCTTGATCTGGAGAGTTGGCAATCCACTGTTACAATAAGATTCTCAAAAATAACAAAGAGGGATGAGAGTGTAAGTGTGTTCGCTTTGGAAACTCCCTGTGTCTTCATGATCACATCCACCTTTTCTAGTGAAATGCTTTCAGGAGAAAACAACTCTGTTAAAACCACAACTCATTTACAAAAAACGTCTTCAACTCTAACATTGGCCAGTTTTATTAGTTTGGTATTTTTTTGACACGAAGAAAAAAAAAAAACTTTTTCCACTTTGGTATTACAACTAGAGCGGCAGATGCCAGCGAAACAGATGTACTCTGGATGTCCTGCTGGGAAACCCTCTATGCACTCCAATTGCATGGATTAAGCTGTGTTTCTGGAGCAATTAGGATCTGAAACTTCAGTAAGTGGTGTGCCGTAAATTCCTCCCTTCCCAACATTCCTGTTATAGCTGGAAAGGATCATGCCAAGATGCTAAATAGGATTTGAAAAGGACCAAAGAAAAGCTACTTCTGTTTGATAAAGATGGACCTTTTGAAGATAAAGAGGGAGAAATCCAATCACAAAGTCCTAAAGTACAGTTTTGAAGTCTATTTAAATGTTACTTTTCATACCAAAAAAATTCCCCAAAAAGTAAAGAAAAAAAACCTGAAAGTCTACAAAGTATCTATGCAGGGCCATAGTTATATCCATCACAAGAATGGATATGTGTGGTAAAAATGTAAACTGACAGCTGCCCGCCCATATGAATGTGCTACCAGAGAGGATTTCAGACTTTAATGGACTTCTATAATGTCCTGGTGTGACTCTGAAAAATGCTGCCCCCATTGCTGAACTCCAGCCAAATTGACTCTGGACGCATTTACTGCAGCTTGTCATTTCAATTTGCAGGCAGTAGGGTGTAAATATCCCAGCTGGATCTTAAAATAGCTTACAGGACCCTCATCAATTGGATTTTAGGTCAGGTTTGCAAAAAATATTAACAAATATTCTTAAATGCAGTAAGGCTTTCTTTGAAAAAAAAAAAAAAAAAAAAAAGAATGATGATACTGCAGTAATTCTCTAGAGACTGTAGGGGGCCTGTGCAAGTATATTTGAGTCAGACAAGCTTCAGAAGCATCTTATCTTTATTTTAACCAAACACAGGTCCGACCAACGCTGGGCACCACAAACTAAAAAGTAAGTTGCGCTAACCATAAAACATTAGTCATTAACATCGGTTTATGAAGAACTACATCAACACATTATTTAGAGGAAGCTAATGCTAAATCAGTTCAGATCCCTTCAAATATTGTTCTGTGCGAGTTTTATTTCATTCATGTGCGTTTCTTCTTTGAAATAAAGCCATTCGGTAAGAAATGGCTTTATTTCTTTCTCAATATTTGAATCCATACTAAACATGTCGAGCAAAAAAAGAAAGTGGTCGGACGAGTATGTACAACATGGATTCACGTGCATCACGGAACGGGAGTCAGCGTCCCATCCACATGATATCCAATGTCAAGTTGAGTAACTCTTGGCAAAACTAAGGGAACACTTCTTGAAGCTGCATGGAGATGGGGAAAAGTAAAAAAGTATTGTGTAGATTCAAAACGACAAAAAACAAATAAAATTTCAAATTAAACATAATTAAGTTATTAAAAAATTTTAGTCTTTTAAAAGTCCACATTTATTTTAGTGAAATAGCAAAAATAAATAAAATAATTTTGGGGGGCTGAAATTCTTTGATAGGCCAGAATAAAGTAATACCATAATTTGTTGTGAGTTTATGCACTGTGTTGGTTTTGTTCTTTGAACAAGGTAATGTTCATGCATGTAACCAGTAAAAAAACATATACCCATGTCTTGAATTTGGGAAAAAAATCCTATTTTATTTATCACCAAAGGAGGGTTCAGTGAATGCGCATATGAATCTGGTGGGTTCGGTACCTCAAAAAAGGTTAAGAACCACTTCTTTAATAAAACATGGTTTTTAGAGATCCATATCTGCACAGCTCTCTGAAGGTCCCATTATAGCATCTCAATTTGAAGTCTGAACCTTCAATGTTCACAATCTTTTGATGCTTCTGTTTTTCAGTCATTCTGTTGCACATTTGCTGCTGTATTTGGGATTGCTGCCCAATTGACAACCAAGCTTTGAAACAATTCACTTTTATCCATTAATCAAGGGCCTTAATTAACCTCAACTGACTGGTATCCACCACTTTGCTCCTCACAAATCCCGCTGACTCTGTTTTTCTAGGACTGTACAACTTATATTAGTTGTAAAATCATATTTAACTGATATAAATTACATATATATAAAATAAAACAAGTGTGGATTCAACAGCAACATGGAGTGACTGCTGTATTTTTGAAACTTTCCTTTGTTGAAGTCATGTTCTAAGTCTTGGCAGGTAAACTCCTGATATTTTCTGCTTGGTAGGGCACAGCTGGGAATCCTTTTACAAGTTCACTGATTGCCAGGGTTAAGTCAAAGCAGTCCTGTTGTGAAATTTAATGAGTGAGTTGTTTTTTTTAAGGATTTAGCTAATTTGATATTTCTTTCTTTATTTTGTGCATATGCTATGTTATGCTATGTTATGCATATGCTATGTTCATATGCTATGTATAGAGAAAATGCGTCCCAGAGATAAACCAGTCTAATCACTCTACATTTCATTGCTTTGTACATATAACAGTGCAATGACAATAAAGTTGAATTCTATGTTCCAGATAAAATAACATCCCCACAGCATGATTCATACTAAGCTCAGTTTATTAGGTTTCTTTATTTACCAGCTATGATTGTTTTTCAAACTCATTTTCACAGCAGTTTTACCTAATAGATCTAAATAATGATGGTGTTACCTGCCAGAGGAAGACATTTTTCACCGCAAGCAGCAAATTAAAATAAAACTACAAGTACACATTAAGCTGCATGTTGCACATGGTAAAGCTGACTCTGGTTGTAAAGGGGTTAAGTCCAGCCCACAAGGAGCCAAATCTCAGGCTGTGACCTTAACATTACCGATGGAACAATAAATCAAGAAAACTGCTCTCTGCTATCTTAACGCTGCAGATTCTTACAACATAGACAAGAGCTTTTCTTCAATGTCAAGCCAAAGCCAGGCTGAAAGGGAGATACTTCAACCTTTTACATCATCATTCCTTCATTTACACATTTATTTATATCACAGCCAGAGTAATGTTTGTCTTCTGTAAAATATTGTTCAGGGCTCAACCTTTTTTGCACTCTTCTGTCAAGAAAAGCCAACAATCCTGCCACTTCAGAAGAAAACACTTCCTTTGCAAATTGTCTCCAACGTCTTGTTATGGTCTATCTAATTCAACTAATTGGTTGTTTTTTTGTTTTGCTGTTCTTTCAAAGACCGATCGATTCTTATAATTTACAAAGATCATAATAGCATGGTTTTATTTTAATATTCAAAGTGCAGAATGATGAGTCTCGGGACTATTTGGAAAAACAAACTTAGATAATGTCCACTATGTGTACTACTACACAGACATTAACATAAAAAATAAGATGTTTAATTATATTAAAGGGAACCAATACAACAATACACCAGTTATAGTTTTGAGCTGTTATTTACAAAAGGAAAGTCACTTACCGGTAATAAACTCAGAGTATAACACATCAGGCCTGAAATCATCATCTCCTCTTGGAGGAAAGTGATCCCTAAAATACAGAGGACGTGCATTATTTATGTATGTCTGGAAGCTGCTAAATGTTCTAAAACACTGGACTTTTACCAACCACTAAAATGAGATGAGATGCAAGGAAAAGACAAAAAAGCAAATTAACTCCAAAATAACCATAACCTATCTTCACATAATGATCTGCTGAAAAAGCAACATCTGTCAAGCTAGCAGGGTGAACAACTCTGACATGTTTACATTAAAGCTCTATGGTTTTAAGTTATATACTTAAAGGTGTGATGGAGTAGGAATGGACCAGGACCTGTCAGTTAACAGGGAATCATTATCTTCAAACAGGACCTGTGTCATAATCAATTGGATGACAGCCCACCATAACAAGGTGTGGGAATGTGCCATTTTATCTTAAATAGATCTTACTATTCTTAGAGATATTCTTTGTGTTGTGCCAGGAATGAAGTATTTCATACATGAAGTCAGTTTTGGGGCTAGAAAAAAAGAAAAACTAAACTTGACGGTTGACGTTACCTCATAAGATGCAGCTCTGGTATGGGCCGGAGGTCCTTGGAGGACAGACCGTCAACAACAGGGGAGTCTAAGTTTGCTGAACCGTTGCTCAGCCTGTCACTGCTCTCGTATCCAGATTCAGTTCTCTGGATCTTCCAGTTGTCGTTGTACAATTTAAGGTTAGCCGAGCCCTTTGATCTGTCCATGTCATTGTGTCCATCCCGGCTGTCCGAGTCCAGCGAGCTCCGGCTGCCCCCGGTTTCATTCTTCTGTTCATCTTCGTAGATGGTCATCAGGCTCTTCGGTTTGCGTTCTTCCAATGCCCCCCACGTGAGGTCTCTGTCCCTCTCATGGTCACGGGACGGCGAGTGACTGTTTGTTCTTCTCCGTGGGCTGGGGAGCCGACAATCCTCTATCGCCGCGTTCCCATCGTCAACGCTGCTCAAAACGCTGTCCACGTTTAGTGCCTCCCGCATGGGCCTCCACGCTCTGCTGGAGGGGTTGTTGCTCCTCCCATTTCGGTCCCGAGAATCTTGGCTGCTGTCCGTGTCGTATCCGTTGACGAGGTGCTCCAGTCTCCGGCTCTGATGCCCGCTCCTCAAAGTGGCACTGCTGGACGGCACTTGAAGCCTGGTGTGGGAACGTGGCGGGTCGTGAGAGGAGCGCGGTAACCGTGCGGGGTCATGAGAGGACCGAGGTGAATGTGGTGGGTCAGAAGAGTGCGGAGGGTCATGAGAGGACCGAGGTGAACGTGGTGGGTCAGAAGAGTGCGGAGGGTCATGAGAGGAGCGAGGTGGATCATGTGAGGAGCGGCCGCCAAGGTGCGGCACTCGCTCTGTCCTGATGGGTCCCTTCCCTTGGCTTTTGTACAGCCGAGTCTCCAGGTACTGCTTGAAGCCGTTCTCTGGAGGGGAGGCGGAGCGGGAGTAAGTCCTGTCATGAGCTGGATCTAAGGTAAATAAGATTTCAAGAGAGAGCACATTATTATTACATGGTATGATAATATAAAATGAACTTCTAAACAGATGTGTCAGATAAATTAAGACAAAAAAAAAACATGGCATTGAAAATAAGTCTTCCTTTGCCACAGTTAATGTATAGAAGAAAGTATGGTGCAGAGCCTTGCAAAGGTATTGGTAAACTTTTGTGAAATTAACCCCTGTGAAACATGGTGGCAATAGCATTATGCTGTAGGGACGCTTCTCTTTATCATTGAGCATAGGCATTAAAGCTAGATTCAGTGTAAAAAAAGATGAAGCTCTTCTAACATTAATAAACTTGAGCAATGTAACCAGGTCTCTAGATGTCAAAATACGAGAAGAGACCCTCAAAACTTACAGGTGTTATTGCAGAGAAACTAATTCTCCAAAGGAAACAGAAAGACAAAATTCACATATGGCACACTCCTTTTGTTTGCAAAAAAAAACTACAATCACAAGTTTTGCATGTTTCACAGAAAAAATTTTAAAATCAAGAAAATAACCTCGCCCCAATTGAAAGAGGACCTACACAGTTTTAAACACCAAGATGAAAAAGCTGCAACAAGGACCACAGGAGGGAGAGAACAAAGATAAAGGCAGAGGAGGAGGATAAAACAATTGGTGTTAGTTATGTTTGCAGATGAAATGAAAGTGTAAATTTGAGTCAACGTGAAGTCAATTTTCTTCTGCAGAGTGTGAACAGAGGGGGGGAGTCAGTTCATTTAGAAATGTCAATGCAGTGATACTTTTCTGCATAAATGTATGCTTGTTTTAGTATATTGTGATGCCTAAAATACAACAGCTACTTTTAAACACAGGTTTTAACGGTAGCTCTATGCATTTTGTGACTATGCAAGTTCAAATGACAAGTCCCACATATCTTTAAGCATTTTTCTTTCTAATGCTGACAGCAGTGTCGTATTGGCATAACCGTCTAAGTGGCTGAGAAAAATCAATCTACTCCAGCTTTGTGTTTTAGTGCTCAAAAATTGAATTTAGTACTTTATATAACTGGCAGTCCTTGGAAATAAGCCTGCAGGAGACTGCATCACTTCATTTTGCTGACAGTGTGCCAGAGCTAAATCACTTCAAAGTTGGCCCTCTACATACATACAAAGTGTTGAAGAGTTTCTGCCGCCGGCTCAAAGTTATTAGCAGTATGCAGAGATAAGGATGATTTTAAACACATGAACTCAAAATCTGCTTTTGTCTTGATGGGTGAACGAACTACAGCTACGAATTAACAAGTCACTCCGGAAACATAACTCTTTGATTTGGAAGTTTTTGAAACAAAAAAGAAAACTCAGCTATTTATTTCATTATTTATAAGAAAAGTGGAGCCAGTAATAATAAATGAAATTCAGACTCCCTCTTAAACATCCAGAGACACTGCTGCAGATAACAGGAAGGCTGTTCTGTTTTATCATGTTAAAGGGACCAAGATTAGGAAATGAAGGTAATCATTTTGGAGTCCAAATTATACCTTTACCCTCAAAACATTAAGCTTTAAGTATTTTACATGGATCTTGCTGAAAAACAACAAATATGTTATGGAGAACTTCTGCCTTTGTAGGTGTTCAAACAGAAGAAAAAGTAACTGACGTAAATGACGCATGGCGCAACTGTTTTTAACTGCACAAACGACTCGGTTGCAAAACCTGGAACATTTTACAGTTTTTGCAAGTTTCCAATAATCCAGGAGCAGTTTTCTGAAGTTCATTTTAAAATAAACATTTTGTAATCAAGAAAGTTGGGTAAAAAAAGAAATTGAAGTTTTGTCACTTATTTATACTCAAAAAGATAAAGGAATCATGTAAAATCTATACGAGCAGGCCAAAACCTTGGCCAAATGGTGATCAGAAACAGTTTTTTTTAATCTGTAGATACTCTAGTGTCACCTTCAGCTGAGCCGTTTATCACATGAGTGACACCAACTTGTCGCTAACTGATGCCAGAGCAAATGATATGTAGCATTAGATGTATGCTGCAAACTGTGCTCCATAATCCCCCCTTCCACATACACATAAAAACACTTCATTAAGAGAGATTAATCAAGTCATTCAGGCACTCATAAAAAAACACAAACCCAAGCTGTGAATTGCATTAGAAAACTTAGGCCTAAAATATAAGTTAATAATAGATCAGATCTAAGCATATTTTTCCATCTGTGAATTTCAGCTGTTCTCTGTTTTTAGTAAGAGTTGTTAGTATTGATGTAAACATGAGAAAGAAAAAAAGGGAGTTTGAGAGCATGGAGGATCAACGCTGGCTCAAACAGACGTCAGCAGTTTTAATCCCCTTTCTGACACATTGCTCCAAAACGGAAAGTTACGTAAGGGCTTGACGAGGGAAAAGGGACAGTTTCTGTTCCACTACGCCTCATGTTTCTCATGCAGAGTCTCCTACAGAAAACCCACCTCTGTGGCGATGCTCATGCCTCCGCTGACCACCTCTGTCAGCATCTCTCCTGACTGGATGCATTCCTCTCAGATCTATCGCTTTCTGGGCAACTTCTCTGGACAAATCCCTAAGGCGTCCTTTAGGATCACTGGTCTCACGTTTCACTAAAAATAAAAATAAGCGACAAAGGAAACAGCAAAAAAAATTTAGTATCCAACATATTTTACTTTCTTGAGCATGATTTATTGTTTGCATTCTGAAAATGAAGACAAGAAAAACACCAGGAAATCCCTGAGCAGGATCTGGTGGAAAATTCCAACAGTGCTGAAATCCTTCAGTATCACATTACTTAGAAGGATCTGCGATCACTACTTCCTCCTGCTTGTCACCTTTATGCTTTCAAGTCTCCAGCAGCCTGAAGGGATAAAGTGGCCCAGACACACAGGACACAACTGCTTGTGAGTTTTTTTTTTTTTTTTTTTTACCCCATCTGTTTATTGATATTAATTTATTAAATGTTTTTATTTCCACACAGTTTCATTGGTATTATATATTTATTACTTAATAACTAACACCTTTGGAAATGTTTTAGTTCTTGACATTATTTTAGGTTTCATCTTCAAAATACTGCATTTTGTATTTATTTTTTATTTCTATTGTAATCATTTATTTTATACTTACTTTCAGTGTCTTTCTACATACTACATTCCATTTCCTTAATTCTTCACTACATGGTTGTTTTGTTCTTAAGTCCTCATCCTCAGAAATAGTGTGATGCATGTTCAACAGTTTTAAAATAGTAAAAAATCAATTTCATAATTTCTGTTGTAACATCTGTCTGGTTAAAAAATCTTTACACATTTATATAATAATAATAATGAAAAATTAGTAAAAATATTAGTGCAATAATCAATAATCTAGAACAATAACAAAATAACATTTAATTTTACAGCAATAAATGAGATGATTTACAAAGATATATAATCCTACCTTCCAGTGACTAAAATGGCAAATTTCTACTTGTTGCCAGAAGCCTCAGACAAAAAGTGGTAAAAGAAATGTTAAAAGACTAAAAAGGAACAGAAACCAAACAATATAATTTGTGCTTTCAGTTTTCCCTTTCTTAGTAAATTCCAATAATTAGCTTTATCTTGACCTTAACAACAACACTAGTTCTTGCTCTTCTGCCTGCAATTTATTTTCTTCTTTTACACTTTGTGATAATAATAAAACTCTACATGTGTGCAGAAATGACGGGTCTTTGTGACCTTTCTCCCCGACATGAGTCCCCAATCCCTTCTGCGTTCCAAACATGGTCAGATTTAGTTTTACAGCAAAGATGTTTAATTATCACTACCCCTGGTTGCCATGCCAGATCTCTGCTTGCTGCCAGAATCTGAGGACAAAAATATTTATCAGCGAGGCAGGCTTTTAATGAACTGAAAAAGGACGGAAACTAAACAGTGTGACTCATCTAGTTCACACTTCTAGTTTTCCCTTAAATGTTAGTGAATTTATTTTCTTGTCCTCTGCTATTTAATTCTTTGTTCTCATTATTCAACCTGCATCTTGAGTATCGTAAATTGCTTCATTTCTTTACCTTGTCCCCGTCCACCGCTGGTCTGTCCGCTGCCCCTGCTGAGAGTCGAAGTGGTTTTCTTTTTGTGAGGCTCGTGGTCCAGCACAGCTTTCAGATTCTCTTTGGTCAATTCAATTGTCTTGGGTGCTGCATTTGGAGACTCAACACCTGGAGGAAAGAAAACATTGTCAAGCTCAACTTTCTCACAGCGCTACTTTGTTCAGGAGTAAAAATAGAGACTTCAACCTTGAGCATTGAATGAGAATTGAAATGACAGTATCTTCAGTCATCATCATGTAGTTTTTCCGGCTGTTCTGACAGCTCTGATGGACACTGAGCAGCTGCCACAGATTGGAGCTGGGGCACAGCCAGCACAGAGAGTTGGAGGAGGATCTTTAAAGGGGATGAAAAAAAAAAAAAAACTCCCCGGCTGCACAAATCCAGGGATAAATAATCCCAGCAGATGATATGTTTCCATCACTACCATCTGGCTACAAATGTAACCAATATGATTTTAAAAAGCGAAACACTTTCAAGTCTGATTTCAAGACTTTTCAAGATTCAACTTCCCAGAGATCTAAGTGGGTCTGTAAAGATTTAACACCAAAGTTTATTATGTATTTACTATGTTTGTACAGGTGTTGGTTTTACTCATGGAACCAGAACAACCAGACTAGCAGGAGGAATGGATGGACTGATAAAAAGATGGCTGGACAGATGGACAATGACCAGAGAGACAAACAGATTGAAGAAGGAAAGATTGACAGAGGATAGGCCACCAATGGATGTAAAAAATGGATTGGCCAACAATAGGCAAAAAATTAAAAGGATGGACAAATTAACAGATTAATGGACAGCTGAAGAAAGTGATGAACATGTAGGACATGTAGATGGAGAATGGATTGACGTTGGGCCAAAATTGGGATGAATGAACAGAATGACCGCAACACAGTGGATGAATAGATGGGTGAAAAGAAGGTCAGTGAAAATCAATGGACATACGGACAGAAAACAGATGGATCAATAGATAATGGAAAAATGAATGCCCAAAACATGGACAAAAATGGGATGGCTGGACAATGAAGAATAGAACAGATGGACAGATTGACTGAGTGACGACTGACAAGTGCATGCAGATATTGAGAAACTAAATGGACATACAGAGAATGAATGGGTGGACAACGGAAAATTAATAGAAGTAGAAAGATAATGGACACATGGATGGAAAAACTGATGGACAGTAAATAAAAGGCTAGACAAATCCACAGACGATTAATTATGGAAATATTGAAGGAGAATGTACAAATAGATATATGGATGGACAATAGGCATAAAAATGGGATTTGAAGGAAAGACAGATTGAAGAATAGACTGAGAATGGAAAGTTGAATGGTCAGAGAGAGAAGTAATGGACAAAGTGATTGACAATGGAGAAAATCATTGGATAGATGTAACTATTTAGGGAGGGAACATCTTGAAATATTAATATTTTACCTTCTCTATTTACTTGTTCAAGTAAATCTACAGAAAATAAAATCAAAGGCTGGTTAAAAAAAACAGCCAAATGGATTTACAAGATGTAATCAAGTGTTTTTATAGAAGAACATATAGATAAAGTCAGGGCAGAGAAAAACAAAACGAAACTGGGGAGCAAGTTATACCTGCCGCATCTCCGTCAACATTGGTCTTGTGGGTATGTGAGTGGCTGCTGTTGAGTCTCGAGGCATCTTCTGTGTGGATGGCACTCCCATCAGGGTTGGAGTAAAAGAGAAGTAGAGGCTGGAAGTGACCTTTAATACATTTGGTGACCACATCTTTCCACCGAGAACCAATCTGCAGTGGAAAAAAGAAAAACAAAAATATTGGCAAAGGATTTAAAGTCTAAATAAATATGATCCACTGAGACAATACTAGGCAAAAACCCCAAACTGAGTACGGCAAAAAGGGTACAAAGGCAAGGTTGCTTGATTATAGAATAAAATATAATTATTTAAAAGGATTTTCACAGAGTTACTGCACTTGGAGAAGAAATTGGCTTGAAATTGAAACTCTTCCAATATCTTCCTGTTGAATCTCCACACTTAAAAAGGGATTTTATCAAATGAAGAAAAAATAGATTTAGTACCATTTTACAATCTTTGAGAATAAAATTCTAAAAATGTTAACCTAAATTATTAGTGTTTCATAAGAGAAAAAACTATATTGGGTAAAAATAATATATTAGCAACTAATCAGAGTACAATTATTCTTCATTTGTTCCTTAATTTGGAAATGCAAATGTGTCAAGTAAAAAAAAAAAAACACCAGTTACTTTGATCAAACCAATTTGCTCACATTTTAGGTCCCAGTCAAATTCATAACTTCCCTGTAAGTTGTTAAAATTTTAAGTTTTAAATTAAAAACTTGAGGATCTGGGGGGTAAATTCTGTTGAATTTTTAAATTCCAGCAGTATTTTGTAAACTAATTTAGTAATTATCTGTCAAAGTAAAATAATTTCTGCAGCTGAATGATTTCTGAATAACTAGTTTCCGTTTGCAAACATTTCACCAGTTATACTGGCCAATATAAGGAAACAATAAAAACTCCCTGGCTAATTTAAGCTCCAAAAATGTTTACTGCGTTCCTAATTTTCAGAAAAAGCTATTTTATGAAGCTGGGAGAAAAAAAAACATGGCGAGGCGACAATGTCGCAGTCTTTCTGTGACAACTGTTTGAGGACTCATAAGAATGCTGGCGAGCTGTGATCCAGGTACTTGGCAGGAGCTAAGGCGCAGTAGCTCCTCCATCTCGCTCAGGAAGGTTTGCAAACACAGCGCAAGCTACTGATGGATTGATGCAGAGCCAGGCGGCCGCTGCACCACCATCCCAGAGAAAATAGTGAGCAGGATGTGAGACAATGGCATTTGTATCATAAAAATGGATTAAAAGAGAAAAAATCTGGGAAAATTTTTTTTTCTTACAATATAAATAATTCAGTATTCAGAGACTTTTTCTGTAACACAATTGCAGGCATCCATTGAAGGCCTCACCACAGACTTTAATATCCTAAATGCAGTCATAAAAGAATTGAGGAGCTCCTCTGCTTTCAACCAGGCCAATGCTCACCAACTCATTAGGCACTAATGATTTAAACCGTGCCTAATGGTGCTATTTTAACCTTGCAATAATCACAAAATATCATATCATATCTTTCTACAATTCTCCCTTTTTAACACGAAGGATCCTTGCCTTACTAAGAACCAGCACTCCACTGTTTCATGTATATACAGTGGAAATTTAAGCAAACCGCAATATGTAATTTAATAGTGCTTAAATTGCATATTGTGGCCTGCTTGAATTTTTTGGTTATGGTTTATTTAAAGCTTAAAAATAAATCTTCTGATAATTTGTTAGATGGTCTTGTTACACAAGGCTTCTTTCTTGGAATGATCTTGCTGAATCTTTATATTAATGATTTACTAGATACCTGCATAGATGTTTATGTTAAATGTAAGCAAGCAACATAGTTATTTTATACAAGCAGACAATGTCCATGAAGCATATTCAAGTCTAGTATCAGCTTTGAATCAAGTTCAGAAATTGCTTTGTAAATCTGCAAGTTTCCTTTCATCTCAGTGTCTTTTTGGACTATTCTTTATTGAATAGGCTTTACTAAAATATATCCATATATCTATGGTCCAACAACCCTTGATGTATATTCTTCTGTATGCAACCTCTATGTCTAATAGACCAGCGAGTATCCTCCTCACCTCTTTCACTGTTGCATCATCAAAGAAAACCCATTTGGAGGATTTGGTGTGGAAGGCAAAGGCACAGTAGTGGTGGCTGGAGTAGCAGATCATCCCCACAAGCAGCAGCTCTCCCTTTCTGGCATGCTCGTCAGTCACCCTGTAGAAGAGCTGCGGTCGCAAACACACACACAAATAAAACATTTATACCCAGGTGATTGATGCAGAAGTCATCAGGAAATAAAGCTAAAACTGTTGTTCCTTCCTCCCTTTTATAGGCCAATACCAGACCTTCACATCTATGCTCCAATCTTCCCTACTTTTCTTGCTAAAACAAGGGTTATTGTCTGCATGTGTAGCACAAACATTACAAGGACAGTGTTGCTGAATAGTTTCTCTAAAACATGTTTTCTGAACAGTACGCTTTCTGTTTCCTGTCTTAAACTTTAAAAAAAAGGAGAGCTTTCAAAGCAAATCAAGAAGGCGTAGGACTCGCTTTAACACCCAATAAAGTCACATGGACTGTTCCAAATGAATAAAAACTTTTGTGGTGGATTAATGTGAGGGCGGGTCTAACAAATTCTTCTGATGGTTTGGCTTTTTAACAGCTCAAGAGGGAGCCGTTAAGAAATCATTTTGAAAACTGGTATGTAATGTGTGGACTATGTCCTGATCTGAACTCTGCTGATTGATCTTTGCTTGTAAAGTTCAACCACACAGAGAGTAGATGTTAAGAGAGCCACTGAGGACTAGTTTGTAAATTATGTCATATTGCAGCTTGTAGTTCAAAATTAATGTCCAACAGGAGACATCAGGAAACACATGGCCACATTTGGGCCTATTCCTGAATGTTTATCTATAAACAAGCTTCAGAGCGTTTTCTTTCTTTCAGTGAAACATGTTGAACCTTCATGTTCACTTCACAGGCATTCTCTCACAGAAAGATGAGAGGAGGGTCTTTCTGACAAACTGTTTGATCGCCGGGCATTGGGCGTCAACTGCTTATGCAGCTGCACAGAATTCCACAGAAGTAATTCCCCACTTTATTTCCAACAAATGTCCAATTGCGCTACAATAAACTGACCCTAGAGCTATCAGAAGGCGTTGTAGTTGCGTAAATGGAAGACAGTACATTCTTTAATCAAGCCTGATGTTTTGGTGGACCCCACAGAGCTATTTTAATTTAGCTGGAAACTAAATTACAAGTAAACAACAGCTTAAAGGCGACTCACTGCAGAGAGGCTGAGATTTGGCCCCAGCGAGCGGATGACTTCCTCTGTGAGATCCGATTGTTCAGAGTCCCACACAAAGCCAATGGTCACTATTTCTGGGCAGTTCATCAGGACCTGTCTGATCCGGATCTTCTGACCACAGTTGCTCTGAAAGAAAGAAAAAGCAAAACAACAATTTCAGTCTCATTAAAACCACAGGTATAGAATATTTCAGAAACTGAGCCATATCAAGTAGGTGAATATGTAGGTGCACCTCAATTTAGAATACGATAAAAATATATATATCACATTTTAACTGATTACAAAAAGCTTCCAACAAAATGACCAATCTATAAAACCAAATTAATAAAAAAAAAAAACTTACTGGACAATTTCTAAGGTCCCCAATTGTACTTGCTGCTTGCAACAGTTCCCCAAAAGACTCATCACGACGCTGATGCGTCTGTTGACTAAGAAAGCAGAAAACGTCAGCACAAGATTTTTTCTATCAAATCATAATAGAAAAAAACTAGACATAATATGATCTATAGTGAATAGGATGTAGCAGCAGTAAATCCTATTCACTGTAGGTCTCTTATTACCTCCTTTTAATAGGAAAAAGGGGCTTTAAATATTCTGTCCCTTACCAGAGTGCTGTGGTGGAAATATAATGTACCAGCTCTGTAAACGGCAGAGGGTCCGACGACGCCCCACAGCTACGGCACACAGACTGAAGAGAAGGTCAGTGAGCAAAAAGGCAATAAAAGAAAGCTTATATAACTTCTGCCAAGGACCATTTTATTGTAGGCAGGAAATAAAAAAAAACAAACCATTAAAAATGTATACAGATGGCCAAATGTGTGATTAACTTTCAGTATTATTTGCTGCTTTGGGGTCAAAAAGTTAAGGGAGTCCAATCAAACGTGTTATCAGCTAGATGTAGAGACAGTGCTTGTTTAAGGCAGGAACAGAGTCGGTGATGGGCATCAGTGCCACAAAGGAGGCTGGTGTGCATGTTGTGCGTAGCTGGAATTTATGCGTACAGCATCTGTGACACATCCGGTACTGCTTCTGCAGCAGCGTTGTGCAGCCTGACAATAAAACACCCTCTGTAATCCACAAGGGGCGACCCAGTGTGAAAACATGATGGATTGGATTCCCATTGTCTCAAGCACTGATTCATGTAGCACTGTGCAAGCGTATGTGTGCACTTGCTGTCTAAAAGAAGGTTCAGACCGTCCACAGATCAACCCTGAAGGCCAAACCCTACATGGTAGAACTGATCGACAATTACCTAAATAATAAAATATTGAATAATTGTGAGCGTTTACAGTTGGCAATACAATGTTGGACTCCATAGTTTTCTCTGGTACCCTCCATCATTTGATGAGCTGTTAAGGAGAATGTTTTCACTCAGCATTTCTGAGAAAACCTGATGTGATCCAGAGCGACACCAACCACTTAATCTCAGTTTAGCGATTCTTCTTTCTCTAAATATGGTAAATATGGTCTAACTTATTAGTCCAG
This sequence comes from Poeciliopsis prolifica, assembly GCF_027474105.1. Taxonomy (NCBI): domain Eukaryota; kingdom Metazoa; phylum Chordata; class Actinopteri; order Cyprinodontiformes; family Poeciliidae; genus Poeciliopsis; species Poeciliopsis prolifica. The sequence goes on along the minus strand of NW_026562407.1, from coordinate 4,577,465 downwards.
TGACAATCAATAGCAGATTTGTAGTTTAAACTCACGTTTCAACACCATCTGCATTATCAACCTCAGTGAGACACTCTGCAAAAGTCATAATTGTGCTGATTATGACAGACCAGTGCCTCTCCCTTTTATTTCTGTGTCCGTTTTCCTTCCTCTCAACCCAAAGTAGGATGAGGCCTGGTTCTGCTGAAAGTTTCATCTCTTTAAAAGACTCAGTTTCTTCTTGTTTAGAATCAGGGATTGCTATGAAGTCAACTACCTAATGAAACCAACAGGGCTTTCTTATATGGACCACATTATATTTGACATTGTACAATAAAATATTATTACACTGTAATAATTCAATCTGAATCTGTATGATTGCTTTGTATGGATTTGAAAATATATCACAATAAATAAATTTGATCTTTTTGCTGTGCATTAAGATGGTATTTGTTGTAAATTGCTACTAGGTAAAAAATATAGTCAAACTCAAAACATTGATAAATACTTTAAAGAAACCTACTGACCTGCTCATAAAGTGACATAGCAAACTTTTGATGAGTGATACAAGAGTTGGAGGTGCAGGCATCTGTCTCCTCAGGCACAATATGCAGGTGGATCCTCTCCAGTATATTTTCCTAAGAAAGACAAGGAAATGCCTCAGATATAAAACAACAAACTCAATTGGAGTTATTTCAATAACATCTGTAACGTCATGGTGTAAACAAGCAGCTGCACTTCACATTCTTTGTCTTTTTACCAAGCCCTATAAAGTGCAAGAAATACTAAAGGCTTGCAAGATATTACACAGAATAGGCTCAACATCAGTTTTTTATTGATGTGATAACACAGTAATAGAAAAAGGAACAAGTAAAACCAAAACAACATGTGCACACGTCCTACTATCCTTGGAAACAACTTTAAAATGCCTGAAAGTAACCTGTTCATCTGGAGTACAATAGAAGGCAAGTAAAAAAAACAAGGAAACAATGCAGCAGTCACACCGCTCAGGGCTAATATGGTGAGAAAATTGCAATTCAATCCAGGAACAAAAGCTGGGGAGCTTGGGAGAATACAGAAGGAGACAGGTACAAATGAACCCCGCTCACAAGTAGAACCAGCCAGGTACTGAGATATTCTCAAAGGCCCAGAAAAGAAAAGGTCTATAGTGGAAAAGATATATATTCTTGCAGCTTGCAAATATGCATCAGGAGAGTAACTTTACATCCTGACACATTGTGGTTTAGAACATTTTTAACCCCTATGGTGGCTGCCACTTAAAAAGTGGCATCTGCGCTTTACTATTTTGTGCTGCACATTGGGGGACAAGATGTCCAGAAGACACAGATATGACATCCTTATGTCTGCTTAGGTCTCTTAGAATAAAAACAAGCAAAAGCAGAAAACTGAAAGGGAAGATAATATCACTAAATCCTAAGTACATAAATAAGTAAGTAAATTATTAAGTGAATTAATTAACTAGATAGAAAGCAAATATAAAGGCATTTTTATAAAAATATAAAGGCCTATATATTATTACTTATTATTTGCACATATGAATACATGTGCAAATAACAGGTAAAAACATGAAAAATAAACATGATAGAAGTAAATTAAGTCAGTAAGTAATCAATAGATAAATAAATATTTAAATTACTAAACCTAAAACTAAGTTAGCATGGGAAAAAATAATCCAGAAGAAAAAATGAATGGATCATATCCATTAAATTGATTGTCATGTAATGATTACTTTTACATTTTGGTCAATTATGATGTCAAATCCTGCAATTTTCTATTGTTTCCGATTTCTTAAAATTTCTACATATTGCCACATTTAATGACTACTTTGCATATGTGTAGCTCAGTGCCCTGTCCAGGCACTTATAGTCCACAAGAAATTCATGTTGTCCTGTTTGAAAGTCACCCTATAAATCCATTGTGATGAAGTTTATAGAAAACTCTAAGTTTGTAAATAATATAAACTAATACAAACAGACGAAAGAAAACCTTTATATCAAAAATAAAGGCAGTGGTCTGAACACAAGCAAAATGCTTATATAACCTGTCAAGATGATATTTAGTCCTATTGTGGAAGAAGTTGAGAGGGGAGGGGATAGGGGGGACAGAAGCTCTTTCAGTGACCTCCCCCAACAGTTTGTTGCAGAGAGTTGCCCTAACTGCGTGGCAGCATAACGCACAAACACTTACAAAGCACTCTGCGGCATCATCCATAAAGCCCAGCTGGAAGCGTTGCTCGTCCTTAAAGGTCTCTGCCAAGGCGTGACGCAGGTTGTCAGAAGGCAAGGCGCGCTCCCGACTCTGCTGGAACTGGGAGAAAAGGCTCTGACGAAGGAGGAAAGGAGAGGTTCACACATAAACAGTGCCACATTGTGTTTGCAGGCATTCATGTATCTGGATTCATACTGTTAAATTTTTGTTAAATAAAATAAAATAAAATATTCAATGTGAAAAACACAAAGCAGCATAGAAAAGCAGAAAACTTTTCTATGCTTTTTAACTTTTAGTTAAACAGCATTTAGTTATGTCTTCTAACTAAATGTGAACGCTATTATTCTCTAAACACAGAGAAACTGGTCAGAATTGATTGAATTAAAAGATGGTTTTACATAATAGGCCTAATATTTAACTGCAAATCATGTTTTCTACTTTGTGTTGGTTTACTTCATAAAATCCCAATAAAACACGTTGATGTTTGTATTGCATGTTAATTGAGGGGTATGAAAACTTTTGCGAGGTAATGTACAATAATAATTTCTGTGACCAGGTGTACAATGCACCATGACAGCAAAACAAAAAAAAAACAAAAACAAAAAAAAAGCTTCATGGATATTTTGCTGCTTGCGCTTATTTAGGAAGTTGCTAAAAATGCCATACCTTTAGTGCACAAAAAATGCATGAGTCTCCCAGACAGAAATGCCCTGGCAGCTGTCTCAAGCTGCGTCTGAAGATGTCCAGATGCCACAGGACCTACAAAAAGGAAACAGAGAAGCAGGTTAATCTCCAGTCTTATAGTCCAAGGATTTCCTACAATCTAATCATGCAAACACTCTCAGAAATACAAACAAAATTGTTACGACCAGGAGCAGAAGTTTTGTTTTTGTTGACTGTGAATAATCTTATTATGTAAGAGAGCCAAACAGCCTTGGGTATATTTTGTTATATGCATGACATTCAAAGTGGTGTCTCCAAGGTCTCAGAATCATATCTCATGTAGAGAAATACAGCCAAAAGCGATGATCATTTCCAACCAGCTCATGGGTCGTCTTAGCCTCTGAGTCATGGTCTTCTTTGAGACTGACCTAACTCATAACTGCTGCAATGAATCATCTCACCAGCCAGGGCTCCAGTGGTCAAAAGCAACTGTGGAGAACATTCACAAACTGCTGGGAAGCTCGGACAGATTTAGACGGTGACTAAGCTCCTGAAGTCACTACAATAAAGACAGTCAGAGGGTGGAACATGTGGTGCTGTGACACCAATAAAATAAATAAGCTTACAAAAATTTGGGTAAACATTCAGCTTTTTATAACAGAATTTTACATTTTTTCCATAATTTATTTCAACAGTGTATTTTATTTGACTATTTTCCAGGTTCTAAATAACTTGAGGGCTGCAAGAAAGGTGACCATCCGGGCCAGTTTTTAGGAAGTCCTCTTCTTGCAAGTTTCATGGCATTCCTAACCAACCAAGTCTTCAGATTCTTGGTTTTTAACAGTTTGTCTTTCTGATGGTTTCCAGTTCTGTCAGATTCTTGGTTCCTTTCATACACACACATATCACTATTCTGGTGAGAGGGTTTTCTGTGTCAGTTTTGGTTAGAATCAGTAGTTTATGCCACTTGAGGTCTATTTTTAAGATTTTCCTCTTCCCCTCGTTAGTTCATTCTTCATAGAAAGTTTCTGTTCAATTCTGCTATTTGTTGGCTTCTAGTCTACATTACTACAATGTTCTTCCTGTTTCCAGCTTGTTCCAAATTACTCTGGGTGATAAGAATGAGATGAGATTTTAGCTAGTGCATCCTAGATTGGGTTGCGATTTTCTCTTATTTAGTCCAGATTTCTCTCTGAGTTTTCTCGCAGGACTCCGTCAAATACTTTCTTTATGTCAAAAACCACACAAAAAAATAATAATTAAAAAAAATTACACTGCATCTACATTTAAAAATGTTTAACATATCACAAGCAAGTTTGATCAGTTTATGTATTATACATTTTCAACTGTAAATCATCAAATTAAGTCCAGAACCTATAAAATCTACTAATCAGAATATTCAGCTTAAAATCAAAATCTCTACCCACATAAAAACTTCAGTGCTTAGAGACAACCCATAGACAAAACAAAAATTATGTTATCTGGCAGATTTAAAGATACTTTAATTGAACCAGAAAGTCTGTTACTAAAAGCTAAGGTTTTAACTGTTACTATTTTTTAAACGATTAGTTTCATAAGAGGAGCAAAATATGTCCTTTTTAAAAAGACTAATAAATGCAGTTATTGTGCATTTTTTGTGACAACTAAGCAACTAAAGTAGCCAGGGACATGCTGCTTCAGCCAAACAACCTATTCCCCAAAACAGAGAGAAATACATTTTATATACTTTTATAATCACTTATGTTGTTACATAATAAATACCACAAAATGCAATTTGAAGTCTATGTTGCCCAGTCCTTCTCTAAGGTCAGAAGTAATTCTACCAGAGGTAGGAATAATTTGGGGCTTAACTGTAAATGATCGGTATCAGAGGTTCCCCATTGTTGGTGTGTTCTGTTTGTGCATGACTTTGCACATCATCTGCATGTCAAAAGTAGTTTTTTGTTTGTTTTGCTTTTTTAAAAATTACAGCAAATTTATGTCTGACATTGCAAAACTGCATTACAGGCAGTGTGACTCATTTGGTTGATCTCACGTATCTGAGTTTTCTGCGAACTGTTTTTTTTCCTCTTTAAAATGGCATTTGCAATGACAAAAAGAGCCTGCTGTCACTCAATGTTTGTTCTTTTTTTCACATGAAGACCATCAAAATATAAATAAAAAAGTTGTAAGCTCAAAATTTTAGAAAATGTGATATTCAGATTTTGAATTTTTATGCAAGGGAAAAATATGTCAAATAGATAGGTAAACTTATATATGTCAAATTTTCATCTATAATCAGTTTTATAGTCAGTTTCTATAGTCATACAGAGCTGGAAGTTATTAAAATTCAGTTATTACATTTTATTTTTATTCATTAATTTATTTCTATCTTTTTTGTGTCCTCTCTGGATGTTTAAGGTCCTGCAAACCTCTACTTGCCATTTATTTTTTCTTCCTGAACAATAAAACTGTTAACTTAAACTCACTAGTCTTGATTTCAGGATTATTTTATTTTAGTTTAAACTTACCAATTTAAACAAGAGTATTTGGGAATCTAGATTTTGTAAGTTTGAAATTATTATAAAGCTTTTAAATCATTTCTGATGACTGAATAAGCCACAGCAGTCAAACTGAAAACCTAAGTACAGCCAAAGCCAAAAGCCCAGACTTCTCAGACAAGTCACATTTTTGCCTAATACTCCTTTGTACCAATGAATGTTTCACCTACCTGCACAGCACTGTTGAGGAAGCAGCTGTTCTGGCCCGGCTCATTTAGCAGTCCCTTGGTTGGGGCCAGAGACATCATGCTCCCTGGCTGGTAGGATTTCCCCAGATTGCCCCCCTGCTTCCTGAAGAACTTGGCCCATGCCATTGGTTAGTGGAGTCTGCTTTCAGACCGGTGGGATAGTTAATTAGATCGAGGATAAGGCAGGTTGTAACTGGGGTCAGATAGTCCAAGGTTAGGTTATTCCACAAGCTGCTGCAGCTCCCCAACTACACATAAGATTCTAGTCAATATCAGCAGCTCACAAGTTCTGTTTACCCACTCTGCAGCTTTAATAATCTTAAACAACAGAAAAAGGGTAACATCCAAAGTAAAGGTACAAAGGGGGAAAAAAGAAGTTACAATCCACGTCTTTGTATAAGGAAGGCTTTAGTGGCAAGTTGTGTTTTTCTTCTGAAAAGATGCACTTTCTGAATGCAGAAAAAACAGTTCAATCATCCTTTAAAGTAGCAGGACAAAGCTTCAAACTGCCTTCAAACAGGGATGGTTCGCCATCATGGTGCACACTTCCGGCTTAAGTTAGTTGTCTACTGCAGAAGTTTTCACCAGGTAAAGCTGAAAACATGTCCACTCTGTGAGGGGAGAAAAAAGAGAGAGAGTTAGATCCAGAGAGCTTTCTGAGGTCAATGTGCAGCTCATTACTAGTTACAACAGTGAGTTCAATATTATAATTTTACATTAACTGTCGATTTGCCTATTTGGTTTTAAAAAAAAAAGAAAACGTGCATCTGACCCAACAAATCACACAAAAATGAGCAGCCTCATTTCTGTTTTCACATTGATGTCGAGCTGATCTTTGCAAGCATGTAAACAAAGCTTATACATTAACTTTTCCAGACACCCTTTGCACCAGAGGAGTTTCTAACTGAACTCGACACGAATTCAGACTGTATTTTAAATTCAGTCAGGTTTATTTATTTAGTCTTTACTTAACTTCTGCTAAAAGATAATAACTAGTGTGTAGGATTAAGAAGCCAAAATCTGATTTTGACAGATTATGATTGCCTTAAAGCATTTTAATACATAAAAGAAAAAAAAATTATGTGTTTGAATCCAAAATGTAAAGAAACAGAAAATGGTGGTCTGTCCCATTTGGGCTGGCAGCCTGCCGGTCTTTAGTAAAGGGATTGAAAATATGTATTTTTCATGTATGATGGTAAGTTGATATATGAACAATGAGATGGGGACTTCGTCTGAAGTAATGCATTTACTGCTCCAGTTTATATAGGTCTGATTTTTAATAAACTTAGAAAAGTATATCCAAGTATATTTTGTTGGTTATAGATGCAAAATAGTTGGAGCTGCTGAGTTTTGGTACAATTAATCAATGGAAAAAAATACAGATTTTTTGTATTTGAACTGGAAAAAAAAAAGGATTTATGGTTGATGGATTGGTTGATCTACTTATTGCCCAAAGAGTTCACAGTCAAATGTTCACAAAAGCCAGGCCATTTTATTTCTAATCGACACTAGAATTTAATCAAGTCAAAACAATGTAATGATAGTCAACAAATCAACCATTTTTGAACCCATTTGCAATCAGAATAATTAATTAATTTGTTCTTGGCATCCCTTCATGAGCTAAACTGAGACACACAGATTCGACCCATTTTCTGTGTTTGTTCTTTTCATTAACAATTGAACACTTGGAGGACAATAAAATGAAATTACCCATCAGTTTTTTGGAACGTGTAATTCAGAATTTTAAAAACAAAACCTGGAACTCAAAAGGCATCAAAATCTGCATCAACAAAAATCTTCAGCGATTGTGTGTATGCTACGAACCCTGGACTGAGAGGCTCACCAGCAGACTGTGTTGAAAGGTTTGATGGATGAATAAGTTTGTGCTGAGCAAGGCAGTGGATGCTGTCTGGGTTATTACATTAGTGAATGCCCCAAGAGACTCATGGAGTCAAAACTTTTGATTTTCCACAAGTTTGTTGGTGATTTTAAAGGCTGTTTTATTGTAGATGGAAACAAAGCTCATCTTGAGGTTCTCTGGAAATCTGATATATGAAAGATGTGATTACAACATCAAACATGTACAAAGCAGCAAGAGTGATAAAACCTCTGAATCAGTTTGTTTTGTTGTAAATTCATTTCTTTATTTTAATCCCAGTCTACTGCCTTATCATACCAGAAAAAACAATTTTGTACCTTACCACTGTGTGCAAGTTTATCTCAATAATTATACATTTTAATAAATTATGGACCAAGTTATAGAAATTAAAATGCTGCTTTCTCACAAACAACTTTTTATGATATTCTGAAGATCAAAAATTAATAAACTTCAATGTCACTTGACAGATTGTGACCGCTGATCAAACAAAAATAACTGGCATTATTTTCTGGCATCAAACATTCACATTTATCCCTCCACTAAACTATTGGAAAACATAAAATACTCAAAGTGAATGTATCAAGCCTCCACCCAATGTGGGGGACAAACTGATCCAGGGTACTCATACTCCAAAAAGGAGTTTGAGTACCCTGGATGTTAGTTAATGCATGTATGAAATGTCCTCATGGTTGATACAAAATCACAGAAGGTAGATGCTCAAAAAAGTCAAGCTAGGCATGACTAAAATAGTACAAGTATAAAATAACTAGAAGGTGAACTGACCACCAACCACAAGAATTTTTTCTGTTTGTTTGTGCACAACAAAACTTTCTTGTTGAAAGAGTCCCTCAAACCACCAGTTTCTGTCTAAACCTGCTACACAACCCTACCTTGGTGGAATTTCAGGAAGCTTAAATGGAACATTGGGTTGTCACAACATAGTGTATATACATATCCGACAGTTAATTTCAGCACCTGAAGTTTAATATTATTACAGCAGGATTACCATTCAAACAGGCGTTTCAACCAAGCTGAAAGGCCGCAGCCTCGCCATCTGAACCAGAAGCTGGCGCTCCGAAGCAACAGAATTCCAAACCAATCCCTACAGCTGTTTTAAAATAGTTTCAGCAGAAGGAATAAATGTGTACAAACCACCTGTAGTGTACAGCACAGATGTCACATGTTCTTAACTGCTGGTATCGGTGTGATGCAAGTCTTCAAGCATACACCATTTTGGAATATGATGGAAACATATAGCAACTTAATGAGAAGAGCTTGGAAACTTTCATGTTGCGATCCCTCTTTGTTAAACTGTGATATTGCACAAGCATCCAATGTGCTCTATGGGAGTTAAACTGATTTCATTTACCAGAGAAGGAAGCTACATCAGACATCGTTGAGTCAACATAACTCAACGTCAAGCTGATGGCATGAAGAGTGATGCCAGCACATGTTTTGTGTTGTGATACTGCTGACAACAGCCAAAGTGTATATATGTCTGTGCCTTTTATGAGTCTGGAAATTTTATTGCATTACAGTGGTCCATTTGAAAAGCTGCCAGCCTCAGTTACATTATTTATATCAGCCTTTTTGTCTCAGCAGAACTGACGCTTGCTGACCTCAAGGCAGTAATGCTGTCACTCATTTGACGGATCATACACTACTTTTTGGAAGATATGGAAACTAAGCAATGCCATAGCATTTTCTGCAACAATTGCATTAATCTGAAAGCAGGATGTCAATGCAATTTTGCTAGCCTGAACTGACCAAGTTGCAGTCCACGTTTGACAACTTGCTACATGTGTTTGGAGGATAGAAGGAAATATTAATGTGCCTGTTAAATTTTATCACAAGCTAAGTATTTCAAAGTAAACCAGAGAAAAAAGGGGCTCCATTGTATTCAGCTACAAAGAAAAATAAAATGTCTGGCTCAATGTTCAGAAACCTTGGTGAAGAAAATGACTGCTGGATGGTGTTCAGATGCCAGGTTTACATCATTGCTCGGTGGAAGCCAAAATGGCTGTTAACACCCTTCCGTTTCAAGTCCAAGGTGTGAAAATGAAATTCTTTTCCTGGGACTGATTTGTCTTCCAACAAACTAACCCTCATAAGTTTGTACATAATGCGCTTTCCCACTAAAACCCTCCGACTTCATTTCCAGATGTAACTATAATGAGCCGTACCTCACATAACACCGATTTGTTTGCTTTCATGCATTTGACTTGCATAGCAACTTATTTAAGCTCAGATTGTCTTGACTGTATTTTTGCTGATTCTACATGCCAAAGCAGCTTTTCCCCCCTTTAAACTTCATTTTGTCATGTTCTGAGTAATCGCATACAAAAATCCAGCTCAGCTGGATGCAGCAGTGAGACAATGGAAGTTGAAGAATGTCTTATGTATGATGAGAAAAAATATGAAAAACACATTTCTAGAATGAGACACACTGCTCAAACAGGAAAAACCAACCCAGAAATAGGAAAAGGTTCAACTCATACACCTTGCTCATGTTCATAGCTTTTTAATATTTTGATACAGTCAAATCAAAAATTTTAATTTAATTCAGTGGTATTATATGGGATTGAAGAGCACAACATACTTAACCATAGTGAACTTAAAAAAAAATACAAATCTTAAAAATGTGGTTTGCCTTTGTATTTAGTCCTTTTTTACTTATATACCCCTGAATAAAATACACTAAAATCAAACATCTTCAGAAGTCACCTAGTCATAAAATAAGCACCACATGTATACTTTGATCTCTCAGCATAACTCCAGCTCAGAAGTTGGGGGGAAAAAACATCATCAAAATCACCAGGGAGCACAGCAGACAACTCGTGGAGAAAGTTGAGAAGTTTGAAGCAGACTTGGATTATAAAACAAACTATCTCACATTTTACCGAGCTAAGCATTTTATTAGCAGTATCAGGATGTGGGAGTGCTTTGATTAAACTGTGACAAGAAAGCAGGTCAGAGTTCAGAAGAAAAAAAGACCACTGAACAAAACACAGCAAAAAGTATCTGTAGAAAAAACTTATTTTGGAATGTATCTTTTGATTTCAGTTACAATAAAAAGACACAAGAAAGCAAGGATGCAATAATAAATCAGCCTTGATTTCCTTAATTTTGAGAGATGGGTGATTTGCCACATGAGATCTTATCACCTCTGCAAAGGTTTGCAAGGCTACTGTTTCCAAATGAGTGACTGCATTTTGCAACTTTTCCAGGAAAAGAAAAAATTTGTATCCTCCAAAACCAGAATAGGCAGGTCAGGCTTTTTAAAGATTGTGACTGGCCAGAAATCTGCAATCAATGCATTCCCAATAAAAATGGTAAAAACTACATAAGCCAATACAAAGAAAAAAATGCAAAAGAAAAAAAAATAAATACAATTTCTTAAAAGAATACTAGCAAGTGCCTTGACTGCAACATATTTTATCCACTGCATAAAATACTGTAGCTTGATAATGTAATTTAATAAGCCTAAAGACAAACCACTTTCTCGCTGCTTCACGTCAACTTGATCAAAAATGTAGATTATCTCTTTGAGAAAGCCCAAAGAGAATTTTTTTTTTCTCTTCTTGCGAGCAGTGCTGCAGGAAGCCCAGGTTTCCTTCAGTAAACAAAAGCTTTCTCGGCTGATTCCCCCCCTCCACTTGTCAAAAGGAAAACATCTCAGGAGTATCAGCAGTATCGGAAAGCCCGAGGAGTCTGTAAAATATTGAGAAATACAACAGAAAGGCGCGGGGTGGGGGGGGAGTACCGTTGCAAGATTAATCTATCAGAGATCTGTTGATGGATTGCCTCATTAAGAAGGATTCAATTGATCTCCTTTATATGGTAATGCTAGGAGCTGCTGATGAATCAATCTGCGGTTAAATGAGTCACACTTATTCTATGTCATTATGAAGTGAGAACACAAACACGTCAAAGAGAGAAGAAGCACATGGTGTACTTAAAAGACCTTAACTGTGACTGTTCAGCTTTGACAATCATATCATCATAACATAAGTTAATAATTCAACCAAATCCAGCAAGTGTTTTAAAGGCAAATGCACAGCTATTTACTATTTTAATCAAAAGCAGCTATATCATGCTTTTATGGCATTTTTTGCCCTAACATCTTCTATTAAACCAGAAACTTCAATAAAATTAGAATTAAAGCTCCTTCACAGGTAGTTTAATTCAAAACATGACAAAGTTCGGGGAGCGGATCATTAAACTCGAACTGAAACAATCTGGAGAAACTATTTGTTGACCAGGTAGTAACTTGGAGCCTCTGTTTCAAGAAAGAGAGAAAAAAAAACATCTTTTGTTTGTTTTTCTAATAAAATGCTGCTCCCCAAATCCAAAACATTCCTACTTTGACATTAAGTTCATGCAAAGTTTCCCACCACTGAATTCACATTCTTTCTACTGGGAAATGTGACAAATTACAACACTTTGTGTATTTATTAAGCCGTCAGCACATGCTTCTCATTTCAAAAGTAGGCAAAGTTCTCAGAAGTCTGAAGCATTTCTTCAAATCAAAGAATGAAGTCACGTTTTTTATCCAGTTCTACTGCTCTCTCTCCCTCTTTATACTGGCTTCAAGTTCAAGCCTTCCAGGAATTTCAGACTCATTTCATTTGTGGAGTTCAGGCATATGCTGAGAAGCTTTTAAAGAAGCAACAATAAAACCTGACCCTGCAGAGAAAAAAACAAAAACAGAAAAGGAACCAGTGAAACATCTCTAATTCCCTTCAGACAGGATTCAAGCATTTGGGCAACAAAGAAGTTATCCTTTCCTGTGTCGGCTTCCTGCTCTTCGGAATAAGGTCACCATGATCGGCCTTGTAAAACTAAACTGGCCAGTCACACCACGCCAGGTCAGCCATTATTTCCCATGGCCCACAGAGGAAAAGACTGCGGAGAACAAAAGCAGTTCTCCCAGTTCCAGGAACCAGCTCTTGAGTAAAAGTTTGGACTGAAATACAACATCCTCCTGTCTGCTCCTAGAACTACTTCCATAAGGTCTGCCAGTTTAAAAGCATCTCGCTCGGATTACCTCCAATGCTTCAACTAAGCTAAATTGCATGGACTTTACTTTTACACTTGCTACTAAGCAAAATCCAGTTTCAAGAAAATCATTGTGAAGATATTCCCCCAACAAGTGTTGCAGAGTCCTGCCAGTAACCTGTGTGTGACCTTGAATTAAAAAGAAGGATGAATAACTAAAAATTGATTTTGAAAGTTGTATCACTCACTTGGCTATCTGACACTTTCGACTACTTTGAACCATGCCTAGGAATGTCTGTCTGTATTTTATGTATGTTTTTATGTGGACACTGCAGTGCTCCTTGTTGATTTGGGATGGGTTATGTTTGTTTACTTTTGTTGATGTTTACATCAAGTTATAAAAATCAATAAAAGAAAAAAATCTGGTCTTTTAGTTATTATCGAGTCGTCTAGCATAATACAAAACATAATACAAAAATCAAAACAGTGATGACAGTCAAAATTGATAATTGCTTAATTGCAAAAAAAGAAAAAATTATTACTCCTTAACATGAAACTGTTTCAATATATAAATGTCATCAAATGAAAGGTTGTCATTTAATGATCTGTCAGTATGAGATAATGGAGGAATTTATAAAAATGAAGTAAAAGGCAATTTTTTTTACATTTCTCAATAGAAATGTATTGATCATCTTACGATTTGCTACATTTTTGTATTTCTACCACATAAGACTATAATAAATATTTAACCGTCAAACTCTTACATCTGTCATACCTTTTACAAACCTGGCAAATCCGACAGAACATGATAGTATCTATGGCAAGAGATGTTGGACTTGTGCAACATATATTGCAAACTCCTGAACCAGATTTTCAGGTGTTTGCAAAACACGAGGCAAACCTCTGAACTGGATGTTTACTTCACCTGTACCTGGTAAGTGTGCTTCTTTCAGGTACAAATTGCTCAACATGCTTGCAAACCAAGATGTGACGGAGTGCTTGGTGAGACGAAACTGGTTCGTCAGCATGCCACTGTGTGTTTTTCCACAGTGTTGTCTTTGTGGAAATGTTCCAAAAAAGACATGAGGACAAAAGCATGAGAGTCCGGGATGTATTCATGGCTAAAGATTGTATGATTTCATCATGACGGTGCTTTGTTTGAAGAAACTAATCTGAACTCTAAAAAGGGGGTAAACTGACCCAGTTTACGTGGTGGATGAGATAAGTGTCCGCTTTGAGTTCTGAATGAGATTGTGAAAAAGATATGTGTCACCAAAACATAATAAAAGTTGTGCAATATAAATCTTCTCTCAGTTCTCACCCCTGACTCTTTAACCTGGTTTTACAGACCATAAAGAGGCACTGAACAGGAAATGTTTGGAACTGAATTGCATAATACTGTGTTAATAAATACACTAGAATTACTTAGTATTGTATTTTTGTGAAGAATAGGTGCTTAAAATGAGCCAAGTCATCTTTGTATTTAAATTAATATCAAGGTACATTTAACACAAACGTTTAATACATAACAGACCAAATCTAACTTGTGGGGAATATGAATGAATTAGAATCCAAGCTCCTTTGTGAACATAACTTGAATAGGTATCAAAATATATCAAAGGGCTGGCATTTTGTTAACACTATTAAAAGCTCACATACCGTGTAAACATCATGAGAACTGTAAATATACTTGAACATTGGTATTGTCAGTATCTTGTTTGTGTCAAAACAAATGTTAAAACACAAATCACACTGTTTAGTAAGTTAGTTTGTGGTAATGAATTAGTATTCATAATAATTAGTACTATATTATATCATAATTATAATTAGTAATCATAATATTTTCTGGTATGCTGAGCCACAATGCTGAGATGGGCACGTAACTTGCATCGGCATCTCAACACTATACTGTAAAACATTCTTAAACATTTAAAATGTCAATTTTACTACATTTTTTTTTGTTGTTGTTGTTGATAGCCTCATTATAGCTGTTTAGTCAAATCGTTTTTGTGAGTGACACAGGTTAAATGAGAGCGATATTTAGAAAGATGCGAATTTTGGTCTTGAACGTAAACGCATCTTACTATGAAACATTGGGTAATGTTGACCTCTGGGCTTTAAGTTCAACCTAAACTTCTTTTTCTCGCTCAAGTAGCTGCGTGACTTGCATCAACATGCATACATGGACCTAACATCTAACATGAGCGCAAAAATATACCTCGAGATTAGCATTACCCCATGTTCCACACTAAAAACCAAGATGCGTTGATACCCAATAAGGTATCAATATTTAGCATAAAACACACCTTCAACTGGCGACTTTTAAAAGTAACCGCAATATGAACTCGTACAACACAGACTCCCAAAATTACAACTATTTTGGATTTTTTTTTTCTTTCTTTAAACGTCTATTTTGAAACTTGAGAAGTGTTACGCTAGACACGGCTAACCAGGCTAGGCCTACCTGGTTTCACCTGAGTTCCAGGTACGACCTGCATTTCATTTCCGGCCCCACGTAGCTGCTGCTACTGCCGCTGCTAAACATCAGCTGAGAAAGTTTCGACAACTACAGGAGCCATTGAAAACAAACGGCACTCACCTTGGCGAGAGCGATTCGTCCAAATAAGCGACGGCAATATCCGTTAAAGTGCTAAAAAGCTGACAAGCCGAAGAACTCTGAATAAATGTGTGTCAAGGCGCAGAGAGAGACGCTGGAAAAGTAGTCCACCAGTCCGGGAGTGAAAAAAAATAAATAAATAAGAAGTGTTGTTTCACAGCGCTCAAACTCTCATGTGACTCGCACTTCGGACACGTCTCGCTCGGTTCAGCTGCGGTATTGTTCCCGCTGTGAAGCAGAAGCCACAGCTGCGGGCGGCGGCGGTGTTGAGAACTGACTGGTCGCTCCGTCGACTTCGGCACCTGAAATACTGGATTAGGGATGTTTTCAGAGCTGAGATGTCAAACCCCGCCTCTTCAACAACACTCGCTCTGCAGTCTGCCATGCTGCTGCTGCTACTGCTGCTGCTGCTACTGCACACCGCTGCCACGGCTACTGCAGGCTGAGACTCACGCAGTTGTTACACGGTGGCTTACAGGCAGTTTGCCCTCCTCTGTTCTGTGGGCGACTCTTACAGCTGCTTCATGCGCGCCTATTGTTGAAAAAAACGTTTGCAAATCTACGGTCATGTCGCGTGAACTTTGTCTCATTTTTATTGGGATTTAATTTGATTAACCGACCTAAAGCAGACGGGTTGTTTTCTAAAACAAAATCTGAAAAGTGTGGCACGCGCACGAATTCGATTCAATTTAAAGTATATTTTTTATTAATCTCAAAGTGGAAATAAATATATTTGTTACTCATATTTTTAAAAAATAGAGTTCTATATCCAGATGGCTGTGGGATTTCCTGTAGCAGTCTGTGTTACAGCGACTCTCAAGAAGCTTCTGATCTGACAGAAGTCACTTAGTAGTCTCATAAAGAGGATGCACAGGGTTGTTTATGTTTTTAATTTGTTCAATGCCCGGTAATCTCCCTGGGTTCCAGAGTGGGCCACAGAACAGACACAACCTTCTTAATTACCTTGTTGATACCCTTATCGAATCGCCAGCTCTGATGCTACCCGAATAGATAATAGCAGAAAACGGTGGACCCTCCACAACAGACTTATAGAAGATCTTTAAGTCTCCGTTATGCAGATCCCCTTAAACAGCATTCTCCTCAAATCTGTGACTTTCAGAAGCTGCAGAGATCCACTGCTCAGGGGGCATACTCAGAATTATATCAAAAAATGTTTTCAACTCAAGTGGACATTTTTATTTGTAAAAAAAACTTTTAAAAAAACATAATAAAAAATAATAATTTCTTTTCACTTCAAAATGAATTATACTGCATTGGTCTGTTTTACATAAAATCTCAGAAGTTTAAAACGAAAGGTATGGCACTCCTCGTTTACTCGAGAGGTTTTTGCTTATTTAGTCAGTAAGCAATCATGCGTTCGTAATGCTCTGGCATTTGAAGAAAAGCTTATGTGTCGCAGTGTAGTGGCCTGGATTAAAACATGCTTTTTGGGGTGTTAAATGTTTACCTGCATGGTTACACACCAACAATGTGTTGACAGCTCAGACACAGATGATAATTATGGAGGGGTGGAAAAGAGTCATGTAAGGCTCCGGTACCCAGACACCATCTGCCTGATCCTGTTACATAAAGAAAGAAACTGGAAGGAGAGTGCAATTAAAGCATTTCTAGCCCCTCCTTTTAAGCACAAAAATAAATCCATGTCATGTACCACGACGTAAGCTGGTCACATCCCCTTTTTTTATTATTTAAAACACATATTAATTATATTAAGTAGTTTGGAATGCTGCCAGAGCAAAGACAGGCCATTCATCATGTGGGGTTATTGAAGCATCGAAGGTAATGAATTTAAATTCCTGGTGTTCGTGTGGGTTATGCTGATTATGAGTGTTAGCTGAATACTGCATAATAATCTTAACAGCAAAAAGTCTGCATGACTAATGGAGCACACACTGGAGAGTAAACCGCCATGGTCAGGTAGACAAATTGGGAAAAAAAAAACCGTTTAATTGAAAAACATTAAAGTCTCTCCATAACAGGTAAAATGTAAACTCCCCTTAATCTCTCTGTCTGTCTTCATTCTTACTCCTATGTGCGCTTCAGAGACACAAAACATGATCAAAAGAACAAAATCCTGGATACAATCGAGCTTCCTCTGTTTAGATATCAAGCTCAGAGCTCGTCTATTGTGAGCAGCTGTGACAAAACCCACAACTGATTGAAATGGAGTTGCTGCTTTTTTAAATCCGAGGAATCAGTTCATGAGGCCCTTGGAAGCCATTGCCTTCTTGTGCCTCATCTCCACTGAGCAGTACAGCACAGAGTTGTGTCTCATGGTCCACCTTAAATTTCAATTTTGGATCAGTGGAGGACAGTTAGTGGATAGCTGCTTTTTGGTTTTGAAAGGAGTAGGCGTTTTCCTAGTCATGTTCCCCCTAAAAGCTAATTCTACATTACTGAGCCAAAGCACAAAGCTATTGACGTACTTGTGTATGTGTCCCGTGACTCGTCTGAGAAGTTGAACGATAAAAATCACCATTAAATAAGTAAAATACTGGATACAAGTAGCTGGAATGAGCCTTCCTTGTTATGTGATGGTAGCTCAGATTAGAGTTACTGTTCCTCACAAAGGAGTGCGATTAAAAAAAAGTTCTTGATCAAGATGCCTCCTGGGCGCCTCTCTATGGAGGGTTTGTTATCGTCCCACTGGGAAAAGATGCCTCTGGCAGACTTAGAGCTCACTGGAGGAATATCTGTTTGGATTTGGGAAGGCCATATGGTCCTCCAGAGTGAACCAAGTGCTCATCACTGCAGAATACAGTCTGGGATGGATTCAAATGTGAGCTGAGTCCAACATTTATGTCCACTAACAACTCAGATCCTAAAGAGCGTCCAGCTGGCAATAGATGAACATTTTCGCAAATCTTTATTCCTGCATTTGGTTATTTCAAGCCTGAAAGGTATAAAATAATTGAAAAATATTTAGAAAAATAAGAAGAAGGGGTCGAAAAGTTTTATTAACTGCTTCTCAGTTGAAATATCACATAGTTTTGGTAATTTGATGCTAAGCAAAGTGTTACTTAGCATTTTTGTGTGAGATTTAAACCTAATCTAAGTTACAATTGTTTGTTTGGCCATTAAAACTACAGAAACACCATGTCACGAGCCTAAAATGTGGCAAGAATTTGTGTTAAGAACATAAAACTGAAGATTGGAAGTATAATCAAATAATTATGTTTTAATAATCTACATGCTAAAAAGAAAAAACGTCTGCTTTCCTATTATCTTTAATTCATTAGGATTGAGGAAATGGGCTGCTGTGATGGAGTGTGCACCGAGGGGTCACAATGTATCAGCATGATCCAGACTTTCCCCAGGAAGTACTTGAAAGAGCCCATTGAGGAGACGTTTCCCTCTGCACTTGTTTCCTCTAAGGACATAATGCTTCTGCTTCCTTTTAAAATAAAAAGGCAGCTCAAAAGAATGGTGCTACAATGCTTGAGTGATGTAAAGCTTTTATTATTTTGTATTAACCTGTGTGCACTTTATCACCTAATTAGATATTTCATTGCCTACAATCTGGGAAAACATTGAGAGAGCTGGAAAAACTAGGAAAGCATCCTGGACTGCTGGTGTTACGTTTCATTTTATTTACATATGTTTTTTTTGGATGGAATTGCCAACAATATTGCTCAGAGCACAGATTTACATCACATGTTCCCCTCCCTTTCTTACTCTGTATGAAATACAAATGAGACAGTTGTCAGATATTTTATTAAGCTATAAAAACCTTCCTTATCTGACCTTGGTAGGCAGATTGAGATTAAGTTGCTGAATTTGTGCACTGTCAGCTTTGCAGCTTTGATTCGAGCCATAAGGCTACAAACGACTACATCATTGTGCTGATAAATCATTGCTGCTCTGCCTCGTTTGCTCTGCAATGGCGGCATTTTGACCTATGCCACCAGCTGTAGAGCTGTGTAGATATCTGTGTCATCATTTTGACTAATCGGCAAGAAAATCAAGTATTCATGGCGCTGCTTCAGTTGCTCAATGTTGTGGAAGTATTTGTCCTCTTGTTACCAGCGACCTTTTAATATCAGACGAAGATAACATGAGTAAATGTAAATTTCAGTTTTCAAATTGTGCTTTCAGTCATTTCCTGCTGCATAACCCAAGTGTGCATGAGCTTAAATCATGAAGGTCTCATATTCTCATTCAGAATTTTCTTGCAGAGACCAGAATTCATGTTTGGATCAATGCACACACCATCAAACTACCAGCCCTATGGCTTGACTGTAGGTGTAATCTTCTTTTTCTGAAGAATGATCAGGATTGGATTTAAACCAAGTGTAACCAAAGAAACTGAGTTCTGGAGTGTATTAGACCTTGTTCTGATTTGTGATCTACCAAAATTGCACTTGGAGTAATTTTGGTAGGCTAACCAATCCAGGGAAGGTTCACCGAGAAAATAACCTTTTATGTTTTTTTCTCGTCTTCTTAGTTTAAACAGATAGGTGTAGCAAAAAGCATAAAACATTGGAAGTCTGAAATAAGTGAGAAATTCCTCTTGATACCACTTTGAATGGCTTTTTAAATTAAGATTTATTTATCAACAACTTTGCCAGGTCTGCAACCTGACAGACAGCCAGTGACAAAGCGTTGACTTCTGACCTTGTGTTTTCCCCAATGACCAGAAAAATACTTGCTGAACACAGTAGGTAAACACAGCTCAAATGACAAACCTCTGTCCTCTTCTTGCCCCGGGTGCTATCTCTGCAGTGGCCAGTGTATTGAATCATTGATGATTTTGATTGTTTCTCTGGGTCACTAAATTCCACTTCATCCCAAATGCGCTGAAGCTTTTGAGCGGTGGTATTTTTAGCACTGATGTCTGTCTTTTCAGTCAATACATACAGTACTTTACAGATACAGTTTGTTCTACGAACGTGGAAAAGTCTGGCTTTTAGACATATGTGCTCACAATAAATAATGAAAAAAATCTGCTTTTGCTGTTAGAACATGAAGATTGCTAATTTATACGAATGCTTTTCTGTTCTAGTACTAGAAACACCTAAATTTAAGTGTCTTAATCTGCTCCCACTTCAGCTTCAGTAATAATAAATGTCCTAGTTTGTGTGTGTGTTTGAGTATGCACAAGAATTTTGGATGCGTTTTAGTTTCACGGGAAATGCAAATGGATCAAGAGGAGCAGCTTGCACCTCTTGATCCAAAAGTCAAGTTAGGGCAATTTATTTTGACCAAGCACATAAACAAATAAATATGGGATATCTTTCTAAGAAAGCACTGGAAGGAGTTGGATTAATCTGAAACAACCAAGATTAGACCTTTTATGTAATAATTAGGGGGGTAAACAAGATTAGGAAGACTAAACAAAGGAAGGCTTCTAATGTCTTCTGTGAATACCATTCTTTGTGTTCCTACCAAAGTACTTTTAATGAGGAAAAGCACAAAGGTAAAAGTCTTGCTATTATGTAAGAGATTAAACATGCTCCAATGACACAATGAAGGAAGTTTCACCTCTAAAGCAGCTCATGATATCTAAAATAGGATTATCATCTAAAAATATTGAGTACGCTCAGTGTGGGGAAAAAAAATTGACAAAAGTTTGTCAATTATTGGCAGCTTTGGTTTTATTTTGGAGAAATGGGAGTCTGCTAGAGTAGCCTCAAGCTAACTAGCTTTTTCTATTAGCCTGATTCAAACAAAGTTCTTGAATAAGCTTAGATGTCTAACACTAAGTTAAACTGTGAAAAAAACTATTTTCTTGTGGACTTTGAGAACTTTTAAATCTTTATCTAAGTTCTAACCAGATAAATAAAAAGAATTTGTAACCCAACAAGGCAAAGAAGAAGGAAGTGGCTCCAAAAGTCCCATTCTGTTTTGTTGAGTTACAGATACACCTAGGAAAGAAAACTTTTTCCTGGGAGTCGTCAGCTTCATTCACACATTTTTGTGGTGGATTTTTTTTCTTCTATCAAAGAGAAGGCAGCATTCAGAGTGACTCAATCAATAGAATCAATGTATATTTAACAAAGACAGACTTCAATCAAGTCACCTATTAAGTTTAAAAGTAAATTATTTTGGTGAATGTAAGACAATGAAAATGTTATGTGAGGTAGTTTGTAAAAGAAAATATGCTCAAACCTGTTTGACAATAAGTGTGCAGCGTAACAAACTAGAAAAATCTAAGAAGTGTGAAAACTATTTGGTGGCACAGTAATTTTGGTTCTTTTAATCATCATTTTGCTTATGACTGACTTTGACATTAGCAATAAAAACCACCTTGACAAAAGTTCCTCCCAGCAATGGCTTTCATATGAAAGAGCCTTTCCACTGTCATCTGAATGGCATTTTTGTCATCATGATGACTCTGCAGTATAACAATACAGGCACAATGACATCACAGCATTAGTAACATATCGAACAATAGAGAAAGTGAAGATTTTTCTTTGTCTGTACCCATTTCTGTGCTCATTTGCATTTTCTTTTTTACCCCCAAGTTGTTGTTTTGTTCCGCACTGTTTTAGTTGCAGAAAAGTGGATGACATGAGCACATTCCTTCCCTTTCTTTCCTGCAACTGACCATGTTTCATTAATGCTGGAGTGCAGCCAAAGGGGTGACTGTGATATATTTCGCTGCTGTGTCTGCTGTATCCACGGTAGCTACAGCACACGGGAAAGGCATGCTTCGGTGCGGAGTATAAGGAAACTGAAGTGCTTCTTATTTCCCCCACAAAATAACGTAGCCAGAATGTGGTAGTTGAAATAAACTAATTTAATGGAACCCGTTGTTTGTTTTGGATGAAAAAGTTTCCCGTCACATTATTTCAGCTTATTTCAGCATATCTAGCCATCTGTCCCCGTCGCGGTCGTCAGGTACTAATTTTTGATTGACCATTCACCAAACCAAGAAGGTTAACACATATTGACCATTAAGAATATAGATGAGGCCCCTGAGGCAAAAATACAGAAGCGGGATTACTGTGAGAAAGCACAGCTATAATTGGTCTCAAGGGCTTGGTGAGTAAACAGGAACACTGTTTTGAAAGTTAATTTCACTGTAGAGGAAACACATTTCCCAATGTGTGCATGAGGGTCCTTCATACAAGCTTGGTTCAAGAGTGGATTTTATTACAATAATTTATGCACTTGGCTGAACTATAACGTTGTACTTTTAAAGATATTCAGCTAGAACCTAGTTTAAAAAAATAAAATAATAATTTATGGACTTCCAAAAACAAGCACAGCCACAAGGACTGTTTGTTGATGTTACGTGTGCAGAAATCCTCCTAACTAAAAGCTACCAGACAGGAACACTCCCAAATTCTCTCTTCAGTCATTTAACCTCCTTGCCCTTACATCCCCACACCTAACCTCACATCTCACCACACCTCCACACTGCATCACAGCATATCAGCCATCTGCTTGCATAGCAAATCCATCATGGCACCAATTGTTAGTTAGCATTTGTTAGTTACAGTACCAGACAAAACCTAGTACATAATAGAGAAGGAGCAGAAAATGGAATTTTTCTTTTTTAAATCATGGCTGAGCCTTTTACAGCATTTACAGTTGCACTTTTTTTCCTCATCTGGAGACTGATTTTTCTGCAAAACAGTCTAAGCTCAGTCAAAATGGATGGAGAGCCTTTGTGAACATAATTGTTCAAGTCTTGTCACAGTCTATCAATCAGATTTATGTTTAAGCTTTGACTTGGTCATTCCAAAACATAAATATGCTTTGACCTAAACCAGAGGTGTCAAAATTAATTTCGTTTTTGTCACAGCGAGATCATGAATCTCCTAAAAAGGGCCGGATGTGGCAGAATCTGGTGATGAAACGACCTATTGACAAACTGTAAAAATGTAGATAAGAACCTTTTATAATTAAATAATAGAGAACTTTTCACAAATAAAGGTAATTTGATGCAATAAAAGAAATAACTGATTTGATTAGGCTGATGGCATAACTTAACTTTATGTGGCAAGAGGGCCTCATAAAGGGCTGTGTCAGGCCAGATTTGACACACTGCACTTTGTAGATACAATGTGTAGCAATGGAAGAAGCTCAATGCTTTTTAACAAGGCAGTGTACACCGAAAAAGATGAAACTTACGCCTTGAAACTGCCAAGTGTAATATCTGTTTATGAACAGTGCAGTGAGTTCCACAAAAGTTTTTGTTTTTTGCCCAGTTGAAAGAGCAATAACTTCCTGCCCTTGTGGATGCTTCACAGCACATTTGTTTTCTTGTCGGCCCATGTGTACTTAAAGGACCCCTTCTGGGATATCGGCTGGCCGAGTCAAGTGGCTCGGGCCTTTTAGCGGTTGTTTGTGTCAGCAGCATACAGCAGACTCAGCGCTCAGTGCTGAGTGTGCAAATGGAAACCCGAGGGAGTTTGAGCTTTAAAACATGACACTGACTGCAATGGCAGCGAGGCTCATTGTTATGCGCCGATGAAGATACAGGAGTCTGGTGGACTCAGATGGAGCGTGGTCACACAGGAAAACCAGGAGGGGATTTGTGAGACAGAGGAGAAATTCAACACCTCTCAACTTTTGCACCTGTTGAAGGCAGAAAAACAGACTGTTCTCATTTTGTCAGGTTTCATGTTACATAACAAGTGGTCGTTTTACACTTGGATGCCTGTCAGGTGCGTGCGATTATATTCCCTTAGTGCAGAGTTGCACACTAAGGTTCCTTCACACTGTCTGCTTCGCTTCAGAGAACAATTCAAGCACAATCCCATGTTAGGGCTCTGGACGAGTAAAAATGGGATGATATTTGTATATGCAAACTGTATTCTATATTCCAACAACTTGTCTGTGATTCCTTCCATAATTTCTTCCAAGTTCTTCCTTTTTTTCTTCCTTTCTCATGTCTTCCCTCCTTAATTTCCCAACCAAACTCTTATGGTTTTTCAGATTCAGTATTCAAAACCCAACCTAGATAGAAATAACCAGGGGCGCTATATAGAGGGGAAAAGTTAATACAATTCCTGTTTGTCAGGAATTGTTCAGGGCCCCCTGACAAACAGGGGGCCCTCCACAATGTTTTGTTTTTCTTTCACTGTTCATAGAATTTTAAAAAAAAAAATGTAGCCCTGTCAATTTCAAAATTAATTATATTGTGTTTTCTACAATGTTTTTTTTAGCAGTAAAAAGCAAATGTTACCCCTCTCAGTCTCAGACTAAAAAGGAGACATCCACATTTGCCTGAACCTCCCCAAACCTGAATGAAATGGTTCCTTCCTGCTTGGAGCTTGACGGTGACGGTGTTCAGCAGCAGTCAGTGGAAGACAAGAACGACTGTGACAGTTACTATGCTGCTGAGAAAAATAATGAAGTTAGGTTTTCAAAAAATAGACAGACAGAAAGAGAAAAAGGCAAAAGTGTCAATTTGTAACCCAGTTTTTCTCCGAGGTGAGAAGACTGTGTGAGATTATTGACCATTCAGCATAGTTAGCTTAGCTACAAACTATGGTTTCCCTCCATTTCACTAGCATCTAATGAATCAAAGAAATAAATTATCAACATATTCATGTATTGATCTTGTTCTTGTACCAAACTGGCACAGCATGGTGACAGCTTTAACAAATATGGAGAAAACATATTTTTTATTAAAGTAATTTACTCCAGCTTGAAAAAAATGCAACTACACAGCATTTTTTGAGAAGTCTGGATTGATTTATGTATATTTTGCATGTTGCCTATGACTATTGCTGGTGGGGAGAGACATTTCAGCAATCTAAAACTAATAGAAAAAAATGTAAGCAACCTATTTGCATACTGGATATGGACTGTTGCATGTAAAATTCATGAGCAGTAAATATTGTGCTAGTTATCAGTTTTGAACCAAAAAAAAGCAATGGCGTCAGATAGACTCAAAAAATTGTAATTGCAGCTGTGTGGGGGGGCCGATTAAATTTTTTGTCATGGGGCCCAAGATTCCTGACGCCGCCCCTGCAAATAACTACAGTGAATTCATATTGAACTTTTCTATCTATAATTAAACGTGGGATTTGATGCGGATTTGTGTGGAAAAGTTGGGAAAAATCTCAAGAAGGCTACTAATATTCCCACAATTCATGTAAATAATTAAACACTAACCAAACTCTATGCGGACAAATCCAACTCCATTTTCTTATTAGTGCAGCTTCAGGCCGAGGGAAACAAGCTGGAAGGGAAACTGGCTGCAGATTAATTATCAAATCATCTGGGTTCCTCAGCGCTCAGCCTCTGCTCCACTCCCTGCTAATAACATTCCCGCTGCTGCATTTTTATACCCCCCGATATGCAAAAGTTCAAAGAGAGTTCACGTCTCCTCTTTGATAAACAATGCTGGATGTTTTCTGCGGTCCTTGGCAGAGACGGTGGCACCGGCTGCACTGCGCCGCCAGCGACTTTGTGGAGTGTGCTGGCCGGAGGAATTCAGCAGGACTAGGAGACGGGCGTGGCACCAGGAGCTGCGCATTCCGAAGGCCTTCTGACAGAGCCTAGGAATGCTGACACTGGACTTAGTAACAAGCCTCTAAGAAACATGAGACACATTTCCTAACTCAGTTTTGGAAACACAGGGGACATGACTCGCCGTTGAAAAACTCTTCTCACAAAGCTGCAGCATTCTTCCAAAGATTCAGTTCAAAATATCTGGTATTAAAAAAAAAAGGTACCACAGTTATTTCAATGGAATTTTAATTTGCACATTCACTGATTTCTTGTGCTTCAAATGAAGTTTTTCTACAGATAACAGAAACTTCCTCCCTTCACAGCAACCTCCCCCTAAGAAAGATTTAAACATTGTTTTGACTATTTCATTTTTTACGTAATCCAAAAGAGATCGAAAGATGAGTCGTGTTATGTAGTTATTTCTCATTAGGCTATATTTTGTAAGAGTTGCCAGTGTTTGCTGAGAAGCTTGCAAGACTAGTCTGTACAGTCACTTGTTCGTACAGTCATTTTTTTTAAATAAAAAGCTGTCCCTTGAAAACTTTTTTCAATAAAAATTTATTGTAAGTTGGAATACTTGATCAAAACAATCAAATCCCCCCCAAACAGGATTTCCAAACACAGAAATAATCTGTGCAAGACAAATGACTGCTAATCTATTTTAATCATGTGTTTACAAAAAGGTTGCTATGTATGATCTGGGGTTTAGGGTGGCCTTTCAGGGAGCCTAAATCAGACCCTCCAAACAAGCTGTGCTTGTGTTTATTATCCTGTTGGTGCACGCCTGTGTTTGCAGATTTTCAATCATCTGATCCAAACGTCACCAAACGACCAACACTCAAACCGATAATAAATACTGTGCTGTATTATCTCCTCGTCCCACTTTGATTTCATTTTGCCTTATTCAGCTGTTCACCACATGGGGTCACAAAGACCAAGGGACCTCATCTACAGTTAGAGCAGTTTGACAGGCCAGATAGCAAAGGTTAATGTGGTAAAAGGAGAAATAAGTCAGAATAACCTGGACTTGGTTGCAATTGAGACATCCATGGAAAAGAGTAGTAAAAAAGAAAACCTCAAAAGATATCCAGATATTAGTTACTGCACTAAGAAATGGATTTTCTGCAAAACTTTACAGATCAACCATAAAATTCTGAACGTATTAGAAAACAATTTCTGAAAATGTTCAATATAAAATAATGCATTTGATGTATAACTTTATGAAATAAATGAATTAAAGTAAATTCTGGATTCATTTGAAACCCTTGCCCTACAGCAAAATTTGGCTTCGATTTCTCAAAAACCAAAATGTTGACTTGGCCTCCAGATTTCGACAATCTGAATCCAAACATGAATGTTTGAGAAATGATGCTCCGATCAACAGAAACCCAATGTCCAACACAATTTAAAGGTTTTGCTGCCAATTTCTTGGTGACAGACTCCACACGGGTCTTGGTCTTGAGATATCAGACTGGTTTGGCACTGCTGTTGAGTTGGTGGTCATAATGTTTACCCGACTGTTACATAATAGTTACAGAATTCAAACTAATATCTGAAATGTTCCCCACATTTACTATGTGAAAGGGAACAAATAAGTGGTAGGAACCCGTGAGAACAAGATAATAAAGGAATTTTCTCTTTAATTAAGATGCAAGCTTCAAAGCAACTGCAAATTTTAAATCTAATGAGAAAATAAATCATGGTTATATTTCATGTAAGGAGGACAGTTTCTTAAATTGCTAACAAACTTCAACCACAGCCTCATCCAACCTGGAAGCACCTTAAAGCCAGCCTGTTATGCATGAGAAATCTCCTGTGGTAATGAAACAGAGGGGACGGGGAGATAAGCGTCTGGGCACAGCTCATCGAGCGGCTCAGCCATGAATCCCAGCCCAACAACCGGGTGCTGCCGCAAGGTGAAAGACACATCCGTCAGGTCGCTCGTGTCACTGGAGCAGATTTGATTTGTCAAGATGCGAGACCTTGAGGCATGCAACACTGGCTCACATGCATCTTCTGCCTCCCACACAACACAATGTGAGACGGTGGCGTGCAGAAACTCAACTGAGAGGTCAGTGTCGCTCACTCCGGCACACTGGGCGCATGCTATGAAACCGGCTACAAAGCTGCAGTTCAAAACAAAAACATAAAGATAAATCTTAACATCACTATCATTAAACTACAAAGAAAACAAATCTAGAGATTGCTTCTGTTGTACTTTGCCTAACTTTATTTTGAGAAAAGCATTGTTGTGGACATTAATATACAATCTTACTTTATTCCAATACAGCTTCTTCTTAAGTTACATGGTTACCTTTCCCACCATCTGTGTGACAATTACCAACAGGAGGTTTTCGCTCAAGCTCCTGCTCTGAAACAAATGTCACCATCCCCACAATAACCTTGGGTGAAGCTGCTACTTCCAAAGCCTCCCCTGTGATGTTTCTGCTTGGGTTCAAAGGTCTTCTGACTCAGGGATGAGTGTGGGCTCGAGGGAGACATTCGGGAGTGTGACTGAGCCACCGGATGACACCCACCCTAGAGCCGCTCTGTTGAAGGATGGCCGGTTCGGAGCACAATCCCCCTGGAGAGCGGGGACCTCTGGGAACGCCTCCACCTGCAGCACTGCGATGGGGTCGGGTCTCGGCGCCTTGCTGAAACCTCCAAAAGGGGTTGCCACCCTGGAGGTGACAGAGGGACGGTGTTAATGTTGGCTGCCATGTGCTAATGAGAGTCACTGCTGTGACATTTGAAGTTGTGTAACTAATTAAAGCCAGGATGTGACCAGGGGGTGTTCTGTAACTTTGCATTGGATACAGAGAGGTTCACACCATGTTAGGTGTAGGCAGTGTTCTATATGATTAAACCGAAAAAGGTAAATTGTTGCAAGATGCTTATAAAATGCTTGACTTTGGAATAGTAATGTTTTGGATAATGATAGCACAATGCAAGATGACCACAAGAAGTGAATTTGGAGAAATACGTCTGCTATTATTAAGTAAAAGAAACCTGAACGAAAATATTAAACTGATAAATTGTACATTCATAACATAATTGGATGTTATGAGATGGTTTTAGTTTTATTGGGAAGCTTCTTTTTCCTTGAAAACAAACTACATAAGGGCAAATTCTGCTGACACCTAGTGGGGAAGCTGTAGAATGCAAACAGGTGAAGCTTAATCCCATATTTAATTTACAAGAAATTATTTGTTATCGCTATGTAGTGCAAATATTTTTGAAAAGATAATTAAAGGGAATGTATAGAATATACTAACATCTGGTGGTGATGTTTTAAAATGTGTGTCCATCTAAGCATATTCATCTGATTTGTTACTGATAAATGAGTAATTAAATGGGCCGTGTGGGACTCCGCTGTCTCCTAGTGGTGAAGTTGCAGATTGCAGCTTTCTGAATGTGTCCTACATCCCCGAGTAAATTTCTGGAAAATAAATAAATAAATAAATAAGTTCTTGATATGTGAAGTAGAAATTTCTAATAAGTTATAGAATTAAAGGGACAGACTCATCACACTACAAGTCAAGTAGAAGGTGAACGCCGCAATTCACTCTTAAGTACCTAAAAGTAATAGATTTAGGAAATATGTTGGAAAGATTTATTATAAAGAAAAGAACGGTGTGTGAAATCTGACATCTGGTGAACTAAATATACTACACATAGTGGATTAGTGCACATAGTCAAGCAGTGGTAGACATGCGTATGGATTAGATAATGTAAATCATCCTTATTTCAGCTGGAGTACCCTCCTGATGAGTGCTACCTGTTGAAGCTTTTGTATCCTGGCAGGTTTGTCTGGGGCTCCAGTTCCGGCATGCGGGAGACGAGCGTGTCAGCCAAAGCAGGGTCACTGATGATCGCCTGCTCCCAGGGCGAGTGGTATGACTTTGGCACAGCTGTAGAGTTGAACTTCTCTGGAGGGATGTCCTTCAAAGGACCTCCATATCCTGAGCAGGTCATACAACACAGATATGAAGTTTCTTAATTTTCTGATTTTTTTTCTTTTTATATGCTTTCGAAAAAGCAAACAATAAAGGAGGACAGACGTTATTGTACAGTGTCTGGCAAAAGAAGCTGTACTCCTTTTGTAACAACCACAAACCTCATGTCATAAACCTAAAATGTTTGGGGCTTGGTTTTCTTTGTGTTTATATTTTGATCATTTCTTTGAGGTTTATTTATGTTCCGTTAACCTGGTAAATACAACTCCCATGTCCTACATTATGTTTTGTACAGAAGGTCTGAGCTGCCAGCTAATGATAAACAATTGCTTCTTGGACATGTGGACTCTTTTGAAGTTTTAAATGCTAGGCAATCGCTAACGTTTGCACTTGACGTACGTAATCCGCTATGAAGTTTACCGGAAATTTCATATGCTGTAAGCAATCATCCTCCGCTGTTCAGAGAAAAGTGCTGAACTGAATGAGGCACGTTCACTTCCACCACTGTCATTGCTAAAACTACAGGCAGACAATAATACTAAAAACAAGGCAGAAAAACAATTTCTCGTTCACAAATTCTCCTGCTGTTCGCTGATTGGCCTGGTAGAAATTCCACCGGAGGAATCCAAGTAAATGGGAGAAACCACAAACTGTGCTGTAGGCAAGAGTTGGATTGAGCAGAATAGTGCACAAAGGCAACGACCACCCTAATGTGCTATAGGCATTGTCATATTATGTATTATTGTTATGCTATATTCTGTTCATCAGTATGGCTTGAAAGATATTTAAGTGTATCTTCTGTATTTAGTTTGTTCATTTTTCCTTTGTTCTGCCTATAATAAACCTTTTCTGTTTACTGAGGAGAGTGCAGAGGCATGATCAGGCTCTAAAATTAGATCTTATATTTAGAACTTCAGACAGGGGACAGTTCAATCCATCATGTAAAAAAACAAACAAACAAAAAAAAAAACAATGCATACCACATTTCAGTTTTGTTATTGGAAAAAAGGGAAAAATATTCATCATTTTCTTTCCGCTTAACAGATTCTACAATATTTTGTGTTGGATGATTAAATAAAATACCAATAAAATAAATTGCTTGTGGTTGAAATGGGGAAAATATGAAGAAAGTTTAAGCTGTGGCAAATATTGTTGCAAAAAAAATAAATAAATAAAAGAAAAAATGTGTAAGAGGTTTTCTTTGAACAATATATCAACTCAAGATTCCTTGCAGACGATAAAATGTTTAAAATGTTCATGTGGGAGTGTGATATTGCTGTTTTTGCATATTTTTGCTGCTCCAGTTCACAGCAAAACAAATAAAGAGGCTGGTTTAAGCACGCATGTGTCCTCTCTTTGTACATGGATGTTGACGGGGAGAGGCCTTTCCAAAGCACTATCCTTCAAGCTCAGCGCTTCACTGAGGGGGGGCTCAACCGTTATGCAATGTGCAGGGGGTGGCTGGTTGTCTGCTCACCTCCGAGCCTCATACAATGAACAATTCCCCCTCCTTTCCTGAGTTTATGTTTCACCCTGCAGGAAGCAGGAGGGAGCAAACAGAACTGAAGGGGAAGTTTACACATTTTAGGAAGAATCTGTAACAAAGCACTGTTATTTTTTATTTATTTATTTATTTTTGAAGAATACTGTAGCAACGGTCAAACATTTGACTGATATTTTTTCTTGCACAACCAGCTAATTGAAGAGTGAGAGAAACAACGATTTCTGAAGAAGAGTGTAATATTTATGACCACAGTCTGATTAAGTTCCTCCGAAGCATCAAATTAAAACGAAACATGCACCTCTGTGGGAGTCGGCGGTGCTATTTTAAGACGTTTCAACCACCCGACACCGTGTGCACTTTGGCCCGGTTTCTGCAACAGCTGGAGTGACTTCATTCAGATACAGTAGGGATGGTGTCTGGTCCAGAAATAACTGGCCCTACCCCATCCCAGGATGCACTGATCCTTAACGCAGCGCTGGTTCTGTCAGCTGGACTAAACTTTAGGACATGAAGGGAGAATGTGGGCGCAAAGCAGATGGTATCTGTGGCCAGAGAGGCAAACAGGAAACATGTCCTGTGGGGCAAAACTCAACAAATTTTTAAAAAGATGTTCAAGGCTGATAGAGAGGGGAAAGAGGTCAAGAACTATAAAGCCACTGGACAAAGAAGAAGAGGAAGAAGAAGAAGGAATGATAAAAAAAAAAAAAGAAAAAAAAGTGTAATCACATTTTTGCCTGAGGGCGGCAGATTCCAGGCAAGGAGAAACTGTTTAGCTTTGTGATCAAAGCATCAGGGCAAACAATGAAAATGGCTGAATCCTTATCAAAACAGGGAACATCCAGTACTCTGTGCACACCACGTCCTCTCGGCGTCTCCACCCGAAGCAAAAGCTGCATTGTACACTTAATGCATATGCAATCAGAAATAAAATAAAGTAAACGAAGCTTGTTCAAAGTTTATTTTGACTGAATTATGGAAATAAAGTAAATAATTTCACCGGGACACTGGTTGGAAGAGAGCGGAGCGATAGAACAGGGCTTTGCCAGACACTTTTAGCCACAGCGTATCAACAGCACATGATTCCACAGGGTCCTTGAAACATGTTGCAGTGTACTGTATCAGCAATGTTACTGACCTGGCGCGATGCGGTCCGGATTTGGCACCATTGTGGCATCTGATGCATTGGATGTCACTTGACAAGGCTGCTCGACAGCCAAATCATTCCCACCGCCGGAGGCGGGGTTGTACTCGATCTGGAAAACTTCTTGGCTCTGTAAGAGAGATCAAAAAGATGGAAAAAAGTTGATTTTTGTTTTGCATTAATCTTTGTTTTTAATCAGTATTTAAAGTCCTGACGCCCTATTTTCGAATTCTGGTGGAGTCCAACATGCTTTTGGTGTTTCAATAACTCTATATACTCAGCATACAAGGTTATAGGGCCTTTAAATGGATCTGGCCCACAGCATCACCGATCTTCCTTTATTCTCAGCAGTGAGCTAACCACTCTTTGCTAATGTTCTCTAACAGTATAATTAATTAATTAATAATTTATTTATTTTTTTCCCTCTACTCCATCCTCCAGGCCAGTGGTTGGTTTTTATAATCAAGAAAAACAGACTCTTGCATACCAAAAAGTCAAAAACAAATTGTTACATTGGCTTTAAATAGATTATTATGGATGTAGTGGTCTTAAAAACACTCATATCTCCATAATAAAATGTTATTTTCACTAACTAGAAATCAAAGTGTGTTAAAGGTTAGACTTGAGGTGTTTTTCTGCTATACAAACTGGACAGGTCTACTTTTTTTCTGGTGAGTAGATGAAATACATTTTAAACATTTTTTTTTTGCTAAACTCAATTCTCTGCCAACTTTTTGACACATTGTTTTCTTGGCTCGGGATGAATTATACTGCAGCGTAGGCTTTCATCCATCGGAAAGATATTTATGATGATTTACTCTGGGACTTCCTCAGGAAATGTTGACAACTTGAAACAAAATGCCCCCATCGCCCAGAGCAATAAATAAAGCGAGATGTGCGAGTCTTTCTTTTCAGTTCAACGTTAGGGGGTTAAAATCTTAGATATAAAGCAGAATAATTATTTTATGTACAAAATTCAAGGGGGAAAAGTAATGTATACAAAGCCAACTGAGAGGGAAAGGGAAACGGGAGGAACAAGAGCGCTATCGTTTAAATAAATGTAACAAAGAGAAACTTGGTGTGCCTTGATTGCATTTTAATCTATGGTTTATCTGTGAAAGTGAGAGTGACTTTTCTACATTTTTGCTGGAAAATAAGTTTTTCAATAAACTGAAGCTGAGTTTAGGTGGACTTAGGAGATCCTGAAGACATGCTAATCAGGATGACTTAAAAAATTAAAAAAAAAACTGTCAACAAACCCCATATTTGTTGACTCATCAACAAATATGGGGAATTTGCACTGCACTGCTCACATAGTATATATTTTCCCACAGTAGCATCTGTCTACTACCCTTGCTAAACTCAATAATTAAGAGCTTGTGCCTCAACCGTAAAAACTGTTTTTGCACGTAAGCTTTTGTTTAAATTAAACAATCTGACATTTGGGATATTTTGTGACTCTGCATTCAGAGAAGCGGTCCTGTGACTTAATCCACACTTTAAAGCCAAAGCTCTGTACCAACATTGTATAATGTGTATACGAGGGTGATTACAGTTCTACGTCTTACATTTAGCTGGTTGTTGGTTTCATTATGGATGCTCTCAAAAGTGTATTTTTCAGAGCGTCTCTGGCGCATTTTGAAGAGTCGGGAGCCCCGGTTGGAGGCGAGCGACAGCTCTTCCAGCATGATGTCTTTAGGAACACTCACTTTCTTCCCAAGGTCCATGTGTGCATCTGTGAGGGAGTGAGAAGAGACTTTATTAGACATTCTATGCATTTGTACAAAAATGGTGATCAGACCACTTTTGCCTGTTTAATACAGGCAACAGTAGCAAAGATGTCTGCACCTCTTGAACTTTTTCTCATTCTTTAAATCAAAGTATTTTATTTTTCTGACCACATTCCTCTCATGCACTTTCATTCATCCAAGCACAATAACATTTTTAGTTTATCGATGGGTTCAAATCATTTGTACTGTTTGTAAGTCGATAAATGTATTTTTTATCAACTAATTTCTCCTCTTTGATTTATTACAATCAAGTTTTGCTTCTTTTACTGGTTTCTTCTTACCTTCCATTCATCTTCCTACCAAAGATATAAACATTTTTTGCATCAGTTTTTTCTTTTGGTTTTTCTGCAAGAACAGGATATGGCTCAGTCTTACTTTATTTTACCAAGTTTCATACATGGGTGCTCTAAAGTCTACTCCTCAGTAAAAAATCACTAGATGTTTTCCATCCTATTCACTATTAACTTAAATTAAAACCAAAAAAAGAGAATAATATCTATTGCACCTTACATTTCCCATTTTCCCGGGATCCTTTGAGCCATGTTGCTCCAGAAAGTCTAATCCATTTCATGTTTCTTTTACACCTAAGAGCTTTACCTGCAGGTAAAACTTAAAAAAATAAGTAAGACCTAAACGTATTTTCCCTATAATCAGGTGGTGCCTCGACTTGGTAACTTTGATCTAAATGACTAATTTTGTCAGTAATTTGCTTTGGCATTTATTAGTAGCTCTTCATTGCCAAACGAAAACTATTTTTGCATAATAAGCAACTACTTTTTGCTCATGATACTGCACGCTGATTATGTAGATGTCACAGGCCTGCATCTAAATATGAGATCTATAATTTGCCAGAATAACTTTCAGCTGTCAGTAGCCTTCAGACTCCCCCCCACCTCCCCAACCATGCAGAGCACAGTTGTCCTCCCCCTGGAATCACACGTTTGAAAGACAAAGACAAAGGGATTATTTCTTGGCCCTCTAAATGCATTGACTTGTTTGTTTGTTTATAGTCAAAGTTGAACATGAGAGGGAAAGTAAATGGACAAAATGATTGGAATATGAGGTAAAACCAAAAGAACGGTCAAGGTGAGGATGTATCACATAGGTACCTTCCTGGCCTTGCACCTCTCTGCAGATTGCTGCCGCCTGCAGTTTCCTCTCCCTGGCTGTCATGGTGGAAAACTGCGACATGATGGCTGCCCCTGGGAATTTGTTGCTGTGAGGCACAGAAAAGTCACAGGAGACACCTCACATTAGTACAAGCTGTTCAGATTTAAAAAAAAAAAAAAAAAAAAAAACAGGAGACCAAACAAGAGGCATTGATTGGCCAACATATAGCATCCACTGCACGCACAAAAACCCACCGAAGCAGACAGAATTTATTAGGGTGGTGAAAAGGGCAAAGTTAGCACATCCCTTTAAATAACCTTGGGTTGTTAAACGCCAAGCACATGCTCTTCAGACGTGGCAGCCAGCCGTGTCGGGGTATCTGGGAATCAATATGTTTGAAATTGCCCTGGTGGCCTGATGTTGGGGACGTGGCTGGAGAACAAGGTGCTGTTACAGTTGACATGCGAGGCAGTGGATAAAAATCTGCAGAAAGTTTTACCCCAACTTGTAAAGCAACACAAGCAGCCACAATCAATCACTTAAAGGAATTAGTCATTGTTATTTCAAATTAAAAGGTGTGACCTATGAGTTTCACAAAATTATTTTTAACAATCTTGATCATTTGTGGGCGAGTAAAGCAAACATGCATATTTGTCAAGGCTAACTGACAAACACTGACGAGTACCAGGAAAATCCAGCAGAAACAATTCCAAGTGGTAAGCAAGGTCGAGTTTGACCCAAAGCACAAGTGTCACATCAGAGGTGGAAAGTACACCTGCAGAGAGGCCCCTGTGATGCTTACCTGTCCTGAAGGCCCCTCAGGGGGTTGCCTCAAGTTGTGCCTGTCTCCTCAGGGTGGGAAGCCAGAAAGGTGAGAGGCTGCCGTAGAGGAGAGCGGAGTGGGTGCTCGCGATCCCCGATACCGGAGTTCATGGCGGGGAGGGGGGGGTTGAATCCTGACCTGACTGGCTGTGTGACTGAGTAAGTGGGCAAGTGGGTGTCAGTTTGTCTGTTGTCATTGGTATTTAGTTCACAAGCTCTAAATTTAGAGCCATTCGCCAACTGCCTACTTTGCCTTCTACTGCGCCTCTCTTAGCCAGCAGCAGCTCAGGGTTGTGTGCGCTGATTTATGAATGAGAGTAGCTTGAATTGCATTTTTGTTTTCATTGAGACTTAAGCGGTATGTCTGCATTGAGCAGAATTAATGAAATAATTAATGCAAAAATGGAAGCAGAATTTGAATATGCCTTTAAAGTAGCTATGAACAACTAAAGCTCATTTAAGGATAACAAACCAAAACTGAATGTGTTTATTTTAAGCCAACAGCAAGGTGACCGACAAACCAAACTCTGTTGCATCAGTCCTGTCAGGAAGAATGGGACAAGATTCTTACCTACCAAAGTCAGACAGTTTAAAGGCAGTTCAACAAGATATTGAAACATAAACTTCTGACTTTGACAAAAAAAATCTACAATTTTGTACTGCAAATAGTGCGCACTCTTCACAATAGTAATCGTAGAAAAGTACAACAATCTCTGGAAATGTTCATCTTATTTTCTGACGTTTATTTCTTACTTGCCGCCCTAAAACTGTAAAGGTTCTGTCTTTACGGTGAGAATCGGCTGTGTCCCCCTGGGCAGTGTATGCAAGTATCTGGTTTTAGCTGAGTCTGTTGTGCAATAGCGTTTTGCTAACATGGGGCATACCTGACATACTGCACATGCACTTAAAACACTTTGCTTGAAGGAATTAAGACAGAATTAGTTGTAATCTTCCACAACAATTCTTGAAAAGTGCAGTAAGTGGTGAAAATCTGTTGGGAATGTGGTCTTGAATGTTTGTTTTGGACGCAGTTATGGAAAAAAAAGTCACTCATTTGTCTTAAATTGCCATCACTATGTTTTCATTATATAATGTCTCTATATTATAACCTATAAAATGTCTCTTACTACTTTAAAAGACAAAAGGGAGAGCAACTGAGTTTTTGCGTCAGAACAAAGGGATTATTGTATATACTGCCATCTTTAACATTTTCTAATTTGTTGCTCACATTCCATTTCAACAAAAGGCAAATCATTTCCCAGATCTAGATTTCTGTTTATAGTCTCCCCTTATGCTGTTATCTCTCGTTCTCTAATGGCCCAGCTACAGTAGGTTGACCCTCTTTTTACATAACCAGCGGTCACCATGGACATGAGCCCTGCTCCCCAACCACCACTGCACAGTACGTGGAGCAACTCTTATTAAAAGAAACCCTTCTGGGAAGGTGCAGCAAGCAACAAATGGCCCAAAGCAAATTTCTTTTCAGCTTGGAGTGAAACGCAAGAAACACAAACACAAATAATTACAGGTTGAAAAGCAGTGCTACTTAGCTGTGTTTATTTTGTAAAACAAAACACTTCAGAAAGTATGTTTCAGTATCAAACAGCACTATGAATTACGGCCATTATTTGAAAGCAACTTGTGTTATCACAACCTCCCCGGCCACAATAATGAAAAAAAGGTAAAGATGTGCACAAAACCCTTTAAAATAAACTTCCCCAGAAGTGCCAACTGAATTGCTAATTCAAAATTTCCAGAAACCCCAATCAGCATATATGTGCAAAAAGTAAAGTACATATTACTATGACAAGACTGATTTTGTCAAAAAATACAAAATTTTTCTACATTTTGTATTTCTGCCAGTCAATAAAAGTTCCCAAACTTAACTTTAATGATGTTACCGCAATAGAGGTAAGACTTATTTTAGAGGTTTTTACACATCTTTGTAAAAAGGAAGTATAAATCATCAATCAAATAAGCTATAGCTAAACAAAACATAAAGTGAAAACAACAAGTGACCAGTGAGATAAATCCTACTCACGTCAAAACATTTACCCTATGCAGAAAACACACAACCACACTTGAATTTTTGGAGATGATTACAAATTCTCAACAAAGCACACCCTGCACACAGTTTTCATAAAACCTTTTCACAGTCAACCTGTTATCTAAGCAAAGTTTTCAATCCAACACTTAATGTCAGCTTAAAGTCCATTGCCTCTCAAAATACTGTAGTTGATTTATTCTATTTGCTACAAACTCCAAAGGAGGCTTTACTTATTTTTTCCAATTAACTAATGAAAACGATTGGGCAGTCATCAAGTCCTCTTAAGCCCAATTTGGCCACATGCTACAGCACAGCGCTCCAAAAAAAAAAAGAAGAAAAAGGCCTCTTCTCAGTGTGGAGGTTACTTGACATATCTGCCTTCAGCAAATCGAATTATGCTGCTAACCTTTTCTCAAGGTACAAGGGCCCATTTCAAAACACATACTTGATTGCAAAATGACATGATGATGTCTACCAGTGGAGAAATCTAGCCAACTCTTCACTTTCTCCTCAAGCTTTGTGTTTCAAATACTAATCAGAAATGTATAAACACTTCAAGAACGACCACACATGTAAAAGATTGACAGCAAAACGGGCGAGTTGCAGATGCATAAAATACAACACAATTTTTAAAGAAACAAAAAAAAAAGACAAATGGGCTATAGATTATTTTCCTTACTTTTCAGTCTCATGTCTTTATTCAAAAACATCAAACTGAAGGAAACGCTGAAATGGATTCCTTCATTTACTAGTTGAAATCTTAGTTGGGGCCCTTGCGTAAAGGTTGTATCAAACAGCACTATGAATTATGGCTATTAATAGCCATAATAGCTATTAATTATGGCTATTAATAGACAAGTAAGCCTGCATGTCCAGGCTTACTTGGACTTTTGTTCAAGTTTGGTCTCACATTGCAGACTGAAGCATAATAAGGTAATCGCCAAGATCAAAACTACCTTGTTCCAAAAAAAAAAAAATAGAAGAAATCAAATGCTGCAGGTTCACCTTTCCACACATAAAATAGTGTAATAATCTAATCTCCATGCAACTTGGCAGCTCAGATATAAAAAAAAATCTGACATGTAAAAGAACTGATATGAATGCTGCAAAAATTAATCAGCAACAACATTACTTACATGTTACGCTATGCAGAAACTCTGTCTGCACTGATGAAGGTACATCTCTTATGCTGAATACTGGAAGAGGCTCCAACCGTAAGGCAGTCCAACCTGTTATCTGAGTAATTTCGCTAAAACCTATGAAACCACAATTGTACATTCATAGACTGTGTTCTGTTCTAAGGATTGGACCTTCATCCCAAGATGGTCAAGTAAACATTTTGTATATATTAAAAATAAGCACGCACACACTGCAGAATACATCTACGCATAATGTAATTAATGTGAAATCATTTTATGTTTCACAAAATGTGTTTATAAGATTAGATTAAAATCCATCTAAGAAAAGTTTTTAGACATGGAAATGTACCCAACAAGAAAAACATCTGACTGTAGTGTTCAGTGATGGACTGACAAACAGTGATGCACCCCTCCTCTCACCTATGAATGCTTGGAGACCCAACCACAACCCTGAAGAGGAGTAAGTAGAATCTTAAGGGTGAAGGAAAAGTCTGACATTTCAACACTGAAAACATGAATCAAAAATAAAAGATCTTGCATAGCGTGGCAGTGCCCATCCAAATGTATCGTGTGCTATACTCAATGTGGTTGGCTTTGTTTTTGAGTTTCACAAATAATTCCAATAATGCACAGACATTACTATATTTTGGTGGTGCATTTCTCTTTTGGAAACTGAGTGACAAACAAAAAATGTGTTTAGTGTGGAAATAACTCATAATTTCTGGACCCAAGAGGATGTTGAATTGTTAAGACTAACAATAAATATTGAAAATTAGTTGTGGTTATTTAATTATGCTGACAACACACAGTCATTGACATCTTTTTAAATTTTCCATGCATATATCAATTTATCCATGTCTTCTTCTATAACAAAGCTGAATATAGCTGATGGATGTCCGTCCTCACTCATGCATCCCTTCAAGACAACATACTCATTCCTTCAACAAGATACACATGTCTTAAATATTACTGCCCCTCCTGGTAAAGATGGAAAAGCTTGAAAAATAAGTTAATCTTTAATTGCCTCACAAATATATTTGTTTTTTGGGGTTTTTTTTTACATAATCGTCAGCACAATAGTTCACAGCAGACCTAATAATTGATAAAGAACTGTAACTGAAGCGCCTTCTTAATTTAGTTGATCAATGTCTAAGAACTTTTCGTTTGTAATTTTCAGAATCTTGTATATCAGTATTTAAAAACTGCCTTCACCATCTTTACTCCAGTTGTCTCTTAAATTAAAATGACAGAAAGGCAAACCTGAAAAGAATTTGGAAAGCAAAAACTCTTTCTTTTGCTGCAGTGTATATGTTAAACATGGCAGAACCCACTTTCTCTTTGCTACTCTTCAACATTGGAAAACAAGAGAACATGCCATTCAAGTATGGTCAATGTGTACTTAATAAAAAAGGATCAAGAAAAAATGTTCTTATGTAAAGTTACCCTCATCTACAGGAAGAGCAATGATTGACAAGCTTAAAAGAACTGAAACTGTGAAAACTGAGGCTGGAAAAGCACCCAGATACATTGGGCAGCCAAGCAGTGTGGACGATGCTATGGGAGTTAAAAAATATCCAAAGCTCACAGTAAGACAACCAAAACATGTTTTTTTTATGGATTTTGTGCACATCTTAACCAGGAGGTGCCAATAGTTGTAGAAGTCTCTGACTCAGTCTAGTTAGAATCCAACTGAATGTTACAAATATCCTTTATTTACATTCATATAAGCTAGTTGTGTTAATCACTTTTTTCCTCATTTAACTGTAGCATGCATTGTGACTTATCTGATGGAACAATAAGTGACGTTAAATTATCGTTTTGAAAGCCAAACTGTTACACAGTCTCTCATCTACTGGCTTGTTTTGTTCAAAGAGCTGAAAAGGAAATGGGATGAGACACTCATTACCAAACGTCTCGGCTGTATTCTACCGTCTCCAGCTCCACGTATTGCTGGTGTACGCAGACATGTATGTTGGCCTCTCAGATGAAGACACAGATTGTCTCTGGTTTGCCTCGACCACGTACTTCTGAGGCTGCCACTGCCTTGGCAGCGACCTGTAACCTTGCAGGCCAACAGGGCTGGAGGCAGGGCTCCTCGACGGAGACACGAACGATGGAATCGGAGCTCGGCCCTGATTGTA
Organism: Poeciliopsis prolifica; assembly: GCF_027474105.1. Taxonomy (NCBI): domain Eukaryota; kingdom Metazoa; phylum Chordata; class Actinopteri; order Cyprinodontiformes; family Poeciliidae; genus Poeciliopsis; species Poeciliopsis prolifica. The sequence continues at coordinate 4,536,291 of NW_026562407.1, read as the reverse complement.
CCTTTGGCTCCAAGTCTGGCTGCCTGGTTTCAGTTGGGTTGCATAACTGATTCTTTCTTTCCACTCTACAGGTGGCTCAGGTAGGATTTTACGCCGGGCGGCAAAGTGGACATTTGAAGCAAGAGCCTGCTGCAGATCTTGAAAAGCAAAAGCTTCGTCTACCAGACCCAGGGGATGGCGGGAGGCGGCTTCCCAGGGGGAGAGGGGTTTGAAGCCTTTGTCCAAATAGGATGTCTGCCTCACCGGGAGGTTGGTGGAGGCTCGGGTTGGAGGCTTGGGAGAGGAAGAAGCAGATGCCGATTTCTGGCCTGTGAACGGCGCCCTGGCTGGTGGAGAAAGAGTGTAGCCCCTTCCAGCTGCCTGTAGAGAGGAATTCATAGAGGCTTATTTTAGTAAAGGCATATTTTTATAGGGCTTGACTGCAAATTGATTCAGTAACTAAGCAGGTCCTTATTAAAATGTTTCTCATACGGGTTGAATTTCATGATTAGAAATAATAAACTAAAAACACTTGTAGGCTACAATAACCATTTTTAGGCTGACTTTATGTCTCAATCAGCTAAAGATCAGGCCTTATTTAGACTGTCTTCAGTGTTTTGCTAGACTTCATAATTGTGGCATTCCATTGATTAATGCTACTGTCTGCCCTTTAATTAATATGCGTCAAAGGGATAACAGTGAAGGGTGGTCTGAGATGAATAGGAACCCTTATGCTCCTCATAGGCTCCTTGATTACAGTGCAGTCTGTGAAAAAGTGAACCAAACAAACGGTGGGTGCTGCCATCGTCTGGTGAGTCTTATGTACTGTCAGAAACACAAGCTATATTTGGGAAAGAAGAAAAGTTCAAGAATAACAGGGGAAAAGCAAAATATGTGAAAGTACAAACAAAAATAAACAAAACCAAAGAGAAAAACACCTCTGTTTGAAACTAAAACAAAGATTTTATCAAGCAGAAGAAGTTGACGAGTTAAAAAAGGCAATGAAAGTCAAGCCTAAGAAATAGTAAAAATATTGCAACAGACCCTGAGGAATGCATTATCCTTCAGTCAAAATTAGTCTTGGTTTTATGTCAAAATCCAGTCCCCCAGGTGCAGTGTTCTGAAACCTTATGACATGTCTCTCCATCAACACACTTGATTCACATAATTATGTCATCAACTGAACTTTGGAAGGTTTGAATTCATGAGTTGATTCAGATGTGCTGGACTTAAAACATGTTCAAAAGTTGCAGGACACAAGTCCTTTAGGAATGGATTTTGACATCTGTGAGAAGTTTCAGCCTATAGCTCTTTGAACGTCATGTCACTGGTTATAGGACATTACATGTCTCTTTTTGAAGAGCAGTAAATGTCCCTGCAGCGATGACAGTTCAACAGCAAGAGAATAAAATGATCCCAGGTAAGTTAACACAGAGCTTAATTTGAGAGATTTTTGTGTGGTTATTATGATGCTACAGTGAACTTTAATACATTTTTGCAAAATCATGTTAGATTCTCACTGGTTTAGTTTCCTCCTTAATTACTTTAGGTAAGAAAAAGGTTTGACAGGCTCCAGGCTTAAGAACACAAGTCCAAGTCTTTGTTTTGAAGATTCTGATGAGACATGTTCAAGTTTCAAGGTTGAGTCCATATCTCTGATATGTTGAACTCTCAACTCAAGAGGTTGGAACAAACTATATCTTTCTAACAGACTGCTTTTAACAACAAACGCCTAAAATTCTGTTTACTCAGTTATTTGCTATGTAACTGAATCTATGATCTAGGAATCATTTTATGCCTAATGATTCATAGATCAGGGTTATGAGGTTTGGAAAACAATGGCAAGTGAAAACATTAGAAAACGAAGCCACAGTCAGAAGAAAAACTCTCAAAAGCTGGAGAACTCTCAATCCAGACAAAGGAGCCTGCCTAAATATGTATATCCGTTGAAACATGTTACCGCACATAATTGTGAAGAGAAAGAAAAGTGACAGGATTTTAAAATTTGCTTGCCAAAAGAGAAAATTTGTTGTTTACTCCAAACTTTTCAGATTTTGTTTGTAAAAGAAAATATGAAAAGATTGCACCACTTTCCATCTAATTTACAACTGCACATGGCTTTCTGATACTCTGTCACATCACATCCCAATAAAGTGCACTAAAGTTATGGGTTGTAATGAAACAAAATGTGCAAATGTTCACAGGACATTTATAAGAAATTCTGGCTCCATGGAAGAATATTAAAAATAATATATCATTTAAAATTTTTTCAGTACATCATATTTTCACATAATTGTGAAAATAAGATGTACCGTTATTCTACATTAGCAATTGAGTGTATTAATAAACTGCCCAGTGACTCTATATCTGGGTTTGCGTCTCCCTGTCTAGATAACATTAACAAAGTGGTTTTTGGAAATGTGTCAGAGATTAAAACGTGATGTACAAGAGTTTCCAAACAACAAACCTCCATCAATTCCAAACTTAAATTCCTAAAATTTTCTTTTCTTTGCTCTTTCTTGTATGGACATTGTAAGATTAAAGTGAAGAGACATTTCACATAAAAGTCCTACATAAGAAATAGCTAATCTTTTGCAAAATGGATGACACACTTGACCTCCTGTCCTAATACGACCATACTGAAATCAACTATTAATCCCCTCATAAATACATCATCAAGTTGTCATTCTACAGGAATGTGCTTCTCAAGCACAAACCTGAGGAACTTTTACAAAACCAGCTTATTGGTTCAGTCAGAACTATCTGACAAAGTCTTTTTAGGAGATTGCCAGCATAAAGCTTCTTTCAAGACATAGCACTATTCATTGCTTTTACAGCATAGATGGAAAACATAATCAGAAGAAAAAGGTGGGAATAGAAAGTAAAACATAAAGGAGAAGAAAAGGGAAACCAAACACGAAAGAGAGATAGTTTAATGGCACTGCAGTGAATCGTACATAAAGTGCACAATGAAGAGAGAAAAACAAAAACAAGAGAAGAAGCCCTGTACCAAATATACATCTAATCTAGTTTTACTCATGAACTTACACCTTCATTAATTCAATTTTGAAAAATGTATTCTGATGCACCATATTATATCTTTGAAAAGATAAAGATGCACTTACACAGACATGTGAAAGTTTGAATGATAGTAGCTTTCAGTTGCCTGAGCTGAAATCTAAGCCTACAATAGTATGTGGACCTCAGAACTGGACTTCTCTTAAGGCACTTTAAATATAGCATCTAACATGACGCAACAGCTGGTAAGGAGTTTAAAATAACACCAATCTTCCTAAGAAGGAGACATGGGGAAAAAAGAAACAAAATAAAAATACAGAAACACAACCTCGCTACCCCCAAATTAATAATCATTTTAAAGTTTTTTAAGCAATTTTTTTTAATTATCACAAAGAGTTTCTGTGTCTTATGAGCTTAACTTGACCTACATAAGTTGCTTGCCAATGTCATTACTTGACTTTATTGATGATGTATTACTGCATACAAACCATACATTTCTCCCACTGCACCATTCCTTCAACTGCTTAATTTTAATTATTTTTTAATATTTGATTTTCTTTCAAGACACTTTTATGAGTTTACTATATAAAATTCAGCAATATCATATTTGCTAAATTGACCCTATTTCTCATTCCGTACACCATTCACTTCTGAGCCCTCCTTTTTGCTTTCTTCCTATTCTGAACAAAATACTCCCCTACATTCCTAACATCATCACAGTAGATTTGCACAAAACTGCATTTGTTTAGCATAAAAAACATCAACCTTTGTTGACCCTCTTGTGGGTAACCTAAAGGTCTTTATGTGATACTGAGCTAATTTAAGTAAGTGCTGAACAATTGTGATCTGACACACTTTTTTCTACAACAATAGAAAGCCAACAGGACAGAGACATTGACTGCTTGAACAAGTTTATACAATGTGCTGTTAATCTTCCACTGGCCAGTGTACTGTAAGTGCACTGTTTTGACACAACTAAGCAATGAACCTGCCATTTGCCTATGAGGATCACTCTTTTTCAACCAATGTTGGCTTCCACACCTGAGCTGAGCTCTTGTTAGCAGTAAATTTAGGCTTGGGGGCAGCTCCCGAACCACTACCAGTTACAGATTCAGGCCTAGCAGCCAGAGGGAAACTCGGGGCTATGTAGTTATTAGTAGGCAGTGCTTTGTATGGTACTGAGGGAGTTGCCAGATAGGGAGGGCTGCTGGCTGGCTGGTAAGCAGCCTGTTGGTAGGGATGGTTCAAAGGCTGAGGGGCTTGGGGATGATAAGTCGGCGGAACAGCCTGCAGATACTGCTGGTTATATTCTTGTTGGTATGGACTACCTGTAGATGGCTGATAAGGATAAACATTACCTTGGGCTTGCTGATAGTGAGGATCATGCATTACAGGCTGCATGGGTATCCCATAGCCTTGCTGGGGATATGGAGGAGTAAATGGTCCAGCTTGTTGCCCTGGAGCCATTTGATCATATCTAATTGTTTGGCTGTCAAGAAGTGAGGGAGGAGGTGAGCTGGGCTTTGGTACAGGGGGCTTAGCAGCCTCTGCTCCTGTACCAAAGATAAAAAGTGAAGAATCTAGTTTATATGGTTGATGCTTCATGACATCAATAACATTCAGTGGTTTAGGGGCAGGTATTGGTTTCTCCTGGTCTTTTTTCTTCGCTTTGATTGAAGGACTACTTGCAGGGGGCTGTTTTGTTGCTGCTGGGGGATAAAAAGGAGATTGAATAGGATTATAAGCCCTGGGAGGCGGAGCACGTACATTGGGTGTATACTTCCATTCATTTGGTAAGGACGCAGCTGGCGATGTTGAACGACTTGCTTTGTTGGCTTCCACAGTCTCAGAGTCCACAACAAACTTCTCCATACGAGATTGCCTTTTAGCAAACATGTCAGCTCCTTTTCCTTTGACCACTGGCATCTCAAAAGCTGGACCCTGGGACAATTTAGGATTTAAGACAGTGGCCATTGGGTTGACAGGTGACGCAGATTTTTGACCAACAGTATAAGAGAACATTCGTCGTGGTGGAGGGGGAGGAGTCTGGTTTTGTGGTGGGTGCCAAGGTTTAGGAGAAGGTTGGGTGTTTACTGTAGACAATGAAACATTCAAAGATGATTGCTGTAGCTGTGGTCGCCAGTCATTAACTGGTGTTGGAGGCTGGGCTTGAGTTGATGGCCATGTATTGAGTTGTGGTTGTTGAGATGTATTTGAAAGGGACTGTTGCCAGTTGGACTGGGGTGTGGAGGGTGAAGGAACTGATTGAGCCCAGGATGGCTGATGTTGGGCCTGACTTTGGTCTTGAGCCCATGAATTTATAGGTTGCTCACCACCTGGTTCTGGAGGTTGTGGAGCCCATGGTGTCTGAGATGGAGTATGTGCAGGAACTGGTGCCCATGGATTCAGATTAACTTGAGCCTGTGCTTGAGGTTGTACTTGAGGCGCATTCATCCATGGTGGCTGAGTTTGGGCTTGTGTTTGCGATTGTGTCCATGGATTGGCAGGAGGTTGCGGTTGAGGTGGAGTTGAGACCCAGGGTGGTTGAGGCTGACCTGGAAGGTGGGCATTTGCCCAAGCTTGTGGGAGTGCCTGATGATTTTGCTGTTGTCCCCAAGATGGCTGTGGTTGTGTTTCTGGTTGAACTTGTTGAACCCAAGGGGGTTGTGGTTGTATTTCTGGTTGAACTTGTTGAACCCAAGGGGGTTGTGGTTGTATTTCTGGTTGAACTTGTTGAACCCATGGTGGCTGTACTTGAGGTTTTTGCTGAGGTTGTTGAACCCATGGCAGCTGCTGTTGAGAGTCTGCATGGGGAGGCTGTATCCATTGATTCTGGGATTGTGTCTGTACTGGTTCATGGCCTTGACTCCAGGATGCCTGTGTTTGCTGCAAGTGTTGCTTCTCCTTCATGAGTGCCCATGGTGGCTGAACCTGTGGATGGGACTGAAGCTGCTCTTGAGGCTGGGCCCAGGATGGTTGAGCATTTGTCTGAGGTTGTGGTTGCTCTTCATGCGGAGTCCAGGATGGTTGCCCTTGAGGGGCCCAAGTATTTGAGCTTAGTTGAATCTGCGTTTGGCTTTGAGTAGGCTGATGTGTTACCCATGGTGGCTGTGGTGGGGACTGACTTGGAGGTGGGTTTTGAGGTTGAACTTGGGATGACTGCCATGAACAAGCAGCTGACTGTTGATGTGCTTGTACTTGTACTGAACCCCAGGTGGCCATTTGAGAGGACTCACAATGCTGAGCAGAAATCACCTGGCCATGTGTCTCTTGAGATGTCACTTGTGCAGGCTGCTGTTGAGACTCTGGTTCAGGAAGAGTCCATGAATGCTGCTCAGCTGGGGTGGAATTGGTAGTGGTTTCTTCAGGGGTAGGAAGGGCAGAGGGCTCAGGGGCAGGTGCAGGAGTTGGCTCTAGTTCTGGAGCAGGGGCATTTTCTGTGGTGGGGGCTGCAGCAGGTGTGGACAGACTATTTTCAGCACACTGAGGCATGTCCTGGTTGGCTGCTTCTATCTGAGCAGACCAAGGAGGAGAGCTGGGGTTGATCAAAGGCTTTGGTGCAACTGGTGGAGGAACCTTAGGTTTAAGTCTTTGAGACTGGAGGAAATTGCAAGCTTCCGCTCCAAGGCTAAGATAGTCTTCTTCAGGACCAGACTCAAAACCTTTTTTGTCACTTCTATTGAGAAGGTTCAGCAATGCAGGGTTAGGTGATACTTTTGGGGCTTCTTTAAAAGTAAACATAGGCTTGCCGGTATTCTTTCTCCTCGAGTCTGACAGCAGACCTGTCCTAATTGCAGGAGTAGAAATGCGCTCATCACGGGAAGCTATCTGCTCTCCTTGTCCAACAGAATCTTGATTGGTCCCACTTGCTCCATGAGAATGAGGTGTTGCCACCATGTTTTCTGTTGTGAAAGGTTTTGCAGTACGATTGTTGTAAGAACTCTGAATTTCATTAGTTTGATGCTGGATTGTGCCATTGATATTTGTAGAATACTGGTGCATTTGCTGGTGCTCTTGATGATATTGTTGCTGTTGCTGATACAGTTGCTGTTGCTTGTATTGTTGTTGCTCATACTGCTGCTGCTGATACTGTTGATACTGTTGCTGCTGTTGGTAGTTTTGTTGTTGCTCATAATACTGCTGCTCCTGATATTGCTGGTACTGCTGTTGGTTTTGTTGGTGTATATTCACATCCAAATAACCATGACCCTCTGTTGCAGACTGGATATAGGACTGCTCTGTTACTTTCTTCTCCAACTCTTGCACTGCTTCCACAGGTAGTCCTTGACGCCGGAGTTCCTCATGTTCGGCGGTGATCTCATCCATCCTCTGACGCCTTTGAGCAAACATCGCTGCACCCTTGCCTTTGGTATCAGGCAAACATTCCATCTCACCTTGGTTGTTCAAGTTGTTGTTAATTTCAACAAGACTCTTTCCTAACTTAAATGTTAGCACACCTTTGCTACCTGGAGCACTCAAAAGAAAAGGCCTGTTTGATTCACAATCGATAGCAGCTTCAAAGCTAAATTCACCAGCTGGGATTTCTTGCTTATAGTCTCCGTTCACATCGTCTTCTTCGTCACTGAAGTCTGGTTCGTCCTCTCCCGTGCCGTAGCTTACAAGCGTGTATTTCTTGGCCCTCTGACGATGTTTCTTGAACATCAACACCCCCTTATTATTGGGGTTTGAAGGAGCAGCTGACAAAAGGAGAGCGATACGTTTACATTTGGATTTGGCCTCCTTCACCTGTTTCTCTGATAGACTCTCGTTACGTCTGAGCCCTGTGTAGAAAATGAAAAAAACAAATTCAGCAAAAAGGACAATTATATTGCCAAATTAAATATAAAGATTTTTCTTTTGAGTAGATTCCATCTCAGTATAAAGCTATTAATCACTTACCAAAAAAAAAAGAAAAGAAAAGAAAAAGAAATGTAGCAAAAGAAATCAGAGATTATATAAAAAGTCTTATGAAGAAAAAGTGGTATGTTTTGGAAACATACCAAACTTAAATCCAGGCAGGGACAAAAAATATTACCCTACTTTTATTGTGCAATCATCTGGAACCTCCAAAGTACATGAAAAGCTAAGAAAACAATCATTAAAAACTGGGACACAGGAAAGTAATTTAAGTGACAGTATGACAAAGTGCAACATGAGTTTGGAAGCACAAACAGTGCTCCAGAGAAGACTTCAAATTATGAAACAAGGTTTATATTTAAAAATTTGAAAGTGTTACAAGTCTTACAATATGGTTGAAATTATTCAAACATGCAATGAACTATAAAATAAGCTAATTTTTTAATTATGGCTTATATTCTTATGTTAAACAAAATTTCCTGCTTGTGATAAGAAAATATTAATATATGAAAGAAGCAGTAAAATTTCCTGGTTCACTCACAAAGCACTCAACACCATATATCAAATTAACCATTCAGACAAGCCAAAAGTATGAACCACCAAAATAACTTGCATGCAGTAAATTTAAGTCTGATCATCCTTAGAAGTAGCTATTTGTAACTTTAAAGTAGCTCCTTTTGTCTTTAGATTTCTGACACTTGCTCAAAAAACTTACACCATATAACCAATGCAACAACTGACAATGAAAAGTTATTCCTACAAAATGAATCAAACAGTCTTACTTCTTAATGTTCACGCAGGAGAAACCAGAGGGTGGAGAAGACAACGAGAGTGAACGACACTCGCACTTTTTCAGCTCTGTTAAAGCACCCAGTTTGAAAGGATCAGGTATCAGATGAAGGGGACATATGCTGGTGTCTGTCAAAGAGCCACTTTTGCAGGCATCATCAGTGTGCTCTTGTGATATTTCTGTCTTTTACACAGCTCAGAAGAGCTCCTCACTACATGCATTTTGCTCCCATAAAGTTTATAGTGTTTGAAAAGGTTACTGGAGTTATGTGTAATAATTTTTTTCATTGATAAAAGTTTAACAGTTTATGTTATGCTTCTTAAAAATATCCTCTCTGGTTTTGCAATATCTGCTTTCATTGAAAGGAATGAGCTCCCTCCTCCAGGAGCAGTAAAAGACATCCTATTTTAAGGCTTACACACATAGGGCATCAGTCTATGGAATGCACACGTTAATAAACACAGTATAGTGATGTAATACTTCATGGTATAAGAAGAAATGAGTTTCTTCAAAGTTACTTACTTGCGTGTTTTGCCCGATGCTTGCTGGGTTTTTCTTGATCCCCTTCAGATTCGGAGTCTTCTTGCTCTTCTGCTAGAGTTGCCTCGTCCGATGGAATTTCGAACGAGACAGTGAAAGACGCAGGAACAGGCTCACTGGGTCCCCCTCCTTCCTCCTCTTCACTTTGTGACCCAATGCTTTCGGTGATCGTGGGGCCACCCACGCTAAGAGTGCTCCTCCCCGTTCCTGATGTATCTGGCGGCTGGAAAGTGTCCTCCACAGTGAGAGCGCGGACCACCACGCCATGCTGACCGAGCGGCTCTCTAACGGGGCATTGCATACAGTGGGATGGGGTGGTGTGAACAGGTTCGAAGTCCCCCTCAATCCCACGAGCACTCCCGAGAGAAGCGCAGCCCCCATACGCCAAGGTTTGATCAGACAGGGACACCTGAAGCTCCACAAACTCTCCTGGGGAACAGCATCGTCGCACTTCCTTGTTATGGTTAAAAACCAGCTCATGGCCTCCCAAGTCATCTGACAATTTACCTCTGGGGAGAGCTTCTGTGTCGCTGTCCAACTCCCGATGGAGCATCTTACCTTGGGGATCAGATATGTAGACCTCCCTTGGGATTTCAGACTTTGGGGAAATGATGTGGAGGGTGGTGCTTTTTAAATTCTCATCTGAAGAGACCTTTTCACCAAGGGGCATCCCTTCTGAGTCGCTGTCTTCAGATGGGAGGAAATCGCATCTTTGAAAGGAAAAAGGGAGATAAATGAAACAAATAATATTTTTATGTTTTATTTGTTCATCATGAATGCACTGTTAAATTTCATTAAATTATATCACACAATCCCTGTCGATGAGATCTTGGTTATCGGACATACTTCAATTTGATCATCGTACAAACCTGTACCTGTAAGCACTTTCATGACTATAACTGAGACTCTGGGTTGAAGTTTGTATTTATTTACTTTTATTAAATTACATATTTGACAACTAGTGTCCTGCAGAGCTAATATTGGGGTCTCTCATGAGTCCTTTTCTTATATTTTGTTGCATTATTGCATAGAAATGAAACATTTTGCAAAACAAAATAGACCGGGTAGCTTTTATTTTTTTTGTTTAAATAGAGGATAATTGAATTTTATGACAAGAATAAATTAAAATTGGAAAAAAAAAAACGTCAAAAATTTTAAAAAAAATTACTCCAGATTAGGGCTGAAGCTATTTGAATCATTTAAACTATTTTCTTATTTGTAAAAGACAGAAAAATATCTAAAAAGTAGCATTTAAATGCATGAACTCAGGCAGAGGCAATAAGTTGCAAGTTATAAATGGTTAAAGCAATAAAGTAGGCCAAATCCTCAGTCTGAACCTTTACCAAAATGTCAGAGCCATAAAGTGAAACTTAATTACATTTACACCTCACTGGCACTCATTTCCACTTCAAAGGAACTCTGTGAAGAGCAATACAAAATGTCATTATCATACTGGGGTCAGTGAATTCCAGTCAATGCAACTTTAAAGAGACCAGATCTTATCTATAAATAAAACAGAGGGCAATATCTTTATGTATTTTATATTACTAGACGTAAAAAGTCTGCAGGTCCCTTATAAGGGGTGTTACACTGTGCATACACAACATACATGGAAAGGAAAAAATAGTAATTTGAATACAAATCCATTAATGTCTTACACAGATTAGCCATAATAATTTGAGTTCATGTCTAAGTTTAAGTGTACTGTCAAGTTAGTGTATCCAGTGCCACTACAAACTATTTGACCAGTCAGTGCAAAGACCATTGTGAAACATAAGGTCCAACTTTAACTCAGTCAGTTAAAGTTGGCTGAGTTAAAAGTATTTTCTTAAATGTTGAGTTGTAATTCCTTGTGGTTGGACGGCCTCCATGCCATCACCCTAAAAAGGACGACTGACCCTTCTTGAACAATAGTTTTGATCACATATGGTAGAGGTGTATTATGTGCAGATTCACAATATGTTCTTAAGCTTAGGCAGTTTGAAAGGTAATTAAAGCTCACTTAGTCTTTAATGAGTTTCTTCAGACACTCTGAAGCTTGCATTTTGAAAAGCTTGTAATAAAATGCTATAGTTTACACAAACATATTATTTTGTTATCCAAACCACTAATTATGTGTTGTCGGGAAAGACGAATCATGCCTCTCTTTGTGGCAAACCAACAAAACAGTCGGGGCATTTTAGTTGAATTTGCCTGACTGCATCATGCCTAGTGTCAAGTCTGGTGCACAGTATATTATGGTGTGGAGCTGTTTTCAGTAAAATAGAATTTAATGCGTTACTGTATCATAACATTTTGAATAATCCACAAACTGTCTGTTCTCAAACTGACAGAGAACAGTTTGCAAAAAGACTCTTTCAACACAATGAATGAGTCAGTGTGGTGTAGAAGAAATTCACTACAGCCTACAGACCTGATTTCAAACTGAAAAATCACTTTAGGTATAAATTTAAGCATAAACTTTAAGCCTTCAGTAACTAACCTGACAAATGGGCAACAAATACTGTTCTAAGTCTTATAGAAAGCCTGCTCACAAGAGTTTAAGTTGTTATAAGTGCAAAAGGGTAGGCCAACATCATATCAAACCCAATGGACTAAAAATTAGATGCCACACAAGATCATCTACAAGTATGTAGAAAAACAGGTAAATGAATACTTTTGACAATATATTCTATGCTTTCATTTATGTAGCAAAAATTGTAGTATTATTTTTGCCAGTCACTGTTCACTTTAGCAAATTATGGAAAGGCTGAACAACCTTTTCAGAAGTAACTGCAGGGTGCTGGTAGATGTCTCGATGAGTGCTAAAGCTTGTGAAAGGGTGAGATCAGCGCAGGGTTCTCCGTTGATCGACACCACCTCATCATCCTCCCGGACTCCAGCCAGGAAGGCGCGACTGCCATCTTCCACCTGCAGAGGGAAAAAGCAAGGAGAACAAAATCCCATCAGATGGCATGTATCTGCAATCAAATGACATTTGGTCTGATAACAGTGACTCGACATTCATGAACATAACTTGCTGTTACAGCTGGTGAAAACAAAGGAAAAGAATCTGATCTACAAGTGAGGACTGGGAGCCATCGCTCATTCCAACCAATCACATCTGTTTCATTGTCAAAGACTGCCTCTGAACATGTGAGTTCAAAACATTAAGAAGTATTTAAAAATTAAAGATTTTTACAGAGTTCTCCGTTTTTTAAATTTGTTTCAAACGTAAAATGAAAATGCTCAAAAATAAATTTCTGATTAATGGAATTTGAAAAATTCAATTACTGGATGAGGGGGAATAAAATGAATGAGGATATGCAGGTAGGACACAAGGAAGGACAGGAAAGAGCAAAGTAGGAAGGGCAACAAAGGTGCCAAGGAAGGCAATGCGATATGTTCCCCAAATCTTAATTTGTCTTTTCATACTTGTCCAGACCTGGGCAAAACAGAAATAAAATGTAATAGTTTCTATATTTCTGTAAACTAAGTTGCAGAAATACAGAAGGCAGATGAGGATGTACAATAATTTGATAAGGGAGAAATAAGGAAGGGCTAAAAGAAACACAGATGTAAGATGACATATTAGAACCTTTTATTATAGTTACATTTATACATAAGAAAGAAGAAAATATTAATATTTTTCTTTTGACATAGCAATAATAGTACATTTTATTTGTATAGCAGTACCCAAAGAAGCTTAATTACATCAGTGAACATATATGAAAATCATATCCAAGGGCTAATATGGATAATTTCCACCAATTTTATTAAAATTAGATAACACAAACATTACATCTACTTATCATAATTATTGTCACAATAAGTAGATCTGTTCAAATCATTATTTGAGCAGTTAAACAAAACTGCTCAAATACTAAAAATACTGCTGAGATTACAAGATTTCAGTTCTTGTAATCTGTACAATGTTGTCCCTACTGTCTATGCAAGCCAACATAGTGGAAATCCATTTAAAGAGCACTTCTTTAACCAGTTAAACTATTGACTGGTCGTCTCAATTTCTAGTAATCGGTTACTGCTACCTAATGGTTCATTAATAAGAAATTGCAATAGGCTGCAATAAGCTATTAAATCAGCTCAAAAGGCCACTCATACATATGGAGACAAATGATCATATTACTACTACACAATTAGATATGTAGAACCTATTACAGATAGCATAACTTCTTAAATGTTGTATGATGTGCAAGGACTGCAGTTTGTAGGTTTAATGGGGTTTGGGAACACTTGAATATATAAATTACTGTTCTTTCAGGTAAAATGATTATATATTTATATAAATGAGATCATACCCAAATGTCCTCAGGAGTTCAATACAGTAAAAAAGAGTAAAAAAAGGAGCTATGACATGAAAATAAAAGAGTTAACTGGTGACACTGAGTACAAGTACATATATAGATAAATGAATCGCTTCCTTTGTTTATAAGTGGACACAAATCCAGCACAGTAGCATTTAATGGTACAGTATCCTTCAACCATTTTATTACTTAGAATACACTTTAAATAATTACCATTACTGCATAGTGCAAGGTTATGCGGGGAAAGATATGGATATATTTCTTAACCAATGGCTCCTTTAGAATTTGAACAAGTTGCATCAACACTTGCAGTAAAATGTATTTGCCACTAGATGGCGTGCGAACAGCACTGAATAAGTGAAACTGCTTCTTCCTTGTTTTGGGATTGTTGCCTCCATTTTTTAGTCACTTGAATTTAGCGTGCAGCATTTCACGTTGTTTTTCTTTTTTGTTGTTGTTTTTTTCTAAAAACAACGAACAATTTCAAAACAGTTCCATGAGCCTGGTTACTACAATGAAGTGTTGTTACATGTTATGTTGCACAGCTGGTAGGTTTAATATGAGCCCCCTGACTATCTCAAGTTTTTACAACTGGATAAACAGACCCTAAAAAGGCAGCGATCCATCAGGACTCTCACCTCAATACAGGGAGGATGGATTCTGCTGGAACCAAACCGTAACCTACCCAAACTCCAAAAAAGGAGGGAGAATGTTTTGTCGCTGCTCTCCTTGGAAGCCAAATATACACAGTCAGGCCCATTTCTCCCTCTCCTTGTCCTGATTGAAATTTACTGCTCATAAAAGCTAAGCCTGAGTCATTTGTTTGGACGTCTAACGGGTAAATACAGCTGGTGATGACAGGGGAGCTGTGTCCAGTGTTGTGGAAGTAAAGACAGAAACGGTCACATTTATGGCTGTCTTTGTGAGCGGTTTGATTGCACACGCCAAGGAAACACGTTTTCTCCAAGTTTCAGCTAGCTAGCAGATTGAAACTGCAATTCAAAATCACCGTGCAAAGAGCTGCAGCTTTCACACTCCTTGGGACTTTATTTTTTTACCCCCAAAAAACTTTAATCTATTTTCACTTGGTCTATTTTATGTGCTAGACCATGTAGGAAGTCGTTAAAAAAGTTTTTAGATTTTTTTCCCTGGAACAGCTCGATAAATGTAGTACTAATATCGGATATCAATATCGGGCCGAAATTTCTATGCATTCGTAACTACTTACAAAAATAGTTCATTTTATAATTAAAATTAACTAAAAACAAAGACAATTATGTTTGGCGCCTTCGTCATACACAGAAACCTTTGTGTACAAAACACTGCGCACAGTCTCACCTTTTAGACTCCGCCATTTGTTGTGACCAGGATGCTGTAAAATGTATCTTCCGCTTCGCCACACTTACGCTCAGCACCAGCTACAGAGCGAAAGCGCAGTTCGTTGGGTACGCTCCGAACCAGCCACTAGGACCGGAAGAAAGGCTCTGGTATTCCATGAATCAAGGATGTCTACTTGACCCACAAATAACGACGGAAACCAGACGCACTTGCGTTCGTCAACAACTCACTAGCGGAAGTGAGAGCAACACAAATAATTGTCCGGCGGGAACAACTGGCGCTAAACAATAAAACGGAATTTAACATATTTCGGAACCAGATAATCACTGGATTAATCGTTGCAGCCCTAATCCCATCCATTTATTGTCGTATAATTATCCAAAAGGTAAAAGAATGAATCACACATATCTCTCTCGGCAGCAACATCGTTCTGGTCATTCAGGGATGGATTCGTTCACGTGGAGCTGTATCATATGAACTTCTTCGTGTGGTTTCAAAGATGAGGGTTTATGAGTTTGAAAACATTTCTCCGTCATTGCTGCTTTTTCTTCTTTGATTTCCAACTTTGACTTCCAACGATTCACTTCCTGCTAAAGAGCCCCCTGGTGGTTGAAGAAAATCCACAGAAAAGCCGCACCGGGCTATAAACCGCAATGTTCAAAGTGCGGAAATAAGTAGCAGCTTATAGTCCGAAAGATACGGTAATTAAACTACATAAAGCATCTACTTAAGCCTACATAAAATGTTTTGGGGCAAAGTTCACACATTACAGTGTATCGAGGAGCAAAGACATAGGTATGCAACCCTACACACTCACCCTAGTCATTTATAGAGTTACTATAACAAACATAGTATGCTTTTGAACCTGTGGGAGGAAAGGAGGATGTCTGCAGAAACAAGCATGATGCATGGTTAACTGGATCAAGGCCAAACTATGCCTGTCAAAGTACTAAGAGCAAATGTTGTTTTCTAGCATCATTCAGATCCAGCTGCTATGGCGATCTAATCTTAATTTACTTGCACATGAAAACAAAACAAAACAAAACAAACAAAAAAAAAGCAAGGAAACGTTTTTTATGTAGGTCTCATGACTTTCTGTCAGAAGAGAAGTACAGAGCCTCGACTTGTGCAGTTCAAGTTGTTAAGGGGAGCAGGAAAACACCCCTGAATGACTGAAGCTTTGGTATTTTGCTGACTTCTTAATAGCTTAATAGGGTTCCTAAGGTGCACTATTATGGCTTGAATAACCAAAACAAGAGGCATCTTGGTCCACATTTAATTCAATAAACCAGGAAAAGAGTCGTATTTATCCATGTCAGAAATCTGATTTTGCTGTCGAGATATGCAATTGTGAATAATACACTCATTTGGCAAATTTAAGGTCTCAAAGTTTGCTTTATACCTATCTGATCCATGTTGATGGTCCATTCTAGGATGAAATACCTTTCTAATTAGGCAGCAACATTGTTAAGCTAATAGTATATTTTAAAGATCTTGTTTCAAATACTTTGCCGTTTCTGTAGCTTTAAAAAAGTGACCTCATCAGCTTCCTACTTGGAGCCAGGACTCACAATAAGAAGAAAAATACAACCTCCCTTATAAGGAAAGGAGAATTAAGAAGTCATGCACTTACACTCCTCTCCACAACTCTAAGCATTCACTGAGTCTGAGCAAACAAAACACAACACAGCCCCCCACTGAATTCAGCAGAATTTGACCAAACACAGCAAAATCTATACTTTATAATATTTCTCCTAGGTTACTGATCTGGCTTTTTGTCCTTTCCACTTAAAAAAAGCTTAATAGAGTCCTGACTTCCAGATGATTTAGACAGATCTCCCCGGATGACAAGCAAACCGATGACGTCAAACCCGGTGTTTAGCACCATGATTGCACCATAATATTTAAGTGGGGAAATAAAACTTAAATAAGCTTTTCGGAATACGAAGTTTTGTCCCCGTATGGGGCCCTGTGTTTGGCACAGAATTTTGCAAGACTGAGTGCAAAATTTGTTTTCTTATGGGTGGAAATTAAATAATTTGTAAAGGTTTTAGATATTTTTTTTCTGAGATTATGTTTTCATATTCTTTTGGTTACCTCTGGAATAGACATATCCAAAATCTGATGAAAAAATACAGTTTCCTTTTGAACATTGTTTATCTGTTGCTTAGAAATCCGGGTGCCTGTAAAATGGACTGTTTCCCTAAGGAGAAATATGAACACGCAACCTTAAATGGCAGAAAACTCTTAATGAAAGTCAGAAACAAACACCATGATTTGATTATCGCTTGTTCATCTGTCACTAAAAATAATCCCTGGTAATTTTTCTCAGACTTTCTGGGGCTTTTCTTTCAACTTGAGCTTTGATGTTGCAAGGAATGCAGTTGAACAAAAACATTTACATCTTTAGTATTTTGACAACGAGTTGAGGAGTGATCACTGCAGCTTGCATTACAATACCATATATAGAGCCACAGCATCTCCTCATGGGTAAAGGCACCTGGTTTTGCCACTGTGTCTGCACTGTAGTATCAGAAAACAGTCTTCAAGAAGTTATTTGCATGCTGTGCATTTATTTTTATTTTTCTAAAGATACTGAAACACTAAAGAAATTAATTTGGAGAGGACTAGATTTGTTTTTGTTATTCTCTTGCTATGTGCAGCTATTTGTTGGTTGTTTTACTTGAAGACTGGAGTCAAAATGTTTCATATTTTTCTTTTATTTCCCTCATAAATGCAGGAAATACCAGTCTGACCATCTGATTGGTCAGACTGTCCATATTTTTACTCATGAAAAATATGGACAGTAGAGGTGCAGGAGCAGAAATGTTACTTGTAGTTACCTGTTTAAAGGTATGGCAAGATTGTTAACAGTTGCCATTTCAAAATTGCTAAAATTTCACTTCATATTTTTAGCTCAAAAATGTTTAAGCTTGCTGTGAAAACACAGACAGTGAAGCTGTGGAAGTGCCAGAATGTGTAGAGGTTTTCCTGGCTTTTTATAAGATAGATCAATAGTGATGCACCTCTCCCACTTGTTGCTGTGCTCTGCTGCTCAGCTGGCTGAAAGAGTGGTGTTTCCCTTGTTTAGACAAAATACCTGTTTGGCTGTTTGGAAACGCTTCTGGTCACAAAAAACCCCACAAATGGTCAAATTGTTGAAATTGAAGGCATCCCACCCCAGTTAAAGCAAAGTTGTTTTTGAAATTGGCAAGCCAGTGTTTGATTAATAACGGTTTGAAAATAAAAGCAATTATATCATGCTAAGCATTTGTTTTAGACTTTTGTGCTTTGCAGCATGAAACTGAGTGTAATCATACCATGAGAATCTTAGATAATGCCTATATTGTTTTATTTTTTTTAAAGTCTACTACACATTAAAACAGTTTGGATAGGTTTCAGCTCTACTTTTTATCACTTTTAGTTCATCTGCATCCATGCATGACACACACACATTTCTCTTGCCCAGGTCAGTTCATATCCTGAATAATGCCTTGTTTTCTTACAAGAGCCTCTACAAACCCATGAAGGATCACACTGCCCTGAGCTTCGCACTCTCTCTATGGCCTTGCCCATATAAGGATGCTGAGGAATCTCTCACCAAAACACAGCCAAAGCACACAAAAATGCACCCAATAGAAAAAAAGTTTCACCACACAGATTTTCAATAAGTAGTTTGGAATGTTTTTTTTTTTAACATGTTACTATATGTAAGATGTTACATGTAGTATATTACTATATGGTAATACACCAAGGTTATTTTATTTTAAAAAAAGAATAGATAGATACCTGGGAAGCGAATAAAGGTCTGTAAATATCCCCCTCTCCCTGTCTTAGGCTGAAGCCCCACGGTGCGCCACCACGCAGGGTCACGCAGATGTAGTCCCCGGTGCCCATGCTGTGCGCAGCCACCTTCCGTCAAGCTACGACGGCGCGCTCATAGCGATGTCAACCCTGCAAGCAACTTTCCACAGTAACCACATCCACCGCACTGCCGAATGATCCCCCCATCATCTGAGTTCTGACTGAGCCCGGCCCGCTTTTTGGAAACGTCACCGCGCAGAGACCCGCCCGCCCGCGGGCGGTGCGTGCAACCGGTGGGCTCAGCTTCTGGAGGGGCAACATCCACGAATCCACATCCTGCTGCAGACCATCCAAGCCTGTCTTTAACATTGAAATTGAGCGTTACGCGTCAACTACATGTAGTCAA
Source organism: Poeciliopsis prolifica (assembly GCF_027474105.1). Lineage (NCBI taxonomy): Eukaryota > Metazoa > Chordata > Actinopteri > Cyprinodontiformes > Poeciliidae > Poeciliopsis > Poeciliopsis prolifica. The sequence continues at coordinate 4,517,255 of NW_026562407.1, read as the reverse complement.
ATATTTTAAACCAACATTTTAAGCATTTAAAACGTATAAATATTTATTTATTTATTTATTTTAACATTATTTGTCAACGACAGCAAGTTGGCCGCATAAAAAAGTCTCCAAAAAGTTTAGAAAACTTTTTGTCAGGAGTTTGTTGTGAAGAATAAATAAATAAATAAATAAATTACGTGGCCATGTCTTCATTAAAGAGATCATGCTAATCTGGTTGACCAACCCCCAGGTGGCGCTAAGCTCTTTTTTTAATCTACTTTATAAATAAACTCACTTAATTGGCTTGTTTTTGTGTTGTTTTTGTTTTATCCCGTGTTTTTTAATTCTTGTTATTTTACCTGTTTTGTTGCTTATTTTACCTATGAAGCACATTGGCCACTTTGTTGTGTGTAATAGTGCTACATAAGTACAGATTGATTTATTAATTGATTCTAACCTGCATCAGCACTAAAAGTGAATGGTGCACAAAATTAGCAAAAGTAGAATTTCAACTCTACCTGAAAACAAGAGGATTTTTTAAAATGTTAAAATTAGTTAGAAGATGTTTAATAAATGAATTTATTTAAGATTTACTATAGTAAAAACAATCTATATATGACATTTGAACATTTTATGGAGATTTAATATAGCCTATAATAAATCAAAAATGTTTACTTAGCATAATAAATAAATCTGAAAACTAGTTTAAGTACAAGGTAGGTAGACTGTTTACATTGAGGTGATGAAACGCTGACTGCTGACGTGTATGGGTTCCCTCAGTTCCACGCATGCGCACACCAGAAACCCAGTCTGTAAAGTTAGCTCGACTGCTTCACACAAAAACGAAAGTTAGACGGCGAGCTCTTCAGATTAAAACATACTATCTGATTATGAAAAGGTATCCGTATCTAAAGACAACAGATGAATTTTACTTGGGTGTAAAATGTTGATTTGAGACAGTTTCAGTGTAATTCGTTAAGAAAACGACGTCGAGTTTACTTTCATTCCCTCGTGCGAAAGCGTGTCTTCATAATCAGTGCTTTTATTTTGAAAAGCTTTCACGCCCAGTAAAGATGGCTGGTTTGTCGTCGTCACGGCAGCGGAGCGACCCGGTGCTCTGTCGAGTTTGACGTGGCACTCCGATTTTCTCAGAGAAGAAGAGGATCTCTCTCTGCCCCGCTGTTCAGGTAAATAGCCTAAACCAGGAATGATGACACCGTTACAGCTCAAATGAATAACATTTCTTCCTCAGGTAGCATTTAATGTGGAGCGTTGGCTCACAGCTGGAAACTTTGCAGCGCTTTCCGCTTACTCTCAAAGACGCCTTAATATGTAGTAACAACGTGATGTCATCTTTTTATCTAATATATATTAAAGGTCAATGTTATTAAAGTACAATTGTATCTACAAAATGTCAAACATGCTCTGTAAATTGCGTTTTGATTAATGAAGAGTTGTAACGCCTTTTTTTCCCCCTTTCTTTCTTTTTTCTACCCATCATAACGGACTTTGACGTGGCAATTTTCGGAAGTTGCGCAGTCTCCTAAACACAGAGCCTCAAACCCCACCAAAACTGTCACAATGTACGTGTTAAGTAGGTCGAATTGGGTCTAAAATAACATATTTCCGGCGTTAAAAAGCATTAGATGAAGTTGTTAGAACGCAGCAGCTGCTTAATGACCCAGCTATGCCCAGTGGCTGGTTTTTAAAAAGTCAATTATAGCTGCAGCGTTATAACATTTCTGTTTGAATACGTAGATTTAGTTGAAACTTACCCACTTGCGATTTTTAATTGTGATGTACTTGTGTTGTAATGTATGCAACGAGCCTGCGCACTTTAAAACCCAACAGCACATGTTAATTTTTCCCTTTAAAACTATATAGTCACTTCCATTCATTAACCGTAGGTCTATTCGCATACTATTTGTTTTTGTATTGATTCATTTGAAATAATGATTGTGTTCTAATAAGTAAGTTATTAGTAATGATGCAATAACTCTGTTTTTCAGAGTAATCTTAATTACATTTTTCAATCTTAAATTGCAGTAGATATGGCAGTTGTTAAAACAACACCATGTTAAATGATGCTGACTCCACATTCTTATCACTGGTAAGCTGGAAGTTTTCTTCCTTCAAATGTATTTTCTTATTTAATTTAATTGTTTAAATAAAAACTTATTTTAAAGTATACACTTTAATTGTTTGATTTGATTTTAGTTGAGCTTACTGCGTTTTACAGTCTGGTGTTTTTAGGAGGACATTTAAACTGAAGCAATGCTGTTTTATCTGCCAGGTAATAATGTCAAAGGTCTGCCACACATTGTTGATAACAGAATGAGGTCAAATCTCAGCTGAGGTTCACGTTGTTTGTTTACATCTGGTTTACGCAAAAATACAAAATTAAATGAGCAACCACACAGAACTAATTCATGTGTTTTATAAACTTTATGTTTTACCATTCCAGCTTGGTATGAGCAGACAGTGACAGCCGTCCCATCAGAATGAGCCAACAGGGTTACGTCGCTACGCCCCCATACTCCCAGGCCCAGCCAGGAATAGGGGGGTACCAAGGTGGATTTGGAGCTCCCCCGGCCCAGCCCCTCTATGGACATTATGGAGGACCACCTCAGGGATTTAATGCTCCACCAGCAGGTACAATCACATTTCCAAAAGAATGCTAAATGAGATGTTTAAATTTGTGTTAATAGAATCTGCTCAATCCAGCGTGAGTTATCAATATTTTATTGAAATCTAAACATTTTTCCCACTGCGTGCAAGTTTTCCCATGCCATTAAATTGCCACTGTAACCAGCTATTATGTACATAATTACTCAGACATTTTCTCATTTTAAATGCTACTACAAAAAGCTTTTGGCCTACCTTTGAAATGTTATCAGTGACACAAAACTAACACTGCCTCAGTGCTGAAGCTGAACGGTTATGAATACTTTTGTAAAGCACTGTATGATTATACCTCTTCTTTTAGTTTCTCTCTTTTGGCATTGCCAGTGGATGAAGATGATCCACAGTGAATCATCTGCATCTCATTCTAGCTGTGAAATGACATTGACTGAAAACATCAGCAGACTTGTTGATGTCCTGTTTATTTCTCTGCTGACAACTCACCTTGTGATGTTGCTCTGCACTGATTTGCATGTAAAGTGAGTAACAGAGATCTGATCACTCAAGACAGCTTCTCTCTACTTTCTACTACCTGATACTTTCAAGCTTGTTTAAAGAGTCATTCTATAAAATGATTTTACTTTGCAGTGTGTTTTAATAATTTTTCAAACATAATCCTGTCATTTTCCTCTGCCACATCTCTCTTCAAATATTCCCTCACTATATCCATGAACCTTCTCTGTGGTCTTTCTGTTTTCCTTGTCAGATTTAACATCTTTTGTCCAATACATCAACATTCCTCCAATTCACACACCAAAACCTCCCTTCCTCCAAGCTTGACGATATGTATTTGTGTGACACATAGCAGAAGAAGACTATCTCTTATTAATTGCAGGTATGATGAAGTCACCACCTACCTCGCCTGCAGGAATGCCACCGGCTCCTGTATCCAGTCAGTACAATCCAAGTGTGCAGCAGAACGGTGCTCATCCCCAAAGGTAAATTCCTTGGAACAGCAGCTGGATAGAAAGGGAAATTCAGTGAATCATAACATTTGACTATAATGTGAGGTAAAACACTGACCTCACACTATAAAAGGTCATGAGCACAAATACTTTCTAAATATTATCTTACAACTGACAGAATACTTTAGGTAGGAGGTATTCTATCATTAGTAGAAGCCACTGAATCAGTTTTATTTAATTAATCTGTTCTAACATTCTACAGGTATGCCTCTCCATCAGTTGGTTCTCCTCCCTATGGTCAGCCTTCACACTCTGTGTACAACAACATGGCATCGCCTGCCCCTCCAACACAGCAGGTTGCTAATCAGATGAGTGCTATGAACCTGGGCAGCTATGGTAAAGTTATAGTTTACTGATGCTTCAGAGTTTTACGTTGTCTTTAACATCTGACATTTCTTAATGTTTTGCATTGTCCTCAACGCTCCAGGCGCCATGCAGAGCCTCCCCCCTCCTCCAACAAGCTCTGTTGCCCAGAAACCTTTCCAGACACCAGCTCCAGCAATGGGTCAGCCACAGATGCATCCAGCCCCACAGGCCCCTCACATGACCTCTCAGAGTCAGATGCCTCTGCCACAGTCACCCCTTTCAAATATGCCGGCATCAGGACAACCAATGGGAGGACAGTCAATGACTGGGCCACCAATGGGAGGACAGTCTATGACTGGGCCACCAATGGCAGGACAGTCTATGGCTGGGCCACCAATGGGAGGACAGTCGATGGCTGGGCCACCAATGGGAGGACAGTCGATGGCTGGGCCACCAATGGGAGGACAGTCGATGGCTCGGCCACCAATGGCAGGCATGAACAGGCCTTTTTCTGGACCTCCACCTTCAGGCCAAGGAGCTTTCCAGCAACATGGTACAGGACCCGCTGCTCCGTCAGGTTACCCACAGCAATCAGGTAACTAGTTTGTTATGCCTTTCACAGCAGGGTTTTTTGTTGTATTAAATTATATATTTTTCACATGCATTATTTTGTATTTATTAACTATAATGTCAGAATCAATGGGACAGAACATACAGTCTTTCTGCACTTGGACCCTCTAATCCAGGGGTGCCAACATCCAGTCCTTGAGGGCCGGTTTCCTGCAACTTTTAGATGTGCCTCTGCTGCACCATTCTTGAATAGAATGATTAGGTGATTAGCAAGGCTTTGGAGAACTGATCTACATAAGGAGGAGGTAATTAAGCCATTTCATACCTGTATTTTGTACCTGTGGAACATCGAAAAACTGCAGGACAGTGGCCCTTGAGGACTGGAGTTTGACACCCTTGCTCTAATCACTTTACATCACTGACTCTGAAGTATAAAGTACACCGGTGAAAGAAGAACCTGGTTTTGATTTGTTAAGACTGACTGTAAAATGTTAACATGCAGATAAAGATATTAAAAACATAAAACCACATGTAAAATCTTTCCATTAAAAAAAGAGGTGAGTATTTGTCTGCATAGTTCTACAATTAGACGGAGCATGAAGTTCCTACCTGGAGGTAGCAAATCTTTTGTCCATGGTTCTGCATTCAGGAACCTGGTAGCAGAGATGGAATCTTATACATGATGAGTGTATACCACTATGAATTGAATTGGTCTTCAGAGAATCTTAAGCAGGATAGGCAACACTGGACTCATTCCACGACTTCATAGGCCATAAGGAAAATTAAAGTATTAACCAAAGGCAAATGTTTTGAGTACATCTTTGGTTCATTATTTTGATTAAGATGCATTTCTTAAATTTGCAGGTCAGTTTGGGGGACTCATGTCTGGACCCCAGCCAGGCATGTCAGGAGGCTTTCCTGGAGCTCCAGGAGGACTTGCTGGTCCCCCTCAAAAGAAACTGGATCCTGATTCTATACCGAGCACAGTGAGTGTGCATAAACTATACCTGCTATATTACAATCTTTTCTGCTGTAGTTGTTCATTCTGACCCAAATGTTTGATTTGTTGGCTAATCCATAAACAATCTCTCTTTAATTTCATATGTGTTTGTTCTACTCTCAAGTTCTGAAGGATTATCAGGAAAACATTTTTACTCCAACCTTTCCGCTTTTAGACCCAGGTTATTGAGGATGACAAAGCGAGACTGGGAGGACAGGTCTTTAGCACAAACGTCAGAGGACAGGTCCCACCTCTTGTCACCACTGACTTCACAGTTCAGGATCAAGGTACTGATGTTTTCGATCTGAAACAATCCTAAATGACTATTCAGATAACTGGTATTTGTTTGTGTTTTATTCATACAAAATTGGTTCAAAGGTTTTGAGGTAAAGTCAAATGCTTCACAACTGAGGGAAACTTTTGTCAGGATTTGTGAGGCTCTCTGACGTCATAGACAAGCTCCTGTGGTTGGTTTGTTTGCAGCTCCATTTAATATACTGGCTGGATTATGTGAATATGAAGCATATCCCATTTATTATGTTATGAAACATAATTGGAAATACATTTTCAGTGTCTGGTTAAGCTGCACCATTACTTTGATAGTGATAAATAATTATCTACATTTAGATCAAAAGTGTTTCTCTTTTTGATGTGACCAATAATATTGAAATGTTGTTTTGTTGACTTCAGGGAATGCCAGTCCAAGATTTATACGATGTACGACTTACTCACTGCCCTGCACCGCTGAGCTGGCCAAACAGTGCCAAGTGCCTCTCGCTTCCATCATTAAACCATTTGCTAAGTTGCCCAAAAATGAGGTAAGCTTCACTTTTACTCAGACCATCACACATGAACTTAAACAGCAATGTTTTGATGTCAGTCAAGGGTTTATTCAACACATGGATGGTTCTTTTGTTGTACTGTTTTGTCTGTCTACTAAAGAAATGTACTTTTTCTTTTGTGATGCAGCATAAACTCTGAATTATGCAGAATTCAGGAAAGCTGTTTATATCTATCTGCTTGTAGTGGCATGTACACTGAGTGAACACTTGTATTACCATATGCCTGAATTTCACGTTTTATTTTTTTCAAAGAAATGTTCGTTGTTCTAAAGAACTTAATTTGTCCCTTGAATAACCTCCCATAGATGATTACTGGAAGAAGAATACTCACTTAGATATGTTCCACCTCCACTCACTCTGTCCCAGATGCTACATGGCCTTTTTAGGAAATGTTACCTCTCCTCATGTGGCTTTTAGACCTAGCACTTAGCGTTGGATCTGCTGGAGAAAATAAAAACAAAATATTTTCTTAACATAATTTAAAGCAACGTTTAATTTCTCATGCATAAAAGAATAATTGGAAAACTCTTCAGTAAATAGGAAGATGGCAGAGTGCCTTGCAAAAGAATCCATGCCCTTTGAACTTTTTTACATTACAACCAAAAACTTTAAAATATGGCAACCTTGTAGGACGTTTTTGAACAGGTTTCTTCTATTGTTCAGACTCCTCTGTATGTTGTGAACCATGGTGAGACGGGCCCAATACGCTGCAATCGATGTAAGGCCTACATGTGCCCCTACATGCAGTTCATCGACGGCGGTCGTCGCTATCAGTGTAGTTTCTGCAACTGTGTTAGTGAAGGTATGGCATGAAGAAAATATGACTGTGTTAAATTCTGTTAATTTATTAAGGAGTGAAATAATATATGAGAGAATGTTACATTGAGTGACTATGCTTTCTCCTCAAGTGCCAGTCTTCTACTTTCAACACCTGGACCACATGGGCCGTAGGGTGGACTTCTATGAGAGGCCTGAGCTTTCCCTGGGATCCTATGAGTTTGTTGCCACACTTGATTATTGCAAGGTAAACTCCAAGAACAGATTTGGCTGCAGTTATCCTGTTTACACAGTGCTGACTTAAAATGATCTGATTAATACAGACAAATAACTACATTTATCAGCTCTGTCCCTGTTTATGACAATAATTATAAACACCACAGTTGGATTCGACCATAAGAGCTTTAATGCTATACGCAAGATTTTCCAGAGTCTGTTATTCATTGTACAAATTAGTCTGGCAAGGACATATGGTTGGACAAAAGTCTTGAGCACACTGAAAACAGAGGACAACGGAGAGATGGTGATGTAAATTAATTGTGTTCCCCATGAAGACAGCTGCTAATATAAACAACATGAGAGGTTTCAACTTAGTCACTCCACTGATCTATTATTATTCTGCTTACAACAAATAAAACAAAGCAATCAGAGTTAACCCTTTCAAATACAAGTACAACTAGTGTTTTACAGAACTAAAACAAAATGTGGACATAGATCTTTCTTCTTTTTTTTTTTTTGCAAAAAAAAGTCTGACAATTCTGACATTCATATATATTCAGCCCCCTTCCTTTGAGATTGATAGATAAAATCATTAAGATGCAGCCTTATAATAGGTGATGCAGATAATTAACTGTGTATTTATTTTATGATTCCTGTTCCAGCAATGACACCATGAAATAATTTTATCTGTCAAACTTGCAAGTTGAGGAACAGTGCCTACACTGATCTGTTTAACTCCATTAGTTAAACGGCATAATGGAGAACTGTCATGGAAACTGTTACTGTGTGCTTATATAGCAAGAGAAAATCACTTTTAGATCATTTGTTGTCCATCTTGAGAGAATAAAAAATTGATCAACACAACCCTGGTTTTCCCCTCACAGAACAATAAGCCTCCCAATCCTCCTGCCTATATCTTCATGATTGATGTGTCCTACACCAATATCAAAAGCGGACTGGTCAAACTGGTATGCGATGAGCTCAAGACTCTGCTGGAGAAGCTACCCAGGTACAAAACTAGTTTGTTTATTCAAAGCTGAATAAATCGGAGCTACAATTCACATCCAACATGTGACTATTTGGGGGGGAAAAAACGCTTTTATGATAAAAAGAAAAACAAAAAAACCCAAAAACAGTTTGTTTTTTGAGTCGAGTGAAGGTTTCATAGTTTTGCTATCAGTAAAATGATAAAAACTGAACTCCTTTTGCTGACATTTTAATTTATCTTTGAGAACAGCTTGCTCTTCTCCAGGTTACTCCTTACATGCTTCGTTAGTGCCAGCAGCAATATCTCTGTTCTCTTTGCTGTCATGACTTTATAGCTTAGATGAAGCCAAAAACATACTGTGATAAACATTTGTCAGTTCAGTTTGACATGCTTTATGCTGGTCACCTGTTCTGCCAAATGTGTGTTGAATTAATATGGCATTCATTAAAAAGTTACATTAAAAGGCAAACCAAATTATGTAGTTTGAGGACACAGCATTTGGCACTTGCAATGTTGGCAAAGTATGATTTTCTTCTGTGTTGTGGTAAATATCAGTGGGTTTTTGTGGAATATCTGCAGACTCAGAATATCTGCAGACTGAGCTAAATCTAATGGTGAGATGAAGAGGTTCTTATTCATGTGTCGATGAATCACAAATATAGCTCTCAAAAAAATCCAAACATCACCAAGCAAACCTCTCTTGTATTGTATTCCAGTCCTGCAGGGATGTTTATGCTTGACTTGGAAGGTCTTCTTGTTAAACGAAACAATGCTTGACGGTGAAGCCCAGAGATAAGCCAGGTTCTTGTCTAAACTGTTCTTCTTCTGTTTTGCCTCATGCAGCTAAAGCCTTTTGTTTCAGAGGTTTTCAAAGTCAGATTTAGTAAGAATCCTGTTTTGTAATTTACAGTTCAGTTCCAGATGATTTCATAGACATTATATTTTAGCTTTAACAGTTTTGTTGGACAGCATCACAAAAGTGTAATAAATTTTTAAAGTAAAAATTCAAGGTACAACTCTGAACTTATGACGGATTTTCTCAATTTACAGGGTCAGAAATACAAATGCAAGTTTGAATTAAGCTAAAATATTTAGCTAAATATCTTTCAACATGCTGCAGAGAAACCACCATCAACAAGCTTCTATCTAGTATATTTGTCAATACCATTATAATATTGACAGTATTGGCAGAGCTCATGTAACTGTAATTACTGCTCTAATTAATCCCTCACTTTAGGAGGATCAGAAATCCACACAAATGAAAGGGTTACGGGAAGTTCTGAAAAAAAAAAAAAATCAAGAAGCAATAGATGTAACTTGCCTTAAGTGTTGCCAAGCAACTAGTTGTTTATCTTCTTTCATCACTGAGCTTTTTTCAAGATGGCGTTGAGCTGGTTCTTCAGGAGTTCAGTCGAATATGAAGGTTTCGGGCCAGGGGTTTCCCTCTCAGTGGTGGGGTAGCATTCATTTCACTGTGGGGAAGACACAGATGTTCCAGTTTGTAAGAGTTGTCATTTTCAACCAGGAGTTTGATGGTTACCCATTGTTGGTGTGTCTGTTTGTATTTGCATTTTTACACTGTGTGAATCAGAGACTTGCAACCAGTTCTTGTGACGCTGCACCTTAACAAAAGAACAAATCATTCAACCTTGCATATTACTATTTGGATTAGAACTGTAGGTTTATTATATCTGATATTTCTGTCATGAAGACCAATTTGTATCTTCATGAGAGAAAATAACTTACTTTCCCCCAAAGGTAATCCAGTTATTTGTTTGCTTAACTAATAGAATACTTCCTCTTCTCCATTCAGGTTTCCTGAAGGAAACCTGAAAAGTCTTCTATGTTGTTTTTTTTAATTTTATTTATTTATTTTTTTTCCAGGGAGGACGGAGCAGAGGCCTCAGCAATAAAAGTGGGCTTTGTTACTTATAACAAGGTGCTTCACTTCTACAACGTGAAGAGCGCTCTGGCCCAGCCGCAGATGATGGTGGTGTCAGACACGGCCGAAATGTTCGTCCCGCTGCTCGACGGCTTTCTCGTTAATTACAAGGACTCCAGGGCCGTCATCTACAAGTAAGACACATATTATGACACATATCAAAAATGAGTGTCCGTGGACGGCAAGTTGGAAGCAAGCAAATGTCTCCATTGACTGTCCCCCATTCAGTCAACAGGGCTGGCAGCTGTTGGCTTTGAACAGCTTTTAATTTCTCCTCTCTTCAGCCTCTTGGATCAGATCCCCGACATGTTTGCAGACACCAACGAGAGTGAGACGGTCTTCGCTCCTGTCATCCAGGCTGGAGTGGAGGCGTTTAAGGTTAGCAACAGTGTGACATGTGTTAGCATGCAATGGCACTTCCTGTCATCATTCATGTCGTCATGCACTGCTTTGAGTTTATATGTACACTGAAATGTGTTTCCATTTGTGTGTTGGGTTCTCACAGGCCAAAGGATTCTGTTTTCTATATTTCTACTTCTCTGTGTAGAAGTAGAACTACGTGCTCTTGAAGGTTCCCTCCATAACTTATAAAAAACTTTAGTTCTTAGAGCTTTCTCTCTGGCAACCTTCCTGCACTTCTGAATAGCACTGCATGCAGTTCATTAAAACTCCATTAGCAGTCCATGGTTACACAAAGTAAAATTAGACAAACCAGAATACAAATAAAAAAATATCAATTCAAAACATAAAACCACAGGACAATAAAAACTAAAATCACACACAAACACTGAAACCAGTATGTTAAGTGTTCATTGTTTCAGATTTATGGGACTACAGACCCTGACACTGGAGTCCACTCAGGCCAGCAGCAGCTTATTTTCTCAATCTATTGTTTGTGGTCCGTTAAAGCTAACAGACGGCTTGTTTCTCTGATGTAAAGTCAGGGTTTATGGTTAACTTGAAGCAGTAGATAGAACACAATATTGCAGAGCTAGACTATTTACATACCAGTTTGCCCACTTCTGGATTTTTTACTATCTGTTGTCGTCCTTCCAGGCAGCAGAATGCAGCGGGAAGCTCTTCATCTTCCACTCGTCCATGCCCACCGCGGAGGCTCCAGGGAAACTGAAGAACAGAGACGACAAAAAGCTGGTCAACACCGACAAGGAGAAAGTGAGCTCCTTTTTTAGATGAACTTTCTTTGAATGTTGGTCTTTAACCTGCTCATTAAGTGTCAATAATGGCCTTGTGTTATAGACTCTTTTCCAGCCTCAGAAAGGCGTGTATGAGCAGCTGTCCAAAGACTGCGTGGCACAAGGATGCTGCGTTGATCTCTTCCTCTTCCCCAGCCAGTACCTTGACTTGGCCTCCATGGCCGATGTGCCTTCACACACCGGAGGCTCCGTCTACAAGTACAATAACTTCCAGGTAAAGAGATCAGCCTAAATACTTCCAGGCTTGTTGCACAACAAGCTCTGAAAACAATTTGCAACTCTTATGGTTTTCTTCAGTCATTTTTAAGATTACGTGAGCCTTGTCAGTGTTACTTCATGCTTAAACAGGAGGAGGGATTGCTACAAAGTAAAGAGCTGAATGGAAACAGCTGTGCTGTGAGATGGAAAACTGGCATTTGGCTGCTTTGTATTTTCACTAGAATCAAAGTGAAATGCTTTTGATTAAAGTGGAACCCAATTTAGTTTGTTTGACCTGGCCTTAAATTTCTTTTACAAATGTAATCAGTTTGTTCTCTGAAGTGCCTAAACTAATGAAATGAATTTAAACAGATCTAGAAAAATATCTACATAATTCAGAGGAAGAAATAATTCAAACCTCAGATAGTTCTGTAAAAGTAACACACTTCTGAAGACAATAAGCAGGAACCTTTTTGTTAGTAAAACTGAATTCTCTAATGCCACATTTAAAATATTTGATACTTATTTTTGCAAGTCAAGATCTTTTATTTGTCTTCTGCCCTCTGGTGGAGAATCTAAGTATTACAAATAGCAGGAGAGTTTTATTCAAGACGTAAAACACTCACTGTGTAGGAAACAGAGTCCAGGTTTTAGATTGTGACAGAAAGTAAAATGTCAAAAAGACTATTTAAAAAATTTTAATAGTTAGAGAACAAATAAACAATAAGGATTGTTTCCATAAACAACTGAACAGATGTGCATCAATTCTGATGCCTAAGTCATGCATAAGTCCATAAAGTATACCTTTAGAGCTTTCTTATTTAGTAGCTTGATTTAATTTGTAAAAACCTTAATACTTAACACTTTGATTTATACTTGAACAAGAACATTTAAATGAAAAAACTATGTCAAAGGATCTAACAAAGTCCTAAAAGATGTACAGAGTTTTCCATTTCTTGTAAAGATAATATAAATATATTCTTCATGCAGTTTTATTAAGTCACAAAATAAAATCTAAATTCCTCTGAGATGTTAGGATGTATTACTTTTACTAATTTCTCAGCCTGTTTAGCCAAACAAGACCAAATAGTGATAATAGTGCCATCTGCTGGCAGGTGGCGACCGATGGGGAGCACTTCCTCAGAGACCTGAGGAAGGATTTGCAGAAGAACCTGGGATTCGATGCCGTAATGAGAGTCCGCACCAGTACAGGTAAAGAAAAGCAGAGCTTTACCTCCTATTGTTAAAGTTGGCCACCAGATTTTTTGCACAGTGCCATGTGTGTGATCCTCCAGGCTTCAGGGCCACAGACTTCTTCGGGGCCATTTACATGAACAACACCACAGATGTGGAGATGGCAGCTGTGGACTGCGACAAGGCTGTGACCGTGGAGTTCAAGCATGATGACACTCTCAGCGAGGAGTCGGGGGCTTTTATGCAGGTTCGCCTCTCAGAATCTGCTTAATATATGGCGACTGATCCTGTTGAAAACATTTCATTGTTCTTTAATTTCCAGTGTGCTTTGCTGTACACCACCATCAGCGGTCAGCGACGCCTCCGCATCCACAACCTGAGCCTGAACTGCTCCTCACAGCTGTCTGAGCTGTACAAGAGCTGCGAGACGGACTCACTCATCAACTTTTTTGCCAAATCAGGTCCGCTCCTGTTTTAATGCTTAAAGTAGAAAAAAGTGTCTTCTGGTTGAGAGGATTAAATATCCTAGTTGAACCCACAAAGGAGAAGCTGACTGGTGAGCCAGGCACACGCTGGCTCACCAGTCAGAAATGTGAAAACGGCTATTTGTGTCTGAATCACAATAACGAGGACAAGGCATCAGATGTCGCATGTGACACACAGGTTTCCAAAACAGTTCCTAATACTTTATCAGCTTTATTTCTTATTGTTTGCTATGTCAGCCTTTTTTTGAAAAGTGATTGGAGCAAATTTACTGCAAATATTTCTACCTAGATGGCAAAAAGGTTCTTCTTTTCATTGAAATTGGAGTAAATGTGAAGGAAAACTGAATTTATGTCTTTAAGGTCATTTTTAAAGAATTTCATAAGTGTTTGAAAGTTCAGTCTTGCTGCTTCCAGCTTACCGTGCCATACTGAACCAGCCTGTGAAGAACGTGAGGGACATCCTGGTCAACCAGACGGCCCACATGTTGGCCTGCTACAGGAAGAACTGCGCCAGCCCATCAGCTGCAAGCCAGGTCAGAGAAATGAAGAAAAACATTTAGCGATTCTCATTTTAGCATAAAAAGCTCCTGTTTAACTGTATTTTTCTGTATGCAGCTGATCCTGCCTGATTCCATGAAAGTGTTCCCAGTCTACATGAACAGCCTGATGAAAACGGCTCCACTAGTGGGCAGCACTGAGCTCTCCACAGACGACAGGGCCCACCAGCGGCTGTCTGTCATGGCTATGGGGGTGGAGGACAGCCAGCTGCAGCTCTACCCACGCCTCATCCCGCTGGTAGGTGCAGGCAGACAAACCATGCATGGTCAGCGGTTCTTTGATCAAAACGTCAGTGAACCATGCTCCCTGTCTCCCAGCACAATGTGGACGTCAGCAGCGAGGCGGTGCCTGATCCGGTCCGCTGCTCTGAGGAACGCCTCTCAGACTCCGGCCTGTTTCTGCTGGAGAACGGGCACTCCATCTTTCTGTGGCTGGGCCAAGCGAGCCCACCGGATCTGATCCAGAGCCTCTTCAACGTGCCCTCGCTCGCCCATTTGCAGCAAGAACACATGGTGAGAAATCATCACGTTACACACAGATGAATTTAATGGCAATTAGAACAACTGAGTGTGTTAATGTGGCCTAGAATCACAAATGCCACTTCTTCCATTAGTAGAATCAATATTACAAAATTGTGCTTTAAACTTTAACCTTCTTTGTGTGCTTAGTTCACGCTGCCAGAGCTGGACAACCCTCTGTCAAAGAAGGTGCGAGCCATCATCAGTGAGCTGCTGGAGAAAAGGCCAAACTCTATGAAGGTAACAAACTACTGTGAAGTGACGACCACAGCACAGGCTCCTCTCCTCATGTTACCTGGAGTCCTTACGTCATCATGAAGTTTCCAGCTCCTTTACAAAGTGCAAACCCGTAACATTTTTTCTCATCCTGCTCAGCTGCAGATCGTGAGACAGAAAGACAAACCGGAGATGTCGTTCCGTCAGTTCCTGGTGGAGGACAAAGGCCTGCATGGCGGCGCCTCCTACATGGACTTCCTGTGCTACGTTCACCGGGAAATCAGGCAGCTGCTCACCTAAGCTGACACACCTGGCCTCAGAACATTTCAGTTGCTCCATAACACATTTGTAAGATATATGAATGATAACTTGACTGCAGACAGCCTTCAAGAAGCCCAGAGCCCAAAGGTGCCTCTGGGATGGTTTGATCTGCAAATAACATCTCGTCATTAAGAGCTTGCAGTAAATGAGGATCTAAAATCCACTTTGGCCTCAGCAATACATCATCCAGTCTAATTTCATTACTTTGTAAATTATTTTCTGATAAAGACAAAGGGTTATTTGTGTAGACATTTTGTGTTAATCTTCCAAGAAGAAGTATTTAAGTTGTTATTTTTCGAACAATAAATACTCAAATGTTTAAATGGCTTTTAGATGTTTATCATGTTTACTTTATCATCGGACTGGAAAGTGCTTTACAATAACCAGATGAAAAATTCTAAACTGTAAAGAGTGACAGCAAAAAAAGCTTCTGGCTGCAGGAACTGAAATTCTGTCCTGCTTTTACGCCAGGAGTGACTCAAAGCGTTCGATTCTCACATGCCTCCTCTGAAAGTCGCATTCTTTGTCCATTTATGGCTGAGCTTCCGTCGACCTGCAGCGATGCAGAAAGAGCTTTGTTTTGCTGTTCTGAGCTCACGACGAAACGAACGCAGCTGTCGCTTGGCAGCAAACAAGGGCGGGAGGAGAAAAGACATTTCTTTTCTCCTCTTGCCTCAAGTCCTTGAGCTGCTGCTGCTGAAAGGGAAAACATCTATTCAGACAAAAGACTGGCTGGAACACATCAAAAAGATTTTTAATTTGTTCCTGTCGTGAGTTGCACATTTTTATAGAAAGTTATTTTAAAACCAAATTAAAAACAGTCAAACTTATTCATTAAATGCAAAATCAAATTTAGCCAAAGTGTCAGCCTACCTTCAGTGTATAGATCCATTAAATCTATGTAGAAAGAGCCTTCAGTACTGTATCATCTCACTGTATTACATTTCTTTCTATTCCAGATATTATCCTGTCCTGTGTTGATGCAGCCAGTATATTCATTTTTTGTATTTACACAATTTTACCAAATGCCTTAAGTTGATTTATTTGTTAATATTCCTGCCAGAGAGGTAAATGACCAGCAGTTGTGTCACTTTAGTTTGTATGCAAACTTATCTCAGGTGATTTCTGTCCATTACCATTTCAAGTTGAAAGCAGTGATTTGGTTTGAGCTGGAATGATGGAGTGACTCAACGGTCTTCGATGCTTGTTCCGATTCCTAACTGTAATCAACTTTTTGTTTTTGGTAATTAAACTTTTGACTGAAACAATTTCGCTCGTTTGTTTCTTTAGTCGCTACAGTAAAGAAATTAGGATATCATCAACAATTTAATTCAGGTAGTAATACTCATTTAGATTCATTGCACACACTGATATTTTACTTCTGCTCATTTTGATGATTTATAACTAATACAAAATTGTATATTTAATATGTAGAATATTGAATAAGATACATTTTTCAATATAAAAATGTTCTGTCTAGAACAATTATGGGAAAAACTGCTGACTTGACAGTCACTGACACATTACACAAGTTTAAGTGACAAAATGTCAAGTGTCTTGCTGTCCATAAGGTGGATATGTACAGATAATAAACCACAACCACTCAAACAGCTAAAATCCTCCAATATCTGAGGTCTCCTCTTGAAATGCTGGTAACTGCCTGTTTCACCAGAGACAAATTATTTGCTAGTGAAAGCTGATTTTTAAAGTAAACTTTTTAAGTCAATTAGAGAAAAACAAATCTCATTCATTTGCATAAAAAAAAAAAAATATGACTATGAAAATATTCTACAGGCATTGGAAAACATTTGAATGACCCCAGAACCGTTGAGTCTCAATTTCCATGTGTGATAACCTGTTGCTACCACATGGGGGCATTAGCTGATCTGTATTTAGTTTGAAGCGACTCTCAGCTGCTTTTTAACATCAAAAATGTGTTCATATAATTTTAATTTAAATGAATAACTTTTCATTCTGTATAGAGAGATGAACCCTTCACATGATCTCTACTTCATGGACGATTCTTATTTTCACAGAGTGAAAAAAAACAAGTGGTCTGAAAATAATCAATGACATGCTATGATAATATTTAAAATGGTGAATCCAATAAAAACAATGTTGACCAACTCAGTGCAACTAAACCTTGTTCTCTGTTGTGACAAAGCCTCAGATCATATAAATAAAATAATATTAATTTTACTGTTTAAACTCTATAAATAAAACAAAAAGCTCAAAGCCCTAAAAAATAAAGAAAAAAAACCTTTTTACACTAAAGAAATTTTTAATTTTAATACTTCAAGTCTAAAAGAAATAAAGCTTAAAGTTAAATACAGTTAATAACAAAATAAATGACGAAGATGAGTTCTTAAAAGCCAAAATTAAAATATACTAAAGTTCTTAAGCGTACCTGCATTTATAGGTAGTTTGGCGAGTCTTTTTGATTTCAAATGTGTGAGAGAAACATCAGAAATATTGTCTAATGAAAACCAGTAAGTACATATATAATGTCCAGACAAGTAGTTTCCATCCATCAGATTGTTACCCAGCATGCTTAGCTTTTTCCTCCATTTAGTGCCACTCAAATCCTTCACTCAGGAACCAATCACATTGATTCAGAGCCAGACTTTGCCCTGCAGGGAATGAAGGAGGGGGAAAAAAAACAGCAAGAAGAAACTTTGCAGACAACAAAGAAATAATGCATCGAATCCGAGATCACCCGCCAAACCCCAGTGGTTTTTACTGTTAAAGCAGCAGATTACAAGAACAAGTCTGAAGACCTGGAATTCCTCAGAGAGCAAGTTTTCATTTAATACTGTACAGCTGACGATTGTTTTATACAATGACCATGACCTGGAGACGACGCTGCCGAGAACTCCTCTACATGAAAAGAAGAGTAAAAATCAAATGAAGATCTACATACATCATGTCAAAAAATACATCAAAAGCAGCTTAGCCTCCCATTTCATTTTTATCTCGCATGATACTTGCGGTAAACTCTTGCTACAGATGCAAAGAAATTTGCTGCAACCTCCAGTAAAGATATCCAAAAGACCTTTAAATATGTACATTTCTTTCATTTGCAATGTGGAAATTCTGCAGAAATGCTCAAATTAAGGTTTGGATTCCTTGTAATGTTTTTCAAATTGGGAAAAGAATCTCTTAAAAATATGATCTTAGAAACATTTCAAAGTTGAACTGAGTTTCTGGGAGTTTTAATTTGTAATAGAAGAGTATTATGCCTCCTTGGGTATAAATATGGCATGACATATTAGCTGCTCTTCAACATGGGAATGACCTCATAAGACCTGATGTAGCCTGATAGAGTTGCAAGAAAAACTATTCACCCAAACCTGCAGATATGAAAGAGGGTCAGAAAGAGGGCAGATGAATAGATTAAAAAGTCTTTATCCATCAGCTGTGTAGTAGGATTGCCTACCGAACCACAGAATGACTCAGTCTACATAAAAACATCAGAAAACTTATTCAGTGCTATGCCTGCCTGGGAAATTTGAAGAAATTATCTCTTTGCAAACACTAACCATCTGGTCTGGTCCAAATGCCCTGCTAAACACTTAAGTTACAGATTACAAACTCATTCAAAAACATCAAAGATGTTTGAACGATTTGAAAGCGTGATTCGCTCATCACAGTAGGATTTCTTGTTTAAGAAGAGTTTCATATTTTAAAAGGTATAAAAGTTAAACAGCTGAAAAATCTTAAAACAGCTGGACATTTTGTACAAAAAGTAGTTGGTCAAAAAAAAAATCATCAGGAGGAAAAGAATCTTTAGACTGTGAATGTTTTATGAGATTCTTAGAATCAACATAGTCATGCTAAAGGCTCTATTTTGCAACATTTTCCACTGTGAGATTGTGCTACTGCAATAAGAGAATCATTTATTTTAAGGCTTTATATACATCTTTACCAGGAGTACCAACAAATTTGTCCACGTCTGTATCCATGTGCTTAAGTGATGGTCCAATTTTGACATCAATACAATCCTTGTGTTGTCTCGTCTGCAAGTGAACATGAGCAGAATTGATATTTTCTCATCTAATGTCATATCTTTGAATGTACGACTTAAAGTGGTGCAACTTGGTTTTTGTCCCTCTCTAAATTAAGAGTAAAATCACAGACCACGCTCGTCTAAGTCAGATAAGAACACTCTGGAACTTAGAGCAGGTTGTTCAATATTTCTAAAGCTGTGAGTCACAGTGATTTCACTTGACAGTAAATAAAACAAAGTGGAAAATTAGAACTTTATGTGTGATTTCATTTTACCGCATTTTTAAAACATGAATTTGAACCCTATTTTGACATCTTAAAACAAAAGATGAATTCCAGAGTGTTCCCAACATGCTGCCTATGTCTACTTGTGGCCCAACAGTAATAATGAACAAGATTTTATGTCTGGTCAAAAGTCTGCATAGCACACTGTACACAGTATGAGTCCAAGTCAGTAACTGGGCCATGCTAAAGATGATGTTCCTCTCCAAAGCTCCGGCTGGCGGCCAAAAGTTAGAGAACGTTTTCAAAGAGATGCATCGATCGCATGATGTTTTCATCCTGGGGATTATGAAAACGAAAAGGGGAGACAATATGATCGACAACAGTGAGTTTAAGCCAACAGTAGCGAAAAGTCGGGGAGTTGTGGGGATCCAGCTTACATTTTGGCAGCAGTCAATGAACTCGTCTATGGTTACCACGCCGTCTTTATTTTTATCCATCTTCTGTTAGAAAGGGAGGACAGAAAAGATGAACAAAACAAACACCCCAAAGGGGGCGGGGGGCCGATTTTTCAGAAACTATAAACACAAATACACTTGCCTGGAAGAATACTTCTACATGCTGACGAGGCGTCTCCTCTTTCAGGACGGGATATGTGCATTTACCCATCATGTCGTAGATAGCCTTCATGATGTCCAGCATTTCCTGTCATGTGCACACAAACAACACCCTAAAATGTTAAAAGAAAAAAAAAAAAAAAGAACCTGGAAATAAAATTTAAACTCTAACACAAATGACTAAAATAAAGAGCATAAAGGTTGTTAAACTGTGTGGCCTTACTGTGGTTTTACTTTCATATGCAGCTTCTGTCAAACTATGTTTACAGCAGTGACTTATTTTTCTTCAGTGTCTGAGCCAAATGAGTGATAAATAATACATCAGTGTAATTACTTGACTTCCAGCCCCCACATGCGCCATTAGCTTGAAGTGACTTTTAAATGATATGAGAAGGTTTATGCTTAACTTCCTGCTTCTTCCTGAGAAAATAGAAAACACAGAAATAGTCACCTAATGAACACACATTCAAGTTCAAGAGGTGACTATTTCTTGTATGTTTATTGTCCTGCTTATTGATGGCAGAGTTTGGTGTTCTATTTTCAACCTCATTGCATTTCTGCAACTTTTGTCTGTGTTCATGGGATTTAAAGGCCAAACACAGAAAGGTTGCAGAAAGTCATGATGCGTCTTTCAAATCACCTTCCATTCAACTGAAATAAACTTTCCACATTAAAAGTGTCGACAGTGATGTTGCTGAAGTACTCCCAGTGTGAAGGAGACTGTGGATTATTCAGACACTGTTCAAGGATGGGAGACATTATATAAAATTGAAGCCCATCAACAAACACTGAATCAACAGTCACAAAGTTTTATTCATGCTCATTTAATCCCTGTGTGAATTATATCTGCTGGCAGTAGCTTTTCATCCAGACCCAGATAAAGCAATCAAGTGCCAGACACTTTGGTTTTTGTCCAAAAGCTTCAAAACTAATGGCAATCCTTGGAGTGCTGGCTGTTAAAAGTTAATTATTTCTTTACAAGTTTTGTTTGTCTCTTGCAAAGCACTTTGAAATATACTTCATGTGCAAGGTTGCAGAAATAAAGTTGAGAGTACTGACTTGTTAAATTATCAGCCTCTGCTACGGACTAAGCTGAAGGGCTGTGAACATGACATAAATACAACTCCGGCAACCTAAGAGACAGGATGTTTCTCAACGAGTACTATGGGTCAGCTTCTGGTTTCAAGACACCGTTTTCAGAACAACAAAAGTAACGCAGGATGCCAATTTAATGACACAAACAAATCTAACTGGAGTTTTACAGGTTACTTAAAGTGTTGACAATCAAAATACTTGATCTTGATTGGATGACGTGAAGTCAAGTCCATCAACAGAGCACTCTGAGAACAACCAAAGCTGGCTAAAGTGGTTCATAAAAAAGCAATATTTAGAATAGAACAAAGAAAAAATAGCATAGAATCTCTATGTAGATGAGAAAAGAAAAAGAAAAAAAAAAGACCCGTCCAAACTTATGTTAGATATGCGTTTTCCTAAATGCTGTAATACTGGCTGAAGCATAATGGAAACCCCGCCCCAAAAAAACTGAGATAAATTGGAAACATCAGGAATTAATATTAAAAAGTCAGAAGGTTGGAGCCACTGATTAAATCCCAGAGATTGTTTGAAACAAAGGACGTTTTGATAATTAATGCCTGTGGTCGTCCTTTATTAAAAGAGATAATTATATTATAATGTACCTCTTTAGTGATGTATCCATCTTTATTGATGTCATAAAGGTTGAAAGCCCAAATGAGCTTTTCCTGCACTGTTCCTCGCAGCAGGATCGAAAGCCCCATAACAAAATCCTGAAACAGAAACAAGAACTGCTTACACGTGTACAAAATATCACACCAGGAAAAAACAAAAAGAACAAAATAAACAAAACACAACACACATCTCAGATTTCAAATCCCACGAGGTCAACAAACCAGCCTTGATGCCTCTACGTTTCTGCTAGCGCACACAATCCATGTTGGTTATTAATTAGAGATGAATGATGAAGCAGCAAAAGTGGAGGCGCCATAAATCAAAAATACCTCATTATTCAAATGATCAAAAAGCTTATGCTCTGTGTGGGACCCCACAGGGAATCACTGTGTTTCTGCAGAACTGACCGAGCAAAAAGCAAGAGGGGGGGCTTCAGTTTGGAGTGATGACAGCTCCTCTGTCCTAATAAGCAAATATCTGTCCCTCATAAATATTAATAAAATGCTGCCAGCATCACAAGTAAACTTGGCTGGGTTGAATAAAAAAATGATAGAAGAGACATTTTTGACTTGATTCTTTGGAGAAATCCAGCTTTGGCGTACTGATGGACTTTATAATAAACTGTCAGACCCTACAATTAAGTCAAATATTATTTGAGTTCCACCTCTACTACTTCAATTCTTTACTATGACGATATAACTACAACCAATTCTTATTTTTGGTCCAGCATCTTGCTCACCTCAAAGCTCACAGAGCCATTGTGATCCGTGTCAAACGCGTTGAACAGGAAATGTGCATACGTCGAAGCATCTACAAAGAGGAAAAAATACACAAAGTCAAAAATCATTCGTGACCATTACAGCCCATCTAACATCAAAAGTAGCACCGTCTGGTAAGAAAACAGTTCAAAGCCTTATTATTATGCTCTTTAGTAGTTATTTGTGCAGCTTCAAAGAAATGAAGCTCTTGTAGAGAGAAGAAGAAAACACAGACTGGGAGCTGAGAGTTTTCTCCTGGTTTCCTGTGTGGAGGAGCTTCTGTGTTTACTGGTCTGCTTGTCTTCTCACTGAGTGCATGAATCAAAGCCTTCTAATGCTTCCTCTATTTTTCCTTGAGTGGGAATTATAATGATGAAGGCTGACGGCTGCACATGTAAAATATAATCTAAATTTTTTAAGCTTTTGCTTTGGTTGTAATTTAAGTACACTGGACTTGATGAGACAACTGAATGTATTAAAACACAGAAAATGGGACATGGTTACATCCTACTCCGTACCTCCTTGTGGAAAAAACTGTGCGTAGATATCTTTAAAGGTTTCTTCATTGACGACGCCACTTGGACACTCCTGGAAGACAGGAATTAACAAAGATCGTTTCCCAATCATAACAAAGACTGTTTTCCAGTTTGAAACTTTGCTTCAGTTGTAACGCGTTTGCACTGAATTAAACAACCTCCTCTGAATGGGAAAATTTTGATTCTTTTTTTTCCTCACTTTTCTTCTTTCTGTGCATCTTTGTGCAGACTATAATCCCAACCTAAGACCAGTGGCATTCAGCTGCAAACCCTCCGCACCGCAACAGAGATTTTATCTAGAGCCTTTTGAAGCCGCCCACCTTTGAAGGTGGCATTCACTGAAAAGACATTTATGTAACGCCTCCAAGAAAGACACTTTTGTGCCATTTTAGAGAATCAAAGATATTGCGGATGACCTTGGTCAGAAGCAGAGCGCTGATGAAGAAAGTTAGTTTTTGCAGGCTCTGTTTAGCTTCTCTTGCTGCAAATCTGCAGCACACTGAATATTTAAGATATAAGGAACTGAAACAGAGAGAACAAGGTCAATGCTTGTTCTCTCTTGAGAATTCTTGAGATTTTTCAGAGTGGAAACCATTTTGTTTCTTGCATGTAGAAATAACCAAAATGGAGGTAGTAGCTGTAAACTAAACAGCAGCATAGATCACTGATGGAAGAGTTGCTGCCATGTGATTGGCTAATTCACAATTGTCATTACACAACTACACAGATGTACTTACAAAGGTAGTAAGCAAATACACACCACAACATGTGGATACAAGTTTCCCAGCAGAAGGCTTGGCTCATTGTCTGTAGAAGAGGATGTCAGCTTACTGCTTAATACCTCAAGTTGGATTCAATAGGACTGCTACAGAAATGTCAAAATATGATATGATACAATGATTTGCTCATTGTATCAAAGGAATAAACATTAGTAGGAAAAAGAGGTGTTGAAGCCATTTTCTGCAGGCAATGCATATTTTCCCCCAGAACTAGTTGTGAAGCATCACTGTTCTCCCAATTTCTAGAAGCCCGAAAACAATCAGATTTTTCTCTGGCGAAAGAAAAGCAACAATTAATTCTGCTGGATCATTCTCGAGAAAGGTTGTGTGCCGGTCAGATGCTTGAACATTGACAATTTTGTGAAATAAAACAAGTCTCAATAGCTCAAAAGGAAAATCAACCAATGCAAATTAATCATCTTTTTCTCCAAAGTGAATAAAACATTATATTTTTGTAAAAACAGCTTTGATTTGTGTTTAGATCAAAGACAAAATTAGATGCAACACATTTAAATCCGTTTAAATGAGGTTACTGTGAAGAGCAGTGTTTGTCACTGGCTGACATTCTTTATGGATGAAGATGAGCTGGACATTCATAAACACCAAAAGAATAAAAGTAATTGAAAAATAGAAAAAAAAAAAAAAACCCAACAAAGTTTGGATTCAAGTACTTGGCTGTAAGGTTCGGTACAAACTGGAAAATGTGAATCTATTTTCTCTAGAAGGTTCGTCTAATTCCTTTCTCGCACTAGCAAATAATTGTGTTCATATTTCACCATTAGAGAACCCTGGGCAACAATGGTGCGACTGACGAGGCGAAAAGGGGAAGAAAAGCTGCTGCTCTGATGTCAGACTTCAGTTTGCTAAACATTAGATTCAATAAACAAGACGGAAAGCTGCCAGGAAAACATCGTTCTGCGAACAACCGAGACCAAAATAGAAAGCTTTAAGGAATCCTAAAGTTTGGAAGAAGATTAGACTGCATTCCAGCAAACACAGGGACATCTGTCTATAAGCTAAATCTCATAGAATAACTAGGAAGAAGGGCAACCTGCCTCTCCTAACAAGAAAGAATGAAGTTGATATTTTAGATTGACAAAAAAAGAAGTAACAGTAGATTGTCTGCAAACCTGAAGTGACAAAAAGCCAGACCTTCTTGTCACTTTGAAAGCTGACAAGAAGGTCTGGCTGCTTGAAAGAACAATATAAATCAAAGATGACAGATGACTGAAAACCTCTGAGATTTTCCAACTGTAAAGCAATGCTGCTAAGAAAATCTTTGAATATAAGAAATTCTGACTTAGCCTCTTTCCCCTTGCTATTAATTATGTGTGGTCATAAAATGTAGAAAAAAGATGGAGAAATAAAGAAAGTAAAGATGAAACATTGTAGTTCTGCTTTAAACAAGTGTTTTGTGTTTGGAATCTCAGAGAATAAGAGGAAGTTCTCTTCACAATTCCTCTGAGACCCTTTTGTGTCTAACCCACTTTTAGAGAAAGGATTTTTTTATTTTTTAGGTAAGACAGAAGTCAGGGAAACCAGGGAAAGACAAGTCAGCTTTAATATTTTCAGACTGGAGCACACTGAGACATTCATTTATCTGGCTATTTTCAATAAAGTCCCATACTGATATCTTCTATTTTTGCTTTTGTTTCAGACTTGGAGCATCAAAAAAACTTCATTATAAACAGAGTAAATGCAAAATGCAGATTTCAAACGATGTTTAGGGTAAAAAAAGATACCCATAGCACATTTTTTTAGAATACATTTTACTAGCCATCCTAAAGACTGTTTACTGCAGAGTACATAGAATCAAGACAATCCTTAAACTCAACTTGTCTCACAGCTGGAAGTAGGACAAAAACTCAAAAAGCAAACGAGGAACATAGTTACTAACATCTATCGGTTTGAAAAGTGTTTCAAATGCATTTCCAGGAGAATCGAGATTCAAGTGGACAAGAGTGGGAGCATTTTTCAACAAATGGAGGAAATATGAAACAGTGAGCGTGTGAACTTTTCCATGAGACGGCCTCGTCTCATCCTCAATGAGACGAGATGAGACGAGACGGCCTTGACGACTCATCCAGGAAGTCCCAAAGAATTACTGGCCTCATGTGACTTAGCTGATCTTGATTCAAACAACAGAGAAACAGAGACTTATCAAAAATTGTATTAATCACAGTTGATCATGGAGAACACAAAGACCTGGCTCACATTTGCATAAAAAATGATCCAAGTGATTTTCAAGACTTTTAGGATATTATTCTGTGGACTGAAGAGACAAGAGCTGCACTTTCTGAAAAGTGTGTTTCTCACTTCAAAAGGTGTGAAAAAAAAAAGCATTTCAGAAAACACCATCCAAGAACTACTGACAATGTGGTGCTACTCATTGAAGCATAATTTCTTCTCTCTATTAGAAATACAGAAGGAGAATATATTGCCTCTGCTTTGTGACCTCAAGTTCAAATTTCAGGACAGGAATAATCAGAAAGTTCATCCCTAATTGTTTAAAACACAGTGAAGGTTTTGTATTGGCCTCCAAGTGACAGTTTCAGTTCAAAAACATCGAATATGACTGAACTAAAATCCTCCACAGAGATATAAAAAATCATAAATGCTTTTTAACACCTGGGCAAGTTGATGGCAGAAGGGCGTTTAGGCTGCTTAAACATGACTCCCAGTCAGAAATGATGTTACTTTAAAAAAGGCTTGGATCTGGCCAGCTCCGCATTACATTTTATTTATCTGTTTAGAACATGATAGCTGTATAAAAAAACAAGGAACACAAAAGACACAATAATCTTAAGATGCTTGAAAAGAAGTAGGAAGAAGTAAGAAACTTATGAACTTCTACACAATAAACTCATACAATATTTTTAGATGGACCCTCATTATTAAATCAAATAATAATAATAAAAAAAAACCCTCTCAACTTCGTATGTCAATTTTAACATAATTTGTATAATTTGAGGATAAAAAAATTTGAGCATCTAGTATTTTGTCCAGAGCACAGTTTCCCATTGGCCAAATGTGAATGAATATTTTAGAGATGATGGGATGTTTACCCGCACAGTTTAACCTCACTTCAACATGCACTTTAGATTACAGCTCACCACACCATTAGCACTCTAATGTATCCTGCTAACGTAGCCTTGCTCTGGGTCTGCTGGTTCCTCTGAAATGTGTGGCTCTTTGTGACAAACATTTTGGGAGCCCGAAGGTCAGCAATCAGAGTGATGTTTTACCGTACGACCCCGATGACATAATTCATCAGCGGTTGCATTTTATATTTTTATTCTCGTGACGATGCTAGTCGGAGAGGCAATTTATCAACTGAGTGCTGCCCGCTGGTCATCAAGTTATGATTCAGTGTTCTTGCAATTCAATTTGAGGTTAACGGTAATAGCTACATCGTCACAATTGGCCACATCAGGATAGCAATGTTCTCATAGCCTTGTTTTGAATGTTTTTAATTTTGTAGTCATAAATGTAACCATAAACCAAGAACAAACAAGAAATGACTATGTAATTAATTTAGTTTTCTCATATCTCATTGACATTGTCAGCGATTACAAGGGACTCAAAAAATTAATCTGTAGGCCTATTTGTGCAGGCGCGACGTCTGGGAGTGAAATCACGCTGTGAACAAAGATATCAGGAACAAGACAACACAAATTGAGAGCTCTTAGTCAAGTGCTTCAATTGGTGACCTCAGGTGATCTCCAGGAGTTGAGGTCAGAATCAGAGGGCTTGTTTTGTTCCCCATTTGGCTCATTTCCAGATCTAGAGCCAAAGCTCCGAGAGGCTGCTTCATAAAGTCACCTGTCAAATTAAACGACCTCCGTCTGCCACCTGCATCAGAGGCATTCGATTTGCCTCGAATCTTTGGACAACAAGGACAAAGAGGCCAAACTTCTCATCATGGGAAGCCGGCCAGCTTCTATTAGTCTGCTGCCCTGAAAAGCTCTCCTTCACTCTGCCAATGACACCAGAACAAGACAAAGTGGAGCTGTTTGTCTCCAGGGCTTCAACGAGGGAGAGGGATGAAAAACATTCAGCAGCAGTAATCCGAGCGCCATCACCATTTGCTTCTTTACAAAGACTTTTGCTCCAGCATAATGTAATTATACAAGAGGGATAAATAATGCATAAACAACATGAAATATTATTTGTACAAACTATGAAGTTTAAGTGGAAAAGAAAAGCCTGAGAGAGACTGATAATGCCAAGTTTACCATCCTTTGGAGGAACGCATCAGTAGATTGGCTTCATCGTTGTTGCTCTCACAGATATATGCAGCAACTATGCAGAGTGCTTGAGCAGCTTTGAGGCGGGCTAAACAATTATTGTTTCAAATTGTGCACAATTCACAGTTGTATTTTTTGCACTTCAAAGACATTATAATCACCCTGTAAATTATTGTGCAACAACCTCAATTCATCAGCAGACTGTGTATTTGGTACTTAAGTGGGAACAACTTGGTTTCCTCACTGCATGTGTCCCACAAGTGAGCGTGTTTGCAGTCACGTCTTGAGTCAAAAGTAGATATTGCAATGCATCATGGGATATGAGCAAGTGCTACTCGATGCTCATGACTTTCCTCTTTAGGACTGTTAACACACACCTGCATCCTCCTGACCATCAAACTGCCTAAAAGCGATGTGATCTCAACTGCAGCTTTTCCATTTTAGTTTCTATTTTGATAAGAAAAAAATGAAACAACACTATCTGTTATGATTTTTCATACACCATACTGGGTTTAAATAAATTTCATAATGACTGGATCATCTGTAATACATCCTGATACATTAAAACAAGGATGTAATTTATTATTAAATGCTTTGAAATATCTTTTTTCATATTTTATCTCCATACATAAGCTGGGCTAAAGTTCTATATTCACATCTGACAAATATTTATAATTATTGACATGATTTAGAGCAGTGATGTCAAACTCCAGTCCTCAAGAGACTTGTAGTCCTCTACAGCTTCTAGATGTGTCCCTGGTCCATCACACCAGAGTCAAATGGCTGAATTACCTCCTCAGCATTTGATCAAGTTCTCCAGAGTCTTGCTAATGACCTAGTTATTTGACTCAAGCGCGTTCAATTGAAGACGCATCTAAAAGGGGCAGGACAACGGCCCTCGAGGGTTAGAGTTTGACACCTGTGATATAACTGCAGAGGCGAAAGTAAATCACAGAGTCCAAGATGCTTGAGATGAAAGTTTTCACATCACCTGCTGATGTTGGTTCACTGTGTTTTATAAAACTGGAAATCAATGGAAACTTAAGAGATTTTGTGGTTCTCTGATGACAAGCTATAGGAAGACGCTAAATTCAATTTCACACTGCACCATGCCTGGTTTATCCTCCACCTTATTGATGTACTAGAGCGGCCAGAACCCTCACTTGACCTAAACCCAATAGATTATCTATGGAGTATTGTCAAGAAGGAGACAAAAGACACCAGAGCAAGTAACTCAGATAAACAGAATAAAAAAAACCTGGATTTGCAGAAGAACAACAGGCTGATTTATTCATTTAAAAAGAGCCAAGAGTGAATGCATACTGTGCTGTATGTGGGGATACTGTTCAATAGGCTGGCATTTCAAATCTAATTGGGTGTAGAGGACCAAAAAATTGTGCTTTTTTAATTATTCTTTTAATGGCTGACAATTTATCTGCTGGTTCTGTGTCAGATCAACAGTAATCTGCCATGACAAATGAAGAGTAATATATAAGTAAGGTCATTTAAAAATAGATCAATGCTAAAAGCACATTTTTCATCTCCTAACTAATGGGATCGGGAATAGTCCTTTCTATACTTATCCAGACTTGGGAAATGATCAAAAGTAATTCCAATATTTATCAGTGTCTCAAAGACTGCAGGGATCCTGAAACTCTAACCTGAATTACTAATAAGTAATCTGAACTATTTATCCAAAATACAGTTAATAATGTAAAGTAACTTTAAAATCCTCAGATTTTGAAGTTACAGCTGAGCTTTTATAACAATTGGTGCAAAAGTGCAAAGAAAGCAGTAAAGAAAATTAGGTGTATTAGTTTAGGGATTTGAGAGGAAATCCTGCAGTCAACCTCTGCAGTGGAGCTTGTAAAAGAATAATTCAATAAAAAAAAAAAAAAAAATCAAAGCCAGGCAAATGTTTTAAATATGTTGGAGAGAGGGGTGTTGGAATCGAGACGAAAGACTAGTGTTGTAGATAATATATATAGCGTAGCTCCACCGTGGGTCTATCACTTACATTCTTGAAGCCGCGGTAAAGGATCTGGAGCTCCTTCCGGGAGAATCGTGTCTGTGCCTCGAGCTGCTCCAGGCCCTCGGGGCGATGTCGGACTGCAGAGAGTTCCAGCTCATCTTCAACGCTGTCTGAAAGGGAGAAGGAGCCAGCGGTCAAACTAGATCAAACCCTCACTGGAATAAATCTGATCTGCAACCAGGAGAGCAAATATACAGCGCTCTGCAAAACTATCAATGACCTAAAATGTTTTACATTTTAACAACACAATCCAGGGTTTTTTTTATAGACCAGCAAAATGAACAAGTGAATAGGAAAGAAAATTAAATGCGTACGTTTGCATTCGACCCCCCACCTTCCACCAGCGATTTGATACGCACAAATAAGATTCAAGCTCAAAATATAAGTCAGGTTCTTTGTTAATTGAGCCCATATGTGTTTAATGTAACATTAGTACACAAACATTATGAAGATCAAGGAGCACAGCAGACAGGTCAAAAGACATTTGTGATTAATTTTAAAGCACAGATGGGATATGAAAGGCCTATAAAATCCAGTTTGGTTAAATTAGAAATAGAAACATTATAAACACATAAAAAATAAATGAAGCAAAGTGGTGGCAGCATCATGCTGTGGGAATTATTTTCTTCAATAGAGTAGGGAAGTTAGTCAGAGCCGATGGGGAGATAAATACAGATCAGTCATGGAAGAACATTTTTAATAGCCTGTTAGAGGTGTTAAGATGACCTAGTCAAAGTACAGATCTAAATCCAAGGGACAATCGGATTGAACGTGATTTTGCTCAAATAAACCGGCATAAAATAGTTTGTTGCAAACTCCAAAATATCTGTAGCAGCTGTTTTAGCAACATTTGACCACCAGGGGTTGAACGCAAATGAACATTTTTTTTATTTAGGCAACCATTTTCAACGCATTTCAGGAATGTGAAGATGTTCACATTCCTGTTGTATCAGATATTACATCTGATACAACTCAAGGCACAGGAATATTGTACTTCCTGAAAAGTACAATATTGAGGATAAACATTTAGCCATAAAATGCTGTACATCTGATAAAATACCTTCTGGTAGTCTGATGTACCTTATTTTATCAGGTTTCTCATCGAGCCTTTAATTAAAAACAAACAAAACACTCCTTTCTTCTCTAAAACAAATATGATATCAGAAGTAATTAGTGTAGATGAGACCCCTGAACACAAGTCAGTGTGGCAGAGAGCCGCTGGATGAGAGTGCACAGTAATAAACCCCGAGGAATGCTTTAATGGGCTTATTATGATGGCAGACGCTGTCTGGGCACTGTCACTGCTCTGCAGCGTCCTCGCAGCGCTGCGCTCCACTCTCATACACCTGAAGTGTGACATCCTGTCTAAGTGCCTCATTAGCATCAAAGAGTTTTGCTGCACCCAACAATAAAAGGCCAAATATTCCTGCAGACCACATTTCACCTGTTGCTGTGGAGCAAAAGCAAGGCTGTCAAAGGCGATGTTTCTCTAAACCTGGTCAAGATGAAATGGAACAAAACAGGTAGCACCCATAGCATTTTGAACATTCAAGCATTCCTTTTATGTTTGGAAATAAATCTGCAAACATTTCTCAGTGAATTGGTGAAAGGCAGATAACCAAAGCCTTGAAGGCCACAAAGAGAAAGACAGAAGAAGGCCTGTAAAAATCATCATAGAGAGAAAAGCCACTTGCTTTGATTGCAGGAGGATGGCTTTTTGCCTGTGGAGCACGGCAAGAGCCTCATGAGTCGAGCTCTCACCCCTCGCTTGTGGACAATCTGAGGGTAACCTGGGAAATACAGCATCATCTCTCGTGGTTACCCAGGCAACAGCCTCAAGTGCATTTGCTACAGGAAGCTACAGGAAGCATGCAGGAGATGAGGGGTGCATTAATGCTCAAATAGACAAAATTGGCCTCTGATTTTTCAGGACAACACTGCAAGTATTGTGAACAGTATTAAGGTGACAGCTGGTGGCGTAAAGACAACGCTGACAATAGATGGTTTTAAATAAAACTGGTGACTGGTGGGTGTGTTAGTTTTACTACAGCTAAGCTGCAAATTTAAGCTAGCAAGAGAGGGAGACTGTATTGATGACAACAGATTACTGTCAGTGTGCTAAAACACGATTCATTAAACTTTAGATGCATTAAATTTATGAAGTATGTCACATCGAGCTGTCCAGGAGTTGTTCTAGTTTCTCAAACTTCCAACATGTAAGATGTTCTTTTCCTGAAGTTCTGATTTACTTTTATACCAGATGTAACAAAAAGCAAAAAAAAAAAATATATATATATATTTTGTTATTCCACAAAACATTTTACTAAAAGTCTCCAACATGTTTTTGGTCAAACTGAGACATGTTCCTGATCTGTTCTTGAACTACTTTAGATTTGTGCTTAAAGTGATTTTGGAGATTTTTGAGATATTTTAGCCTACTTCACTTTGTCATGCAGGTACTACTTATTTGATTTCTTGATTGAGGTTTTTCTGTCACTGTGCTGAAATTGTTCACATCTGGCCCTCAGCACCAAAAGAAATGAGTACATAAATAGTTAAAATGCATAGCATCCAAGCATTCAAACTGAAATCGTACAGTTTGCACTGAGCACCAAGTTGTCAGTTTAAGCAAGACTCCTGTTTAAAAGCTAACAACACCATTTCCCCTCCTACTCTGAGCCATTCTTAAAGATTTAGTGCGTCTCTAATGGCACCCGTGGATGCTCAGATAAGGCCTCTGGTGCTTCAAACTACTCCTCAATCATTTGGTGATTGGTGAAGACAAGGGCGGAGGGCACAGCGTGTTTGTGGCTAGTCAACACGACGCCAGGAGTGCTGATAAACCTCTACAAACCTGAGCTATAAAGAGGTGTCGCAGAAACAATTACCTCACAGAGTAGAGGCAGTGAAAATTGTCTCATAAATCTGGAGTCTGCCCGGCGACATTGTGGAGGTTTCAGGGAAAAGAGAAAAACTTGTCGGGAGAAAAATGACACATGGAAAGGTGAAATAATCTAGACTTCATATTATTCCTTTGTGAGTATGCTAAGTCGATTTGTAAAAGACTACTTCAGCTGAGTATAATATAAACTTGACCAGACTGGCGTCTCATTCCAAAACAACTAGACTTTGCAGGTTCTGCTCAGTGTGTCAACAGACTAAAAGCAGAATTGGGACTGGCACAGTCTTCATAATGATGAACAGGACTGTTAAAAAACAAACTTCTCTTCCTTGAAATATAGTCCTGTTACTTCAGTTGAAGGTTGCTTGATAGCACAGTAAATAATAGTGCAGTAACTCCAAAGGTTAGTGGATAAAACTCATAGGTTCCTGTTACTTCATTGCCAGCTTTCTTTCCTAACCTGATTGGAGAGGACACGTCTCACTGCCTTCACCGAGACTGAACTGGACAGATGTTCATTTTATAACAGAGATATATTAGTCTTGACAGCTGGCTGGCTGTATTCAGAAGCATTAGGTTACTACAGAGGGACATCCGTTCAAATTTAAAGCTCAAGGACAATGTGGCAGGGTTGGAGATCAAAAAAGGAGGCGAGAAGAAAAATGCTGCATAAAATGTTGCTCCTAAAAAAAACTAAAGTCAGGGTGGTTGATAAAAAGCCAAACCAATACCAGGGACACTCAGTTTCATGAAGATGAAATGAAAATTCAGCTGGTGATATCAATTGGTCTTGATAGAATCCCCAAAAACCCAGCCTTTTTCAGGTTGTTCAAAACTACAACACTCTTTGGTGTATAAGTATCTACAGAGAGAGAATGTTTCAAATTTAGCCATTTTTAGTGTCACAACTTAGACATCTGCAGCAAAAGAGAATTAAGTGGTAGATCTGGAGTCTTCAAGATCTCCTAGATGATAACGCAACACAGCAGCCTTTTCCTCACTCTCTCAGGTGTTCAGTCTGGATCCCTCGAACAGTTTGCATCCAGGGGATACTGTTGTGAGCCAGGAAGAGCCCAAATCTCCTAAATTCATCACGTCAGTCTTACATGTCTTGTCACTTTTTGTTGCAAATGTCTGACTTTACAATTTGTTTCTGTTTTAGTGGCTGTTATTTAATAGCAAACTTTCAGGGGGAGGAGCAAAGAAGGGGAACAAAGTCTACAGCCTCTCCAAATTCGAGGACCTGCGCACCAAAATGAGCACACGTTTATTTTGGATGTGTGCTCGTTTCTGACTTTACAGAATTTCCAAAATTTTTTGGAAATTATGTGAAATTAATTTAAAAACTTCTCAGTTTTTCGCAGTACATTTTTACCTTTCTTCTTCTTCTTTTATCTGCGATGGTCTTAACACTTTGATATCAATCACCAATGGATGACAAAATATCACAATCCTAATTAATATCATAATACTAATGAAAATCATGTCATTACAAATGAAGCCTTTATTTGGCTTTGATTTTGACTTTACTCCAATATAACATTGGATTGACAATTTGACAAATGCCAGGTCTTCAGTGCATCTGGGACAAAATCTTAGACCAAGTAATCTCTACTTCATAGACCTACATAAATTTGAC
Source organism: Poeciliopsis prolifica (assembly GCF_027474105.1). Lineage (NCBI taxonomy): Eukaryota > Metazoa > Chordata > Actinopteri > Cyprinodontiformes > Poeciliidae > Poeciliopsis > Poeciliopsis prolifica. The sequence goes on along the minus strand of NW_026562407.1, from coordinate 4,482,837 downwards.
TGGTGCATCTCTAATAAGGACCAATAGGGGGAGAAAAATAAGGCCTTTCTTAACCCCTCTGTGGGGTTAATAAAGGCCGTCATGAGAGCAGATAAACAGTACAGGTTGTCTAAAGTTTGTCTGTTTTCCTGAGAAACGTCTGACAAAGTGTGTGTGCTAAAGTAGAATTACCCTGATACTCTTTCCATTTTGATATAAAATGGCACAAAAAGGTGTTGTCCTGAAGAATCCGTGTTAAGGGTGAGCAGATTCTAAACATGTTTTAATTATTTAGTTGAGAACTGCAAACAAATATCATGCTGTACTTTTGCCTTCCCTGAAAGAAAAAAACAACTGATTGTTAGACCTTTTTGAGTGGCAGCTCTTTAATTGGACGTTTTAGCAGAATATGCAGCTCATCAAATTTATAATTCAGTCACTTCTAAGCAACAATGCTGCCCCAGCCATTCTGCCATGCAGCACTGTGAGAGAACGAGGCTGCGAGAGCCCCATGAGGGTCTTAAACAAAGAAAAATCTCTCAGCAAAATCTAATTACCACGGGACACAGTGTAACCAGCTTTCTGGTCTACAGCCATAAAGCAGTCTACCACCAGGCGATGTCATCTTCCCCAACAAGCCAACAGAACTGCCTTAAAACCTAAAAAAAAATTGGCATTAGAACTTTCCCCCTCTCTCCCCGTCCCGGCTGAGTTACTGTCTAGAACGTCATAAATCAGCTCTCAAAGGTAAGGTCGAGCTGGAGGGTAAAACCTTACAAGCCTTAAATCAATGTCACAACCCCCCCGAAAAGAGTGGCTTTTAAATAATACATACATTTACATCAAGCACAAACTGGAATTATTCAAAAAGCTCCTTAAAAATCAATAAATCTTGGATCAGTTCTTATGTCGACGTCCACGTCTTGATGAACGGTGCTGCTGAGCTTGCAGCTTCAGCTTGAGATTTAAACCTCTTTTTTCTTGCATATTATGTATTAATACTGTGGGCAGCTAAAAAAGCATGCATCAGCTCAATACAGTAAGTACAATGGCCTTGGTTCAGCCCGGGGCTCAAATCATATTCACCGAATGAACCGTTGACCAACAGTGAGCTGTTCTTATACTTTAATTTCAAGTCTGGAGTGAGGCACATGTTCAATCATTTTAATGAAAGGTACAAAAAGCACTGGAGTAGTCTTAGTAGTCTTTAAGTCAGAACAAAGGAGAGTTGAAGTCATAAAAAAAGTTTCCTTTCCTTGTTTTAAGTTAAAATGTTAGTTAAGTCTTTACTTTTGACATTTCGCTCATTTTCTGGACATCAGTATTGTCATGATGAGGTGTTTGCTTTACATGAACACAAAACTCACTCGTAACATTGTGACGTTGATGCTACATACGTAGGTGGTGTTAAAATCAATTAAGATTGGAAGAGATTTAGCAGTAAATTAACCTGTCTCCAATTACAATGTCATATTTTAATTAGAGTAGTGTCACAAGAAACTGAAGGACGGAATCGATTTTCTGACATTTACACAGCAAAAAGCTGTGAGCCCTTGATATGCTCCTGATGGCTCCTCATCCCACTGATGCTGACAAACCGATCTAATCTCAACCTGGGCTCACTCCTAATATAGTCGGTTCTGAGTTCTGGCAGTGAATCACAGAGAAACAACCAGCTGAGGTTCTGAGGCTATCGGGCTCATCACGGCACTCTGGTGCTCATTTCCATTTAAGGGTGAGCTGAGAAAACAGTAGAATATTGGATAGGTGATGAAAAGGCTGATTATAGTGGTAGTTTAGCTGTCCTCAATGTGTTCAGGACTTAAATGTGTCAAGACTCAATAATTTTTGTTGTTTTGTGCTTCCCTGATGTTTTCATTTCCTTTAGGCCCTTCACAAACCACAGTCTTTATCCAAGACGAGTTTTGTAATCAGGCTTTGGGAATCGTTGGCACAAATCATCTCTCAGCTTCTTTCTAGGTTGCCAGATGACAAGCACTGGCAACCAAAAATGTCTTTGCGATACATTGCAGTAAGTAAAAATTTCCTAAGGGACCTCACTCCTGACAGTGTCGGCTGACCTCACTATTATAACAAAGAGTTCAAAATTCAATATTAGTTAAGCATTAATATTGAATATTACGAGGCAGTGATTTATCTTAGCATAAGAAAAATATTTTTCAGCAAGGTACATTTTATATTTCATCCACCCAGTTTGACAGAGGACCAAAAGCAGACCAGCTTCATGCATGTACGATTAATTTACAGCATGATTCCGACGAGGCTCTGATTGCAGCTGGGAGGGACAGCTCAGCGCAGAGTTGGCTGCCAGTGAGTGTTTTTGCACATCAGCTTAGAAAAGGCTGCAATTTTTGTTAGCAGCTTAACTTCTGAACGATTTCTTTCCTTGCTGCTTTATTTTCAAACTTTAGTAACTTTTACAACAACTTTTACAGCTGCTGAATAATCAGATCTAAGTAATCAGAATCCTAGTTGAAGCACAAAAAAAGCTGGTGAGGAATCATAGGACAGGTCTGATCAATGCAATGCCAAAATTATATAGATACATATTTGCTTCTTATCAAGAGTATATAAATAATTATTGGTATATGACTTTCAATAATGCATAAAGATTTTTTTTTCCAAGAGTGATATGGATTTTACAGTTATTTTAATATCTTATCAGATGTCTGTCTCATTTCCCATCAGAAATAAATGTCTTGAATGGAAAAAAAAGTTTGCAGGCACAGGAATAATTTTAATTTAGATGTTCCTGTCTGGGACTATTGAGACAATCTGCTATAGCAGCAATTGTCAGCTTTATTTTTGAGAAAAGAAAACTTTAAAAACTCAATTTGCTTTTGAAAGATAGTTCTTTGATTAATAGATATATCAAGTATGATTAATTATTTTATCTCAATAGTTCTCAATCAGGTATGAAAGTCGATATCTCAGCTTCTTCCTTTTTCTTCTTCAAACTCCCAGTACACATTGTCAAAGTCAAAATCATAGAGTTGCTTCCTGACAAAGTCACTGCACTTGCAAAATCAAGTGGATATCAAAATTATACATTTTTTTGATTAATGTTGAGCAATTGGCTTCAAAGCAGCTGCTTGGTTTTGTCCAACATGTTTCACATTAAATCAGAACAACAATAAAATGTAATAAAATTATCTGATTGCATGATATTTAGGGTTGCAGCTAACGAAGCAGTCATCAATAGTTTCGATTTTTAATTTAGACTCCACCATCTCTGTAAAGGTCAACATGGCATTAGCAATAGCTTCCGTGGGAAGCCATGTTGTCAAATGACGAGATGCACAAATGCAGAAGCAAAACCATCTGGTCCAATTAATTCTAACTGAATCACCAACAGCCTTCAGACAGGAGCTCGGCAAAAATCAGGATTTACTCAAAAGGCTGTTGTCTTTTTCAGTAAAAAAGTAAAAAGGAGGAAATGTGGCAGACACTTGGCAGCTTGCAAAGCAGCTGATGAGTCTGGCAACCTGCACTGACAGAGTCGTCTCTTTGTGATATCAAAGTGACCTGAAGGTCTGATGTTTCACGGGCGCTACAGGTACAAACGATCTCAATGATGAGTGCTAAAACGAGAAGGATTTTGTTTTGCGGAGCCTGTATTGCCTTTTTGTTCACATAAAGCCTCGGTCAACACCCGGCATTTTCCCACAGATGATCCCTCGACTTCAGGCATTAAACATAATAAGGGGGAAATTTAATGATTATGTAAATTGTGCTTACACTTGTAGGTGAACCAGAAAGAATGGAAATAATGTGGCAATTAAAGTGTTTTCTGTTCAGAATTTAAAACATCAGCACATTTGATCCTTTTGGACTTTACCAGTAATGCAAAACTATGTCATATAATGCATCATCCCAGCACAAATCTATCTAATATAATGGGGTTGTTTGCAAATATGATTATAGGTGATGCATTGTAGCAAAGCTGGATTCTTCTGATCTGCTTACAGTCAGAAAATAAAACAGCAGGCTTCGTTGCAGTGACAGACTGTCCCGAAATGTAATAAATTCCTCTATCGTTGTGCAAAACAGTTTCTTGCACTGCGAGATAAATGACAGCCAAACATCCAGAACACCAAAGATGACAACAGCAGACACGACACTTTGGATTTTTGGAGCAGAACATTCATTCATGGTGATATGAGAAAAGTAATTTGAACACGGCGAGGAGCTGCGTAATAAGAAAGTCTGAGTTCAAGATCAGATAAATCAGACAACCCAAGGAGGAGGATACAGACATACCATTTGTTCCTATTTGGTGGGCCAAAAAGAAAAAAAAAACCCTAAACAAATAAAACAAATAAGCCTCAGAGACTGCAGTCTGGTGAAGCGGTATATCATTGCTTTTATTTAATAAAAAAAATCTCAGAGAATAAAATTGTAATTCATCTGACTGACGGATCAAAAGGAATGGAAAGCAGAGTCTCTGGTGTGTACTAAAACCAAACAAATTGAGAAAACTACAGAGATCACAAATGCAAGTACAGATATTTACTAAAAGACACATTTACTTATCTTAGGACACAAACTTTTATTCCTCGCCATCTGTAGTCAGAGACGAGATGAAAGGCAAATTTAATAACTTAGAATGTGGGAACACTGGAAAGAGGCAATTACCACCACTTAGTTCCTAGTTCCCAGAGTTGAATGTGTTTTGGAACAACATGTGCGTCTCAACCACAAAACAAAATCAATGGACGCCGGTTGAAAATCAGTGTCTTTATCCACAGTAAAACAAATATACAAGCTGAAAGGCCAAGTAGAGAGGAATAAGCTAGTACTGCAACGGCAGCATAAAAAGCCACTTTATGAAAGCAAGTATTAAAATCTACGTTTTTGAGACAAAATTCAGGTGTTTGGACATCAATAGATATTGGATGCTTTGGAACATCATCTAAACTGACAGCACTGTGTTATGTGGATATTTTGATGCAAGAAATATTGGAGCATTTCACAACATAATGAGTAAAAACTTTGTGTGGAAATAATTGGGAATCATTGAAGAAAATCAACCATGAAGTTAAAGCTAGTGCTTAAATGGTTTATGACCCCAGGCACTGATTTTTGACCCTAAAGTCAAAAACAATTGTAAAGTATTTTAATTAGTATTTTAATTATATTTATGTGGTATGAGCTAAGGGGCAAAATTTTTTTTTAAACATTTTCTTTTCAAAAATACTTTTTCATTGTTTTTTTTGGGGGGGGGGAAATTATTAATTAAAAAATTCTCCAGACTTTTCAAAACTTGGGAATATAGTTAGCACTGCATTATCCACCACTAAAGACAGTGTACGATCCTTCAGAGATAAGTGGGTATAGAAAATAGATGGCTGGAGGTCTTCAGTTGCTGTTTCTTTTTTTTTCTACTGAAGACAGACAACAGTCATTTTGATGTATAAAATAGCGCAGCAATTTTTCTTTGGACTATCTGTTGAGTTGTACAGTTGTAATAGTTTTTAATGTTCCAAGCATTGACAATTTGTCACATTCTTCTGAGCACACAGATTTCGAAAGGAAACTTTCAAAATGACATTTTTAAGGCTTATGGCAGGCATTAATATGAAAAAGCAGTCATTTATTCTCAGATGTGTGAGACTAACTTTACTGAAGAACGGTCTAGAGACTTGGTATCTCAAGGAAAAAAGCAGTCTATGATTTTAATTGCAATAATTTGTCACGTTGAAGTGCTTCAGTAATAGTCTGTCGCTGAAAAACCTTTCAGCAGGTACAGTGGGGAAGGTTCTTTGCCCTTTACACAATTCTTTCCAAGACTGAAAGAGAGGACATCGCTGGAAGATGTTTTATCAAACTAGACTTTTGTGCTTTCAATACAAAACTGATTAATAAAGAAAGAGGCATTCGGTCTGATTTATTTTCAAGTGTGTCATTATTGTTCCAGAGTCTGAGAATAAACCTTTCCACTAACTAACGTACCTTTTACTTTGACAGGACAGAGCAGTGTTTACATTTCATTAAAAACTGCTTGAGATCCCAAAAAATGTCCTTCAGAAACTCGTTTCAACCAAAAGACACAAATTACATTGAGTGGCACAACGCAACTACCACGTGGAAAATCTCAACTCAAAAGTCTCCAAAAGCAAAACTAAAATGCCATAATGGTGAATTGTCCTGTATTACGTGTTTTGACAATGAGGCTTTTAAATTGTCACTACTGTTGTGAAGAAAAGGTGCAATATGACAGCCTGATTTATGCTCTGTAAAATCCAGCCAACACTCCTCCAATTGTCCCCTCTCTTTTTTTTAATGGTTATTACTTCTTTATAGAGAAGTAGAACTTGCCAAAAGTAGAAAATTAACAATTTGATTTGCTGATAAAACTTTAATGACATCAGATTAATAAATTAATATCCAGCCACTTATTTTCACGTTAGATTTCATGTCATGTCTCAGTTCACATTGTTACAGAAAAACAGCGTGGGCTGTAAAATATCGTCCCATCTATAAAAAAAAAACACAGATCATAATCAGCAGTAAGGTAGGCCAATGATTACTGCATTATGCATGAGAACCCATGTCCTCGGTTTAATATGGAGAATATTCTTGCTTGATTTATGTGGCAACCTGGTTATTCATATCGCCACGTAATTAACACAATGGGCATCTCAAATGATGATTCTGGTTGTGGAGACTTGATAGAAGCTAAACAAGAGATCCATTCTAAGGTGGTGAAACATTTGATTGGTTTCTCTTCCAGTAACACCATTAAGACCACAATCATCTTCTTCATCTACACCTGCTGCATGAGGTATGAATTAAGCTCAAAAACAATCTCATGCTTAAAATCTCCAGACTGTGCTTTAAATGCAATGGCACATATATAAAAAAAACATATATTCATACAGATCCTGCACAAGAACCCATTGTCATAAGCCCACTTATTTAAGCAACTTTTTCGTAGAAATTCAAACATGTCTTATGTAGCCACTGGCACAAGAACTAAATTTTTACAGACAAGCCCAGGCTTATGCTAGATAATTGGCTCTGATGCATCTCAAATTCCTCCCCTATCAGAATCTATTATTCGTGATGTTTTAATCAAAACTGATCGCTCGAATGATGATGTTCATCTTCTCTTTTCTGAACTAAACTGACAGGTCTCTTCCTTTCAATTAGTTTTTTTCCTTCTATGTCCTTCATGTGTCTAAAGACTCCAGAGGGACCTGCAGCCAGGACGCTCAGACAAAGGTCAAATCGCTCCTCAAAATACGCATCATGGAAAACAGCCTAAGGGTAATCGAGCTTGTCGGATTGGCTCGTGGGTGAGCATTCGCAGGTTGTAAGAGAGCTACTTGCAAAAAAAAACAACAACCCCCAAACAAACTCCATCTTAAACTCAATTACCTGTTTTCAAATCTTTTATTAAGCAAAATGCGATGCCAAGATAAACATCCTCAGATGGATGTATGGTGAACACAAACAGCTGAAATATTAAAAGCAAACTCAGTTTACAATGATTAAAGCTTGACTCGAAACAATCGCATAAAAATGCAGCAACTGCACTTAACAAAATGAAAAAATATGGGTGTGATGTTTTATTGTAGTGGGTCTTAAATCTATCACACACTGCTTACTTTTAACAATATTAAACTGAACATGAACGGCGTGACAATCACAGTGGGTTACTGTGTTTGAGACAAAGCAAAGAGCAACTGCAGGGCGTGCTATCAGGAAGATCTGATCATCTGTGACATGAACATCGAACCTGATTGATCACGGTAAATACCAGCAAACAGCAGCAAAAAAGTCGTTGCATTAAAATGTTAGTCTTTAGGCTTTTAAACTACACTGAATGCTTAAAAAGTAAATGGTAAATGGATTAAAATTTCTGGTCATAGAAACACTGTTGCAATTCCTGAATGACAATTTTCATCATCTGTACCCAAACGGCAAAGATAACATGGATTCAAAAACTGTGCAGGCAGTTTGTCTTTTATTTTTTCTTCGGGTTATTTCCACTTCCTTCTTCTCTGACTTGAGCAAACATAAAAAGTAGCCATCCATTCTAATACTCTCAGTAGATTTGTAGTGTGAATGCGGGTATATGTAGGTCGTAGTGCTCCTTGTGACAATGTACATGGTGTTTATTGTGTCGCCAAGTGGCACAAAAGACTCAGAAGAAAACAGAAGAACAAAGCTTGTGTATAAGCAAGAGATCTCACTTTGATGTGAATATTAGGTTGAACCATGTTTGTTCTTTACTCAGTGAAAATACTTGCACTGGATAGAGTATCCAGAAAATGTAATCAAGTAAAGTGAAAGGCACAACGCAGTAAAACTACTCCCAGAGGTACATTGTGTAACTATCTACCTCTGAACATGTGTTCATGCTAATATCAGCACACAGATAAAATGGCAAATCTACCTGGGTTGGTTGCCTCGTTTATCTCCACGTCTCATCCACTCAAACACAAACAGGATAGACTGTCTCTAAACATGTTAGAAAAATTAAGTAAATGGTAGCCAGTAAAAAAAACAAAAACAAACACCATCATTTTCCACACCAAGTTCAGGAAAACCAAGCTGCAATTGCTTTTTGACACCATTTGCAATTCAGACAGTAGGAGCATAAACTCGTTTGCTGCCTGTGTTTACAGTTGAACGCTTTGGTGAGTGCAGAGTCTGATGCAACAACCTTGTTGAGGTTCTGAGAAAATAAAAGCATGTCAGTGAAACGAGAGACTGATGATAAACTTCCTTTCCAGTCTTTGCAGCAGAGGAACAGAGGAAAATCCATGCTGGAATTTCAATGTGCTTATCGGCTTTGACTCAATTTTTACAAAGCGTACAGTTTCATTTAGCAGCCGACTGACGCTATACAGTAATCTGAGCAATGTAAAACACATGGGGGACATGCTTTTCTGCTTGCTGCCTCTGTGCTGTAACCATTTCAAATCTGAAGCCCAGCTGTGAAGCCCCCCAAAACATTTACTTCGCTGGGGCTTTTCGAGTACTATCTTCGTCCCCCCAGACGCCCCTATGGAGCTGCTCAGGTGGCCGAGAGTGGAGAGACGTGATCGTACTGGGCAACGTCCAGCTGTGCACACATCGCTCGGTGTGAATGCCAAGCAGAGCATGCATTTTCAATGTAACCGTGTCCAGAGGGGATTGAATAAAAACAACAAAAAGGTATTAACACTCTGAGGTATGACACAAGGTAATGGTTGCCACAAATCTTGGATTTATTGATAAGTGAAGAACATAAACAATTGTGCTTAAAACTAACCGCAGTTGTAACTGATGGAAGTATGAATTCTACTCTTCACCAGAAAATCCTGCAGCACAATGAGTTCTTGACCTTCTGGTCAGGAGTATTTTATTTATGAAGCAGGATGAAGCTCCAGATCAGACCAACAAGTCCACTATGGAACAACCCCAAGAGGCTTTTCCATGTCCTACTCAAAGTTCAAGCTTAAATTCCACTAAGATGCTGTGTTGCTACTTTAACGGGGCGCTTAGGCTCAGAAGATCATCAGTGTGACTCAAAACAAGAATGTGCTAAAAAAATTTCCTTTAGAAATGTGAAACACTGACAGCAAAATACTGGTAATGCGTCAAAAGCTTAAATGAGACCACAAAAGCAAAATTAAAAATTTTCAGGTAAATGATCAACAAAGTTAAAATGTCTGCAAAAAGAAATGCGTTTGTTACTGGTGGCAATAAATGTGTCACAGTGAACTAACATTTTCTATTTTAATGTATTTAACATCCATGTTGGCAGGTCAATCCTGTCATTACATAAAACATAAAACCTATCAGAGAAATTCAACAACTTCAGGATGAGGATGTAGTCAACAATTTGACAAACTGAATATACCTCAATATTTAAAATCTGATCAGGACTTGATAATTAAAATATGTTCTCCAGAAGATTACTCAGTGCAACTTCATTCATATCATCTACAATCTTTATCCCAGGCACAAAAACGTAGCCATAATGTTAAGAAAAATCAAAATGTCCATCATATGTGTTTAGTTATCATAGTTACTGACACAACTACTGATAGAGATAAGTAAACAGCCATAAAATAAATTAATCTTTTTACTAAAGATGTATGAGCTGTAAAAATGTAGATGATGTGTTATTTTAATTTTAATATGTGCATTTAATGGAGAGAGATACTGTGTTGTGTTCACAAAACAGCTGGCACCACACTTTCTATCAAACTAATATAATCTGGGTATTATTAACACACTGTATGAAGTTAATAAGGTGCATATAATAAATGCTGAAACTTAAACTTCCTTTAAAGAGTACATAAGTTTGAACAAAATGGTAAAGTATTTTATCTTTTAATTGAGTGATTAAAAAAGTAAGACAAAATGACCAGAAATTATTTTTTGTAAATTCTTTAAACAAAAAAATTACCTACAGTAAAACAAAACAACCATTTACAGAAATGTATAAATGATCAAAGTCTCATTTTCATGCCACTGAAATACTTCCATTCTCAGAAACATAGTACTAAGATTATATTTTTAAGCACTGTTGGCTTGATTTTTATCACACTCACTATTAAATTACTTTAAGACCATTATTATGAAACATATCTGTCATGTCACACTCAAAACTATTCACCTCACAGTGAAAAATCATTTCAACCTCGTTTTAAAACCCATTCCTCTTCTTTCACTCTCTCCCTTTCTATTCCACAGCCGGTTTTCTTTCTCCAGATGACATGATTGGAAACGCATGCAGACATCAATTGCTTGCCAAGCTCCATGATTTCAGGGACTTTCTGAAAGTAATGAGACTTTGGGACACGTGTGTGAAAAACGAATCGCGTCGACAGGCGAAACAACTTTCTTGTCATGCATTAGCTCCCTGCACAAGTCTATATGTTGGGAACCAATTCGTACCTGTTTAATGAAGTATATGAAAGCATGAAATGTCTTTCCTTTTGAAATAGCTCCATAAAAACACGTTTCTCAGCTCGGGTCACAAAAGCTCTTTCCTGCTTCACATTTTTCTGTTTATTTATCTGCTTTCAGAATAAAGCTGCTGCAGCATGTGATGCATTATTCTAATTAGATGAAGCTAAAACATGTTTATTGAGAAGTTCTCTAGAAAGCTGGTTTTGAAAAGTTTGCAAAGTGTTTTTTTTTTAAAAGGCTAAAAATCAAGAAATTCTCAAGAGTTTGAGAATAATTCAAACAGGATAACTTCTCAACTCAAGGCACATTATAAGCTCAAAGAAAGAATTTTTGACACATTTTCTGTTCTAATATTGAAATAAAAGCTGATTTGCTTCTTATAAATCTGGCAAATTTTTTTAGGAATTTAAAAAAAAACTAACCCTATAACTTAAGAAAACACACAAGAATCCAGGGTAGTAGTGTTTACATTAATCTCTGTCTTTCTCCTTAAGTCTCTCGTTCTCACCCTCGTCCTCTGAGTCTTACCCTCTGAGAAGCTGATGAGCCCCAGGATGTGCAGGAGCTTGATGGAGGCAAACACTAGCACCACAATGCCCACCGTCTGCAGCCCCTCTGTCTCCCAGATGGCACTCAGCATCGCTCCACCCTCCGCCCACTCGGGGCCACCATACCCCGACCCAAACCCGGAGCCCGAGCCGGCCTCTTCCCCTTCCAACCCGTCGCCAGGACCAGGACCAGCACTCCCACCCGGTCCTGCACTCCAGTTCCCCTGCACCCACTCCAGCGCTGCCCCAGCCTGCGAGCACCGGCCGGGCGAGTCCCAGCACCCTCCCGCTACTCCTCCGCTCCCTAAATCCAGTCTGAGGTCAGGTTAAGCCGAGCCCACTCCCTTCCGCTGAAGAGCTAGACGAGAAGAATCGGAAACTCACGAAGAAGTCAGTGAAAACTTAGAATAGATGACCTTAAAAGTCCACGTCTTCCCTCTCAAATGAGAGAAGTGGCAGCTGTCTAGAAGCAGGATAGAGAAAAATCTAGCTCCTCTCTGACAGTTTATGGCTTTCTGCTGCTCCTCCACGCGAACACCCCGTCTCTCTGCGATGTAAAGGGGAGGGAAGATGAGAGGGAGTGGATTTGAGCAAGGGAGCAGTGAAGGGAGGGCAGCGGCAAGAGGCGCTCTGCGAGAACTTCTCTATGGAAGTGCTTAAATTAACTTCAACTGCAGCTCCTGAAATATGAAAGGGAGCCCAGAAAGTGTCACAAGATTATAATACCACTGTGCTGTTTAGCAATATTAATAAATCAAGTAAATGGTGAGCTTCTGTAGCTGCAGATAGGAAGCAGAAAACAGGGAACAAAAAGATGAAAGTGAGCACGGTAATTGCATTTGAACAAACAGACCGTTCTGAAAAGTGAGCATGTTAATCAATCATGCACAGCTCACTTACAACAGTTGAGCTGTGCATGATTGGCAGCTCATTTAAAAAGATAACTCAAAGCAAGAGCAAATAAACACGTTTAAAAATGAAATATTTTTTAAAAAGTGTATATTTGGGGACAAAAAAGTCAGAATGTGTCTGCTGAAATAGGCTTCATTAAAACAGCTGACTTAATTTCTGTCTGGTTGCTGAAACAGACAGAAAATGAAAACCAGACACAGAAAGTGGCTCTATGAGAGAAGTCGCCGTTTTATGTGGTTAGTATTTAGCAACAAAGGAGAGAAAATACTACCATCTGCTGGCCTTCTCCAGAGAGTCTGTTGTCTCCTAATCCACAGTGATTTCTCTACAAGTGCATACTAGTGCATATTAATACATGAGAAAAGGTAATGTCATTTAAAGATTCTGTTAAAAAGGCAAAAAAGTCCAACATGGCATTATATACATAAAATGACAGGTTTCAAGTGTGTCTTCCTGTTAGTTCTGATGTTGATGACTTAATTCTGTACAAAACTAAAAATGCAGGTTGTCAGCAATTGAATATTAGACAAGGGCAATAAAAAGGAATATTTAAAACAGAAATGTTATGACCCAACATCAACCAAAAGGAAGGAAGACGTTTGACTCAGCAGACAGTCGATGACGGCGTCCATCGACTGTCTGGTGAATGGCCGTTCTGTTATTTCTTGTTTTCTTCACAGGGAGGAATAGACAAAAGAAAGGCCATTGCTCTAATATGCACAAGCAAATTAGAGGGAAGTTTAGTAGAAGGAAAAAAAACTTGGTAAAAACAGTTGAAGAAGCAACAGGGAGAACTTCGGAGTGGATATGACTGTGAAGTAAACTTTTTATTCATATGCACCATTTCTAAAAGTATCAAACATACTTTTAAACTTTTATTGATGTTTTGTGAGTGAAATAAGTAGGACTTTATGGCTGGAATAGTAATGTCTGCACTCTATTTAATTATTTTAACTGCTCTGCTTTCCTAGCCTTGCTTCAGTCACACATCCCTGTTATAAAATGCAAAAAACTCCCAGCTTAACTGTAATCATCACTGCAGAATATTATGTTGCCTCCCTGAAAGGAATCGTAACTCACCGCTTATTCAATTGCCCTGTGATAAATGATGCATGGATGGAAAAGCTGACCAACACATTTTATTTACATTCAGACGCCCAGACCTGGTCTACGCTCCAAACCACATCACACAAAGGTGTAAAATATGAAAAAACATAAAGAAATGCACCCGATAGTGCAGAAAACACCTGAACTGTAACATTTTCTGGGTGCAGTTTTTAACACTGGGGCTTAAAACTGATTTAAAAGATTTTCTCCCTGCAAGATAATGCAGGTACAAGTATTAAGACTCCTACACTGGATGGAAAAACAGTAAGAAAAATGTGATTTCAGTATTTTTTCGTTGTTCAAATACATCTGATTATCCAATCCAACACTGTGCGAGTTTCATATTTTGAAATGGTGTGTTAGTTTGACAAAACACAGCTGCCTTTGTGTCCTTTTGGGTCAGCAGAGGTCTTCACCTCAGCATTCCCCTAGACGGGACTTTAGCCATCTACAAATTTGCTTACAACCAATAGTTCATCAATTAGCAAGGGAGAGGAGGGATGCAATGAAGTTGTTTTGAAAAGCTTATTAAAATGTCACAAAAACACCTAAGGTTAGATTTCATGTTAAATTTTGTTAAATAATTAGTCACCATGACATTTAAGAATGACAATTTAAAACTCTTCGCATAAGAATGATTAGGCTGATGAAACCTTGAACTTTCCCTGCAATCAGACCACACTGAAATCCAACATCTTTTCATTTGTTGGGCAACTCCTTTATCTTAGACACACAGCAGCAGCTTTACTCACAAAACCAATATATTTTACTGTCCTTCTTTTCATGGCAGGGAGGAAACCAATTTGAAGCAATTTCCATACTCTTCTGAACAAATTGCTCCTCTGTGGTGAACAGAGGGAACATTAAATGCAATAAATACTGGGAACTACAGTTAATCACCATTTTCTTGCTAACATTGTTTCTTTCGTATGATTTTGAAAGTCATATTCTTCAAAGCAAGTTTGAGGAAAACAGCAGAAAATTGAGATAAAACCTAAAATGAGCAGCATTAGTTTTTTTTTTAACCTACCTTTATTTACAGCTATAATAAACTGTGGTGTTTAACTTCCAGTATTATTTTGTTCTACACAGCCACTAAATGTAGATATTAAGTACCACCAAACAACTCAATTTCCGTAATTCAACAAGTTTTATCTGTTCTACAGCTTCGAGCAACACTCAGTGGCAAAAAATGATTCCAGAAAAAATAAAGTGGTTTTGATTAAGCAGCATCAGTGTGCCGGACGAGCAGAGATAAGGTCGTCTCGTTGTTTACCCATCAGCTTAAGCTCAAAGTTCGATATAATTAGGTGGCACCTGTAGGGGGTTTGCTCAGGCATGCAAAGCAGCAGTAAGCATTCAGTCTGTTTTTTTCCCCCAACGCAAAATAAATGAGGTTGTCATACTGACAGAGGTGGTGCCTACGAAGGGGTTGGCAATTACATGTTGTGAACCAGAGCAACCCTCTGTGAAGGCAATCAGGCATGGAGTGCCATGGGGTGACTGATACCACTGAGTTATTTGTGGGCTCACGCTGACAATTGTCTCTCTGCACCTAAAAAACTTTCATTCTCATCTCTTTACTCATTTTATGCCAAAACAATAGATGGGATGAAAACCTGAACATGGATGAACTGATTTCAGCTCATTCCATTCACTGTGGATCACTTTCAGCTTCTCGGAATAATTTCTTTGTGCAGTTGTTGGATTGTTTGGGCTAAGCATACTCTCATTTAATCTCAACCAATTGGTTGGTAGGAAAACTAATTACATAAAGAAATAGTAACAAAACTATTGAACATCAAACACAAGTCAAGGTTAATACTGAAGTTTCATAGGACTAAGAAGCCGAATATATTTTTGCTGAAGTAAAATGACAACGTCTGCCCTACAGCAGTTTTACCCAGATTGTTCATCATAGTTTCAGGGAAAAGTCAATGCCTTGATGAAATGGACAGTAGCACAAAGCATGGGGCAATGTGCTTTAGCAGATAACATTGACCTGCTCGTGTCCCTGTTTGCCCACATTAACCCCACTGTTGCTATCTTTGAAGGCAACATGTTGTGACTCAGAGCAGGACATCTGGTTTCTCTGGAGACAGCTTGTCATGTAATTTACAGTGGAGTATCCTTAAGAAGCAAAGTGCCAGTGACGATTAACCTTTAGGTGCAAAGGCAGAGTGAAACAAGCATTAGCTGGGGACAGTAAATGTAGTAGTGCGAAGGTGAAATGAAATGGCAGAGAGAAAAGAGGAAGGCTGGAGCCACTGTCCACGCATTAAACATGTAGAGCACAGTTCACCAGCAAGACAGGGGGGAAATCAATACAAGTGGAGAATTTGCTATGAGCTTATGTAATTGCTAATATGAAAGTGTTTTATCAGCACCACTACAACAGTGGATGCATCTCCTTTGTAGGAGTCTCAATGATCTGTTTGAACACAAACACTGTAAAATTTTCACAGAGGTAAAAAGTCAACAGATTGAGGCAACAAAGCTGAAAATATGCATAATATTTCTGTGGTATTTGCAACTTATTTCATGTAAATGGGGTTTTGTGGAAAGTTCTTTTATACTATCATAATGTGCCCTTCGCAAGCTGAGATTTTGAGAAATAATGACTAGCAGCCACCTTACGCCTAATATCAGAGCAGCGCAGCGATACTTTCAAATGCTCCCTTTTTTTCGAGATCTTCTAACAATGCTTCTTTTACTTGACAAACCTGAAGTGAGTGCAGCTCAAAATGGCACTGAAGTGAATGAAAGATGTAACCTGAATTTTTAAGAGGCAACGAGTTTTTGATATCCAGTTGAGAAAAGGTGTGGAACCTGAAGCTTAATGAATTGTAATTTTCCCTCAGACGTTTCTAGAAGAGTTGTTGCCCCTGAGTTAAGAGATGTTTTGTAATTATATATGCTTAATCAGATATTGGGTATTTAAAATAAACATCATCCTTACAGTGATTTCAAAATGTAGATGATATAAAAGTAGTTTTGAAAGACAAATCTGGTAAAGGCTAGGTTTCAATTAATGTTGAATAACATACATCACTGATAATAACTGACTATTGTCAGCACTTATATATTATTTTAAATTGTATTTATGATTTGACTAATAAAAATAACCTTGTTCACGTTGGAGTAATGAATCAGTTCAGAAAGTTTAGTTAATGAACTATTTTAACCTGAACAGTTAAATGTAATTCTTGGTAATAATGGACCGGTACAACACTCTGTGCTTTTAATGGAACCGGTATGTATAAATAATTAGATTTTTTACAAAAAAGGCAACATGAACATAAAACATTTTACCAAGTAATTCACCACTGCAACCAAGCTTCACAACAATATAATGAATAGCAAAAACATCTCATTAAAACCTTATCAGGTTTTGAGTTGCTTTTTCTCTTGTAAATGTAATTAAGTAACATGTGTTAAATGAATACCTATGCAATCAAAATCAGATTCTTTTTTGCAGAGAGCTATCTGTTCACACATCTTTCCAAGTGACGTAAGATAGTGCTGTATAGGATTTTCCTAAAGAAACTAACCAAAGGTTTTCGAAACCATTTCTGCAGAGAAACAAAACTATCTGTCTGGCTCAGTGGACTCCTGAGGTCATTTTTAAACAATTTTAATAATCTATGTTTGGAAATAATAGGATGCCTTATTTTGATTTAATTGTGTGGACATATTCATTGCTGGAAGAGTATTAAATTAGATAATATAATTCATTTGTTTGGTCCATGAATCTAATAAGAAACTGAATAAAATAACACTAATAAGCAAAGAAGGTCTTAATGAGAAACAGTTTTAGAGACAATTAAAAAAGTAGGACAAGAAAACGGGGGAAAATCAGTAAGTAGAATATTGAAGATTTTAATATCACCCAAAAAACATTTAATTATGTGAAGCTCTGTGGAGGAAAAACCTCAGCAATTTAATGAGCCAACAAGTCTCTAAAATTCAAGGCAAATGTAAATTAATCCTTGTTATGCAGGACTTGCAGTGTAAGAGTGAAGTATCACACCGAGGCTTGGAATAATACATAGCGCCATGGTTTTGTTGTACAGGTTTTGTGTTATATTGGGAAGTGCCAAAGTTATGTGAGAATTCTGCACAAACACAGGAACTGGGAGGACATGAAGCTACAACAGTACACATAATAATCTAGTATTTCCACTGAACCCATTCTAGGTAACATAGATTAGTGTCTAATGGTCTAAATCCACTAAGACCATGTGTTCAAACATTTTATTCCACTTAGAGTGGAATAAAAGTCAGGTATACTTTAAGAAAAAGGGCAACTATTCAATTCAGTTAGATTTTGA
The DNA here is from genome assembly GCF_027474105.1 of Poeciliopsis prolifica. NCBI lineage: Eukaryota > Metazoa > Chordata > Actinopteri > Cyprinodontiformes > Poeciliidae > Poeciliopsis > Poeciliopsis prolifica. The sequence goes on along the minus strand of NW_026562407.1, from coordinate 4,465,028 downwards.
TTGTTTATATAGCACTATTCATTAAATGTCTCAACAAGCCTGCTGAGTCTAAAAGCCACATTTATTTCTTCAGACTACCTGGTCCTGATGATACATTTCTCAGAGATCATATGCAAAATGATAGATTTTTCTTCTGCAAGCCATATATGAAATATAACAAATTTAGTATACATGAAACTTTGTTGACAAGTTACCAAAATAGCTGCTAGTGAAAGACATATTTGGACATAGATAAAGAACAAGAAAAGAATTAGACACCCTAATAGAGGCTGAGTCCAAACATTCATGAAAAAACCTAAATAAAAAGCAGCCCTAGAGTTCAATTAATATTAAGACTATATTGAAGGACAATCAATATTATCATGTTCTTGATAAGAGAGGCCAATATTAAACTTGTAATCGAGATAGCTGTTTCTCCAGAGCTGAAAGGAAGCGTCCGGTAATCTTTACTTATGCTTTGGTTTAAGAGGGTCACTGAGCACAAATAAATTGCACGGTTAAAAGACCAGCCTTAGACGTTTGGTAAGCAAAACAAGAGATCCTGCTGGCAAAGAAAAAAATACATCTTCATGCATTCAGCTTCTTAAAACTCTCAGGTTATGTAGTTCCCTTATTGCTAAGATTAATGACATGTCAGAGTTAATGCTGGTGGAAACATCACTAACATTGTTAAAATCCAGTAGCAAGAAATAAACACAACACCACCGCTTCAATGTCTGCTCAAGACCCCCGCCAAGTACTGTGCAAATTGTCCTGGAGTTCACTCTTTTTTATTACTCTTTCATTGAATAACATTTTCCAGATAGTAACATGAAAGCAATAAGGAACACTCTTCCCAGGTTATGAATAGCAATAATAGGACAAATATTAAAAAGAGACAGATTAGTCACATAATATTTAATAAAAGAGCACCGCTGTGATTCACTTTGTCTTGTTGATTAACTTGCTGTATTCAAACATCCTTCCTGTTATCTGCTCTTTTCTACATTCCTAACATTACAGGCTTATGAGGTGCAAACAGTAATTATCCCTTTATGCATGCAAGAGTAAACCTGCTCTAAATTAGCTGTAACCTTTTGTACGACGTGGCATTCCAAATACGAAAAATCATCTTTATAGAAGATAAAGATTATTCTTTATGGAATCATCTTTTTGACCAGATAAACTAGATGCAACACAACCCACATTAATCCAAAGCCATGCACACTGTAAGCATTTTCTAGACATACATTGATGAGCAGTGAGAAGAAAATCCAACTGGACCCTGGGACTCCTATCAAAAATGCTGTGTTATCTCTTTTGCACCAGTCAGTGGCAAATTGCATACAATAAAAGCTCAAAAGAAGATCATGCATGACGCAAATCAAGGCTGAAGATTTGTTGTCTTTGATACGGTTTATTCTTCTCTCTCACTTGCTGACGCAACCTCTTCAGCACACATCTAAAGTTTAATTCTGGACAAAGTGAGACGCCCCACTATTGTTGGGATTTACCAGTCAGAAAATTTGATTTCATCATCAGTACGGCAGACAAAACCCCAATCAGTCTGTTCCAGTATTATTTATGAATAAGATACCGAGTTACTTTAATTCATCTGCTCAAGTGGAACTAGAGCTCTGCACACAACTGTTTTTTTTTTTAAATCCTGCTCTGTCTGTTTCTGTCAGTACTTCCCTCTCTGGCAATATTTGTCACAAATCCTGCCCATCCTCCTCACTTTAACTGATGCACTGTATGATTTAATAATTATAAATCCACTTAATGTTTTACCGCAGTTGAACAAGAGCGGAATGAATAAGTTATATTCAACTAGAACCTCACATTAACTGAGCTCAAATATCAAATTAATCACATCTATGGAGTACAAAAACTAAATATATAAGTAAGGAAATCTATCATGTCAATATCACAGGAGGATCCCAGAAAATGTTTGAATAGGCTAAATTGAGAATTGCTGAAGATCAAAACAAACTAATGACTAAAAATGCAACAGCTAATGAAACCAGGACATCAGTCTTACTTGTGTATTTTAGAAAGAAGTCTAAAATAAGTAGAAGTATGTTCTTACAATACAGAGTAAGAACATACTGCAGAAAGGCTCTGGTATCAGACTTCTTTCTAAAATACACACACAGACTCCAATTCCTCTCTGTCATGGACACAAACATGCAAAATGAACCTTTCAAGCTTTGACAGAGCAGGAATGGATGCTATGTGAATTATCCTCTTAGGTTAGTTCTGGTTTGTCCTACAATTGGGACATGGTATCCAGTTAAGTCGACGTCATCACGAACTTTAAGGAGGGATCATCTTCCTTTTCTGCAAATTGGAGAAGGTTTTAAACTTTTATTATTAGCCTCTGTTCAGACCAGGTCAGGTTTTATTTTCTGAATTATTTGTTTGGCATCTTTTCATTAGGCATATTTAACATTCAAATTACTGAAGTATACAAGCAGATTGTCCAATGACAATTAAGGGCAGAGCCAAAACAAGATACCCCTTAAAAATAGAAGGTGAGACGAACAACGTCTCTAAGTTTCTAGCTGCAGTTACGTCAACCAGACAGGGTACAACCAGGTGTTAGAGAGCAGGGTCTTCTGACTGCTACTTCCGCTGGGAATAATTTCACTTTAAGAGCTTTGTTTTTTGAGTAAACTAAGCTCGATTTACATTTGACTCAAATTTAGCCTGTTCCTTCACCTGAGATTATTGATAAAACAAAAGATCTTTAAAAACAGAATACATATAAACACAAAGAGAAGAGAAAGCAGGAGAGGTCCCAGATTGTTTCAGTTGGCTAAATGACACCATTACGGCAGGATGTATAATTCATCACATAAAGCTCAGATATTTTAAGACCACATGTAATGCATACACACGTTAGTGTGGCCTTGATAATTATCGTTAAAGCCACTTATTCAAAAGTGCCGGCTGATAAAAGCCACACCTTCAGCAGGATAATTTGCCGTCCTTGTCAGCTGTCGCGTCCCCGTGCACTGATGGCACACCACTGTCACTCACTGTCTCACAACAAAAGAGAATGAAAAGAGCCATTTGCGTCAGGCTGTGTCCTAAGTCTATTTTTATCCAAAAGCCATCAAGTGAGAGAATACCACAGAGTAATAATCAACCTTTACAAGTTTCTGTGTAACATCTTTGCTGATTGTTGTCAAGGTCTGTTGTTTATACCATCGAGCCATCTTAGCTAAAGCAATGACCTTTTTTGGCAGAAATATTAGGACAAATGCCTTCCTACATACTTTAGGTTAAAAAGTTAATCATGCACAATAACTAAAAAAAAAAATTTCTCAATTTGAGAAAGATTAAGTTTCTTTCATCTGGTCTTTGCATTTTTAAATCAGTGTTACCAGATCGGTTCACAATTTTTAGCTGCTTTCCATTTGTAAAAAAAGTAAAAACCCTCCTTGATAAATTGTGAATGAACTTGGATTGTCTTTTTTTTCTTTGTTAAATTTTAATTGCAAACAAAAACAAATCTGAGTAGAAAACAATAATTAAGGATCGAACATATTACTGACATAAGAAAACCTTTAATTGCTTTCCAAAAACCAGCACCAGATCTAATTTCTGAGGGAGACGTTTACTTGTAGCATGTGAAAGCTCAGCCATACGGCAAGCAGCTTGGCAGCCTGTACAGAAAACAGATCTTATAAATAACAGGTGGTCTTCAGAGCCTGAGAGACCCAACTACTCAATATTAGATTCTCACACTGGTGACAAAAATTCAGTATGGCACCTTGACAAATCTCTAGCGGGCATCGCTTCAGCTATTGTTCCCCATTCAGCGACACAGAAACTACCCCAAAAAAACCCTTCCATGAAAAAAGGGACCTTTCACGGCGACTGCAATTTACTTCACTTATCTCGCGCTACAACCTTAGCATTGATTTACTGCAGCTCCGGACCAACTTTTCTTCTTTATAGTGAGAAACAGAGAACTTTCCCTGAATGGACAGCATCTTACTTTGTTTAAGATGAGATTTATCCTTCTCATCAATAAACAAGAAAAATTACAGTAAACGTCTACAGGTGAGACAGCGGTCAGACCATTTGGAGTGGTTTTCACTTTTTTTTTGTCTTTTTATTTGTAGAAAAGTAGGATTTTCCACCATTTCCAGTCACTTCTGCTATGTTCCAGCTTTTTTCCTTTTTTTTTTATGTTGAGCAAACAAGAAAAATGTCATTTTTCCAGATTGTTCCAGTTCTTAAGCTTCCAGCTGCTCCAGCATGACATTTGGTCCTCAGCTGTCTCACTCTCATTTGGATAAACAGGTTATCCAGCTCACAGATGATGCGAGCTTCCACAAACAATCCACGTTTATCCTAATTTGATAAGCAACCATCAAAATTAGCACAGGATCACACAACGGTTGCCGAATATGAAAAATGATCCCAAAATAACACCAGAAGTAGGAATGGGATCATTAAAAGGGGGATGGTAAATCATAATAGTTGGTCAAATGTGCAACACATGAGTCATCTTTAATTATTGAGATAATAAGCAGCCATCAGGTGAGTCAGGAACATGGGAAAAAATTAAAATAGCTAATAGGAAAACCAGCCTTTTAATTACATATTAAACTGTACAATCACACAGCAAAACAAAAAACTAAACATTCTTCTAAACATACCACTTCTATAGCTCAGAGGTAGTAGAATATGTCTATTATGAAATTTACAAAAGAAGAGCAACTTCCTGTGAGCAACATGTGGCATCTCCGAAAGACCTCAAGGCAAACCAAGCTATCAAATTCCTCCAACTAGTGCAAATGCATCATTATTAAGGTAAACAAAAACAAAACCTGGTCATCAACAAGTTTGCCAAAAGGAGAAATAATAAATAAAACCAACAGTTTGTCATTTTCTTACCGTCATAGCCAGCTTCCAGCAGCCCGAACTGCTCCAGCACCTTCACAAACACAACCACAACTACCAGCACAGCGATCATTTCCAGTCCCTCCAAGTTCATAGTCAACATGTTGCTCGGGTCACAGCCTGCCCATGGCCGGTGACGCTTAAAAACCCAGTGCACAGCACAGTTAGCGGGCCATTTAGCTCCACTTTAAGAGCCCGGCATCTGTGGCTCTGATTAGAGACCGGCACAAGTCAGAGAGGGAGCGAGGGGGAGAAAAGTGAGTGGAAGAGAGAGGGAGCAAAAGAGGGAGGAGGGGGAGGCAAAGATAAAATACATGCAAGGCTGTGAAGGGAGAATGGGAGAAAAGAGAATGAATGAAAGTAATCACATTGAGAAAGATAAATAATAGACCGAAGGGCGGAAGAGAAGATGCATCCTAATGATGGATGATTGTCCACTAATGCTCGCTGTCAGTCCAAGTCACCAGTGACAGATGCTAGTAGCAAGATCTAAATCAAAAGAGATTGAGAAAAGCATTGATGTTCACCTCAAAATAAGATGGGCTTGCTTTTATGTTTTTCCAGGAGTTTGTTCCAACATTTGCGATCCTTTCAAGTTAATTAGTAGCTGAGTCCACAACTTTTCTGACGACACAATGAGGAGGCTGCCTTTGGTTTAGTCTGGTTTATTTATTTTAATTTGTGCCTTTATGATATTTAAATTTTGCTGTAATTAATATAAAAGTTTTTGATGTCAATTTGCCTCCACTAAGCTCCACTGATTGAAGTCAGTCAATTTTCCCAAGATAGGGTTTCATCAGCAGGTTAAAGGAAAAATCTGTAACTTTCCTATAAAATACCTCAAACTAAAGTTTCACTGCTTGTTTTGTTCTTTGTGGGAAGGGGGTCACAGAGTGAAGGGGAGGACATGGAGGAAAATGGCCAAGCTAGGAATGAGATGCAAGGACTCAGAGATTTACAACGTAAGTGTGCCATGCTGGTTCTCTTTACACAATTTCTCAATTCACCGAGTTTGGCAATGATCAGACCTGGGTGTGGCAGACGAAACTTTACAAAGATGTGGTTAATTAATGTTAATTCATACTTTCACAGGGATGGAGATTACTTTTTCCACATACCGATTCGGAAACTATCCTCCCTCATGTTGCCTCTGTTTCATATAATTTTTTTTTAACAATCTGAAAACAATTAAGCATGATAAAATAATAAATGAAGCCAGCACAAAAGAAAAGTGTGATGGAGGCAGAAATACATTTCCCCTGTATTTGATATGTTCTACAATAAATCCCACACTAAATTCACTTCAAGTAATTTCTACCTTCAGTCAATAAAGCCCTTTAATTGAGCACCAAATTATAAGCTATGAACTAGCTACCCAGGGTGTATGGTAACATTTCCCTATAGCACCTACAGCACAATGGATTTGATTGGAAAGCTCCTTAACAAAACAAAGAAAAAACAAAAACAGTTAGCTCAACAACTTGCTGTGCCTTCATGGTCCTCTGCCATTCTCTGAGCTCTGCTGGCCTGTTGCTTTAGCGTGCAACACAATACTCCCTCATTACGATGCTTCAGCTTTGACTTGAAGCCCGATCGTGGGCTTTTTTAAAACAAAAAGTGGTGTGTGATTGGCTAGCACACTCTGATTAACAAATCTTTTTGAGCAAGGTCGCAATTGAATGTGTATAATTTATGACAAACTATATATCGTCAAGCAAGACGGGTTTAGTTCTGTTCTGAAACCATCAGTGGTGAGCATTGCAAACTAAAAGTTAGTTGTGCTTACAGTGTAAGGCAATATGATAGAAATATTATTTTTAATTTGTTTATTAGAACCGTAGATTTTTCTTTTCACACTTTACTATTTGAGTTTTAAAGATTTGATTGCAGTGGGTCTATGAAGAGGCTCCTGAATGACAAGTTTTAATGGTCAGCTGGAGATATAACTCCGGTTTTCTCAAGTGTCTGGATTAGATAGACTTTATCCTTTTTCAGCAATCTATACTCATATTATTCAATATTATGGATACCAAACATTTCAGGAATGTATACTGCAAATATTTCTCAACATTAGTCGTTTTGGCATGGATCTACAGTGAGTCTCTGGATGTTTTAGATTATTTATTTTATTTTTTTATTTTTTTGCGCACGTTTCTGCAGTAGTTGGCCTTGAACCCCAGGCAATGAATGGATGGATGGATAAAAAGATACATTAGACACTAAAAGAAAAACCAACTTGTAGATGTGTCTCTGCTTCAACAAACTTGACTCAAATAATTACTTTTAAATTATTACTTTTACTCTGGAGAACTTGACTAAGGACGCAATTCAGCCATTTGGTTCAGGTGTGTTGGACCAGAGATGCATCTAAAAGTTATTGGACACAAGCCCTTAAGGTTGAACTTGAAGATCCCTGAAATAGACCACGAGACATGTAAGAAACTTAACAGTCTTCTTTTTCTTTATGCAGACCTAAAACAATCTTCTGATCAATTTCAAACATTTCTGGATCTTGGTAGACTGTTATCCAGAGGAACAAGGAAGATCATCTTTTCAAGAGACTTGAAGCATATTTTGAATACTCTCAGCACATAAGAGCCTCTCAGTAAAGAAGTCTAAACGATGTGGTCAAAAGAAACTCTTCGCGTTTCCTCTGTTTCAACTTAAAGCTTTCACAAGCTTTAAGTTGCTTGTGAAAGCTGAGTATGTGTTCAATACAGCAGACACTGAGCACATGTGTTCTGCAAATGAACTTTGCGGCACACACGACTGTGTGGGAAACTTCTCAGGATCAAAGATTAGAAAGGTGAAAGAAAAATGTTGTAGAAGTCTGCTGAGAGGAAATGTCGCAAGACAGGAAGCACATCCAAGTTAATCGAATTTCTTTCACTTTTTTCTAACCTAAGAGACCTAAGACTTCACAGTTTGCTTTTTTCTTTACATTTCTTTTCAACTCTAATAAGAGACCTTTGGCTTATCTCAGAGAATCTTTCTCCAAGTTCTAACATCTGTTCTCCAATCACCTCAGAACTTGGCGCAAGGCATAATCAAGTCCTCGGGCTAATGGTAATGAAAATAATTAAGGTTTTGCATGTCATCATCACACACAGTATGCTACATCAATCAGTGTATGATTGGTGATGAAGGTAATTGCCGCTGCATAGCATTGTGGTGAGCTGGTTGAAGCGGGGGAGCTCGACTGCTCTGTGGTAGAGGTGGCAACGTCAGTAGCACCTGCAAACTGATTAGATGGTAACATGAGAAAGGTTTCAGACTAAAAATGAGAAGGAAGTGACTCATACTACCAGGAAAAGTGAAGTAGGATAATGAAGAGCAGACTGGCCACGTGATTTACCTATAAATCCTATAAAGTTAAAAGTGAACATTTGAAATGAGATGAAAAAGTATATTCATTATTTTAATTACAAGTAAATTGCATTTGATGGTGAGAACAATTAATCTCAGTACTCTTACTCACTGGTCAGTTTATTAATTCCAATTGTTAAATTGCTGAGAACAGGAAACTGTACCTATATGTACGAAAACTGAATATCTTCAGTCAGACGATCTGTATTATGCTGCAATAGAAGATCCTTCCTGCCCTCAAATATCAGCATCTATAACAACTCTTTGAAGAAACTTCAGTATGAATTACAACCTATAATTTCCCTTTAAAAGTCATAACGGGTATTTTTTAAATTAAAGGGACTGAAATGCTCCACCCAACAAGAGTATTGTTAGTGATTACATCCATCCTCATGGCCCCTTTCTCTCAAGCAGACTGTTTAGAAACTCATTGGCCAGATTCTAACTAATTTTGTTCTTAGGATAATTCATCAAATTTCTAGTGAAAGACTAAAGCTGCTCAGTTTGCTCTCTTCTGTGTCCTCAACAAGAAATAAACTGAAACTTATAAAAAAAAACGGCATGCAGCCAGGTAAATCCCTCTGCTAAAAAGAAAGCGTTTTCAATAAATTCAGTTACAATTGATTGACCTTCTGGAGACAAAGCACAGGTCGGCAACCTGACACTAAAACAAATGAATGTCTCATTTGTTTTGGAGGAACTGTCAACACAGGCCGTTGTGGCCAGTACTCTACAAATAAAATGGTTAATTCCAAACAAATGTGATTTGAATCGTGTTAAATTCAGGCACAAGTTGGTGTGAAGACAAAACATCTTCCTAGAAAGAAAACACAGCCTTATATCTGCTCCTCATAGGTAATCAAATTGAAGAAGAAGAGGAAAAATGGTGTTTTAACTCTACAGGGAAACCCACTGACTCTTCAGTATTCTGCTGGGATCAATAAGATCTGAATAAGGTCACTTAATATTCTGTGCTCTGATGCTTCACTGAAATTGATTAATCTGTGGTAGGTGATATTTGAACAGCTCTAAGTTGCACTAATCAAACATCCCACAATACATGTAGCTCTTATCTATCAGCATTCTGAACGTCCATTCCTGATGTTCATTCTAAATTCAAATCTCAGCTCGACCAGGAGAATCAGTCGTTGCATTTCATTTGAGTTTGCTGCCATCAAGTGGAAACAACCAGAGTCTACAATTTAAAAACCTGTTTCCCTGAGCATGTGAAGAAACACTTCATACACTCTGATATTAAAAAATAACTGATATTTTGACACATACTGGTACATCTAAAAAAAATAATATAGCATAAAAGTGCAATATTTCTCGCCAGACAACTCAAAGTATGACCGATTCATCACCTGGTAATTTCAAGCTTTTATTTTTCACCTCTCTAGTGATTTATGGCACACTGACAAATCGAAAGCAGATGTATGTCAGGCTTCTGAAAAGTATGCACATTTTTATGAGCTCCTTACTTTGTTGGGCCTTCTCTTGCATGAATTAGTGGATCAATGAACCATGGCAGGGAGGTGACCAACCTGTGGCACAGAGTTACTTTGAAAACTGCCTTCAGGTCATCTATCTTGCTGGGTCTGGGGTCTCATCTTCCTTTTGACAACAGTCCATGGATTTTCTATGGAGTTCAGATCAGGGACATTTGCTGGCCAATCAAGACTAGGGACACTGTGATCATTGGCAGGCTGAGCAGGTGCTAAGTCCTGCAAGTCAGCATCTTGTCAGTAGAGGGAAGCATGACGAGCTCTAGCGCTATGGTTGATGGCTGTGTTGACAGTAGACTTGGACATTGGACGAGCACCGGCACATGACATAAAACCTAGAGCGGAAACTTCACACTGAACTTCAAGCAATGACGATTCTGCACTTCTCCGCCTTTCCAGACCCTGCAATCTTGATTTTCAGATAAAAGGCAGCATTTACTTTCATCTGAAAACAGGACTCTGGAGCAATGTGCAGCAGTCCAGTTCTTTTTCTCCTGAGCTGTGGATGAGACACACTCATTCATCTGTTCATCTGTCAAGTCAGATACATACTAAGCAAAATTTCAAGAAACAAAGGCTTGGGCTATGTCACTAAGATTGATAATACTAGTTTCCCTTCCTGAGATGACTAGGAAGAAATATTGCAATTTTCCACAGTATTTTATTTTTGGAGATGTACTGGTACTTTATTGCCAGAAGAGGTCTACCAAGTACATGGTAAATCATTTTACAGAGTATGACGCCAAAATTCCATATTGTTTTTTCCACAGTTTAGTCAGTTTTTGTGGCATTTAAAGTAAGTAATTGTAAGGATAAAAAACAAAACAGAACAAAAAAAACAGAATTTCATACATTTATTGTAGACATTTCTACAATACCGCTTTCAATACTAAACACACAAAAAAATTCTTTTTTTTTAATCAAATTGAAAGTAAAGAGTCATATTGTCTCTGTGGATGCATTATAAAGTCATAACATTGGAGAAATGATTCCAGCGAGTATCCTTTAGGTGTTGAAATTATTTTTTTCAACTGCATCAGCCAAATAAATAAATTTTAAAAAAAAAATCACCCTTCTTTTTACACCAAGCTTTGATATCTCGGTGTTGAAGAAGTTGGATCACAAATACAAATCTAGCACAGGCCAACAAATCTGTTTTGCAGGAGTGATTACTTAATTATATTCATCTGCTTGGCGGCTGTATAATTTGTTTTCTGAGCACATTGCTGATAACCCTTAGCTGTCTGACACCAGCTGACTTAGAAAACTGAACCAACACCCTGTATTGGCTACTTCATAATGTAAAAGATTATCATTATTTTCAATAGTGACAGTCTCAACACTACAGAATTTTCTATCCTATTGCTTTTTCCCATGAAAATTGCTTCTTCCCATGAAAATTGATTCAACTGAGATGCCAAAGGTTGGAGAGTTGTCTCTAGCTCAGAGTAGCGCTGACATCCACCCCCAGTAAACTATTTTGTGTGCTGTCAATTAGCTGGCTAAAGGGAATCCTCTCACACTTTCCCTTCGTTAAAAAGTCATACAAAGTGGATGGTTTGGAAATATATTTGCCCCTGACACATGAGCGTTAGTTAGTGTGTTTGATGGTCTAATAAACAGTCAGTGTGGCAGCTTATCTGGCTGAATGTGTCAGATTTGCAATAAAATATTCCTATATTTTTTCTCTATTTACAAGAAAAATGTGTTCATGTCTAACAAAAAAATTAGAAATGACTTATTAATTTGACTTTCAGTTTAAGCAAAGTGCACTGCTGATTTCTATTGATTTGTGAATCTCTAGAAACAAAAAGAGTATGGAAAAAATCTGAACATGTATGTTCAGATTTAGTTACTATTATTGGTATAAGGAAGGATTTGTTCATGGTGGATTTCTGAAATCTATTTTGTTCTAAAAAAAAATGATAAGGCAGCAAAAGTTCAAAGAAAAACTTTAAAAGAGCTTCAGAAACTGTGAAGATCTATTGATTGCATCCCCCTTAAAAGTCTGGCTCCTTGAGGTTAAAACCTGAAAAAAATGAGGCACAACTCAAGTCTTTGTAGTTGCATGTTTTTCAACTGTACTAATGCATTCAGGCATTTTAAACTCCATCTAAATACTTTATGGTTTATGAAAAAACATCATTGTGGGTAAAGCGTGTCCAATACACTCAGTCATGTCTGTTTGCAGAAAGTCAATGCAAACAATTTTCTGAGCATCCATCTGTTGCTGCAGAAGGGACACACTGATTCCAAATGAAGACAACCCTAAAACTAGCACACAGAGCAGTGGCAACATCTTTGGATGAACCCATTTGGACCTGGCATGTTTTTACTAAATGCTGTTCTTTTTTATCATTAGCATTATCGTGTTGGTAACACCATCCACTGCATCCTTAGGTGAAGTTGATGGTCTTCATGGTGGCTCACTTCTCTATCTACCAATATGCAGTAAATTCAGTCTGGAGAGACCACTTTTATTCACAGACAGATCTCATCTCTGCTGGCTGCTCATTACTTCTAACCGAACCATCTTCATTGTGCTTTAGAGGAATGCAGTGATAAATGCTGCCCCAAATATCAGAGCAATACTAAAACAAATAACCGTCTGAACATTTATAACTCGAGAGCTACTGAGTGATATACATGTAATCATTTATCACACTCATAGTATGCATTACATCTGTGCAATTAAAAATGAAAGTACTGATTTGGGAATCTAAGGACTGAGGGGTCAGAACCACAGACAAGTGATCTCATAATAACTGAAATCTCCATACAGAAACCAAAGCAAGTTTGCATCCAAAACGTGGGGTTAGAGATGCACCGGAAGCTCGCACAGGGCCTAGAATTTGTCCAACTTTGATCAGACAGAAACTCAGAACTCCAATCTTTAAGTGACTGCACCACACAGGCGGTGGTAACATTTCCAGTGGATCTGACAGCAAAATATTTTCTAAGTTGTTTAAATAAAGTCTAAAAAGGGAAAAGAGATGTAAAAGGTAATTTAAAAGGAAATTGTAATTTCTGAGAGGTCAAGAAGTCGTTCCTGATTCTCATACCAAATGTAAACAATATGTAACTCAGTGGACCCTCAGTGTTTAAGCTAAGAATCACAATAAGGGATTTTTAGACCCTCTAAAAATGCAGATAATTTGCTTTAATATCAGTTTAATATTTCAGACACCAACTACACCAATATCAACTAATTCAAACCACTGAAAGCTTCTCATCACTACCATCAAAGCTAACATTAACAATCTTCCTTAATTCTGCTTTAATGAGGCACAGCCAATGAGCACCAAGTAACATTAATGGCAGTCCCTGATTGGAAAATATGCAACTTTTTTGCAAAATATTTTTGGCAAAAAAGTGAGTTACTTCACACAGAAAAATCAATTAATACTCAATCTCAAATAGTTAGTGACCCACTATGCTTTTAATGTTGTTCTCAGAATTGATTTTGTTTTGGTTCAAAACATCTAAATCTCCTAAAATGAGTCAAAACTAAAAGGCAGGTCAAAGTTTCACAGAGATCAGAAATCGGCCACTGCGCTCTGATCAGTGAATCTTTACCCGTGGCGTGTCGCTGCTTTTCTCAAATTAAATGTGAGGTTAGCAATCAAAAAAAAAAAAAAAAAAGCAATACGTGATGAAAGAGTTCCTTTTCAAAAGGGCAAAGATTACATGTTGTTCAAATCAAGAATAAAATCAAAAGTGGAAAGGAAATGGATTTACCCCCTGCTAAGTTTGTTTCAAGATAACAGTGTCCTGAATGTATTCAAACTCCTGGAGCTTTTTCACCTTTTGTAACATAACCTCAGCTTCAGTGCAGGACTCTGGGATTTTATTTGCTACACCAACACAAAGTGTTGTGAAGTGAATGGACAGGAATATATTGTTCAATTTTGACCTTTCATCCTTACAACATTTTGTCAATTGCCGTTTCTGGATTTTATCAGGTGTATCAGATCAAATGGGGACTGAATACAAATGCTTGGTACACTTTTATATTCTATTTTTTATCTGTGTAATTGGAATTCCATTCAACTATTATGCTCTATTTTGGCAATTTGGTTTTTGCATACAGTCCCAGGGAAAAGCACTGGAGTTTGTGAATGTTAAAGTGAACATTTCCAGGAGCCTTAATATTTTTGGAGGGCACAGAAACAGAAAACAAATATTTAATATCTACACTGGCTAATAAAAACACATTTTTCTAGCAGAAAAATTAAAAATTTTAAAGCAATTCCAATAGGATTTCCAAAGAGATCATTTTATTTTTGTTAACATTGGTACTGTTAAATTAGATTTCGGCCCTTGATTCAGTGGAAAACTGTTCTTTAATAAAAGGCTGCACAGCAGATCCGGCTTAGTGATTCATCCAGAATTAATTAAGCAGTAAAAAACACACACCTTATATCAATAACTACTCTGTTTTATAGGAGTCCATAGGGCAAATCTCATTGAATCCTATTGATGCAATCTGCATCAATAGGCTCATATCTGCTAAGATATGAACAATGAATTATCATGTGAATGCTCACTGTTCTCTCAATCCTCAATCACACCCAGGCACATCTGAACAAGAGGAGTATTTCTGCGAACAGTGTTGCATGTCACAGATGGGTTGGAAGAAGAATTAATGAGATAAATTCAAAGTGCCTTTGGCAGACAGCCCTTTTTAAATTTTACAGTCATTATTTGCCTTTGACTGAAAGACTTGGGGTCTTTTTAAGTCTGAGCAAAGAAATAATTGAATGTAATTTTAATTTATGCAGAGCTAATACGGCAAGTTCAGTTCGCTTTCTCCGCGGTTGTTACAGTGAGCAGAGGGTCAAGAACAGCTTACGTAACAGACGATTGTTGTATTCCTCCAAGGTTTTCCCTTTTTTGCGTGTGTAATGCGATCAGATGGGGCTGTAAGCGAACATAGGAAATAGCTGGGGTGGCTACCTTTAAAGTGACAGCTGCTCTCGCCATGGTTGGCCACCGTCTTCAATCAGTCCTGTAAACACCAGAAGGCCTGAATGGAGAGGAGGGCCAGCAACAAGCAGCAAAACTGGACAACCCAATCACCCCTACGAGTTACCGCCATTAAAAATTCAACCGAAAAGACGACGCCGAAAGTTCAGAGTTTGCTCTAAATTCAGGCAGCTGCTTCTGACTGACAACATTTCAGAGTGGCGACATGACTCATACTGTATTTAATGTTCTGCTGCTTCCATTTGAGCAGCTGAGTGTACCTCTCTCACTCCTACACAGATTTCAGCTCATAACAGCTCCCAATGACACAAACAGGCAAGACATTTTAGATGATTGAAAGCACAAGGACAAACCCATCACAGCACCACAGCAGCACCGGCAGGTCTCTTATCTTCGGGGCATTTCACGCACAGTGGGAACTCTCACAGCTGAGCCAGAAGAGTTGGAGAAGGTTACAGTTTGAGTAGGTGCTTATTGGACTATCATTTCTCTACACAAGGATAAATGCAGCAGGAGAAAAAATAATTTCAAACCAGAGTGGGTAGAGAAGCTGAACTGCAAGCTTTTATAGAGTGAGATTATTGTTTGCCTTACATGGTGTGAGGCAGTATGTGACACCATTTGAAAGCATATAGAAAATTCAATTTGTGCAAGGATTGACGTCATTCTTCAACCGTGTATAGGTCTGAGGTCACCAATCAATCAAGCAACCGAGAATGAGTTTCACTTTAGTTGCTGCAGGTAGTTTTCAAGCTGATTTTACAGTAAAAGTTTAAGCTTACAGCCAAAATAGTTGCACATAAATATTTAAATAGTATTTTTTTCAGGTAGTAATGGTAGTGATGATAACAGAGCGATCAATAAAGGCTTACAAATGTTTATAAATAAACTATATTGTGTGCAAATCTTCTTTTTGGGAATCATTTTTTATTAATCACAAACTACAGTGCTCTCAGTTGATCCAAAATGTTAAACTTCAAACTCATTAGTTTATGAATTCATAAACTAAAAGTGAGGTTAAAAGTGGGGCTACTAGTGCATAACGATTAAGCAAAAATCTAAAGTCGTTTTCCCACCTCACTTTCTTATTTTCATCTAAGTGAGAATTATAAACAAATCTCAATACTTTCCAATAAACATTTCAGACCTCTCTTTCCACTAACAGTGATCAGCCTCTTTCAGGGATTCTGTCAGTTTCTTGAACTTTTGACTATCAACTTTTTGTGCAGCAGCAACCACAGCCTCCCACTCTCTATTCAGAGAGACTGTTTTATTTCACTGGAAATCTCACACTTAAAAAAAGAAAACTGTCCAGAGCTTCTCAATTGGGTTCAGGTCAGATGGTGGCCAAGTTGTACATTTTTCATATTGAATATTTTTACTGGCTGGCCACACAGAGGAGTACTTGTATGCATGTGATGGAAGGTTGTCCTGCATGAAGATCGTTGTCTGATTGAAATATGCAGATAGTTATATCTGCATTGCTTATAATGCATAGTCAAGTTCATTTGCGTAACAATTGCTCGCACAGCTTTTTACGTTTTATTCAATTGATTGGAGTTACATTTCTAAATCTTACTCAGAAATTAATTTCATGATTTGAGAGTTGAAGCATTATATTGGCTCTAGAAATGTGTAAGTTCAACTTACCTCAGTAAAAAAAGTCATTTTAAATCAGTGCAATAGTGGAAAAAAGACTACCTTTCATGACCCAACCTTCATCACATAAACAGCCTCATTTTGCTAGAAATAATACAGCAAAATCTGATCATTTTATTTAAAAAACCCTCTGTTTAATCTGAATGACACATTCTTACTGTATTACTGTAGAACAGTAGTGTTTCCACTCGAAGTCAACAAAAACATCGGACTCTGACACCTGCCTGTACAAGTGAGAAATTATTCATTCATTTAGTTTGCTCTGTTGGTGAAAAGATAAAAAAGGTTCATTCTTACTCTTTTACTATCTTGTTAAAATCCTCTCATTGTTGCCAGCCTAAAATATTGTGGATGGTCCTGTGGGCTGAATATATCTTTATATCCTCACATTATCATGATGCAGTTTTAGTGTTTATATAACAGTATTTTTATTTTTAAATTGTTTAATTTAAAATATCTAAATACATTTTACATTTGTATTTTATCAGCCATGTCCATTTTTATTGACTGTTACTATAAAACACTTTCAGTTAATAAATCTTTATTACTGCCACCGACAGAGCAGAGCAAAATAAACATTTGGATTTTATCTTAGCTTACTTTTACATTTCCCCTGTAATTAATTGCAAACAATGTTTTTTATTTATTTATTTAGGCATATAAAAGAAACATGAACCACCATTTTGGATGAGAAAATTCTCAATCCCTTGCATCTCTTATTACAGTAGAAATAATTGTACCTCTACTGTACCCAAGCTGCAGTATATTATCTTAATGAAGTCCACTGCAGGACTTTATTTCTGTATCCCACGTTCTCCTTTCTAGGTCTCTATGAAATATGCTTACATAGCACATTACCGTAAGCTCAGTGATCTATTGCTTCACTGAGTTTTACAGAGTCCCTCATTCATTTTGCTCTCTGGCTCTCCAACAATCCCCCGAGTGAAATATGATTTACCGTCCTTTAAGTGTCATCTCTTCTGTCTTTCCCCACCACACCACTAAATATAACCCCTGGCAGTTATTGTCCGCCAGCTGCCCCACTAAATCTTTTATCGTTCTTTAATAAAGAGTCAACTTCTATGTCTTTTGATATGGTGGCACACCGTGATGTTGATTGGAATAATAATGCAGGGAGTAAAAACACAATACGAGCATCAGCTCTCTGGCGTGCTGCGTGTGCTCTTACTGCGAAAGCAACATTAGGCGAAGCAAATTGGGGAAAAAGCCGAGCGAGTTTTCAGAGTTCGGCGCGTGGTGTTTAGGAAAACGTAGCCAATTTCAAGGTAATTTTATGCACTGCTGATGTGGCAACATGAATGTTTGGGATCATAGAGAAAAACAAAAGATTAACAGAGAATTTTCTGGACCATATGTACAAGCAAGGAAACATTTTCTATTGCTAAAAACAAGCTAAAAAGCAAACAGATGACATCTCAAATTATTCGACATCATCCTCTTTGAATCTTGCCTACCTGTCGTCTTGCGTCTTTGTTTCGGCTGAAGAGAGAAGATGACCATTAAGGCTCCCATGTTGCCCTGCAGACTTTCTCACTTACTGATCTCCAAGTCCTCTAGCTTTCACACACTTTCACTCCCACACTTGACAGGCTTCAAAAGCTTCAGATTGAGCGGAAAAAAGAAACAACACAGAGAGAGAGATAGATAGATAAAGATGCTTGGAGCTTCGTATGAAAACCCAATCCAATACTCTCCAAACTTCTCCTTTATATCCACCTTGTGAGGTGGGATGTACATAGAGGAAAAGGAGTGGGTGTGAAAAAAAGAAGAAGAAAAAAAAAACAAAAGCCCTCGGTTGAGTTTTGAATTTGACGCGCAGGCTCTGCAGCCTCCCTCCCTTCCCCTGTTTTTTTCCCACTCTGAAGTGAGTGCCTGCCAGCTGATCTCTGCTCTGCAAATGCTACTTTGTACCAGTTGAGCATTCGGAGTACTCGAGCGCTTGGAGAGGAAGCCAGGAACGGGCACTGGTACTGGCACTCCTCTCTCGGGAAGAGAGAGCGAGGGCGATCACAAGCTGCGTTTTGCGTACGAGCTACTCTGTTTTCACCACGTCTGTCTCCTGCTGTGGACGGTGGGAGAAATCAAGCTGACTCTGAGACCCAGAGAGCGTACGGCGGGAGCTGAGGGCTTCACCTGGAAGCAGCTTGGGTAAATATTTAAATTATCTGCAGGCAATCGCCGGTGAGCCATTTCATCAACACATTAATGACAGAACAGGAGCACTCCTGTGCTGGTGGATGTTATTCAATCCACCCACTGCAGATGATATGCACCTTTGAACCCTTGAAAACAGGAATGAAACATTGTGGATGTCCCAAACTCCAGTCCCTTGCAAACACCACACACCCCTTTACCTTTCTCCCTCCCCAGTTTTTTTCATGTAACAACTACAAACTTAGGTGTATTATATTGAGATTTTATCTGAAAAGTGTGGCCAACACATGAATTTAGCAATTTGAGCCAATACTACCAGCTTTCCACATATAGAGACTTAAATTTCTGTCCATTATTTTTCTGCAAAACAGTTTAAATTCACTCAGATTCACCAGATGTAGTTCTATACTTTGACTAGACCATTCTTACACTGTAGATCTACTGGTATTTTTTGAGTCATTTTCCTGCTCCGAGCTAGTCTTCCAACATTTCCCGGTTTTTGGCTCCATTGATTTCCCATCAACAATTATTAACTTTCCTACTAATAAAGACAATGTAGCTCTAAAACATAATGCTGCCATCACCATGTTTCACAGTGAAACACCTTCTTCCACATTTTTGTTGCATCCATACAGAATTATTGCATATTGCAAATATGGCTTCATATCTCTGTTAGCATTAGCCTTCTTGTTTCCATTTATTGAAAAAGTCCAGATTTGTGGAATTCAGAACATATAGCCATCGTGTAAATCAGAGAGCTGATCTAAGCTCTCTAAAAATTTAACATCACATTCAAGAAATAAACAGAATATTGATTTACTGTCAGCATCTACTGGCTTGATATCCTTCTTTCATCTTAAAGATATTTCCCATGGTGTCTCACACCCACTGAAAGAAGAGATTACCTCCTCAGTGTTGATCCTTTTTGCAGCTTATTCTGCAGAAACTGGCTGACTTTCAGAATAAACTTGGGGATTACAGTGAGTGTCTACAGGTCAGAAATAGGAAGCAGCTCCCACATCTTTTCCAGTTTCAACTCTTTCCTTAGATTGCTGGGAACAAAAAATAAAAAAGTGGCACAGACATGAGCCACGTGTGTCACATCAAAAGTAGAAAATAGAATGAAAAATACTTCCGCTCCCAAGTCGCCCACGCACAGTTCAATTCATGAACTGTGTGACGGCGGTCCAATTCAGCAGAGGAACAACCGACAACTGCAATCAAGCACCAATTTGTGCCCACTCCATTAACCTGCTTCCTGTGAACCACAAGTGCTTTGTCTGAGCTGCAGGAAGTCTTAGTGAAACACAGGGTAAGGTCAGACTGAAACATTACAGTTACCAGCATCTGCTGTATCCTTCCAGTTGACAGACTCTGGAAACAGCATACAAACCTAAGCTGTGCCCAACGTCTTTTAAAAGAAATGCAGATTTTTTTTCTTTGTGCAGTCACAATAGTTGCAAATCTAAAGGATCACCACAGTATGAAAGCAAGATGGCTATTCCAGGTTCAGAACTTGAAAGCTGAGGTTATGTGAGCGCTGTTGTGGAGAAACGACAGATTAATCGAAAGGGAAAACTCTCAACTTTGTCCTCTCATAAGCGGACAAAATGAGTTTCCTCCACAGGGTGTCTGCCTGGGGCAAGAAACTCTGACAAGGGAATTTGTAGCTCTGTTGCTCAGTTACTCTGCACAGAACAGAACTCCCATAAACTGCATAAGTCAGACCAACTAAAACACGTCATTCCCTTCATTAGATTTACAGTGAAGCCGCAGCCATCACACATTGTCAAAGTTTACATTAGGCAGTGTCTTACAGTTCAGAACTGGTGAAACATAAGTGATGGAACAGACCAGGAAGAGACAAGGAGAAGCAGAGCTTCCTGTGTATTGCTGGGCTCCTGCTATCTATAAAAACATTACTCAGGATATACTTCTCCTTCTGCGTGTGCACTACAGCAAATTCTCAAATCCAATCTGTACCCGAGAAGTTTGCAGCCTCCAGAAAGCCAGAAAGCACTGGAAAGAAGCAGAACTCCCTCGATGTTTTGGATGTTCAAGGTTATCGCTAAGGGGACCCATGACGAGAATTGAACAACAAATACGTTCCATGTCTTTTTTCCTCGCAGGACAATTTTTATAGGCACCTCGTAACCCTGCTGCAACCTTTCAAACAGCTGTCAGGCAACCTGCACATTTCTCACACTAAATGTTTTTTCTTCTACAAAGCAGTTCCAGAGCCAAAAAGACAAAAAAAAAGAAGAAAAAAAAACTTTTCCACAGCCTGAAAACCTCCACACAGAAATACATCTTTAAAAAAGACCTTCAATTGATCTTTCATTTTGGTAGATGTCTGCAGTGCAGAGTAAACATTTATCTACAAAAAAAAAAAAAATGAAATAAAAGATAAACTTTTGTTTTTCCTGCAAACAAATGACCTCATGTCAGCAGCAGTCTGATTTATAGATGCTGTTTTAAAAAACGTTTGTGAACGCTTTGTAAAGCATCTGCAAATATAAACAACTCTGCAAATGGGGACTACACACACACCATTTTAAGCAAAATTAACAATCATCAGCTGTTGATACATAAAATTGCTGTTTTTAAATAACAAAACAATAATTAATGGACTGGAAATAGAAATTCTAAGGAAGCAGACTGGAGCAATATATGGGATGCAAATTTCAGGAAAATTTTAAGCGGGCCCTGCCAAATTGTGCTCGTAGGTTGAAACCCAGCGTTCTGATGCTAAGAATTAGCATCAATGCTAAAGTGAACTACAACGTACTCAGTGGTATGTAGATGTAAATGCCCTGTGAAAGGGGGATATTTTAATAAAAGAGCCGGACTTGATGCTTCTGCTCCAGTGATTATTTTTATCTAAGTTTAGCTTCCAACATACACAGTGACATCCATGTTGAGACAGCAGTATATTAGCAATGGCGCCAACAACTAAGCTAACAACGGAGCTAACAGCGGGATATCTTAACATTAGAAGCATCAACGGAATTCCTTAACATTAGCAACATCAAAAATAACTCTCAGCTTCCCGGAAGTAAATACACGTGTTTACAATTTGCAGGCGTGTATTAATGTAATCATACCTGTGAAAGGGGGATATTTTAATAAAAGAGCCGGACTCGATGCTTCTGCTCCAGTGATTATTTTTATCTAAGGAGGAAGTTCCGGTGCTCTTCACTAAGTCTAGCGCAGGCGCTAAACTCCCCCTGCTGGTTGACTCTGGCCACTGCTTCAGCCGAATTAGACTAGGCAGCCTCTGAGATAACAAAATTTCAATCCATCACATAGAGAGCTACAAGCATATTGAGTAACATGGATTTACTCCATTCAATATGATAAGTGTATAAACTAAAATTTGCCAAAATGTTAATGTTAGCCTAATTGCTTCCAGTGGTATGTGGGGCATAGCTAGCATATTGTCTTGCATTGATTTCCCCTGTTCAGTGTGCTAAACATGGCTTACAAATAAAAAAATAACTAAAAAGCTTATTTTAGGGAAAAGGCACTGCTTGCTAACGTTTGTACTAATGCTAATGCACTGTTTACTTTGTGCCACTTGATTACCAGAAAACAAGCTCATCTCCTAGCAACAGATTAACAACAAATATTATTGTTCAAAAAAACTAACACTTTCTCTGCTCTTTTGAAATACTACTCATCTTATACTACTTAAGAATTGTGTAGTTGGTAAACTTTGCAGAAAATAATTTTTTTATTTTTTGTTATTGGTGTGATAAGCTCTTTTGAAATAGAGCTTATCTGCTTAGACACAACAAATTTAGGGTTGGCAAATTTAGCAAAAGTAGAAATCAGTTGTTTACTTTGTGGCACTTGGTTTCCAGAACACGCGCTCATCTCTTAGCAACAGATTAATAACAAATATTGTTATTGTTCAAAAACATAAGATTCCCTCTGCTCTTTTGAAATACCAGGAATTGTGCAGTTTGTAAATTTTGTAGGAAAGAGAAAGAAAACGTGCTCCGTCAAGGTGGCGTCACTTCAATTCTAAAATTCTGCTTTTCTGAACTGATTGTTCTGCCATCTCTGTAGAACGTCTGACCTCCCCAAGGTAATGAATCGTCTCTGAAAACTGTCGTGCGTAAGATACAGAGGGGCAGACAAAAGTCTCTCTCCGTTTTGACTCTGACACAAAACGTATCAGTTAGACTTTGATTTTAATTTACTTACTTCACCATGGTTACTCGAAACGCTAACAAAAGTGATGGCACCGCTCACGGGATCAAGATGCACATTTTGAAATATATTGAGTGAGGGGGGCACTCAGCGGTACGAGCCGCATTAAACGTGAAAGGAAGCGGCAGATACTTTGAGGTGTAGAATAATGGGCGCCTTCCACGCATTTCTACGCCAGGCCCCAAAAACTAAATAGAGAGCCAGTGTTATTTAAATGCTAATCTGACTGTAAAACACTCCTTGTGTAACTAATGGCTAACCTATGATCTGAACTGAAGGGAAACAATAAAATTGTTCTGCCATGTCTCTCTCAGCTTCAGAACCAGTGATCAAACAGCAGCTCGTGTCTCAGCTCCATGTTTGACAGTGAATTAATAATGTGAGGTTGATAATCAGTTAATCACCTGCTAATACGTGTGATAATTATGCTCATTTTTGGATTTTCGACCTTGCTTCGTGATGATAGGGATCATAGTGTATCTCCACTGTCTCAGACTAAGAGGTGGGGTTTAATCTGAACAGGAAGAGGAGAACATCAGCGAGACGACCATCCTCATTCTCTGGTCTTGGGATGTACCAATAGGAAGTTTGGTATCATAATTATTCTGTGCAAATTCATCTCTGTGGTCAAAAACATTCAAAAAGTCCTGACACAAATTCTGACTCACATTTTCCCATCTACACGCCGCAAGTTGTCTGTATAGCATTATATCTATTAGGAAGCTTTGCTTTGACAGTGATGCATTATGTCCCTTTGCTGTTAAAATAAAAGGCAACATGACATAAAATAATGAATAAAATGACTAAACTTCTGTAGTTGCCACATTTGCATATATTTTTTTCATAATGCCAATGGCACTGAAATAAAATAAACATAGACCAACCAGAAATATGATTTATGCAAACGATTATGTTTTTATCAAATGGAAATGCAAAGATCAATTGTAGCTGTATGCTAAATTAAACAAGTGTTAAAATACTTACTTTCTCCCTGCAGTTTGTCACTCATGATGAACATAACATTAAGATCGTTTTTAGGGTTTTGACAAGTTGTGATTAACAAATTTCACAAATTTGAGATAAATGATGTAAGAAGCAAATAGTTTGCCACTTACTACTCACAATGTATGCAGCGTTGGGAGTGTTGCATCTTATAAATAGAGAGAAGCCGTTTTAAACTGGTTTAAAAAACGTTGACAGCATATGTGAAAGTATAACGTGCATTCTGTCTTAGTTTATCTGACATGGCTGTGGAGGAAAACAAAATCTCTGCAGATTAGTGTTTCTGCAGTTGATGGGTATTTTCAGAGCCACGGCCACAATCCTGTTAATTAGAGAAATCTAGTATGAAACAAAGTTAAAGATGAAGATGTTCAGAAAGCCGTTAACTTCTCCAAAACACACATTTAAGACTTGGTTTAGTTTGGTGGTCGAGCTTACATGATACCCTTTAGACCCATGAAAGACAGAGACGCCGCCACACCATGACCAGATATTTACATTTTCTTGCAGAGAAACACTGTAGTTCCAGCTTATATTCTCTATTCAAAATAATAAACTGCATAGAATGAATCATCAGTGAAATCAGATGAGCATGGCTGCTCAAAGAGTTGCTTAATTATGTTGGAGCTGTGATGGCTTTTCATTAGATGAGACGCTCCACAAATTAGGATGTTTTAATCAGACGTCCCCTCCGAGGCTTACACAACACCAATCTACTGGCTGTAAACAATCAGAATCACTACTTGTGTGAGATGCAAACTGGAATAAGAGCACGTTTTATAATCAAGATGGAGTCTGGACAACACCATTCTTGCTGGATACTGCAGTTCATTTAATTCAACCGAATCAATACAGAACACTGATAGGAATCCAGGCTAAATTACGGGTTTTATGGGTTTTTTTCTTGCCGCTTCCTCCACCTGTCTGTCTGTCTGTCTGTCCTCCGTTCATCTCATGCTGTACAGCACTTCGTTAAGAGACATCCTGTTAGTCAGTTGCTCTTCATGACTCACACACAGAATGGTGAGCCATAGGTGGGCTCTTGCTCTCACTGTCATTTGAACTGTGAACAACGGAAAAAAGGAAATAAAGCCCAGCCACGGCTCCAGCAAGCTTATGAGCAGCAGTTAAAGTTCGATGGAGGTCGTGAATCTGATGAGTCGAGCGCTGAGTTGAGGGTTCAGACCAAGACAGAAGATTTAAATAAAAAAGTAAAAGAAAGGGTACATATGTTTTATTTTAAATGCAGGCATGCTTATGTCCATTTAGTTTATCTTTAGACCATCCCCATTAGGGGCTGCAGAAACAGGTCAGACTTTTTTAATAAAGAGCTGCATTGGTTTTACTGCTCTTTTTAAACCATCATCCTGGTTCTGCAAGGTAAAATTATCTGTTTAACCACTTAGATGCCTTTTAAGTCGGCACTATAAGTCGAGCTCTTAAAGTGGTCATATCATTCTGAATATAGCCTTCACTTGATATCACTTTTCTCTTGTTCAAGGCAATTAAAGTGAACTTTCACTGAATTTAATGCACCAACTAGAGAAAAGTTCATAATAAAGCTCCACTTTAAATAAATCAAGCTTTTAAGACAGTCCTTAAAGTATATAATAATAATAATAATAAACAACATTTTAAAATTATTTACTTTGGTAAGATTTGGTTGAGGCTAATTTTTAAAAGGTGATAAAAGTAGAAAAAGCAAAGTAATCAACCCTTAAGGACAGAGGATGTCATAGGATGTTTATATTTGTCACAAACAGTTGATCCAAGCAGTTACTTAATGTAGTCTATTTAAGGTGCTTTGTAAAAGTATTAACATCCCTTAAATTTTACCACAAACTTCAGTACATTTTATTTGCATTTTCTTGTTTGCAAACACACAGAAGCGCATAATTGTGAAGTGGAAAATGATGTATGGTTTTCGAAGGTTTCCAGAAATAAAAACGGTGTAAAGTATGTATTTGTATGCACTTGTCTTTAATGCAATACCCCTAAATAAGATCCAGTGCAGCCAATTGCCTTCTAATTTGTAAACATGTGTGCAATACCTTCTCATTATAAATCCAGCGATTCTCTAGAGAAGATTTGTAAACAAACATCATAATACAGACCAAGAAACACAACAAAGTCAGGGAGATGTTTAAAGCAGGATTAGGTGAGGAAACTCAACTGAAAATAGAAAGAGTGCAGCTCAGCTTGCAAACATCATCACTGAACCGAAAGGGCAGACAAGGCCGGCATTAATCGGAGAAGCCTTTAGTGACTCTGGAGGAGCTGCAGAGGTCCACAGCTCCGGAGAAAGAGAAAGAAAACTACTGTACACAACTTGTTTGACATTTGCTACAGGTCAGGTCTGATCAATACTGAATTTTCTCCTACAAGCTAAAAGCTAACTGTGTTCATCACCTGAAGCAGGTGAGAGCTGATGAAAAGATGGATGGAGATACATACAGGTAGATACATACAAAGCAGCTGAGACAACAATCTCATAATCTAACACCCTGAACTGAACACATATGGAGAGTATTCTGGGTTTACCATGGTTCTTACCTACTGACATGTGACCTAGAAAAGGACTGCACAGAAATATGAATCCAGTTGGCAGACAGTTCAGGATATGAAGGGCAAGCAATAAAAATACATTATTCTACTACTGTAGAATAGAGAGAAGCTATTTCAATGTAGAGCCCACAGTAAACCACTGAAAAATATAATTCTTGCCATTTCTCAGTTTAAACTATTGATCTTTTTCTAAATTATATTTTATCTACTACTTTTGATTTGACCTCTCACAAACACTAGTCTTGTTGTCCACTAAGGGGCAGCAAAACTGCACCAGTCTCTGAACGTCTTGCTACAACAACGATACCAGATTCCCCACCGGGAAAGATTGTATTGAACCATCTTTTTTTTCCTGCTGCCCAAACTGAAATAAGTCAAGAAATCAACACAACGTTCAATTCTTGTGTTTGGTTTCAGTATGAAATGAGGGAAAAATACATTTCCTTCAGAAGAGCAAAGTCATAGCTCAGTTTACAAATGATGCATAAACAAGAAGCAATGTTGACAATGTTATTTTTCATTTGAAAATTCTGTGCAGATTTTGCGTGACCAAGTAATAAACAGCCAACACAACTACTCTTATCTATCCACATGAAACCTGAACCATTTCTTTTTTCCAAACTCCATTCAAATCACAAAGAGTAAAGCCTTGGTTTGACTATTTAAAGCAGATCTTTGATGATGGCTTTTAGTTCCTGCAACCAAAACAAAAAACAGACTAAATGCAGCCTTGACTGAACAAAAGATCATTTCAAACAATATTTCATACAAATTATGTTGACTTATGTAACAATGTAAGGCTCTGGCTACAACTACCACAAACTACTGGTGTATTCCAAACAGAAGAGGGCGCCAACGATCTTAAAACAGCCTTCAGAGCTCCCGTACGTGCTCCGTCTGGATGGAGTCCGTTCTTTGGTGGTTCACTGAAAAGTAAATTGCTCCAAAGTTATCCTGCTAAAAGCCTACATGCTGTGATAACATTTCCCCCCATATAAACAGCACGGAGATGAAAATCACACTGCCTTCAAACAAACACACATCACTCGCAGCACGGGTTTTACAACCAAGATTAGAAGCCCTTGACAAAAGGAACAATGTAAATAACAGAGAGCAGACATCCCTCGTTTTTTTTTTTTTTTTTTTTTTAATTTTCCATGACGTCTACACACAGCCTGTGAAAAGTGCGCTGTTAGGTGTCAGAAACAAACTATAAATCTTTCTTTTTTTCACCAGAATTCTTTATCAACTCTGGATGAGAGAACAAATGTACCACAAAGACACGGTGTGATGACCAACGCTGTCTGATGGCTGCAGAGAGCTATGAGGGAAAGCTCTCTGGAATAGTCAGTACTTTCCAGCGACACTCTCCTGAAACTATCTGAGAACTGCAAGCAAAGCCAGAGAAAATAAGATTGAGAAAAGATAAGAAAATGTAAGGCGTTATATTGTTTTTGTGGCAGATTATACAGGGTGAGCAGAAAGAAGGAAGAAATACAAGTCAAAAAGCCTTTTTTTTTCATGAGATATAAGGAAACAAGATGGTGACTGTAGTCCAAGCAGCAACTGTTTTGTTCTGTTCTACATATTTCTTTTAAGGACTGATGGGAATAGCAATAATATTTCCAGGTTATAAAATTCTGCTTGCATACAGAAGCTTTCTAAACACATAAAAATGACAGTAAACATGGGTTTTAATACGTGGTGAAGACCATATACTAAGTGGTGAAAGAAAAAGGGGAAAAAAACAACTCAGAATGCAGCAATAAAAATAGCTAAATTTGCATGCTCAGCAGTTTTACGCCTCCAGAGCGGCACAACCGTTCCTCTGCTGTCTACAACCCGATCATCTGTAAAGTGGCTTGGATATGTTGCTGCTATCCTGCCCCATATGGTTCTCATGCTGAGCCCTGCATCCACCTGCCGTCACTTCAGACAAATGCTCTCTGGGAACAAAGGTTATTTCTCCTCTGATAATGGAGCTAGATTAAAATGCTAATTTTCAAACGCCACAGCTCTGCTACTTATTAAAATGCGTTTTATGAATCACAATAAATCACCAAATGTTTAAATCATTTCAGCAAAACAAAACACTTCTCGTTCAGAAACCTGTGGCTCAGATTTCAGAGGTATATAATATGTCAATATAATTTTTCTGTATCATCATCTTTCATTTACAACTGCTAATTGCGAAGAAAAAATAACAAAAAAAGAAGCAAAGATTGGCACTACAAGTTTTTGTTTTTATTGCTTTTGGATCATTAGTTAACTTTCTGCCATCATGAGAGATTTTGAGGCAGATATTCACTCACAGATAATTTATCTAGCTATTTTTTTGAGAGAATTCAGTGGATAACAGGAAGGCTAGGTGCTTTAAACTCCAATCTGTCATGGAGTGTTGTGAAATGCTGTGAGCTTCCTGGAAGTCTCAGATGCAGTCTAACACCTACATAGACTGAAAGTCATAAACAACAGAGCTGCTTATGAAGAAAATGGTTTTCTTTCTGTAACCTACAAAAAGTTGTTGTGCTTCTTGTAATTTCATTTTTGTTTCTGTTGCTGTTCACCCTTATCAATATGTAAGAGTCTTGATTACTCACTTTCAGGAACATTGTTTTTTTATCTTTATATATAAGGCCTATTCTCATTTTAACCTTCCTCTCCATGTTGTCATCTTGCTATCAAATATGCTGGTCGTTATTCACTTGTTGCTTTATGTTGTATTTGGATTCCCAGAACTTGGTAAAAGAAATTCTGTCCACTCAATACATTTAGCATTTTCCATAATGACTGGAAAATGTCAGAGTTCATTTCATTGAGTGCTTCTAAATCACTCTAATTTCTTGTAATTTTAAAACTACAGGATCATCCACATATCAAGGCAGATAGACACAAGCTTAATTTGAGTTTTTAAAAAAATATATATTTATCTCAATAGTTGGTGAACTGGTCAAGGCTATCTCTAGTTCTCAAAGAGCAATCAAAGTCAGAACTTTGCCACAAAACTGCAAATGGTGCACTCCCGTAAGAAAGCAGGAAAAGTAGTTAAAAACTCTTCTTTAGCTAAAGTGAGCCGGCAGCTCGGCCACATCCCACAGGTCCCAGGCTAACATCCTGCACCAGTAGTTAAATGCCCAACATGGACGCCAGCCAAGCAGTTCCTGTCAGGCATGAGGTTCGATTGCACCTGCTTGACTTGATCTGTTATTAAGGAAAGCTCATCTACTGGCGCTGTGCACCCTTTAGGCCCCTGTCACATTCTTTTGTTACAAACAAACATCAAGTTTCTGTCAGTGTGATACCCATCCAACTGTTACAGTCCACTGAGCTGGATGACATGACAAAATTGCCTAAGAGAGTCAAAGACAACACAAGAAGGCAATAATTTGCCCAATTCAGTCCTAAATTTATGAAGTCATGCCAAAATAAATCTTCAGTGAGCAGCACCAAATGAAAAATCAGCACAGATGGCCTTGATCTGATAAAAAAAAAATGTCTGTTTTTACTCTTGCAACCCAGACTCCTTTGTCTTTTCTTAATGCTGTGAATATTGCATTCCACTGTCATAATGAGCAGTGTTCCCACACCAGATTCATCTCCAAATAAAAAGCTATGAAATTCACACTGTGATGTGAGGAGGAGCAAAATAAACCCTTCGGTGCAGTAAGCGCCTGCGTTCTTGACGCATTTATTTGGGTGACAAAAATGCTGCAAAACAAGCAGCCCGGACGCGAGATGAAAGTAAGATTTAATGCTCTTTTGAACCGGTGCGGTCCAAAACCCCCAGCAGCAATAAACATCACTCCTCACTCTGCTTCGGTTTACTGATATTCCATATACTGTACATTACCATTCAACACATTATCTCATCCAATTATGTTCCGCTCGAGATGGTAAGTGAGCAGTTCAGTCCACTGCATGAGGATTTATACTGAGCTCTAAAAGGCAGAATTAAATATGCACAGTTGAATCAGCTGGCTCTGTTTAAGACTCATATCTTGCTCAGCTTAGAGGGAGGGGATTTATTCAGGACGTAAAAACACACTAGGGCAAAGAGCAGCAGTGGTTGCTGCTCATGCTGAATATGTAATGAGACTTTTTAATGGCACCTGTGCTATACTGCGTGACAATTAAAACAAGAGAAACAAGAAAAAAAAATGCTTGTTTTACAACAACTTGCCATTACAAGCAGTTTTTTTTTTTTTAACACGTTGTGCCCGGAAATATATTTTCTTATTTTATAGCTTTGCTCTTGGGCTTAAAAGTAGATTCCTTTAAATTACTACAAGTCAAACTGCCAGTTGACTCACTATACAGCTCAGTGTCTGCTCTATGAACTGGGATTTATTTTCCAGCTGCACAACTTTGTGCTTCGTAGCACTGAAACGACAAAGGATTCTCCAGTACAATTCACTCAAAGCCAAGAAATCTGTGCATGGCTGTTTTATGTAATAAAAATCTGCCAGTGCCAAGGAAACAAGATGAGCTTGTCAGTCAAGCCCCGGGTGCCACCCACAAAAAAATCAAAACAAACTCCAGGACACATAAAAATCAAACTAGGGCCACAGACTATAGTGAAATTAAACTATAGTACAGTATGAAAATAGTTCAGACTTGGAGGTTACTCCCACAAAGCACTTCCTAGTTCCAGAAACTCCCTTCTTGAAGCTGCAGTTTCCCCTCTCAGCTCCTCTAGACTAGCTGCAGCAGCAACTAGGAAACATCTGGCAGAATGGCATGTCTGCAGAGCTCATCACACAAACTATTAATCCATTCAACACGCCAAAGAATAATTTGAATTTTCATAAAGTGAAGCAGTGTTGACAAAAAAAATCAGCTTCTTAAAGAGACATAAGTTCATATAGTTTGTAGTTGCTAAACACTGAAGTATTTAAATTAAAAAAGCGAAAAGAAACAAAAACAAAACATATAGCAAATAGTTTTTCCTAATTTGAAATACATCATGCATCTCCCTTAGTGTCAGGTATAAATCATTTTGATGTAACTTGAAAAAAGAAACATCTCTTTGAATTAACCATACATTTTTTTTTTGTAATAGTTTATGTCTCAGTACGTATGTGGCTCCTAATTTCATTTTGCAGGACTGAGGGGAAATGGCTTTTTGAAGTGTACCGTTTGCCCACCCCTGCCTCCAACAGGCACCCTTGAACAATCCTTGGATCACGTGAAGTTTCATGGATGACACATTCATCAAGTGCATCGGGCCACCGTCTCATCTGAAACCTATTAGGCTGGTTCTGATGACAGCTTATCAGCAGCAGTGACAGGGGAAACACAAACCGTGTAAATGATGCCAACACAGAGGACGGGCTGCAGTTGCCAACAGCTTTCTATTTATAAACCGCAGAGGAGAAGGGAAATCCTTCTTACTCATAAGTAGCAAGACAAGTTGGGAAACCTTCAGCACGTAATCCAACACACGTGCAGCACTCAAGTATTCCTATGCTCTTATTTTCATCATACTTTGGAACACATTAAGTGTCAGTGTGGGGGATTGTTGCAGCATAAGTATCATAATGAGAAACCAGCCTTCAGCTCACTTTCAAAGGCTGAGAAAAGCGATGATGTTTAGTGGAAAGGGAATTTAATTCACCATCTGTTTTATCTGATGGACTGCAGATAGACAAAGAATTCAACTAGCAGCAAAGCAAAACAAGATTAGATGCACATTCTTTGAAAAGATGAGCTTAGTATCCAATTTAAAACCTGAAATCAAGCCAGGAGCCTTTGGTCATTAATCTTCTGATTGAAAAGAGGATACGAGAGAGCGTCTTTATTTCATGCTTCTCCAAATCAGCACACTTTGTTGGTGCTAATACACTCGTCGTGACGGAGGGATTCTGAAGATCTTTGAATCATTAATGTAATGAAGGACAGCAGTCAATGTAAAACATCTATTAAGACCATCAGAAAATACTGTCAAAGGTTTAGTCTAATTCACCTGTACCCAATATCTTTAGAAGACAAGATCTGCACACAGGAGGACTGCAATTTATTTTTAATTCTTTATCACTTGATTAAGTTCATCCATTTTACTGCAAAAGTTTCTCAACTCAGCAGAAGCAGAGACAGAAACAAGCCACTAACAGTGACTGTTGTACAGAGGCACTGTTACAGTATTACATCTTTATCAGATTCAAGTCAAAGGCAGGAAACAAGCGCTTTCATAACATGCTTTCATTTCAATAGAATTCTTCAATTCTTCTACTCCATTTTTCATGCACTGCTCCTCTATATACACATTAAGATGATGTCCATATCCAACCAGCTCTTCAGACGTCAGCACTGTTTCATGGCAAAGATTTTCACTATGTTAGATCTTTTAGTCGGTTTGGGATTCCCGATCGGTTTTACTGTTGGTTATTTTGTGAGTACAGGAATCAGTAAACTTTGTGACAAGCTGTTTCCAAGTATTGACAAAAAAAGTGGAAGCTCAAAGGACGAGAGGACTTCGGGATGCAATCAGTATGAAAATTTTCTTATCAGTCCTTCCCCAACTTATGACAGCTATGACTCCTTTCTTTTCAGTCCTTCCCCACCTGAAAGGCAAACATCACCGGCTGGGGAGGTTTCCATCTCAGCAACAACAGTTTATGACGAGTTTATTTCGTTTTTATTTGATCTTCCCCGGACTGAGAAGCAAACCTCCCCGGCTGGGGAGGTTTGCTCCTCCAGTAACATCATGTTTTATTCTTTTTTTTTCAATCCGTCCCCTTCTGAGAAGGCTGGGGAGGTTTGCTTATCCTGTAACGACAATTCTGAACATTTTATTGTTGATCCTTCCACGGTTGGGGAAGGTGACTGGATAAACGAACAAACTTCTCCAGTTGAAGAAGAGACAGTTGAATTTGGCGATAGCACTGATGATGAGACTACAGTTCCATTGTTGTTATTTTTTAACTTATGCTTTTTTTTCACTCTCTTGTTTGTTTTTTGTGGAAGTGCTTTCAATTATTTCTGTTTTTTGTTTTGTCTGTGGTCTTCTTCTTTTCAGTCCTTCCCCACCTGAAAGGCAAACATCACCGGCTGGAGAGGTTTCCATCTCAGCCACGACAGTTTATGACGAGTTTATTTCGTTTTTATTTGATCTTCCCCGGATTGAGGGGAAGATCAGTAACATCATGTTTTATTCTTTTTTTTTCCAATCCGTCCCCTTCTGAGAAGGCTGGGGAGGTTTGCTTATCCTGTAACGACAATTCTGAACATTTTATTGTTGATCCTTCCACGGTTGGGGAAGGTGACTGGATAAACGAACACTTCTCCAGTTGAAGAAGAGACAGTTGAATTTGGCGATAGCACTGATGAAGAGACTACAGTTCCATTGTTGTTATTTTTTAACTTATGCTTTTTTTTCACTCTCTTGTTTGTTTTTTGTGGAAGTGCTTTCAATTATTTCTGTGTTTTTTGTTTTGTCTGTGGTCTTCTTTTCTTTTTAACTGAATAAATTTGAGTTTATTTTTAACTTTGATTTAATCCTCCCATGATTGAGAAGGAAACCTCCCCGGCTGGGGAGGTGTCCTTCTCAGCAACGACAGTTTATGACGAGTTTGATTCGTTTTTATTTGATCTTCCCCAGACTGAGAAGCAAACCTCCCCGGTTTGCTCCTCCAGTAACATGTTTTATTCTTTTTTTCCCAATCCGTCCCCAATAAATTTGAGTTTATTTTTAACTTTGATTTAATCCTCCCATGATTGAGAAGCAAACCTCCCCGGTGTGCTCCTCCAGTAACATGTTTTATTCTTTTTTTCCCAATCCGTCCCCAATAAATTTGAGTTTATTTTTAACTTTGATTTAATCCTCCCATGATTGAGAAGCAAACCTCCCCAAATGGGGAGGTTTGCTTCTCCCCCCAGTCTGATTATGACAGTTTTTGACTCCTTTCTTTTGAATCCTTCTCAGCAACGACGTATTATGACGAGTTAAATTCATTTTTGTTTGCAATCTCCCCGGCTGGGGAGGTTTGCTTCTCCTATAACGACATTTCTGATCCGTTTTTTGTCGATCCTTCCCCGGCTGGGGAAGTTGGCCGTAATAAGGAGACAGTTGAACCAGAATGCTCAATTTCTGTTTTGAAGAACACGGCATTTTGAGAGATTATCAATGAAGAGAGCTCTGTCCAAGAGAATGAGTTCTCTAATCTTCCCGAACATCAAACTTCCCCAGTTGATAAAAGTTTGCGATGAAAAAGAGACAGTCGAGTTTGAAGTCTCAACTTTGGTTTTAAAGATGACAACAATTTGAGACAGTATTTATGAAGAGACTGCAGTCGCATTTTTATTATTTTTTTTACTTTTTTTACTTTTGCTTATTTTTCACTCCCTTGTTTGTTTTATGTGGTGGTGTTTTGAACTGTTTCTTTGTTTTATTTCACCTGTGGACTTTCTATTTGTTGGAGAGTGAATCATTTTGAGTTTATTTTTAAATTGAATTTCAACTGCCAGTCGCTTGCAACCCAAAAGTTACTTTAATTACACATAAAAATAGCAAAAGGCAGGTAATTTAATTTACTTCTCTGATCAGCACCAATGCTATGAAAGTATATCTAAAAAGAAGTTGGTCTAGATCAAAAGTCTAAAAAGACTCTCGGGAGCCTACGTGTGCATGACAACAAGGGAGTTCACAAAGTGTCAACAAGAAAGAGTAAAATTTAATAATAAAAACAATTGTGGATCCACATTTTTTTTTAAGAAAACAGAAAATAAAATAAATCACAGTCGTTTCAATGTGTCAATTGATTCAGTTTTTGTCCAGTCTGTTCCAATGTGTCAGTCGATTCTCTCAATATTTCAAGGATAGTAACCAGTCGGATCACTATCTACCATCTCACTGGGTTCTCTGGGCTGGGGCTCGCCATCCAAATTCAGAAGTGGGTCTTGAAGTCTCTGGGCACTCCAGGCCAAAAGTGCACCATAAAAAAAAAAATAAAAAAAATAAAATAAATAAAAAATAAAACCTGACCTGGAACAAGGCCAAAGCAAAACATCTCAGAATACAAGGTGCCAATATCAATCAAACCTATGTATCAATAAATTGTTATAATTCAGAGATCTTCCATCATTGCTCATTTTTTTTCTTTTCAAGTTGTATAAAAGTCAGCAGTTTATCAGAATACAATGTTATTTACACATCAGTAAAACTAAAGAAATTAGCTCAATATGTGGTAAAGAAAAACTAATATAATAAAATAAAAATATATATTTCAATCTAAAAGTGACGGTACATCTGCAACACTATAAATTTCTTGTAATACCAATGGAAAAAAAGCACATAACTGAAATAAAACCGTTGAACTATTAGGACATGTACTCAAAGAAAAATAAATACAGCTACACAGAAAAAAATATACTATACACAACAATAATAATAAAAATCTTACTGTGCTACTTTACTTTTATTAAATTTGGTCAGATATTATGTGTTTTTGCGTATTTTCAACCAATTCACTGAGCCAACTGCCTAGGGCATGCGGTCACACTCAACAATGCTCTGACGGTGTCTGACGCTAACAGGGATTTTTTCTCCCCAGTCTCAGCTGCTCTCAAAGAAATTTTCAGAGATAAAAAAAACAAAACAGAAACAAATTTACTATTTTCAATTATATATTTTGAGAAACTATACCAATATTATTTTTCTTACCGTTCTCTTTCAGGCTCTTAACGAAAACAACGGTTAGCTGTGAGTTCTCAACCGCGTCTGACGCGTTCTGAGCAGAATCACAGTGCAGTAGTAAAAGGGGCGGGACAGTCAAACCCATTGGCTGACGCAATATCAGACCACGCCAGCCATTGGTTGCCCAATCCATCAGCAAAACAATCATTAAAGGCATACTTCACAGCTTTTTAAAGATTTTCAGAACTTTTTCATATATTTTTCTACATAAAATAAAACACAAAATCTATTTATACTTTCCAATCTTGTGAAACAAACAAAAAAAAAAAAAAGACATCAAATTAACATTATTAACTTTCACTTGTGTTTTTAACTCTGGGCTACCCGCTGATGGAGAGCAGTGAGTTTCTTTAGCCAGAAGGGATGGATCATGTCAGGCCCTGGTGCTGTCCAGTTTTTCATACCTGAGACTCTTTCTTGGACATCTGTCACAGTGATGGTTACTGGGGCTTGTTCAGGGAGGTTGCTGTGGTCCTCTCGTAGAGAGATCAGCCACTGTGCATTGCTGTTGTGGGATGCCTCCCACAACAGCCACTATATATATAAGGTTATATATATATATATATATATATATATATATATATATATATATATATATATATATATATATATATATATATATATACAGTTAGGGCCAGAAATATTATCAATGAAGAGAGTTCTGTCCAAGAGAATGAGTTCTCTAATCTTCCCGAACATCAAACTTCCCCAGTTGATAAAAGTTTGCGATGAAAAAGAGACAGTCGAGTTTGAAGTCTCAACTTTGGTTTTAAAGATGACAACAATTTGAGACAGTATTCATAAAGAGACTGCAGTCCCATTTTTATTATTTTCTTTATTTATGCTTATTTTTCACTCCCTTGTTTGTTCTCTGTGGTGGTGTTTTGACCTATTTATGTACTTTATATTTTATCTACTTATATTTTATTTGTGGACTTTCTACTTGTTGGAGAGTGAATCATTTTGAGTTTATTTTTAAATTGAATTTCAACTGGTAAAAAGTATTTACCAGTTGAAATTCTCTCTCTCTCTCTCTCTCTCTCTCACACACACACACCCACACCCACACCCACACATATGTATATATATATATATTATATATATATATATATATATATATTATATATATATATTATATATATATATATATATATATATATATATATACAGTTAGGGCCAGAAATATTATCAATGAAGAGAGTTCTGTCCAAGAGAATGAGTTCTCTAATCTCCGAACATCAAACTTCCCCAGTTGATAAAAGTTTGCGATGAAAAAGAGACAGTCGAGTTTGAAGTCTCAACTTTGGTTTTAAAGATGACAACAATTTGAGACAGTATTCATAAAGAGACTGCAGTCCCATTTTTATTATTTTCTTTATTTATGCTTATTTTTCACTCCCTTGTTTGTTTTATGTGGTGGTGTTTTGACCTATTTATGTACTTTATATTTTATCTACTTTATATTTTATTTGTGGACTTTCTACTTGTTGGAGAGTGAATCATTTTGAGTTTATTTTTAAATTGAATTTCAACTGGTAAAAAGTATTTACCAGTTGAAATTCTCTCTCTCTCTCTCTCTCTCTCTCTCTCTCTCTCTCTCACACACACACACACACACACCCACACATATGTATATATATATATATATATATATATATATATATATATATATATATATATATATATATATATCTTGTTCTTCAACAAACTCCATCTCATCTTAAGAAAAGGCACAGAGATTGCTTTGTTCAGCATATTTCCTCCACTTATGTGTGAAAGACTCCAGACCTCATAGACGGATGCATCCACTTATACTTAAATTATTTACTGCCTGTCCACATCTTACGAGTGTAAAGGTGTCTGAGTGGGTGGTAATCTTCACAGGGCACCTCTTGGGCCTGTGTTTGTTCTTAAATTGGACTCCTTCCTGGACAAGTTAGATTTCTGCTCACAGGTCCATCGAAACACGGACCTGTGAATAATGTCGCATGTGACTTAATTGTGTTTGTATTGGAAGATGGAAAACCAGGAAGATTTACTAACCTCTGTGGTCAGTGATTGTGGTTACAAACAATACTGCAACTATTTCACCACCTAAGGTGTTCAGAGAACAATAGATGAGGATGATTTATTCAGTTGCCTCTGCTACAGGCATACCACATAGAAACAAGATTAACTTTAAGGGATTTCGTAACACAGACACTTTCTTTTGAAGCATGTAAATATTCAGTGGATGAACAGTCAGCAAGTACTCCAGTTCATGCCAAACCTGCATTTGAAGAATTCTAATGTATGAATTTAACTATCCACAAAACTAAAAGACAAAAAAAAACAAAAAAAAAAAACATTCACCACATTTCTTAAAACTACTTAGGCGTGAGATACTGAAGTAGTGCCAAAGAGGCAGAATACTATTTATTTAAGATCAGTAACAGGACAAACGTACATTTACTGGAAACACCTGGTTGTTCACCTCAACCAGAGAGCTCACATTTTAAAACCAAGAAAGTTTACAAGAACTGACACTGCAGATAACTTTTTTTTTTTAAATGCCATGTTCTTTGGGGGTTGCAGCAAGATGCAAGTCTGTGAAGAAGAAAGCTATTTTCTTTGCAGCAGTTTGCTGATACAGCAGAATCAGACTCTAAACACCTGAACAAACTGAAAAAGAGGGCTGCACTGTACTCTGTATTGCTGATATCAAGATCAGGAATGTTGCATAAACTGATAGAAATGGACAACAATACAGAAATGTT
Source organism: Poeciliopsis prolifica (assembly GCF_027474105.1). Classification (NCBI taxonomy): domain Eukaryota; kingdom Metazoa; phylum Chordata; class Actinopteri; order Cyprinodontiformes; family Poeciliidae; genus Poeciliopsis; species Poeciliopsis prolifica. The sequence continues at coordinate 4,426,212 of NW_026562407.1, read as the reverse complement.
TATGTTACATCTTGTATTTAGGTTTCTTTTAAATAAAAAAAAAGCACATAAACATTTCAATATGCGTTATTCAAAAGTTTTGTCAAATAAGTCCAGATTTTGTCAATAAAGGCTTTTGTAAATCAGTCTGTACAATCAGTCAGTTACTCATTTTGTCTGAATATTGCCATTTGCCCCAATGTGTTCTTTCCTCTTTTAATTTTATTTTGTTAGAAACTGGAGTACCCACTTTTAACCCAGCAAAGGAATTAGAACAAACTTGGAATCCAGAGTTTATTAGTCACTCTTTAGCTTATTTTTTAGAAACTGCAGAGTACTCACTATTTAGCTGTTTCGAGACTCCTATTATTGCAACCCCCCCAAAAACTTAGAACGAACTTAGAATCCAGAAAAAAATTCTTCCAGAACAGGAACATTTAGTTATTATTACTTAGAAACTGTGGAGTACTCATTACTTTTATAAATTTAGAGCATACATAGAAAGTCCAGAGAATACCGACTTGTACTTATCTAGCATCCCAGAAGTCCAGAGGATATTTACTTACTTACACTTGTTCGGCAACTCAGAACAGGGTTTAGAAGTTGGAACCTAGAAAAACGACCTTAGCAACTACTTTTTAGACACTTATTCTCCCAACCCAGAAAAGGAATTAGACCAGAGGATATTAACTTATACCTATTTACCAACCCTGAATAGGAGTATCTAGTTTGTTTATTTTGGATCAGAATTATTAGCTTTTTCTTCTGTTGCTTTCCTTTGGTTTATTTTGTTTTTATTTCCTTTTAATTCCTGTAAAGTACATTGTATTGCCTTGTTGCTGAAAATATGCTGTATAAATAAAATTACCTTTACCTGAATCGTGTGGCAACTAAGGCTGCACAATTTATGTATAGAGTTATCAAACTCTCAATGTGGTAATTTTTTAAACAAAAAAAAAAAAAAACACATAATTACCCAATTAAAGTTAGCTAATCATATAAGTTAAAGGAAATCAGCTTTATCGCAGTAATATTCAAAATGAGCTGAATGCTTGTTGTTAATAGAGCAGAAAATCTATTAGACGTAATCAAGAAACTACATAATACAGTTTCTTTATCAAAACTGCAGATGCAGTGAACTTTTTCAACAAAGTATATCATTGAGATAAAAAGAATAAATTAACTTTTTTACTCAGTAGTTGGATATGCACACTATTGGGTTTTATGAGAGTTTAACAAGCACTCTAAACTCTAAAATACACCTTCACACCATCCTGCAGAGGCTGAACTTTCACCCCCTTTGAGCTTTTTCCATAAACAGCAGATCAGCTCAGTAACAGAACCAGGATGAGCTCGAGCTCATGAAATTTAAATGATGCCAACATGACTGCAGATACAGTATAACTGCATGAATTATGCACAATATTGTAAACACTGACGTCGAGCATTTACTACCTGCAAATGCTACTCAACAGGTATGAATTAGGTAAACAGAAACATTGCCATGATGGCAGCCAAGACCGTTAATGTGAACTAAAGCATTTGGGTTGTGCTTAAGTGAGCCGGTCATGGCTCATTGAGGATCCATATGTAGATGCAAGGGAACATGTGGTGAGAGCAATTAGGAAGAAGCAATGGCGTCTGTCAGTTTGAGAGTCAATAGATCTTTTCTGAGAGCAAAACGAGAGAAAAATAAAGGTACACAATCAAAATTGTTGAAAAATAAGATAGAAAACAAACAAAAAAAGTTTAATATTTATTTAGATTTGTATGCACACATAAAAATGACATGTAATAAATTTGATAGGTAAATATGCAGAACTCTTTTCTCATTACATTTGTGATAAAGATCTCGGGATAGGCGAAGAATGTATTCAAAAGACAAAAGAATAAATCATGAGCTCATTAGAAAATTAGTGCACATAAAACTAAAAAGTTAAATGTAGCATTTCAGCCACGAGAGCTTTTTATGAGTCAAGCAAATTGTGCACATTTGGATGTTATCAAGTTGATTTAAACGGCATCAACATTATTGTCAAACCAGATCAGGTTGCCTCTGCTTGAAAAGCAATTACTTTTGATAATGTTTATTTTTCTAGTTCATTTCACTTTATTACCGTCTTTAAAGTAAAATAGGATTTTTACTGTTACAGTGTTTGTTTATGGAAACACAGTTCACATGGTGGATGATGCATGGTGTAGCACAACCTTGGTGACTCTGTCTTCTCTTTTCCTGCATGACAACTATAATTAAAAGGCCACAAAATGTCTCAACAAATATTTATAAGGTTATTAAAAGAAGAAAAACTAGTTAACAATAAAAATTTGAATGTGAAAACAACAAAAAGAAAGTATTTCTTGAGGGAGACGTGAGACAAAATGAGCTGATGCAGAGCAATTACAAAGAGATGTGAAAGGAAAAACAAACCCACTTTGCAACAGTCTTCAATGGAGCGTGTTTTCTATTAATTCATCTATGGAACCAGTCAGCCTTTTTTTCCCTCTCGTCAAACTCCCTTTCACCGAGCCCTGTCAGGCTGATGCAGTCTCTGAATCATGTGGTCTGTCCATTATTATTAATGCAAATACAAACTCGCGCACACAAACACAAGCAGAGAGCTTTTTTCACTGTACTCCTCTTCACATTCACCACACTCCACTGTCAGATGCATCCACCCACTGACTGCATCTGACAAATACAGCAGGTGAATTCATTCCTGCATGTCATCCCAGCAAGAATTCATCTTCCCCAAGCAGCCGCCACAACACAGTCAGCCATGACAACACTTGCTTAGAGGCGGGCTTTTCATGGCTTCGGCTCTAAAAGTCACAACAATGCCGGAAATGAGAAATTCCCAGGACTATTGTGCAGGTAAGTTCTATGAAGACGACTGCAGTGGACTGTGAAAGTAACATTCTACAGGCTAACTGGCCCCAGCCTAGTTTCAATGCGAGGTCACCTCAAATTGCAGCGAGTGCCGTTTAGCATTCACAGTGGTTCAAGCACACACCACTCATGTATTAATACATTTCTTTCCAGGGAACAGGAAATTTCCCTTTTCACGATGCAGGCAGGGACGTACACACTGAAGCAGGAGAACTCCCCAAAACACACACACACACCAGCCCGAGGTGATTCTTTTTTAACCCCAGAACTTAAATTTGTCTGCTCTCTAGAGGAGAAAAATGTTGAAACTGGGCTCTTTTGATGTAGTTGGAGTGCTCTGCGCAGTCTGATTTGTCTGGTGAAGGACATACATTCATCTGTGATTCTCCACCGCAGCCTCAGAGCCAGTCATCTCCTGTGCTGTCTAGGAAGGACTGAGTAAGAAAAATGTTTAAATCAGAGTTCCCAGCAGCAGGAATACAGACAGGACTGAAGAACGGCCATGTTTGACTAAATAAAAAATCAGGAGATTGAAAGAAGGCTATTAAACAAAAAGTAAAAAAATCAGCACTGAAAAATTATTATGTTTTGCCTTTGTTATTCTTTGATGTAAATTAAAACAGGAAAAAAAGCTGATCAGAACAGTTTGTTCTTAGTATAGATTATGTTGATTATTTCCTGTGTTTAAAAATGAATTTCTGCTTCAACCATAGAAAATAGAGATCTAAGATTTCTGCTGGAAGAATTTTTATTCATTTCCAATTAAGTGTCTTTAGTGAATGTTCAGAAATAATTACTAAAAAGGAAGTTTAATTTATGAAAAGCAATCATCTCGAAGTGTTTTAGCTACAAACTGGTATCTGGATTACCTGAATCATTAGGCTTCCTCACCTATTGTATCAGGAGGGAAAACAGAAACACAACCAATATGAAGAGCTACCTGCTGGCAGGAAGCTTGTGACAGCAGTTCAACAGCAATTATAAAGGTCACACATCTGATAAGGTGGTTGGGATATATTCATTCTGTAAGCATACAGCTCTTCACCTTGATGCATCCTGGTTGTGGCAGGTGTGTAAGTTGCTGAAGTGTGATTCTGTAGAGTACCAGCTGTACTGTTGGCTTGTTTTAAACAACATTCTGACATACACAAATCTTTACCTCCTGCTCTCTACAGAGAATCAGCATTTTAACCGAGTCGTCTTACAGAAAGTATTAAAAGTCGAAATGAATGTGCAGCTTTTCCCAGGGTTATAAAAACCTATTTCACGAGGTGGCTGGCATCGCAGCCCTGCTCCAGATCTGGGCTTTAGGTCAATAGGCAATCAATGAATTTCATTTTCTGACTTCAAAGCCCTGCAACAGAAACTGACCAAAATTTATGAGCTCGGATAAGAACTGAGCAGATATAGTTATGAGTGATACAAATGTGTTTTTAAGGCAGCAGAGCTCATCGCTTGTTTTTGTGAAAGACATTGTGGTTGGAGACAGGCAGTGAAATCTGCAAGTGTCTCTCTCATCAGCGTTGCACTTCATTGAGCTTTCCATCGGCTTGCAAAACTCGGCTACACTTGGGATGTACTGGCCTAAATCTTAATCATATCTTGAGAGGGATTCAACCAAAAAGTAAAAATTTACTTAAAGTAACTTAACTTGCTGTTAGAAACTGGAAGAAAATATCTTTTTTGGTAATTTCGCTACGCTTGATGCTTATGAGCAAATTTTAAAATGTCCACTCCAGAAAAAATTTGCAACTCACTTGAAAAGCGAACAATCTTTGCCCTGTATGTCTATATTCACTGACTCCAGGGAACATCAACAGTCATTGCTCTTTTTATCACTTATTTTAAAAGCACATTATGGCATTATGGTAGCTTGAGCAGACTCACTCATGGGGCAACTAATATCAGCATAGGTTATAAAACAGTGGTGTGCAAAATGAGATGCAAGTGAGGTGAGAACATACAAAGACCATGGGGAAGTCCTCTCGCTTCATTTAGGATCATAGCTTTTGTTTTAATTGTCTAACAACCCAAACTGAGCTAATCTTCCCTTGGTGTTGTACTACGTGTAATTAGGAAGTCTAGTAATCACTTTATTTTGTAAAGGCTGCACATTTAGATCAAAGGCAAGGGAGCAAAAACTCAATCTGCTGCCCCAGTTGCAGAAACTCGTATAAGCCCACTGCCATTTCAAGCTGAAGGCATTGACTGTCTTTGCACATTAAAAAAAAAATTACCTTTTGAACCCCTCTCCTCCTCTTTATTTAACAGCTTCATTCAGGCAACTAGAGAGTCTATTTTAACATGTTCCAGCTTGTGCTGTTCAAACACAGTGAGCACATTGATCGCTTTGTTAGAGGACGTGTAATTGTAGGCCAGTAGTGAGCTCTGATTGCTTCTGGGCTTCTTCAGGACCAATTTGTCTGCATGTCACTTGGGGGTGAGGCTCTGAGCTCTACATAGAGCAAGGGGAGGAGGAGACTAATGGGAAATGTGATCTCCTTCTGACGTGTGAAGTATTCTCTCTCTGTTTGTGAAAGTTTGTTTGCAGAGTCTATTATGTGTATATGTAGGTGCTCACGGTGGCTAGAGAGATCTCTTTGTTCGAGGTTCTGTTTGAAGAGTCGCACAGCAGTGAGTTCTGGGGTTAAACTCAGGCTGCCAGACATATAAATGTTCACTGTATATTTAATATACATTATATACATAAATATATGCAGTGATTTGTGAATGTCAGTATATCCAGCTAATTATTCATGATTTAGAATGAATCTTATATAATATCAGATTTTCACAATAGACAACTCAACTTAATGGACAATGTTCTCCCACAAGGAACAGCTTCAACTCACAGCATTACATTGTAGGGTTTACTCCATCAAGTACTCATTTCACATCCTAACTCAACATGTTTATTGGATTAGTCAGGACTTGGCCATTAGAAGATATTGATTTCACTCTTTTACAATTTCTTGGTGCAACAGTGTGGCTTTTTAGGCTCATGTCCACACATTTTACACTCACGACTTACTGCTTTAAGTCCCACTTCCTTCATTAACAATTCAAAGACATCCCGGTCGAGATGACGTAGAAGAAGCTGAAACTATGATACACTACCATTCCCCATCAAGAGGCTAATATTTCTATGTTAAAATGCATCTTTTATTTATTTTCTTTAATGCATGTTTACAAAAAGAATGTTTTATATTCAAAATAATTACTAAAAGTCTTCAGAAGTTGAAAGACAGCAGTTGTCAAAGTGAACTGGATCCCAAACTCTTCACAATTTGTTTTATGACCATTTGTTTTCTGAATGTGACAGAAATTTGATTTTTAAATCTGCAAATTCTTGTTCTTTTTATGATTGTTAACTTGAATGGAAACAGAAAATTAAAAACAGGAAATGCCAACACTATAAGGCTTGGCACTCCAAACTTCATACTAAGAAAAACACGTTCCTCCAGAGAAAAAGGTCATGCATTTACAGATTAAAGATCAGATGCAGTATTTAACACAAGGTAGACACCTACTTTTTTTTTCATTTATCTAAGCTTTGTTCAAATTCATTTAATCAATATTTTATATTTGTGAACAATCCTCACCTACAGTAGAATGATGGAGTTAAAATTCGGCATAAATTCTCTTATTAAACTTCCCAGACTGACTGGCAACAGTCTTTAAAAAATGATCATGTATGAGAGCGAAGAGTCTATTGACTCAGTTTCTTTTATTAATAGTCTGTAATCAACACAGATTTCAAACCTCATCTCATCCAAACAAATAACCTGCATCAAAGCAGCAGAATCTTCTAAAGGTATCCGTCAATATGCCGATGCTAACCTTGCACTTCTGCACCATCAAAAATCCATAAAGAGCTCATCTTTTGCAGGATAAATTAAATTTCACACAGCTCGTTGGTCTTTCTCTCCAATAAAAAGAAACAACATTTAGAGTGGGTAATTTTCAACGTGGCAGCACCTGAAAACTCATTCTTACAAAGGCTCATCCGAAAATATTGGGCAGTATCTTTAGTAGAGAAATCATCACCTCGCTCTGCTGCATCGTGATTCTTAAGAGCATCTTGTGTGGCTGCTTCAGGGCCTGGATTTATCCAGCCATTACAGCACAGGGACCATTTTTCATCTGTAATAGGGTCCTCCATTAAACATGAACCTGGAGGTACTATAATTTAGCTTGGCGCCATCGCTTATACAAACCAGTAGCAGATGCTACAAAAGATACAGCCTCTGTGGAAAATTATGGCAAAAGGGTAAAGTTTCATTCTAAGACTAAAAAAAGAAGCTTCAAGCTTTTATTAAATCACAAATATTTTACAGCGTTTGGCCTGAAAGTTGTAAAAGCAGTCAAGCTCATATATCAAAACCAGTTTAAAAAAAACTTAAAACCTAGAGGGAATTAAGAAGCTAAATGTGTGCAACTTCTGAAGACAAACTAAGAATTAGTAATGCACTGATCCAGATATTATTTTTGTCCCTGATAATAACCTGGTTAATAAAGCTTAGGAAGTTACTAACTGTTTCTGTCTTAAATTTGGATTTCTTTGTTAAACTGTGGATCTATTCAGCCTTGCAGTGATTCCATAAAAATGCTCTGCAGTACAAGTTCCATGCTGTGCAACCCACTATGATCACTGCCTGCACAGGGATCAAGCCACTGCCTTTGTTAGATCAAGGAGAGATTGGAATCCAGATATTCCTCTGTCCGGCTCATCCTTTGGGATCCTCAGATGTTCCCAGGCTAGAAAGGATAAGGCGTCTCTCCAGTCCGGTCCCTGTGAGGTGACCCTTAACAACCTTTAAAGGGGGGAACAACAGAAGTACATGCAGGCGGATCGAGACATTTGTACTCAGCACTACATCTGGTTTTTAAAGCATTTGTACTTGTTTTGTGAGGCAACTATTGATGTATCTTTTATGTTAATTGAAATTTACTTTAAAGTTAGCACAGCACAGAATGTCAACATAAAAAAAAAAAGAAATCTACCACTGCGTTTTTAAAATTATATGCAGGAAACTCCACGCTTTCAACTTGGACTCAGACTATAACAATTACGGTAACTTCGAAAAAGCTCCACATTAAAATCTCACTAATAAGTGTTGAAAAGATCAATGTATACATGTGCCATAACTCTCTTCAGTTTACCACTGAGCAGTTTGATGCGTGACAGTGTGTGGGAGTAAAAACTGACATTTGTCTGAGGTATCCAGCAGACATCTGTTTTGATTCACCTCAAGTATCCACTGACCTACGCAGTGTGAAGTACAATGATATTAGACTTCAAGTAACGTCAAGAGATTGCATAAATCTTAAAGTAGGCCTTTTAAATCAGGCAAATGTTTTTATTTTTTTTTCCAGGATAGCAGCTTCTATATCCCTATGAATACTTCTAAAATGTATCAAAGCTGGGTAGATATAATGAATAACACCATGAGGTCAAGCCATCGTACATAATGTTGAACATAAATTCATGATCAACCACACCGGTGTCCAACATGAGGTCCAGTTTCTTCCTGTTCCATGATGAAATCATACATCTTTGCCTCTCTCTCTATAACAGACAATTTCAGCGGTCCTCAAGAGGACCTTGTCTTTAATGCACTTCCCATCATCACAGTTTCAGCTCCAGTCAGTGAAAGAACATCAGCATTTAATATGTGCCTTTTATGTATGAAGTCATTCCTCGTCAGTCAGCCAGAGTGAAGTGACAGACACTAAATCAAAAAGCTAATCAAAGCATAAAAAAAAGAACTAATAAAAAATCATAAAAGGCTAATCTGCTGCCAGAGAAGTTAAAAGTGGGAAACTAATGCTAATGTAATTGAAGCACCTTAATATATAATTTAAATTTAAAGTATTGTTCATTATTCTGCCAAGTATTAGCAGAGTCAGTCAAGTGCTTACATCAGACACATGCATAAATGCATGCAATACTCTACATTGTGGACATTTATCATCAAGCATCATCAGGTAGGATTATTGGTATTCAAAAAAATAAATCTTATAACAATATGTGACATGAAAACTTTGACATCCATCCATTTTCTAACACCCTTGTCCCTAGAGAGGTCAGGAGAGGTACTGGTGCCTATGTAACCATTTGCAGCCTGAAGATTTATAGAGGACCTTACAAACCTTCTAGATTCTGCTCTGTATGAAACTTTGTTGAAACACTTGTTGACAAAGGTTTTCAGTTATATCTTTTTCTAATTGAGCATTTATTAAATGATCTTTGGACTGTCCTTCCTTCATTTCTACTGTCTCCAAGGATTTTCTGCCATTATTAAATATCATAATATCTCATGAGATACCCTATACCCCAACTACCTCATTACAAGCTTACGTAAGATACTATATTTGTTTTATTGTTCTATTTATTTTATTGCTCTTTTTTTGTCTGGAGCTGAAGAAAATAAAATTTTTAGTACAGAAAATCATTTGATCTTTTATGGCTTTATTTTTTTGTTAACTATAAAAAAAGAAACAGATGTCTGCTACTACAAAACATGCAACTCTGAAAACATCCTGCTGGCTCACACTCACGAACCGAAACATTTCACAAAAACGACAAGAATGGAAATGAAGGCTTTGCCTGTATCTCAGCTTTTTCCACTCCAGTGATTCCATTGTGTTTACTCCAACAAAGCTCAAATTACTCATTTCCCTCTTTTTACCACATATCTTTTTGTTCAATAACTGGGTTGTCTGCACTGTCTGTAGGAGAGTAGAAGAATTTGCAAGGAAAATGCGATTCTCTACTAAATATGATATTTATGACTACGAAGCATTTACTGGAGATGTTCTCCAAGTTCAGTTTCCATCAGTTTCTTATACTTCAATCTCAAAAAGTTGCTGAATCAATTTTTGTCATTAGTTCTAATGTAGCATTTTGCATTCAATTGGTTCATGGAGACACTAGCATAAGCATGAAGCTATTAACCTGTTTATCAGGAACACCAAGATTTTAAAATATTAAATCAATTCTGTTCTTATAGTTCAAAGTTTGTCATTCTACATTTCTATATAGAAAGATAGAAAATATATATAAAAATAAACAAGCATTGCTTTGTCAAGCTTAAGCCCACAAAAGTGCATTTTGTACATAAAATCATTATGAATGTTTGTTTTTTTTTTGTTGTTTTTTTTTTATCTCACCTGTAGTGATTAAATAATGCAGCCCATTGCACAGCATGTTTGACCTGCAAGTAATTTTGAGATAAGATCCTTGGCTTAAAAATGCACCATGTGAAACACTGGCATCATTCAGCGACAGCAATTGTTTTTGAACTACAACATTATGCTAATGTATTAAACAACTTGTGTTGCTCAGATGTAAATGTAAGGAAGTGAAAGTGTATTTGAGGAACATAAATTTGTAAAGTGAGATAAAAAAAAATTATTTAGCAGAAGAAAAGTTAAGACACTGTACAACCCAATTCTTATAACTGCCTACTGGACTCTGACATCCATCAAAGGAAAGTTTTTACTCTTTACCTTTGGCAGTGAGATGTTTGAGTGATTTCTCTTCAGGTACAGCCCTTGTTTATATTACTGCACTAAATCCCAAAGACCAAGATTTTCCATTCCTCAGCTTTCATCTGGTCTTTGCGGACTCACTGGTCAGTTTTTGGACCATTGTCATGTCTCCAGTTTAATAATTTTCTTATTGGATCATTGTCACATGGCATGTTCGACCGTCAGCGCTCATGTGGCATTTTAATAAACCACCCAATCTAACCTGGGTTATGTGGTGCTTCAAGTGTGGATACTTTGGTCTCAAACACATAATAAATTGATGGCTTAGCCAATGAAAGGAAAGGCAGATACACAACAATGTGACAGGAATATAATCACACTGCTGAATCTCTGAACAAAACAAAAGCCATTCCACCATCATACCTACTCATGGTGTGAGATAAAGTTAATGAGTTAGTTCTACAAAACTGCATTTTACTGCTTTACTAAAAAGTGATGGAACCACTCCCAAATTGAACCAGAAGTGTTTTGGTCTATGTGGCCTTTAACACATCACACCGTTTAGTTTTTGACAAAGATCTCATCACAAAATTTCACACCACCTTCACACTGACCTGACCTGAACTGAAAGACTGTGATCTCATCGGATGTGACATTTAGAGTCAGCAGCAATATTCAATGAAAGGTGTTTTATCAAACAGAAAACATTTGTCTTCAATGAAAATGATAGTGAGAACAAAGTGGGGAACCTGATGAAGACTACAAACCGAAATGTGTTGGACTACAAATAAAGATGCTTATTAGCAGCTAATCAACAGCTGCTAATGAATGATTGTCAACTTTAGCAGATCTTTGATCCTCTCCAGGAACCTTGTGAGTCGATGCTGTTCAAGAAATGTTCAGGATTTCTGAGAACGCAGTGGGCCTTTGCTATTTCAGAATACATGGAGATTATTCAACTCCCTGGGGTCTCTGGTTTGTCCTCCACCTTTATGCAAAAAAAAAAAAAAAAAAAAAAGCAAATTTAAATATTCCAATTGTCAGACATTTAGAAATGTGTTTTTCTAAGTCATCCAAATCAATGTTATCATATCCATCCATCCCAGATCTCTTTAGTGCAGATATGTGCCAATCCCACATGCAAAGAGAGGTGAAAAGAATAAAAGATTGAGCAAAAGCCATGGATTTCCTTTGGAGGCACCATTTAATCACAGAATATGTCAGACGGAAAAATAGGCTGAGACACCTGAAAGGAAGAAGACCAAAAGGGTGATCCATCCTTATTAGGCCGAGATCTAATATATTGAGCAGCCAGTCAGAGGCAATTGACTGGTCAGGGTGATCTGTGGTATGGTATAAAAGCAGATGGACATTTTCTATATGGGCCAAAGCTTGGAGGATTGCTGAGGCAGACCTACTGTAAATGACAAACAAAAAAAGAAGCTCCTCCTCTGTTGCTTTGCATTTAAATTGAATCTGCGATGGTTGCAGCGGTGCATAAAAAAAACAGTGTAGATAAAATTTCAAATGACACCTTGCTTCCATGGTGGATATGCTGCTGCTGCTCAGAGCATGATGCATCACATCCAGTACATTAACAGCTTCAATCTGTTTTAAAATTATTTTCCACTGTCATGCCCCAAGAGAGCAACTTGGCATCCTGCGGCACCAGCAAGATTGAATAAAGAAGCAAAACAAGCAAAAAGTTTTGCACATTCTGAATTTAGGAGCAAATGTGGATTGATCTACAGCTTTGTACAGCATTTGGAGGACAAATATTAAATGTCAAGTTGAAGTTGAATGCAATGCCAGGAGACAGTACATTGTCGCTCTGATGGAACAGTCAGAGCAACAGTACAAGACAGATAAACAGAAATACAAATCACGAAAAACTGAATCTATAGAAACAATAAGACAAATTTTTAGCCATAGCAAATGTAAGTAATGCAACCATATGCAACCATAAGGAGTTAAAATCTGGATAATGGTGTTAAAAAGAGCACCTTCAGACAAAACAAATATGCAAATTACAAAATAAACACCATACCACATTGGATGAGTCCCAGGTTAAAAACACACCACTACTATGGTTACTCAATAAAGCAGAGATGGAAGGCATGGAAAAGACAGGAAGTAGAACTGGAAGTTGCAGAATGTAAGCTGTTGAGGTTCTTTGTGATGAGGATAAATAGAATGAGAAATTAGTTAATTTGCATTGTTTTAATCAAGGCATTTGTGCTTCTGTACTAGGCTTTAACACTGACCAAAGATGATTCCCTCAGCTTTTACCTCCCTGGTGTGATACATAGAGCCAGCCATGTAAGAGATGAGGCCAAGGGTCGATGTGTGGAGAAATGGAGACGGGGCTTTACTTCCCACATAGCTATTCAGGACAACCTCTGCAGGAGAGCGCGGGAGATTACACTGGTTTATAGCAAAGGTGTGAAGAATGATGTGCAGAAACATACTCCTGCAAATATGAGCCTACAGGGTTTTAGTGTCCTTGACTTAAAGCTTAAAATGTGGAGATCACGGATCAGCCGAGAGAGGATAGGAAGAAATATTCTGTTCACGCAATTTTATTTTTATTTTTTATTTTTACACCCTCTCTTGGAGAGATAGCACAATCAAACAGTTACATAGGGAGTTTATTTTCTCTGTTTGACCTCCAGAGCAGCTGAGGTTACTCAAATGCAATTACAATCAAGAGAATCATTTAATTACCGAGAGCAGAGTCACACCTAAACTAAAACACAAGGCGAGGCGTGACAAGAAAATCTATGCACACATTCAAAATCTGAGATCATATTAGATCGTAACAGAACTGACACAGGATGGAGCACACATGCTCCGTCTGTGACCAGCCTGCAAATCAAAACCGCATCACAGCATTTGGGTTCAGCTGGTTTTATGCTTATGACTCCACAATAAAATTTTTAGCGGCAAATTGTGTTCAGAAGACGCCAAATTTCATTTTGCGTCTAATTTGATCTCACTATAACTCCAGCTGTTTTAGAGGTTGGTTAGAGAATGTTAAATGCATTAACAAATAGCATCATGAAGAGTAAGGAACACAGCAGACATGTCAGAGATAAAGTTGTGGAGAAGTTTAAGGCAGGGTTAGCTTTTAAATCAGTATCTCAAGCTTTGAATATAAAACAAAGTGCTGTTCATCCTAAAGTTTAACAAGCATAGCACAACTCCAAAACCTACAAAGACATCCACCTTACTTCTGGCAGTGCAGGCATTCATTGGAGAAGCAGCCAAGAGGCCCACAGTAACTCTGGAGAAACTGCAGAGATTCACAGATTAGATGGCAGAATCTACACTCAACACCCTATCCCCATGGTGAAACAAGGTGGTGGAAGGATCATGCTGTGAGGATGTTGTTTCATACCACAGAGGAGAGCTGGCAGAGTTGATGTGAAGCTGGATGGAGGCAAATACTGAGAAATTCAGGAAAAGTTGTGAAACTCCAGAACACTCACGATTGGGGTTGAGATTTACCTTCCAGCAGAACAAATAAACATACAGTAATAGCTACACTGACATGGTTTGATCAAAGCTGAGTCCAGTGTTAAAATGGCTGGAGTTATCTGAAAAATGCATATTCACAGCTGCTGTCCAGCACAACATGACTTTTTTTTTTTTGTGAAGAATAATGGACAAAAAACTGTTCATACTTGTCAGGCTGGTAGAGACATAACTAGAAACAATAAAGCTGGAATTGCAGCAAAATGTGGTTTTAGTGCTGAGAAGGGCTTAATTTTTTAAAAAATAATAAAGTTAATTTATTCATAAAGCTTTGAGAAACATTTAGGATATTCCTTACACTTAAAATATGGACTACTTTCTGCTGGTTTGACCACTGAAACCCCAGTAAATGTTATTGAAGATTGCGAATATCACTAAACATAACATATTTCAAAGGGTATGAATACCTATGTAAGGGAGCCTTAACCTGCATTTTGCAGGATCTTGTAAAATAATGTCTTGGCCTTAAACATAATTTCCTGGCTACAGCTTCAGTCATTGTGTCAAAGCAGCAGTATGGCATAGCTTAAATGTCAAAATGTCTCATATGAGGAAATAACAGCCTGTCATTTATAACCACCTCTTGTCCATCTCTTCATTCCAGATGTTTATCCAACCATTTGACATTTTTTCACAGAGCCCCTCCTTTTCTTCTAAGAAAGATTGATCTTTTAGAAATTTTCAATCTGCAACCAATCACCGAGGACATGGAAACCATTTTCAGTGGAGTCATTTTCATCCACGAATGAACATAAAATATGAAAGAAGACAACAAAGAAAAAAGAAATACAGAAGCCAGAGTTCTTGTTGGACTGCAGGAAGAAAAGTGTTTCAATAAAACAGTACAATCTGACTTTAGTCATTTTCAACAAATATTTCTGATTGTGTTTCTGAACTTTATTAAAACTACTAAGAATGTGCAGCAGCTATGCATTACTAAATTAATATAAACTGGTGAAACTCGCTGAATATTTACAATAACAGCTCGAGGTGCACAAAGGATTTTCTCATGGAAATACGATCAACAGTCAGGTACACTGAGCACACACAGACCTGAAAATGATTGACTGAAACCAGGAACAGTACTGAGAAGTGAACTAAGAATGAGAATGTAAACTCCAATAATAAACTAAGAAGCAAGCCACAGTTTTATTTACATTTTTCAGTTAAATTATATAAGGCCATATTCCAGTCCTTTGTCCTTCTTTAACACAAGTAATTACAACAAGAGCTTGTGATCTAGCTGATTGGTTTCAGTTGTGATTGATATAATGATAGCCTTCAACAAAAATATTTATGCAACTCTTTTCAGTCTAGCAAATAAGGAACTACATCTTGTATTATATGTAGAGCTGCAAAAGTTATAAACCACCCCAATTTTTTTAATTTACCTTCCTAGGAGCTTATCATGTATTGCATTCCTAATCAGGAAATGTTCAGACTTTAGTAGGTTTTGTATACCCTCAATGCCATGACCAGTAGATTGAGCCAAAAGTGACATGGTTAAATGCAACTCTAAACTAGCTGGCTTGAACAGAGCAGAGACCTGGTGTACTGATTAATGAATGAAATGATAAAATGTGCAATGTGTATTGATTCAAGTATTTTTTTAAAGTACATGTAAACAAGGTTAATGGTTAAAACCTCAAATTTTATCCTAAAGTCAGTCAAGAGTGATTTCCTTGAACACCAGAGCTCACATCTCAACAGATGAACACCTGACTAAAAATAACCCCGCCATTCCTTTCACTCGGAGGGACTCTCGTTTACAAACATTAGAGCAAATGGGAAAACTGATTATGTGCCCCGGCCAGGGATGAATCAAATGGGCAGTGAGAATAAAAAGAGAGAGCGAGACAACCCCACAGGCTGGGGATGAATGCAAATCCAGGCAAACGTGCAGAAATGCCACCAAGGGTATCTGAAGGATCACTGGAAGCAGTGGCAGTGACATGGAGCCAATTGATACAAGCGCAAACAAACATGATTCCTGTGGCTGAATACCTGTGCAGCCACAGCCCCCTCATTCATTTCAATAAGATCAGTTTGACAGCACAGTGGGCTCGGAGCACAACCATGAGAAAAAAATAAAAATAAAATAAAAAATATGTGAGAAAAATTCTGCCAAACCAAAACAAGACAGCAGATTTGGAGAACAAAGAGAAGGACATTCATTTCAGCTACTGCTGTGTTAATAAATGAGATTGTACTGTACACAAATTTCCTGAGGAGTCCCTGGACATGTAAAACTGTAATCACCCTTTTCAATTTTGATAGTGACACTTAAGTGACAAGCTAATCATTAACTAATTCCTTCTGGTAATTAATAAGGTTTATAATTAGAGGGCTGCTGAAGGACGCAAACTTCTGCAATAGAAGAGTTTGACTGCAGTAGAGAAAATAGTATTAGACGGACAATTAAATAGATGATCATGGCTTTTCTTCTATTACTGTTTGATACAGCACAAGAATAAATGTATTTAAGCCAGTATGATAACCAGTGGTTCAGACAAAGCAACCACTGTGCAGAAGTTTTTTTTCTAAGCTAAATCAGCTGCAAGTTTCAATAAAATCTGCGATGCAGCTGAGTGAAGGAGAGCTAAACAATCTGTGCAGCTCTGGTTTGGAAGCAGAAACCAGAAACCAGGGAGGCTGAAACAGAGACAGCAAGTGAACCTGTGAAGAGGCTGATACAGTTACACATATCACAGTTGCCATTCTGCGGCCGACAAAGGCGGTGAAGCTGGAAAAGGGAGTCATGGTGAAAGGTTAAGGGGGGAAGCTGAAGCGATGCCGTTTCCAGTTGACACCGATGCCTTTCCTTTTTTCCATTTTGCAAGAAATTCAACAGCTGTACTTTGATGTTGCAGATTGGCACCTGACAGAATGCAAAAATGCTACTTTTGCAAGGCACTATATATTTGATTTATTTGGGAATAATTTCTGAGTCACAGGTTTACTTAAAACAGATTGCATTCCAAGTTAACTGTATGTGCACCAGCAGGAGCCCAAACATTTAACTTCTGATCTTGATATACTCAGATTGGGGTATATTAATGGAAGTGAGGAAGAGCCGATCTTGGTACACTGAACTAGAAATGTTACGCAACACAGGTTACCATCTGCTGCAGTTTTGCTTATCCAAGCAAGAGAAGAGAAAAGTTCAGGTATCACACAAAGATGCACCGGTTCATTACATGGCATTAAAAGTGATTTTTACTTTAAAGTCATTTTAATCAAAAGGTCTCAAGGGTTCTATGAAATAATTTATGAATATAGATTTTGAAGAACAGCTCAAATTAAATCGCTGAGTACAATGTCTTACTGCTGACTGAATGAATCAATATTCACAGACTCTGTACTAAAAGAAGAACAATCTTATCTATAAACCTCTGGCCATAAGTGCAGTTTGCAGCATAAAACCACATTGTTTATAGCATCTAAAGAAGCTATTGTTTGGCAGACTTGATTGCCAACCTTAGCTGCCTCCAGGTATCAAATATTCAGTGTTTGGCTGGGGATTGTGGGCTTTGAACGTGCTGTTCTCATGGGACAGGTGGAACATGAACTGCTAATAGCAATCAGGAAACCAAAGAGAGGGAAACAAAGATGGGCTCTCGCATCATTGTAATCATTTGCACACACACGAGTGCTGGCTGAGGAGTAAGTGAATGCTTTTTTTATATGGCTGTATACTGGATGAGTAACTTAACATGTCATGGGACTAAAAACATGAGTCTACTTTCTCACAGCAGAAAGAAACTGAATTCTCTGAACATTAAGAAATTGTGAAATATTTCAAAGATTTACCAAACAAAATTGCAAACACAGTTGGCCTTTTGACAATATTTTTCAAAGACTTTTAACACAAACCATGAAGGATGTAAGAAAACTTCCTGCTGTTGTCTGTTAATGAGGGTAACCCTACATTTAAGAAGCTAATGCAAGTTAAAGTGGAAAGCCATGTTTCTTTGGCAAGTTACTTCTTGGTGTACCTGGATTAGGACATTTAAAAACTTTGATTTGCAATTCAACAAGAAACAGAATTGGAAACCCAATTTTAGAGATGAAAATTAAAGATTGAGGTTTCTCTAGCTACCTTTAGCTGCCATTCAGAGATGTCTTAGCGCCTGCTCATACAATGCACCACCTTGTCACAGTTCCAGCCTAGCTCCTGCCCAGCGGAGTGGACTGCTCCAGGGTCTCCTTCCCTCTGGAGGGTGCTCAGAAAACCTCCAAAAGAAGCATTATCAAGACACTTTAATTTATAAGCTGCTGATGTACAGCCTCTTTTTTTCTTTTGGAAATTATTTATGCAGATACTTCAAGCTCCATCTTTGCACATAAAGAACATCAAAAGCAGCTGAGCTGCCAATTAACTCACGGACAAATGGATTTTAGAAAAACAACAAGAAGCAGTATGTGGAAACAAAATCCAATTCAGCTGACTTGGCAATAAAGCATCTTGAGAAAAAAGCAGTGTGAAAAAGTTGCTTAGGATTTACTGCGGGCCATTGCACCCAATATTCAGGCATTTGAATGCTTATAAACATTGTAATAGTCCACCATTGTTTAATTATGAAGAACACAGCCAACAAATTATTCAGCTGCAGTGAACACCAAACAAACACAAGTTGAATGAAATAGGATCAATGCAGGCTTTAAAGGCTTAGCAAAGCTTAGTTAGTGCAGCAACAACAAACTTTCACTAATTTTTATTTTAAAACTAGTAATGGGATACATTTAGGAAGGCAAGTCCTGTTATCTAAGATATTTTGACTGTATAAGCGTGTACGCTGGTCCTGATGAGAGGAGAAGAATGATGCATTGCAGATGTTTAGGCGTTTGACAGCAAGGCTCCTGGAGGAGGGAGCAAAATGTAAAGAGGTGGTGAAAGATTTAAAGAAAAGAATCCTATTGACCCAGAGTAAATTAATCACTTAGTAGTGAAAAACATGTTTAAAAGCATTGCATTGAACATCTGAAAGGTAAGCACAAACTGACACTGAAAAGGGTCTTAAGATAGCCAAGCTTTAGGAGATCTACATGATCTTGATGGATGCCAGCAGCTCTAACTGCTCATATGTCACAATGGTCATGCTGCAGATGTTGGAGATGATTTGTCTTGGTGTGTGCAGCCAATAACTTTATGCTTTTCAAAAGGGCTGAAAATGTGCTGACACTGCTGTCTGGATTTACAACCTGGAAACTTGCGCATCTGTAATTTGTTTCCCCACTTCTCAACATTCAAAAACTTCAAGGTCCGCCTGTGCTGCAGCAGTGGGATGAATACCAATGATGGCCTAATGTACTCTTTGTTAATCGGCTTTTCTGCAAATCTGTTTCCATCATTTAGTGATTTCCTGTGCTCAGTGAAAACATTTGATTAATTTTTCCTACTGATTTTATATTCACCCCAGGATGACACAAGAATAACAATGACAGGAGCAAACATTTAACACACATGATGTTCATATGTGTTTAAGTACAAGGAGGAGACATTGTGCCACAAATGTGGAAAACAAAACTAAGTCTGCTCATGAATGTGTGTCTCTTCTGGCTTTGAACACTAATTGATCAATGAAAGTAATAGGGATGTTCTGGGACAGTGAACACTGTAATTAACCCCTCCGCCCAGTCTGGTAACTGACTTCATCTATTATTCTTGTCCATTGGTCACCCAGATACAACCATTCCTGCTTCACTCGGATCAAACTCTATTTATATTAATCTGCAACTCAGAATGGATCAAAAAACGATGTTTTACAGATAAATGAAACTACCCTATTGCAGATCATAAACTAAAGATGCTGAGAGGTGCTGGGTTTGAACATTTCCCCAAAGAATTTTTTTTCTAAAGCCTCTTTACAGCGATAATCATATTAAACTTTATGTACTTGAATTTGACTACAGTATGGTATTAAAATATGATTAATTATACTTTTTGATTGCCCTAAAAACCAAATGTCAATCATTGGTTAGCCCAGTAAATAGCCCATTTATTTACTGTAAATAAGGGGCCCTGGTATTTTTTGAGTCAGAAGTGGCTAAATGATGCCAAATTAGTCCTCAATGTTCCTAAAAAACCCTCTGGGCATCCAGTCTACTGTAACACCACAACTAAATTAAATATTTATCTTGTGTTTGGATGTTAATTTGAACCAGTTATCTTGTAAAGTCCATTGAAATAAAATTTGTTTTAATTTGGTGCTAAATAAACTGAATCTAAGAGAGATTCAACATTTATTAAAATCGTTTAGTCAAAATGTAAATATGCAGTAAAATAAATCAGAATGTTTGAATTATGGGCACAGGTATGGCACACGAGTAAACCCATATACAAATTTATTCTTCTGTGAAGTGTCTGTCACGCGTCTGAGTCCCGACCCATCGACCTTTGCTGCATGTCTTTCCCTGCTCTCTCATAACCTGCTTTCCTGTCTGATCACAGTGAAAAAAAAAAAACTTAAAATACACACAATCAACTTTGACGAATATTTGATTGTTTTGGAAAAATACAATCCCTCAGAAGAAAGCATATTTTTCTGACTCATGCCTTGAACTGCATTAATCCCAGGGGAAATGTTGTCCAGCCTCGTACATTACAGGATCAATAATTAATATCTAATGAAATTTCCAAGAGAACACAGAAGAAGGACAAACTAATTTCACATTTCACAATAGGAGGTTTGAAATGATCCATATAAAATAGTGCAGAACACAAAAATTATTTATCTGTTGTGACTTTCAATATGACTCAAAATGACCTGCTGATATCATGAAAACAAGCTATGGAGAATATATAGTGAACAATTTATTTTGAGCCTTGCTGCATTGAAATGATCAGAGCCCTTGTATTCATTTTGTCAGACTGTCCACTTGTGGGGACTTATTTCATCCTCTGCTATTCCTCCCTATCTCTGAGGTCAAGGAGACTTAAGAAAATAGGCCACAGCTGAGTTCAAAACACCTGAATCACTTTAGATTGCCATCAAAATAATGTCGATGGAGGAGGCAGCCTTAGATAAAAATCTTTTAAATATCTACATCTAAGATAAGAAAAAACACATCTTAATTTACTTAGCGCTAAAACTACAACAAATGTACTCCCAAACATCTTTACAGACAGGTACAACTCATATACATGATGCAACAAGACCTATACCAGGTTGTGTTAAAAACACTCTTCAGTGGAGATTATGTTGCTGTTAGTTATTGAACAAGTTAACCTAGGTGCAGTATCAGAAAAACATTTGAAAATGACAAGTACAAAAACAGTTATACAATGTTTGAAATCAATTTTATATGGAAGCATGCTGAGGCATTTCACTGAAACTGATACAGCAGAGAGCAAATCGGGAGAGTCACTGGATTCTGCTCATTTTGTTCCAGACTTTTTGGAAAGAGAAAAATCTGTGTGTCACAAAATATTGATATACAATCTTTCGACAAGTTCTGAAGATAGCAAGGTGAACATTTTAGAGCAAAGTGGTTCTGCTTTAAAATATGCGTTATGTTATATATGCAGTCCTGAAAATTAAGGGATGTTTGTACTTTCTATAGAAATTGCTGAAAATATATAAAACACTTAATAGGCTACAGCAGGTTTCTGAGAAAAAATACCAACTTTGTTGAAGACATAGAGGTCTTAAATATTTAAATTAAAAAATTACTCTGTGTCATTAAGGACCATGACTTTGTGAGGCATTTTATATTAGCATTAGTACTTATGTTATATTCATCTTCTCATGCAAGGGTGCCTATATTGTCACAATTGTGGGGATCAAACTATTCAACACAACACTGCTCTGCACTGGTGCAGTAATGGATTCTGACTAGTAGTTATAGTTTCATAATTAAGAAGAAAACAACTTATTATTCTTATTTATGAAATTTTTCTAATGTACTGAACTTTTAGCATGGTACAATGCAATTTACAAAAAAGTGAAAACTTTTATGTCTGCAGATTACTGTGTACCCTGATTACTGTAAATGAGATGTGTAGTATGTTTCATGATATGTCTAGCTCTAGAAGTCTTCCACAATACATCCTGAGTCATAAATCCAACTCTGGACATCCTCAAAGTTCACAAGCAGGCTTTGTAGGCACACACATTTGAAATCTCGATCAAGACTGATGAGTTTGGACAAAACCTCAGCAGATCTAATAAAAGAACGGCCACACAAAGTCTTACCGGTGTTGAGCGTGCCTGTGATAAGTCTGAACAGGTACTGTGCGAACTTGAAGATCTCACGCTTGCACCGTTTCCTGCAGCTCATCTTTGCTCCTAAAGGAAGGGGGCTGCTTGAAGGGGCCAGCACAAAACCAGAATTCAGCCGTGAAGTTAAAAGGAGGGAATTATCCAGGGAAGACTAGTTGCCACAAAGGGGCAAGTGTCCACTTCTATCCTCCAGACTTCTGGCTGTGTCAGTGTGGCCCCTGAGTCCGCCTGCAGCTGGAGAGATGCTCATCAGTGAGTAGAGGGCAGCGGGTGGTAGGGGCTCGGGTGTAAAGGTGTCCGAGTTCAGCTCCACGGTATGCCTGGCTGATCAACACCGTGAAGCATGTGATCTTTTGTCAGGTCATTAATGTTTGCTTTTCCAGCTCTTTACCCGTCAGAAGATAAAAAGAAGATTCTCTGTTTTCTCTTCTTCCAAACTCCCACCTCCTCTTCACACTTTTCCCCTGCTCAAGCAAGAAACTATCCTGTTGGCTTTACAACACAGTGGGTCTCTCCCTTGCCGTCTCTCACAAATACACACACCCACACTTGATCTCGTAGTGAGCCTGCTGCTCGCTCTACTCAACACCATCTGTGGATGTTTTACCCTCGCTGACGGTTGCCATGGAGGTGTGGCCTGATTGGCTCAAGCTGAAGAGGAGGAGGAGGAGAACGGGGAGATAGAAGGTGCGCCAGGAGACGAAGAGAAATAAAGGAGAATTAAGGGGAAAGTGTCCACTTCAATGAATCAGCATTATATGTATAACTGGACGTTTTTTCAATTGGTGACAGTAATGGACAATTGTAACAGCACAGCAGGGACTCTAGTGACACTCAAACGATGAGAAACTGTGTCCATAAATTTAAAAGGCAGGAGATGGAGAGAATGAAGCAGCGAGGTTGTAGAGCCCCTGCCTCCCAACATCAAGGTCAGTTTAAATAATGACTGACAGGCCACACCTAACATCTGTGATGGCGCTAGGAAGAGCCAAGAGCATCATCATCGCCACTAATTAGTCTACACTGTACCTCAGTTGTGCTCATCGATCAATGCCAACCTCTCCCTGCTGAAATGATGGTCATTAAGTGAAGTCCTGTTGGGTGAAGTGAAACAATTGCAGAAAAAAAAGAGTGAAACATAATCTTGGTATCACCTGACCACACTGGTCAGACTCCCATGGTTCTTACAACAACTGAAAAAGTTAGGTAAATATAAAGAAAACTAGAAAATGAAAAAATATTTATTTTTCCTGATTTTTTATTTTCTGAAAAGTTAAATCCAATCATTCAATCATCAGTCCTTCCATCCAATCATCAATGCATCGGTTTATTCCTCTGAAAATATGCATCCATCTTTCTATCCGTTTCTAGATCATGTAGCAATTGATCCACTCATTGTTCCATCTATTCATTTATCCATCAGCCAAGTTTTCACTTGTCCACCAAATCCATCTGTTCATGCATCCATCCATCCATTTGTCCCTCATACATTCATACATTGGTCCATTTCTCTATCAGTCTGTTCTTCCAGCCATTTGGTGCACCATCCTCTCTCCATTGGATCATTTTTCATCTGGAAATTTAGTAATTTTTGTCAGAGATTAATTCCATTATTCATTTATTTATCCACCTGTAATTGGATTATTTACACTAAGAATAGGCTGAGGAAGGAGTGATCACTGAGAATTTAAGTCCACCAATGGATGAAATTTTGACATGTAAAATATGAAGGATCTTTTTACTTAGCTATGAAATTTATTGAGCCCAAATATTTGGTAAAATGGGTCTAAGACTCAATGGGTCACCAGACAGAGTCATTGTTCTATTTTGGTGGAGAGACTCTGCAGACTCTGACCTCTGAGTTTTTCTTGGAGTGTGTTTGTAACTGCACACATTTTCAGGACCCAAAACAAGCAGCAAGGGATTACTCCAGGAGTAAAAAAAGAAAAAAAAAAAAAGTGGAGAAATATAAAGATTTCAAGAACTTGAAATAATGTATGAAACTTTTTTGCTGGGCCAGAGTGCCACAGGAAAGTAGTACAACGTCTCCACTGGGTGAATAATTTCTGAGCTACCTGTAGCGAGATGCAGAGTTTTTGTGGTTGAACTTATTTTAATTGACATAAGGAAATGGCACTGATATGAAAAAAAGATATTTACCATATTATCCAGACTATAAGTCGCTCCGGAGTATAAGTCGCACCAGCCATAAAATGCATGATAAAGAAGAAAAATACATATTTAAGTCACACCGGAATATAAGTCGCATTTTTGAGGGAAATTTATGTCGTCATGAAAGGCAATGAAAATAGAATAGAGGCAACAACAGGCTGAATAATTGTACGGTATGTTAACATTACATGACACATGAACAATGAACTGAGAACATGCCTGGTAAGTTTGCATAACATATTAAGAGTTAGTCAGATAACTATAACATAAATAACATACTAACAAGTTTACCAAACCATCTGTGTCACTCCAGATCACTAAATCGAATGAAATCTTCGTCCTGGATGTCGCTTTAAACAGTTCCAACAACTCCGAATTTAGAATAACACAGGCCTGGAGCGCCCTCTTGTGGTTTAGTGTGAAAATAACAGATACAATATCATGATGTATTAATTTCCACATATAAGTCGCTTCGGAATATACATTTCTGAACTATCGTAAGAGGAGTTCCATCTTTTTCCCAGAATGACATTAATTTCATAATCCAGAAAGTTTAAACAGTGGTAATTAACAAGCCAAACTTTAAATTAGTATCTATAATACAACAAACCAGATGCACCAAATATTATAGAACTTTTTCATTATGTTCTTTAGTCTGAACATAAAGTAATGTTAAGGTTTGAGAGGTTATGCAGCTTTCGTATTACTATTACTTCAGAAAGTAAATTAAACTCAAGTCAGCTTCTGGCTTAAAATGTAGCATTGTTTAAGAAAATTTAGGAATCCAAGTTGACTGTCTTTTAATCAACGCTGTTGCAATTAATTTTTCTTTGTAATATTTAAGACAAGAGTTTTCCGAACCTCCTGCCCCCATTTATAAGATATGGATCTCTAAATCAATGTGTTTGATTTATTTCATCTTCTTTTTATGTTTTCAATTGTTTGCTAATTTATATGACCAATTAGTGTTAATTCCAATTCAGCCATTTTTTGTTTTCACTTTGTAAGGAGTTAAATTAGAGAAAAACCTGAATATTCTGCTAAATAACCTGCATTACTTTAGAAGGAGCTAAACAATTAATAAAATTTCAATATTTATCTCAATTTCATGATGGCAAATACTGCAAATGCATAGCAGGACTGATTAAAAGCCATATTTTCAACCATTTATAAATTTCTGCTCCCATGTAGTAAAACTTTGCTTCCGATAACTAATATTGATTCTTGGATCAATTTTTACTCACAACTGCTGTATGTCACAGTGACTCAAAGCCTAGGGAGAGTGGTGAAAAGAGAGCCTACTGAGAAAAATGTGGGTTGATTTTAATTAATATCATGCTGCAAAATCCAGCAACAATATTTAAATGCCCCACTTTCCTAACACAGTGCAGCTCTCCTGCAAAAGTGTAATTATCATCATTATATATTTAGTCTGGTATTCTGTGTTAATACTAAATGCATGTTTTAACTAATTCTTTCATTGCAAGACATCAGCTTGCATCTGATTTCAGCCCACCCACCTATTAGCCCCAGGGAAAATAAAAACCTAATTTTAATACCTGAGCAAGTCCATCACCTGTCACACAGTCCCCCAGACTCCATTTCTATCCGTGTTCCCATTAAACACACACATCCCTGGAGTCTCTAACGTCCACAGAGATGCTCTGCAGCAGCAACAGTGAAGCATTTTCAGGTCAAACAATGAGAATAAAAAAAAACACCAAATGTGTTCATGACAAATTGAGTTCAGTGAGGTTTGTCGCCTCACTATTTCTGAGCTGAACAGATGGCCTGGGGCACTGCAGTGGCAAACACACACTTTGACCAAAACACAGCGTTCAGGTACACTATGTTGCTGGCAAACACTCTACATATACTGAAATGTGTGCTATTTTCCAAGTCTAAAGGTAACTTGTAGACCACTCTCAAGGCATTCCCAGCCTCCTTATTGGGTGGGAAGTGTTAAGTGTTGAACAAATCACAGCATTCCAAGCCCAAATATAGTCGTGAAGAAAAACTCAGTGGGGATCCTCTTCCAATTAATAAACAGAATCGGAATAAAAAGTGACATCAAAGTTTTGAAGCTGATAGACTCAAGTAGGTAATTGTCTCATTTAGATAAATATGTTTGAAAATATTTGCTTACAGGAACTGGATCTGAGAAAAATCAAGTCAACCAGGCTTGAATCACAATGGACATGCACTGCTAATTTAATGGGTGAGAAATCTTCCCATTGATTCATGGGTAGTCCACAAACATTAACATCACAGTCAGTTAAAATCTGAGACTGGTTAAGGTTTGTTTCAAGGCTTTTTCAATTTCAAACCTTGTATGAAAAAGGTTCTATCTCTGTGCATAAGATCCTGCTTTAATAAAATCTGTGATCCTGAGGACATTCAAAGTACTTTTATTAAAAAAAACGTTATCTTTGTGGTATGAGCACATATGCTGTGAGGCATTTAGATAAATGGACAGAAACACCAAAGCCAGATCATAGCCTCCCCATGTTAAGAGAACTATGACACCATATGAAGTGGTGTGTATAAAGAAAAATCTGCAGTTCACAGGTTACAGTGTGCTTTGCAATGTGATCAAAAGATTCTGAATTGTTTTTTTTTGTAAAATTGAAAACTTAACTGCCCTCTAAACTATATCAGTATGAAAAAAATTGCCTCATCTTCAGTTTTGCGACATATGCAGCCTTCGGGGTTTTGCTCAAACATATCGTCTTCAGTTTAAGATAACCACTTTAATTTCAGCTGTATAGACAGATACAGCTAGTGAACTGTATCTGATTGCTGACATAAACGAACATGGAATCAGAAAAATGCCTTTATGTGGTGTTTAACAACTCTCTTGATGGAATAAAGGGGAATGATGTTTCTTTTCCGGCAGAAAATGACCTAATGTAAAAGTTGTTTTGCGTATCTAACATTTACTATATCAGTGTGTCTTTGCCAGTTCTTTGAAGCGAGATAAAAGAGAATAAAATTATTACTTTAATTGTTCCACAGCACTCAAAAATCAAATAATCTTTATGGAGCCCAAAAGAGACTTTTTATTTCCTGCAGACTTGCTAGACATGAGGCTTCAGCGTTGCACTCTGCAGCAGTAACTGAACGAACATAAAAAAGGTGCCATTCAAGGAGAACTTGACAGATATATTGATCCACCAAGAAAACCCAAACTGCAGGTGCCCTGCGGTGGCAACCATGATTACCACAGAGGCTTTGTTTCTCCCACTATGTCATAGCAGCTTACCTTCCTGGAAAACACTGCAGTGAGTAGCCTGTCATGCGACGCATTACCTCAGCTCAAACCCACAGATGCTCGACCTTAAATTATTTTAATGGCAATAAAGAGGAAAACGACTCATAAAATGGCTAAATGGCACACAATATAAACTCAGTGCCGGAAAGAAATAGGTAAATTTAGGTAAAGTCGCTTGGAAAACAGCTCCACCTGTTCACCAGGTTTGTCTGGCAATAGCACAAAAATGCTTCTAAGTCTTAATCTCATATGCACCTCTTCTTGATGCATTATGTATCTTTGATATTAGATATGATTCTGAAATTTGCTAAGCAAATTAGTCTTGGAAATAAGTCAATTGACAAGTGAGACACTGAAAAGAAACTGTGAAAAGCTTATAACAGTTGATTAAAATTGCTAGAAATGAAGTTTGGAGTAAGATTATTAAAATAGTTTGAATAACTTATTGTCTTCAAACAGACATTCAGATTAGAGATCTTCCAGATTAAAGATGGAGGGTCAAAAACATGGTATGTAAACAGAAATTTTACAAATCTGAAAATCTTTACTTCATATTCCTAAACTATTGTAGAATTTTCTTACACCATCTGAAAATATTTTCAACACAACTAGATATGAAAAATTTAGACATTTAAACTTTTCTTCCACACACGAATGACAGAGGAAACCTCACAGAAAAGCTAAACCCAACCTTGCAGCAACAGTAAGTGCAGGCTGTCATTGGACAGGCATCAAGCCTGAAGTCTTCCAGCTCCTGGACCTATCACTTAACACCACATTGCTAAAAAAGAAAAATGTATTCTGTTCAGTGCTGCAACTCAGAAAAGCTGTTTTGATAAACAAGGGGAACGCCAACTTGCTAACAGCAGAAAATGGAAATCTGTGAAACAACTCGATGGCAAAGTGTTGACAAACCTGCACAACTTTTACATTTAAATCTTCATGCAAACTTTTAAGTGTATTCCAGAAGAGACTCATCAAGTGTTTCACAAATATCCTGAAAGAACTTGTCAAAAAAACATTTAGACCCTTTTGGGGTCTTAATCTCCTAAACTCAGTACCTTGTGAAGGTTTCCTACGATAAAATCTATTGTCATTTTGTGCTGCCTTTTCTTCAGGAGAGACAGGGAAGCTGGTCGGAGTTAAATGGCAGATAGATGGAAATAAATAAAGAAGTATTTATGGTACAAGGATACCTTTGTATTTGGTATTCTGCTGCGTACATAAGGGCTGGAAATCTGCACTTCTACTTCTTTTCTGTTTTATTTCAAAACAAATCATCAGACCTGTCTGCAGACAATTTCAGTACTAAAAGAGGAAAAATATGGCTGGACAGAGTGGATATACTGTAGTCCCCAAGTGATTCATTCAATTCCTAATAGAACAGTTAGGTCTGGGCTTCCTGCCCAGATGTGCTGACCGAGTACACATCATTTTAAAAATAAGGTGGTTATATGATGCATCGCCAGACACACAATGACGGTAAAAAGAAAAATTATAACTTCCCAGGTCTGCGCTGCGCAGTCATACACACACACACATCTTTACCTCTGTAACATAAATGCAATCGAATATTTAGAAACTATAATTCAACCATATCTCTGATTATACAATCGAAAAAATATTACCGGTACATTAGAGGTGCTCTGACGTTAAAGTGCACACACCTTTGTCTGCACTGTACAGACAAGAAAATACAAATATAAAATCATCATTGCAAGCACAGCGAAAAAGGAACACAACTGATTCACTTTGTTAAAATCTGATTAGGAAAAAAAATTGGCAATTTGTTCATGCATATTAAGAAGAAAGATGGGCTTTAGAATATAAACAGTCAAATAAAACAAGATTACGTGCTGCTGTATATTGCTGCTTAACACCTTCAGGGGATTTATTTGAAGGCAATAATGACAAAACAGAATAGATGGTAAGCAGTATGGAAGTAAATCACATGACAATGATTCATGACGACAAATTGTTGCTCTTTATCGACAAAACAGAAAGATAAAAATTAGTTAATTTGACTCAATATTTTTAATATTAAGACAGCATCTTCTATCAATATAATTTTTTTCTTTAAATTTGAGAGGCCAAAGTAAAAAAAATTTAAAAGTTCTATGTTTTTTGTCTCAACTTTAAAGCAAGTGCATGATTAATGAAAGCCGGAGTCTCAGAATACATCCTGCCACTTTTAAATAGAAATGCCTACAAAAATGGCTGCATGGTGAGGTGATGATTCAGCCATCTGATTCAGTAGCATTCAGCCAGATATCCATCTACCAGCCACCAAGTACTGAAGTTTAAAACCCCTGCAGTAACAGTTTGGAGGCCTGGGCATCTGAAACAGAAGCATCCGACACATTCTCAAAGCTTTTGCAGGGAAAGATGTGTGAATTAAATTGCATTACCAAATACCCTTCATCTCTGTGCTATGAAGCAATTGAGTAACATATACATCTTACTTTTTATGCATTTCTAGAAAAGTTTACCTTATTTATCTTCATTTAAGCAAAACGTATGAAATGATCAAAGAGCATGTCAGTGTGAAACATTTAGTCTCCTGAAAACTGGCAGAATAAAATATAAACATCTAAAAAGAAGAGAGTATGCCTTTATTGTATAAATAATCTTCACTTACAGTGGCATCTTTGACATTCTTGAAAATAAAAAACAGTGCAAAAATTCTGTTTTTACTGATGACTATTCAGACTAAGAATCTAATCTTGGGTCAGCACAATACACACATGGAGGCCTCAGTCCTCAACGCGGCCGTCGTGAGTTCAACTCCAGGCCCCGGCGACATTTGCTGCATGTCTTTCCGTCTTTCTCCGTTCCCTCTTTCCTGTCAGCCTACTTTTAAAAATAATGGGCCACCATAGCCAACAAAATCTTCAGGGGAAAAAAAAAAATCTAATATTGATTGAACCTTTCAACTTCTCAACCTTCATCAATCTGCTGAAAATCAGATTACAAATTACTTTTATAGTTTGGATCCAAGAGGAACAAGTCATAGATGTAGTTGTAGAAAGTGAGATGTCAGGTCTGAGAATCTCAGGTTTCAATCTTGGGTTTTTATAGATGCTTTTCAAAAGGTTTGAGACTAAGAAAGCATTCCTTTTCCTCAATGATGTACAAATACAATTACAAATGTGATGCTGTTTGACACAGTAAGAGGTTTTTATTTTGGTTTAGTGGGGGACTCCAATTTGATAGTTGGGATATGGATTTCACTGCAGGAACCATGTTATCCGTCTTTCCCTCTTATCCATGCTGGGTTGCTCATATAAGGTGGACTTAATATAATCCTCATTATTGATTTTGTCAATGAAAAACTGATAGAGCACAAACCTAAAGCAAAAACTATGAAAGCATAACCATTAATGTAAGGTCCACTATAATCTTTATTAATCAGGCTGTAGGTGTGAAAAACACAAAGAACTGGTGTTGAAGAATAAAGCACTGATAGTTTATCAAAACAACAATAGATGCAAGACTTAAATGAATGAGTTTTCTTATAGCCACTGTGACAATTCATTTGAAAAGGCAGCTAACGTGAATAAATTCACCTCCAGGAAATCCTGAAGTCATTTATAAATGTTGAACACATCCATTTGTAGCTTTTCTTGTGCAAAAGGTTAACAGTAGCAGTGAAAATGCAGAATGTTTCAGGAGATAAGAGCCTGGTCAATATCTGAAGACCGTAATGAATTGCTTATGACATCAGCGTACTAATGTTAGTCTGACTGCTCTTTTCGGCATCCTTGAAAAGCTTATGACATGCTCCTTACTTTCCTATTAACTTTACAAAAACACTAACTGTATGTATTCTGCTTTAAAAATGATACATTATCGTTACAAATGTATGACAGCTTAAAAATTGCTTTACCCGTCTGCTTGTAAAGATATTTACAGTGATCCGTCTTCATTGGCATTCATGACCATTCCTTTAGACTTGAGTTTGCTTTTAAAAAGGCCATTATGGGAACCTAATGTAATCCCCTTCATTATGAATCTGCTGATGGGATACTCAGAAGGGCACCTGAAACCTGAAATGCCATCTCCACTTCGTTCCAGTGAGAACACACCGCTGTATATCTCTGTCATTACAACTCAGACTCACAGCAGACATTTTATCTACACCAATATCTTCCAGGGCTATTTGGGGAGATGAAGGCCTTTGAATGAGACGCAGATAAAGGTGACTTGCTTTGTACTTTGTGTCCCCTCACACAGAGCTTTAAAAAAAAAAGATGTCTGACTGGAAAACTGTTCAGAGAAATTTCAGCCCAGAACAGGGTAAGACACCTCTTTAAACATGAATGCTTTATTTCTTCCTGCTGGCATTTTGATTAGCTTTGAACTGGCAAAATTTACTTCCTGCTCTTTTCCAAGGGGCATTAGGTCTCATATTACTGGCTGCTGACAAAAGCTACTTTTTGCACTGCGAGGCTTAATGCCCAATTCTCATTCACTGTTGGGATCACATTTTTCTATTACACACACTGAACTCAGCATACCAGCTAATAGGGCTTGCAAGGGTTAGATGTGCAATATCAGCCAGCAATTTTTCTTTTGTTGAGTACAAATCCTAAGGCTCTTAAAACGTGCAGAAACACTGAAACCACTTTCACCTTTGTTCCATTTCTTTTCATATTTTTCAAAATACTGGGCAGTCAAAATTAAACTCCTTTGGATTGTGCTTTAAGGCTTGTTGTGGATTCTTTTAAGATTCAACACTCTGCTATCCCTCCTTCTGTAAGGCTTACACTGTTTATTGTTCTACTAGCTACATGCACATTTTAGGAGATCAATATTTTGGTAAGACTTGGCACCAACAAAGATTTCAAGCAGACAGAAAAAAAAATGGCCCAAGTGTGTAAATAAACACTTATTTATGTTTATGACTTGTATTATCTAGTCAATACAAAGCTGCTCATAGCTCTGGACCCCAAAAACCTCAGTGACCTGAGTGGGTTGAAATGCTTCTGCAAAAAATAAGACTTGCAAACAGCATAAGACGTCGTCATGAAACTGGAACTGATGTGGCAGCCGCTGTTAGCTTTTGTTTTACTCAAACTCCAAATATCCCTAGCTTTCTGTGAACAGTGTATGCAAATAAAAAAAGAAAGAAACCAATGACCACCCCTGGATTGGTGTCTGGCATTACGAGTGTGAATGGCCCTTACCACCCAAGGTTTGCCTTTTATGTAATATCTCGCCAATAACACAGATACTTTCTTGAGATCCTTTGAGATCCTCGTTCTGAAATAAACAGAAAAAAAAATCCAAATTTATAGATCACTTTGCTCTTTAACATCCTGGAAGTTAACCGGTCAAAAGCATGGCCCGTGTGTGCTGTCACAGCATGTTGCAGAGCCTGCAGAAACAAAGACTTACAACTCATTGCATTCAGCAATACAGAAAGAGAAACACGTTGCCTAATGATCCCCATGCAAGCTCTTCAAATCCGCTCAGTGCCTAAATTACAAAGAAAGTTGTTTGTACTTTAACATGTTATCTGCAGAGAAACATATCAGCTGGTGGATCATAATGTGCCTCTGCTCTGTGCATAAAAACAAGCAAAAACAAAAACACATGGATCACAGATTAAAGAATGATCTGAACTGGACGATTAGAGGTCACGTGCCTGGGTTTGTGTAAGGAATTTCATCAGGAAAAGTTGCTGGTCAATGATGACATCAAGTATGTAATACCAAATCCAAATATTAGTGTTCAACACAACAAAAGCCCCACTCTAGAACAAAGTTTAGTTATCAAAATCTCAAGCACACAGGTGTCAAACTCCAGTCCTGGAGGGTAACTGCCCTGCAATGTTTAGATGTGCCTTTGCGGCACTAAACCTGAATAGAATAATTAGGTCATTAGCAAGGCTCTGGAGAACTTATCTACATAAGGAGGAGGAAATTAAGCCATTTCAGTCCAGTGTTTTGTACCTGTGGAAGATCTAAAACCTGCGGGGCAGCAGCCCTTGAGGACTGGAGTTTGACACCCCTACTCTAGCACAAACAATGCTTCGGGATAAGCCAATCTTTATCCCAAAGTTATAGATCTGACTTGCCGACTTCCCTTAACTCCCTTCTTCCAACACGCCAGTGGCTGTGCACCTGTTGAGGAATCCTAGCCACAGTAGCACAGGATGAAGTAACTGGATCACAAACCATCAGTCTTTCCTCTGTGAGGTGATCTTCTGTCAGTGTTACTTAGATTAGGTGTACAGCAAGAAGAGAAACCAAGGTGTAAATGAGAGATGGCAGCATCTCCTACATTATTTACAAGTGAAGAGCACCCAGAACAATTCTCAGTTTTACAAAAAGTTACACTTTCAGCATTGAAAAAAAACAACTGCTGTATCAATCTTACATTTCACCTGGTGGAATTTGTTTAATACCAAAGTGGTGCAAACAAAAGAATTTAAAAACTTTTTAAAAAGTGGGAAAACTTGGATTAACTCATTTACAAATGAATAAAATTCAACTTCCTTTTCACAATCTCACTCATTCTGACTGTGCATATTCCTAAACCTGCCAGCACCTAATGTTTCCAGAGCTGATGCCCACACCTCTTTAGATTGGTAAACTAAAAAGAGAAACATTTGCAATTTCAAAAGGACATTCGGAGACACAATGGGGTGGAAAGGACACTAGGTAAATGCAAATGACATTTAAATTTAAGGGCTATATGCTGCTACTGCTTCTGCTTTTATCTGAAATAAGGATGATGCATTAGGTTTGCCATTCACTGACAGCATAATCAATTATGATGCATAGGAAAACAGCTTAATCTCAGTATTTTATTTACAGCCCAGGAAAGTTTAAAATGTTGCTGCGTGTGTGGAATTAAGTGAAAACGTGTCCAAATATAGGATGTGAATAAAATCAAAGACTTTCTAGGGCATTGATCTTGATATTCTGTCCAAGGAAACTGCTCAGGGAGATTGAACTCAATTTTGCTTTTCTCGAAGAAAATACTTTCCTTTAGGACTGAATTAACATGTTTCATATCTTCCTACTTTCAAGTAAAGAAAAACAAATAATTTTATGGATTTATAATGGAGTTTGTTATGTGACAGAACTGAATAGAAGTGAATTGGTCTTACTTAAACTCTCCAGAGCTTATAATGTGGGGCAAACCAGACCCTTTTTGTTATGAAAATGGTCTAACGTGGATGAACACGGTCTGTAAAAAGTACAACTGTACATGCACAGAATTCATATTGGTACAACAGCAAGGAAAATGCTGCATCTTCCCCTTGCTGCATAGCAAGGAAGAGATGTGTTGTCAGAGGTGTTTGTGTGTTTGTCAGCAAGATAACGTAGAAAAAAGAAAAAAAAGCTTCTCCCTCCATTCTACTCCATCCTAGTAGAATGGAGGGGGAGAGGTGCAGAGGTGGAGCAAGCAGAGCCAATTACATTTTGGTTTAGATTCAGATCAGTCTCTAAAACTGGAAGACAAGGCACTGGCCTTGGTGAAGGACTGCATGCTCCAAGCAGCTTTTGTTTATAGCGACATTTTCCTCCTTGTATGGCCTTTAACAACAGATTTCCTGCAAAGCTTGAAGTCGCTGAAGCACAGGACAGATTGGACATTAGACTCGAGTGAGAACATTAATCCTGAAACTCTAAATCATTGATAAGAACTATTGTCTGCTGGAGCAAACTCACCAAGGCCACCTTTTGGATGGCTCTCTAATAATGTAGCAGACGCAGCCTCGAGCCTTGACTGAGAGGAGAAAAGAGAACAAAGCTAAAGGTTTACTGCTTCACAGCAACACCTCAATAGCCAACTCATCATTTTCTTATTTTTATTTGTGTTGCGTGTCTCAACATTTTCTTAAGAAGTGTGGGAATAAAATACATTTCTTATTGACAAATTACCTCTAAATGACCAAATGATCATCAACATATTCAGGATTTTGTCTTTTCTTTCTTTTGCAAAGAATCTTGAACATTTCACATATTTCAATTTTGTTAAAGTTCTTACAAAGACTGAACAACTAATGTTTTCTTTAAGCTTTAGTTGATCATGCATTGTGGTAGTAACACTATGCTATGTTTACCTACTGGTGATCCAATTACACTCCACAGTAAATGATAAGGAAGTAGCACCTCAAAATTCTTTGAAAATGCAAAATGCATTTTACCAAAATGCAACGGTAAAATAGCATTTTGAAGACAAAGGGATGTTTGACCAGTTTCACGCAGAAATCAAAACCAGTTTAAAAAAAACAAGCTGCAATGGCCTCAATCCTAGTGGAAATTCACAAACTTGGCTTGAAAGGCCAAATGCCAGGAAATTTTAAGTTTTAACAATAGACTGTATTTCAGAAACATTTATTTCAGATGTAAAAACAGTAAAATACCAAGGTTGTTGAGTTTTATAAATTTAAATAAATGTGGATGCCGTGTTGCCATAACAGCAATTTTTGCGTGATTTTGAGTGACTAAATAAATGAATTATTTCTAAAATTTTCACCCGGCTCTTGTTTATAAATCACATATTACTGATTATTACACCCATATCTATGACACTTGTCACCGGAAACTTGCATGACAAAACTCAAACCTGAATTTTTTTTTGCTGAAACATCAAATCTAACTATTCTCAAAAATTTTAAAAATATTTAATCTTTGAGGTATGTCGACACTTCAGTATAGTTTCTTTAGATGTGTACATGCACATCTGCTTTTTACTTCACACACCAGTGTTCAGCCCCATCTGAGGTATAAATATGTTCTTAATATTTACTGTAAGAGTGGTGAAACAACCTTGCTTAATAATCAAAGTCTGGAAGTCTCCAGGGAACAACTAGAATTTGGTGAATGGTCCCTTTTATAATTAACCAGCCCAGAGCAAAAGGAGCAGCACACAGTGTTCTAATACAGAGAGAAAATTACTTTACGCTGCAAGAGAAGAAAGGAATTTTTTTTTTTCACCACTTTGGAAAAAATAAAAGAATAAACCCCCTCACATGTAGCAACTCCATTTTCTTCATCCTTTCTTGCTTTGAAGAGCAAAAACACTTTCCACTTCAGCTTGATGTTAGTTTTTTTTTTTGCAATGAAATTATTGATAAGTGCGTGCCTGGAATAGTTAATTTGTTCAAGAATGGACAAAAATTAGAATGTTATTTTATTAGCTCCTTCAAACTCGCAAGAGTTGTTTACGCTTTGTGATTTATATATATTTTCTATTTAAAGTTTCAGATTTTTTTTCACCAAATGAAAATATTTGTCACAAAGAACTGTGTTAGAGTCTTGGAGCAAACAAGAAAATGTTTTTGTGCATGTTTTTCGAATAATTTTCCTCTCTTTTTCCAACCCTGGAGGAATGGAACACATAATAAAACAGCTGTACAATCAAAAATTGCTTTTTATTTTTAAGGATATTGTCCTTAAAAATAAAAGTATTTTCAAAAGTTATGTCCAAAACGAATGATGCTATGTAAACTTAAGACATGGAAGCTCCTACAAATGCAAATGAGAACTTATTTTTTAAGTCATTGCATTAACTAGTATTAGGAATGACTGTTCAAAAATTTCTTTGAGAAAGGGACTTATTGCGTTACTTTACTCATTTATATGATTGTGGCCTGTTTATCTTCTTGCTTAAACCATACTGTATTTGTTCCACCTACATGTGTGGTGGAATGCAATGAACAGCAACTGTGCCAAGAGCTGAACAGCCATTCTGGGAGTCACTGTAATAAACCATTTATGTTTTCTTCAAAACAACCAATAACATGTAAGGGAAGAGTGCATTCTTCAAGAAATCTTCTCGGGCAGACCCTGCATTTTTCCTTACTTTCTGTGGAGTGATAAAATAGTAATGAGTATGAAAATATAAGCTACATAAGTTTTGATTATTAGCTCAATTTTTAAACATACCATTATTTTTAACATAGCAGTAGAGCAAAATAGTCAAACTACAAGTGATTAGCTACGCAAGTGTTTGGGGAACATAAAAACAAAGACCAGGTCGACTAATTAGGTTTGCCATAGCAATATGTCTTGCTTGCAATAGTTTTATCTGCATAATGTTAAACAGTAGAATTGCTTGAGTAAGTGTGAAGGAAGTAAACATTTCTGATTACATGACACGTCTGTAAAATGGTGGCCCGCAGCCTCTCTGTGCCAGATGTGGCCCTGTACCCATCTGTGGCTATTTTTAGATAAGCATGAGCCCAGAGGTGGGTGTAACAGACCGTAAATACTGTCTGCCGCACCTCTACCAAGAGGAACACTTAACTCCCAACAAATCAATTTAATCCTTTCTTGAAACATAAAGCTGACTCGACTTGTTTTCGTCCATCACTTTAACATCTGCAGCTAAGCAGCACTAGTGTCCAGCAGCTACTTTAGGCATAGTGAGCCATTTGCTCTAATAATGTATGCATGCTCTTAGGTATGGAGAGGGAATTTGTAGTTAGAGAGGCCAATATCTGATTAAAGGGTAATATTGCAGCTTATTTACTTGCAGGCTACCATATTAGCGCTGAAGGAGAAATGGGTCAGACATTTCCTTATTTGTTTGATGATCTAATTTATAGCTGGAAGGCATGCAGCTGCTGTTCATACTATCTCGTCTCAAAAGAAGAAAAAAGTAACCCTAATTTGGATTGCGGCTCCCAGTTGTAGTAAGACACACATCCCATCAACAAACTTTAATTCACTGCAGCCGCTTCCAAAGTGCTTTTTTTTTTAACCCTTTGTCACTTTAGGGAAAAACTGCAATTTCTCATCAACAGGGCTATTTACTGAATGACTGCCTTCAAAATGAGAAAAATAAAATAACTTAGTTGCCGCCAAGGGAATGGTCAAATTACGCCAGCCACCATGCAGTACAAATGATCATTAGTGCTATAATTACTGGGGGGCCATCATGTTTGAAATTCATTTGTAGGAGTGTACTGCCCATAACACGCTTAAGAACTAGAAGGAAATGCTTAGCTATGTGGTGGGCTAATGTGCTACCAAACACCATGTCTTGTAAACAGCATTAGCAATTTCAGTTTCACTGTAATATGCAAAGGTTTTCATGTGTAACACGAACATCTCTTCAATCAATGAAGAGACGCTTAGAGACTTAACTCCTGGCTTGTCTACTTTACTCTGGGTATAATGAGGAAGTATTAGTATTCTATAATAGCTACTGTTATTTTAAGAGATCTAACAATGTCAAACACAAAGGTAACTCGTAGGCAATTTATTCTGGTGAGCCGTCGTGTTAGTGTTGAGATGGACTTAACTGTCATAACAAAGAATATATTGTGCCATGCTAAAAAGCTCCCCAGGCCAACAGGGAATCGTCTCTTTTCCATGACCTCATTTTGTTTGGTGTCCCGCAGCAGGCCTGGTGTGGTCTGTTGACCTAATTTTAACAGGGCTCGCTTCTGCTACAGAAATGCACAAGCCACAATGGTTACTTGAGAAAGATGGGCCTCGCCTGCTGGGAGCACCGGCGCTCCTGGTTTCCCCCCTCAAGTGAAAGAAAATGAGATAGGTGGCATTAACAGAGCACAAACAGAGGACGTCCTGAATGTGTTGTTGCATGTGAAACTGAAAAGTGTCTACGAAAAAGGTGAAGATGAACAAGTGGAAAGTAAAAAGAAAAGTTTCTACAGCTAAAGTACAGAATCTTAAAGGGATCAGGTAAAGACATTTATACAGCAAGAACTTCACTTGATCATCTCCTTCAGCCCGACCCTGGTCCTCAAGCCACACTGCACTGCATGTCTGAGGCAATTTCCTGCTCCTTCACACCCAATTTCAATTAATGGGTGAGTAACAGGATTTTACTGAACTGTAATCATCTGAATCACGTGTGTTGAAGCAGGAAAACATCTGAAACCTGCAGAGCAGTGTGCCTTAATGACCAGGGTTGGAATGCACTAACCTACTGTATGCCAAGTTTTCAGCCAATAAGAATTTGGGAATCATCCAATTTCCCCCCTTAAAATGTCACTTTCCTGTCCCACTTTGGACAGAGCATCCACCTTCAGCCATCTGTCTCTTTTTGCACTGTGTGCTGTTTCATTATCCAATCCACCCACTATTTATTCAACCCATCCTCCATTGTCTCAAATGTTGTCCTCTAAGTCTTCTGTTCTTTTCTCTACATCACATAATGCCTCACATGTCTAGCAGTGGTTAAAATGGAGATGAAAACATCAAATTTTTTACTGCAGGATACAGGCACATAACACTGAAACAATAAAACATTTATACTTAATCTGTTTTGAGATCAGAGTACAGGACAAAGAGCATGAACTGATATAATAAAACAAGGGCTCCTCTTTCAGAAAAAAAAATCAATATCATATTAATATTTTAACCTCAGTATGATTGCATTTAGGACTTCGTTTAAAACCAAAATCAATTCATTTTACTGAAACCATGTTGGCTTTAGAAACTATACAACAGTTAGTTGAGCAATTCATACTGTCAAAGCAGTGTTAATTAATAAAATAACCATTATCTGTGGTACTTAATTCAGAATAATTTATCTAATCTCTTCTCAAACAAATCTGGCAGTTTTGCTTACAACTAACAGAAATCTTACACTTAAACAAAATCTCTGTCAGAGATTAACAGACTCTGACTTCCTTTAAAAGTAATCTAAAACATCTTTATAAATCTGCTTATGTTTCATGCACCTTGGGTTTATATTACCTGGTTGTTGAAGCACTTAGTGAGTTTTATCTTAAAATATTCCATATTAATAAAGTTTTGCTTAGTTACTTTACATGTGATGCATGGACTGCTATTGCAGCAGCCTCGTCACTATTTTCTGATGTGAAGGACATAACATGTTGTGTGCTCCAAACGAGAGCAGTAAAAACCGACATGGAATTATAAATGAGCTGCAGCAGGATGCACCACTCATCATGTGATCACGTAAGCTCAGCTAAACGTGTGGGTGTGATTCAGCTTGTAATTGTATCCCACGCAACAGTCACACGATATTTAGAGCAGATCACCTAACCCTCATCCTGAAATACCTAATTACTGTTGACTAGGGATACTCATCAGCAGTGTTGCACATTAAATACATGAGTCCTTAATATACACCATCTCAGGGGGGAGCGGGACAACCAGGTCGGAGAGGGAAGCAACCCGCTCTCTGCGGCCTGGTGGTGAACCTGCGCCTGCTGCTGCGCTGGTGCCTGACAAGAGCAAGGGAGATAAATTAGGCCGTAATAGCGACAGGTGTTTTACAGCAGAGTGATACACAGAGACGAAAGTCAGTTTTGCCCTGCAGCAACCAAAGTCTTGCATGGTTTCACTGTGCCTGGAACTAATCAGGAGAGTCTATTTATAGATGGCCCAGGACAGCGCTACAAAAAGTTGACTGAAGTAGGTTACCGGCAAAAGACTTTATCACCTATACAAATGTGGAAAAGAAAGTCACAAAGTTTATATTCAGTTTTGCTGAAGCTGTTGATGATTAATGAGATTTAGTCTAGTACCAACCTCCCTAGATTCTTGCAGTCTCCAAGTAGATGTAGAAATTACATATCTCAGATTTTGTGTTGTTCCACTTAATGAATTAATAGTTCTCTGAGAAAAATGAACCTTTGTTTCCAAAATTATTTAAAGATTTATCATATGATTGTTTTGGCTAGAGCTCAACTAATGGTTCAATAGATAACTGATACAATGTAGAGCATTAAGTGTAATTCATTTATGCTGCTCTGCTCCTATATTTATTATTTTAAATCAAATTCACATTTATAACTATTTTCAGTATTTTAAATGGCAACTTAAATGTTATTTAAGAAAACAAAGAACATACAAAGCACTAATTGCCCACTCTTTGAATTGAACAAAAGCAGGTTTGTGTAAAATGAATAGTGTGTGGCAGGAAATGCATCTTTAATGATGAACAGTGAGCTGCTCAAATGACCTGAACAAAAAGACCCAGATTGGTTTCAGTCAATGCCAGTGGACTGTCTTTAGATTGAAAAGAGAAGCATCTCAGTTTCTAAACTCAATCGACAGGATAAAATGTGAGAGTTTTCATCTGTCAACATGCTAGTTAAGGTGCCAAACAAAGTTGCCTATTCCCTGCTAATCCCTGGCTGTTGGTTGCTAATCCCCATTTATCTACAGAAATGTAAAAGTTGAAGGTGATGCCAGTAAAGAATCATTCATGTGCAATTTTGTCAAAAGTCCTTCTTGAATGCTAAATTTTGTAGCTTCGAAAAGATGTTCATTTGTAAAGTTTTAAGAGACTGTATCAGCAGAATCAAACCATTGTTAGCAATTATTAAAAGCCAAATATTTCTAATTTTATAAATTAAACTAAAATAAATAAAACCAAAACTTCAAAATGCCATCTTGCCTGTACTGGGTAACACTTAACGTTTTCATCTGATTAGTTTTTATGGAGGCTAATGCTAACTGCTAGTCAAAGTGGGCCCAATATTAATAGAGAACTGTCATCTTAAAGTGGCTCCAATCTGAAAAATTTTTGAGATTGGAGCTATGTTAAGCTATGTTTTGCAAGAGCAATTCATAGCTTGTTTTGCAATTCAACAAAATAAAAGTTTGTATTGAAGATATTCAAAGAAATGAGACTACGTTTTATAAGTATAAACTTAAGTCTGAACGGTTGTCAAAAATTTGTTTTTTAAACCATGGCGGATCAACTGATTGATATTTATGCATCTCTGGATACAAGAATGTAAAGACGGTATTTTAACAACTATTTCTTTTCCTCATTAATGTAACATCTTATCTCTGGCTATTAACTGCATAAACCAGCACTATACATAAGACTAACGTCAGAGAAAAAGCATCACCTTTGGATCCCCTGCACTCTTTCCCCAGATGTAATTTTTCCCAACACATGAATCAAATGACAACAGCCTGACGTGTGTTTCGGCTGGCTAGCGGTCCCCCTGGCAATTGTTCCCTTTCTCCTGCACTCCAAACTGAGAGGCTGCATGCTGCCTCAACTTCTCCTTCAATCCATCATTGCCTCTTTCAATTTCCACCTTGGCCCTACAGAGGCCTGGACTCTAGACCAAGTGGGAAAAAGATTAAAATTGAAAAATGTTGCTTTCCTGCAGCAAAAGATTTGCTTTTGCAGTTTGTGGGTCTCCCTCACTCCCACTGTGTCAGTGGGCATAAATATGCTAATCAAGGACAAACTTCCCAGGAGTCTTTTAATAAAGGCTTACAGGTTCTGCATAATGTAGCACTGGATCTCAAGGTTCAAGGGTCTTGTAGCATATTCCAACTTGGGGCTGTAAATTCTCTGCAGCTCATTTCAACTTATTTTCAGGTAACTGTGGGATTTGAATTGGACAATTCTGAAGATATGAGAGTATAACATGTACTTTCTCATGTGGATTCATTAGCCTCAAATTGGTTGAAGCAGAAATAAATCAATTTGCCCATTCCCCCTGCTCCCCGAAGGACACGACCCTCAGCCGCAGCCTGAAGGTGAACGTATACTGCAGCATACCGCTCCAAAGTGAACTACAGCCTGCATGTACTCAGTGTCTGCAGAACAGCGTGTCAAAGCCTGCATGTCTGAAGTGTTTTATTGATCTGTGCAACACTGGCCACATTGCTTAAAAGGTGAAAAAGCTATATATAAAAAAAGTGGGATTAAGATTCAACATGAAAGAAATTTCAGGTTAAATACATTTTTTAAAGGCAAACCATGATTTACAATGTTGAATGCTCCATAAAGCAGTTGATAAGTACCATAAATCAGAGCTAATAGTCTTTTGTTATGGATGTCCAGCCATAGCAGAATGCAGAACACTATCCTTATTTGCATCTCCTGATCTTCATATTAAAAATCCAGGCTGAATCACTATTCACTGCAACAGGCAGAGCTTTTAGAGCCACTGAGTTACTGGTGCAGTGCAGCGACTTAGAAAATTTATGACAGTTTCAGAACCAGACTGTTAGAGGGGCTGTTATGATATTGGGGTGGGTCTCATCCTGCAGTGCAAGTGAATTAAATTTTGTTGCACTGTAGTGATACTGATATTCTATCTATCTATGTGGACACAAACATACATACAATGCATACTTGGAGAGTTTTAAATTCTGTTTTTATGTGTGTGCTTCTGCAGCAAATTACAGACATGTGTAACAATTACACTATATGATCCTTTATGAGTTAAATTAGTAAATTTGGCTCACAATCAATTCTGAATGCAGTTACTAGCAAAATTACATGTGCTCTGCTGCCATCTCCTGGCTGCTGAGATTATGAGCATGAATGTATAGCTACCACTGATGGCAATGAAAGGGTCTCAAGCATACAGTCATACAGAAATATTTTTCACAAGATTTGCTGTTTTATAACAGTTTAATCTTTTTTAAAAGGTAATATGGAATAATGAAGTTCCATAATAATTTCACAAGCTTTAATTTTGAAATGTTTCTGGAAATAATAAATATTCATAGTGTTGACCTTTCCTTTTTGAGACTTCTGCAGTTTGCCCAGGGAATATTTTTCACAGGTCTGGGTTTGGTTGTGTAACTGTTTTTTGGGGACAAACCACAGTTTTTTCATGCTTTCAATATGTGGGAAGTTTTCAGATCATAAAAATATAAATATTGATGATCCCTGAGCCACTTATTTGTCATTTTTGCCTTATGACATCTCATTCCATGTAAAAAGAAATCTGACGTTCTTAATGACTTGACAAATGGTTTAATGGGTTGAAATATAAATAGCACCATTGAAGTCACTTTTCAATATTTTGGAGCTGAGGAAAACAATTATTACAAGCACCACTATATCTCAAAGCAACTTCAATTCAGCCAGAATGCAAAATAATTTAACCTGCCCCATCATCACAGTACGTTCATCAAAATAATCCGGAGTAAAACAAGTTGAAAGTTGTTTTTCCGGTTATCTTTCATCGCATTTTAATAAATTAATTGCTTTTTATCCAATAATTCTTCACAGAAACACACACATGTAAATGCAAAATGTCTACCATTGAAAAACAACTTAGTTTATTCACCAATGCACTGAACTGTACAACTGATTCATTTTAAATAAAAAAAACATTTTTTTCATTAACTAATAAGTATATAGTT
Source organism: Poeciliopsis prolifica (assembly GCF_027474105.1). Taxonomy (NCBI): domain Eukaryota; kingdom Metazoa; phylum Chordata; class Actinopteri; order Cyprinodontiformes; family Poeciliidae; genus Poeciliopsis; species Poeciliopsis prolifica. The sequence continues at coordinate 4,381,563 of NW_026562407.1, read as the reverse complement.
CTTATGATGTCACACATGAATATCAGAATAAAGAGAGTCTTTAACCCAAAATATTACAGTAAGCCTGCATCGAAGTGACAGCAGTGATTCATTAAATCTCCTCTTCAAGCACGAGAAAACAACATGGGGTTTGCTTATTCCTGGACGCTCTATTGAGCATGGCCATGTTCGGGAGCCTGAACATCCAGAGGGTACTACTGCCACCTGGCAGGTTTATAACATGATCATTTGCCTGCTGAGAGGTTATTTTGAGCGACACAGGAGGGAAGATATCATTAATATAAGACACCACCTAATGAGAAGAGACAAGAGACCCATATGTTGTGCGAACAAGTGGGAAAATGGTGAGGTGCAACTCACAACCATGTCTCTATTAAATGGAAAGAAGAAAATTGACTGTGCAATGATTTCAGTGACCTGTGGAAAAATAAATTGCTTTAAAAAGTGTTTGTACTCCTTAAATCTTTGAATTACTAACAGAAATGTTGGTTTCTTTGATTAGATGAACACAAAATGGTGAATATTGTGAACATTAAAGTTGAAAATAATAAGAAAAATGTTTAATAAATTTCTTACAAATACAAATTTAATTATAAATTAAATTGCACACCCCACAATTAAAATTAAGTTCAAAATAAAAACTGCAGAAAACAATAAATATTTTCTTTCTCCTCAACACTTATTTGCCTGTTTGTGTTGGGTTAGTCATAAAGCACAATAAAATGCATGATGGCAATAATGTGAGAAAATGTAAATTTTAAGATATGAATACCATTGACAAAAGTTGCAGTGGTTTGTTACAGTTTCTTGCAGCTACCTATAACTACAACAACATAGAGTCAAAGAAAAGCTTTGAGATAGAAGAATTAATTTCCAATAAGAAAGAAAAGAAAGTTCAATATCAACAAAGCTAGCAGCAACACCTGGACCCTGCTGCAGTTCCAGGTGCTTCTCTAATATGAACAGAAATATAGATTCAAACGACAGCCGCAGAGCTACACACAAAAAATGGTGTATATGCACAACAACAGGAGGTTGATTATGTGGTTTACTGCACCTGCCCTGTTGACATAATCCTAATCAGCACCAACTACAAATAATCAAGACAAGAAAATGGCTTTTTGTCATTTTTCTTCCTCTGTAGGAAAACAAATCATCACAGATGTGCTTTAGGACTCCCTACAGTAATATTCATCACAGTCTATTAGCATGCTAAATTAAAGCCAAATTCAACTCGTTTATCATAACAACTGACAAGGCACAACAGAATTGGAGAACATCTGTCTCCACATTTTATGGTAATGTCAGAAATGCAGTTGAGACAGCAAATCCAAGGAAGCAACTAGATTGATGAGGACAAAACTGCCTTCTTCAACTATCTATTTTGTTGTGACTACACTGGCAGCCAGCAATAAAGTCAAAGTAGAAAGTAAAATTGATATTTCTTTAGGAGAGAAAAAAAAATCTACATACATCAAGGAAATCTTTTTGGATTTAATGCTAGGGTAACAATTTGATTTTTATGTTTAAAAAGTAAGGCATCTACAATTGTCAATAAATTAAACAACTCATTTAAAGTTTAAATACAAATCAATTTATAAAATGGACTTTTAAAAACAATACCACAGTAGGATAGACTTGTCTTTTTTTTATATAAAAGAGAAAGGCTTTTTTCTGTACTGAAGGATATCTTTATAAAAACCTCTTTCTGCAGAGAAATGTCAGAGATCTATTAAGGTTAAAAAAATACCTGCCAAGGAATCAAGACAGAATGAGATACAAACCAAAGTTATTCACTGGACCTGTTCAAGGCACCATCAGTTCTAGGCATATTTCACTGGTGATCCTTTACGATCAAACAAGCAAAGGGATTTTTTTATTTAGATTTAGCTGCTGGATCTTTGAAACTCTGTTGCTGTTAAACTGCACATTAATAAATTAACTACTTTATGCTAAAGATTTCTTTGCTAATGCTATGTGACACAGTGTGTCACATAGCATTGTGATTCTTTCGTTTTTCTCTGACAAAACATCAGTAAATTGGCAAATGTCTGGGAGTTGATATTCTACAGAAAAATCCAAGAAGACAAAACTGCAAATAGGTTAATTATCAAAAAGGTTTTCACATTTTTACATCTGTACAGTCATTCTTATCCTGATTAGCTTGTACCTTTAGGGTTTGGAGAGGCCCAGGTTACGATGCGGCGTACCAACCAACAATTAAGTAGGACTTTCTTGGAGAAGCCATGGTTTTTACGCAAGTGCAGCTGGTCTTCCATCCACTGGGTTCCCTGGGTTGGTGAACACATGCCTCACAGCTCACTAATGTATCAGTGAAAAAAAAAAAACAGCTTTATATAAGAAAAATACCCAAAAGTGTATTCAAACAGATTTCTGTGAATTTTCTGCAAGAGAAGCAATCATCAGAAAGCTTAATCAGACTTTTACCCATTTTTTTAAATTAGTGCTAATCTAAAAGGCTATTTACTAGTTATAGTAAATAGCATGTAAAAGTCCATATATATATATATATATATATATATATATATATATATATATATATATATATAAATATATATATATATATATATATATATATATATATATATATATATATTCCCTTTTACAGTTCAGAACTTCAACAAGAAACTGTATAATCATAAAATGTGTTAAATCTCTATTCTATTTTCATGCAAAGCATAAAAAGGATCAGCTAATGTTTTTAAGCCACTTTTTATTGGCTTTGTAAGCACTGTGAAAGTTTAATGTTTGGCAAACCATGAGCTGCTAATGATGATAGAGTTGACATCTCATTTTTAGAAACTAAAATGCTTAGACTGATAAAACCTGAACTGGATTATTCTCTGAACATGTTTGGCACACTGTTTGCAATCCATTAAATTTGTTCTAGCGACAAATACAAAAGAAGGAGCAGATTCAGTTTCGTTTCTACTCTAAAAATTAGACAAGAATCTACAATATGTGAACAAGTTGTAAAATTCTTTTACAACCCTTATTTAAGGTTCCTTAAAGCCAGTTTATGATTTGTAAAGATTTACTCTAGGCAAATCAAAACATTAGATTTTCCCCAAAATAGTTAAGATCTCATTTCACCAAATTCTCCAGAGCCAGATGTGCCTCTACTGGGAGATATGCTAATTTTAGGATGCTTCACCCTCCAGTTATACACAAGCATAATAAAGTGCAAAACATTGCAGTGTGCCCTTTCCAATTAAAATAATTCCTTATCTCATGTGTACTGAGCTGTAGCTTCAAGAAGATACATTTTTATTTTAATGTTTTCACATTGGGTTAGAAGACAGAAAGTAAGCAATACCCCTCTTGTTTATTTCTTGCTTAACAATATCCAATTTTTTAAAATAATAGCAGCATATATGTTTGACATTATCAGAAAAAAGAGAAATAATACATCAAGAATGAAAACAGTGCTGAATAAAACACGATCAAATGACACCCAGCCTTGGATGAGCCATGAATGCATCACCCTGAAGGTCCAATTACACAAACAGAAGTTAAATCCAAATGTCACTGATCACTCAGCTATTCCAACTGCAGAGCTTTTTGTTCCGTTCTCTCAGATCAGAGATTAGCATCATTCTATGCAAAGAAATTTAGATCAAGCAACTATCAGCTGTTCCTTCAGGCATTGCCTTACCTTGAGGTAAAAGAGAGAGGGTGTGCTGCTTCTGCTTTCTTAGGACTGCAAGTGATCCTCAGGTTTCAGACAAGCTTTTTCCCTTTCCTGGGCTGATCAACAGAGTGTAAAGCGGGTTGGAAGGAGGAGGAGGAAGAATAAGAGGAGAGTGGGGGCTGCACAATAAAGCAGCATCAATGAATGGAAGAGAGGGTGATACACTTCCTAAAGGACACTGTGGCTACAAGTTAGAGGATGGATTTAGAGGTGATATTCAGAGTGTTTGGAAGCTCCATCGACAGGAAAAGTCTTTGATCGTCCCTCTCAAGTTCCTGAGCTCCTTCCAATACATTAGTGTACAAAAAAAGTATAATCTTACCTTTACTAAAACTCACAGCTGAAAGAAACTTTATTAACAGTGGCATCAAACAAAGTAACATCTTAAAAACCTGTGATTTGAAAAGCAATATTCTACCACATCCCTTCTTTTAAATATTTTAATAATAAACCAATGAAGTGATGATGTAACCAATTTTCTCACATTCTTTTTCTTGCTTGTAAGGAATACAATTGACTGTTTGATGGCACTGACTGCATATGAATTCACAAACATCAGATCCTGTACCGTGACAAATACTTTAGCTTAACAGGATACCTCAGGATCCTCTAATTGCGTCCACTGAGTGGATCAAGGGATCTTCTGTACATGAGAAGACGGTCGGGGAGAACCTGAACAGGGAACCGGGAATGCAGCCATAGTTTCTCAGCAGGACAAGACACGCTCATGGCTGAACAGATTGGTCCCTTGTTGTGGGATAATGAACGTATGTACAGATATTTTGTTCATTGTGGCATAACGTGTAAGATTAACTGGCATTGAAAAGGCCTGGACAGCTTGGTGTCAAATGCTGAATTATTTATGTACCAACATCAGCTGATATCAGCTCACTGATATTTAAGACCACCCAAGCTCACAACATATCAACTATAAACCAGGTATCTTTTAGTCTCAAGTCCAGACATTCAAACTCAACAATAGCAATGTCATTTTATTCCATACAAAGTAATGTTTATTTGTAATGCGCAGTGCTGGCCATAGACATAGACACACATAGAGTGTGTCTATGGTATGACAACTTTAAAATTCTCCTAACATGACATTGCAAAATGTTATACAATGCTTCCCTTGGTTTCTCATTTCCAACAATGGATTTAGTGAATTTCTTTAAACTATGAGATTTAAGCCATTTGTGAAAGGTTCACTGTGGATTGATCTTGCTTTGGTAGTAATTATTAGAACAATATTTTTTCTAAAAACGTCCTGTACTCCAGACTGGCAATCAAACTAAGCAATATGCATTGTCTTTATGTATACATTTGAGAAAAACTATATTTAAAAAATAGTCTCATAATAGTCCATTTTGAATGCATGTCAACAATTCTTGGCTCCACTTAAAAATTATTCCAGAGTCATATGTGCAGACTGAAAATTAAGTGACAAAGGACTACAAAACTACTGAAAGCATTTAAGGCCTACAAAATTCTAATTATTTTTACATTTGGAAAAATAAATCCTAGTGATGATCAATATATTATTTTATGAAATTCACTTAAAACATATCTGAACAACACTACTAGTTTTTAATGTTGCATACCAGTAATATTCATGGGCTCTGTCTGCCCACAACTCAAAGCTGTCGGAGAATACCCTGAGGGTAAATCTAAACTGTTATTATGGGCTCAGGATATGAAGGCGAGTGCTTTCAGCCTGGCATCATGTTACATCCACATGTGAAACTCTTATTTTGAGGTAAAACAGGAAGTAGTTTATGGGCCGCTTTGTTGTGAAGCAGTAAACTAGTAAGCGCTTCCCAACAAGTACATTCTTACAAAAAGTCCAATTTAAATAATTTATAACATCTTGGGCAACTGACAGAGAAAAATACATCTGTAACTGTAAACCATCAATGATGCTATCATTTCATTATTTTTATGAGTGTGTTTGATCATCCCTCAGCTTAAAGTAAATATTTAAATATTTTGTAATATCATAAGAGATCATTTTCAAATCCTATCTGACAAAAGGACCATTTTTGTATAGACATTCATAAAGACAATCAAACCTAAATTTGATTATTCTACAACAACTATGAATTTTCTGTACAAATGAGTAATTTTCAAACTCCAACTCAAAAGGTAAAAATATTAATAAAGACAATGTATTTTTAGTTTTAAAAAAATATTGCTAACGTAACTTTTTTATTGTGCATCATATGTTTCAGTAAGCAGGATTTATCTTTACACCTCTACTATTTAAAGACTTTCATTTTGTATTCAAATGAAATCAAGGGTGATATACTTAAAATACATATTTTCTATACATTTTCAACACAAATGGAGATGATTGGTACCAACACAGAATTACCAGCGAGTACCTAAACCACAGGAGAGCTGTGGAAATTAGATTCTCAGTAATGAAACATGTTAACTCCAATAAGACAATAAGTGGTAAACAATCTTCAGAGCCTGCAGCCAAAATTACCCCTTTAACAACTCTCAACAGAATGCCATCAGTGCAAAGATGAGTATTAAAACCAGGCTTGGTTGAAAGATTACATGCTGAACCAGAAAGCAATACAGCACATCCAGTCAGGCATACCACAGCATATTTCATGCAGACTAAAACGGACTACAAATATGTAAGAGGGGTGGAGTCCTAATCACAAGTCATCCTCTCAGATTTGATTATCTGTCCTGCTCAAGATGCCCAATGAAAAATTCCTGAAATATAATCCACATACATTAGATGCTAACAGCAGCCCTTAAGGTGCTTTGTGGTTTGTGTAAGAGAAATAAGAGTGAAGCTACGGATCTCCTCCACACTTTTCCACTGCCTCTCTAATATGGACACCCACCTACAAAATTTATCTTAGAATCAATTCATCCAGCTCATGTGGAATGGAAATGTTTGTGTTCTATATCAAAGCTCTTGCTACATCTGTGCATAACCAGCAGGGAATTTAGAGGGGAAAAAAAACAACCCAGCACATTTTCTATGCTGATTGAAACTGCAGCTCACCTTGTTAAAGAGCATTTTCAAAGTACTGAGGAAAAGTATAAACACTAGAAACATCTTCCAGAAGAAAAAAGTAATCTAAAGTAGCATCATACTACGAGTCTTGTTATAGTTTTTTCTTTTAATGTCTAAATATTTGTAAGGATTTAAAGGGATTCTAAACCTCAGAATCGACAGATGGGTTTGGAGAATATTAATAATGTAGAATATTGTAAAGAATGGAAAACGCAACAGAAGACAAAAGTATTTGTTTAAAACAAGCAGTGCATTTCTAGAGAGTCATCCAGGATAAATAACATTATCCCAATTACAGAAGCCATTACGGATAGAAAAAGAGGTTTGAAACCAAAGAGTGTCCGCTGAAATGAACATGCTGACCTCTATTATCTTTAACGACCACTGAAAACTTTACTGAACATAGTTTGCTTCGTTTACTCATTATCTAAATAACCCAAAATGTTTGGGTTCTGGGAAGTAAACTTTTATTTTGGCCTAATAAAAATCCCCAGAAGATTTTATTTGTCAGAAAGTTGAAATAAGATTGGGTTGGATATAATATAGATGTATTTTCCCAGTCAGAAACAACCAATCAGAGCAAGGAGAAAGATCAACACTCTTAATCAAGCTTGGGTACTCACTGCTCAATGTACCAGTAGCGATAACTTATCTTTAAAGGCAGGCAGAAGAGCTTGATTTTTTCCCCCAAAGATTATCTTTTTCTTATGGTCAAGACATAGAGAATAGAAAATATGTGGAAAAAAAACATTGTTTAGAAAAGTTACCTACTGGAGCTTTAAACATTTTCTCTCTGCAATGCAAACTGACACCATCTGACAGAACAGATGAACAAGTAATGAATTGTTTGCAAACTTTTGAAAGTTTGCAAACAAAAGGCTCGTCTTTCCAAGCCTTTTATAAACTTATAAAGATCCACATGAATAACACAACCACTGCAGAACACCCAGCACAGTTGGGAGCCATAAACCAGAGCGCTCGTTATTCTCTGCTACAATTACTTGAAGCAAGCTGCCCTTTTCTGTGCAACTTCCTACTTCCAATGTGAAGGTGGGTAGAGCCCCTGTGGTTCAGAGTTACTGGGTCAGCTAGCAGTCAGAGAAAGATATTTCGGCAAACACACACCTGTTCCTTTCTGATTTCGCACACACTGGCAGTGCCCTTGTCCCATGAAGTTGAAGCTAAAATTAGAATACATGAGGGAGGCAGCCTGAGGGATTAAGAAAACTGCAATGCAGTAATTCAGAGAAGGGACCTTCAGTTGGTAAATATACTATTATTTACTGATGGTTTGTTGTGATTTCAATTTAAAAATGTACTTGATGGCATTCAAAACTCAGTTCATCTCCATTTGAATAAAACATCTATTTTGGGGTTAGTGAATATAGGTTTATTTAATTTTTTCTGAAAAAAAAAAGCCTTATTTTGGTATATCATACTAAGTATACCAATACTATAGCAAGTGTAACAACCTAATTTAGACTAATTAAAAGTGACAAGTTAATGAACATTACCACAGTTTTACATAAAGCACAAATATTGAAGTGAAATGGTGACATGTATGCAAAGTGTGTTCAGATTTCTCTGTTAAAAAAAAAAGTGTTGGAATGCTTCCATAAATTATTGAACCACAGCGTCTGCCATCTGATGATAACGGCAGGTCTTTATCGGTCAGCATGTACACAGACTATACAAGTGTCCAGAGGGAATCGGGGCCACTTTCTGTGAAAGGATGCGTGTCAGTGTGGTAGTCAAGCAGACAAAAGGACCTAGTGTATCCAGAGGTTTATGTTGTAAGGTCACTTTCATTTTCTCAGGAGACACACTTAATTTTCAGGTCATTAAACAAAAGGGGCGAGTTGTTTCTCACAGCATAGCTAATGCAGGCTTATCAGGATAGTTGCCTACTATTTCTAATTGTTTGGAGTACCATAAAGCACAACCCAAGCAACTAATGCAGAATTTCCAATTTATTTAATTTGTTCAAATATCCACTCAACAAAGCAAAGTTAAAAGTGTGAAGTCACAGTAAAAAGTAATTGTCTTTCAATGTATTGAATTAAACTCTGTGCACTATAACATCTATTTTAGTTTTCTGCTAATCAAGATCAGCTCACTTGGGTAACACAAAGGCCAGCAAAACCGCATCATCGAGTGATGCAAAAATTGCAATCTTGAATGTCCACCTTCTAATGAGACAACATTGGAATAGCATTCATTCAAACTGTTCTGCCACAAATAGTGATTAAAAATTCAAAGTCAAACTATCTGTGCAAACATGTGGAGTAAAACAGGATTTAAATAATTTAATCAATGACAAAAAGTTGATATTTTAAACCGTCTTGCATCTTACATTCGGGACTAGCATAGTAACAATTACTAAACCAGCAGTGTCTGTATTTCAGATTTCTGAAATGCTGCCAAATCCAATGTGGTTTTTGACAGATGGGTCATAAAAATGCAATTACTGTACTGGTCAGTCTTTTTTACATGTACTTAAATTCTCGCTTCCTACGACTCTCCTTCAGCAACAATAAATTTCAGATGTCGACTTCTTCTTAGGGCTGCACAGTGGCGCAGTGGGTAGCGCTGTTGCCTTGCAGCAAGGAGGTCCTGGGTTCAATTCCCGGCCCGGGGTCTTTCTGCACGGAGTTTGAATGTTCTCTCCGGGTTCTCCGGCTTCCTCCCACAGTCCAAAAACATGACTGTCAGGTTAATTGGCCTTCCCAAATTCTCCCTTGGTGTGTGTGTGCATGGTTGTTTGTCTTTGTGTTGCCCTGCGACAGACTGGCGACCTGTCCAGGGTGACCCCGTCTCTCGTTCGGAACGCAGCTGGAGATAGGCACCAGCAACTCCCGACCCTGTTAGGGAGAAGGAAAATGGATGGATGGATAGACTTCTTCTTATATCTTGTCTCTTCATTTAACTTCATTTTCTTCATTTTCTGATACTGTAATGGCAGACAACATGCCATCTCCGCTTACCAACTTTACCCATATCCTGAAGTGTTTCGACTAGTTAAACATGACAGTGGTTATGTATAGTGCTGATTTGAAAAATATCAGATTTTTGAATTTCAGACCAAGTGCTAAGTCTGACTATCCGATTCTGCTTACCAGATGATTTCTTGGTGTATAATGTGCAAAAAGCACAAGATGTGTGCAACCATACACCCTCTAAATCCAGCACTTGGATTTAGAGCAGGAACTGGCATGACAGGAAGCCTTGACTGCTTCACAGTTCAGTTAAACGTACACTACAACACTTCTTTCCCTCTTCAGAGAGACAAACTGGGAGAAAATAATAAACTAGAATGGCTCTACAGAACTCTATATTCTGTATCAAAATGAAACCGGTTTTAAATAATTAATTTCAGCTTGATTTTACATAAAAGCCAATCCAAATCAACAATCATAACAAATGACAAAGCCAATTAGAAGCTGAAATGATTATTTTTGAATCCAAGATGCTTTCCTTAACAGGTACCATGTCAGTGAAAGATATATAAAAATCATAAAAAGCACTTAGTGAGAGAATCCATAAAAGGAACAGAAGCAAAAAGACAACTCTTCATACTATATTGTATTTTCACAATCAACCACATGGTGGCAGCCTTGTACACTGAATAGAAGAAACATACAGCAGATAATTCTTTACCTTGCTTTTATACCAGGTATTTTAATTTTACAGATGTGATTTAGTCTACTGATAGTGTAAATAAATTGTATTCGAGTTTCATTAACTGATGCATTCTGCTGCTTTTCTTTTGAGGTAGTTTTTAGACTAACCCTAATTATTAAGACAGACTCATTATGACTGCACATTTGTGAGCTCCACATGTCATAATCTCCAGATGGATTCAAAGATGTGTTTATTATTGTGCTGTTGGCCATCTATATTAAGCTCTGGCAGCCAACTTGTAGGACATGGACTTTGGGAGGAACCAGTTTCCAGAAAAGGCTTATGAGCCACCCGCCAACTGGGATGAGACAGACGGACCCTTCAGTTGGCCGCTCATGACTCCACATATGGCCTGCATGATGTTCAGCAATGACACCATTTCATTTCATGAAGAAGTTCTTGGTCAAGTTGTACTATTGGTTTGAAAATGTAAAAAAACTAGTATGATCTACAAACAGATTTTATCAAAAAAGCTACATCACAGCCAAATTCTGCTTTTTTACATAAATAGACTACACTTTTATGACCTTTTCACAGACAATAAAACAAAATCTGCTTCCAAGCAGAAGACCAGCAAATATTAAAGAAATACTTTGAAATAAGATGAAAAAGCACCAGTTAGGACCAACAAGTACTTTTTATTCTTGATGCACACAAGTGCACACAAGAAATATAATTTAATATTTGAAATAGACCCATTGATTTATTTACATCAGGGCTCCAATACCATTAACATTTACAGCCAACTAGTGAGCTCCTTTTTGGAATATGTTCTCCAAAATAGCACAGATCCTCAAACAAACATACTCGAAGTCTAAGCTATTAACTCAAACATTTCAATTACATCTTTTACTTTGATTCAGTGAATAAAATCTGTTTATTTTAGATTGCAATTCTCTAAAATGTTTTCATAAATTAGAACATAGAGAGTCTGGATATACAAATGTACTTTTTCATACTTTTCCACCCTGGAAACCAAGTTTTTCTTGACACCATGTGTACTGATAAGGATGGCAACAAATTGGAAAAAAAAAGAAAAAAGAAAAAAGATACCTTTCTGTTAGACCAATTATGTTACAACTAATATGAATAGCTTGAAATGGAAGTGTGTGTGGACTTTTTTTAAACACTGATATCTATTTTAAGAAGTAGCTGTCCAGTTTTAAAGATGCTTTTAAGTTGACAGGACAAAAATAAATGGGTAACAATGTTTTATGTTTCCTTTTTTCCCAAAGTGAATGTAGTCCATCTTTAGCATGACCTTGGCAACAGAAAAGAAACACATTTTCAAGCTGCGACTAAGCATTTCTACCCAGTTGGCACCAACTGTTTGGCACTCTATACAAAGACGGCAAATAGAGTGGATCTATGGCATAAACAAGCCAGTGGGTGGAAACAAACATTTGAGATTGTCCACTTTTTTCAGTGTTCACACACCTCAGAGCATTTATAGCAACAAAAATCGCCACGATGTCTGGCAGATCTGTTCTAGATCCCAGTCACCCAGCTTGTGTTCATATATTCAGCTCCATGTCTCCCTTTCTTGTCTCTGTGTCCACCCTCTTTACTTTAGACTACTTATTCCCTTATTATTTTCTGGCTTTGATTCCCAAGGCAGATGGTCCTTACAAGCAGATGCTTCCCACCCAATCCACATGACAGAACAAACAAAGGCTGGAAGCAAAGCAAACAAAATCTGCTTCCCAGCAGAAGACCAGCAAATATCAAAGAAACACTTTGAAATAACATAACACATCTTTAGTGTAAAAGGGACAAGACAGAACATGGAGAAAGACCATTCAAACCCAAACTTCTTCTTCCCGACTGCACCACTGTGCAGCCCAGTTTGCCAAAGTACTACAGTACTTTGCAGCAGAAAAGGGAACTGCCTTGCGATGATATTATGGAAGTTATGATAATGTCTTAAAAGAGTGTCAAGGCAGTGATGCAAAGAACTGTTGCACCAAAGAAGCAGCTGTTAGGAACAAACATAATAGCTCAGCAGAGCAACAATAATCTTTATAGGTGGTGGTTGTAAAGCATAAAACAAATGATCCCATTACACCAAGTGGGACTTGGTGAGGAATCACAATAATTTAGAAAAGAAAACGCAAACGATCCGCTCATGTTTTAAAGCCTAAGTTTGTAGTGCTAATGATATTCCTCCCACCTAAATTATAAGAAATGCAAATGGAAAACAGAATACCGGCAAGAGCAAAAACCGATGTCGGCCATACTACTGGAAGCAAACTTTGTAATAATGGCTACAGATATTCAAGGGGAAAAAAAGCTTAAATAATCATAATTTCACCCGAAATACTTTTAACCACAACAAACGACAAAAAACAAGACATTTTCATTTCCTCCAACTCTGTGATCCGACTGTGCACATTTACAGTCTGGATTATTTATCCCTTCATGACTAATGCATTAGTTTGCAGAGCTTTACTCCTTAATGGCATTTAGATCTGTGGGTGCAATGATTATTGTTTCTCATTTTTACAACATGTATGGTAATTGCTGGTAATGAGAACACGCCTTTTCCCAATAATGACTGAAAAAGATCTAAGACCACAAAATGAATATCAAATCAGGTACAAATGCTTAATCTGTAATTCTTATCTTTAACACAAGATAACAGGAAGTCAGTTAGGTGAGCAAATAAACATTTTCCTGAGTCAGGCATAATGACTAGTTAACTACCTTCTGGCTTATGTGAAACAATTGAGGAGGCTGAGGGGAAGCTATAGACTCTAACTGAGCCATCATTTTTCTGAATGAAAGCCAAGTACTGCAGAGAGGGGAAACCATCAGGGAATTAATGCAAATTATGTGCACATATACAGAAAAAGCACTTTAAAACTCGTTTATATCTGAATAATTTGCTGATATTAGAAGACAGTCAAATTATATAAAACATTACAATACAACAATGTTAAAATATGAAAGTAGGATGTTTCATATTTCATATGACATAGAATGGCTTTGAGTTGCAGTAGCAAATAAATATAAAAAGCAAAAAATTTTTGCAGTTTAGCAATGTTTTTGATTATTGTAGAGAAGCACAGCAGAGTTAATATTAAAGCTGAATTTTACCTAAAAAGAATGAGTTCTGCTGCTGTGCCTGTTTTCCTTTTGTTTTTTCACATTAATGAGTTTCTGGGACACTGTGGACCTATCTCTGCATTTTATTATGCAAACAAGAAAAAATGCAGACACAGAGATGATGCTTATGAAGCCATGGAAATAAACAGACCCCGTTCTGTCTTGATTGTGATTTAAATGAAGTCTTATGAGGATTATAATTTCTTCTAATTCACATTTTCATTTATGTTTCCATTTCTACTCATATTCCATGTTCACTTAAACATGTTCCCTCAATAAAAACTTCAAGATATCTCTTAAATATGAAACGTCATTTGTACAAAGCTGATAAATTAATTATTACTGCAAAACAACAACTGTCATGTTTTTGATTAGTTGTATTTTTGAAGTAGGATTCTTCGTCAGATCAGAGCCTGGGTACCTTAGTTTAAATAAACAAAAATAAGTTCTCACAAATACTTTTTCCTGTTGTAAAATAAGCAACTGGATCATGTATCAGTGCTGCGGCACAACAAAAATACAACTGTAGTATTTTTGCATGAGTTGTAACAAAAATAATGCAGTACTGCAGCCTACGCCTTCATACAACATATAAAAAAGTTCTCCAACAGCTTGTTAATTCAGCTGTTACCTGAATTTTCCCACTGTGGGACAGTATATAGGATATTTCTATTCTATTCACAAGAAATACAGGAATTAAGTTCTCACCAGGATTCTAACCCATTAAGATGCATCTTCAAGACCAAAACTTGATCTGCTGAACAGACAACCAAGATGACAGGCTAATTACGCATGTAATTATTTGAAAAATGCTTCTGTATAAGCCCCACTGAGGGCGTTAGCTTCTGTGTGTTGGTGGAACTTTATGGCTCCTCCAATCAAGCTGCTCATATTGTTGGCGCGTCATCTCCTAATTAGCGTTATTACCCACAGCTGTGTCCTCCCCTCTTCAACCCAACTCCCAGTTTTTTAAAAAGTCAGTTCACGAAGCTTCATATATTTAGCATGTGCCTATATGTTTCTTCAGAGAAGGCAAAAGTCCAGAGATGACAAAAATTGATTGGAAAAAAAGAAAATAAACCGAAATTTAGGAAGCAAATAAAGCTGGGCAAAACATAAAAAAGGCCAATTTAATATTGCCTGTCAGAAAATTAAAAAGAAAGTTAACTGATATTATTCAAAACATGCACTTTAAATGAATTTATGAATTTCAATTATTTAAAAATAATATTTGGCGGAAAAACAAACAACAAAAAAAACTTTCCCACAACGAATCTTCTTACACGAGGCAATATTAAAGTGACCCATGTCTGACAGGCGTTTATGTCAAACCACCCGCATGCTTAGAGCCAGCAGACTGATAATAAATAATATTCATAACATTGGCCAAGGGGTGAAAACAACATGCCACATCTGTCCTACCAGTTGATGAAACCGCAGCATCCACACGGGCAGAAACCGTCACCACTCTCTTTGCATCCATTCCAGAGAGGAGAGGAAACTGCTTCCAGTCGGAAAATGTTTTGTTCCCAAGCCACGGGAGCTTTAACCAAGCTGAAAGTGAGGGAGCGGATGAGAGACGAGGACTTGCTGCTCGTTCTTTAACTCAAGTTTCGCTTGAGAGGCGCGTGTTCGTTCGCGCACGCGGTTCTCTCAGACACGAGCGAGAACAGGCAGGCACGCGCGTCCACGCTGGAAGGTGATGACGTTGACGTTGGTTGGACCGGAGACTCACGCTCTTGGTCAACTGTGAGTGAAAACGTTGTAAAATTTTAACCTTAAATTACAGGTTCAAGAGAAGCAGTCTACCAGCTGTCGACAGCTAGAAACTAAAAAGTCGTCCGCTTTCAAACGTCGTCACTATTTTGACTCCGTTAAGTCATGAACATGATTTGATCTAAATATTATAGCTGTGCCTGAACCAAGAGGGTTCAAAGTGCGAGTGGTGAACCATTGCTTTTAATATTTTCCACAATGGAAAAGTATTTATGTTTTTATAGCCAATTGTTTATTGTAAATAGCTCCACATATTCACAAATCCTCACTCGAAAGCAGTCTTCAGTCCACCCAAATCTACCAATTTTTGAAATTATTTTCTTAAGCTAGATAAAAACAGCGTTCTCAAATACAGAGTTACCAAAATTCTGTAACTATTGTTATGAATAAGCTAAATTTGCTGCTATTTCACCCTCGCACGCCATAAATTATGGATAAAACAAACAAAACTTTTGGTCTGTGAGTGCTTTACTTGACGACCTCGACACCTGTGACAAATGTTTTGGACATCCCTGGATTTTGCCACATTGACCAAAATCATCCAAGTACTTGCTGGATGTCAGACATGTTTGTCTCAAAATTTAAAAAAAAGAAACGCCAAACTTTTCAGGTCCACTATTATCAGTTTTCTTATTCTAGAATCATTATTTAGACAATTGTAAGCAACAAGAACTGATACAGGTCAGTTCTTGTTGCAGGTCAGTTCTTGTTGCAGATGTTGGGAGGCTAACTCCCAACATCTGATAAATAAAAATAAAAAATGAAAACACATGCATATGTATTGCAGTGTTTGCTTGGGATGCTGCAGGCTTTATTAAACCCAAACCATGCTTCTCAGAACACCAAGGGGGTCTTTTAACCGTGTTTTCATCATGAATCTTTAGAGGCCTTCTCTACTTTCAAGGGTTATATAATTTTGCACCAATTTTGTCCTCTGGTTGTCGCCCATCGAAAAGAGGTTTCTGCATAACAGTTGCTACAGGTCATGCACAGTCAGTGCTTAGTAATCTCACTGGCTTTTTCCCACATACGCACGAACACGCACATGTTTGTGTCGCTATCTTTGTAGGGACTTTCCATTGACTTCCATTCATTTCTACAGCCTAAACTTTACCCTTATCCTAACCCTAATCACTACATACCTGAACCAATTCACACCAAAACTCAATTCACACCTTAGTCCTAAATCTGACCCCTGAGCTAAAAACAGTGCTTGTGGACGCTTCGGTCCCCACAACGTAGTATGCGTCAGGAAAATGATCGCAACAAGGTATTACAAAAATGCGCACACACACAAACAGTGTTGCAAGCAACAAATTACGTAAGTTGTTGGAAAGAAGACTTAACATCTGCTCGAAACAGCAAAGAATAAAATGTTACTATGGAAAGACGAGCCTGGCGTGCTTCTTGGTAAATCAGCTGTCAGCTGTTCCAATGATCAAAACATTTTTTATGAACGCTGCTCATATCCGTCTTGGCAGCCAAAAACAGCAAATGCAAATGATTGTTTAGCTCTGTCTCCCCAGAGTACCACAAAACAAGAGAGGTTTCTGTCAGACAGTAAAACTTGCTCTGTTCAATAAAACACAGTAGACGGCTTTGGACAAACGGGAAGCTATTTAT
This sequence comes from Poeciliopsis prolifica, assembly GCF_027474105.1. Taxonomy (NCBI): domain Eukaryota; kingdom Metazoa; phylum Chordata; class Actinopteri; order Cyprinodontiformes; family Poeciliidae; genus Poeciliopsis; species Poeciliopsis prolifica. The sequence continues at coordinate 4,364,632 of NW_026562407.1, read as the reverse complement.
TCAGCAGACCCGACTGGAAACGGCTGACGTTTCTAAACTAAAATCATAAAGCTGTAGCTTCATCCTTGTTCTGGCCTTGATGTGCTTTTCAGCCTCTGAAAGTAATTTTTAGACATTTATTTCTGGAATACCCTCACCCATATGCAGATAAGAGAATGTGTAGAACTCAATTACTTCATATAATCAGGTGAGGTGAAGACTCAAACACTTGGAAGTAAAGAAACATCTTTACTTGTAGACCAACACATTTGGTCATTTGTAATGACCTTGATGAAGGCCACAAAACGAAAGACGATCTACAAATGAAGCTCTCATTGCTGGAATCTTTGACCCTTTGGTATTAAAGAAGGCCATGAAGTGACTTTTTTACACTTAAACATTTCAGATGAGGAGACCTAGTTTAAAGAGACAGCTTTCAGTTTATCAGACGCGTGTCGATGAGAAAGGGATATTATTGTCTGCAGCTGTCACTCGTATTTCTGCTGAGATGACTATAAATATCCGAGCACCTGGACAGAAAAATGAAGCCAAACATCTCCAGACAGACTGGCACAGGTAGAATAATGGCAATAGAAGGACATTAATGAGGACACATGGAGATGAGAGATTAGCAGATGGCTTCATGTCATAATTTCAAGGCTGTGTGTGTGTGTGTGTGGGTGGGTGGGTGTGTGTGCGCGCATTGCACTTTCACTTGAAAGTGAACTTTGATGCAATAAAAACAGCTTGCCTATTTAGGTCAAGTGAAATTTTGGAGTCTATTTTTGTCGTGAAATGCTTTTTTTTAGCCATCTCACTGTAAACTATTTGCATTTAAAATGTCCTGGACTCCACAGTCCTGCATATATGCAAGCATAATTTTGATCTAATGACTGTACTAGAAGCAGAACCCCCCGCCTGCGAGATCACCAAATGAGCATCTATTTCTGTCCTCAGCTGTGACTGTGTCCTAAGTTTAATCATGATATATTTGGGCTTGCACAAGGCCTCTGCCGTGTATTTAATGAGGAGACGGTGCTGATATTAGCATGAATAACTTGTGATTCATCGCAGAGCACAGATAGAATAGGAACGCAAGATGGCTTCATGAAAAGTTTCCGGAAAAAATAAAATAAAAATAAGTTCCAGCATTAGATTGGAGGAAAGGCCATGATAAGGTGATTTTACGGTCAGGCGTGACAGATGATCAGAGGAGACGCGATTTACAACCGAAACCTGGAAGATTCCATTACTCAACATGGCACATACAGACAGCCTTCCTGCTAATAAGTCCTTCTGACGAATTAATCAGCCTGAATGGAATCAGACGAGACGGTTAGGGCATTAATCTCATAACAGCTCACGGCAGAGAGTGATCATAGAAGCCATTTATGCTGTCATAGTGCAGGGAACGTCCTCCACAAGTAAAGTCGCGTTAAAAAGAAAGCATACCGATTCATTTCTAGGGTTTTATACATCAACCTACCAGGTTGTAAAATGATTCAATTCTAGCTTGATTTAATTTTGTCAGAGGAGATGCAATGAGATTAAATCAACTAAAAATGTTTTGGCAGTTTTGGTCGCCCATCAGTCTACGATGATTGATGGTTCTTTGAAGACCATCAATCTTCAGTGAGAGGGATTATTCACAAGTATGAAATATTAAATCGACGTTGATCGGAAATCATTGTGAAGGTGGACTGCTCCAAGGCACTGCAAAACAGTAAACAAACGACCTCCGCAGTGGTGGAGGCGTAGCTTTGGAAGCTAATTTTTGCAGTCATGAAGTTGAACATGAGCTCCAAACTTGGCTGAATCTGGATCATGCAATTAAAGAAAACGCAGAACAAGAAAAAGAGACCAAAAAATTGTCAGCTTTGGAACGTATTTTTGTGGTTAGATTATACATTTTGTTTTTAGAATCCGTTTAAAGCCAGATAACCTTCCATATATGTGACGTCAGACTTAAAAGAGATGTACTTTCTTTAAAGAGTTAAGATTAAATGTTTTCTTCATCCCACGTGACTGCCTATGAAATGCAACAAACAACAGCTTTGATACAAACACAGTAGAGTAAGTGCTGGGAAACGTCTATTTCCGAACAATTTGATTCCATCACATTCTCCTTTGCACCACCATTAGAAAGAAAATAGCAAAAACAACATTACTGTCAGAATGCTTGAATTTCAAATATTTTAAATGCATTTAGTCTAACGTCAAAGAGCATCCTGAAGTCTAATGAAATGAGCCGCATCACTGAGGTTTGCAAAACCTATAAATGAACCACAAGGCTTCAAGAACTATGAGCTTTAAACAGATGAGACCGATATGTATATTTCTTAATTTCCCCTGGATCTATTTCTGCAGAAAACCAAAAGCAACCTCTCAGTGCAAACACCTCACATGCACTGTCAAACCAGGACAGTTATGATTTAGCCATCTCTGAAAAATGAAGCACGTTTATTTCCCCCTTTAAAATGCTTCTATCCCCCATGAGCAAGACCTCAGTGTGAATAACTGTATTTCACAATGTTTTACGCCGTACTTTAAGGCACACAAATCCAGTTTGAAGTCAGAGATTACCATGTGTTTTTAAGTTTTTGTGGTTAAATGTTTGAAAAAGCCTTTTGCCTAATTTGCAAATAAACCCTCCCCATCTAACAACTCACCAATTATCTCAGCAGACGGTCGCTTAAAAGTCCGCAAACATTGAAAGCTAATTAAAAGCTTTACTCCATATGTCAGTTCTGTAAACTCTGCTTTTTTTCCTCGTTAACACAGATGAAACTAAAAATAGTCGGTATGTCCTGGAGACATAGAGCTCCCCATTTGCAATCTGCAGCGTGAGATTCATGTTCTTCCTTGCAAAGGTTTATTTCTACATCAAAGACACGTGTTGCCTCCAGACATCACAACCGGAATGCAGGTAACTGTATTCATCAGTGCCTTTAAAAAAAAAAGAAAAGAAAAAAAAAACTGTAAAAATTTGTTAAAATTTAACTTCTTCAAAAAAATAAATTTTCCCCATTAATCCCAGACTTCAAAGTGATTATTTTAGCAGATGATCTCAGTTTCTTTCACTAATTTTAAGCAGAAAAGCCTCTGGGGTGTCATGGCCTCTCTACTGTCGAGCTTTGGACAAACGCAACAGATGGTGGAGCGTCAGAATCCTGGCGACAATTTGAAGAACGCTCCTCGATGCCTGGAGGGAATCAACGAGGCCGACACTAACCAAGGCGTTAACTGCACTTTTCATAATTCAAAAGGCTTATTATGGCTTGTCGCGTCCAGGATAGCTGGGTGATAAATCTTTGCCTGGGTGAAATATGCGTTTTATTAATGTGTCGTCGATGAAAAATTGAAGCTACTGGAACCGTGACGTGTTTGCGCGTCGGCTGCGACTAAAATCAGCAGTGGTGGCTGATCAGGTTTCACAAAGCCTGACCTTTGAGTTTTAGGCCAGGGGCTTGAGAATTTGGTCAAAAGCAGGATCTGCACATACGTCTAGACTTTTAGGGAGTCGTTTGGATCTAGTCATGTTTTTCCGACAAGGTGGAAGTCATCTTTGGGAGATCCATCAGCCAAGAAATTTGACATTCTTTCAAGAACGAAAGCCATTTAGAAATTTTTGTTGTTTTCTTTATATTGATATGTTCAGTCTTGGACAGTGTTTCTCACCCTCCCATGCATGTGGCTGTTGCAGAACTGTTGCATCCTATGTGCACAAAGCAGCGTTATCAAAGATCCTCCCCGCAGCCGCTGCTATGCTATCGCCGCTGCTCTAAACTTAATTCTTCACATATCTGCCGTTATTTGCAGTTTATCAAGTATGAAACATGAACCTGGTTCATGTGAGAAGGGCAGTTTGGTTCATAAGGCTGAAGCACTGCCACCATGACATCGGTCAGAGGGTGGTCGGGCCTCCGTCTGTCTAGGATGGCCAGAACAAAGACAGCTGACCTCAACCGGTGCTGAAAATCAAGTCAGCTCCACGGACTGTCAGAAAAGCAACCAGTTTTAGCTGAAATGAAAATCATAAAACTGACAGCATTTCAGCCCTTAAACTTACGCATTCAACCACCTGATCAGAACTGGCTATATCCAGCGTGAGATTTAAATTAGCTGCTGTTGGAACAGTAAATCAGGAACACGGCGCTCTCACAGCAAAAAGTGACGCTGATTCCTGTCAAATGCTCTGCTGTGACTCATTCGAGCGAGACCCAGGTTCAGCAGGCCTGCTGCTGTGGAGGACACTTGGAATGAGCTGCAGGAGAAGGAAGACGGCTCGTCTCTCATTATCTTCTCTTTTCCCTGCAGCCTTTTCCTGCCCCAGAGTCAGTTGTCAATCACATCCTGAGGGGAAATGAAGTCGACTGGAGCCCAGAACGTGCAGCGATCTCATCGGCTCCCTCAGCAGGCAGGGAGAAAACACCTACGGACGGCCAACGATGCTGCTGGTCGCAATTAAAGTGCTGCATCGCAGCGGAGACGGGAACCCGAGGCCACCTGAAGGTCAGCGAGGAACCCAATTACCAGCTTGTCATGTCCTGATGGGAGGAGAGCAGAAGAACTGCGAGTCCCAGAGGGACAAAAGATGAATGTTTGTGATGTTGCAGGAATAAAAAAACTTTTAAATAGGTAAATGAAACCATTTTATTACTAATCCTGGAAGCAAAAACCATGAGGGGAAAGACACACAGTCTCACTTACAGAACTCTCAAATTAACAGTGTTGGATTAAAAGTTATAAAAAAATAAAACATTTACAAAAACATATCTACAAGGACAGCCTAGAGGCAGCTTTCCTGCTAATTTCCAATATTTTCTTTGAAAAAAAAGTCAACCTACGAGATATTTCACAGTTTCAAGGCATGAGGGTTTTATTTATGCAGTCCTCTGGAGGGAAACTCTTGCTACACAGTAGTTTCATGTTTCCACAAACCTGTTTTTATGCAGGCGCTCTCACCGTTCACTAAAGGCACTGCTTGCCCATTTTTTCTTAGCGTGCCATTGTTCTGAGTGACCAGGTTGAGTCCATACCACTTGCTGCTTTTGTTTTCTGATTCTGAGCTCCCTGGCAGCAGTACGGCGTCTTTACTGGCAGCTGGTGACCCGGCGGGAGCCGCCTGCTCTGCCTCTATGCTCACGGCGGTCTCGTTCTCGAGAAGAGCGCCACTTCCTTTCTCAGAGAAGCGGGAGCGGCGAGGCAGACTGGCGCTGTCGCTGCTGTCCTGCTGCAGCTGGCTCTGATGACGCTCCCTGTAAGCCATGTATGCCGCGCGGCGACTGTTGCGCGCCGCCATGTCGTAGTAGTGGTGCCGCCTGCTGGGGGCGCTCTGCACGCTGCCCTCAACACTGGTGGGCACGTCATAGGCGTACTCTCGCAGCACAGTCAAGCGGCTTGCCCTGTGCGCTCGCGCTCTGTTCTTCTGATGTCTGCTTGTGCTTCCGTTAGCCGCCGGATTGCTGATGTTGCTCAAAGGGCGGAACTGCACCTCCACCGGTGCGACATGCATTTTGATTTCATTGTCTAACGAATGCTCGGTCAGACTGTTGTCCAGAACGGCCGTGCCGTTGGCCGTTGCCGGAGCCGAGGCTGCCTTGCACTGAGCCGCCTCCGCATGCAGGTTGGTCAGCTTGCTGCCATGGCCGGAGTTCCGAATGCTCGGGGCGCTCCTGTTGGTGTACGAAGAATCTGCGCTGCTATGGCCGCATTTTGCTGACTCGCCATCGGGCTTTTCAGCCGTTGTCGTCGACATCACAGCGATGCCCGGCGCAGGAGGCAGAAGGACCTCCTCCTGCGCCGAGTACGCCCGCCTTCCGGAGCAACAGACCTGCAACCAGAACTGCCTCATGTCCTGTCTGTTGACGCAGTGGTGCGCCATCATGAACGCCCCGAGCGCCAACGCAGTCAACCCGAAGAGGCAGGTGAACGCCATGTCGAAAGGGTGATCCTGTGATACCGCCATGGCGCCAAACACCCACAGGCCTGAATACAGACCTAAAGCCCCCACTGCCCCGATCAGCTGGGCGGTGAAGGTGTGCTCGTTCTCCAGGGCTGAGAGGGGCACGGCGTGGGGGGCCGACGCCACGGAGGACGACGCCACCGAGGACGACGCCTCGTTCGGCTGAAGCTGCGTGACGAGGGGGTGGGAGAGGCTGCTGGGACCCTCGGGCGTTGCCTCGTTGCCGGCTGAAGCCAGATGTTGCTGCTCGTCGCTGGATTCCTTCAGCTCATAGCGCCGCTCAGGGTGTCGGTGGACCTGCAGCAGGATGCTGAGGAAGTACATGCAGTCCACAAAGACGATGAACCCGGCTGGTCCATAGAAAGCCCCGATGCTCGGCTCCCAGGCCATCCAGCAACTAAAAGAGAAGACCGGCAAGACTTAAACACCTGTCAATTTATTTTATTATTATTTAAATATAGAGTGCAGATCAAATGAACAAGTTGCCAAAGAAAATCCAAACTTCAGATCAAACAAATAATTTAAGTGCTTCGCCTTTTTTTTTTTTCTATGGAAGTTCTGCCTCCAACTCTTTGCAGGTATTATCCCATCACGTTTAATGACAAGAGCTGAAAGTCTTTCGCACGCCAGAAATTAATTAAACTCTAAAGACTCCAGGACAGATTTCTCAATTAGTCAGCCATGCTGCCTGATCAGAACAGCTGCCACAACAGGGAGCAGTGGCGTGTTGCCTGAACGCACATATCATTAACAGGACTCCATAATCGGAACTTTGGGGAATAACGTTCTCCCTCTCTCATATAAAAATCTGCATTATTCTCAAAAACAATGCAGTTGCGGTTGTCCTAATAATAGATCTCTGAGGAGTTGTGGTTTGAAGCGCTTCCTTACTAAATGCTGATGTCTAGATTTAATGCCAGCATTTCCATGAGCACAAGCTGGGAATTTCTTATTGCAGTGTGCGAGATCCTACTCACTATGGTGAATATCTTTGGCTGCCGTAGTTTTTTATGTTCGCTGCAGCAGTGATTCCACAGACAATGATGGGTATTCCTCCGCCGATAAGATAGAACCTGGAAAATAAAGCCAAAAGGAACATTTCAGTGTTTGGGTTTTCATAACAGGTCAGTTATGTCTTACTAACAAACCAGAACCCACGTTACAGATATACATGGTTAAATAAATTACACTTGTATAAATCCAGTTGGGTTATTAAACACATGCCCAGGAGTTCGGCACAAGACTTAAAATGTACGTTTAAAGGAAAATATTCCCACTGAACTTCTACAGTGACTTCAGATTTCAATAAAGAACCTGAAACAAGCATGAATGAGAAAAAAAATGATGGCTGGATAAATGTACCTATATCTATCCATATATGGACAGATGGAATAAAACTTATGCGGATGAATGGATGTAATCCAAGAACTGAATGGTTTGATCAAAATATGGACGAATAGATCGACATGGGAAAGGGAAATGGAGTCTGAAAAAAAAAAAAAAAAAACTTTTCCAGAACAGAAAAATAGTGTAATTTCAGACGTTCCCATCCTGCCCACAAACTCTGCTTTCGTCGTTTATAGGAGTTAGAAACAAACCTGAGCATCGGTCGTGGGGGTGGCGGCGGCTCGTCCAGCTCCTCGTAGCGCTTGGCTTTGCATGTAAGTTGCTTGTAAATGTTGCGTGCCGTCACGCCCACCCACAGGGCGGTAGCCAGAGTGGAGTAGTGCAACAGAATACCCACCTGAAAGAGATTAGACTGCAGTGTCATGTGTGGGCAAAGCATTTCAGTGAATTTATGACATCACTGTAAATTCAACAATCAGTGCTTGAACCCTAAATAGAGACATCAGGAGTAAGCTCATCATAAAAATTTGAGTGAAAGTCAACATTTAAGTTGAGTTTATTTATTCAGCACAACTTTTACAAGCACTTCAACCTGGGGAAGACAAAAAAAACATGTTTAAGTCAGGCAGATTTAAACATGTTGGATCCATTTAGATTTACATTATGTAAATAAAAAGTGACAAGAAGATGGCTAATGGTCCAAATGTGAGATCAGAGATCATTGGATCTCTGATTCAAAATCTGACCAAACAGAAAAGGTTTAGATGCCTAAAGCTGATGGGTTATTAGTAAAAAGAGCTGCTAATAAATACTCTGACAAGTTATCTAAAAAAACAGAGGAGCCCAGTAAATGCAGGGTATATCAGCTGTAGAAATTTTCTTAACAGTCTGCTCTGTTTCATTTTTAGAAGAGCATATATGATTTTGTAGAAGTGAAATAGGAATAACGCTCTTTGAAAAAAGATGCAGGCTCACCTCAAGCCTAGAAAATGCATCTCTTACCGAATTCTCCAGTTTCATAAGATCAGTTATCTTAGCCAACGGCATTTTTTTCCCTCTCAGAAAACATCTAAATCCCTGGTTCTTTTATGACTGTCGATCACGAAGCTTGAAACAGGACCACCTGAGAGTTGGAGTTTGAAGTGCGGAGGGAAGGACGATTCCCACTTACTGCTTGGCAGACACTGGGGTATCCAGTCTGATTGATGCCGCCTACAAAAACCCCACAGGTGAGCGCCATGTGAAAGCAGAGGTTAACCAGCATGTGCCAAAACTTGCGACTCACACGAACAGACCTGCAAAAAAACCCCAGAAGTATCCAATTGTATATGCTCTGAATGTTGGCACACTTTTTCACATTAGAACCACAACAAACCTGTAAGTATTTTTGCACAACTACACTAACCATTACGAAATTATTTTGGCATTTACCTGTAATGGTAGATGTAACTGATGATGATTGTGAACAGGCAGAGGAGGAGGATGACACTGGTAGCGTAAATGACTGGATGTAACGGCTGGATGCTTGGAGAGAACTGTTCAACAGTGTTCAAGTCCTAAAACAGAGAAATACGGAGAAGCTTCAGCTTTCATTCACACTGTGTATGAACCCTGGAGGCTATTCTAGCACTAACTACTAATGGCCACTAGAGGGCGAGACAATGTATAAAATGATATGAGTGACTCTGCTCCTTTTAAACGAATAAAACGACATGGGCGCAGCTCCGCCTACCATGAGCAGACCGTAATTGCCCAGAGAGTTGCAGGACATGGTGGTGAAGTTGTCGTGGTTCTCCAGGATGCGGCAGCCCTCACTCCTCCACCCTCCCTGATCCCTAGCCAGGCTGAAATTCCAGAGGGCGGAGACAGCGTCGGAGCCACGAGCAAAGCGCCGCAGGGTGATGTTGATGGGGGTCATCAGGGAACGTAGCGAGATGCCATCTGATGGCGGAGAGATTTACGGGGTCAAAATTGTCTGTTTCAGATGATGCACGATTTTAAAGTTCCCCGAGAGTGTATGTACAGGACTTGCCCATCTTTGCCATGATGACAGGCGTGGCCACACTCCTCTTCCTCCCTCCATCAGCCAGAAGGGAGGTGTTCCCGGTGGAGGGGAAGAACTTGCCGTTGCGGAAGCCGAGCAGATAGAGCTTGTAGACGTTATCGTCCGTCTGCCCAGGAGTAACAGCCTGACTGAAGAGAGACCGCGGGAGCTGCAGCAAAGCCTCCACTACAGTGCTCTGTTTGGACACAAACACATTTTACAGAACGCACCCCATCCTGGCCATCTGGGACGCCCAACAGGGCACAAACACTGTGGATATTTGTGCTGGAAGCTGACCTTGTAGAGAACGGAGGCGAAGGAGCCGGTGGTGTTGCATTTGAACGTGAGCTGGCGATCGTGGCCTGGCAGCCGCTCCGGGCTGGGCCTCTGAAACAGCATGCAGGTCATGCCGTTCCAGTCGTTGACCCTAACCGTGTGGGCCTCCAGCGCGATGTTGGGGGACGTCTGAGAGGACGACAGGAAAAACTGAATGCTCATCTCCATCAACAAAAACCTGATGAATGTTTTGGTGCTCGTTAGTGAGGCCAACCAGGGAGAAAGCCTGCGCCGTGGCCAGACGGTAGACGGCTATTTTCTGCAGGCATGCGATGATGCGGCTGCATGCCATGGCATCACGCTGGGCCAACCACAGCACCCTCTCATCAGCCAGCATCAGGTTGCTGGCCATGTTGACCATCACCTCACCCAGCTGGGAAAGTGAAGAGGAGAAACTCTAAATCTCATCATGAACACAGTCAAACCTTTTCATTGTGACACAATCTATATAACCAACTACATCATTTAGTTGGGTTTTATGTAGTAGGCAAAAACAAAGTGGTGGATATTTGTGAAGTGTCATCAAAACACAAACAAAATCCAATACAATCAACTACCTCCAGAAGTCATCTAACAGGTAAATTGACTCCACTTTTCTTCCCACAGCATTATCATCCACAACAGTTTGAAGACACTTAGATGACAGGAGTTATTATCCATTTGGGATAAATAAAGTTTTTCTTTAGTTGTGCAGTAAGACTGAGGCCAGATGTCTAAAGATGAGACGAACAAGTTCAAGAGACTGTATTTCAAAACTATGTGTCAAAACAGACTTGAGGTTAGAAAGTCTAACCAGCTTAAAACAAAAAAACCTTTTCAGTGTTTTTGACCTCCAGCTGACTTAAAGTCAACAGCTGCTTTGATCAAATCTTGTCATCAACTTACATCTTTAAACTTCTCCACAAAATCGCCAAACTTCTCAATCATTTCAGCCATGAAGATGATGTCCATCTTGTCTGACAGGTTGGCAGCATCGATCGTATACACCAACAGGCTGCGAGCTTTGATTACAACATTGGTCTCGTTTAGAGGCATCTGTCAGAGACACAAAAAGAAAGTTGACTCATTGTGTAAAACAAAAACAAAAAAAAAGGGAAAGAAAGATAACAGTAGGATACAAACCTGGTTGATGACATAGAGACCCCTAGTGACCTCTTTTTGAAACTGACACTGGGAGTAGTCGCCCTCTGTCCACAGCCCCTCAGGGCGGCAGTGACGCCACGCCTGTCGTTCTTCACTCGGGATGCCTGAATAAGCCCGTGCGCTGGATGTCGGTAAGTTGCAGGGAAGGTGGGCTTTGATTCCTGCCAGAGTGCGGGGCCACCTGGATAAATTAAACTCTAGTCAAACTTATCTGTGTAACGTTTTCAATTTCCTCTTTCTAACCCTCATTTAAATTACATTTTACTGCGTATAATGCAATTGTCATTTTCACATTCAGCCACCAGGTGGCACTGCTGGCAAAGCAACAAAGTTGCACTCATACATGTTTTGATATGAATGCATTCAAATATTTTTCAGACTTGACTATTGAACTTGAACCTCGATTAATCAGTTTTTTTCTTTGCAGTAAATTCTTATTATTCTGGGCTTTCAATTAACCTGAACAGTTCCTTTCCAAGATGAACGACTACAACATACTCCTTTAATCTTATTTAAAGGATTTCCTTTTGCATTTTGATTTTATTAATTTAACTTTGGGCATCTTGATTAAATTAGACCACCATGTTCATAAATCTACAGATTTGGGACCAATTAGATTTATTTAATATTCTTCAAAATGTAGTCTGTGATCTTGATCACAGATTCAAATTCAAAAACCTGATCTAGATCCCAAAGACAGTGAAATTTGTCTTTGTGTTTTCTGGAACTAAGAGTCAATAGGTAGGACAATAACTAGGAAGATCAGAGATAAAAAGTTAATACAAACATATAAAAAAAATTGTGTCTTGAAAATTACACTCAGTTTTCTTTGCTCCAAACTTATCATGTTTGGAGCCCTTTGGAAAATGAAAGAAGCTACTTCTATACTTTTTATTACGACTCTGAAAGTATCATCTTCACTCCTCCAAACATTCTTCCTGTTTTTATGGGCATTGACCATAATACTGAGCTCCAGAAGGGCTTTACTACATCCATGTGGGAAACTAAATGTTTGAGTCAAGATTGAAGACGCTGCTTTTTAATTTAAAATTGACTTCTTTGGGGACAGAGGCACTGCAGCTTACAAAAGAGCTGTGTGGTTGCTGGGTTGCTACCAAACATCCTAACCAATATCTTTTCATCAGGGGTTCGTTGTTTGTCTCCAAGTCCTTTGCCAAGTGGTGATGTTTCTGAATAACTTGTACTTCAATCTAAAGTTGCTTTGCTCAGAGACTTTCCCCAATCTGTACAAATCTACAATTATTATTCATAGTTATTCATTGAGCTCCTTGGACTTTCACATTGATCTTAGTATTAGCCAGTTCCAAGAGTGATTTTCATGCTGGTGAAAAGTCAAATTAAAGGACGCTCAACTTACCTAAAATAAACGTTTTTGATACAGTCCTGGTTGTCCTGTTTGATTTTTTTTTTTTTCTAAAAATGTTTATCATTTTTGATAAGTTCCCTAAAATGGAACAGTTTGAATAACTCAGTGAAAGCTACAAAACCGTATTGGACAGATAATGGCTCTTTATAGTTCGACATTAAATTCAAGTTAGTGACAATGTGACTTTTCAATATCTACCTGAATTCTCCTTTGTTATTGGAGACGCGTTCAGAATCGCAGTACTTGGCAGAACTTTGCAGCACCAAAATGTGCACAGTCCTGGTTGTGTTCCCCCGACTGGTCCGGACCTGACATTCCCAATTCCCCGTGAAACCAGGCTGGATGTTTGAGATGGTTAAGGCACTGATTGGGAAAATGGGAACGGAAATTAGATGTTCATTTGACTTACAAATGCTTGGCAATCGTGGACGCGAGTCTTACCTGGCGATAAGGGAGCAGTTCTGCACAACGCGCTTCTCTATGAAAATGCCCTGAGTGGCATCTGGCTTGACCATGCGGCCGTTCTGGTACCAGAAGACCTGCATGTCCTCTGCCACGAGGGAAGCCTGACACTGGAACGGCAAGCTGTCCCCCTGGAAGACTACCTGACGCTGGGACGGAGTTAGCTGGAAGGAGGGCAGCTCCAGCGGAGCATCTGGAAATAAGCAAGGAGCCAGCTAATAAATCAATGTGATTTTTAAAGGCTTTCCACACATTTTTCATATCAACATAGCAGACAATACCAGACTGTTTTTTTAAGCATAAATGCCAAAGTTCACAACTTTACAGCAGATTCTTGCTGTACATGTGGAAAATGTAAGGGAGGGAGGAATGGTCGGGCAAACGTGAACAAGTCTAGAGCTGGAAAACACCAAAGTAAATACATTTAAAAAAATAAATGTTCTTAGTTTGGGCAAACAAAAGACAAAAAGAATGAAAGGAAAATGAAGCTGAATTTGTGTGCATTTCAAAGCTACTTATAATTCATGTCAGGAAACGAGTTCCTTGTAAATCTGTGTCATGTGTTTTATAATCCTAGAAGGAGGCGAGAGCCAAACTGATAAGACATGAGCAGGTACAAACAAAGTGCCAGCCTGGGCAGGATACAACTCATCTGACATGTCATTGCACAAGCCCGGCTTCCACAAATACACACAGTTATCATTTGACAACAAAATCTGTCAATTAAACTGAAGAAATTGCAAGGGTCGCAAGTTTATTAAAAACTGCATTTAAACTGTTCATAAGGTTAATTAGATGTCCGTGACCGCAGCCCTATAAACCCTACATAAAGCTTTTATATTAATTTTTGTCATGACCCCTGATGGTAAAGACAAAAAGGCTTAAGATGCCAAGAAAAACAAATGGCACTCACGAATTTGCTGCTTTTAAAACGAAAGCCAACATCTTTATGTCCAGATCAACATATGGGCATATTAACAGAAGTCTGATTTTGTGTCGCTCCAGTTTGTGTCCTTACCGCATGTAAGGACCTCTGGCCTCAGAGACATTATGAGCTGACCCTGGAGTGACTGAGGGAATGAGCACTTTGTGTTCTTCACAGAAATATTACGGTCTTTGATCCAACGCAGCAGCCACAGAAGGTTACAGTCACAGAGCAGGTAAGGTGTCTGAAACTCTCTGAAATCAACAACAAGCATGATGTGTGTAACACGGCTTTTATTGGATCAATGCATGATGGACAAATTGAGCAAAACAGATGACAATGATCTCCTTAGCATACTTACAACGCCTTCAGAGACACCAGCCTGTCAAATGTTCCCTGAGCCAACGAGGAGAACATGTTTCCTGAAAGGATTCTGCAGAAAAACACAGCTGATGTCAGCCCTTCACCATTTATACTCATTATATTCAGGATAACACAAAGTACTTACAGTCGACTCAGGCTCTCCAGGCCCTTAAAGACGTCCCCGTTAAGACAGCTAATGCTGTTGTTGGACAGATCCCTGTAAAACGAGAAGGAAAAAAAATGAGCAAAAAACAACAGATTTCTTGATAACAATATGAAGGGAAAGTTGGTGAAAGAAAAATAAATTCCACTTATAAAGTAAAAACGCCAAGTTTAGCAGGCAGGTTGGGACAGGGACATCTAGCATTCAGCAGACAGGTTAACAACTTCCAAGAGGGTATTAGATAATGTCTGTGCGGGCCTGCAGGGGGATTCGAAACTTTAAAAAGGTGAAGCCGCATGGTGGGAGGTGATTAATCACCTATGATTAATGTCAAACACATCAAAAGTGTCTGTTTTCTTCAACTCTGGATGTGACGTGACACGACGTCTCAGGGAAACATCAGAGAGAAGTGTCCAACACGCCTCCCGGCAGGAATACCGGATGATTCTCGAGATGAACACGCAAAGAAGATGGATGTTGCTGCTACTGTCAGTTATTGTTTAGAACCTCAAGGAAAATCAGCATTCACCCACAATCACCTCCACTGCAACCTTTAGTACAGTGTGTGTGTGTGTGTGTGTGTGTGCGTGCGTGTGTGTGTGTGTGTGTGTGTGTAAAAAGCCCTCCTTCTTTCAAACTACTATTTACAAACAGCAGAATCGTACTTCAAACATTTGTACACACATTTCAGCAACATGGCAATTCAAAGCATACAAGTATTTTAGCAATAAACAATAGCACAGATTCCAACTTATTCCTCAAATAAAGACTAAGTTTCAAATATTCAAACGACTGTTTTATCACAAACACCAACATGTGTGGTTTGTTGTACATTGGTTTGCTAAATTGGTTTCAGTGTCACTTGCTCTTGGCAAGTAAATAAAATAAATCTTAAATAGTCTTGAATTGTATTTCTTGTTGGCATTTCAAATCATTGCGTCTTGCAAAAACCTCTTCCAGCCCAATCACCTCCTGGAGGTGGGCCCCATCCCACCAACACCACAGGTGACAACCATGGAGAAGATACAGAAAATAGAAGAAAAATTTGCAAGAGACTAAATTTAAAACTGTAAAATGTAATAGTCTCGGGACCACATTAAAAAAATAAATATTCCTCCTGTAATGATTGACTTTTAGAATTGTGCCAAGCAAAAAAAAATGAAGAGATGACACAAGAACAGACATCGACTCAGCAGCTGAAAATACACCCTGGAGTGCTTGAGAAGCGTAAAGTTATACCTGGAAAATGGCTGGTCGTCATATGCCAACTTCAAAGCGTTTATTATTTTTATTATTGGTGTTTGTCTTCAAGGTAGCAGGCGGGGAATTCACAGTGTGAGGCTATTAGTTCCACTTGACAGAGAATGAATAACAGCCTGTTGCTGGCTTGCCAATTTAAGCAAGTATTGTGCGCCGCGGTAAGGACAGAGCAGGGGATGGAAAAGTGGAGGTTTGAAAGTAGGGGGCTTTCCCATCAGTTTTTTTTTATTGCCTTGATTCATATTATGAAGTTAAACAAACTTCACACAAGACGGGAGATCATAGTTACTGTAATCAGCCACTATGTTGGGAATCTTACTAAATGTGAAAACCAGGACAGGTTCCTAGAACATTTTAATCACTGCTTTCAGACATTGCAATGTAGCAAATTAAGAGCACGAAGGACGGTTTCAGCAGAGCACATCAGCTGCTGCATATAACATGCTGAGAAGAAGCAAAAATAGCCTAATGTGATTAGGTCTGAGGAGAGCATGTTCAGCTGTTGGAGGAATGCACATTAAAAAAGGGCTGGAGCCAGAAGGATCCACTGCTGAGCAAAGTAAGGGCGTTAAAATGGATTCAAACATTTCAAACTGGGGAAATCGTATCAGCTCTGGGTAACGGAAAGTAAAAGACACAATCATGATAAGGAAGCTTAAACAGAATATAAAAGGAGTTGAGTACTGCACAAAGTTTAGACCAATCTGAAACTTGATAATCCCCTCCTACAATTTGCAAAAGCAGGGCATGTTTGGAAATCATTCTATGCATACTGTGTGCAGAAAAACTGCAATCCAAAACCTCAGCAGCTTTTACTTTAAATCTCCTCTTCAATGGCCTTTGCCAATACACTCAAAGCAGAGGTAATTTTAATTAAGAAATGCTGAAGGAGAGGGAAAGATGGGGGAATTAAAACCCAGCTTGAGCCGAGAGAAAGAGAAAAAACATTATGAGCAAAATCTTCATGCTTTTCCAAGACTTTCTGGATGGTGTAAACTTTGGCAAACATAATGAGCTACATAGAAGCTGGGGAATTTTTCATCATTGCCAATTAATTCCTTTAAATTTTTCCAAAAACCTGAAGACTCGTGTTCCAATTTTTAATTTTGACCCCTCGTTGTAAATAAATTGAGACGTACTGAGAGTATGATTAAAAAGCTGTTATTTTTAGGTAAGAATCAGACTTCATTCTTAGCTAGCGCCTCCATGTGGGGTGTTGCATCTGCACAGTAGTTAATAACAAAAATAAAAAATTTAACTAAACCAAAAGTTTCAGTTGCTGCTGATCTCTGAGAGCAAAGCGTGAATATACCCCGAGAATAAGAAGAATTGGCCAGGAAACGAGAGCTGGTCTGAACCAGGGAGCCGACTGCCTTCATGTTGAGCTCTTTATTGTTCCACAGCAGCAGCCAAGCTAAAGTTTGTGTTGGCATGCGCTGGGTACTATCTGATGAATCCAACTCACGCTGTGTTCCACCTCAGTTTCATGCAACAGACTCAGATGCACAGCTTTACCCCCACGAGTCACAACAAGAACAGCTGCACGCCACCTAAGATTAGTTTTCCACATTTGAATAAGATCCGGACGTAAATACATTCAAGTCCTCTTCCCTTTGTCAAAGAGTGAGCACCTCTGGTAGAAGGCCAAAGAAAACAAAAGGCTGGGAATAGACTCCTGCTTTATGATGCACTTTTATCCTGACAAATTCCTATGCAGCCCTCACAAACGGCAACTAAAACGACAAGGGGTTCGTGCCCCATTTTATTTAAAAATGCTTTTCCTACGTTTTTTTAAATGCTAAAAATGGATATCAGACTCTATAAATGGGGTTCAGATGTTTCTGCAGTGTCCAAACTTTAAAGATGAATGAATAAAAAAAAAAAAGTCAAAACAGACACAGTCTTAAAACAGTAAAAGTTCTCCAATCTTCTTGCTCCCAGAAGCATCTCTCAGACGGCTAGTACAGTAACTATTGAGCTAGCTGAACTGCTCACAGAGCGAGCTAATAACTCGGTCACTAAACGCCTCAATAGCTGTGGTTAGTTGTTCTGAGTTCTGCTGGTCTGTCACCAAACAGCAGCAGCTGCAGCTAGTCACCAAACTTGCTGTGTCGTTCCGCTTTGATTTTAAATGAAGCTTCACAAAAAAACTCAATAAAATTGTTCCCAGGTGCGCAACCAAAACAAAAAAGATTAATAAATGTGTCAAAAATCACATTAGGACAGAACGTGGTTGTGCAGCTGTACATGAGGCTGCGCAGCTCTCTCTGTGAAAGAGAAAGCAGACCGATAGTTTCACAATAAACTGGGAGAAGAGTATCCTAATCCCAGTACAAACAATAACCTTTACTGGGATGTCCCTGAATTCAGAGGAGTTCAGAGAACGCCTCTCAGCAGAACGATTGAAAGCCTTCCAGGCTTGTCAGTCAGGTTTTTCGCAGAGGCGCACTCGTGAAATTCAGACTGTGCACAGGCTGCTTAGCGTCGGCACTGTTGGTCATCACATTCGGCCGTTTACACATGCGACCGTTTCAAAAATGAAGGTGATCGTTTCTGGGACATGCGCACGCGCTCTGAGTCTGTGGAAACGCACCACATTCCTGAACATCAGCATTGCCATGCGAACCATCCAAACACAGAAGGTCGTTACCACGGATGCCTCGTTAATTGGCTGGGGAGCCACACACGAGGGCATGATGGCAAACGGTGTCTGGAGCTCACAAACACGGATGGCTCACATAAACTGTGTGGAGCTCCAAGCTGTCATACTGGCTCTGGGACGTTTTTCTGCCCTTCATCAGAGGGGACCATGTTTTGGTCAGAACAGACGATAAAACAGTGGTTGCATACATCAACGGGCAGGGAGGCCTGCGGTCACATCACAGCAGATGCTCTGATACTCACAGTTTCTTCAGCGTTTTCAATCCCAGGAAAGCTCCCGGCTCAATACGACTGATCAAGTTGTTCCGCAGGTCCCTGTGGAGAGAAAGAAAAAATGTTCGCCCACCCATTAGGTTAGAAGGAGTAGAAACCGCAGTGACACAGTTAGTTAATCATTTAAGTAAATTGTTTCAACAAGATCGTAAATGAACCCGTTACAACTGCTCAAATACTGATTCTGATATTCTGAGAAACACAACTACAGAAAAAAGGAAAGGAAAAAAAGCACCTTGTTGCCACAGTTATTTTAAAAAAAAAAATCACTTTAATCTGATTCCGAACAAGTCACTGTCATTTTTTTCTACCATTTACTGACTAAACTGCAAATTTAATAACAGCTATGTTGAGGCAAGGAGTCCCAGCAGAACAGGTCACCACACACACGCGCACACACACACACACACACACACACACACACTGACCAATAAGGACTGGGTTTCCCTGCTTCTTAATTGTTAGTCTCTTAGTTTGACAGCAAAATCCCATGTTTATTACTTGATTAAATAGGATCACAATGCATCAACAAACTATACAATTTTATTTCACTTTTCAAACAATAATTTTATTTTCACATCTAAAATTATCTGGCCCTATAATTAAATCTTTTTACAGCAGGATGTGGGGAAATGGATGTAATGACCATTTTGTTGTGGTTGCACTTTTTTCCTTTGATTCATTGAAGCTAAAAACCAACAAAAAAAAAGTTATTACACAACAATAATATCAATAATTTTTGAAAAAACTCTAATTCTATGATCCATTCCAGTTCCAGAGCTTTCTTTTGACATTTTCAAAACATGTCAATCCAGTTTTATGGTTTTTACAGACATTAGTGGACAGTTAGGAGGTCAGGTCATAAAATGTGAAGGGAAACGAGTTCAGACCAATCTTGGAAAATTCCTAGTTAAAGGGTGCAGAAACAGACACCTATAATTAAAAGAGAGCAGGAAAAAAAACAAAAAACATTTTGCACTTTAATCCAGCAGCAACCAGACCTCCCTCCAAACTCAGACGCCCATCATCAATACACAACTGTTGTCATGACCCGACCCTTAAAGTCGTACTCTGGCTCTCACACACACACACACACACACACACACACACACACACACACACACACACACACACACACACACACACACACACACACACACACACACACACACACACACACACACACACACACACACGCACACACACACACACTTCTCCCGGGGTTCAAAGGACTGAGGTCACAGAATTCCTGCGGCGCTCACCTGCGCCAGCACTGCCTCGTCACTCATTAAGGCGGAGGTAGAAGAGGCTCTCTACTCGCCACCTGAACCCACACAATACACCGCTGGGTAGCTCTGCCTGTTTGATGTCGACGGCCTGTCAACTACAGGTGGGATCCAGACCACAAACGAGCCGTAGACAAAACATCTATTGCTCGAGAAAACTTTTGATGTGAGCAAGCAGAATAGTCTTCACGTAAAGAAGACTATTCTTTAAGTCTTCTTTACGTAAAGAAGACTATTCTTTAAGTCTTCCTTACGTAAAGAAGACTATTCTTTAAGTCTTCTTTACGTAAAGAAGATTATTCTTTAAGTCTTCTTTACGTAAAGAAGACTATTCTTTAAGTCTTCTTTACGTAAAGAAGACTATTCTTTAAGTCTTCTTTACGTAAAGAAGACTATTCTTTAAGTCTTCTTTACGTAAGAAGATTTCTTTAAGTCTTCTTTACGTAAAGAAGACTATTCTTTAAGTCTTCTTTACGTAAAGAACACTATTCTTTAAGTCTTCTTTACGTAAAGAAGACTATTCTTTAAGTCTTCCTTACGTAAAGTCTTCCTCTTTACGTAAGGAAGACTATTCTTTACGTCTTCTTTACGTAAGGAAGACTATTCTTTACGTCTTCTTTACGTAAGGAAGACTATTCTTTACGTCTTCTTTACGTAAGGAAGACTATTCTTTACGTCTTCTTTACGTAAGGAAGACTATTCTTTACGTTTTCTTTACGTAAAGAAGAGAAATGAGACGAGGCAATGAAGAAATTGCTAATATTTCTTAGAAGATATCCATGGCCAAGTCAGAACCAGTTTTAGATTAGAGCCATTGTAAAAGGACATTTTGAAAGAAGATGCTGTTCTGTTAAGACTTTGCATTTGTTGCAATTTTAAGGAATCTGTTGTGGCAAAAATACACATAAAATTAAACCAGATACAACAAAACAAAAAAAAAATGCAAATTAACTCATAAATAAAACAAAATGTGGTTAAGAAAAACCATGTTGAACCACTCCTAGCTGCACTCTTGATTTTTCAAAGACTGAAGACTGCACATGACCTGGCACCTTTTAAGCCTGTTTGCAGAGAGAAAATGCAGCTTTTCTGGACATTCTCGCTTTGAAACAGCTGGCAGAGCATTGAAACTGTGTTTCAAAAGTGTTTTTGAACTATCTCCAAACATAATAGTAGTTCAGCAACTGCTAAAGGTTTTGAACTGTGTTTCTCTCTCATTAAAGTAATGTTTTACTGACAAAAAGATTACCTGAAGCTCATTTCTTTAAATCAGTGTCTTGGCACGGTAATGTTCTATAGCATGTGTGTTGATACACAAAATTCAGTTGATTTACATCACGTCGCTTTAATGCAATTGTTCACTTCATTTCGATTAGAAAAGAAGGATAAGACTCTCTGATATATCCAAGTCAACAGAGCCAGTTTAAGCCTCTAACTAAAAAGGAAAATGGTAAAAGTATCAATAAGTCTACTTCTAACCTCTGGAAAGTAGATTTCTAGCATTATGAGGGTCACATATTTTAAATAATTTAGATTTATTGTGACAATGCACCAATATGAAAATTTGGGCTGATTCAATATCAGATATTGATACTGCTGTTATAGTGAATAGCCAATATTTTGTAATATCAGGAAAACATCTGAAGTATGACAATGTTTGTAAATGTTGCTATGGGTTGTGATAAATGGAAAGCTAAATTATTCATAATTTGCTATTTTATTTATTGATTAAGACTCCTAAGTACACACAGACACTTGGAATATTATAGCTAATAATTATTGCACTCCACAAAATTATTTTTGAAACTGATGATTATAAATTTGTCATATATTGTGCAGTCTGAATGCAGAAAACCATTCAGGATATTTAGCAGGTCTACTCTATGATTTACTATCTAAACCAGTCGTTTTTAAAGCTGAACAGCATTACAATAATCCCAGATTAAACATTGTCAAAAAAAAAAGAACCCAGAAAAATTCAATCAATATATTATTTACAGCAACACAAATTGCTTTTCCATCTAATAAGCTGTCCTCCATAGCATTGCTTTCAGTAAGAGAGTCCAGCAGTAAAAGGGGGAGGATTCTGAGAGGCTTAGAAAAACAAGCAGTTACATCTTTGGCCCCCAGCAAAAAAACAGGGGCCTCTAGAGTTACTTTTCAATTTCACGCAGAGAGCAGTGCAGACAGAAATCAATTCTGCACCCCTCTCTGTCTCAGTCTGCATTTAGCCACTCTAAATGAGGGAGCACTTCGATGTGGACACAGGAAAAAAGGGAAAAAAAAACAACAGCAAAAAAACAGAGGGTGAAAGTAAAGAGACTTAGCACTCTCCGACAAAGTGATGGAGTTTTAGGTTTTAGGCGGGAGTGCCGTTTCGGAGCATGCGAATGTGAATGTGTGTGGGAATGTCACGGCTGTCACCTCTGCCCTCGGCTTGGCCTCATTATAATCACAAAAGCAAGCAAACCATGGAGCAGGCTCAACTCTCTGTCTGCAGATGGACTGCAGTAGCTTGGCTGGGAGGGGGTTGCAATGAGACAGAGACGGGCAGAAGAGCTGGCTATTCACAAACATCAGACGAGAGCCTACAAGGCTTTCCTTAAGAAAGATCAAAGATTTTTATTTCACACATTCAGAGCAGATCCTCCGTTTTATCCTCAAGGTCTGAGGTTTGACAGCTAGCCTCTCGGCCCCCAGGAGAGCCTTTCGGCTACACAGGAAATAATCAAGGCCACCTTGTAAATATGCGATTCAGGAGGAACAAATAATGAGCAAGAATTTGGAAGAATATGACTTATGTAATTTACAGTGCTCATAGTGAAAGTCTCTCTAAAACATGGAGAACAGCAGTCAGCTTTTGCTCGTTTTCTTGGCAGCATGAGCTTTAAGAGAGGAGGAACATGCACTTAAAATTCCAAATCAATGCACTCATGTGTTATTGTAGCCTTGGGTAAAAGTGGGGCCATTAATGGTCTGGTTATTTTATCTGCATGAAGCCATTCCCGAGTGATAAATCACTGGTGGCCCATATGCTCAGGCCCAGAGCCACGCTCTGAATCTCCTTGTAGGAAGGAAGTACGGATTGTAACATTCCAGGCCGCAGCAGCAGAGTCGTATGACACGGATGATGTTTCTCAATCGGAATATGGAGCCAAAAGAAAAACCAACAGATATGTCAGAAACCACCCTGCGTTGGTTTAGGTCTTAAATGCGTGTCTTGGGGAAGTCAAGAAAGCAAATTGAGCATTGCAGCAACAAATTTTATGAATACCAACCACAATGCAGTGAATAGTTGTGAAGTGGAAAGAAAATAATGCCTGGTTTTCAAAAATATTTATCAGAACAATTTTCAGTCTTTCAGAGTCGCCTGTAAACTTGATCCCAATATTTTTCGCAAAATAGTTCAAGCTCTGTCAACCTGAGCTGTGGATCTCTGTAGCTCCCCAAGAGTTAACTGCGGCCCTCCTGGCTGCTTCAACCAGTCCCTCCAGGAAGTTCAATATTGTGATTGCAACTGTGAATGAAAATTCACAAATTTTGCGCAGATTGCAATTTTCACATGTCATCATAACTTTCCTGCAAATCTGACCAATCACCTTCATGTTGGTGAAGGTTCTTAAATAAAAAGCTCCCTTCTTAACTTCCCATCTCACCAGGTCTCTCGAAAGCCGAACCTACGAGATGAAAGCATGTTTGACACTCAATAGTATCATTTAGTGTTACTATTTAGTAACACCTCATGTTACTAAATGGTAAAAGTTTACAGAACAACTATTTCAAGTTCTGTAAAATTTGTGCATAAAGTTCATGCTACCTTGAATGGTCAATATAAAAATTATTCTTTTGCACTTTGATTAATCCTCAGGCCACCCACTTTCCATTGACAAATAATGGAATCCCAGGAATATCCAAGCAGCTGTTTGTCAAGACCTTGTCACCAGGCAGACAACACTTCCTATAATTAGCCCCTTTCTACTACGACTTCCAGTCTTCCAGAATAGACCGACAGCCTTGACTCAGAGCTGCTTGGTGCTTCATATTTTTGGGGACTTTCATATTTCATTGTCAGTATCATAGCTTGTGTTTTGTGAATCCTCCATTCTGCATGCCAAAGCTTTTCTTGTGGAGGGATGGGTTACTTCTGCTGATGCACTTTTGGATGAAATTTAAAGCTTTGACAATAAAAATCTGTTATCTGTTGGTCTTTAAGGTTTAAAGATACTTTCCACAAAAAGTCTTAGTTTTCTGGAATAATCTTATATACAAAACAAATATGTTAAAATTTATTTCAGGGACAGAAATGATAAATTTCACATCAACATGGAGGTCACTTACTGTGCCATTCTTTATTATTTTCCACTTTACTTTTACATCTTCTCCTTGACTTAAAAGTTACACTTTTGGCTATGTTCAGGTGCCTAACATGAGTAAGAACCAACTAAGTTTAAAAAATGGGGGCTGCCATGTAAGCAGCCTCCACCGATTGCATTAGGTTGAATGAGGTTGCTTCACGAATAAGCAAAGATTAGTTTAGACATAAAAATTCTGATTTTAGGATAGTCTGTAGACATGTTCTCACTGGAGTCGTTACGCTGTCTGACGGCTAAAAATATAAAACTCTTGGAAACACAACATTTTCTATGTAAATATTACACACAAGACACTGTGCTGCTATTTTAGGATCAGACAACCTTTACTATTTTCTGTATGTGCAGGCTAGTTTTACAAAAACGATGAGTTTAAATAAGCAAATATTTTCCGTCACACCATTTTCATGGTTTAAAGTTCCTTAATGAGATGCCAGCGAAGATGCAGAAGTACATTGAGTACATATTGACACAAGCTGAAAATAAACCAACTGTGATCTTTAGTTGGAGTCTATTACTACAACTATTCTGCTTTGCAGAGACATTCAAAAAGCAGATTATGATTCAAGTGGTTTGATTTTATTTGGCAGCCGTACTTACAACTTTTCCAACGTAGACAATCCAGAGAAGGCTCCATTTCTCAGTTCCTGAATCTTGTTGTTGTTTAGAATTCTGTGGGGAAAACAAAGATGGAAATTACTAAGCAAGAAAGGCAATTAAAACACAGCTGACTTCGAAAAACGCGATGCAACGCTCTGATTTGTGGGTTCCTGGTTTATTATGCTGCAGACATGTCTGCCAAAATAATCACACATAATGTTCAACTCATTAGCTGCAGGAAAATAAATGTTTCCTCTGAGTCAACCGGACACAAACCCCCCCCCCCAAAAAAAGTCAACAGCGAAAGTGTGTGTGAAAGTGGGTTCTAAAGGAATGGAGTGTCTTTTTATCACATGGTGGAAGGATGGCTGCCTTTATCATGCTCATTTGAACACATTACATCATGTGGAACATCGACTGTTCCATGCGATATGCAACTTCTAGGATGTAACAATGAACACTCACATTGCTAAAGCATTACAATATTTCTTGAGCTCTGGCTTGTTGCAGTCAACATGGCTTCACCTCATGCAGCTGGAAAAGATTCCTCTACTATTCGTAAGTCATTTTGGGCTTCCAGTAGGAATGACAGATAGCGACAGTGACAAACTCAACAAATCTTGTACTGTTGTGTTCTCGTCTTGAGTTTTGTTCATTACACCCCAAGTAAGGACTCGATACCTTTTAATTATATTTAATTTCCAACAAGGCGGAAATCTTTTTTAAAAATCTACATGTTTTGATGGATGACTAACTGAACACTACAAAATAATTTTCCTCATGCAGTCAGCAATGCCGACGTACAACAAATCAAGCTTTGTGTTTGTTCAGTCTCTTTTGAAATTTCACCCTGAAGGGAGTTAAAAACCAATAGACCAGAAATCCACAGCAGGGATTTGTGGTCAGAGTTTGTTTCTGGCCTGCAGGGAGGGAACATGCTGGTTAGTGACATGCATGTCAGCTGCACCCCCAACCTGAGGCAATCCTGAAGTTTCTACAGGGCGTTGAAGGGGTTTCATTACTGGGGTTGGACAGTTAATAGACTTGATTAAGGTTTTATATTTTTCTCCGTGGGTACAAACCTCATACTTGACTGTTAAATCTGCCAACATTTGACAGTAGTATATATAGGGACTAGATTATGTTACTCTCATCCAAGATCAGGTGGACATGTAATGTTGAGTGATTCTGGAGTTTCTTTACATTTAATAACTGGAGATTTCCAAAAAATCATGCGGCCTTGTATTGGCTTCTTTCCATCCTCCACCCTTTAAGTCTTTGCATGCCACCTTGAGGAGCCCCGTCATGTTTTTCACGACAACAGAATGCTGGGCTGTGCTTTGACTGCAGAAGGAAGAGAGTCTTTATGGAAAGTCTCATGTCTGATTTTTTATCAATAACACAAAACAAAACAAAAAAACACTCATTTGACTCTCAGAATCTGTGGAAAGGAAGTCTGCACTCTATTCATCTACTTCTCTACGAACCTGTCTCTGCACGCCAGCCTGACGTCTCCAGACTCTGTTTACAGTGAAGGGAAGATTTTTCCATGTCAGCCCTCTAACAGCACAGAAGAGAGTCTTCAGGCATTTATAGTAAGTAAAACATTGTTGGGCTTATGCCAAGAAAAATCTGCTAAATGATCCTGTCAACACTTACATCCTGTGTTTACTTCTATAGATTTTGTCAATCTTAATGCTGTTTATCAAAGATATTCTCTTTAAATGTGCAATTTCCCCTACAGATTAACATAGTCTGGATTTTATCTTAGCTTAAATCCTAAGATAAGTGCAAATGAAGGTCCCAATTGGTTTTACATAACATAATTTATAGTTTTGGTGACATCTATAAGTAGAAAGCAATTAAAAATTTATGCAACATTTTCTTCATTCTTTTGATGTATAAATATCCACAGGTTTGAGTGTCTGTTGCATCTTCAGCAGATTTTTTTCAGAGAATGACGACCCTGTAAAATAAAAGCTCTGTTGGTCAGCAAACTGAATGGATATGCAGCTGTCAGTGCCTTGTCTTCAGGACTTTTTGGCTTTCCAATCCAAACACTGCAAAACCACTTGAGGACAAAACACAGGGACATTCCATTAGTGTGCACCAACAGCATGGCAGAAACACTCCTAAAAAACAAATACGAGACTGAAAGCACCTGTGTTCCCTTTGCACAAATACTTCACAGACATTTGGAACAACAAAGCAAATCAAAGAGATGACAGACATGAAGAACGGTCCAACTCTACACAGATCTGAGTACTGTCAGTTTTATAGGTGAACTACGTGGAACCCTAAAGGAAACAGTTCTTTATCCCCAGTTTGGACAGTGAAACCAGTTAGTTTATAGCACCCTGATGAGCCATTGTGCTAAGCGCACATTTCCCTGGAATGTTTCTCACATAAATCCTGCACTGCTCTGCAGGAGATAAAACCAGGAGCACTTATTCACAAAAAAAAACAACCCGATTGCTCTAGGGGAAGAGATCTTCCCCTAGAAACCAGACCCGAAAAGAAATATAAGCTGGATGAGTAAAGAAAGCTCAGTCAGTTCCTGTGTGAGAGGCTATGGAGGGTGAAATAAGAACTCCTGCACACACCCACCCACTCAAACTTTTCGACTCTCAGAGCTAAAGGCCAAATTGGAGCACTCGTAACTTAGCAGAGGGCCTCCTCTGGCATGGGTGGACAGGCCAGCTGTAAACACATTTGTGTCATTTCCTCTCGGATTACTAAGGCGGTTGAGTTCAGGGAATGCATTGCTCAGGCTTTTCTCTTTGTTTTGTCTCGACACAAAGGACTCCAAAGCTGAACTGCAGTCAACAACTTCACACACCAAATGCCAGGGTAAAGCCACTCCATCAGTCCTTTACGTTGAGCATCTTTGCAACTGCAGAGGTACAAACTCGCATGGAGTTTTCTGGCACAACTCAAGAAGAAGTCTGCTCGTTGTTTTCACTGATAAGTGAAAACAGGAAATAGTCTGTGAGATGTGTGCCCACGGCTAATGAACGGGTCTCTGTTTACACCAAGAATGTAAGCTCTGAGGCAGGATTCATGCTTCCCAGTCGCCTCAACTGAGAAGGTTTTGTGACATAAACTTTTACCTTCTTTACGGTCAGGCCTCTCTACGGAGAGTCCGAGCAGAGATTTCTGTGACTGAGCTTCATTGACGGCAAAGATAAAATTTGTCAGTCAAAAGATGATGCCGAATGCACCGCAGCTTAGCAGAAAAAAAACAATAACTGTTGGTTTCCTAACCATTTATGCACAGTTAATCCCAAAGTAATTCCAAATATCTAAAGAACGGGAAGCATCCTAATTCATCACATAGGTAGTAAAATTGGTCTCAACGTTGCATCAATAACCTCATTTTGTAATCGGCAAAATAATCTCCTACTTAAATTTATTAATTTTTTTAATGACTTATCAAAAATTAGCAAGAGTATAAAATTAACACTTAATTGAGCATTTATCACTTTTTTTCTTGGTCAAAGATCAAATCACCGTGTTTTCCAGTTCTGTGGAAACAATAATTAAAATGAAGAGACTTTTTGAACAAGAAAAACTCCCAACTTCCAACATGTTAGTCAATGGTTTGCAAAATAAAAGTCAAAATACGTCAACTAGAGCTCCACAAGATATTGTGCCATAATCGACGTCAATATCACATCTGCAACTTTTGAAACTGGAATATACTTCAGGCATAATGTATAAATATTCATGACCAACTAAAAAGTTAAAAATTAATGCATATTTTTAATAGTTAAGATACTAAAGTTCACAAAAAGTGGTGGGGATATTGTGATGACAGAGGGGAAAAAAAGCTAGGGATATTTTGTTTTTTTAGCTCACATTATATTTTGGTCAATTTACCGAGTTACAAGAAAAGAAAGCAAAATGAGACAGTATTTTACAAACCAATAGTTCACAAAAAAAAAAGGCATATGCTGAAGTAAAGGCTTAATTTTAAATTATGTCTACCCAAAACTCAGCAATAATTTTCTAGTGTATAGAAAATAAAAATAACTACATAATGAATTTATATCCACAGACAAAGTGAAAAAAGCTTCATGGTGTGAGACAGAAAAGCATCGACAGACCATTTTCAAGGTTTCCACGGCCTTGACTTTTATGCAAAGTTCAAACACACGTCAATCTGTTTCCATGGTAACCGGATGCTTAAATTTACTTAGGTAAACACGAGTAAAAAGAACAAAGTATTTGAGCTGCACTGAAGTTCAGGAGCTTGACATGAGTTGAAATTTTCAATTAAAGCTCCCAATAGACAAAACTGTGTCCTACAGTGAAGTCAGATTGTTTCCCAGAAATAAGTTCACAAAATGTAGTCAATGAAAACACAAGCAGCACTTTGAGGTGACTTGTTAATGAATGTTTAACGCTGTTAAACACCAAAGAAAACTCCTCTGACAGCGACAGAGGAAGGTCGTCACAGTGAAAAAGTATAAAGTCTGTTTTACAGACAGGCCAGGTTTTCAGCTCCACCCAGGTTCACACCAGAGTGAGCCTATTCCAGCTTATGTCCAGGGAAAAGTGGCTTCAGGCACCACTCTAATTGGCAAGTGTCAGTGTTTCTGCAAAAACATTAATTCACTGCTTCTGTGTGGAATTAAAAATCTACAAATGTATGTACTTGGATATACACAACAATAATCACTTAACAGCAATTAGAAAAAAGTCAGCCAAGAAATCCTGCACTGGTTCCGACTTATTTGGAATCAATGAAATACAACGCGAAACCAAAAAATGAGTTCAAATACAAATATACATGTGTGTATTTTAAACCCACAGCCAATAAAACATCAGAGAAAATGAAAGTAAGAACAAGACTTAGTACTGCTCTAAAGGAGTATAAGCATGCTGCTTACTCAGGTGTGTGCTGTCAAGAGCTAAATCTGAAAATAATCCTATCATAGACTGAGTCACATCCTGATGTAAAAACCCCACAAGGCTTAATTCATGACTTGTAAGCTCTTGTAAATGCCTTATAGATGGGGTGTCACATCAAATCAAATCAAATTTTATTTGTATAGCACATTTCAGCAAGGCATTTCAAAGTGCTTTACATCATAAACACAAGAATACAAACTCATGCAACATATAATAAACAATACATTGTTACATATTACATTTCAAATGAAACTCTAAACAGGTGTGTTTTTAGTTGCGATTTGAAAGAAGTCAGGGTTTCCGCTGTTTTACAGTTGTCTGGAAGTTTGTTCCAAAGTTTTGGTGCATAGATGCTGAAAGCTGCTTCTCCTCTCTTGGTTCTGGTTCTGGGGATGCAGAGCAGACCAGAACCAGAAGACCTGAGAGGTCTGGAAGGTTGATACAACAACAGCAGATCTTTGATGTATTGTGGTGCTAAACCGTTCAGTGATTTGTAAACTAACAACAGTATTTTAACATCTATTCTTTGAGCTACAGGGAGCCAGTGGAGGGACTTTAAAACTGATGTTATGTCTCTATCTTCCTGGTTCTAGTGAGAACGCGAGCAGCAGCATTCTGGATCAGTTGCAGCTGTTTGATTGATTTGTTGGACAGACCTGTGAAGATGCTGTTGCAATAATCAATGCGACTAAAGACAAACGCATGGATGAGTTTCTCTAGATCTGGCTGAGACATTAGTCCTCTAATCCTGGAGATGTTCTTCAGGTGATAGAAGGCTGACTTGGTAATTGTCTTTATGTGGCTCGCAAGGTTCAAGTCCGAGTCCATCACTACTCCCAGGTTTCGGGCCTGATCGCTAGTTTTTAGTTGTAATAACTGAAGCTGTGCATTGACTTAGATCGTTCCTCTTTAGGTCCAAAAATAATGACTTCAGTTTTATTTTTGTTCAGTTGGAGAAAGTTTTGGCACATCCACACATTTATCTGTTCTAAACATTTATTCAGTGATTGGATGGGTTCAGAGTCACCTGGTGACATCGTAATGTAGAGCTGTGTGTCATCCGCATAGTTGTGGTAGCTAATATTATTTCCTGTTATGACCTGAGCTAGTGGGAGAATATAAATATTAAATAAGAGGGGTCCTAAGATTGAATTCAGTAGCATGACTGGAGAGACAGTACCTTGATGTAAAGCTTTGCATTATCTGAATTCCTCCATATCTTATGTTTTCAATCCATTTATTGAGATCTGATGAGACAGACACAAAGTAGTGCATATTTGTGTAGCGGATGTAAAACAATACATGGTTGGAAGGTGAATCTATCAACTTTTTTTAAAAATTATTTTCAGGCTTTTAAAAGTGTAATACGCGTTTCCTCATTCATCAACTTTCCTTTGGCTTTGCAGGTCAGAAACGTGTGACCTGCAGAGCTAGTGGTTGTTCTGGGACTCTTCCCAGAGTAATGTTCTTTTACAACTTTAGCACTTTACTGTCCCTCTTTTTCGCGATGCTTTTTACTCACTAAAGCTTCTCTAATAAACCCAACGACCAGAGCAGAGCAGAATGCAGAGCAGCTGCATTCATACTGAGATTAAATTACACACAGGTGAACCTGATTTACTAATTAGTTTGCTCATGCAGAAGGCTGGGTGCACTGGTTATATTTGAAAGTGTTAACAGTGAAAGAGAGCCACAATTTCACCATTTTAATAGTAAAAAGTGTATGGAGAAGTGTGTGGGTGTTTTACAGTGTCTGAAACTCACAGTATGACTGTTCTGTTGGGGAAGGAGTCCGCAGGCAACACCTGATGGAGCTCCATGTTGCTGCAGACCACCTTCCTGTCGGATGCCGGGCTTCTCCCTCCGCTCTTCGGCCCTTCGTCGGAGATTTTACAGGCGAACGGCACCGCGGAGCCACGGAGGCCACTCAGCAGCAAAACCACCACCAACTGCAGCCAGTCCAGCCTCATTTCTTTCTCTTTTTCCCCTCCCTTCTTTTCTTTTTCTTTAACGGCTAGTGGAAACCCGGCTGCTGCATTTGGTAGCGAGGAATGCTCTGGAACTAAACGGGGCGAAGGAGCAGCTCAGACGGGGCTAACGATACAGAAACCTCAGCCTGTGTGTTTGTTTGGCTCCAGCGAGCCTTCCTGCTCCATTTCCCGCAAGGTTTTCCCTCTTCGCTCGACGCCGCTCCAATCCGACAGAGGTGTGCTTCTTTTGTTTGAAGGGAAGGGGGGGTTGCAGACTCATCTATAATTCCCGTCCCATCCTGGCGTGGCGGTCATTTTATGTGGACTGCAAAAAGCCAGACAACCTGGTGAAAGGAACATTCTCGCAGGTTAGAGCCCCTCTTTGTTACCCATACAGCCTGTGTCCAGGTCAGAGTGCTGTCTTTTCCAGGGGAAGCAGCTGAACACACATTCCAGGTTATCCACTCAGAAAATGTCTTCGTGGTTTAAAAAAAAAGAGAAAAAAAAAACTTGATTAGTTTTCTAATCAAAATACTACGTCAGCGTTTACTTTGAACAAGAAAGTAATCCGACAGCAGACTTGGACAAGTTCTTTACCTCCGGAATAGTTTTAAGGAAAAGGCAAAACGCTAAAAAGCTGCTTATAAAACACAGTCAAGTCCATATAATTGTTTGAAAGAAGTCGTCCTCTCAAAGTTCGGTTCTTATCTCTTCTTCGTCCTGTCTCCGCGTTCCACTGTGATCAATTACAGTCAGATTCCAAACTATATCCGGTCGGCCTTTCAGAGTAAAAGCAGGAGTGGAACTGCATGGTCCTTTACAAATGAGCTTCTGGTGCAAAGATTCGTAACCAATTATGAACTTAAATAAAATAATAAAAAAAGAAGTTTCTCATGAAATTTGTAATACAAGACTGATGAAAAATCACATCATCTTGACTAGCCACAAAAAATCCGCAGTCATTCACACGCTGATGTTTGTAGGCTACTGGATTGTAGCCATAGCTGCCCTGGGGCAGTCTGACAAAGGTCAGGCTGCCATTCACTGAGCCCAACGGGCCCTGTAACAGAGCAGGGACCAAACTGGCAACCTACGAATTGTAGGATGAACTCTGACCACAGTTGCCAGTATTCCAGGCTCTTAAGAGAAGAGGATTCTGAGGCAAAGGGGAAAAAATGTAAATATCAGTACATTTGAGACAATGGCTGGATACTGAAGAAAATTATGTACATTTTTGAATTTGAAGAAAGTTTTTAGAAAGTAATTTTCCATTTAGTAAATAAATAAATTGAATTAATCAAATAGTTTGTATTAATCCTAACCAGCCTAAAAGAGGACAGCTGAAGCTTGAGTTAGTGTTAGACATAGAAAAGGTTACATTTGTTTTAAAACACATACCTGCTTTTAGCTGTAATACACTTATCTTCATTTTAATAGTTTTGATGACATCATTTGTGATATTTCTCAAGTGAAAACTGGAATTATGTTTACATTTATGTGTGTGTGTGTGTGTATATGTATATATTTTTTTTCAAAATTGAACAAAAAACTATTGAATATGATACAGATGTGTTTGCTAGTGATAACACAATCCTTTATAAGATTTCACTCAGGAGTGTAAAAGTGTAAAAGGACAAAAGGAGTGTAAAAGTGTAAAAGGTGTAAAAGGATTGACAATTTGTTAAAGCTAGCTAACTGGTTGTTAATTTAAAAAGAATACTACTGAGAGAAAATCTGTTGTATTTGGAAATGATGTAGGGGGATAAAAATAAATTTAAATGTATCTTAAGTAAAGTATTTGCTCTTTGTTGCTCTTCAATTTTGAAGTGCTGTTATTTTTTTAGATCAGTTCTGCTTAAGATCTTGATTCTCGTGACCTTGGAATAAGTTCCTCTAGGTAAGGATTGTAAAAGCTAAACCTGCTCTCCAAATAATATGGTTTAGCCCAGTTAATTTATGATTAAATTAAACATGGACTGTTACATTTTGTATATCGAGTCAGATTGTGAAAGACGATGTCCTTAAATAAATAAAATTATGCTTCAAAAATAGAAAAAAGTCAGGAGTAACTGTCCACATCTAAACTCCTCTTTGACCAGATCATAAAATTCTGTAGACAACTCTCTCCAGTTTGAGGCCAACTTTCTGGACTTTCACTCAACTAGAAGGAATTTTCATGCTTTTCTTTTTGGTGCCTCCGCTTGAACAACTGATTCTTTATCTACCCCTGCTCCTCCCTTTTGTCTGAGTGCAAAAACAGGTTCTGTCTAGCCTGCTGTCGCCATGACAGATGAAGTCACATGGGGTCTTAAAATCCCAGATTCTGAATGCAAAGAATAGGGGAGGAGAAACATTAACTGATACGGTTTTGATAGTTTCGGCTTTTTATTTTGCACTGTGTATTTTCTTTTGTTTTGCTGATGCTTAGTTGATCCTTAAATCCACAGAAATATAAACAAGTGGACAATACTGAACCAATTCTTTCAGCTTTGCAGGATCTATGAGGCTGAAGATTCAGCTTTGATCACATTTGTTAAAATGTAACAACCACAAAATTCTGTGAACTGTATTAGGCTTTTATGTAGTGAACCAGCACAGAGTAGTGCATATGGTGGAAGGGAAATGACACCTGGTTGTTTTCAGATTGACTTACAAATGGAAATCCAAGAATTACAAGGTATATTTTTGTTCTTTCAATTTGTAAAACCATTATTCGTTGCAACTACAAGTTTCTTGAAGATGTGCCTCTACCTGCTTTGCACACTTGTCAGGTTTAGTGGACACTATCAATTTCCCACAATTGCCACACAATCTTAAAGGTCTAGACTTTGACTGTGTCATTAAAGCATAAACACAGGCCTGTTGTTTAAGACTGTTGACATGCTGGAAGGTGAACCTCTGCCCCTGTCTCAATGCAACCACATGTAGCATCTCTGTCTCTGCCATAGATGCTCACCCCCACAGCATGATGCTGCCACCACCATGTTTCATGTTGGCAAGGGGATGTCCAGAGTAGGGTAGTTTTAATACATGCATCATGTCAAATTGCTAACAGAAATGGGTTTGTGGTCCCTTACTCCCTCCCTCTCATGCATCTGGTTTTGATGTATCTCACACCATTTAAAATGTTTTTCTCTTAGTTCAGTTGGAAGTTGAACCGAATATTAAACAAAATTAAACAATTGTTGCATTGATTCACTCTGTAGATTGAGTTTTTTTTATTTATTTGAAAACTATTGGACTAAACTAATTTATTTAATATAATCTTATATGCTTAAACTGAGTTTGTAACCTTTCAAAATGTTCTGGCATGACTTTAGTTGCAGACAATGAAAATAAACTGAATATAGTTGACATCAAATGGTCTTTGAGGTCTTCTATTCTTTTATACATTCAGAAAAGAGATGCGTACAAATATTAGGCGCACTACTTTAGATTGACTTAAATTAATATAAAACCTGGTGTGTCCCCTTGTGGGCAGTGGTTGCAATTGCAAGTTCCGGTGACCTCTACTGTTTTTATTTATTTATTAGTATTTAATGACAGTTAATTTAATGGCATATTATTAAATTGATAATTGAATGCAATTACAATGATTAAAAAAGTCGCTACATTTCATAGCTGTAAATATGTTTTAAAAGTAAAATTCAAAACTTGCTTTCCATGACGAATCAAACTATTCACAGTTGCTTTATTTCTATTGCTGCCAATGGAAACAGTTACTTATTTCTCATTTTTATAGCCATGTTTTACATTTTATAAATTATATTGTTTGCTGTAAATAAAGTAATACGCAACTGTGACGAAATAACTTATTTTATTTAAAAAAATTATTCATTTTGATAAATTATAAATCTAGTCGAGTTAAGGCTAACACGTAATTGGTTTAAGTCTCATTTACATTTCTCCATGTGACTTTGTGACCACGTCGCTCCCTGGGAATTTGAACTCTTTTTATGATCCGGATCATTCGGTTCACCTCAGCAAAAACAGTTGACCGTTTAATCTGATGGTTTCTGAACATGACTTTGTGGTTTGAAATTTTAAAT
Organism: Poeciliopsis prolifica; assembly: GCF_027474105.1. NCBI lineage: Eukaryota > Metazoa > Chordata > Actinopteri > Cyprinodontiformes > Poeciliidae > Poeciliopsis > Poeciliopsis prolifica. Next base: position 4,329,135 of record NW_026562407.1, on the reverse strand, counting down.
ACTATTCCAGCTCATCCTTTGCTATTGTTTCTTACGTTTCTTGGGGCATGTTTGTGATAAAACTTCACAAAAAGTTCCTTAAGATATTCACTTAGTAAGACTGCAATCTTTTCAGCTCAAAATGAGAGAAAGACAAGACGCAAAACACTAAATAATAAACTACATGGTGAACAAATGCAACGCTGAAGCAGACAAGAATTCCGAGGACCTTCGGATCTCATCGTTCACCCGAAAGAGTAAGCACAAATCACCGGCTCGGCCACGGACGACACAGGGCTCTTTTTGCCACAAAAGCGACTGCACTGTCCAATTCAGACCAGCAACAAACAATGAAGGATAGACGACACCTTTCTACGTCTATTACGGAAAGATATATTCGGTTTTAAACGATATAAGCCAGCGAGATAGAGAGAGTACGTGAGCTAAGAAAACATGTTCCCGCGAGACTTTGCTTGGGGAGCGGCAACATCTGCGTACCAAATAGAAGGTAAACACAGCCACGAGACTTTAACTTTGTAATAGCTGATTCGGTTTTGTGAGAAGGTATGTCTCATTTAAGTTCAGTTAAAGCAAATACAGGAAGCTAAATGCATGTAGGTCTTTATACACAAGCTGTTTTATATTCAACTTATTAAAAGGAGAATTCAATTAATGAATTTCATGGGTTGTATGCGATTACCAACTTCAGTCTCGTCTTACAAAATGATCTGACCAATCTATTGCAGTCTGTAATAACATTAGAGTTGCAATAGAATCATCAGAGTCGAGGAAGAGTCTACTTTACTTATGACGCACTGAAAAAAAAAAAAAAAAAAAAAAAAAAACAGGTTGCACGACGTGGTTCACAGCAATGATTGGAGACAGCTAGTTTTTAACATAAAATTATAGTTCACAAAATAAAACTACATAAAAATGTAGTTTTGTGAATAAAATAAGTGGACATTAAAAAACATTGAACTGAGATGTCAAACTGCATCCACGTTTTCCAGGTAAAATCAAATAATAGCAATTGAAAGGTGCCTTGTCAGACCAACAGATACAATATAATATGCAGAAATATAAAATCATGTAGGTTCATTCATTAAAACTCAGTTCAGTTACATTTTATTTCAGTTTCAGATTTTATTTTGGCTATAAACACATTCACTTCACTCTATAAAACCCCCACACTTTTAGAAATAGTTTCTTTTGATGTTAGTACCTTCAGTCCCTTCTTCAGTTTACACATATGTTCTGGTTTAGGTGGATGGGAAACTGATGGAAAGGGACCAAGTATTTGGGACACATTTTGTCATGAAAAAGGTCGAGTTTTTGGAAATCAAAATGGAGATGTGGCCTGTAACAGCTATGAGCTGTGGGAGAAAGACCTGGAATGCATCCAACAGCTTGGCCTGACGCACTATCGCCTGTCTTTGTCTTGGGCACGTCTCCTGCCTGATGGGACGACGCGAAATGTCAACCAGAGAGGTAATACTGATAGCAGAATAAAACCCGACTCGAAAGAGGATGATTTCAATATATCTATTTCTCCAACAGGCGTGCAGTACTATAACAGAGTGATAGATGACTTGCTGGTATGCAATGTATCCCCAATGGTCACTCTGTACCACTTTGACCTGCCCCAAGCAATTCAAGACGTTGGAGGATGGAAATCACCCGGTATTGCAACTCTCTTCGATAACTACGCCAAGTTTTGCTTCCAGACGTTTGGGGATCGGGTCAAACTCTGGATCACCATCAATGAGCCACAAGTGTGTGCCAAACTAGGTCACGAAGTTGGTATTCATGCTCCAGGGCTGAAAGAAAAAGGCACCGCTGCTTACCTGGTGGGGCACAACATGCTGCGAGCTCACGCCATGGCCTGGCACAGCTACAGCTCCGCGTACAGGATAAAGCAGAATGGTGCAGTGTCTTTGGCCCTCAACAGCGACTGGCTCGAGCCTTTAGAACCAGGTCGTAGTGAGGACGTCACCTCCGCAGAACGTGACCTCACCTTCACTCTGGGGTGGTTTGCCTGGCCTGTGTTTGTTACCGGAGATTATCCAGAATTGATGAGATCTTCCATAGAAACTCAGTCCAAAATGATGGGATACAGTGGTGACTTGAGGCTCCCCAGGTTTTCAGTCGATGACCCTCCCATTTTAGGAACTGCTGACTTCTTTGCACTGAACTACTACACATCCCGGAAGGTAACTTTAGGAGGATGCAGTGATCAGATGTTGAGTATGAAGAGGGACTTGGATGCAGAAGAGGTTTTAGATCCATCCTGGCCCATTTGTGGGGTGTCATGGTTGGCTGTTGTTCCAAATGGCTTAAGGAAACTTCTTAAATATATAAAGGTAAAATAAAACTTCATCCCTTTCAATAATCACCCCCAAAAGCACAATGATGCCTCATTAGTGCTGTCACATTGTGTGAAACGGTTACTTTGTTGGAAAAAAGTGTTTGCAAACGAGCAATTTCCTGCAGTTGTGCCTCGTCACAGGCCATTAGCTTGAACCTGGCGCTGTTAAAAGCAGCCAATCTGTCTCCTCTCTGAATGCCTGACAACCGTGATGCCTTGCTTGACAAAAACATTTACCCTGTGACTTTCCAGGATGTCTTCAACAACCCGACAATCTACATCACGGAGAATGGTTTCGCTCAGGTCGGCCGGCTGCAAATTGAAGATGTCGAACGATGCAAGTTTTACAAAAGCACCATTTTGGAAGTGGCTAAAGGTAGTATTGACAATTGCTCTATAGAGAAGAAAACATTTTTCAAATCACTGAAAAAAAGCAAATTGAAGGAGTTTAGTTAAGATGTGGTTGTCCAACATGGAAATTAAGTTTGAGGGTAAATCTTGCACAGACTTTTCAAGTATTCCCCAGTAAGTGCTTACACATTGTACTAACAGTATACTTCAACCCAGTTTAGTTTTAGTTTTTGTTGAAAGCTGAAGATCTTAGCCTTTGTTTTTGATCCATAACTGTAAGATGTTTAGGTCTGTACAATCATAGGAGAGCAAAAAATTACACCCTTTTATGCGTCATTGCTTTGGTCTTCACCTCACCATATTTGGATCCAATTTCAAGTGTAAACCCCACTGTTCCCACCATGTCTTTATTAAGTAAACACAAAGTAAAGTATTTCTTAAAAAAAAATTGGAACAAAGTTTTAAATACCATTAGATTTTTGGGGGAGGGGTGTCATTTATTTTTACCTTGACAGGACAATATGCAACAGTAACACTGCAACTACATAATTTCAGAATATCATGCAACTCTGTATATTATAATTTCAGAATATTATGCAACTCTGCATATTATAAAACTTCCCAGCATGCTCTCTGCATATAATTATCCAAGTAATTGTATATATTCCTGTTATATATTCTAAAACTGCATGGTGATAGTCTTCTGACTTGTTTAAACCTATGAGTGAATATTTAATCAAAGTATATAAAAATAAAAAAGTCTCATATTTCATGTCCCTCTTGTGTTTAGCTATAGAAGAGGATGAAGTCGACGTCCGTGGATATTTTGCATGGTCACTGATGGACAACTTTGAATGGGCTGATGGATTCAGTGTTCGTTTCGGCCTGTTCCATGTCGACTTTTCTGATCCCGAGCTGAGGCGAACCATTTACCAGTCTGGGAGGGAATATGCGACGATCATCTCAAAATACAAATCTGTCTGACCCACCTGAGAAGGAGTTGGCAAAGTGGATGTTAATGATTTCTTTAATGCTGAATATTACTGCGGGGTGATTAAGAAATACAAGAATCATTTTGTAAGTGAGGAGTTTAAGGTACAGGAAGTAAACATTTGTTGAGTTCATATGAGTCCACTTGAATCCTCTTTGATTTTGGAGATCTATCCTGGAATTTTTGGGATAGAAAATATATATTTGAGATTTTATGTGTAATTTTTATCATCAATTATAATTTTAACATTATAATTTATGTTATATTATAATTAACATAAATGTTAGTTTTTAAGAAAGTCTAAAAAAATGGTTGAAAGAAATAATTAAAATCCCCAAATTAATAATAGTTTTGCAGACTGTTATATCTAAAGGCTATTTATTGGTTATACACACATATACTTGCAGGGTCAAGCGAATCAAATCTAAGATGAGTTCATTTTCTAAAACCTGGTAAATCCAACAATAAAGAAGAATCAACATGCTTTTCCCTTGAAGATTTAAGAGCCTTCTGTATCTATTTGCCAAAAAGATTGAGATGATGCATTTAAGGACATATTTAGTAAGAGTATAATAGCTGTTCTAGAAATCAGGACGCTGATGGCATCTGTGAGGCTACACTGCCACCTTGTGGTTAAAACAGGGAGTACAGCTCAGAATTCAACCCCTCAACTTCTTGTCTCACAATATTGTGTGGCATGATGTGGTGATTTATGACATGTTGGATAAACAATACACAAGTAAAGCAGCTCTCTAACCACAATGCATCTTACATTTACCACAATTAATATTAGGGCTTCAGTGTGAAGAAAAATGCCATTTATATTCTAAGTTGTAGGGGCGGGGGCGAGGTTTGCATTAATAAGCATGGTGTGTATCGTGACATCCAGTTGGCTGTGCTCATCGTTTTCAACAGATGTGAATAATACCCTCGTGCCCCATTTCCATCTACGTCAAAACAAGTAAGAATCTCTTTTGTCTTGTGATGAATAACAAGCTCATAGTGGAAATGAATAATGCTGGTGTTGCTCTGTGCATCATGATTTCTTTGCAGGATGACTTGAGGACAAAGTTGAGCCACATGTAGTCTTTCAGCACTAATTAGTGCACCTGAAACCTGATCTTGTGAGGGAGTCGATCTACTGTAAGTTTTTTTTTTTCTTTTTGAAGGTTTGAAAAATGCCTAAAACTGCTTCTTACAATAGATCGCTTTGGTTTGATTTTTAAATTGCATGACAAATCTAAAGGCTCTAGATATTTTTCTGAAGAAGAATCAGAAAGTATCTGTATCTTTCTAAATGTGTGGGGGTAGGCACAAGAGGCTGACGACATTTATATATTCTATTTGAGTAACAGCCAAATAAAACTGAAAGAATTTTGTTGACACTTGAAGTGACAGGTGATATACAAAATATTTTAGAAATCTGTTGTTTCTAATGATCTGATTTCTATGTAGAAGCTAAAATTCACCTTTTTCTTGCTTCTAAAAGCTTTCACAAGCATCCTGTTAAGCATCATGTTTAGTAAAACATGATGCTTGTGAAACAAAATACAGCAAATATTTTTTTAAAGCACAAGAGTAGGACTTTTGGGAATGTGTGAACTGCACAAGCACAAAGATTAGCATTATGTGAACTGAAAGCTGAAAAAACAGGAAGGGAAAAAAAAAGTGCATCAGAATCAACATCATAAGTCAAGTAGCTTTGAATCAGGCTTCCCTTGACTCATTTTTCCAGCTCTTCTGAATTCCCAGCTAGGAGTTGATTAGTAATTCCAGCAGCTGTCTCCCAGTATTGATAGATTCCATCTTCTATCACTGCGTAGAAGCACCTGCCATAGGTGGGAGAACCTCAACTGCTGCTGAATTGATTGAATGAAATATGAGCGAGAAGTTACCCCGCACTTAGCGAATGTTGAAAATTAGTCATTTGAAAAGGAGCTGGAGAATAATATGTGCCTATTGCTACTCTGAGAGCTTAAAACATTAATTAGCATTTAAATAATTCACACTTAGAGTGTCTTCTAACAGCCCAAATGTGAACGTTCGACTTCAATTCATTACGTTCCGGCGAAATTTACCCTGATTATGGGCCGTGATGAAGAAAGGCGCAGAACGAGCCGTTTCCAAATGTGCTCTCCAATTAAATGTCAGATATATCATGTGTATAGATGTGCTGCCCTTGACAATAAATTGGCACGTTTAATTGCAACGTTCAATCACATTCGCCGGCAGAGATCTCTCTCCTCCCTGAAAAACACTGAGGGGGCTCATTTGTATTTGACCAAACTTAACTCATTGTGGTTTGGCAGACACTATGAAATATTCAATAACTGGAGAATTCATTGACCAATATTATTAGGTTAATTTGTAATAATCAACTACTGTCGTTGGGAACGGCGCTGACTGATGTGTGGGTGCAGAACTTACAGGTGCAAAGTGTGCAAGTTTTAGAAAATAATTGCCCCTTTTTTCTATTTACTGATTACTCTCTTATGTGGATCCCCCGGAGGAATGCTATAATTAGATTGTTGCTTCAATATCCAGATGATGAGATGTGTGCCACTCCCTTTCTCTGGAGCACAGATACACATCTCTTCCCTCTTCTCCTTTGTCTCGGGCTCTCAGTCAGCTGGTGAGGGACCTGCGAGAGCCCCCAAACCACCACTCAGCTCATCCTTGTGTCTTTCCCTCTAACCCCCTCCTCCTTCTCTCTTGCTGTTTTTCTTCCACTCTTCAACTCATCATCTTCCCCTTTCCTAATCGCATTGCTCATTTCCCATTGACAAGTGAGAATGAGACGGAGAGGGGTTTGGAAAAAAAAAAAAAAGAGCACAAACTTTTTAAATCCCATTGACCTACTTTGCCAGACATTTCTCTGGGAATTCACATTAGCGAAAAGAAAAAGTCTGAAGACGAAATGTTTCTCTTTTTCCCCCACTGCTTTTTCTGTCTTCCTCAAAAATTCCCGTCTTTCTCTTTCAGCTGGAGGCCATTTTCCTCGCATCCTGAATTTGTGCCCCCACCACTAACAGCACATTATACAAGTGGATAAACGCCTTACAGTGGCACAGCCGACACTTCGGAGCGCTGTCGCCACTTCCTGCAGTGGTGTAAGAAGCATGACATTGGAGTTATAAGAAGATGCTGTGGGAGAGAGACCTTTTCGTGATTGATGGATTTTGGTGGCAGAGACAAAACTGAGGGGGGGATTAAAGCTACCAGGCCTCGAAGACTTAATGCCAGTCCCATACTGAGGGCCTTGTAGAAGCAGAGAGAATAAATGGAAAGGAAGACAATTTAAGTCCTTTGTTTTAAGTCCCCTCCCTCAGGGAGAGCAGATGACCCTGCTAATGACTGTCAAAACTCCCAACTCCCTTGAGTGTGATGGTGCTGCGCTGTGGGAGGAGGTTCACAGACCTGCCTGAAAAATTGAAAGCTCCTGGAATATTCAGCTCTCCTTGGGCGCTCTGCTGGGGGTGCACATGCAGAGATTGGTATTCTGGGTGGGAAATGTGCATGGTGGGTAAACCCAGCAGTGGTAGCGATGGAGAACCCCCCTTCTGAGCGGTGTGTATACGTGTGTGTGTGTGTGTTGTGGTGACCAGTCATCCTAATGCTGTGTTTCATGGGAAAACTTCAGGAGCTTATATGCGTGCAAAAGCAGGGAAGCAAATAGAAACTTTATAAAACCTTTAGAGCTGAGGTGAACATACCTATCAGACTGGATGGTTAACAGATTTGGACGCAAGCAGAGAGACTCATGGCTTGGATAAACCTCCATGCTCCCAAACCACAAATATAGAAAATCAGCAATAAAGACAAAAAATTTCATGAATTTAAGAAAATACCAAATCTGCATTTTAAAGCCGTTTAATTAAAACGGCAGTCACTATGTTGTGACATTATGCAAGACAGATGAGCTGTGAAAAAAATCAGTCACCTCTGTTCCCTCCTTGTGGCCCTACAGCCACCTGCAGAAATAAATTACTGGAAATCTGTCCGTTTCTGGAGTTCTCAACCTGTGTAGGGAAGGATGTAGTGCAGCAGAGAGGATATACCAACGCCCTGTGCTTGTTCAAGTTTTCAGTTTTCTCAGAAGTCCCTACTGTCTTAACATTAAATTTTTGTCCTGGGTTCCATTTAAGTCCCTCTTCTCTTCAGCTCTTTCATGTTTTCCTGTAGGATCCATTTCTGGGTAATAATTGTTGAGACATTTGGCAAGATGTGTCAGATCATTATCCACTCACCTATTTGAAATATTCTGGTCCTTCAAAAAGTTAGTTAAGCCATTCTTTGCTAGAGAAACAGGCCCATACCATCACATATCTTTTACTTCACTTAAAATTTGGCCCTTTTTCCAAATATTTATTTGTTTCATGCCAGATTCACATGGAGTGTTTGTAGATGAAAAATCTGACTCATCGTTAAACCTCATCAATCCACGCTTTAAATGACCAGTTCTAGAGTTTAGAAAGGAAACGTGTACCTCCCTCCCCCCAAGCCTGCCTCCTGAATAACCAGCGTTTTTTCCCAGTTTGAAGAGTGGTTAAAGTAATGGTCCTCTGTGTCACGTAATTTTAGTTCTACTGGAGAAACAGGAAGTACTGGAGATGGCTATAAACGTAAAGAATCATTAAAGAAATACCTCAGTATGAGATTCTTCTACTGGAAAAACAATGCATTCACCTAAAGGCCTTTCACATTACAAAGAGGCGAATTGTGGCGAAGGCAGCCTGTTCTTGAAACAAGCTCATTTTTGAGGTCCCCCTCAAACAACAAGTGGTTCCTTTAAAAAAAACAAAAAGGCTTCAAGTTAAGGCCATTTGAAGAGGATGAGCTTTGAGCAGCTGCATGGGAGAGGGAACAACAGAGTGTGTGGACTAATTAACTCAAAGTGTTGTAAGACATGCTCCTTTCTCACCCGTGTTGTCACTCAGGGTGTGAGTGGCACTAATGAGAGAATTATCTAGACTCAGAAGCTGGTAACGCATTCAAATGAACGCTGGCTGACCTGACCTGTAAGATTGGCTTTTTAATCTTACCACTTAATACCAATCAGACCTGATTTCTCGTGTGCCCACACTGGGAGAACCCCTTGCTCCAAGCGTCACTATCCACTTGCTTCCCCGCCCCACTGTTGATCTTAGGTGGTGTTAATTGTCTTGGATTACTTCAGGGCTTCTGTTGATAATGTGCAGAGAATCTCAGGTGTGCAGGACGGGGCTTGTGAAGTCTATGAATGCTTCTATGTGTGGTTCAAAGTCCCTTATCATGAACACTCAGCTGAGGATTAAGAAGGTTAATAAGGTCACGGGTCTTCAACAAAAGTCTGCCACGTACAATAGTGTTTTGGAATTGTTAAATTAGCATAATCATCATCCGATGGTGTTCAAATACAAGACCGACCTGCTGCGCTCAGTCAGAGCCATACAAACACTCCGCAGGGGGCGGGTTGGGGGAAAATTTGATAATTACCTGCTGGTATCACTGATTTAAGCATTCATACTCAACCAAATAAGCCTGCGTTTCTAATTGGATCAAGGTATTTTCAGTTTTGTTGTGATGATGTTTCTCAGCCAGACAGCACTGCACTAGTGGGAGACATTAGCAGTAAAGCGTTTCAAGTCTAAGGGCTGCACCTATTTTCTTGTGTTTTACCAAGTGCTTCAGGTAACTAATAGCAGATCAGCTCCAGTTCAAGGGAACTCATGAAATAATTTGTGCATTTTGGTGCCTTTTGGGAATACTTTCATTGTTGTAAATCCTCTAGTGTGCTTAGAATGCTTAATTCTATCCTGAGAGCAATATTTTATAAACTCACAAATGAAGCTGAGGGTCAGTGCCTCCAGGTCTGCAGCCTTCTACCACCTGTTTGATTGTTTGGATGAGGCTCACTGCAAACATACAACTTGGCCATTTCTAATTAGAAGGTGTGTTTGTGATACATTTTACCTATTCAAATATGAATTAAATACTATATTCTAGAGCTGTGGTGATAAAAAGAAGTAATAGCTAGTAGATGAACGTAAAGCACTGCATAGCCATGAAGTGCAAATCAAACAATACATGGTTTTCAACATTTGTGACAGTACAAAATCTGCTAATTGTTGAATGCATTTGTATTCAGCCCCCTCAATTAGTATCTTGCAGAACCTCTTTTCACTGCATTTAAAGCTGCAAGCATGTCTCCAACAGTTTAGCAGATATAGAGACCAACATTTAAAATTTTTAAAGTCTTGCCACAAATTCTCTATTGGATGCAGGTCATGAATTTAGCACACATGAATATGATTTGATCTAAACCATTCCATTGTAGCTCCGGCTCCAATCAATGTTTGGGGTTTTTTGTCTTGCTTGAAGGTAAACATCCACAACAGTTTTATGTATTTTTGCTGCCTCTAGTAGGTTTTCTTCCAGGATTGCCCCGTATTTAGCTTCATCATTATTCCCGTCAACTCTGACTTCATCCTCATTCCTGCTGGAGAAAAGCACGCTATGTCAGAGTGGGGATTGTGAGTTTAAGGTGATATACCACAGTAGTTTTCTTCCACTCATAGGGTTTTAAACGCATGCCCAAAACATATGCACAAGTTTCATCTACTGAGAGCACAAGTTTCCTCCTTCCTAGTTGTTGGCCATGTACTCTTCATGACATTTGACAAACTTTAACCCAATTGTTTTGGGAGAGCTATTTCCATTTGTGGATGATGATTTGGACAGAACTTCATGAAATATTGTAAGCATGGCATATTGCTTTGTGCCAATTGCTTGTACTGGATTGTATTTAGATATCTGAAAACAAATGCATGCCACATTTTGAGAATCTTATGTGTAAATTACTTTGAAAGCCATAATGTCATTTTATTTTCACTCTGTTTTGCAGTGGGCAGCTGCATATGAAGCCAACAGAATATGCTCCAGTTCATGGTTGTAAGCAAACAAAGAATGAAAAAGCTCAAGAGGTGCAGATATTGTAGTTCTTGTGTCCTCAATGTCAAAACATTACAAGTGAAAAGTTTTGCTGTTTGTCTAAAGGCAGGTATACGGCATTCAGTTACATGTTACCAGGGCAGGTGCGCCGCACGAAGCATCTTTACATCAGCTGTTTACAGCTACCTACACAGCAAACAACGAAGAGCTGCCAGAACGTTGCATCATCTGTGCATGTTTTGGAGTTGCAGCTTCTCTCTAGCACAGGCCCATTGTCATGCAGGCATTCAGGTAACGGATCCAGTCGTCACTCAAATGCCTGATGGCTGCTCCTATCTGACCCGACGGTGACTGATGACCGGAGTGGGGAATGGAGGGGTGTGTGTGCTAAAAGCAGACGAGTGTGTTACACCAAAGAGGAGGAGAGGGACGAAAAATACCACCCTGAGTGAGGGCTTTGTTAGCCATGTTCACCGACCATGGCTGTGAGCCACACTGAGCATCACAAGGACAGAAGTCTTGACCTGATGGATCAGTTGTTGCATGAATAGTATGACAATAAGACCAGAATAGAAATACTGCATGTCGTATTTCTATGAGACATAAAACAGTGACTTAGAAACTTAGAAACAAGAGATGGAAGAACCGAAGTAAAGTATGTCCCTGGTATTCACCAGTCATCTGCAAATAGCTAAAATCTGCGAACACTTGGGAGACCCGCTAAAAATCCTAATGACAGCCTAATTTAATAGCTCAAACATCAAATAAACCTTAAGATGTATTGGTATGCAGAGTGGAAACCATCTTGGCACAATCACAAAAGCTAACATCTTTAGTTTTATGTGTCTTGTCCATTGAAGTATAACCAATCAGCACCTGGAAAAAAACGGTGTTCTAGGATTGGCTGCTTTATCAATATCATGTCAAGGAATATTGTCCCGGATGTTTCAGCTTCACACTCCATTGAATTTGAATATTTTAGAAATGGCTTTCCGAAAACAATCTGCAAATGGGCAGATTTTCTGTGAATAATTTAGAGTCATGCTCTACATGAAAGTATACAAATGCTGAACTGCAAATAGGCCGGGGTTCACTGTGTATAAAAGTATTGCTAAGTGTATTAACAATTCACCACTGCTATTTAAAATCAATACTTGGATGATCATAAGTCTGTCCTGTACTGGATTGTCTTATGAAAAAGCTCAATAAAAGAAATTTGATTCTTTTTTAGAAAGCACCCAACTGGTGAAATGTGAACACACTGGTGAGAACCATATATTTAATTATGGTAGAGGTCCAAATTTTTAATTTTGAAATAAAGTAATAAAGTTATAATGTGTGTTCCATGTTTTTAAGAATCCAGAAAAATAGATACTCAAAAAAGCCAGACAGATTCACACAGTTCAAGTGTACATATTCAATCTGTTTTTTTTTTAGTTTGGTCTTCTGGAAAGTCAGTGCCAGACCATCAAAGCAGTTCTGCCCTCCACATATGAACTAAATAGAAGGGGAGGAGACCGGGACCAGTAGTGTGCACAAAATGGATGCGATGCAAATGGAACCAAATGACATAAGAATCAATTTAGCTTATTGAAACAAATGAGAACAGCTCAGCCCTGCCATGACTTCAGTCCCTCCACCCATCCCCTCCTCCTCCTCCCTTCACTATTTTTTGGCCTCCCCATTGTTATTGTAATTAACCTACTCTCCACAAACCCCCTTACCCTCCCTCTCACAAACACAGCTGATCTCTTTTTGCAACCCTGTCCCTGCCTAGGTTCCCTTTTACTCTAATGAAAAAGTCTGCGAGGTTCCCAGGTAAAAATGTTCGTGCTGAAATAGTGATTCATGGGCCTGGGTGGCATGCTAAAAGGCATGGGATATCAGCCCATGACACATTTAGGAAAGGGTATTCCATAAATGACTGCCAAAACCCCCATAGTCCATACACACACCCCATGAAGCTGTAATGACTTACTGTCAATTCCCCTTAAAAGTATGCTCTTCTGTTTATAAACTCCTCTCGCCCTTTTTTCATAGAATCCCAATAACCAAAATGGACTTCTGTCTCAATGACCTTAGAGATAAGTGATTACAGCAATGCCCATTTCCTATAGTGATGTGTGACATCCTATTGAGAATGCCGCTCTTTTCTTTAAGTGAAGGCCACATGGATGCCGGGCATCCTAGTCCCTGGTGTGGAATGGGCATTATGCAGAAGTCCAGGGGGATGGATCAATAGCTATAGAGAGCGACGGGGTCACGATGGAATCAATGTGCTGGACAAACGACCTCCAGCTGCCTTCTGCACCTTTCGAGCCACTTGACACCTGAGGCGATCTTTACCGGAATGTCCTCTGCTGAAATGCCACGGAGCCATGGGCGACTGAGCAGTCACTCATGCAGAGCTCTCGAATCAAGCGGCGTATGCAAACTCGGTCTGCTTGTCATCCAAAGTGAAAGGCCTTGGCTTACTGTTGCTACATAAACAAAACTCATGCACCTGAGAATGTCAATTACCCATCCCCTGCACCTTTGAAGGGGCCTTTGCTCGATGGCCAAATTGGGATTAATATGGGGTGGGTGGGGGCCAGCGTAGAGGTGACTCCCTGTCATTACAGCTCAGAGAGAGAAAGCCAAATGTGGCACACAGAATAAGAACAGTGGGCCGGCTTGATAGTTCCCCTATTGCCCCGCACGCCGCTTTGCATAAGCAGCAAAAGGCACTGATGAAAACAAGTGGCGGTTTTGGGTCGGGAGCAGACATCCAGAAAATGAGCTTACTCCCCCGTCCACCTTTCTCTTCTTACCCTTCCGCTGGGCCGCATAATTCAGAAGAGCTATCTTGTGGAAATGTCATCGTGTGGTGGTGATGGAGCAAGCACTGTGACAGAATACCGTAGCGTCTCCGGGGACGGGACCCTCGCCGTGCTCGGCACGCCCGACTTGGCCTGACCTTGCAGGTGCTGATGTATGCAACCACATTGGTTTCAACAAATGGACAACGGTCATGTCGTCTTTCTGTGAAGGTTTTTAGCTACCACCAGTCCATCTTTTTTCCCTCTTTCTTTTGGGTTCACGGAAAGGTGCTGCATATTTCAACGTGAGGCTTTATACAGTGGGTTATAAAAGTATTCAAACTTTTCAGTATGTTTATTTACATATGGAAATCTGAACAGAGAGGTACTTTGTGCAGGTCTGACTTTGTGTAATATGGATGAATCAAGCTGTTCTGTCCTGCCTGCAAAGTGAGATAGTAAACATAGAGTGAACAAGCATCGTCACATAGACCAAAAAAAAAAATCATGAATTAGGGATAACCTTGGAAACGCTTAAGGAAGTTTCCAGCTATCAAACCTGTTTTATAATCTGCTTTGAAGGAGATAAACATCAACCCATCTGGCCCAAATCTTAATCCAATTGAGAATCTTTACCAAGACAGAAAATTTGTTTCACAAATTTTCTCCATGCAATCCAACTGACAATGGTTAAAAATCGCTGTCTCTAGATCCCTAAAGTTGTCATCGATCAGTGCCGCAGGAAAACTGTCAAAATTTTACATTTTGATGTGTATTTTTCTTTTACTTTACAATTATGCATCCTATTGTGTTGGTCTATAACCTAAAAGCTCAATCACTATATTTAACTTTGTGGTTGTCAGGTAAGAAAATATGAAAAAGTTTAAGAGGCATGAAGATTTTTGCAAGCCACTGTATGCTTAAGGATATAGACGTCTTCCCGTTCTTTTTTGAATAGGTCGGTTCCCCGCTGTGCTTTCTCCTTTATGCATTCACTCCCCATTCTGCATTCATCTTGCCTGCTGACACATCTGACAACACGGCGCTGTATTGTTGTCCACCAACCCCCAGCTCTAAACCGTCCTCAGCGTCAGAGGGCCGAGCCCGACTCCTCCGCCCCTTCTCTGTCTCCTTTAGAAAACTGATTATAAATGGTCAATTTGAAAATAGACTGGAAAGTCCCCAAGGCTGCTTGCCTTGTCAAATTGAAAAGGGACAAGGACAAGTCAGTCGACTTTCTCTCTGTCCATACCTGTGATATTTTTGAGGCAGCGGGACGAGAGGGAACACATAACAAATTCCTCCCATGCTGCGCAAGCGAGGCGACGGGAAAGGATGACGAGGGAGGGTGAGGCTGCAGCAAGCGAAGGATCTTTAACATCTAGCCCTCAGCATTTATATCACAAGTTTCCACAAAGGGTCTATGGATCACTCCAGTGGGCTGGTGTTGGCAGTATCAGGAAAAGCCATAGGCTGTCAGGGAGTATGTGCTTTTCATATTTCACTGTAGACAGCTTTCCTGTCTGCCAGCCTCACTCACAGCAGCCTTTGAGGATAATATCTCCAAATCTCTCCTTGCCATGCTGAGAGGCTATTTTTAAGTAGATATTTATTTCGTTCATTCAATTTTTCTTTTTTTCCTCCTCCTCCCTTCCATCCTACAGGTATTTCTTTGTGCTTCCGACTAGTGGGAAAATCGAAACACAACAGAAAAGCTCGGCTTCCATCAATGTTTAACAATTCTTTCTTCCATTTCAAGGAATTTGAATCATTCCTTCTCATCTTTCCAGGGATTTCTACACATTTATTTAACGAAGGAAAGGCAAAGAAGAGAAATTAAGAATTTGAGAGTTAGAGGAAAGAATCAAGGAAGCATGAGGTAGAGGAAGGAAGGAACAAATGGAGAACGGAAGGATGTAAATCTGGTAGGAAAAAAATCAGGATTGCAGGAAGGAAGAGGAGTTAAAGGAAGAAGCAAACAAAGAAGGCTGAATGAAAAAAAAAAGACTGGAAAAAAAAGACTGGTAGGAAAGAAAGGTAGGAAGAAAAATATGAAGGATGATTAGTAAAAAAAGAGCAAGGAAGGAAGTAATGAAGGAAGGAGCAAATTGAGCAGCTAAAGAGTGAAAAATTAAGGATCATCTAAAGGGGAAGATGAGCAAATAAGAGAAAGGAAAGAAAGAAGCGGGCAAAGACGGAGCACAGGAGCGAATGATCGAAGAAAAGACAGAAAGAGAAGCAAGTAAGGAAGGGTGGAAAGAGAATGAAGGAAGAACAGAACAAATGAAGGTTTAAAAAAGGGTAATAATGGAGGATATATATATATATAATATATATATATATATATATATATATATATAATATATTATATATATATATATATATATATATATATATATTTATATATATATATATATATATATATATATATATATATATATATATATATATATAATATATATTCCTTATTCATGACCCGAATGACAACCAGGCCTCCCCGGCGCCAATTACAACGGCTGAGTGAAGTACCATCTGAAAGTCTCATTGAGAATGTGAATGCAGCATTGAGAACGATCCCTACCAACACCATAACAGAAACCAATGAGCTGATCTACAACTCAGCATCAGTGATCCTTGAGATACTTGGCTATAAGAGCAACCATGAGACCCAATACCCACCATGGAAAAGACGGTTAGAGGCTAAAATCAAGGTAACAAGGAGGGAAGTGAGCCAACTGTCAGAGCTCCACAAGGGTGCAATGAAAAGACCAGTACCCAGAAAGTACAGGCAGATGCCCATACCTGAAGCACTCGAGACTGCCAAACAGAGGCTCCAAGCCTTGTCCAGCCGCCTAAGAGATACACAAGGGAGAATGAATCCAGAAGGATTAACCGGCTCTTCTCCACTCAACCAGCTAAGGTGTACTCTCAATGGCAGGGTAACAATAACAACAGAGCAGACCCACCAAGGCTGGAGACGGAACAATACTGGAAAGGCATATGGGAAAGGGAGGCGTCCCACAACAGCAATGCACAGTGGCTGATCTCTCTACGAGAGGACCACAGCAACCTCCCTGAGCAAGCCCCGGTAACCATCACTGTGACAGATGTCCAAGAAAGAGTCTCAGGTATGAAAAACTGGACAGCACCAGGGCCTGACATGATCCATGCCTACTGGCTAAAGAAACTCACTGCTCTCCATGAGCGAATGGCAGCCCAAATGAACCAGCTGCTACAAAGTGGGACTCACCCTGAATGGTTAACTGAAGGGCGGACAATCCTAATCCAGAAGGATCCATCAAAGGGTCCAGTCCCACCCAACTACCGACCAATAACCTGCCTCTCCAAACCTGGAAGCTCATGTCAGGCATCATAGCGGCCAAGATAAGCAAACACATGGATAAACACATGAGCACGGCACAGAAGGGTATCGGTGTAAATAGCAGAGGAGCCAAACACCAACTCCTCGTAGACCGCACAGTTGCCCGAGACTGCAAAACCCGACACACCAACCTGTGCATGGCTTGGATTGATTACAAGAAAGCCTATGACTCAATGCCGCATACTTGGATCATTGAATGCTTAGAGATGTATAACATCAACAGGACTCTGAGAGCCTTCATTGCAAACTCGATGAGGCTGTGGAAAACCACCCTTGAAGCCAACTGCAAACCACTTGCACAAGTGTCCATCAAATGTGGCATATACCAAGGAGATGCTCTGTCCCCGCTACTGTTCTGCATAGGCCTGAACCCCCTCAGCCAAGTTATCAACAAGACTGGCTACGGATACAGACTCAAAAATGGGGCCAATATCAGTCACCTACTCTACATGGATGACATCAAGCTGTATGCCAAGTGTGAGCGAGACATCGACTCACTGATCCACACCACCAGGATCTACAGCACTGACATTGGGATGTCATTCGGACTAGAGAAATGTGGTCGGCTGGTCACAAAGAGGGGAAGGTCATCCACACAGAAGGGGTCTCACTCCCAGAAGGAACAATAGCAGACATAGAGGACAGTTACAAGTACCTAGGTATACCACAAGCAAATGGCAACCTCGATGAGGTCACAAGGAAAGAGCCACAGCTAAATACCTCCAACGAATAAGGCAAGTCCTGAGAAGCCAGCTCAATGGCAAGAACAAAATCCGTGCGATAAACAGCTATGCCTTGCCAGTAATCAGATACCCTGCTGGAATAATTAGCTGGCCAAAGGAGGAGATAAAAGCCACAGATATTAAGACCAGAAAGCTACTAACAATGCATGGAGGGTTCCATCCCAAATCCAGCACCCTGAGACTGTACACGAGCCGCAAGGAAGGAGGCAGAGGACTAGTGAGTGTGAGAACCACTGTCCAGGACGAAACAACTAAGATCCATAAATACATCAGGGACAAAGCCTCAACAGACAATGTGCTCAGTGAATGTCTCAGACAACAGGGAACGGAGGTTGAGGTGCCAGAGATACCATCATGGGAGGACAAACCCCTACATGGGATGTACCACCAGCAAATAACCCAAGTGGCTGATATCAGTAAATCCTACCAATGGCTGGAAAAAGCTGGACTCAAGGACAGCACAGAGGCCCTCATCCTGGCAGCCCAGGAACAGGCCCTAAACACCAGAGCAATAGAGGCCCAGATCTACCACACCAGACAAGACCCAAGGTGTAGGTTGTGCAAGGAGGCCCCTGAGACAGTCCAGCACATCACAGCAGGGTGCAAGATACTGGCAGGGAAAGCGTACATGGAGCGACATAACCAAGTGGCAGGCATAGTGTACAGAAACATCTGTGCAGAATATGGACTGGAAACCCCAAGATCAAAGTGGGAAACACCCCCAAAGGTGGTGGAGAACGCCAGAGCTAAGATCCTGTGGGACTTCCAGATCCAGACAGACAAAATGGTAATGGCAACCAACCAGACATTGTCGTAGTGGATAAACATCAGAGGAAAGCCGTTGTGGTAGATGTAGCAATACCAAGTGATTGCAACATCAGGAAAAAGGAGCACGAGAAACTAGAGAAATACCAGGGCCTCAGGGAGGAACTGGAGAGGGCCTGGGAAGGTGAAGACCACAGTGGTGCCTGTGGTCATCGGCCCTCGGGGCAGTAACCCCCAAACTGGAGCAGTGGCTACAACAGATCCCAGGAACAACATCAGACATCTCAGTCCAGAAATGTGCAGTCCTTGGCACAGCCAAGATACTGCGCAGAACCCTCAAGCTCCAGGCCTCTGGTAGAGACCCGAGCTCAGAGGATAAGAACCACCCGGTGGGTGAGAAGGGAATTTTTTTTTTTTATATAATGAGCTCTGCTTTCTCTTCTGTTTCAAACTTGCTAAAATTATTCCTCAACATTGACTTCGCACTTTGAAATCATTGGGTTTTACAAATTGTTCCATTATACTCAGCTCTCAATTTCATCTGCAGAGTGCATAAACACCCACTTTAATGAGTCTTACAGGGACTTTTTATGGCAACAGTAAAGTCCCATTCTGATTAATCACACAAGGGAGGTGGAAAGCACTCTTTGATAAAACCAAAAGATGTCCACAGCAGCATGATTCATCGCCGCAGACCTTGCAATCAGATGAAACGTGGGGCTTTCTTTTCCCTCTTTCTCTACAACATGTATCCGCTCTCTCCTCAGAATACATTAGAGGAGTGTGAGCGACGGAATCATCAGATAGCGGGATGTGAATTGAAGTGGTCATGAACCCAATGTCAAACTCAAATAGCTGAATGGCGACAGATAAAAAACAAACAGGGAATGTGAGGGGCTTACAGAAGAATGTAATTAGGATGCAGGGACGACTGCTGTGAATTTCCTTAACAATAGTATCAGCTGATATAAAGTTAAAATCCAGTGCAACTCAAACAGGAAATGCAACATTTCCTGCATGTTGACTGTGTGATAGCTCCAGAGTTCAAAACCTACATATGCATGCTGAGTGTGTGCTTTAAATAGGGATAAATAAAGTTTTTTTAACTGACATGCAGGGCGTATATGCAAGAAAACCTTGCATTTACATCCTGCACTAAAGGTAAGTGAATCAGCCAGTGATCACATGTGCAATCCCCCAGCAGTGTAGATGCAAAGGGACTATCACTTTAGCTGATTACAGCTGGATGGGACTGCTGTATGAGGACTGGGCTGCCTGTTAGAGCTTTGGAATGGGGTAGAGGCCCACAGCAGCTCAGACTCATTGATAGAGTAAAAACAAAATGTGCTTTTGAGTTAGAATCTCCAATAACACATGAAAAAAGACGCTAAATTTGTTGCTGCTGTTGCAGCACAGAGAGTGCAGGGGGGAGGGTGTGAGCAGTGCGTTCACAAGGATTATTGACAGCGGTGAGTCCCTCCTCCTGGCTCTGATTGCTGGTTTCTGACCTGTAGCAGTGCATTTGTGCAGATAGCAGTAGAACCACAGGAAGGAGACAGACAAACTTGTTTTTTCTTTCACAGCGCATCTGAATTCCTTCAAAAGATAGTGACAGTTTGAACAAGCATGTACAAAAAAAATTAATTTTCTATAAAAGCTAGCAGGTGTAAAGATGTGCCAGCTTGCCTTTCAGTGCCTATTTCTTCACCATATGCCATTGCAGACAAGGTTTTACGGCCTCATGCTTTTGTATACCTTTCCCATACATTCCGTGGCGATTGTCTCCTGCACAGTAAGCACATTTGAAGTTGTTTTTGGACATTCTTTATCGTATTTTGTCCTTTTAACCGTGGCTAATAGCAGGTTTTCCCATCTTCCTCTATTTGAGGGCTAAGCCGGGTCTTAGAGCTGGCCCTCCGTTTTGCAGGAAGACAGAAACTGCTGGAGTAAGCAGGGGAAGGATTCCTCAGCTACTACTTCAGGTAGTTCCCTCCCTCGCTTTGGCTGAGATATCTATCCCAGGCCCTTATTATCAGCAAACAAGCACTTTTTGATGATGATAAGTAATAGCTGCATCCCTATGTGTCGGACTCACTTCTCCAGGGAATAGCGAGAGCGCGCCGGTCATTTTTCTTGCCTGTTCTGTCGTCCGGCGATTCCAGGGATAATAGAGGCTGTTCGAAGCGGGGCAATTCTGTGTTTCTGCAGCACAATTTGAAACAGCAGATTAAGACTCTTGGTTATTTTTTGTGTCGTTACTCGATTTAATATTTCACTGGATGACCTTTACAAACAAAAATATAGTAGGTGAGCACTTAAATATTATTAAATACCATTATGATTCAAAATAAGGCAATGACAAATTACTGTCTCACGGTAAAAATGGAATAAAACACGAACTAGAACAAAGCATGACTCAAGGGTTAGGGCATTCTAGGAGCAACACAGTGTACTGACAGCACAGCTGCATGATAGCACCTGCAAAGGAAGGGGACGATAAGCTGTGGACAAACCTGAAGATATCCTGAGACTGAACGGACACAAATAAACAGCAGCTCCACAACGGCCAATATCCCAGACATGCTGGAGACAGCGGCTGTCAGAATGCACAGAGCAATTTGAATGCACAGCAGGAAAGCGTCCTTCTTTTCAATTCCACGGGCATCTTGTTTATTTCGCACTGTAGCTGCGTCTCACTGCCTGCCACACAAACATAATTCAGTTAATTTATGAAGGAGTTTTATATCAGTCTGGTGAGGAGAGGAATAAGGGGAAAGATTGCAGACATATGGAGAACGAAATTAGGAAAGGAAGGGAAAAATCAAAGACTAAATGATGAAAGAGAATGTAACAATAAAAAAAAGAGAGAGAAGACGACGAGGACTCAAATATGCAGCAATTCCTAAAAGTTGAAAGATTACCATTTCCTTTTCTTACCATGTGAATCTCATTGACCGAATGTTCCCTTTTCTGTTTGCCGACAATCAGTGCTGCTGTTCTTGGTGAGGACCGGCACTCAGCTCAAGTGGATTCCATTTCAAGATTCAGTTTTATTCGATTCAAGACTACCAGCATATCAGATCTTAAATTGGTCATATTTGTCCCCTCTGCCTACTGTCTGTTTTACGTTTTGAATTGTAGCTGGCCAGAGAAGAAGTTCTTTCATATCAAATCAAATCAAATGATGTCACATCTACAAGTACTCCAAATAATTCTCATTTTGGGTGTGAAGCTTGTTTTAGGTTTACAGGCTTCTCTTGTTTTCACAAAACAATGGCAGCCACAATGTTCAAATATTTGAATTTCAGCTTCAACAACCCTCTTGACTCTGGGCATTTCTGTAAATATTAAAGCTGTGCTACAGATCTGACAAAAACTCTGGAAAGGTTTAAAAAGATTTTTATTACTTCATACTTTTATACTGGTTTTGTCTGTATTCTGCATGTTTAACACTTCATCGGGAAATCTCAAGAGTTGTAAAAGGAATTATTTTATTCATAAATCTATACATGTGGTCACAAGAAAGAGAAAGCATTTTTCCATCTTGGCGGCTGTCACAGTGATTCCCTAAGCTACCACCGAGCAGTCTAACCTTTGACGTTGTCTTTTAGCACATTGATCCAGAGGTCACTTTAAACAGAGTTGCGTTCGCTTGTGTCGCTTGCTTTCTCTCAGTTCACCTGGCTGAACTCAGCGAGTCCACCCAGGGGCTTTGGCCCTCTGGCCTTCGACATGCGATTGCCCCCATTTACACGGCTCAGATCACATTTGTGTCAGCAATAGAGCTCGTTTTTAATGTCCTAAATGATTTGTATTCAGAAAAAGACATTTTTTTAAGCACCAGATGCACTAGTCATGTGTTCTAATTTTAGGTGGTGTTAATTGCTGCCTGCTGAAGTGTCCTCACTGCCACCTTTGACAAAAGGACCATTCATAGGCAGGACAGCCAGGAGAGCTGGCAGGAAGCCCACTTCGCCAGTTGCTCCCGACACCTCTGAGGCAGCTCCATGCTGGCACTGGATGAGCTTTCCACTGGAGCTTTCTTACCAATAAGCACACATATCAGTACTTGCAATACAGGCAAAAATCTGAAATGTTGGATTTTTCTTTCTTACTTGATGCATGCTGTAATTTGAATAAAGCGATAGAGCAGTTTCCAGGATGTGAAAAACAAAAATAGCTCACGATCCAGCGTGAACATAAAACACAGCAGCTGTCTTGATATAAGCGAGGGAGGTTTTTTTTTGTTGCTTTTTTTTTAACTGTATAGCCCCGATGTTTACCTCCCAGTCAGGCCTCAGCAATAGAAGTGAAACATGGACGGCACACGGAGCAATTTAGTATTGTAACGCTGTGTCACCGGGCTCACATTTCAACCATTCTTTATTCTCTGCCGCACTTCCAGCGGGGTGTAAATTGTGCCGCGATGTAATTAATCCATGTCAGTTCTGAAAAGTAAGACGACTGGCGGAAAGAGGGTTTTGGGGACGCGGAAAATGAGAGGAAGTATGGGGTGCCTTTGATGACTGCCGCTCTCGCCCCATGTTGGTCCATGTATATTGTTCATAAAGAAAACCTGGGGCCCTCAAGGAACTGGAGCGCTTTCATGTTTCTAAATCCTGCCATGGCTCTATTTGTCCCATTGTGCTCCTGATTCGATACAAGGTTGTAAAAATAAAACCTAATTAAACTAGTATAACTAAGAAAAGAAACAGAAACAGGCTGATCTAATCAGAATAAGAAAGGGAAGCAAATCAGAACTAAGAACCTAAAACAACTCAAAACAACCCAAGATCCTGACACAAACATGGCTCCTAAAATCATCATTGACAGTGAAACTGAAACTAAGCAAGTACAGTCCTTTATTTCTTTAGCCTAGCAAAGATGTTGCTGTGAGTTAGGGCAAGGAATGATTGCTAATGACATCTAATGGCTACCACACTTCTTCCTTCCACCCAACTTTCTATCATTATGCTTTAATATCTGACCAGCCGACTTATCACCCTTGTGACTTTTGCTCCCTGTGGACAATATCAGTGACTGCTAGACAGCTATCAAGTCATGTCTTTCCTATGACTGTGTCTGCAATTATGACTATTAAATGTAATTTCTGCATTACTGATATTGTATTAAGTTTGAATCTGAACTTTGGGCTTCATTAGCTCTAAGCCATATTTATTTGAACACATTTTTTAAATGCATCACTCTCTATGTATTGAATCTAAAATAAAAGTTTAAATTCAAACACACTATTCAGACACCGGTTAAATATAGACTATTTAGCATTGCCGGTTTAACTTGAGCAATTTGCAATAAACACTGCAGCCTCCCCATCGCAGTAAAACTCTGCATTCAGCATAAACATTCTATATTCATTTCAGTCAATAAAAGCCCCAACTACTGAAGGAATCTATAACATACTGTAAATAAATAAAACCAGACAAAATGCTACACAAAACCTGAGCAGCTAGTGCTAATTTAAATGCAAGTCATCTTAAAAGAACTTGTTTTCCTTCTTACTCTGAAAGGCTTCACAGGTTTTACTTCATTATTGCTTGAGAGTTGAACATCTCTATCAGTCTGTTGGAGCAGAGAGATAAGCAGTGGAGAACTCAAAACCAGTGAGGAGAGACATCATTAAAAAAAACTCCCCAAAAACAACTTTTTTAAAATGTTGTATTTAAATTTTCAGCAGATACTGCAATAAGTTGTGCTCCGGTCTCTCAAAGGATGAGGGATTTTTGGATTTCAGTTCCTGGTCCACTGCTCATTTAGGGCCTTATTAATCTAATTACTCGCCCAATTGTACATATTTAACATCACCCCAGTCCTCTCCCAACTCTACCCTGAGAAACCCAGCTGGCTGTACATTAGTCAGGAAACTTGCTGAAGCTTGCAGATAGTAAAAGAAAAGCTAAATGGCTGCAATTCATCACACAATTTCGCCAATTATATTGCTGGAGTTTGGACCGGCGCAGATCACAGACCTCTCCGTCTGGGATTCCTGGCAACTGATCCCACGTGCGCGCGATTCCGAGACGCCGAGGCTCATTTATCTACCTTCAGGATAGCCTCGGTCGACATTAAGGCTCTCGCAGTCTTTCCCCATCATCCGCTTCACCCGTTTGGTGACACTAGCGGTTTACACATAGGTTATTAATGGTCTATAAATATTCACAGAGTGTTTATTGGGACTTTGTGGCAGGCATTAGCGAAAGGATTTTGTGTTGGACAAAAAGCCAGGCGGTACTTTTTTATTTCTTGACGTGACAGCGCAATGGTGTGGCTAACCTTGGGGATCCGAGCCTGATGGGGAGTTGGACCTTGGTTTTGAGGCAGCGCTTTTATTCTCTGCCGTTTCATGACTGGTGAGGTGTTGAATGATGAGCCGCATGCCTCAGACCTCTTACTCTTATCATCCCAAAATACAAGGTTAGTCAGGGAGGGAAGCCTCCTCCTCCTCCTCTACATTGATGCCCTCAAGTGCTCCGATATCTTCCAGGAAAACAAATCTATCAAAACTCGCACAAAGATACGTCTCTAAAATTATGCATAAGAAAAAGAAGAAAATAAAGGTACATTATGAAAAATGAGCCTGGTGTGTGTAATTTTCCTCTCTCTTTATCTGAACAGGTACCAGATCTGCACAAATCCAAATGCAATCGGACAGCTTCCCGGAACACGCACAGCATTACATACACCTTGCTCTCCGTGGATTAAATTGGCATTGACAAAGTGTCATCGTTGCTCCCTTTTTGTTGGGATATGATTTGGATTGGATTTGCGACGACATTTTTGACACAGTGAAATGGAAAGAGGGTGAGAGAGAGAAAGCGAGAACGAGCGCTGAGGAGAGAAAAGGTGAGAACAGAAAGACAAAGAGTCCAACAGAAACCCGGTGAATGAAAAGGAGGAGAAGGGGGGGGAAGTAACCAGAACAGGAAAGCTGAGCCATCCGGAGACAGAGACGGAAGACAAGAAAGGGTAGAAGAAGAAGAAAAAAAAGGAGAACATCTGAGTGTTTCACAGGTTCATTTTGATGCATGGATACAGACAGGAGAATAGATTGGTAGCCTTGGGTGGATAAGGACAGAACCATTCCCCAGAGAGATGGATTAGACGAAGGAGTGGAAATAAATGATCACAGATTTTAATGGCCTTTTGACTTGCCTCCCTTCTCTTCCCATTTTCATGTGGGGGGCAGTGATGACATTTTCACATGCCAGCTGTCTGAATGTTGGAGTTTAACTCTAGAAACAATCTTCCAAGTTACGAATGCATGACGCTTGAACGGAAACAAGCTCCTGAACTAAAGACACCTTGCTCTGCAGTTTAGGAGCATTCACGGGCAGGTCTGTATAAACCAAGAACTTGAGAATCAAAGATCTACTTCATCCTAAACTTCAATTTGGCAAAACAGTGCAAACAAACTAGGGATGAAATGATTCCTCGAATGATTCGAGTGCCTCAATTATTCAAATTCCTAGCGTGAAATTTATCTGACTCGAAGCTTCGTTAAATTATGTTTTATGACGTAGCGCACCGTGTTCCGGATGGATGATTATTTGTGGTGGGCGGCGCTCTTACTTCCTTCCGCCTATGAGTTGTTGTGAAGCGCTGGCAGCATGGTGTTGAATTGTGTGGCATTTTGTGAGGGCTTAAGGGAGAAATAAGGGTTCTTGAATTTTGCGATGCGATGGTTGAACTATGACAGCTTTTGTGGCGTCGGAATCGCGTACAGAATTTTATTTAGTCTTGAATTTACTGGAAGACAAATATTTTTTACTGGAATTTTAAATATTAACTGTCAGCATTTATTTTATGTGGTTTTATATAACATAATAATTCCATAATCTAATAAACAGTTTGATTCTTCTGTTAAGGCGATTGATAAGAACCAGTATCCATGTCTCATTTTGAAGCAGGAGAGATTTAGTTCTGGAGTTAAGACTTTTCATCAGGCCTACTAACAACATTTGTTCAAAATACCATCATCATATCATACCATATATACATATGAGTGTGTGCGTTTAAAAATATAAGGGAGCCAGCAGTACCTCGACTTAGCTGAATAATATACTTGGCCATTAGTTTTTTTTTTATGGAAATGTAGCCTTGGGTTGTTGAATAAAAAATGGGCCCAGTCCTAATTTCTGTTATGATAAGTTCCATACCTGATTGCCTCCATAAGAGGCAGATCTGTCTTCATAAGGCCCTTTGAGGCTCCTGACAACTATTTAGCTCTGCTAATCCATTTGTTTGATTTATTTCTTACAGTATGTGGTTAATATCTTTTAAAATCCACCAGTCGCTGAGAGATGAAGAAAAAACCAATTGCAGACAGATAGCATCAACATTTTTGAATGTCTAATCACTCTTGCATATCTGCCTCTACTCAGATTTCCTTTTAGTTAATAAATGAGATGATGAGAGCCACAGATACGGACAGCGTTTTGCACCGGTCTCGACAAGATAGCGATTTTGAGGGTGAGATAAGCATCGTCTAAATAATGCAATGCTCTGCTCAAAACAAATTGGTAGCATGAGACGAATTACTACTGCGACAGCTTCAAATCTGAGGAAGAGAAAGGAGGCGAATGCAAGTCTTCTGCTCCGAATGTTTGCTGTCTTCTCTTTCTCACCTCCAATCCAGCCATGCAAGGGGGATCAGCCCAGCAGGTCAAAATAGGGTCTGGGTGGATTCTAGGGGAGGATGGGTGTCCAAATCTGTGCGACCAGGAACATCTGTCACCGTCGGAGTGACCACAACCAGAGCACAGTGTGGCATACTTTAGGTACGGGCGGGTGAGGACGTGGTGGGGAGGGAGGGTGAAAAACAGAAATAAAGACTGATGGGTGAGGACCCCCTGCTCCTCCATCATCATTTCACAGGTCTGGGACTGTGAGACAGCAGCCGTTCACTCTGGGAATCGCCGCTCATTTCGGGATGGATGGCAGAAGGAAAAAGGAGAAAAGTGGGATGTTGCAAGAAAGTGGAAATGTAATCAGTTTTGGCCAGCAGAATGGTGCCACTTTAAGGAGCCTTTGACACAAATCAGCAATTGAGTCCATCTGCTGATTTTAAATAATAAACAACAGCGTTTGAGAGGCACTTGAGATTAATGACGAATGGCGACAAACGACTTCCCTCAGTTTTGTTGTGCTGAAACATACAAGTAATACCTGGCTTGGACAAGAAAACAGCATCCATCCATTTTCTAATGCCCTTGTCCCTAGTGGGGTTGGGGGCGGTGCCGGCGCCCATCTCCAGCTAATGTTCCGGGTGAGAGGCGGGGCACACCCTGGACAGGTCGCCAGTCTGTCGCAGGAAAACAGCATGAAGAGCAGAATAAGAACACATGAAAGTATGATTCCAATTAAATACACAAGTACTCGTCTTAAGTGCAAATAAAACAACAAAAACTGTAAACACAAACCCACAGGTGCTGGGACAATCATGTCCCGACACACCTACACAGATTAGGGCCACTGCTGGGGCTGAGGAAAATGGCTTTAGGGGCCCAGGGCAGCGATTGTAGCTTCCTGTCTCTGGCTTAGACACAGTCACGTCGATAACTAATCCTGACCTTTCCCCAGCCGCCAAATTGAAAAATAAGAATAAGGAAAAAATAAAATAGATGACGGATTTTATCAGGATGGCTTCTGCCGTTTCCTGGGGGGTGCTAGAAGTAGTCCATCTATTGGATCAAGACAAGATGCCTAACGTGGGGGTAGAGAGATTTGGGAGAGGTGGGGGGCACGGGAGATGAGCATGAAGTCTCTTTGCAAAGTCAGAAAGACAAATGCTGCTCACTGCTTGTCCCAGAGACAAAAGTTGAAAGTGAAGAGTCATTCTTAATGTGAAAATACAAGGCCTTTAAAAAGTATTTACACTTCTTTGTGTTTTTTAGATTCTGCTATGAGTCACATGATAAATCAAAACAGCAGTGCTGGTACACAAATGGGAAGTAGGATAATAAGAAATGCTTTTCAAAAAAAAAAAAATCTAAAATCTATGGCGAGTATAAGTACTCAAACCCTTTTTAGAGCTCTAAATAAAATCTATTCCAGCCGACAATCCTCAGACATCCCATAATTAATAAATAGGGACTACCTGTATAACTTCAGCTCAAAAGAAAGTGTTTGAGAAAACATGTGAAAAACAGCATAAAAAAAAAAGAGAAGTGCCTGGTGCAACTGCAAACCGACCAAGACACATCTGTCCACCTAAACGGACAGGTTTTAATCAGAGAAACAGGCACAGAAATGCCAGAGGAGCTGCAGAGAGCCGCAACTGAGGCGGGAGAATCTACTAACTCCACTCCACACAGACCGAGTGGAGAGGGACACAAAGGAAGTCAAATACAGGACAACCTGTTTGAGACCACAGAGACTTGAGACTACACCGGCGACATGATGCAGCCTACTGAGTTCAAGCTACGATGCAATGGTCTTAGAGCATATTTATGGGATTAAATGGTATAGTCCACGTAAAGATCTAAATCCACAATGAGGGTCTTTTACAACACTTGCATACCCCCGAAACAAATGGAATTACAGCAAATCTGTTTCTCACTTATTGGCTAGAATGTGAAAAATTGTCCTTACCAATTCCAGATGCATCTCTGGATAGAAGACACAGTACACCTATTTGACCACAAGCAATATGCAACCTAAAGGAATCCAGATATTGGGTCATGTATTGCTATGTGAGAAGACTCTCATTTTAACTTGGGTTGTACATCAACAAATGCATACGCACACATATGCACAGCTCTCTCTGTCACAGCTGTTAGAGCTCAAAATTATGTTTGCCACAGGCATGACAGTGTTGCCAGACATCTTAATACCGCAAATATGCTTGGTTCGATTATCCACCCACCTATGCTGGGACACAGAAACGGTAATATGCCTCCTCACAGATTAGCCTAGTGGTGTGAGAGCATCATCAGAATAACTGAAATATACATTTCAATCCTTCATTTGTAAGTGTGATGTGAGCTGTGAGTGGAAAGCTGGCGTCTCAAGCTATGAGGATTATCTTTGGAATATTGGTGAAGATGAAAAAGCAAAATTAAGGAAACAGAAACTACATGTTGCAGGTGGACTGAAAAGCCAAAGTGTTCTATGCAGCGTTTCAAAGAGAAATTAGTTCAATTTTAGTTAGTGCAGTGACTTAATTGTCACAATAATCAAAATTGCAAACTTCTCAGGAATACCAATCAGAAAGGAGACAGCACATTTCAGGTTAGTGAAACAGACTGAGCTTCTTTAAAGATCCACTAGGAGGTGTGAAATATTCTGCTCACTAAAAATCAAGCTTTTGATCCTCTTCTTGACTGTCAAATCTTCCACTTCAAATCAGCATTTTATTTCCGATTAAGTCAAAATATTAGATGGACAAACTAGATGCGAAAAAGGGACAGATTTCTGTTTTGTGTGACTGAATGTTTCACACAAACAAACAATTGTGTAACTTTTTCCAAATATGAATCCATGCATTGGTACAGCTAAGATTTTGGTGCATCATCCCAGTCAGAATCCAACGGTTTCTTTGATCCAAGAGTTATTAGTATTAAATCGGCTAATGGAGCCAGGAGGTGACACAAAAACACTGAAAAACAACAACAAAAAACAAGCAAATAAAAAGAGGTGAAACATTTTATATAAGCAAATAAAAAACTGTATTGGAAGGAATAGTGTGCATACACACAGGCACAAAGTTGGGATTTTCTCTTCTGCAACAAACACAGAGAGACAACCCACTGAAGTACAGCAAAGCATTTAATAGCAGTAAGGAAAAAAAACAAACACCTGAATAACTATGAATTTATATGCTGCATATTAACTGGAAACCTAACTGAAAACAGCTTTTTAAGACCACAGATGTCTCTCTGTGTGGATTCCCTGCCATGAAACTGAAATCAGAAGTATTCACTCTGCACTATGCTTTTTTATGTTTCTGATAATCTTGCATACAGAAAGAAGCAGAATACTCTCACATCCAGTTTTTATAAAAGTGTGTTAGTTATGACAGAAAGTTTGCACATTTACAGCACTTTCAACAAATGTTTGCAAATCTTGAAATTCCCCTACCCCTTGTTGTTCATGTAGTGACATGAAAAACATATTTCGCTCCAGCCATCTTCTCTGTCCATGCTCAATGCAAGTATTCCCAAATTATTATGTTGCCACTATGATATTTCATGGTAGCCAATAACTTCTACTAGCTAAGTAGCTTTTGACGGGAACTAAATAATAAACGATTTAAATAAAGGCACACAGCTCTAATTAAATGGTTTAAATGTTAGACATTTACTAAGAGATGCAATCTAAATGAGATTACAGAAAATATTAAAAAAATACTATTATTTGGATGAAAACTGTTCATAAAACCAAACAAACATTCATTCATCTTCTATACTTTCCAGTCTCCAATAATTCACTCAGAACAAACCCTTCAGAGACATATAGCAACAAAAAGTCAACTTAAAAAATGTAGGTAAAGAGCTCCCTGCTTGAACAAAGCCCATACCATACATCATCTGCTTTTCCAGGCTTTGTCAGAGAAGGGCACCAGAGTGCACCCTCCAGTGGAGATGCTGCGGCTGTTTTCTGCAGTGTTTTAACTCTTTTTTTCCCTTTCTCTTATTTAATTATTTCAATTAAATGGAAGTTTTGCCTCCAGCTATCTGCGGCATGGCTAATTAATCGGAGTAATTATTTGCTTAGCCAGACAAAGTGAGCGTTTTGTTTGTGTCTTGCATTTTTTGACAGGAGAACATTGTGTCCGGATGAGGACGCGGGGACTTGAGCATGATAAGCTGAGAGGAGGGGCTGTGGATGGGAGGAAGAGACGAGGAGGGGGGGGGGGGAGCGCAAAGTAGGCCTGATGACTCATTAATGCAAGACATTTTCTTCTTAAATTCCAAAATAATTTCTTAGTACGCGTGTGTCAGATAACTGTGTCACTGTCTCTGGGATTTTGGGAATTTGGAAGAATACAACTTCTGTTGTCCTTATGGGCAGACACTAATACCAAGCCTTCAAATGTTACCTGTCATACAGCACTGAACAACTGTGATCCTTTTGGACACATGAAAATGTTTTATGAGGAAACACTCCCACAAGCTGCAATATTATAAAGGCTTGGGAGGAGCTGAAGCAGACAGCAGTCGTAAGCATTTCACTGTGTATCTACAATATTTTTCCCCTCTGCAGGAAAAGGGTAAGAAGATATTATGCCTACGTTTCCCGCTTTGATCATCCGAGCTGTATTTTTCCATGCAGAATGAATAATTCCTAGGACTAAATGTGGAGAGAAACTAAAAACACGGAAATGCATATTTAAACACAACTGTAAGCTTTTAGTCCCATTTGCTATGACAAAGTAAATGCACGTAAATAGCTTTTTTATCATAAAGGAAATGAGAATCGAAACATTCTCTGTTCTCTGTGTGTAATGCCTGCTGAAGGTTGCACATTGCAGAAACTAAATAAATGAAGTAGACAGCCTCCATCCTTCTTCCTTGTGTTGGCTGAAAGATGCAGCAACTAAACTCAAGAGGCAGAAATCAGCAATTTTTAAAGACATTAGTGCTTAAACTCAGTCATGTTATATAGAAATACACCAGTCTTGTAATTTGTCAATAAACTAATATTAATTAGGCCCCAGTGTTTAGAGTTGCTCATTTATGGGAAAGTGTGTTTTAGTCGACATTGAAAACACAGTTATTTAAAACTCAAACTTACAATTGGAGAAAATATACATTTTCTGCACTTGAAGAACAATGAGTTACCCTGAACACAAAATTGATCCTGAAACCGTTTTGAAAAATATTCCCTTAGAAGTAAATGATTAAACATAATGAACTCAAGTACATTTCAATTAAAGAACTGAAAATAAAACAGAAAATTAATAATTATAATTCATATTAAAAAATACAACCATGTTATTTTGACCAGACAAATTTACTCACAGTTTAGGACAAAATATTACTGAAAAATCCCATGTGTTCATGTTTTGGTTAAATGTATCCCAGTCAGTTTCTATAGATCAATGCTGGCAATAGGTTTATCAGAGGATATCAGGGATAAAAAAGAAGAAGATGCCTTTACTTTGGTCCATCACCTGTTGCTCTCTCATTTTGGAACCACATTGATTTGTTTCACACATTCGGTGTCAGGATGCAAAACCTTTTTCTAGACAAGCTGCTGCTCAGCCGGCTGGTCACCTTTACAATAGTGTTTCTATTCAGGACTGGATGATTAGATTTCCGAAGGCTCCTCCTTTTGGATTCATAAATAATTAAAGTAGCTATGAAATATTACTGAAGATTTATATACACCTCAGAGACTTGAAAAGAAAACAGTAACTCAGACTAGCAGAGCTTATAATGCCAAACACTTATCGCTTTCGGCACCAACAACTAAGTCGCTGGGGCCTAATGAGTCTGGTTTCTAGTATGTCCAGTTCTCTTTGTGCCTCACGACACAAAATAGATTCCAATTTCCAGTTTTTGGGAGAAGAGTTCTGAGAAGGCACTGATCAGCTAATCAGGAACAGATTTTGGTTTTCTTATGCCAACAAGTGACCAAGAGAGACGATATGATATCGCATAAAACAAACTTCTCATTATGGCTTCTTAGAACAACATTCAACATTGACCCTAGTCACAGGAATGCTTTATATAAAATGAAAATGGTCCAGTAATAGTTCAGAAAAATATCAATTATTTTTTAAAAACAAGAATGTCATTTTGAGAGAGCCACCCGAATGAGTAAATTAGTTAGATTTTGATTACATCAAAATCCAGCAAACTGGACAGAAGATATTTGTTGTTCTACATTTAACAGAAACTTACCGTTATTATTGTATTGTGAGTGTATTATCAAGCCTTTCAACATTATCAGCAGCAACATAAGCATGTAGGAAGTGTTTTGTTCCAGAATTATTGCATAAAAAAAACGTCAAGGTTAATTTTACTGGTTCATCCTAAAAACTTTGCTCACCTTCATGTCTGCATTCGCTACATGTTTTGTAGCGCAGTCGGCATAGGTAAAACTCCTCCATATGTCTGGCTATTAAATTTTATGTATCAATGAAATGCATAAAATGCACCGTTAGCAAAACGTATTGTGTAAACACACACACACGCACACACACCTACACACACGCAGATACACTATTGCTCCTGCCTACATTGAACAGGCGGGGTCCTTCGAGCTCTCTAAATCTGTTCATCTGTCAAACTGTCAGAGTCTATGCATCATCTCAGAGTCTTAGGCACACACAAACATACGCATGCACAAGACAGGGAGCATCTCTCAGAAGCGAAGCAGCACACTACTATATTTTAAATGAAGCAGGCTTAGAGATATCAGATTGCTTTCCATCATAAGGGAGACTGTCGCTGCTGTTGTGTGTGTGGGAGTAACAAAACATTGAGTATTTTCAGGGAACCTCGCAGCACCACCTTTTTAAAGAAAACGGGGTGGGGGAGTGAGGGCAGAGAAAAGAAAGATTTGTGTTTTTATGTTGCACGCTGATGGGTCTTAGAAGGAGAAAATTTATTTTCCTTGTTCAGATACTGACAAAGTGAATGCATTCAGGTAAGAATGTTCAGGTTTTCTTGCTTAAGATGAATTCTTAAAAGCAAACGTTTGCTTGTCAAATGAAGACGATAAATGTATCTCCAGGAAAGAACTAAAGGGAGGTTCATTTATTACAATAGCGCCGTCACTGGAATAAAATGTTTGCATTATGCATTTCTGTAAACAACTGTCACCACTACGATTAATTTTGTTGCCTCATAAAGGGGAGCATGTGCGTGTGTGTGTGTGGGGGGGGCATTATGCCAAATCGACTTTTTTGTGCTTTGTATCACGTAATAGTGTTATTCACTCATCCAAAACATACCTGGAGTGCTGCTTTGACTGATTCATGCATGTTTGAGGGATCCTTGAATCTCCCCAGCTGTTCTCCCACCCCACCGAGCGCACCCTCCCTCTGTGCCTTCCCTAAAAGATCCCTTTTATCTGCACACCTTCCCAGTTATGCCTGTTGACAGTCAATGCTAAGGGGTGGGGCTATTGATAAATAATGTGAATGAACAGCCTCTGTTAACACCGCCAGGTAGCTGATCAGGTTTGCGGACAGTTATTGATCGTGTTTGCAGAGCACCAATATTCACATTGCCAAATCTTCTTCCTTTTGTTGTATTAAAATGTGTTTGGCATCACTGGAAAGTTTAGAATACACACATTAAGAGTCTATAAATAACTCAAAACACCCACAGGAAGATTTATTCCTGGTAATGTCATGGGCACTCACAAGTACAGGTATTGTGTAAGCTACATGCTAATGTCAAACTCCCTGTTACTGGAGTTTTATACATACCCTGGAGTTGTATTTGATACATTTCATTCATTTCCAGTTCAGTCAAATCATGTTTGAAATCTTATTTTAAGAGCTTAAGAAGGAAAATTGTAAGACGCCAAGTATGCATGATGTTCCTTCTCATCAACAAAGGCAGAAATAAAGATGTCATTGAATAAATTCCACCAACATGAAACACAAAATTGCTGCTGATGCACCATCTACCAACTTCCGAGACACTTGTTCTACACCGCCTCACCGAAGAAATTGTGGAATGCTGATTCAAAGAACACTATCGAAATAATCAGCATAACATTCCCTTTATGTCATTGTTAAAGTAACAGCTCTTGTAAGGCACTTTAACACTACAAAGAGATAGAGCCACTACAATGTTACAGTCCCCGGAGTCTTGGACATAAATGGGATCAGTATACGGTGTACGAACATGATTATGGTTCAGAAAAGGGCACTAAGCCCCCTCACACGTAAGAGCACTGAGGCTTTGGAGGCAGCTATAAACACATGATTTTTATGCTGGTTGATGGAGGGGCTTTTTGGGGGGAGTCATTTGCAACATTACCTTGTCAGTAGAATTGGTGCAACACAACTTTCTGTTCTTTTTATTTTTATTGTATGGCTTTCTTTCTGTCTCCCTCCCCGACACATCCAGAGTTTCTGATGGCTGTACTGCAAAGGTCATGGACGCCCTGGAGCGTGTAGTATCTTAGCACACCTCAATGGTCCGACACAGCTCCCAGGTGAGAAGGGATGCTGTGGGCTCAGCATGCTGATGCAGGCATGTCTTCTAAAAAGAACAGAGCACAGCGAAGCAATTTGTTTGTGTGTCATTGTCTTTGATTGTCGTCAAATTCGCATGGATTCATGCAGGCGTTCAAAAATGGCGCAGTCGCCCATTTTGTCACTCACATATGACGGTGCTGGTATGGAGTTACCTAGAGGACGAAACCTGATGCAATCTTTTGAACTCATCAGAAGGGGTTTGGAGTATTTGATCGCTATCAGAGAAATGTCAGCCACCAGATAAGAAGTTCTGTGCACTTTTAAACATAATTTGGTGAATTTGACATAAAATCATTTTACAATTATTGCAATGGACTAAAAATGGTAATAAAATGTCTTGTCTGCTGCTCTGTTTGTGTGCTGACCTTCATTGGCTCAGATCCCAGAACAGGTTATTTTGATCCTCTGTCCGTCTGCATCCTAAATATCTTTTTCTTTGACTAAAACAGAAAATAATAATAAAAAACATCCCAAACACATAAAATAAACAAAGAGAACTGCTTTGGAAAATGAATGTCCTTCAAACCTTGGGAACAAAGGCTAGAACAATAAAGCCATTAGGTGATTAACCACTAGCAAAACAGTCACCTTCACCAAGACAGTGCAGTCAAATGATTCCTTTCAAAAGTACTAACATGTTTTCAAGTTTTTCCACATTTTGTCACATTGTAACCGGAAACAATAGATTTTATAGGTAATTTAGGTGACAGAGTAATAAAAAGTAGAGCATAACTAAAGTGGAAGGAAATTCTGGGATGTGGCTAGTACTGTTTCTGGTTTATGCCTCTGTCAGTTTTGCATATTGAGACACCTGAGTATTTGCAGAAAGCCAGTCAGATTGGATGGGAATCATCAGTGTACTAACATTTTCAAGTTTGACAAAAACTCTTCAACTAGACCTCGGTCTGAACGATTCTCATGTATTAATATTCTTTCATCAAACCACTCTGTTGCAGACTGTGTGTTAACAGTCATCGTCCTGCTAAAGGTGAGTCTAAGCAGCAGTCTCCAATCTGTTGCAACTTGGGTTTTATTCCTAAGATACCATGTAGCTCCATCAATTCAAGCATCTTCCATGACTTTCTTCAAGCATGTTCCGCAGGCCTCTGGAGCATGCAATGTTTTATTAAAATTTTCCATATTGGCCAGATTGACGGACCACTGCACCTTTGGCTTTAGGCAATCAGAAAATGGGCATTATTGGCCATATTTCACCAACACCTTTCTTCTTTAGTGTTATCCCCCAAGGACAGATTTCTGGAGTTACCAAATAATAGCGCTCTCTTCAACTATTCATTGAATCTCTGCAGCTCTTCAAAAATTACCTTGAAGCTCTCGGCTGCTTCTCTGATTAAAACTCTCCTACGTTTAGGTGGACATCGATGTCTTGGTACGTTTGACGTTACTAGCTCCATTTTCAGATGACTGATGCAACAGTCTTCTGTCAGATGAACTTTGGTCCGCTGCATTTTTGGGAATGTATGCTGAAAAGAAATGACTCGTTTAATTATCAAGCAAGGGTCAGACTTTTGCTACTCAACAATTTTGAATTGTAACCAATCTCATCTGATGCCAAATGAGCCATGCATACATTGAAGACTGAATAGTTGAGTGAAAAGCACATAAAAGACAGCAAATGGGTAGTTGAAATGCAGTGGGCCATAAGAAATGCCCAAAAAGTTTGCTCCAACTTCAGCTATTTTCTTCTAAATTCCCCAAACTGCGTTGCTTTGTTTCGTATTCTCTTTTTCTCTGCTGCTTTCTTTGTGCTCTCTCACCTTCCTTCTTCCTCTCTTAACTGTTTGGATCCCTATCACACACACATACACACTCATAAACCTTCATATTCCCTCCTCCTTTCCTTCACCACCCTGTCTCCTTGTGTGACTGTGGTAAGATGAGAATGTGTGTTTCATGGGGGTGAAGGGAAGGGGGTTTTAATGTCAGTCCGGGCCATGATGCGCTCTGAGGAGTTGATTTGCTGCGGCTCAACGCCCCAGAAGGCTTATTAGCATTCCACAGCTAACTCCCCAACTCCCTCATACTGTACAGCACCACAATAGTTTGCCATTCGTTTTCACTTATGTATTCTTTCATACAGCCATTCCTGCCAACCACTGCCAATAATGAGGCCAACAAATATCACTGTTACTCTCACCAGCAGCTATCCTGGAGCAACCTTATTGGATTGAGCAAAGAGCCTGCTCGGTATGGAATAATTGTCAGACGGCTGTAATGGCCTTTTTTTCCCCTCCTGTCCTTCCATCTTTGCGTGTTTCGTTTTCTTGTGGCTGCGGGTCTCACCATCTACATAATACACAACAGCTGAACTTGTGACAGTCTTGCAACACTCACCACACTCAAGAGGCGACTAACCCTCAAGGTCTGGGGCTTTTCCCCCCACGTTCAATGACACAAGTCCTGATGATAGTTGTGCCAGGGCAGCACTGCGACATTGATCGAAAGGAAATAACCTGATTAGTCTGACATTGGGTCTGGGAAGTGCGGATAAGCCAAAGCACTTGGTGTTGAGATGGATTGGACCAGGTATGGAAGGAAAAATGACAGCTCTGAGTTTCAGAGTGAGATTTGAACGCTGTGGTGAAGAAATCTAAAGACGTTGGCAGACTATATTTTTTTTACAGTTATGATTTACCAAAATCAGATTTACGTTCGTCTTCTTCAGTTGACCTTACAACTATTGTCACCTAAAGGCACTTAATAACAAAACTCAAATTTGACTTCATTGTGGTAATCCTGACTAATCATGGGGTAACGGTACATTCATTAAAACCAGGACCTGAACCAGCAACTAACTACCATGACTAGCTTGGGGAAGAAATGAGAAAAATAAAGAAGCACTTCTCTAGTCGTACTTTCTATGGGGAAGAAAACAGAGTACAATTATTTTCTATGAAAAATAGACAAAGAAAGTGCATAAACCTCTTTTCACAAAACTGGGATTGCAATTGTGGTTGAAGGCAACCTCTGAGAAAGTGAAGTAGTACCAACGTACGTAACGGCTAGTTTATGACAGGATTAGATGGCAACATGGCTTTTGGGTTTGATTTGGAAATGATGGATTCCTCATTTTGACACCCTGGTTTACAAATTTAAGGCAAAAATGTATAGAGACCGTGTAAAGCACAATCATCTATTTTAATTTACAACAGAAGAAACGCGTTGAAACCCAGAAGAGATCCCTGGATTTCAGTTTGTGTGTAGCATCTTTAGTAACTAATATGTTGTCATCAGTGACTCTGACCTGAAAACATATAACAAAGCATCAACACATGAGTACCTTTAAAAAAAAAAAGAAACATCATACCTGATAGATATTATTTGAAAAATTATTTGAATTTCTTTCTTAGACAGGAACCCAGTTCCTCCATTATTATTATTATTATCATCATCATCATCATCATCGTCACAGTTCTGATTACAGACACTCTCAGTGAGTGCCGGTTGGAGACATCCTTCGAAGACATCATTACAAATTATGTGTGCCACATTTCACTGGCAAATTGATACAGAGGGCTCCTTTATTGGGCTAAAATAGGCACAAACTTTGAGTTTATTGAATACACCCCAGGTGCTCAATAACAGTCAGACCCTATCAGACGACAGAGGCTCTCTATTGAGCAACGACGATTCAGTCTCCTGACTTGAGCCTCTCCAGCTGAGAACAAAGATTTATACCCGGCTATTGTTGAGGAGAGAGGCCTAATGGAGAAATGAGACAAAGATGGATGCAGAGGGAACATATATTGGCATCTTATTGACATCTCACAGCACTTTATCATTAATGTGCCCTTTGACATGGTGAGTAGGATGCACTAGCTTAGACAAATAACTCTAATAAACGGCATGAATTCAGAAATGCCAGATTTAAACAAAAGCGCTCGATCATCTGCACACCCATCCCTTCTAGTTTTAATGCCCAGGTGCAGTAAGCGGCGAAGCATTCTGGAAAGGCATTAATTCACCTGAGCCCTTTACTTTAGTCTTTCATACATCAAAATAAGAATATAGTGTTTTCTCTCCTTTTTTTGGCTGCAAGTGTATATTTACAAATGAGCCCTTTTAATTTAAAAGAATGACCCAATTCGTAGGTGGTGTCAAAGACATGATGAGTAATGCTTTGCCTGGAGACTGCTGCCAGTGATTGGTTTTCTATTGCATCAAAATCAGAGATTCATTGATCATGATAAAGTGGCGTGACTGGGATGGCGCTTCATTAATAGCCAGAAAGGGACGCTAGCTTCAGAGCCTTTTTGAACCAAAACCACTTTTTCTTACCTTCAGCTCAATACGCTCGACTTCACATCTTTTTTTCAGATATGGCAGACATGCAGTCACTTTAGTTTGGTAGAATGCAAAAATTTTCCCCCTGTTTCCCAAATCATCTTGGGAGGTTAGAAGCAAACTTACAAGTCAATGATGAGAAAAACTGTCATTGTTCTAATTATCATTCCATCAACTCTCGAAAGCATCCCTGCCCTTATGCGTCTTCAACAGCGACATTGTCCTGACTTCCTGTCTACTATACTCCCTTCCAATCCGTGGCTTTGTTTACTGTTCCTGCATGGACCAACCAAATCAGGGACCCTCAAATTAAGTAGTTAAAGGGGCAATGGGTGCACAAGTGCATTTTATCACCAGATATTCCTGAAAATCAATGCACCCTCTCAAATGGATGTGTCTTTATGGATCGTCAGGGAAATCTGAGTGGAAATGGAGAAGTGGGAGGGCAGCGATGTTGTATGAGTGAAAGCTTTCATTTCTAAGTCTTTCCTCCCGAGTTCAGAACAGATATTAACGCTAAGGGTCCCTTTGGTTAAAACTCCCCTTTCTCTGAGTGCGATGTGTGCAGTCATGCAAGGTGTTGTACCTGATTGCTGGACATAAAAGAACGAGAGCGGAAACTCACAAAAATGAGAACCACCGGAGTAAATATTCTAGACAACAGTATGGATGTGGAAAATACAATAAATGTAAAGAATATTCACAGTATCAAAAACTCTCCAAAAAACTCAATTATGGGCAGAACTGGTTCCAAATCACATTGGTGGAAAACACCTACCAGTGCAACCCACCCAGAAAATCTAAAGGCGACACTACAGATGGAATTCTACACAGTCAGGAAAACCTCAACTGAACTCTTTCAATGCGGAAGAGCAGCAGTTTCACCCAGAACTGCTCCGTTTCCCCTTTGCAACTTTATTTAACATAACGGACAAATTCGAATTAAAAAACACAGCTGCACTCACAGCCTTGTAATAAAAACTAAACAATGTCATCTTTTTCCTGCATGTCTTATCTGGATAATATCTAAACCAGCAGTCTAACTGCAAGTTGTCAGTTTGATAGTAATTTCAGCATGCAAATTAGTTTAGCAGAACCAGGGCAGGAAAAGCAATCATTCAGCTGCTGTGCTGATGTAACTGCTGTGAGCAGTCAGAAGATTTAAAAAAAAAAATTTATTCAGAGCTCACTAGGACTGGCAGAAAAAGGGCAAGTTATGCGACCTCAGTTCGCTGCCCTATTTTCTGCATCTGCTGTCACTGTTATTAGTGATTAAAAAAGCAAAAGAATTCCAAAAAAATGCCCGACAGGTTTCAAATATACCAATCAAAAAGCATCCCAATACAAATATCATAACTTGTAAATGTAGTCCAAAAGTCCTGCTGCCTCTCTGCATCGTGCTATTCACGGTTTTCAATGTGGATGCTTAGATATTTAGGCTGTCATAGAAACATGTAGAATGAAATGAAGACCATTCTTGTTTGTTCTTATGTTGCTGGTGCTTTTGCTTTGGACCTTTTTCCAAACATTATGGTGAACATTATCCACAAGAATCAACAGAATGTTAAAAGTTTGTCAGACTGCCAAGGCCATCTTCTTAGGCTCTGAATTGCAATGCTTTGCAGTATTAGCGCCATCAGATCCTAACATATGTTTCCCCTCAATAAGATGCATCATCAATATCACATGCAAGTTCAACGAGTTAGAATGGATTAATTAAGGAGTGATTAATATTCTCTTCATATGCCATTTGTGTCGCTTAGTTTCTGATGAAACCTGGTTGAAGATGACTCATTCATGTGAAAAGGGACCAACAATCTGGCAGGAGAGTGGTGTTTGTGTGACTGATAAGAGCCACGTTTCTACCAATACCAGACATCTATTTTGTGGTAAACATGACACTTATTTAGTTGAACTAAATGTTTTCCAACACTCTGCCTTCAGCACGGCATCACAACAACAGTCCTCCATGATTTACAACCATAGTTAGGAGTGCTGGCCAGAGAAGTAGTTTGTATAATAAGCTCAGCCAGCTCACAGTTTCAACAGGTGTTTGCTAATTGCTGCTGCAGCTAGTCTGGTGGGGTTCACCTGCGTCTGGGGTCGTCATGAATATCCAATTTGTCATGTGAACCTAAAGGCTTTCTCAAACTTTATGAAAGAATCAAAGCAAAACTTGAGGCATGTTTTTGATGACGGAATAACGTTAAAATTATGATAAGATTTTTTTTTTATGTAAATTTGACGCCCTTTTGATACAACTGTGGTCTAATGTTTAGCCTTCACAATCAGAATCCACGTCCACGTCTTTCACAAAGTGCCAACAGGACTCTGTGTTGCTTGATCACATAAAATGCTAATAAAATACATTTACACTTTCCCGTTTTTACAAGAATT
Source organism: Poeciliopsis prolifica (assembly GCF_027474105.1). NCBI lineage: Eukaryota > Metazoa > Chordata > Actinopteri > Cyprinodontiformes > Poeciliidae > Poeciliopsis > Poeciliopsis prolifica. The sequence continues at coordinate 4,286,950 of NW_026562407.1, read as the reverse complement.
TGGGATTTCTGATTCCAGGTTGTCAAAAGTATCTCAAACATCCCATAAAGTTTGAATTCTGGCTCCATAATAAACTTAATGCTGTTTGTCTGAAATTCGAAAATTGTCCATAGATATTTGGACCCAAATGCAAAAAGAATTCAAAAAAACAATCCTCATTGTAAGATTAGTGTTTTCACATGTGTGTATGTTGAATTAGTCAATGTTTCATTTTTTTTTAAAATCTGACTTTTTCTCAATACGGATTTGTGTGCAACAGCAATATGTTAAAGGGTTTAATTAATGCCTAGTGATGAAGAAAACAGCATTCCATTGCATTTGTTACATTCTTGTCAGTTTAGCTTTCTTCAGTCCCATCATTGATGCAAACACCAGTATTCATGCATTCATCAGCATTACCTAAATAATTGTGCTCGAGTGCTGCAGAATAGGCAGATCCACTGAGAAGCCACCATGTCTTTATTTAGAAGCCAGTCACCCCAACTCAGACCCAAGGTGACTGCATCATGCTATGGACTCCTGCTGCCAACAAAGTAGCCTATCAGTCATCAGCCCTAATGAATAGGGTGCAGAACAAAAATAGACGCGCAGTCAGAATGTGAGCTTTAACAGGCTACAGTGGCATTGACAGTTGGAGACTTGCACCTCTTATCAATTCACATAGCTGTGTCTTTTTGTGTCCAAATGGTTATCTTTAGCTCGTTGAAGTTTATTTTAGGAGCCATGTTTTTGCAGCATACAGAGAGGCAAACAAAAGTCTACAAGGACACACATAGGAAATGCTGGGTCTGTGATCAGCTAAAGACAGCAGGTGACGGTATGCGATGCATACAACATCATACCGCCCGTCCTTATGGTTTAACCTCAGCGACGCATTACATCCAAGTGGAAAAGTATATTATAAAATTCAGGGAAAAATTAACTAGCTGAGTTACAAAGCACAAATCTCAATGCAATAACGTATACATATTTCTAAATACTTTAAGTTGTTTCTTTGCTTTTAAAGGGATACTCAATCATTCTCAGCACACAGGGCATGAGTGTTATCCAAATTTCTGGAGATATGTTCAGTTTGACATCTTGCTGGGGTTGTTTTGCTCTACATTGCTCTTTTAAAAGCAATAAAAAGTGCTCTCATGAATTTAGATCAGGTGAGATGGGCCATAGTTTTCCCTGCTTTAGAAGTATGATGTTTGGCAGTGTGATGTGGATCAATATCATGTTGAAAAATTCAATCTCTGCCAAGCTTCTGTAGGCTCTGAGTCATCTTCTCACTGAGTGTATTGGTATGTTTAAAGGCAGGCACCTTTGGACAGTTTTACAAGACAATAAAATCAAATACCCAGGTAAGATAATATATTGACTTGCTTTTGTTTTGAACAATGTGCTTCAGTGTTGTTGCTTTGTTCAACGTAAAATGATGAAACATACAGTGAATGTGTAGTAGTCAAAAGATGTATCAATTGGCTGTTGTTGGTGTGTTTTCCTAATTCTTACCCAGCCTCGTTCCAGCGATGGAACCAGTTCAGTCTTTCACTTAAAATTTTATCTCTGGCTTTAAACATTTATCTTTATCTTTATGGAAAGAGGTAACCTTCAGCAATGAAAATAATACAAACATTTTGTCAATGAAAACTGCTGGTTGGTCAGTTGACTGAGTAGACCAAGTTACGATATATGCCAAGTGAGGCATAGATCTGCATGAAATGACTTTGGCATTTCATGCCATACCATAAAATATAGTATTTACCCCCCCAAAAAAAACAACAGGAGACTTTACAGGTATGGTTAAGCTATTACTTAGTTTATATCCTTTGTATAATCAAAAAAGCCATTTATAATATTTGTGGAAATGAAAAAGAAGTTTCTTACTTTATGTTTTGTAGAGTCTGAAACGTGAGCGTTTCACATGAAACCCACTCCATCAAGTCTTTTTCTACAAGCAATGACATTCTGCTCATTCCTTTTACTAAAACAAAACTCTGGACTTTGAAGGTGCAGGGTGGCAGATGGCTGACCCCCTCACCGAGTGACTCTGCCAGCTTGGACTGGCACACATGTTCCCTCAGTGCAATTAAGTCTAGCTGACCCCTCAGAGCCCCCGACATCAGTGGGGTGTTTCCGTTGTGCAGCTTCGTGCAGATGCTTGCACAAGTGAGCTCTATATGCAGACCCTTGCCGCGTGTCTCACACTGTGCACATATGGCTGCTTCATGTTTGGTATGTTAAATAATACAAGTGTGTATCAGGAGACAACGTTAATGCTTGCAGACGAAACAAACAATGCTGTTAGATTCCTGTGTGTGAACTGACCATTAGCATGCATGATACGATCATGTGGGGATTCAGTCATGTCAAACTGAATGAACAATAATGTAGAACGCGTAGCCCCATTTTCAAATTGCCATTTGCTCAATTATGCTTTGTTTTTTATGCAGTTCTTAAATCAAACTCTTGCTTTATATTGCAAAAAAACAAATCACACCATTTGCAATCTGACTCCCAGAACTGCATTTCTCTTTCACGCCCTCTCTCCTCACATCCGTATGTACTGTAAATACATGTCTATTTGCATGCGTGAACTGCACTCAAGCAGGACTATAAAAGAAGCAGCTTCATATATCAAAGAAATCTGTCTTATTTATTGGCATCTCAAGTGTTTGCTAGCAACAAAAATCATTCCCATGCCAAATGGTCTTTGTAAGGCTCGACTGCAATTTACTGTCATGCATCTCATTTTAGTGTTATGGGTGATTATGATGGGGAGGCCTGCGCAGCCATATATTAGCATGCACTGAATGAGCTGTGGAACACGATGCCTCATGATTGTGAGGTAAATGAAAGCTCCTTGCTTATGCAGATGGAGACAAAGAAGCACCCGACATTGGAGAGATAGATATCCACATATTTTAGGTATTTTTCACCCTATTGATTGCTTCATACATTCTGTTTAACCGCAAATCAACCTTGCATAGGTTAATGTATCGAAGCACAACACCGTCTTAAAAAGTTAGTTTTAAAACTCGAAAATATCTTCAGAAAACCCTTCACAAAACTTAAAATGCTTTTAATGACAAAATAGAAACTACTAGCGTGGCTGACAGAGGCTACTATCTTTACTTTCAATTCAGTAACTTTAGCATATAACTGTATTTTTGCATATTTTCAACACAATTTTACATCAACCACTGTGAATTTATCTGATGAGTTATAAGACTGTCAGAATCCCATGGAAGGCCGTGCCCAATGTCAACCTACCAGGATGAAAACCTTCATGGAATGGTGTTTTGTCCCAGTCAGTCAATCTTTTACCCGCGCAGCCATCTGACGCGCTGATGTCCTGAATGCAGCAGCGGAAAGCTGAGCACATCAGAGTGGTTGTCACTCTGCGGGTAAATTACTATGGTTCCTACTGTCCTGCAGCAAGGCTTGGGTCACACCGGGCCATATCTGCTCCTTTCATCCAATTAGGAAATGAATTAAAACCCTTCACTTTTGCTGACAGGATGCAGCGACACACACACGCACACCCACACTCACCCGCATGCACGCACGCTCACATGTGAAGGTGCTGGCCGCAGCATCTGCCCCATCACCCGCACTATTTCTTAATTTAGATCTCAAGTAGGATAACCAGTCAAAACACACATACAAACACACTGAAGGATAAATAGACCGTCTGTCTCTACCCGCAGCTTCCCCCACCCCACCCCATGTCTTCCACATGGTGCAGACACACATCAATTGATTTGGCATCTCTCTTTCCTCTTTCTCTGTCTTTCATACTCACAATCACATACACAAGCATGAGGAGTGTGTAAGGGTGAACTCACACACACACACACACACACACACACACACGCACACCCCCCCCCACACACACACACACACACACACAACACACACACACACACACACACACACACACCCCCACACACACATGCGAATATCGGGTGGCTCGTTGCTGGAGTGGACAGGCCTTTGTGAGATAACGGGCAAACGCAGCCTGACAGGCTCGACCGGGCCATTATTGAATTTCAGTGAAGACTATATTACTTTAGAGTGAGATAAAAGACTACATACAAGACGGATGGGCGGGGGACTTCAAACAAGACCGTGTCCGGATTGTGCCAGGAGTAATCCGGCTGAAGGCGGTGGTGATTTCCCCCAGGCCAGGTGCTATTTCTCCTTGAATAATACTTATGAGGAGTTTGACAGCATCTCCACCATTGTGCCATAATTTGTATAATCTTTTCCATTCCCTCTCCTTCCATTTTTTTTTGTGCTTTTTTTGGAGTAGAGGTGTTGTTTCCTAACACTCAAATGTTGTGATCGAAATTCTTCAAAATCGTTTAGCTTCACGTGACATGGTCCTCTCTCGACCCGAGGATATTTCCCAACTATGAATAGAGGCAGAGAATCCTCGAGGGAAATTCTTGTGTTGCCGTTTGGAAGGTTTGGCCCTGAATGCAAAATGCAAGCCCATCCGATGCCAAGGAAACATTTGGCACCTTTTGTCATCTGCTGAACTTGTTTGCGTCTTTGATCTCTTAGAAAAGAAACGCGTAAACAGATGCTTTGTGCTGGCTCGCTTTGAACATCATAGGCAGGCAAAAAGGCTGACAGGTTTGATGATGCCTGTAAGTGAGGTGATCATTATTCACAGAGAAACAGAGATTAATGACTATATAAAATAAGGCTAAAATAATTAAATGGAGCGCAACAAATGGTTCCACTCATTTTCCATGTTTTTTATCATCTGCGGCAAGGTGAGGATAATCTTCTTTTTTTTTTTTTTTTTTACTGGCAGTGCTGAGTGGCATTGGACTTGACAGTGATGTCGGCACATCATTAATCATATATAGATGCATGGAAATCATCCTGCCGTTCTGCCACAGGTTAACCTCAAGTGGGAGGGAATAAAATAACTGAAGTGAAAATAGGTGGGATTTTTTTTTTTCACCCAGATCTAATACGGCACTTGTGGAGTGAAACAACAAGATTGTGCCTCTAACACAGATCCACAATCTACATGAATAAAATATCAGCACTGAGTGATATGGGAGAAAGAAAAAAAAAAGAAGCAAGAGAAAAATCAATCAATTTGAGCTGGTTCTAGAAATAAAAGTGCAGAGTCATCGCAATGCCAAAGATGAGTGCTGAAATGTACACGTTTTGGAGGTATGTTGCTGTACACACAGTTTATTTAATCCAAACAGAACCAACCATCCATCCATCCATCCATTCATTCATTCATCCATCCATCCATCCATCCATCTATCCGTTTTCTGTACAACCTTGTCCCTAGTGGGGTTGGGCAGGTGCCTATCTCCGGCGAACGTTTTGGGTGACAGGCGGGGTGCACCATGGACAGGTCGCCAGGCTGTCGCAGGGTGACGTAGAGACAGACGGGACAAACAACCATGCACACACACACACACACCTAGTCACACACACACACACACCTAGGGAGAATTTAGAGAGGCCAGTTTACCTGACAGTCATGTTTTTGGACTGTGGAAGAAAGCTGGAGTACCCAGAGAGAATCAACACATAAATAGAACTACAACTATGAAATCACTGAACATTGTCAGCATGAGTAAGTGTACTATCACAAACTGATAGATTTAGATAAATACAAATATAAATATTAAATATTAGGAGACTTTAATGTGCTGGGAGACTTTTGTTTGCTCCCAGGATCTGAGTTTCCTTTTGTCTCTGAAGGACCAGGAAGAGTGACAAATGGACAACAGATGCCAGCCACTGTCTCCCTGTGTCCTTATTAATGTCGAAAGAGAATGTCAGGTTATAGACCCATAATTTTTTGTGATAATTCAGTGTAATTGTGCAGCCCTGTTACGAATTACAATACCTTATAAAAGATTTATTGCTCCTTGAAAGTTCTCCATATTTTGTTACAACCACAAACTTTCAGGAAGACCCAGAAATACAACAGACAGGTGAGTTGTGGGGCAAAAAAGAACTGGGTATAACACAACTGCAAACCTACACAGCGACAGGCACCCAAATAAGGAGGCTGATGGTCACCCTCAAGAAGCTTCAGAGATCCAGAAGTCCACAGGAAATCTAGAGTGCTCTACAAATCTAGTTTTTTAAGAAAGCCACTGTAATCTCCCCACCCCCCACAACTATAGATGTAAATGCATTGTACCCAAAGTAGAACATGGGGGTTTTAGGGAGTTGATGCAAATCTCTTTAAATGACAAACGATGCAGGTGAGCTGAAACTTTGTAGGAACCCTTTTGCAATATCTCAAACAGTGGAGAATAAGAAAGCAAGTCACATTTCTCATTAATCTTAAGAAATTCATCATTCTTTGGTTGAAAGTCACAAATTATATTAAAACTGGAGTCCATCCAGACCCCAGTTATTATCCAGATGTTTTCCGGACAAGTTTAAACTAATTTTTTTTTCACTCCTCAAACGCTACATGTGACTGTCTCTGTATTCTCAGTGTATTGCTAGCTTACTGTAGCTCCTTTAATGTCAGTGAAATCCTTCTCCCAGTGGAACATTCGCATCGTAATCTGTTATCACTTTTTCTTGGTAAACTTTATTTTTGGAGTCTGAGGAAGTATTGTACTCATCACTCCAATGTGCAGTGGAAACCATCTTAGCTAATGCAGTTAGCAGTCTGGCTAATCCAGTTAGCAGCCTCCCATCTGAGCCAATGCAGCCACCATAGCAAGCTGTTTGGGTGACAATGGAGCTGTATTACATTCTTGGAGCGTCATTACTTACTCCACGTTGTTCTACACTCCACACTGAGTGGACTTCTGGATTGACTTTTCAATTCATGCTGTAATTTCTGGCATCGATTTGGAGCTGAAAGCTTGAAGACCATTGTCATTAAAGGTAAATATTCTCTGATTGAAAACTGAGCTGTCTGGTAACCATCCAACTGAAACATTAGGGGTCCAAAGCAAGATGGCTTTGTTGTCGTATTTACTTGCCGATCTGATTCACAACACCACAATAATAATTAACCGAGGTTATTAATTTTTAATGAGAGACCTAAACGGTGTGCCCCAAGGGCCTATAACCTCTGCTTTTAATTAATATGTGGTTGGTGCACATTAGGCTTTCAATTAGAGTGGGTGGAATAGCCGGACAATCACTGAGCGCTTTTAATCCATATGCTCATCAAGAGTACAAGTCATGGCTTTAATTAAGCACTTCTAAACCTGAACAGAGTAAAAGAAAGAAGGAAAGAAAGAAAAACAGATGTCCATCAGGCATTCAGTGAGAACAGTCAAGAAAATTCTGAATTGAAGAAAAGTGGAGTCCTTTAATAAACTTGACTCAGGACGGTAATGTGCTACAAAACAGAGCTCAGAGAGGAGACAAAAAAAGAAACAAGGTCTGGTGGGGAAGGTGGGATTAATGGGATGCAAATTAGTCCCTACTTTTTCAGAAGCTGACAGCTCAAGCGTTGCTCAGGCGGGGAGGGAGGGGGGACATTGTCAGTCCAACAAGCTGAAGCAAAAAGCTCTCCAAACAAATAGCTTCCCTTGCGCCAAGATGTGGCACATTTCGTTGGCTTGCTGCAGGTGACTTCATAATTTTCATGAAAATGAACATTCTGCGCCATGAGAAAGCACTTGGTTGGCATACACATCAGTGGCACACGTGCGTTTGTACATTTTGCAAATCAAGAGCCGAAATGACACTTCATTTGAAAAGAAAATTTGAGACTCCTCAAGCTGAGTCTTTATGTAACTCAGGTAAGATTCATTAGTTCTTAAAAGCAAATATGCTGATTTAAAGAAACGAAATAATGTCTAATCATAAAGTGCAATTCAAACAGAAATAGAAAATGAAAAAAACAAAGTAGATTAATCTTGTCCTGTGGCAAAAGCTCTGAAATCAACAGAGGACTGACGGTGCATTGAGAAGTGCAAATTTCAAACAGCTTCTTAGAAGACTGTGCAGTGCTGCATGAAAGAACATCAAAGTGGTCCACAACTTGAATCGTTGTGTGTTTGTTTGAATTAGTTTAGGACAAAAAAAAAAAAAATCCCCAAAAGTCCTGACAGACAGAGGCGAAAAACCCTAAGATTTATAGACTGAGACCAAGTCAATAGATACAGCGACAGGTCGACAGAAAGATCGGGGAAGGTTGTCGTGCAGCAGCTAATGCACACCAGCAATTACAGGCCATCATAATCACAGCATCCAGTGACAACATAATCATAGCACAATCAGGTGGCGAATCAGAGGCAATTTGCAGACTATCTCTACAACTTGGAGGGGCTGCTGAAAGTCCCCATTTGTGTGCAGCAGGCTGAGAAAGTTTAATTATCTTAATGAGGGGGTGGCAGAGAAGGGGCCAGCGACCCCGGCGTGCTTCGCACCACCTATGAAACAAATGACGACTGCTTCCGAGGCCTCCCGACACCTGGAAGCGGGCTGTGTGCACTTACCAAGAAGTCCTTTGAGGTAGCATAGTGCAACAAGCAGCTGTCGCGCCGTTCCTCTCTGAGAAGACATGAATGAACAGATGTCCTAGTTTCTGCATATAATTTGTTCTGTGATTTCCAATTTTATGAATATGTCTTGTATGTATTTTTGCTTGCAGAGTTATTCAAATATTGAAACTTTTACACGTTTTATTGGATTCCAGGCACAAACTTTCAGGGCATTTTATTCTTATTTTATACAAAGTTGTGCCAATTAAAGGAAGAAAAATCTAGTGTCATTAGAAGTAGAGAAAAAAATTTGATAAAAAAAAGTGAGGTGTTTAATGTACTGATGTTCTGCCCTCTTCATTCTGAGGCATTTCAATAAAATCCAGTGCAGAGATGTTCTCTGAAAATAGAGAAACCTTGTGTGTAATGTGTCAGTGACAAAGCCAGGTTTCATTTAAAAGAGTTCAACAAAGTCTTTTAAAGCTAAATATAAAGAACCTGTAACGGGCTTGAAACTTTTACACAGTACTGTATGTGGGAATGAACCTAAAGAGCTCTAAAAATAAATTGTGAGAAGTGACGTTTAACTTTCTACAAAGCCCGATTGTCTTGTGAAGTTCTGGCGCCCTGCTGAGATGTGAAAGCTGTGATATTCAGAAGACCGTTAATGTATTGGTGCACAGGGAACACGGACAAATTTGAAATCGGCAAGAAACAAAAACAATTGCGAAGAAAGTGCAGAAAACTTCCTCTGTTCAATGAAACAAGAATACCTTTGGGTTATGTTATTAAACCTAGAAATGAACAACAAGGAAGCTGAATTAATCTCAACCATGAAGGGGAACCAGATAATTCCAGCTGAGTAAATTGAATTGGAATGTAAATGTTAAAAGTGATCCACATGCTGTCCCCGGTTTTCTACGAGCTCCGAATTCAGTCTGTGCGTCCCCCGTCGCTGCTCAAATATGTGGATAACAACAAAATTAATTATACATAGTAATGCTCGCTTGCCAATTTTTCCACACGCATCTCCTGGAAAAACAGCTTTCTTCACAAAGGCACTCGTTCAGAATTTGAAGCAACTAATCTGCAGCTGCCTGGGGAGAGAAAACAAGCGCTTTGAGGGAATAAGTTACATTTTGATGTGGCGTTTACACGTGTGGCTGAGCACAGAACTTCAGAGCTGGCATTTCAATCAAGAGTCATCAGAGGCATCGACAGCAGATAAGGGGAGCAGCACAAGCTCTTCTGCTCTAAACTGCTTATTCTGTTTTTCCATGAAGGAAAAGAAATCAAAGGTTCTACAGTGAGATCTTTAACAGAAATGGGTCTCCGCTTTCTCTTTTTGCAACAGCAAAAAGTTTTTGTTTATTTTCCCTTCAAAACTACTTATAGAACAGGGGAAAATGAAAGCTCTCAATAATGTCAATGCCTGCCTCTGTAAAAGCACACATTTATGCTCCAACAATGCCGATACTCAAAAACGACAACAAGTAACTCAGAAAAGCAATTGTTGTCAATCTAAGAAGGGTTATAAGGTAATTACCAAACTATTTAGCTTCACTCACTGTTTGGCTTTTGTGCATTTTGTCTCGCTTATGTTAATGCATTAACACATCTGACCAAAATCCCCCAAGACTGAATGCAGGTTAACGTAAGGCAACTACTCGGCTCACATGTGTCTCAACTGCAACTGCAGTGGCTCCTGATTCATTTCAGAGTGCATGTTAGGAATCTTGCTTTTACCTGGAGAGATCTTCACGGGCATCAGAGAACTTCTCCATCCCGAATTCGGTTTCTGCCGGTAGTCCCCCAGAATAAACTGAAAACAAAAGAAGACAAAACCTTTACTTCAGTGGCTTGTCCGCTTATATCAGCAAAAACTGTTTTTTTTAAATATGCTTTTGATTCACATTTCCTGTTTTGGTGTTAATTGTGAAGGACCATAAAGGCTGTATTTCATTAAATGGAGCTGTATTAACAAGGTTTTACCTACTTTCTATTTGGGTGTTACTGTAAAGTACGAGTGTTTCTACATGTGTGGAAAGAAAGACCGCCCCACATGTGCACATCAAATTCGCGAAATATGCACTTTCTCAAAATGCTGTCCTGGAGGCAGCTGTTCACACTGTTAGATCTCAGTACAGCTGCAGTCGTGGCGTGAAAGAAGTCTGACTCACTTTTGTTGTAGTAGAAGTTTGAAGTGGCAGTTACAAGAAAACTGGAGAATTTCTTCAGAACCAGGGAAAAATATGTAATTTTTTAAGTCTAATGAAATGTGAAGCTTTTGCAAATCAATATTTCTGATATTGCAGCAACAAACCATTAGCAATAAATTCATTTTCCTGAATCCGTCTCAAGCTCGCTGACTTTGCGTTTGTAGCGTTACATACAGTTGGTGTTCTGTGATGGTAATGTTGGGTTGTGCATGTTAAATCTAAAGCAGAATGAATTTTTTCTCATGTAAAAACACTTCTAAAGGGCTTTCAACATGAAATGCATTCATCTGCTTAACTGTGCAAGAATGTCTGGGGCAGATTCTCATCTTTTCTTCTCATTTTATGACTTGTTGGCATTACATTACTAATTGTAAAATTAATTAGCATATTTAACCAAAAATTGGTCCTGATATTTGATCTTCAAATGTCATATCAGACAGATGTATTTTATTGATATAATATATTCCATAAATATTAAAATTCATCCAGTTTTTCTTTGTGAATTGAAGAAATGGAATTGGGACCATCTTTCCTGCATTCCTTCAGTAACAGCTGCACCCTTGTGTCATCGTCCAAAGCAAAAATGAACTAGAAAAAGTTACATCTTCAGAGCTGTCAAGGTTGTTTGCCTTTGCGCTTCAAAACGCCTTTGTTATGTCAAATAGATTTCCTGGATGGCTCCCAATATCCTTAAGGCTTATTGGAGTGCTGCATCCGCACAACCTCACAAAGGACATCTCTGATAACAGCCGAAGTTGGACCTCTTCCCTAAAGTGAGACGTTACAGAGGCTGGCTGTTCGGTTCGCTGTGGATTCGTACCCACAGCATAACAGATTTATGTCATCGAGTCAAAATTATTCTTTCGTTCATTGATTGGAAGTGACTTAAATGACCTCTCCGTTTACAAAATTTAACATACTTAAGCTAAGCGGGGAGGAGGGTGACTGTCACCTTTGAGAAAATCTGTACACACCTTAGTTTTCATGACGGGTGTGACCTTTGTGAGCGGCACGACAAATAGCAAGACAAATAAAATTAGAGGCGGCTCATAACAGAGCTCAGAGATGTTCAGATGTTGAGATTATTGTTCAGCTTTGAAACAAATCTCGTCATCTCTTTTTAAAATTTTGCCTTCACTAAAATGATATGTTCTCTAATCACGACCATAAATTAGTTTTAGATTGGCATTTGTTGCAGCTTGTGACTTTTACACCACTAGATCCTTAGCTAGTACATATTCCAACATTTTTCATGTTATCTCAAAGAACACTGGCAGTTTGAAGGACATGTATGTGGTAGGTGGCAGAAACATTTTTATTAAACGTATTATGAACCTTTAAGCACACAAATGTCATTTTTTGATGTGATGTTTTTCTTATTTTTGCTACATCAATCAGTTTGCCTTATGACAAGTACAGTGTTTACTTTCATCTTAAAACCTACAACAATAAAGTTGTAAGAAAACATATGGCTTATTGAGCTGCAGATTAGATTTTAGCAAATGGTCAAAGTTTAGACTTAACCATATATTAAGATAGTTCATGTTCTCTGCGTTGACTCAGCAATGCATGCAGGGTCAGTCTGAGAGCTTAATTGATGGCTTACTTCAGAAAAAAAAATCATCCAAATGAAAGATAGAAAGAGAGTCCCAACGCTTGACCACTAGTGTGTGTAAGGAAATCACTGCAGATACAGAAACAATCACAGATACAAGCACTTGACTTCAGCTGTGAAACCTGCAGCAGGTTATTCCTCAAGTTCATGATGATCACGCAGAGCACATCATTGGTAATCAGAAAAATATAGCCTACCCTAATGTGATCCCACACGCACGCACGCACACGCACAACTACATGAAGCATTGCAACAACTCAGAGCCCTAATAAATGTACAAGCTCCCAGTCAGTGGCCACCATCATTTGAATGACACTTCCGTGTTCAGGCAGAAATCACATCTTCCACAACTAAATTGACGTGGAGCAGTTTTTTTTTTCCTATCAGAGGTGCTCTTTGGCAGTCAAGTGTGTGTGTGTGTGCGTGTATGTGGGAAGGATCTTGTTCCTGTATCGTTTTGGTGGTCTGATGCGTGCGTGGGACTCAAGCCCACAGCGGCGAGTCAATCTGAGACATCTATTATGCACTTCATCAATCTTTTTGGACTCTTGACATTTCACTAGCTGAACAAATTGTCAGTTATCAAAACTCAATTTCAGAAATGACATGTCGAAATTCACTCCTCCACCCTCTCCGGAGCTCCCCCTCCCTGCTCCTCCTCCTCTTCCTCTCCACGCTCTGCCTCGGCGTGCGTCTCCGAGCGTTTACCTGCGTGGCGCAGCTGAGACTTTCCCCGCAAACAAATTCGCACACCTATGTGCACGTGCGGAATGAATACCCATGAGGACAAATGAAGTTCATTTCTCACTCCCTCAACTTCATCCCACCTTTCACCAGCAACGCAAACGACTCAGAAATGGAAGTTATGTATCCAAAAAGTTAAACGGCTGTGGGAGTTAATCGCTCTGGGGATACCGGCATTCCCGTGAGCACATAAGTCCGTTTATAAATCAATTTGGTTATGCTTCATTGATAATAAAAGGAGCCTGGCTTTGTTTACCTTCCCAAAGCACACACACTCAGACAGCATAGCTTATTTAAATCCAAACTGGAGGTTTGTGTGTGTGCGTGTGTGTGGGTGTGTGTGTGTGTTGGGGTGTGTGGGGGGTGTTAGCTGTGTTTGTGTGTGTTGGTTAGAAAGAACCTGGAAGAGAAAAAATAAAGGAAGAAAGGCTTGCTGGAGTGACAGGGTCAACCTTGAGAAAGGATGTAAGGAGAAAATCATTAGAGTAAAGTAAAGGTGAACAACCGCAACACTGAAGGGAGCCTAATCCTTGTGCACTTCCGTTAATGAAAGTCATCAGTCACATTCCTATGCATACTAATGACATGGGCAAGCGTTCCCCAAAAGATCACACACACGCCCACGTATGTGCAACTTTGCATATCCCTCATGTCAAACTCAATCATACTTTGGAAATCGGATTCACTCCAACTTGTGGCATTTTCCCCCCTGAATCTAACCGACTGTGGCGCTCTTGTTTGTTTCCCCATCCGTTTATCATTTGATGTGCGCTCAATCTCAAAGACAAATCTCTAATCTGTGTCACCGACCTCGTTTGTTGCCATCATTCACTTTGAGATAAGATACATCTAATTTTGTGGTTTTTCTTTTTTTTTGCGCCTGAACCCTCGGGTCTTCTGGTGGCAAGTTCTTCGTTTTTAAAATAATCTAAAAATATAAAAAAATTCCTCCTTTCTGATTTTAATTGCAGTCTTCACCTTTGGACTGTTCTCCTAGAAAAGCTGTGGATGGCTTATAGAGGAGTCGATGTTAAGTATTCGAAACGTTTTTTATTATTTAAACTCAAAGGAACTTTGTCAGAGGAGTGTGAGAAGTTAGCTGCAGGGTTGAAGTGAGGTGGCTGCAGCAGCTGCATATGATCTGAACTCTATTTGGGGATTTTCAATCTGCCTTCAAGCTGCGACAGTGTAAAATTGAATTTAGCATTGCATCTATCCACGTAACCTTGACAAGTTTTTGGGATCATTTGATTAGTCTCTTCCACTCAATATTTGTCTGCTAAATTAAATGGCGTTGCTATACCTACAGTGCTCTCTGCATAGACAAGCTTCAGTACGTCGTGTTTTTATGAGAAATTTGAGTTTATCCACAAAATCCCATCAAGATGGAGAAGATTTTCAAACCTCACCCTTACAACTCTCTTATTACACTGTAGATTGAAACTAAGAGGTGAAATTGTTTACCACTATCTTAGTCATTTTGTGTAGGTAGGTTTTACGCCTTTAAATTTTACGTTTATTATTAAAATAATGACCTTCTTCATCGACTCCTTTATACTTACGCTAAAAGCTTGGTTGCATAAGACGCAGAGTTTATTTCGAGACGAGCCACTCTGCTTGGGAGACAGTTTTGTGTTAAGATTTATGATATTCGAGAAGTTCATTTGAATAAGAGAGGAGAAAGAGAAGCGAGTAAAGAGCAGAAGAAAAACTGAGCGAGGGGAGATGTTCCAACAATCAAACTCGCCTTTCGTATTCCCTGAACTCTGAGCTTTGTGCTGAAGTTCATTAGCATTCAGGAGACCCAGCTGTTTCCTTGGGGCTTTCTGTCATTTGCTATAACAAATAAAAAAATAAAAAATAACACACAAATCCATATAAATTAGGGGTTTGCTCGGTTAGCTTGTCAAAGCAGAACATTTTTCAAATGGGGAAATCCAACATCACAGAACATGAGTGGGCTTGATCTGGAGCATTGATCCTTCCTTGGGGTACCAGGGGTCCTGAGTTTTATCCTGGGATGTCTGTCAGAGGTTAGGCTTGTTGGCTGCTTGAGGGCCTTTTTATGGGATATGGATTATGTTAGAGCCATAACTATTTTATCGATGCAGTGTTCAGGTATCACAGAAAGTTCTTTGTGTCCAGTCGCAACCCAATTGCTCTGTGGTTGCAGGATCTTTTATTCAGCTTTCATCAGTAGGGTGGGACAGGAGATCTGTGATGTGTACTGTAAAAATGTGGACTTACAAGGCAACAAGGGTCATATTTGGGAAGCCTGATCAGTCTTGGCCCTTGTCTGCCACATGGTCACAGGCTCTTGTGTTTCGTTTTCAAAACCCAAGTGAAGGAGCAGCATCCAAGGAGCTGCTCCTTCACTTAGGGCTTAGTCATTCTACCCCCTCAAAGGAGTTTCAAAGCTTCAACCTTCTTATCCTGGTGGCGGCTGGGATGGGTCCCATGATTTAGTTGGGCTGGGGCATAAACTGCCTTGGTGGGTTAGAATGAGTCATTCAGTTGTCTGGTTATCTTCCTCGTTCTTGGCCTTTGTCTACCTCAGTCCGTCTTAACAACTGCCTTTTTTATGCATCTTCTGACTTCAGGGAGCTGCTCCTGAACTTGGTGATGGTGCTTGGTGATGTGCCTTTGCAATCACCTTCACAACGAAGTTTAAGACAATGACTAAGTTCACTCCTGTGGATACATCATACAGAAATAGACACATTTGTCTGGTAAACCAGACCCAATGTAATGATTGCCAAGCTCTTAAGATAGGATAAAAAATAAATTATATACATGATTAAATGTTTGAACGTTAATTTTGACCAACCAGGCCACCTCCACTATTTAGCTTTGAGAGAAACAAAATTTCCACTTTTCAAAGTAAGGAATATGCTCTTACTCTGTCCTTTGCAAGAAAAGATATTAGTTGCATCCTCGCACTTTCCTGCAGCTGGTTTATCAGCCGAACTTCTGATGTCACCAAAGTCGGGATGTTTTAATGAAGCCAATCCTTTTCCTTGCTGCCAGTGAGAGTTTCTCAGCATGTAGCCCCCAGCTGCTGGCTGACACCCCAATAAGCCAGACTCCTCACTCCAACATCTCACACTCTTCATGCTGACTCATCACTCAGCCTTTCAGATTAAGAGAAAAGTCCGGTGGGTGCCGCTGCATGCGGGCTGAACACCACCTGCCTGATGTAACCTCTGCGTCTGCTGATTGAAACGTGCTGATATAGGAGGTGGCCAGCAGAGTGAGAAAAATAAATAAATAACATTGGGATGCAGACCAAAATAGGTTAGTGAATGAAACGCTTGCTGATGCTGCACTCGTGGCAGATAGGAATTGAAGTTGTCAGCTCCTTCCACTACGTTGATATCATCCATCCATCCATCCATCTCTCATGGGACACACCAGTGCATCCCTAAGGGACGCTTACTGGGTTAGAGAGTCCTGACCTACCATCACAGTTGACCTCTGCTGGATTACCAATGCTGCACACATCACAACGCAGAGGGACTGTCATATGCTGGACACCTTTCTCTAGCTTTTCTACTTGTGTATGCATTAAGCAATTTTCAGATTCTTGTCACGGTGGAGAAACATGAAGCCTTTCCTTTCAGAGATGCATTCCAACTTGCTATGGTTTTGTTCTCATTCCTCTCCTCATGTTTTACCGTTAATCGATAAAAACTGCTATTATAGGCTTCGGAGGAGGTCAGGAAAAAAGCAGGGGAAAAATATAAATGCCACAGACCATAAACAGTTCCTGCGCAACATCATAGAGACGTGTGGAGAAATCAGTCAATTACTTTTTCATGGAATTGACTAAAACAACAAAGTATACAATGAGCTTCAGCAATGCTGATTTTAGATCAATTAGTTTTACAAATATCAGAAGTAGTTCTAGGACATCCTGAAAAGATTATTGAGCTATAATCGTTGACTTTCAAGTAGGATTGCCGATGGTCTTTCCAATATTTTATTTGGACTTTGTCTTTTTCATCTCAATCCATAACCACAACATCTGGCTCCTTGGAAGCTACAATGAGGAAATTAAAGAGAGTTTGATGGGTTTATTGTATGCTGCATGCTTTCAGAGCAGAATTTCAAATACAGATCTGAAAAAAATACTTTTTTTTGGCTACTTCAGAAACAAAACAATCAATGTTACTGGAACAAAGTAAAATGGATGTGCACACTCCCTCATTCTTGCATTGTTCACAAAACTTGCATTCATAGACCTTCAAATTAATAGTCTTTAATCATACAAGCGTCATTACTATTATACCAAAATACTCATTCAGAAAACATGAGAAAGGACTCATTGCAAGTTATCCTTTTCATTCATTTCACACAGTCTTTGTATTCAGCTGACTGAAACAGTTGCACAACTGGTTCTGGTACACGTAAACAACACATAAACACCTTACGTGGCTTTCAGGAGATATTTATAGCCAGAGCAGCCACCAGGGAGGACAGCAAAGTGCTAAAATAAATCTCCTCTCCATCAACCATTTTTATTTCTGAACACGCAAATATAAACTTATGGATTCTCATTTGGCGAATCAGAATGGCAGCCAAGGATGCATGGCTGGGGACTGGAGGAGGAGAAGATCCGGAAAATAATCCATCATACCCAGGAACTAAAATAGAATCCTGAACCCTGTGTCAGGCTGTGGGATGTGGCCTGAGAAAAAGGCCAGTAAGATTATAGAATAGCACATATGGAAAGAAAAAAAAATCCTCCTCTCCTGTTCACCAAGCTTGGCTGAGGTTCTTATTGCCAGCTATGTATCCATTACTGCTTTCCTCTGGTGCCCTTGCATCAATACCACCCGGAGAGAATCTGGTATGGCGGCACCTTCCATTGACAAAGCATGTCTAGGTGGGTCGATAGTGTATTAATATGGGACAATGGTGCTATCCACGAGTCGCTCGCACCACTAGGCCATATCGGAGTCTCGAGCACACTCGGGGGCTGTATGAATGGCCCTGAGCTCCATCGAGGGCAGCGGATGCTTTCTTGTGTGTGAAGGATCTGTGTTTTTGCGGGCGTGCATGTGCGGGCGTGTGTTTGCGAGCGTGTGTGTGCGTGTGTGTCAGCAGCGTCTAACCCAGAAGTCCCAATAACTGACTATCAGACCAAAGAGAGAAAGCAAAAGAACAAGGGAGACAAAAACTCTGCTAACAATGTTCAGGTCTGCCTGGGAACACCAGAGCAGAGGAGTTCAACAGGGAAAATGGCCTGAAGATTCATGGTTGGTCAGGTTAGGAGCATTTTTTTTAAACCTGAAAAGTTTGCTGGATAAGAATTTCAAACACTTTCCTCACATGTTGTATTCGCTGTGCAATAAAAACATTTTCAACAAATTTAATATAAGCAGCCTGAAATTAAGATGAATTGGCTCATGTTTTAGTGTTGTTTTTGGGTTTATTCATATGCCTATTTAGCCTGAATAGATTTTGTCAGGTAAATCTGTTTTCCATGTCCACACCACTGTTGGCATTAGATCAACATGAGGTGCTGTGTCACTTTTGCTCTTGCTTAATTCTGTTAAAAGGGAAGAAAATAAATCATTTTTATCACAGCAGCCACGTGAACTAAGAAAATGTAGTTCTGGTCATGTAAACAGACAGGAATGTAAATAACATACACTATCTGTGCTTCTTCAGCTTATACTTGGAGAAGACGGAGAAAAATCTGAAAATTGTCAAATTTAAATCACACCAGATACCCCTAACCTTAAACACTCATATTCAATCCCAGTTAAAGGTTTTATCTTGTGCGTCATTACAGAGACACGTGCACTTACAAGCGTGTGCGCATTGCAGCCATGCACAGACACACGCACACACATTTTGGTGATTTACTGGTGCAGATGAGGCACTGGGAGTACCTCTGCCACCACAGCACTCAAATCAAAGCTGTCAACGGGGACCCTAGAGGAAGGGAGGCATCAGAAAATATCTCTCTGCTTTTCCTTCTCACCATGACCTGTGTGTGTGGAGACAAGATGGCAGCATGGCATTTATCTTTTTTGGGCAGGAGTCATGTTTGGAAAGATGCACAGAAGCTTTCACCTGGGTATATGAGGGATCGGAAGATGCCGGCAGATCCCAAATCAGTCTCCCCCCAACCTCACCGCTCGGCCATGATACCTCAGGATATACAGACCTTTGAAAGCATGGCGGCTTACAAACCTTGGAAGCAGAGTGGATTTCTATTCTCTTTTTTTTTTGTGATGCGGCAAAAGGAAGATTGACTGTCAGAACCAGGTGGAGTCAGCAGAAGAGATGCATTCTTTAAAATCCCCGCCGGCTCTTTCGGCTTCCTTTTAAACACCAGCTCACCTCACAGGCCGAAAAACACACACACACACACACACTCACGCACACGCACGCACGCCAGTTTGTGTACTCAGCTTTGAGCTCACAGACACATGTGCAAATACAAAACTCTCCCTCTCACACACACACAATTCAGACTGGCCCATTTTCATCAAAATGAATTGGCTGCTCTTCATGAGCGAGATAGCTATCCCACCGCTGGATCCAATTTCCATGTTGATGAAACTGAATTTACAACATAAATGCATGAAAACATATTGGTGAGTGAGATGTCTCAGGCAGAACAGCTGATGAGGGATTGCACAGGTTTTACTTAGCCATCAAATCTGTAATCGCTATAATCATTTGACCAATTTTGTCACGTTACAAACAGAACCTTCAGTGTATTTCAATCGAGTTTTACGTATTAGAACATAAAGCAGATTTATTGTCATGAATTGGAAGGGAATAATTTTGAAGAAAAAAAAATATATCTGAAGAGAGCAGATATAGTTCATCTAAACCATCTTGATGGTTTAGATAAAATAATATTTATGTTTTCTAATATCCAAGTCACACAAAAGTACAAATTAATTTTTTGTTCACATACCTAACCAAACCAATTTGAGTTTGATATATTTTGCAAAATAAGCATTCTAAAGAAAAGCCAGAAAATGTATTTTCTATAGGTGTAAAAATGTAAAAAACAAAAAAACAAAAAACAAAGATGGTGCAGCAAAGGTTTTTGTACTTTTCTGTTTATTAAGACAGAATGCTGAGCACAAATGCAGGTTACAAAAGGAAAAATGAACCCATTGGTCCATTTTCATTCTACTTCACAATTTAGTGCTTGGTTTGTTATAAACAATCCCAATTATACAAACTGAAACCTGTGGTTGTAAGGTGTTATAATGTAAAAAAAAAAAAAAAAATCCAAGGATGCATGGCTACTTTTAAAAGCCACATATTAGAGAATACAGCATAAACATATGAGGTGATGTGGTATGCACTAATCTTAAAAAAAAAGTAAAAAAAAAAAAAAAAAGACTGATTAGTATTTTACTTACCAGTTTTGTCAGACTGTAAAAAGAAAAAAAAAATCCAACTGAATTTAGATTTCAAAGTGTGGGTCAATTTCTAAAGCCCATTATTTTCTGACTGACATATATAGATATTGTCAGGCAGACATTTAAGCCTCCAGGCATTGCTGGAGGATGGTACAAGGACTGCCTGCTTGACTTTGATTCCCCCTCAACCAACTTGCTTTCCTCCAAAACACTTTTCTTCTTCCTCCTTGGCCTATCGTTCCATCTCCTCCTCTCGAGCTCACTGAAATGAGCAAGACCATTCCAGCACGCATCTGCCAGAACATTTTCATCCAGGTCAGTGTCAGGTTGGTTATCTGGCCCCTTCCTGTGTGGTGTTTGAGTGTAAGATGATGAAAGAGCAGCCTGTCAAAAGGTCATGGCTTTGAGCACAAACAAGATGTCAAATCTTTCATAAAAACCCCACCTTTTGTCTTCTTGCAACTAAACCCATTGCTTTTGGCTTTCTAATGCATTGACATGATGCAACACACTGAGATATCAGGTTTAAAATTTTATACATTAGATTCTTGTGAGTGTTCTTCTGATCTCAACTTTTGACTTGCCAAACTGCCTCTTTCGCTGCCTTTGTGAACCCCTGCTGGGCTGTTTTCTCCTGCGTTTGCCTCAAACTTTGCATTTTTCTGTCTGATGCCATTTCTCTCCCCTTCTCACGCATCTCTATTCCTTCGTCTGCGTGTCTCGTCTTCTTTCATGTCTCTTCTTTCTGCATGATGATGATGGATGAGGCCTATGGATGAGTGGGGCCGTGAGAGGGGTTGTGACGAAGACTGGCCTTGAGGGGAAGAAAGTGAAGGGAGGATGTAAGGAGAATGACATGAAGGGGGAGGAAAGTCAGTTAGGCAGGAAAAACTTCCTTTACCTCTCAAAGTTAGAGAGGTGGAGGAAAGGGGAAAGCCAGACAGGTGAAAGGGTTAATGAAAATCGGGAGGATAGTTGATGAAAACATTCATCTGCCTTTTTTTAAAAATATATCTTCCCTTAAAAAATTCTGCAAGTGTTGGAAACTTAAACATATTTATTTCAATGTGCAAATCAGACTGACGGTCAGGATTGGGGATTGTTTCAGAATCAGACTATAACATTCTAAAATTGTAACCTGATAACATTATAAATATATGAAGCTGAATGTCAAAACATTTCCAAGAAGTTTACAATAGTTTCTTTCAAAGAAGTCTGGGACAGTCATACCCTTTACAATTTACTATTGTGATCCCCGAGGAAGAATGCATTTTGAATACCTCCATCTACAGTCAAAATGTAAATATCTCTTGTCCATACTGATAGTTTATTGAATATAGTCTCCAAAGGCTAAAACCTCAAAGTCCTCTGGTCAAGAATAAAACTAACCACACTGTTTGACATTGTACAGAGACCTTTCTTTTTGGCGTTGCCTAGATGCTAAAAATGTTTGAAAAGGTTAAAACATTTTTCTATATAATTCACCATAATAGAAATCATCTGATTGGTGCAATGTACGATAACGGAGGAAAATGCTCTCATACCAAATGAGCAAAGCTGTTTGACTCAGTCATATATCTTTACATCTCATTGCACCTGACATATAGATGCAGGGATCTTGAGATGATAGTGTAATTGTAAAGGCCCGTGATTTCCCACTTGCATTATAAATATACCATATTTCATCCCATCAGTAAGGAATATTCAACTCCTTACTTGCACTCCATTTCCTGGGAAGAAAATCAAGGATCCCATGAGATGCTCGACAGAAGATTCATTTAGAGATCCATGGAGTTGCACAGAGATTTTTGACCCCTTTCACCGTGAAACGTGGGGGAACTTTCAGGAGTGGGTGTCACAGAGCCCTATTAGTGTAAGGATGCTAAGATCTGGCATGAAAACATCAACAAAGGAAACAGAAAAGAGATTCCCTATTCAACATGTTAATCTTGATTGTAGATATTGATGCATTAAATGCTAAAACAATTGTTTTTTTTAAACATAGAAACATTCCGAACCAGAACCTTTGTATTTGCATGTTTCTGGTACATAAGTAAATCTGACCACAAACAACAGCAATGAATGACAAAGCTGCTTCGCTTGGCCCACTATGTGCTAAGTTTTGCTTCAAAAACACAATCTGTCTGGATAAGTCTGCTGTTATGTTCACGTAGGTCAACTCCTGGGTTGACCTATAAATGAAGACTAAAATACAATCAACGCAGAACATGTTGCAGCAAGCACAGACATCCCCAACGCTGATGTCAGCATCCATAGTCCACACTTTCATAGATGTAAAAAAGTTTCAGGCCCCGTTTTGCGATTATGTGACGTTTATAAAGGCGTCCCAAGGCCTTCATTAAAACGTGTCAATAACCGAAGATATTCTGACAAGAGACAATATCGAATGATATACCTTTCAGACGTTTTGGTAAAAGTGTTAAAAGAAACATACATCATGTACCTTCCACTTCACTATTTGGCATTATTTTTCAGTGGTCAATCACATATAATCTTTATGATTGTGTCAAAGAACCTTGTTTGCATAACATATCCTATATGTTGGTCTTGTTTATCATAATAAAAAATTTAATCTATTGCAGTCTGTGTCGAAGCAGTGGTGCCAATTGATACTTGTCGTATTATACAATCACATAGTAATTAAAGTGCTTACTTAAGCTTTTTATTTCGGTTATTAAATATGAGTAACTGCTTTGTTTGTATACAATCTGACATCCAGACCAACTTTTTATTGGGTCTTAGAAAGCTCAGCTTGTGGAGACAGCATGAATAACTTAACTTAATGTGCCAGTTGCCACTCCTGGCAGATCTCCACCCAACAGCATCCACACCCGACTCCTCCAGCTCCCAAATCCTCCACCCCACGAATAGCCCCTCCCCCCCAGAGCGCCCCGCCTTTCGCTCCATCTGTCGGCAAACAACCTGCTGTAGTTCGCCATACCGTTAGAGCACCTGTGCCTGCCACCTCAAATAGAGCAGTTTGAGGCATGCAGGTGACATCCAACCAAACATGAACACATCCAGTGTTTGTATAGAAAGCATTTGAGCTGAAAGGGAAACTTGGTCCTGTTACTGAGCAACTATTCGGGAGAAGAGTAAGAAATGGGTTTTTTTGGCAGTTGGACTTTTGCTTTTATATTTCGGTCAGACAATTTTCCTCACAAGGACATCATTAAACAACTTGGGAGCACTACTGGGCTTCCTAGGGCAAGAGGCCAGCTGTGTCATTATCTTACAAGGACCAGGCCTCTATCCATAGGGAGCTGGCCATTCTTTTCCTCAGAAGTTAAAAGGCAATGGTGTTGGTCTCAAGAGACTTGCCATCTATAGCTCTCCTCATCGCCTGGTGCCATCTGACCAAAGTCCTACACTCCATGCTGCCCACTATAGCATGAGATCAATGTCTAGATGTCATGCATCTAAACACAGATGCATGACAAAAATAAAGTAGTCATTCCAGAAAATACTCCAGCAAGAGTGAAAAAGTATTTTATAAAAAGGCCATCTACATCAAATCTGATTTAGTATCTAGAAATTATTCTTCACACACAAAAAAGTCCTTAGGTTCACTTTTTGGTATTTTAAAGACCAAAATGAAAAAAAAAAAGCAAACAAATTATTTTATTTGAGCTGAGATCAAATTTGGGTGAGAAGGATGGGAGTAATGAGGGATCATACAAAGGAATGAATCAAAAGACGGACAAATTAAATAACAATAGCTTGTAATGAGGGATTAATAGTGGAATAAAAAGGGGAATAAGGAGGAATAAGTGTAATGAAAAAGGTTCATAATGAGGGATAAGTGGGATGAAAGTGGTCATAAAGAAGAATGAAAAGTGAGAAGAAATGGATAACAAAGACCAGATGAGTGGGATGCAAAGGGTCTTACTGGTTTGAATGGGCTGAAGGAGATAAGAGGGATAAAAAGGGTCACAAAGACTGATGTGTGAAATTAAAGTGGCTATGTAGAAAATGAAGTGGATGAGTGGGATGAGAACAAGTCAAAGCATGGTAAAATGGGAATGAAATGAATCAAAGTGGTATTAGTGGGATAAAATGAGATCTAAAAAGGAGATGAGGAGAAAATACTTGGTGAAATATAAGTTCATAGCTTGGGGAAAGAGAGATGAGATTATTCATGAATACAGGTGAGTGGGAAGAACACTCACCTGTTCTTCCCACTCACCTGAGTCATGATGAGCCGTTCTGACTTGGGGGTCATTAAATGAAAACAACTTACAAACTTTAAAGGTATGAATCTAGAAAATATATAGAATCTTTGCAGAGCAAAGAAAAATGTAAGTTCCTCAAAGAAACACAATCAGGGGTTTGTAACAGGACTTCTAGATTAAAAGTAGCATAGTAATAAAAAATACAAATTACATCATATTGGAAAACAATAAGCTGCTTCTGTTCAATTCAGAACAGTTTCTATAAACATACATAAATCTACTTGTCAAAAGAAGCCTTCAAAGCCAATTTATTTTCTATGCTCTGATCAAAAAAAGTTATGTTCTGAATGCACGAGTCCTTTAAAGAGTAAATGCATCACAAAATCCTTTTGAACTCCCTCTGAATGAAAGACAGATTGTGTGTTGAGCAGCAGTGGAACTTGAGTCGACTGTGTGAGGCTTCTGTAATCTGAGCAATTGAAAGAAGACGTTAATTAGCCGTCATAGGAAAGTAGCATAATTGTGCTTACAGGCATTGCTGCACTTTTCCCATCCTGCTACACTTTCTTGGTATTAAGGAGGAAATGAGAAGGCCACAATTAGTCAGCATTAGCCATTAATGAATTATTGATTTTGATTTGAAATTCAGATTAGTTACGAGACACCCACGTGTAGGCCTTTGCTCAACAAAAAGCTTGTCAGGGAAAAGATGTATGTCTAAGAAATACTACCAAAAAAAAAAGAGAGCCTAAAACAAGCCCTGCGGGGAGTGATAGTACTATTCCACATCAACTAAACAGCCAAACCCCTTCTGTCCATCTCTTGGCAGGCTGCATTAATTTCCAATCATCAAAGAGGAGAGGTTTTTAAAGGATGCAGATCTTGTTGTTGCGCAGGCATCTCTCTTAGCAAGGAAATATATAGTATTGACGTTCATCTTCAAAACTGCGGGTTCAACAAGGATTTGTTTGGAAATTATAGAGGAGTTACTGCTGTAAAGGGCTTCAAAAATAATTCACTTTACACTTTTCTTTTTGAAAATGTAGTGAAGTGTTTCCCATCAATACACATAGTTGTATAATATTGAAGTATTTCCATCAATACAGCTCTGGAAAAAATTAAGAGACTACTTAAAATGATGAGTTTCTCTGGTTTTACTGTTTATATGTTTGAGTTAACATTCTGTGCTTTCAGACCTAAAATAATGCAAAGAAAACAAGTTCATATTCAATTAGAAATAAGAACGTTCTAACTCAGGAAGGATTTAGAAATCAATATTTGGTGGGATAACCAGGAGGTTTTTATGGGGTTCAGTGCAGTGGGCTCTTCATTTTTTTCCACAGCTGTATATCTGTAGATTGACTTCAAAAAGTACCCACAATTTATAAATTTTCATTAAATCCCCTCAAAATATGGTACAAATATATACAATAAGGCAATAACATGCAACTTTCTAAATAATGTCTATCACAGGCTATTCAGAGTCAAATTTGTTTAATCAACATATATTAAATAAGAGTCAACACATTCAAACACAATTCAGAACTCAATCACTGGAAATATGATGAAAAGAAAATCTTCTGAAATTTGTCAACAACTGAAGTAGGATTAAATTTAAGCATTTTAATATTCATCAGCAATTCCGAACTGGTGTGAAGAAAAAAAAAAAACACTTAAATGGCAAGAAACGGTACGCTTATGCATGAAATGGAAGTGTGCTGGGATGAAATGGCAACACTGGCACAAAACATTTGAACAATTTCTCATGAAGATGACAAATTGAAATGGCAAAAACTGTGTGATGTATGGGTAATTGGTGCCTTTCCATATTTTTTGCCAATATTTGTTATTTAAAGCATTGTGAAAAGGAACATGGTTAAGGACATTATACACAGATTAAAAATATATAATTTGTGTGGAGAATTAAATCCAAAGGGGAAAAAGCACAAAAAAAAAAACAATTCAAGCCAGTGCTCTACAATATGTACCTTTGTACCTCTTTGTTGTATTGTTTCCTTCTCAGATGCGTTTCTGTAAAGGAGCTTCTTGACAGACAGTGGGCGGGGTTGTCACTAAACTTCTCTGACTGCTGCAAAGCAAAATCTGTTTACTTTTTAACTCATCTCACTCCTTTTGTCAGCGAATGGAAACGCAAACACTCCGCCGACACCTCTTGGGTATTTTTCTTTGCTCATATCTGTTCTCCATTTACTCTCTTGTTCCTTTTCATCCACTTGTGGTAGTTAAGTGCTCATTGATATTCAGATGGTCACATGAACATGAAGACCAATAGACCTTTTTTTTCCCTCTCTGTCCCCATTGGAATTGGTAAGTAGCCACTTGCAGATTGGTCCTGACACTTGCTGATGATAATTTAACAAAGCTTGGCGTGATGAAAAGGCTTATGAGCTGGGCTGAGTTTGTTCCTCCCTTTTCTCATCATGCCCAGTGCTGATTGCTTTTGACATCTTGGTTGTTTGTTGTACCACAGCAGCTTGGTGTCATTTCAAACCCGGGTTTAATGCTGCATTATTGCAGAGATGTGTTATTAGAGTGACAGTGGGCTGAATCTAGCAAGAGAAGGAACAGAGGAGTTCATTTTACCCTATTTGAATATTAACGATAGGCGTCCAGAAAGTACTAAAAACAATTTTAATGTGACATTATTTAAAATGGAAAAAATATCAAGCCAATTATCGAATCTGTAATAAATTTGCTTGTAGCCGACATTTCAAATTGAAAATTGTTTGACATATTAATTGGATTTGTCTGTTGGACATCAGTGCATCATTAACACTTTTGACCCTGGAATATTATGAAAGTGGGTTGAACTCTGGTATAGGACTCGACTACCAGACTGACCTAAGTATCAGTGTAAATAGGGAGATTTTCATCTGAGCATACAGAAGTCACATGTGGGCAATCCTAAATGTCAAAACTGGGGCCCCTCCTATTTAATATCTGTATACTTAGCTAGCTCATGTTATAACAAGTAAGAAGATAAATTACTATAACAATGCAGATGACTCACAGATGAACATTGCAATGTCACAAAGTGACTATGTACTTAGTGACACAACATGAATTTAGTTCATTAAAATACCACATAATAATTAAGCCTACACTCACACAGAGGAACTGATGATCAGTTTGCTCACTGTCTATGTGTACTATATTCTTCCTTAATATGACTCCGATTGAACTTTTGGATACTCTCACACCTGGACAGAGTGGTTTTTTTTTTGAGATTCAAGGTTCCTTGCACTATATGTTGCTGACCTGAATCTAAGCAGCAAATGTTCTTTTGAAATAGCAACTACTGTGCAAATTCTATAGCACTCTTTGTCCCAGTTTCCAGAGTGTTTCTGAGGAGCTCCAGTATTTTAAAATCCAGGAAAACGAGAAAAAAGAAGAAAGAAAAAAAAATCTACTGGCAATGTCTGGGCAATCCCCAAACTCCTCAACTCCTCTGTCAATCAATACTCTCTTTCATCGGCAGGGGTTCAGCTATCATTAATAATAACTGACACACTTCTATAGTGGTAATAAACTGGGGGAATCTGGCATGTAATGGTACAGTAATGGCACCTGGGAAGGATGTTACACACTCGACAGCTACTGATGGATAAACCCTAGGTAAATGGATTTGGGCTTATCCAGTAGAAAGCAGCTGCTGTTGATCGGACTCAGTTTTTTAGTGAGCCCCGGTGGGCGGAAAGGAGCTAACGGAGCTGCGGAGGAATGGTTGCAGGCGTGTGGATGTTAGCTTTTTAGATCAGGCTGTGGGGTGCCAAGGGCAGCTATGGATGGTCGTGCAGATTTAACTCTCACCAGAGCAGATCTACTGTGTGTAGGGAGGTGAATGAGACGATTGGTGCTAACTGGGGCATGTTAAAGCAGTTGTCAATCTCCCATTGGCATTGTCACCGGTAAGATTGATCTGCTTGTTGGCGCGCCATTTTGTCTTCCCAAAACGTAGACGAATGCAGACCTAAGGAGCAGTTTCAAAAGGAGCCAAACTTCTTCCATCACTTTGGAAACTAGACGAACACAGAATTATGTGATTGATTTTCTGAGATGATAAGTTGTCACTTTAGACACTGGGAATAGAGGGACGAGGGGGAAAAAAAATGGAGCAAAAGATGAGAGGTATTTTTGCTCCTCTAACTGACAAGCTTGAAATATGGTCCATTCTGGTTAACCAAAAGGAACACATACATTTCTACATTAGAAAGAATTCCCATTATTTCTCTCTGAGCCATGAAAATCAATTCTAAAATGATTGCTTTCAGTGACAATGGGGAGAAGAGGAGAGAAAATAGTTGATGTGCCTTTGGCTGGTCCAGTACAGTAGGTAGAAAAAGAGGTTGTTTTTCCCCTTATTCTATTTTCTCAAGGGATATTGTTGAAACTGGCAGCATGTAACTAGTTTGGTTGTTTCTTCCTTCCCCCATTATCTTGTCTTATTTTAAACAGAGCTCTTTGCTTATTTTTCAATGCCAAGACCCAAGTCTCAGCATTACATGAATCTGGGGGTTTTTCTGATTAACTTTGTGTTAAATCTTACAGCCATGAAACACCATGTCTTAAGGCTCCTGGTCAGCTCGTCATTTTGCACCCTAATTTCATACTCTGGTATAAAACCAACCTACTTCTGTTTTGTTCATCTAAGCAAGCCATTTCACCCATAGTGAACTACTGCAGTAATCCCAACATACTGTTGAGATGTTTTTCACTAAACAAGGAAAAAGAAGGTGCTGGGAAGAGGAATGGAGCCAAAGGCAGAACAACACAATTGGAAAATCGGAAAAGGATTTGGTTTATTGGACTGCAATGGACTGGGGACCTGTTTGGGGTGTACCCCACCTGTCGCCCATTAACAGCTGGAGATACTTAGCTTAGACCAAAGCATATTCTTGAATTACGGCCAACTCGTAGTCCAAACATATTTATAGTGGAGAACACATATTGATAAAAATGTTTTATGTGCTTGGACATAAAAGCATCTAATGAATTTCAACTTGTGAGTGGTTCTACAAAGTATTAAATTGATTGAAGTTAGATGAAAATACAAATGGATATTACATGATCCCAATATTTATTTGTAATAATAATTTTAAAGCACGCATTATTTCGCACTACTTTTGTTGTCTTTTACACAAAACTCCACTAAAATGCATTGTAGTTTGAAAGTAATTTAGAAAAACATGAAAAAGTTCAACATTTTGCAAAACTTAAATTACAATAAAATTCCAGAAAGCTCCTTTACATCTTCCATTGAAAACACGCATTGGTTATCCTTTGTCTTCCCGGTTTTCTCAGACATTTTGTCCACTGAACAGTCATTACTAACCCTTCATAAGGCTACTCTGAGTCAAAAGAGGCAAGAGAGCATCAATTCACCTAACTGCGTTATTTCAGTACAGGATAGTGTTTCATGGTTTGGTCCTCCATGTAAGTGACCCCTGCCTTTGTCCTGCGGAGGCAAGCTGTGTCTAAAATAAGCAACGGCAGAATCGTCTTCGGAAAGCCACAGGAGATGCGACTCCCCTCTGTGATCTCTTCATATTGATACTCCGCCACAAGAGACAACTGTACTTCTCGAATGAGAGGAAATATGCTGAGGGTAATAATGAGGAGGGCCGCGTTCTGGTTCTGTATGTGGAAAATAATCGAAATTATGAACACATGGGATCATTCTGCCTCTCACAATTTACTTCTATTGATTATGGTCCATGCAGGAAATCGGGTTGGTTTGTTGAATGGAAGCGCAGTGAGTTTCATAGCAGGAGACAGGTGACTGCAACTAATCATGTACATACAATTTCCTTTACTGTCCCAATATTTACGTCTACAGCTAGAGTGACCAGAAAGTAACTATTTTCACTGGTGAGAATAACTGAACCCTTTGAGTTATAGTCTGCGCTTGGGAGTCAGTTTATCTGGTGAGTTTTTTCAGCATCTCCCCTCTCTGCATTCTGTCAGCTCTACAGAGAGGGTTCAGGTCAACAGTGGGAGAAGGAGGAATGAGCTTCAAAATAAATTAAAAACTACATTCGAAAGAAAACTGGCCCTGATTTGAATCGGAAATCCTGATGTGGAATATTTGTGCGTCGGCTTGCATCTGCCTGCACGTGTGCGAAGAAGTGGAGGCTAATTACGCAGGTACTCGAGCCACATCTGTCGAGCATCCCCGGCCCCTTAGCTCATTTCAGATATGCTCATCTGTTAAAGCAGTGGCCACTGATACCCTCGAGGAGCAATTTCTGTGATACCCAGGGGGCACATGAAAATAAAAGAGCCACCAGTGGAGGACTGTTGCGTGGAATAAAAGACATTTTAGACCTTTTGTGAAAGTGTTTCAAAAAGTAAACTCAATGTACTCCTTCAGAACAAGAGAGAAGCCTTTTTATTTGTGCATCTTAGACTGGGAGATATAAAGGGGAAGAAAAAAAACCCATTTGAGTAGCATGCATTAATACAAACAAACCTCTAATTTGACACACTACTATAATTTTTGTTCAGCTGTTTTAGTGATTCTCTCCAGAGTGACTTCGGCATCTCCAATTGACTTATCTGTGTGAGTATTAAACAAACATGAGATGGCCTCAATATCCCACTCATGGCCTCTAGTCACTTCACCACCACATCAGCACCGTTTCAACTCTCCTTTAGTGAATTTACACTTTACTCTTTCCAAAGAATATTTAAAGTTATTATGGTAAATGGCTACATAAGGATGCACGGTGGATAAATTTCGACTCTCGCCGCAGTTTGAAGCAGATTTCTAATTTTCTGGTGGCAGGGTTCATGTTATCTGAAGCGGAGGGGTGGCTTTCAGTAGACCTCAGGCAGGCACAATAATAAACTGGTTACTGAAACAAAGGGACTGGTAGGAGTCTTTTTTACCCCCAAAACCATCACAGAGGAGGAAACACCATTTCCTTCATATTATACATTAAAAATTGAGACAGGGTGACTTTGCTCTGTAACTGACCCCCATCAATATTTGATAGCAGTGAACAGAAACTAGTAAACAATGGAGATAGAAAGGGAGAAATGGGAAAGGTGAAGGGCAGAATATGTGGAGTCCAAATAACTGAGCGCATGGAAAAATGCCCTGGCCATAGAAACTGCAATAAGCAAACTAATCATGATTCAAGGTTTGATGGTTGGAAGCTCAGAAAGTTAAAGGTATTAAAATAAAAGGCATCTGCACCGTGTTATCCATCTCGTGTTTTTAAAATGGCCCAGTCAAAGTCCAGACCTAAATCCAATGAGAATATGTGGCAGGAGCCTAAAGGTTTGTTCTTAAACACTATTCAAATTATAAAATGACACAAGCACAAGCCAAGACGTACAGTTACGCATGTCACCCATTTCAGATGTTTTTCTTTTTGTAAAACATTTTAACCATGTTTACTAGATAAATTACGTTCCTTACAATGGAGCAGCACTTTGTGTTGATTACACACAAAAAATGAAATCATACCCACAGCTCATGTTGCAAGATGACTACATCACCCACTGAGCCACAGTGATCAAATCATTGGCTTTTAGTTTGGAGATTGTTTAGAAGGAAATTATATCTGAAAAGCTGATTAGACTGGGTCAGTTCAGCTTGTCATGTGAACTAAAACATATCTTTATTTGGGCATGTGTGATTAAATTAGACATCATGCTTGTAGCATGTGGGGCGAAAGTGACAGGACAAGTTAATCAGCTGAGAGGAGCTTCTCCCATCAACCCGCAGTGACTTTAATCAAATTATGACCTTGTAAAGCATGCTCTTGTCATTTGGGACCCCAATCTCTTCACTAATGACTAATTAGCCCCATCACCTGTCCTCCTTTGCTTTCATTAAACCCAGAATAAAGTGTTGAGATAATAAAATAAACAAAATGACAATTTCTACCTTGTAACAAAAATGAAAGATCGGAATATCTAATCCAAGGAGACTCACAAACAGACACAAGCCATCAAAGCTCTAGAGGACAATGAGAATAATTACTTGTGCTGCACAAGCTACCTGCATTCGTTCAATACAACGTGAAATTTGTGAGTTCAGGCTTGACAAAGAAAAAAGAGACACACTTTAGAGCCACAATTCAGGACACACCCACATCAAAATCCAACATGTCGGGAAGACATGCAGCATATACAATGTGGTAATAAACTAATTTCTCCTCCAGAGTATTTTGTATTCTATTTGTTCAGTAGAAGGGGGATCACCTTTGCTAGCAATCACTTTCTATAGAACGAGAAGCCACGCATCATTAAATAATTCATTCTTATTGACTTGAATGTTGACAGTTGATGGTATGGTCCATCAGCCAAAACAAGAAGCTGAAACACTATCCAATATCATGTGATGTCATTTCCAGATCTGAACTCTGAATTTCAAGGTTAACACTTTGTTTAACACGGATGAAGCTCACAAAAAAAGAAAGAAAAGAAAAAAAAGAATCAAATATCAAAGACCCCTGTCAGGTTTTGTGTTTGTTTTTATGGATAAACACAACTGGCTCTGAGTGTGAATATGTGAAACATCCTGACATTTCCAGCGGGTGTGGAGAAAGAGATGGGAAGGTGGTTTTATTTGTGGCAGCCAGCGCCCTTGCAGCTGTGCTACTTGGCAGAGGCCACACAAACAGGCGGCTCCCATTCATCAGGCCTTTTTACATCAGAGATATAGTCTTCTTCTGGTGGCTTGAAGCATCTGCCTTTACACCAGAAGGAAGGAAGGTGTGGGGGTGGGAGAGAGAACGCAGGGAAACAGAAAAGAGGGAAGACTGATAAATCTGAGAGGCAGATAAGAGACAGAGTTGAGTTGCAGACAGAAGTACAGCTCGCAGCAGAGAGCTGCAATGAAGAGGGACTCAATGCAACAACAGTACAAGTGACTGCTCTGATAAAGCAAACTTTTCTGTCTCATTGTCTGTTCTATTTTTCACTCCTTCAATCCTCAAATAAGAAACATCTGGTTCTGACAATTAGCAAATGATCCCTGGATTGGCTTTTATGAATCTGACTAGTATGGCGGCAACAAATCGCAATGAGTTAGATACAAAAGGAATCATGGAAGCAAGTTTACACAGTGTTCTGCAGCCGTGCTGCAACAATGCTGCCACAGAGCCGTTTCTAACTTAGCCATCTCAATTGAACAGATTGTTAAAAGGTTCCCACAACCTGGATGCCAATATTCAGTGTCTGAATGAACTCCATTTCTCTGCTTATGGTTAGAATAAAAGGACAGTGAATATTCTCCTCAATCAGAGCTCCTGCACCCGATTAGAAGGAAATTCCAGTTGGATAGAAAAAAAAAAAAAAGAGATAAACTTCATATCATTACACCATTATATTTAAAAGTATGGTGTTTTTACTGAATATCTAATGTGTTATGTTTTGAAGAGTACAGATTAGAGAGCTGACCTAACACAACCAGGTAGAAGTCATTGGACTTTGTATAATTGTTGTTCCAGAAAAATAAAAAGAAGCATTGAAATTATATTTCTAATATGCATGCAAAACTCTTGTACAATAAAAAATCGTTTTAAGACATTGGTAATGAGCAACAATCGCTTAGCTAATGAAAGTGAATTAGGGCTGCATGGTATAAGGAAACGGGGCTGCCCAGTGGCGCAGTTGATAGTATTGTTGTCTTGCAGCAAGAAAGTCTTGGGTTCGAACCTTGGCAGTCTCTCTTTATGAAGTTTGCATGTGCTCTGAACATGTGTGTGGCTTCCTCCCAAAGTCCAAAACCATGATTTATTGGTCTTTCTAAATTGTCCTGCTTTACTGCATTGTGACTCTGCAAGGATGAGCCAGTAATCCACAGATGATCTCAACAAACTAGCCAGGATTTCTCTGTTTCCCCAAACTGAGGTCACTCAAACAGTAATCTAATGCAGGTAAGATTATTGTTCATAAAAATTGCATTAAATTCCACTTTAAAAAAGAAAAATGTATTCCAAGCACATAGCTTTCAATTTACAAATACCCTCCCTTTTAAAGTTTGACTGAAACCTTTAACCTTTCATAATCTTGTTTGTAGCAGCAGATGTATCTGTTTTTGGTAAACTATGAAGATGATCCCAGATTTAATCTTGGAATGATTATGTATCTTTACCGGATTTACATTTATTTAGAAAGACAGGCAGAAAATCTGAATTGGTTGTTCATTTTATCATATTCTCAGTCATCCAGGCTTTCCGATATGCAAACTGAGGAAGCTACTTATACCACAGTGTTGGTTACATGAGCTTGTGCGACAAATATCCCCAGATATTTCTGAAGTCTTAAATCACCGTGGGCTTCAATTCTATTATATTCACAACAAGTATGAGGCAATGCAGCATTTTTACAAGAAAAATTTGCTGCTGTTTTGACATTTTCCATAGGCTTATTAATCTTGTAGTGATGAATGAGGCAGATCACATCTAGAGCGGACATGTCCCACAGGCCACCAGTGTTGCTGTAATGAAGCACTTTAAAATGATATGGCCATTCCCAATAAAGATTTTTCTAAATTTCATAACACTGATTTCCATTACAGTGTTTCCCAGCAGGTGCAGGGACAGTGGCTTTTACTTTCGGGTCTTGTAGAGCTTTCCCCTCCCCCCGATTTTAGTTGAATATATGTAAATCTTGACACTTTGGAAGCTGTCTCAGAGGACAGAAATAAATAAAACATCAGCTTTATTTTTGTACAGATCAATTTTGATGAGAAATAACTGGGGAATGTGTGGCAGAAACAGCTGAACTTGTCAAACCGGATTGTTTGAGTTCCCCAGGTGGCAGACTGTTTAATGATTCAGGTAGTCCATAAAAGGAAACACGGCAGACTCTAAAAGGATGGTTTGTATTTTTTAAAACTAGGTTGGGTAAAGTTAATATTGGTAACAGTTCCCTTACCTATAAGAAATTTAAAAAAAATATATGCACAAAATGTACATGTAGATTTTTGCACAAAAACTATTCAGTTTATGAGAATAGAAAAGCTTTGCAAATAACAGCAGGGATGTAAACACTCAAGTTGTTGGGAACAGTGAAGTGAGAGGAAGGACCTTCAATCACACTCCTTTATGCACCTAGGATGACGTAATCTGTCGCTGACATAGGTTCTCCCGTTCTGCAGCAGCTTCATGCATGAGGTGGGAGACATTATCTACCAGTGATGTTATTTTAACCAGAGTTCTTCAGTCTGATATCCACCGGTAACGGTGCACTGAGCCCCTGCCTGAAAATTGTTGAAATCTGTGGTTTAATGGGAATCTATAAAGGAAGATTCCAGGAAGGGAGATATTGAGAATCTGATTATTCCTCCCAAAACTAGTTCAAGCTATGCAAATTTTAAAATAAATGACAGATTCTTCAAATATTTTTGGATTTCAGCATGTTGGACAAGCTGAAAATGATGTTGGTAGTTGTTTTACTCAAAATTTCCCACTGAAGACTGATTCCTTATTTTTAAAAATTATTTATTTTTTTTGATAAATGTACACAAATACCAAGTTGGACACATCATCTGCACCCTTTTGAAAGCCAGTGGGGTGGCATCCAACTCTGATGCTAAATCGGCATCATTATATTCGCAATCTGTGGAAATTAACATCCACAATTAACCTTTATCTGCTGCAGACAACGCACCTCTGGCCAGGTCAGACAGGTTGTTTGCATGACATTTAATATAAAAAGCATCCTTGAACGCAGAGTGATGATATGTTAGAAACACCATCTCAAATCTAAATGGAAATCATATGGGGTTCAGGAGAATGATAACCTTGCTTTGTTGAAGCGGGCCTAAAGAATACAGATACACGAAAGAAAAGAGGCACTGGATACAACAAACAAAATGATTACACATTTTAGAGCAATTTCTGGGTCCTGCGATCATAATCATTTTGTCGATAGCCTTCCAGTGTGCAGGTGCACTGATACAGATGGTTTTATGAAGATCCATTAAAAATAATTTCCCTCATCACCAGGCCCAGGAGGGGCCCAAACCCAGCAACTGGGAGACAAGCCCAGATGCCTGCTTAGCCTGGAGTTAAAAACAAAAAATACCAAGCCCCACATTCCTGATGGCACCATGGGAACACGGTGAAATAATGCAACCTGTCAAGGTGGGAAGCAAGAGTGCCTGTGTACACATGCAGACATTTGCGGACGAGCTCTTAAAAACACACACACACACACAGAAGGAGGAAAAATTGTATAGAAATTGTTGTTCAACATGTGCAAGAGTGACGGCAACTGCAAGATAAAGTTGGAGAAATGTAAATGATTAAAGAAAAAAAAAAAAAAAAAAGGTGGACCAGAACAGGATTGCTGATTTGACTGTCATTTAAGGATTTTATAACAACAAAAATGCTTTTCAAAAGCGCGGTTGCAAACAAGGCAGCCGGGGGGGTTAGGGATTCTTTCGACGTGGTTGTCTTTGATAGCAAACATTTGATGTGTTTTGATTAGACTCCGGTGGGGGGGATTATCAAAGGCGAAGAGAAATCAATGTTCGCTTAATAAAGAAGACTTTGGTGGGAGGGAGACGGTTCTGTTTGTGACAGGGCCTGTCGTTTCCCTTATCTCCTACTCCTCAGATCCCGGAGACAGGCAAATATTTTAACTGTAAACAGCCATGGCACGACAGCCTGCGTGGGCTTCCTGTCAGGTTTACCACTTGATGCTTACTCACCTATTCCAACAAGAGAAAATGTGCTTCCATTAAGGGAAATCGCATTAACAGAGGCTTGTTAAAGTATTCATACCCGCCGAACAATCCCACATATTGCCACAAAACTTTGCTTTTTGTTGGGGATTTACGTAACAAGACAACAACACAGCAGTGGTGGGTGTCTGGTAATAGAAAGATGGCCTCCAATGCAGCGCTCCAAACCTTGGCTCTCTCATTTTCTCAGCTCAACATAAACAACTCATTCTTTGATGCTCCATAGAGCTGCCTCTGAATATTGGAGTTCCCTTATGGTGTACAGAAAAGTCTGCACCCTGTAGTTGGATCACAGCTGGTAACTACGTGGGCATCCCGAAGCTTCAACCATAAGCCAACTTCAGTGGCCGCTCCATCCGAATTATCTGTGGACCTTAAATGTTTTGAACAGGCAGGACAACAAAGATTTGAATCTGCTGATAACCTGGTATAAAGAAAATGTAGGATTCTGAGCTGCAAGAAGACAGAGAAAAGAATTTGTTCAAACTGTTTGCTTCCTGCACATTATGAATAACTGCTTCTGATTCTTTCAACTCATCTTTCACTCCATCAGTAAACATCTATGTGAATTTAAATAAAGAGAGCAAATAAACATTTATGAAACATTCTCAAAGTATGAAAATGTTCAAGAAACAGTTTTATCATCACTACTTGCCAAATTTAGATTAAATGAGTAGATTAATTAACATTATGACATTTCAATGGTCATTTTCTGTATTAGAAGCCATAAAAACACCTTTAGGAAGATTGTGAGGTTTTATTGCAGATTAAATCCATTATTTCTTACTGAAGGAGGAAGTGTTAGTATAATGCGTCTCCTGTTTTTGTTGAATTATTCCGCTTTCTCTCCAAGTTTTATATTTAAAATCATCTGCAAATCATCTCCAGCAGGCTATGCACCCTCCGTACACTTCAAAGGAAAACCAAGAGCCCTTGAATTAAGTCAATCATTTAGTCGTGGAAAATTAATTAAAAGAATAATTAAATCATTAACACATTAAATACTGCAATTAGGGATCTTGTCCTACATGAGTGAATTTAAGGGAATTTAATGGGGGAAGCAAATGGAGCAATGGGGTGTGCCTAAACAAAATCTTTATTTAATGCTTTATTCACCACTACACACATTTTAGAATAACCTTCTACAAAATAAATGGTTGAATGATGTTGTCTTGTTTATACATCACAAAAATGCGAAGCGGGACTTTACGAAACTCAACAAGTCTCAGTCTAAGATTAATGTATATTTATGTTTAAACCATAACAAATGTGTCTTTTTTAATTATTTCACAGTGCAGGCAAAGAAAATATCTGCTACCCTGTTCTTCCTTTTACCAACTTAACCTTTAGGTGACAAAAAGGGAGAAATAAGAGGGTCAGGAGGCCATCAAGAAAAAAATAAAATAAAATTTACCCCCAAATGTTTATATTCTTCAGGTTCGTTTCGAGGTATAAGAATTAGATGCCTCCTGGCCACTTTACCCTGGAGGTTTTTGGGGCACATCCATCTAGCTATAGACCCAGAGGGAGGGGGAATATGGCAGAAAGACTGCACATCTCACACTCTGGGAAAGCCTCAGGTTCTCCCCAGCAGCTGAAAAATGCTGGATAGAGGGACACGTGAACTTCCTCACAATGAGAGCTCAATTTGGGAAAAGTCACAGAAAAAACAAAAACAGTTTTATTACTTTTTATAAATGTGATTTCCTTGCTACATGTTAAAACAGCATTAAAGTAATTTTACTTCTTGAAAGACATCCAGTGGGATATTCAAAGAGTAAAGGAATCTCAATCATTTTTTTACATTTGTTTTGCTCTCAGTAATGGCTTTCTTTCCACAAAGCATCTTGCACTAAAAATATGCACCTGTCAGATCGAGCAGATGGTGTAATATGCACACATTTTTTTGTGTAAGCCTGCAAACAAAACCTCCAGAAGTCGACAAAGAAAACTTTTTAATTTTTTTATATCACTCTCCAGGTTTTGACCTAATGGGGCCTTTATCAAAACATGATTGAACCTCAAAATTGCATTTCTAAATCAGTTCAGATTGCAAATGAAAGAGGAATGATGTGAGCCTTTATCAGATTCAGAGACAAAATAAATACAAATAAAACTGCATTCATTAATGTTATAGTCGCAAATTGAAATATTACAGTAGTCCACATAAATATGACAAATATAAGAACTTATGTATTCTGTATTAACACAAGAATACAGAATTGCCCCTTTAAAAGGTAAAGTAAAGGTGCAATTTCATCCTTCAGGTCTCAGCTAAATGAATCACCTTGTCATGCCCCCACCCCAGCATTAGATTAATAGTCAATTAGTGTGGAGGGTGCTCCGTATAACACAAATACACTTAAAAATTGGGAGACAAATATGTCAGCATTTTATTCAAGCTACCAGGGTGCTGCTGTTACGCAGCCATACTTAAGTTTAAAGGTTGAATTAACTGCTTGCATGCTGTGGCAATCACAATTTGGTGAAAATATATTACAATACAGCAACAGATGGGTTTGATGTTTTGGCATTTAAGAACAGATAAAAATAATGCATCCCATGCTGAAATTTGCGAGACAGAAAAATCTCCAAGCATAATCGCATTGCAAAGAAAAGCCTCCCTGACAGGGCATTCACAGGCAATATTCTAAGTCTGAGGTTTAATGGTCTCTGAGACAAGCTCAACCTTGCATTATGAGATGTAAAAAAGAAAAGTCTCTGTGCACCTGGGAAGAAGAGCCAGATTTAGTACCACTGCCTATATGTGCATTTTCCAATCGTAGCTGCACCTGGACAACCAGGGACGTAAAGGAGCCTCGCGGGCGCTCGCTGTCGTCAGCGGCCTATTTGTGTAAACATATCAGAGTCAAACGGGAATGATCTCTCATATTGATCCCCCTCCAGTCTAAATATTTTTAGAAAGCCATTGATTATATTGGCTGGCATGTTCTGGGAAGCAGTAATTGAAAAATGTCACATTGACTCTTTATGCATTAGAGAAAATTTAGAAGAAAAAAAATGCCTGGGATCTGTTGTGTGGATGGCGATCGGTTTCATACACAAAGGTCTTAAAAAAAAGCATCCACATCCCTCATACCTTTTCACATTTTGACACAAAAGTCAGTGCAGCTTATTTACATTTTATTGGGGTGAAACCAAGTAAAATACACTAATTTATCACTTGAAAATTATACAAAAAAAGAGGTACCCATCTGAAAAACACAAGACACGAACAACATCGCTTAGTAAAGCAGCAAAAAGGCCAAAAGTATGAAGGAAAGATTTAGCAATTTGGAAACGGGTGTGCTGGCCAATTCAGTTCAAAACAAGACTTTTTAGCCTACATGCAAAGCACTATTTGTGCTGGAACACTTTCCACCATCATGAAATACAGTGGTGGCAGCATCATGCTATGGGGTTGGCTTTTAACCACAGGGAAAGGAAGATTTGTCTGGGTTGAAGGGAAGATTAATGGAAATAAAAATCAGAAAATCTGTTGGAGGTTCACCTTCCGGTGGAAGGAGGAGCACAAGAGCTCTTATGGAACATGTCAAACCAAAGCACATTCATGTGTTTGAATGGTCCAGTTAAAGCCATCTTTTACTCTTCTTTTACTAAACACCAATAACGATCACTTTAAAGCATATAGTTGTTACCTTTGAACAAAACTACATATCTTTGCACTATAACAAATTTAAAACCCTAAATAATGGATCCACAATTCCAATGTACCAGAAAGCTTTGTGTAGAAATCATATGCACAGATTGAATTGAGCTTATGTGTGGCGTGTAACGTGTGAAAATTGCTGGTTGCCGATTTAGCAGATATCCAGGGAGATATGCAGTGCTGCGCCTAATCGCGGCACAGGCAAGTCATGCATCTCAAATGAAAGTGGTTCACATTCAGCAGGTTTAAAACATCAAAGTGCACATTTGAGAGAAAACAAACCCGTGAGATAGCTCTTTTTTATATCAAAGTGCCAAGTAAAAACTAAGCAAAACTTCTAATAGATCTCCTATCCTGAGTGTTGAAACCAAAGAGCATAAATCAGATTATACTTGTCCCACACCAGCATTGCTGTTAGTTTTGCAAAACAAAACTCAGTTAACATAAATTTAAAAAAAGAATAAATTCACACTTCATTGCAGGTAAAGATAGCTCCAGTATTTATTTATTTTTTTTAACATGTCAGGACAGTAGGGGTCAACAGCTAAACTGTTCATTGCTCAGTGCCTGATGAACCCCCGAAAGTTCGCAACCATGCTCACGAAGACTCGCTCACAAACATGCCCACACTTTTCTGCATTTATTAAGCCCGTTGTTTGTGAGGGGCGTCAGGGGAGAGAATGTCAGACGACTGATTCATGGCCAGATAACATTCACGAGGATCGTATTAGCCGACAGTTCGGGTTTGTTCTGCCAAGCCGCTCGCATGCATACGTACCCAGGAGATGCACAGTGCACATCTC
This sequence comes from Poeciliopsis prolifica, assembly GCF_027474105.1. NCBI lineage: Eukaryota > Metazoa > Chordata > Actinopteri > Cyprinodontiformes > Poeciliidae > Poeciliopsis > Poeciliopsis prolifica. The sequence continues at coordinate 4,245,153 of NW_026562407.1, read as the reverse complement.
TGCGCAGACCATCAGTGGCTGTAAAACAGTAGAGTCGTAATGTTCCGCAGCCTTGGGGGCTTATTAGAAGGCATAAAAACTGCATGCTACCTTCATTCATATTCTCCATAAACACCCCGCATTTTTTCCTTTTACCGCTTTCCAACTTTGGGCAGTTAGAAAATATAAGCCTTTGTGCCACTATTTTGTGCCGCATGATTGATTTGCAAAATAGGTCTGTACTGGAAATGTATCTTGAATAAGGCGAGGATTTGCCTCTGTGTGTAAGTGCAAATTGCAGTGTCAGATCTCTGCGTGGATGTTGTTTGTCAGGCGTAAACTCAGCACGGCGGCAATTTTTATTCCCCCCCTCTCCCCGTCTTTACGGCGATGTCTGTATAATCTGGAAAAATAGGAGCTGTCGTTGATTATAGTCAAAGGGAGAGAAAGGATTGGGGAGAAATTGACATTTCCAACTCAGAAATTCCAGTGAATAAAATATTTTTACAGTCCGGCGCATCTCAAACATTCCATGGTTATGAAAACAGAATTAATCATTTCCGTACAACATACAGAGGCTCAGAATAGATGCTACCCTCTGAAGCTCAAGTGCAGACAATTACAGGGGCAGGAAATCTGTTTGTGAATAATCTGGGATGGAAAATAGTGCCAGGCCACTGAGATCAACTCGAATGGGCTGGCAGCTTTAAAGGGCCAGAATCACAGTTACTGAATCAGTGGTGCTGGTCAGTCAAGTTAAATGACAGGCAGAGAAGCAGGAGAGAAAGTCTTTCTACAAACAGTAGCTGCTTTTGAGAGTTCATGCAGTGGGTGAGATGCTGTGAAGCAAACCGTTAAACCAACAAAGCAGCAGAAAAGTCTGGAGAGAAAAGTAAAATAAAGTTAATTGGTCAACAACAGAACTGCTCTAAGGCTGATGAGGTGTAACTTACCTACAAGTTTAGCAGTTTTAGTAGCTCAATAAGAAAATGTGCAGAACTTATTCTGGCTAATCAAGCAGTGATTTTACAGCAGCTATTGGAGCTTTTGAGATACTAAGGCCTGCTGGAAATTACATCAGCATCTTTATAAAGCTTGCCAGTTGACAGAAGTATAAAGTGCTGACAAAAAATGTCTACTGGACAGCAGAGCTGATGCTGGTCTTGATGAAGCACAGCGGACCAAAAAACACAACTCAAATCCTCACTGTGGAGCAGCAGAATAGTGTGAGGCAGCACATTGCCTCTTCAAATGACATCACTCAACAAAACATCTCACACCTGACTCTGAAGGCCATCCCTTCCAACCACCATTTTCTAACCATGTTGCTACGTTTGCAATGTATGCCAAGATATTTGCATCCAAATTGTTTCTTTTTTGTACAGAATCTCAGGCAGATTGTCGTTTTGTATCTTTTAGTAGAACCTACAAAGAAACTTTTACCTCAGCTACAAATAAATAAGTACCTAATACTTAGAATTAATATACGATGGGAAATTATGGAATAAATGTGATTTCCTGGGCCACAAATTGAATTTGTATCTTAAGAACATAGATTTTTGAAAATAAATTTTCCACAATAACACAATGCAGGCAAAAGCGGCTACATCTATTTTTTTTTTGACACGCTTAACAGCACAAATCCGATTTTGTCAAGTCAGGCTGGGGTCACTTTCATACATGGTCTTAGGTGATTATTTTCAAAGCTAGCTCAGACTGAATGACCATGCCACATTTCATCTGAAAGCAGACACAGTTGATACAGCTAGTCATGCTTTTGACACCCCAGAGTGCACAAAAATGTCAGGTCTGAGGCACATGTCCTGACATGTGTAGCATCCATATTTACTTCCCTGACCACACTGTTCTGTGGGTGACTTCAGGTCTTTTGTGCAAGCAGGACACTTCAGGGGCATATAACATCAATTACAATCTGATGGTCATCACAATAAACTGATCTGAAAAACAAATATGCAAAAGAAAAACAAAATAGTGATTTCAGATTTTAAAAATAAATAAATAAATTTTGTAGTTCAAATTAAGCCCATTTTATGACATTCGAATGAGTAAATGTTTTAGATAAATAGTATGGAAACAAATTTTTTGTTCCATTATCACAAATGTGTGGAATTTGCAAAAATGCTCCAAAAACTAACTGGAACTTTGTTGTGCAAAGTCAGTCTAGTGTCAAACTAAGGATCAGTATGTGATGATGATCCCCATAACAACTGATTCAGGATGCTGGAGAAGCTGTGATTCTGTAAGGCTGTTTCTCTTTCAAAGACGCTAAAAATCTTAAAGTGCATAGCATTTTAAGCCCTTTAAAATACCCGGATATAAACGGATGCAGTTTATCAGTTATCTAAAAAGTTGGAGTCTTCATTGTAAGTTTATGCAGGATAATAAACAAACAAATTGGCACATTTACACAGTCAACAATCAACCTTTTTCCATGGCTCTCTTTATTCTTGTTTTTTCCCCACTATTGGCTTGTCTACTTGCTGTGTAATGATTAGCAGTGACACTGACTCCCCCCATGCAACTGCGGCGATCAAATGAGTTCAATCACTAAACACAGGCAACATTATCAGTGTGTATTTGACTCATACAGTTGGTCCTGTCATCTGAGGTGAGGTGTGAACAAAATGCCATTTTTCCATTTGAGACATGGCTGTTTGAGAAAGCTGATGAAACGTGGCAACAGGCCTGTTATCTGGCCGGATTAAATCCGCAAAGATCATCATATGGTTATACTCTTAGCAGATGCACAGTCATGTTTTTTTTTGCGTTGCTTATATATCAAAGCGAAGTATTGATTTTTTTCCCCTCTTTAGTGGTCAGATTAACTGCACCACTTTGCAGACATTTCAAGCTGTGGTTAAGACTGACTAGTTAACAAAACTGGAAATCTGCAGAATGCATATTTTGTCTATTTATTCCTAAAATGAGCAAATATGTGCAGAACAAAATCTTTTGCCATAGGATGTTTTATACTGACTATTTGACAAATAAGTACATTTTCTTAGTATCTTGCGTCGTTGACTTGATTAGGGGCCATATTCTCTATTCGACTGGACCAAGCAGATTCCAGAGCCTCAAACCACAGAAATGTGAACAAAACTAAATCGGAAAATTACAATTAATCACGTGACATGAGCGTTTTTATGACCATCTTAATAATTTGTGAAAACGCATCCCTGTAACTAGTTTGTTTGTTAAGGGGAAGAAATACAAAAAGAAAAGTAAAAAAAAAATTCAATGTTTGGAGTACAGTAATTTATTTAATCATTAAAATGTCTCAACTTTGGTTCTTTTTTCAGTTGTTTAATCCAATTTATTTAAAATTATTCTGCCTTTTCTGCATACTTTCAGTGAGATAAAAAAAAAAACTCAAGTTGAGTGACACTAAAGTTACTTATTTTTCTTTCTGCATTTGTATTCCAGCAAGAGTTGCTAAGAAGTAAAAGTATCAGCTTCAGCTGAGTTAAATCTGAAACATTGTTGGGTTCATCACATTTGTACCATTTTCTGCTACCTATGAAAACATGTTTGAAAGATCAAGATTTCCCATGGAAAACCATGAATTCTTTGATGGTTCAGCTGACAGAACAACAAGTGATCTGTCTGATCTGATCCCTGCCTCTCAGCACGTCAAGTATCATGTTCAAGTAACAGTCAAATGTCATTTTGCAGTGTTGGGTGAGTTCATGTACGGTTTGCAAAGTAAACAAACAACTATCAAACCTTCAAAATGATATAAAACTACCAATTCAATTATCTTTCCTTGAAAACGACCACTAGAGAAAGCCATATCCTTTCAAAAAGGGCATGGCAATGATGAATCTCGATAAGCTTTTCAGGAGGAGATAAAAAGCTGACAGTATCCATAAAGTATGCAACAGGTTTTATAGCTTGAAGGATTCCCCACTTTCTTCGTGTGAATCAAAATCTTTTTAAAATCCAAGAGGCAGGTGAGAAGCAACAAATCTCATTTGCATTGCTGCCTCTAAAATCCATGCTCTGAAAATGGGTCAACAAGCATTGCAGTCTCTGACAATGACAAAAAGTGAGCCTGCTTTTTCAGGAAAGGGTTAGTACTGGACCTTTGTTGCAAATCCTGCCGGATCAGCCGTCTGCAAAATCTCGCCTTCCCATTCTCTGGTATAAGATTAAAAGATTTGCAGTCACAACATCAAGATGCTCAGCAAGTCAATGTAAAGTTATAACAAGATAACAACAAATACACACAGTTATATATTGTGTGGCATTGCAACTGCTACAATCACGCCATCATTTTCCATCATTGTGTCATCATCAACCACAACATGACTTGGGAACCATCGCCTCTTCTTCTCATTGACTCCAGTGGTTTTTATCCGAGGCCTGGAATCAAACCTGTGACATCCACATCACAGACTAAGGCTTTACCCCTGCTCCACCACAGAACCCTGCATTGCCTCTTCTTTTGGGTTTTAACAAAGTGCACCTCAACTAAAAGGAGCAACTCATGCCAATGCATATCACCCTGACAAGGCCATTACACACACAAATTTTCACTGGAGCATGACTCACACTTAATCATATCAGCCTTCCCCTTTCTGCTTTAAAAATGTTACACACCTTCTCCGTCACTTTTTGAACAGTTCATGCAACATCCAGAGACCCAAGCTTCATACACAGTTAATGTCTTTGCTGTCCAGATGATTAACGTTGCCCAATTCACATTCCCGAGTGCTGTCTAAATTTCCACTCTTCCTCTCGTTTCACCTTCCTTGTTGAGCTCACTCCTGGGTTTCAGGTAAAAATAGCTGCTCCACCCCGTTCCTCTCGGCTGTCAGACACTGTGCAGTCCCTGCGCTGGGATGCAAGACCTCAAAAGAAATGTTTTTATTGAGGAGAAGGCTTTCATGTGTCATAAAAATTGACTTCATTGAATCTAATCGGACCAGGTTGAGCCCTAAAAAGCTAGTGGACTGTGTTGTTTTGAAGCTAAAGCCTTTCAGAAAGGCTCTTTTCCAAAGCATAACATTAATATAACCACTATGTACCCCCTGAACAGTTGGAAAGGCTACATAGATTTAAATCTAACAAATCTCATCCGTCTCATCTTTCTTAGTCTCAGATCTATGAAAAATTAACCCTGGGGTAAATCATTTCACTTAATCTGAGAGCCATCTTAGTCTAGATGATTTGATCAATTTCACCTACAGACAATGTGCATCATAAATATTCAGTCATACAAGTCCCTGTATGACTGAAAATATTATTTCTGTACCATACTTTATTATCCAGGTTCAGGCCAATGCTTGTATTATCAAATAGGTAGAGCAATCAGGTCACGCATGTATGTTTGGATCCATGTGTTAAAGGAGAAAGCTATAGGTCTAATGTAACCCTGGTTAAAAACTGCCCTTAATCCTGCCGTTGCTGCTCCATGGGATGGAGTGACAATTAGTCACTCAGTGAATTCAGCCAATCACTCCACCTGAAGTGGTTATTCAGGGCTGCTCCAGCTTTCCCAACAGAGCTCGAAGGGGAGAGCTGGAAGCAAAGGAGCTTCAGGTTTGTGCTTCCAAACAATTAGTTCATCTCTTTGTTTATTATGGACTTTTAAAACTCACAATATAAAAATCATCTGAATACCCAGTGAGCTTGGAGCCATGACTCTGTCATGCACTGATCTATATATGAATTGGTGAGTAGTGATCACAATGTTTTGTTTGTTTGGCATATTGGTGGTAGCCAATGATCATCAAACACACAACCTTACTTTTTAAATTTAAGATGAGATAAATGCTTTATCTTAAAGATTTGATTGTGGGTATATTTGCATTTATTTCTGTATACAACTGAAAAAAACCCCATCAAGTTAACTGGCAGGCTGGTAATTTACTGGTCCTGTTTATTTCAATACAGGCCAGGTGACCCATTTTTGGGTTTAAGGATGGCGAGCTTCCTACAACTGGCTGGAGCCAGGAGAACCTGAAATTGACTCCATACTGGTCTCATGGTCCATAGCATTTCCCCCTCCATCTTGCTACACAATACATTATTCACCTTTTTTCCATCGGAGATGAATAGCGCTTGGATGCTTTCTTTTAAGCATCCAAGCCCTATTAAACTAATCATGGGCTTTTAAATGCGTGTTTGTCAAACACTGTGCTGACCAGCCGGGAAAGTGAAGGACTCTTTCTGCACATGTACATAGGAGATCTACTGCTGTACTGTGTTTATATTTATTTTTTTTGGTTTCTATTTATGTTTTGTGTCTTGTGGTGTTCACTTAATTTTTCTTCTTTAAAATACATGGTACTTAAAGCAGTTATTCTTTTGTATTGTTTTTATTGATTACTGACAACAGCTCCAGTAGATGAATTTAGTCTTCTGATCCCAGATTCTATCTAGTCCAGGGGTGTCAACATCCAGTCCTCGAAGGCCGGTGTCCTGCAACTTTTAGATGTGCCTCTGCTGCACCATACCTGAATAGAATGATTAGGTGATTAGCAAGGCTCTGGAGAACTGATCTACACAAGGAGGAGGTAATAAAGCCATTTCATTCCTGTGTTTTGTACCTGTGGAACATCAAAAAACTGCAGGACAGTGGCCCTCGAGGACTGGATGTTGACACCCCTGATCTAGTCCTTTAGTACATTAAATAGTGCTACACCAAGCACCCAAGCCTGAAGCTCGCTTATGCTCATGGTGATGCAAAGGAACATGGATTGATTCATTTTAATTTTAACAATTCTTTTGAAGCCAAAGCCTTACTATGAAACACTTGCACATACAAAGAAAAAACTCCTGACATGTTTTTTTTGCAAAAATATCCCTTGATCACTACGTATACCTAACTTATTTGAGAAACAACGTGACATTTGACAAGACCGAATCGTGAATAAAAATGTTTTTAAGACCTGCAGAGGCGACAATAATCCTGAAACTCGGGTTTGACTTTGAAGGGCAACTTAAACCATTTAAAATGTAACAAATATTCAAAACATTCACATATTAGCATGTTTGCCTAAAGCACAGAATGTGATGCATATTAAAGGGCTTTTTCTTTTAAAGTTGCTTTGGTGTCTTTCTATTCCGGCTGTCACAGGTTTCCTGTTACAACTTTAACAAAACTTACCTTTTAACAAGTGATGCGAAGCAGCTTTGGGAAGGATCCCAGAAATCTCTGTTAGCCTGTCAGTGATAAGACTGGATGTGAAGTTGTGGCCTGTGGCCGCAATGTTCAGACTGAAAGTGAACAGAAGTCCTTCTGCATGGCACTTCTCTTTATGGAAAGCAACAGTGTTTTCCTGAAGGCACTGGCATGATTCCTGATTTGAACCACACAGTTAAGGTTTGAAACAAAAAGGAAAGCAGCATTTAAAAGCTCAATTTTTCCAGTTATTTTTCTCAGGCTTGAAGACGGCGTGTCCTGTCAGCTGTGTTGTTCAACGTGGGCTTGATGCCACTCTCCAATCAGTGCTGATTGGGTCCAGGTGCAAGTTTGTCCTTCCAAGAGAACTGATAACAAACCTCCAACCAAATTTGATAGCGCTTCCAGCTAAGTTTTTGATTGCTGCAGCTTGTGTTTTTTTTTATTGATGGTAACACAATTCAAATCCTAAAAACTCCATGCTCCCTTTACATATCTGTGGATGCTTTTGGGTTTGTTGTTGACTACGCATGAATTTCAGACCCTGTTTTTCTTGTTTTGTGAAACAATGCGAAAAGGTTTGTGTTCTGCTTTGCAGGGAGCTTGTACTTCTGGAATGTGTACCAATATGGGCAAAGCTGGTGCTATCAAAGAGAGATTTAGTTTAATTAATTAAACCAGGAGAGACGGATGACATTTCTTGAATGTACTGGGCAGACAGCATTACTGGTACTTACTGGTGGGGAAACTCAGCTGGGCTATTGTAGATTTTCCATGTAGGTGGGATGCAGAGATTTCTGTTTGGTCTGATTTTGGGACTGCTTTTTCACACACGAATGTGACATCATTTCTGCTTCAATTTTAAATGTTTTATGAAACGTTCACTGCAGAAGAGGAAAAAGAAAATCCTGTTTATAATTCAGTTTTTAAATGTTTTAATTTTAAAACAGAGATTTGATTTGGGTGAAATTGTTATTGGCAGGCCAAAGCTTTGCGAAACTCATCTGAGCTCAGTCAAACTCTGGCCCTGTGCCAATCTAAATGGTCAGTTAAAACTACTCCGATTTTCAGCAGCGTTGATTTTAAGCAGAAGAAGATACTATTGTTTCACTCCAATTCACGCCAAATAATCCTTGGGATCCAGGCCAGGAGTGAGAAACCTTACTGGTACAGGTCTGTCATTGCACATGCCAACTCTGCTGGTCATTTTATCTCAAACTATTATCATTTTAATAGTCACGTGCAGTTTCGTCCCTGATCCACAACTGCTCAACACACTCAACATTTCTTGGAAGCTGGTTTACATCCAAAGACTGAAATCACTTCTTGGAAGAAGAAAATGTTCAGAATTTTCAAGGAGGGGTTGGAAGCATTCTTAGAACATCCACAAAGGCCTTGCTACTGAGAGCAATACACTCACTTCTTGTCAGACATAATGAAATGGCTTTTCTCTTTAAAAAGTAATCAAGAACAAGAAGGACTTCCCACAAACTTCCCTTTGTCCTACAACTCATTGCCCTGCCTCTCTTTAACAAGAAGCGGGCGTGCTTGAATGGAAGAATGGTCGTGTCCTTCACACTGTCTGATTTGCTTAGGAAAGGCGCTCACGTCTAATACTAATCTGAATGACAGCAGTGAAAATCTTGGCTCGGTTTCACAGGCTAGATTGGGCCTGGCCCAATGACCTTCTCCAGGAGAACATGGAAAGTTTGCCGGCTCAATATGTCACAGGCAGCGTGAGCTTAGAAGAGAACAAGAAAGCAGTGATTAAATGGGTTTGATCCATGGCTTGCCTTGGTAAGTGTCTGGAAAAGTGCTGCACAGGTTGTGCTTTTAGATTATTGGATAGATAATATCACACAGTAATCTCATGAATCCATTCAAAAATGGACAAGAAATAAAACAGTTAAAAAGGTGAGGTAAGGTTTTTAAGGGAGACTTAACACCTTTTTCAAACCTCAACACCTCACTATGGCATTTGGCATAACAATAAAGTCACACCAACTTCATTATGAATGATACATATATCATTTTATTCAGGGCCAGACAGCAGAATTTTCCCTATAGTTATCTGGCAGCATAAGAATCGATGCTATTCTCTAAGAAATAAAATACAAATAAAAATAATCTGTTCTCCACTCGCATAAACAATGGATAATTCAGGATAATTCAGGAACTGGACATTTCCTTAGGCATAATTATAGCAAGTAATGTAAGTTTAAAGCAAATTAGCCTCACAGGAAGTTGAAACAAAGTGTTAAATGGGGTTAATTGAATTGTAAGCCTTGTCAAAGACGATTACCAAGCCTCAGAAACACCACTTTAATTGCGTTATTACTATGTGGATTTAGACACAGGATATTTTTGTCCAGTAATTATAGCTTGAAAGTCTGCATAGTTTAAAGCACGTCAAGTCAGGATGATTTGGGTTGACATTTTTAAAAGTGCAAAGAGAAAAAGTTCCATTACACAACATTTCTGTTATGATTTAAAACAAAAACAGCATTTTAGTAGAGAAGCAGCACAGAAATAAAGATTAAAAGGATGTGCCACTATGATATGCCTTTAGTTTGTGTTATTTATGCATCACATAATCCAGTCGTATAAGAAACAATCTATGAAGGGAATAAAAAGAACGAGAGGTTAAACCCAACTGTATCATCAATAGCAAGAGAACATAAGGTCATTGCATCAATACCCCAAATGATATCTCCCTCAGAGTCAAATCAAGACTCTACCAAAGGGCCACAGGTTGGAACAAAGGGTTGGAATGTCAATGAACCAGGAAATCAAAAACTCTGTACATTCAGCTCAACTTTTTTATAAATTATGAATTTAATCTTTTGAAGCATTCAACTATCACGCATAAATAAGGTGCCCAGGTAACGTTCATCTGGTTATGACAATATTCTACCAGCTTTGAGGATTCAATTTTTTTCGATAGAAAACAATCACATTTGATTTAGTGGATCTGACTCCACCACATATTAAACATCTACTCTTGTCATGATGTGTGGTTTTACACCTGGACCCAGATTCAAGAGCAGCAGAAGTAGAGAGTTGATGCTGAATTTTTAATAATATAAAACTGATGAATAAACTTACAAGAGTCACAAAAACCAGGGAAGAAACAAAACGTAATCCAACACACACAACAAACAACAACAAGGAGATCCAGGAATACATGTGCGATGGGAAGTAACAGGAGGAAGCAACAAGGAGTGACTAAGAAAGAGGTGCTTAAGTACTGAGGTTGAATGTTGAAACATTGGACCTGGGTTGATTAGCAAACTCACTGCCAAACAACCTGAGATCCAAAAGATTCTGTTCTTAGAATATAGCAAATAAAGCCAGAGAGAGATACTAAAATATTTCAAGACTCTTGCAATTGATTAGACAGTGACTGTGTATAAACTTATTTGACCCTGTTGTAAAAATTTAACACAGTATTTAAAGAAGACTATCAAGGACTATTTAACTCTCTTCAGTGATGCTGGAATTTTAAGTGCTACCTTCAAAAGAGCATCGAACCATATTCTTTCTTATTTTTATGATCTGTTAATCTTTACCTAATTTACTTTTGATTAAAGCAGAATTACAAGAATAATATGTAATCTGTATCTGGGAAGCTACCTATCAACCCTCACGTGAGGGTTTTACAGATCAGATTCTTTGAAAGACAAGAATTTCATGACTGTTCAGTCAGAGAGAGAGAGATGTCTCCACCTCCAACCTTCCAACCTCTGATACTCAACGGCCTTCGACCTACTCAGAGTAGCAGAATGTCGTTTTCATAATGGACAGGGTAGTCGGAATGAATGATTGCATTACATGCCAGTTATTGCAGAGAGTACAATGATATAAATAGCCCAAACAAACATCAGCTGTCCATGTAGAAACTCTCCTGCAGTTTTCTTGCCAAGTAAAACTTGGGTTCAAACTGGGGTCTATGAGAAAGGCAACTATGTTACTGCATAAGGGAAAGTGGGATGGGAGAAGGCTGAGTGGATGGGAACGGGATTTAGGTATAACTACCCAACCAGCTAAGACCATTAAAAAAAAGTAAAATGATAGATGGGGAGGGGGCAGTTCTACAGCGAAGGATAGTGCACTTTTTCTCCTTCTACGCTGCCTTGTCAAGAATGCTTGAATGAAGCTATTAAGGGACCTACATCTAACCAGACTCAAGCTGTTGTCAAGAACGACAATTACTTAACTCTGACAGCAACTCTGAGCACAAGCCTTGGGTATAGAAAAAAGTAGAGAACATCTTGTTGCAACTTGACACAAAGGAGATGGACTTAGAATACTGTATGATGTAAACAAAAATTTTTTATCTGATAGGGTAGGAATTCAGTCTCAAAAATGTCAGCAAGCTTTGGACATAACTCCTGACTGAAACACAAATAAATGATTGTTTTTATAGGACATGCACATGTTGTTGTTTTTTTATTTAAGATTTGGTGCAGCTTTACATGATTAACCCTGATGCCACTGTTAATGTTATTCTGACTACATTCAAAATCTGATGCACACATTTTACAGAAATACTTAGCATGTGACAAGGAAACAATCAAAAAGTAACTTTGTGTTAGAGAGGAGAAGAGCTTAGAGTGTGAGAAAGTAAATCCAGCCTGTAAAAGAGCATAAATGACCTATTCATAAGAAGGAAGCAAGCATATTTGAATTGTTGTTATTTTGAAAGAAGCCATTTGGTGCTGAAGTCACGGAAATTATGCTAATTGGTATTGATGCTATTCTGTGATTGCTAAATAATCACTGATGATATGCTGCTCTCTGCATCAGCTTGTTAGCAGTGGCACTGCCAGGCCCGGCCTATCAGCAGCCACTTTCACACCACCTGCATACTTAGGAGTGTGTGAGCATGGGGACAGAGTTTCTGCAGGATGCCATCACAGTTTTGCCCAAAAGAACACCACTGCAGCCTTGTCATGTTCAGTCAGTCCTGATTTGTCTCTTTCTCTCTCTCTGCTCCCTTTTTTGGTCAGGTGAAAAAGCCTTGCAGTCTGCATCTGGAGCCCTAACACTCTCTGTCAGCTGACTGTCCCTGTGGTGACAGTGGAGATTCATCTTTCTGCTGATGCCCTTGTCTGTGGTGGCAGAGAGTTGCCAAGCCCAGCATTCATAAAGGCCTACCATGGCCTGGAGGCGCAGAAGGCAGGTAAACGTTAAACGTGTCAAAGCAACGCTAATCTGTCTGCCCATGACATCGAGGCCAAATTAAAAAACAGCTCCCTTCTGGATCTGATTCCAATGTCAATTCATCAAGGAAATTTATGACTATCCGCTCACCGTACAAAAACAACAAAAATCTTTTCGGTTTCCTTTTTTTAGTTTTTCTAATTAATACGCCACGTCTTGGGCACACTCAAGGTAATTAACATTGTTTTTTTGCCAGCAACACACAACAGATGGTGATTGAAAACAGAGGGATGAGTCGCTCAATCAACCACCATTTGTCTGTAGCCATTAATTATCTTGCAAAGAATACATTCAGTCCCCAAAGTTGATAGTTTGGAGGGGAGGGGAAGAAGAATACTGTCCTTCTGTTCCTCATTACTCTTTAACAGCAAAAACTGCTGAAACTAGAATGCTGGATGGGGAGATTGCGATTTTAATAGCACTGTCATTATCTTTCCCCATAAGGTGGCATACGATAGAGGGCTTGTGGAACAGAAAATAGAATGCTGCTTAAAAAATGAGCAGATTCAGTTATTCAGAGCCAGGAAAACATCATCTGGTCAGATCCATCAAAGACCAGTTTTAGGAACAATAAGGACAAAAATATGCAGTTTTATTCAAGATGATTGGTCCAGAAAGTACTGTAGGAAATGTTTATTTTCCCGAATGATCAAATTAAAGCAGGAATTTCAAAAGACTAGAAGGAGGGGAGCATCAAAGGCTGTGTGATTGAACCCATACAGTACATAAAGTGTGCTTAGAGCTACTGCTGCACTGTCTTCCTTCGGTTCTCTAAAAATCCTGTTGATGCTGCTCTCCTACCTTATTTCTTACTAAGTAAATCTTCATAAATCAACAACAAAAATAGTAAAAGGGAGAGTCACACAAAGAGAAGGGATACTAGAGGTAAGACCTCGACAACATCATCACTTTGATGAATAGTCATGAAAATCCAGATTAATTTTGAATCTCTGTCGGTATCTGTTTCTTTTGACAGGACAAATTATATTAACTTTGTATGTTTTATAGCAGGCTTAAAGGTGAACTCGCATGTATTTTTATTTTTTACCCCCAAATAAATCAAATGCACCAATAGGAATATTTGTACTTTACGACCTCAAATGCATTTTGTTCCCTATCATTTTAACTTGCCATGGTGTTGTCTGTTTGTAAGGTGACAAAGCGGCTGTAATGTCAGCAGATGCCGAACGGTGGCTCCTCCCACTTTAGCATTGTCGATCAAGTTCTCTTTTATGATCTGGAAATGGGGGATATACTTCAATCCAAGATGCAAAAGCTGGGATTTTCACTCTTCAAACTATAAGTGATTCTCAGTGAGTACATTTGATAACTTATAAAGTCACTGCAGATTTTTTGGAAAGAAGTAACTTTATCTATTTCCAAAGGGATCTAGCAAACCTAGACATTTATTGCTTTTAATAAGAGGACGGATACCCAGCCAGTTTTAAAACCTGCTGTTCTAGCCATGAACTTATGATATTTTCACAGATTTTCCATCGTAAAACTAAATTATCATTTTAATCATGTCAAGTCAAAGTCAGAGGAAGACACTGACATGTGCCACAAACTCAGATGTCACATTGTCATCAGCATACAATGCTAATAGTTAGCTTGCTCAAAAGCAAGCAATTCCTAAGGGATTTAACTTGAAACTGAAACATGGTTGGGTAATTCCAAGAACTGAGTTCAAACTTTTGAGTTAAATACATTGTAGATTATTGCCAACAGAAGTTTTTATGTTTTTGTCTGGCAAAAAAGAAAAGAATAAACAGTAGTGGTTAGCCTCATAAAAAACAAAACAAAAAAACCTTCAAGTAACTACGAACTGCTTTGCCATCAAACCCCAGGACATTTACACACAGCATTATTGGCTCCAATTTCTGTTTTTCCACAGAAGCCACCAGGGCAGCTGCAGCTGTGAACTGAATACAATTGAGATGCAAAACTCAGTAGTAACATCTCAGTGTTTGTCCCACAGAGAGCCCAGCCCCATCAACCCTTATCATCTCCAAAACTACTGCTCACTTCCAACTGGAAAAGGGATAACCGCTTATCTACTGGTTAATAACAACAAAGACACACAACAGATAAAGGAAGCTACCCTATCATGATGGAAAAAGAGGGGGGAAAAAAAGACCGACAGGGTGCATAGAGATTTCCAGACAGTTTCATTCTGTGGAAAGGGCAAACAGAGGGGGACCTCCTGCTGTAATGCAGCAGCCGAGCCGAAATGAAAGCCAGCCGCTCTCTTCTCTGGGGCTAAACAGCGGCCTTAATAAAAAACACAATCATACCCCCAACCTTAAAGTTTAATGCACACTCTTCCCATATTTCGATTTGCACCTGTAGAAAAAGGACACCATGGAATCCTCAGACGCAAACCCAGCTTCCAGGCTGGAAAATGTAAGCATGTGCGTGTGTGTGTGTGTGTGTGTGCGTGTGTGTGTGTGTATGTGTGCGTGTGTGCGTGTGTGTGGGAGAAAGGGCTGTTTAGGTCATAATGAAACCCCAATGAATATCAAGCACGCCATCAACTTTCTATAGCTCTCTTCACTGTGGTAATGAAATTATCCCTCCCAAGTTTTTTAATTAACTTGCATAGTCATGATGTGGCGTCAAGTCACACTTTTACTGTAGGGTTCTTACTTGAAGCAATGAATGATCTGTGAATTTCAAAGAAGTAAAACCTAGGTTCCTTCTTACAGCACAGAAATTCAGCGTTTCTTAAAAATGAGATCGTAGCATTATTCACTGTCAGCCAGCCTTCATTTAACTCTTTGAGCCACTGGAGCCCAGGATGAAGAGAAAATGGATTTATTGTAAATTCACATTTGCAGTAATTTATTTAATAGTGTTTAAATCCCTGGGTCCAATAAATGTCCTCTTGGATCTAAAATTATTATATATCACCAACATGACTGGACATTTTTCATCAAACCTATGCTGGCGTAACATCTTTCTTTTAGAAAGGCTAGAGGTCGTATTTTTTTACTCTGGAATTCAGGTTTAATCTCAATTCTTACTTATTAGATAATACAACACAATGTGAACTATAAGCAAGATTACATGTAAAAATAACAGAGAATTGGATTTATCAAGTGTTTAAATTCAGATACCAGCATCAGTTCAGAAACTATCCACCAACCTCAAAAACAAAACGAGTCCAAACCTCATCAAACCCACTGAAACAAAAACATCATGACGTAGAATAAAGATAGCCAACACGTTTATGGATAGACAGTTTTTCAAACACATTTTCCCTTTATTGGCATGGTGAGGCTGATGAGAATTGCACATAAAAAATGAAAGTCACGAGAAAGTCATACAATAGGTAGAACCACAAAGGCATTGGTAAGGACTTGGCAGAAGGCAACGTGAATAGGACACAAACAGGTAGCGACAACCCCTAACCCTTCCCCAGAAAACACGCACACAAGCATCCATACCTCCAATCACACCTCACACACGCTTACCAATGAACATTATCGTACTTTCAAAAGAAACATGATTACAAAACAAATGTTTAAGCAGTGGCAACAAACTCAACGTCTCCCATTATTAAAAAGCCCGCCAAAGTGGAAATTTGAACCAGAAGGTGTTATAATATATTGCTACTCTAAGCAATTTACAAAGCATTTACTTTTTTTATTTTTTATTTATTACAATGATTAAAGCCACATCTATGAAATGGGACACGACACCATTACCCAAACGCTATACATACAGCAAAAAATAAATAATAAAAAAAAATAAAATAAAGTTAAACATTATCATAAAAAAGGTAAAGGGCTTTTTATGTATATATATATTCTTCAATCAATCTTGGACTACTTGCATAAAGAAAATAGCCGTTTCTTGTCTCTGCAGTCAAACTCCATGAAAGGGAGCCTGTGATCAGCTAAGCTTTTATAGTTGGTTCTCTCATTACTTGGCTTGCGCTAAAAACAGGATATTAATTGAACCAGAAACCGCAAGGTTACCTTTCATGTCACGTTGACGGTGATATCAGGACTTGGGGAGGGGGGCGGGCTGAGTTAATGGCGTAGCAGCATGTTAAAGAGAGTTTCTTTTGGCTTTTAGAACGACATTTAAAAAAAAACAACAACAACAAAAAAACCCTGCCAGTTCAGACAGCTGACAGGAACGTATTTAAAGACTTTTAGGCTTTAAACCAGCCGCTGTCCTGAAATAGCCATGCAACACACAACAATCAGCTTCGACTGGGCACATTTTTACACACACAGGGTAGAGTTAGAGTCAGTCACGTTTGCACAGATGTCACAAGGTAATGCGTGTGTCACAATCACAGAGACTGAGCTACACCTTGAATAGCAGGGGGGTGCGTTGGGATTAATGGAAGAGTCCTAACTACACCAGCGACTGGGTAATGGGTCATAGTCCTAAAAATCGCACAACATCAGGAGCTAAAATACAACTCTGAAAAATAATTTATTGCTTTTTTATATATGTTTTTTCTTTAATTTTATCATAATCGCCACTATCGTTTATCATTTTTTTTATTAGTGTGAATAATATCAGTGGTATACGTGTTTTACATCAAATACAAGATCTTTATAAAATCCAGGAAAAGAAAAATTGTAAACTTTAGTTTGGCATTCATATAATCAAGCATGAGCGGAGTGATGATGGCAATTTTTAAGTTTTCGCAACAAAATTCCAGCAAAATCATTTTATTGCTTTATGTTATATCTGTAACCTATTGAAAGCAAGGAAACAAAGAAAGGAAAAAAAAAATGCTACAGAAGAATGAGGGGCCTGACTGCCGGACTGATCAGCTTGATTGTTTCGGAAGGCATAGTAAGGTAATAACATCCCCACTAAAGCGTCATTTATTGTACACCCTGTCCAGTGATTGCAAGTTAAATAACACAAATCAATTGACATGAGACATAAATAGGAAAAAAAAAAAATTATTAATGAGGTACGCCATTGTAAAATGGAGTCCATAAATATACTTTGATTCAAATATTAAAATAAATACATAAATATATTTGTGCTGATTTATTGTTTTCTCTCCTGTCGATGGTAATCACAGAGTCTTTAAAAACAACAACAAAAAATAAAAGCCAATAGATCACTTCATGATGAGTGGTGATTAAAAATAGGGAACAATCATGAAAAAACACCTCAAAAATGCATTTTAAACTGGTTGTTTTAGGCAAAAACACTGATTGACAAACTTTATAAACACATAAAACTATACATGGTTCGCAGTTTTTTTACCTACTGAAACAAAAGAATTTTAAAAAAGAACATTTCTTCACATGCTCTTACAAAATGAGCAATCGGACATGTCTAACCTTTTTCTGTGTTTTATTTTTTTACAATCATGTCATGTCTTCTAAACATCATGTAGGTGTACAATATGTTTTACAGTATTGTAATTACTACAGATCAACATTCTGAATTAAGAAATTTTCTCTTCTTTTTTAAAAAAGGCTGCGTTTTACAGTGCATAGCTGTAACAAATAAAGAACTCTGATATGTACATAAAATAAAAATAGTCCTTTTTTTTATAGCATTTGTAAATACACAGCTACATTTCTCCTTTAAAATGTAGACAACAATGTTACCCTCTGAATTTAACTTTCCAAGATTCATTTTCAACATGTTTCTGTTTTGTAATGTAACACCAGATCCAAAATACCAGATTTCAAAGAGTAAAAGAAAAAGAAAATCAACGGTAAAATCTGGATGTTTTTACTTCATTAAAAAAAAAAAGGAATTGTGAGTATTGTAGAGCTTGGAGAAAATGAAATCAAAAAGTTTTTTTTTTTTCCTTCTTTCAACTAATTTTTGCATCCAACTGTCAGAGTCCACCGGATGAAATGTTTCTTCCCAGCTCTTCAGCAGCTATGTTCATGTAAACTTTTATTTTTAATATATTCATTTATATCGATATAGGTCTCTAGACTTATTCTCAGGTGCTCTTTGACGGAGCATAAAACTTCTGGTGGTTTCGTCGTCCAAGAAGCGAGAAACAACGTTGAGGTATAAGAAGTTCCTCTTTGTGACACAGACATCTGGCGCCACTCAGCTGGTTACCTTCTCAGGCTGCACTGGGCCTCTTTCAGCAAGCTATCAAAATCCATGGAGTCATACTTGCTCTTTGTGGAAGTCGGATCAAAGTCGTCCGAATGGGAGTCTGGAAAGGGGGCGGGGTGGGGAGAAAGGTTGTGGTTAATGTTAAGCAGAACAGCTAAACTTAGAAGTCACCTTTGGTTTTGAATCTTAATCTGATATTCTACCTGTGCTAAGGTAGCATCTTGTCTTTGGTATTAAGCGAAATGCAACGGTGCAAAATTTCCACAAAATCACAAAGAGCAAGATAAAAGCCTTAGTAATTTACAGGTTAATGACCAACCTACCATATACTCTGTCTAGCCTAAAGGCTCAGAGCAACCACAGTAAAAGGGTAAAAAAAAGATATAGTCAATCAATAACTCTTAGTTATAGTTTCAGTGAATAAAATCTGTTACCAGTACCCTCTAAAGTTTGCTCAATCAGTATGAGTATGGATTTTTACCATTCGAAAAAAACAAATGCTATACACCTCACAAGAAATGACCTGCAGTTAAGTTTTAAAGCTTTACTTTGATATGCAGAAAGAGTTCCTGGAGGGAGTTGGGCTTGGGTTTGTCTTAGGTTTGACCTTAATAGCCCCAACAACAAATATCTCTTAGCTGAAAAACCTGGCATTGAGTAGAAAAACCATGATGATAGATCCTTCTGGTTGTGCATCTGGTCTTTGGTGGATTTAGATTTTACATAATGCAGCTTTAGAAAACTGTTTATCTGCTGTTAGTCATTCCTTAACCTGGACCTTCATTTTTGTCCTACTTGTCTGCTTTTCAACATTTTTAAGCATGCACAGCTCAGGGTTGACTAATACTTTTATTCCTTTCCTATTTCCATTTCAAACCCACAAGGCTGTAAAAGTATTTGGGTCAAGGGAAAAATAACCAAATATCTTTCTGTTTTGACACATTCAGAACAATTGTGATGGGAATTATCATAAAAATGGTCTAATCTAATTGATATAAGATCATGTTTCCCCTGATTGCTGTTGTGATCCACATTTAAAGCAGACAACTTACAAAATGTGAAAGATTATGACTCCCAAAATGGTTAAAGATGCAATGCTTCATAAAAAATTGAAAAAAATACCAAGAAATTAAGAAAGGTCATGTAAGAAAAGCTCGGGTTGCAAAATGCAAGTATTTGACCCACTCATACATAAGTGGAATGATAGACCACATGTTGAATATCAGGTGCAAAGTCTGGAACTTTGGACAGAGGCAACAGTATTAAACTGCCTCCCTCCCTCTGCCGGTCTCCTGTATGTCCTGTTTATCTTGATCGACCTGATAATATATTAAGAGTATCTTATCTGACCCAACAGACAGCTTCACAAATGAGGCCCCTACAGGGCCCAGCAGCACACTCGGCGAGCTTTGAGAAATGGGAACGACCGTGGCAGCTACGAGACGCCAGACTTGATCTAATGCATTGGCCAAGGGCTGATTCGTGTCTCACCGCACACCTTGAGGGATGAAAAATACCCAAGTGCTCTACTAAGAACTAATGGACACTGTCGCAAAGACAAAAAAAAAAAAAAAAAAAGACCGGGAAGAAGTTTGGATACATCAGTATTAGAAAACGGTCCTCTCAATCTTTTTAACATGTGCTATCAATATGGACAGACGGAAATAGTCTGCTCTTGACAATAAGACAGTTGAATGAAGGGCTTTCCATTTCAGTAGACTGATTAGTCAATTTCAGCATAATGCCTGTCCTCAAGGCTCTGGGATAAGCAGCCGTTTCTGTTTGTCATGTTCTCTTTAAAAAGGGTAATGGCTGGAAATGTTTGGGAATTGCAACATTTATTTAGAAAAACTCTTTCTCTTCAGCGACCTATTGACTCTCTGGAAGCAGGGTAATTTAGAATTCTGTCCTCTTGTGTTGTTGCTAAAATGCCAATACTTAGCTTAGATTTCATCGCCAAATAGAAGACAGCGTCTGTTACTGCTGTGCAAACACCTGAAATAGCCGGCCATGTTTCACATAAGATCTAAACCAGTTGTTTAGATACAGAAATTATTTCTATTTGCCAAATGCCAGAATAACAAAAGACCCAATTTGTTGTTACTTTCTTCAAAGTTAGAAGTTTACATATCTTATGTTGGGCTCAAGAAACCCAATGGTGTCAAATTCCACCATTCATTAAATTTTGATGCTACAAGCAGGATGTCAATGTATCAGTCTTTATACTGTTCAGGTAGGAAACAACCTCTGAAACCATAATCTCAAGTAATTTTAAAGCTTCAGTCTGACCAGGCAGAGGCATTAAGCATACCAGTCTATTTTATAATTTTAGATGTATTATCAGAAAGGTCTAAATTCAGTCTCATAGAACGTTTGAAGGTAAACCTGAAAACATGTGCAAGCTCAAAGCAGCCAAAGTTGAGCCAAAATTTCAGCGAACAAGTAGCAAATATTTGGCTTCAACAGTATCACACAATGTTTAGTCACTGCAGAATTATCGGAGGAGATCGAAACAACTCAACTTTTTTCACGTGTCAAAAGTAGGGCAACATGCGAGGGGGGGAAGCCTCGATTTCACTGATTGCGTGCATTATTTATCAAATGCATCATCAAATGCATCAGTCAACCTTCTGCCATATCTATTCCAGCTAAATATATGTTTGAATGTTTGCGTATGTTCACCCTGGGGAGTTAGATGAATAGTGCTATACTGCAGTCTTCCATGAGTCCCACACAGCCAATACAGGCGGTAGGGTGTGTGCGTAGGCAGAAGTAGTTGGGGTGGTTGTGTAAAAGAACAGCATCTACGTCTCGTACTGAGGCTCTTAACTCCAACGGTCGACAACAGATGGACTTGAAAACTGCTGAAACCTCCTCTCACCTCCCTCCTTCTTACCTCAGCTCTTTTCTGCTCTTTCTTTAATACTTTCCACTTAATTTACTTCCTCGAAACTCCTAAAGGGATTCCCATGTTCGCGCGTCTATCAGTGCATGAAGCCGCTGATGCTTTTAGGTGCCGTCTTTAACCCACTAACGTAGAGAAAGCAGAAGCATGCATCCCGAGTCCGAGTGAGTGATGGAGTACGTCTCATTTGCCTTAAGATACAGCAGCTACGAGCCGGAAGGAAATGGAGCTCCATTCTCGACATGTTCCCAGGCTGACCTTTGGCCTCACTCTGTAATTTTCAGCCTTGAAAGCCTTATGGAGATGTTCAGAGCTGAACATGGAGGAGTATGCTTGCATCTGGAAGCCTTAGGCAATTCTATTCACCCCTTACCCTCTTGTTATTTTACTGACAGCCTTCTAATTACACCAAGGTGCTGAATAGCTGTCCGGGGAAACCCTCAAAACGCAACACTCACCCAAGTCTGTGTATCGTGATTTGCAGAGCTGCTTTTGTCCATCAAAACAACTCGAACTGAGGCTCGTTCGACCTGCGTAGGGTGTGTCCGTTCTCCAGGGCGGCAAAGGCGTCACAGGTGTAGCGGAACATGATGAAGCCAAAATTGTCCCTGGTCAAAAAACAGAGAAAGGCAACGTCATGTTGCTGTAGGACAGTAACGACCCAGCAAAAGACCTTGTCTTAGATGATGATCGTGCTATTTATATGCAAAAGAGAATCAATAAGAGTGTTTCTTTGGTACAAAGATGAGTCAGGAGAAACTTTGGTGTCGCAAAGCTCTGTCTTTGTCCTTTGCAGTGAAGTTTAGCAATTCGACTGAGTGATTATGTTTTGTTGCAAAGTCTAAAATAAATGTCCCCCTACTGATGCCGATGAGAAGGGAAAAAATCCTGGAGCCTTACCCATCGTCCCTCAGGTTCACTGCACATTCTTCAATTTCCCCAAATACTTCAAAGCGGCGCTTCAGCTCTGATCGGCTGCAATCGGACCTCAGTCGCCCCACGTACACCACCCGTCTCTCCTCCTGCTCGTTAAAACAGAAAGACAGAGCCAGCGCAAAGAGATTAGAAGATGGTGGTGGTGCTGGAGGGAGGAGAACTTTTTTTTTTTTTCCATTTCCCCTTTTCTTTCTTCACGAGGCTTAAATGAATTGGTCTTGATCACTCCTGTGGATACTGCCGCTGACTATGGCCCCCTGTTTTTGTTGCTCCTCTCCATCTGACTGTTTGCTTCCTTATCTGATGGGCGTAGCAGTTTGGAAGCGCCTTCAATCTACCTTGACACTGCAATTCCTCTTTTCTCTCCGCAACTCATCAACCTGAGGCAGAATGATCTTTATCAAATGATGCCGTGACTTAAGTTTTGGGCTTGGTTCCTCTTTTGGTTAGTCTAAAAATAAAGCCACAGGGTGACTGAGTCATACATCAGAAAAGGCAGCGTTAGTTGCGACACAAAGAAATGCTATTTTTCATACTGGAAGACTTTTATTATTACAACAATATTTGCATCCAAATAACATTAAAACTAGCATTTTGTGGAGCAAATTTCTAGGTTTTCTCTTTGAGATCGAACTGCCATTATAAATAATTTGATGATAAAGGGTCAGAGTAAAACAGTAGATAGCCTACACTTGCATAGCGCTTCACTAATCCAGAGAACCATAAAGACATTTTTGTCACTCATTCACACACACATTCACACACTCATGCTGTCAAGCTGCTACACAATAAGCAAAACATTTGTTTGTCTTCGAGGATCAGAAAACTACATAAAACATTTCCAAAAGGAAAATGTTTCTTCATAACAGGGTACACGATTCTTAATTTCACAAAGTAAGCACTTTATAACATGATCAAAAATAATTTAATATTTTACCTAATCAATATGAATAGTTTGGAATGTTAGTACTATTTTGCCAATACCATCTAAATTTTCAGAAACAGATGCTTGAAATATGTCACTGTGTGTGACTGATACCTGATAAAAATCCATATTTTAAATCTAAATGCACTTCCAAAGGTTGTTCCGATGGATGAAATGTGATTGCTGACTGCATGCAAGGGAAGATTGAAGTTTTGAGGCATTTACTAAATAGAAAAAAAAAACAATCTTGAGAAATTTAAGAACAAACTGCAGCAGGCAGCAGTTAGTGCCTTTGATTAGTTTTAATTATCCTCTCATCATTTTTCTCATGAGGCTATAGTCAATTGCATTATTTATGTATTCATTCACTTGTCATTACTGAGGGGAGTCCATTGAGGTCTGTTGCAATTTTAAACACCAAAACGTAAACAAATGTAAATCATCATATTAAACCCAAAGTTGACTTTTGTTTTGGTGGCTTTCGGTTGAGAAACATACAAATGAGCTACAGATTACTGTCCTCCTTTTCTCCACTCTGTCTTATGCTTAGTTTCAAAATAAAAACGAGTATTTGCTGAATTAGGGGGTTTGATGTTGACAGCTGATAAATAGGTAGCCTTTTTGTGATGGCACCCTGAAGGCTGCTTGTGTTGTGTATGTGCATATATAAGCAAAACAAGCGGGACAGACATTTGGAAAGTTTCTCTTTTTTCCCTGTGGCCTCCCAAAGTGCATTTGACAGCTTCAGCTCAACAGTTTTGTGAATGTTTGCATCTTGAACTCTGAAAAAAACAAAAAACAAAAAAAAAACCTCAGAGCACCCTAAGCACAAGCTCGGGTTACTGTATCATTTTAATGTGTGTTTTATCAACGGGCGGTAGCTGTGTCAGCCTACTGGAAAGCTGAATAATTTCCCATTGAGACAAGGAGAGGGGGGTAGATAAGGGAAAAATGCGATGTTCACTGAATCGTGATGAATTGTGAAATAGATACAGAAAAAGGGGGAAAAACTTAAGAAATCTGTCGACATTCTCTCTCTTTTCTTTAACTATCCCCTCCTTTTCTTGCTGCTATTTTCACGTTGTACCCCGTGGTGTGATTAATAGGAGTCGACAGTGTTTCCAGACGACAGAGATGTTAAAAATACGCAACCCGGAGATAAAGAGGAAGGGCCTGTCGCCTGAATCATTCAGAAACTCAGTTTGTATGTATTCTTTTCTGCAGAGAGATGCTCTGGCACATACCACAGAGCTGGAGGCTGTCTCATCCTCAGTAATGCGTGTCTGTGGGAGGTTTCTGTGGGCTGTGCCACTACACTGATTACATGTGCTCTTATATCAGTGTTGTTGCAGGAAGATGAAGTCAAGTCAAGCTTAGAAAAAAAAAAACACGATGTGTGACTTTAGATGTGTCAGTTGACTCACTATGGCTTTCTGCCTTTGCTTCTCCCTCTGCTCGGCCCTCTCAAACTCCCGCTTCTCATAATCCAGTCGGTACTCCTCCCTCTTAAGCCTCTCGTGCTGGTACTCCTCGTAACTGTCGTACCTGTGCGGGAGAAAAGAAGCGAGGTGTGACATCCGTCTCGGTCCTTCCGTTGTCCCCCTGCGCGTAAACAGCGGCCTTCCTATCCACGCTTATGAGGAACAATTGCCAGTATCTGACAAGGACACATCTGCCGACGCTAGAGAAATTTGTCGCAAAGTGAAGGAGATGGACGTATTATTAAGATGTCTTTTCACCATCGCTGAGAAGCCTAAGCCTCCACAGGATGGGCCCGCGGGAGTGCCGGGCGAGCGGCACAGTCGGGGACCCAGGCAGCTGCAGCTGTCAGCACAACTTCACATGTCATTACTTTCTGCTTAGTTAGGGCTTCATCAAGAGGGAAAGCACTGCTTTCTCCCAACCGCCCCAGACTAGTACAAGACATGTCCACTAAGTTTTCCACTGATGAGCGGCTCTTGGACTTGTCGGGTGTCATTAGGGATGCGGATGCCAAATCGGTTCAGAGCGCTGAGATGGGGTCAGTCTTTGCCAGTACTTCCCTGCATATGAAATCCAAACCCTCTGCAGCGCTTCTCAGAAAACTCCGAACGCTCTTACTTGAAGATGTGGCAGCAAAAAGCTGCGAGAGTCTTCTAATGAGTGTTGCATACATGTACAAGTATGATTTGGAAATCTTAAGGCACAAGAACATTTGTATTCAATCCTCACAAGTCAATAGTTTGTAAAACAATCTTTTACTGCAGTTAGACCTTTGGGGTTTTTTCTCTGGCAGCGTTGCGCTTCTTGTAAATTTTTTTTTTTTAGTTGCAAAAAGCGTAAGCTTATTCAGATTGGATCTGTGAACATAAATTTTCAAGTTTAACACAATTCCTAATCAGATACATATCTGGACTTTGGCTGGACAATTATAACACTTAACTAACCATTTTATTGTCATTTAGGTTGTATATTTAAGGTCGTTGTCCTGCTGGAAGGTGAACCTTACCTTGCAGAATGTAACGACTTTTCTTCCAGGATTACTGTACATTTAGCTCCATGCTTTTTCCTATCAAGTTTGCTCAACTTCGTTCTCTCTGATGAAGGAAGGTCTCCCTTCCTAACGTAACATCATGTTATGTTTTATAACATGATTCTATAAAACATCACCATGTTTCGTAGCAGAGATTGTGTTGTGCATGCATTTAAAGTGAAAAGAAGAAATAGATGTTGCTGGCTGAATTTAGTCAGTAACAACATAAATTCTAGGAATTTTCTCTGGAAATTTGCACGCATTACACATTTTCTTTACCTGAATCACACAACTAAGCTTACGTTAACAAAGCCTATTAAACAAGAGGATTGAATAATTCATACTGAAAGAATTACCTTGGCCTGCGGCTGAGCGGAGATCGAGACTGAGGGTGAGGGCTCTTATGGAATCTGGAGCGGACAGCGTTCAGATCTGAGCTATGATGAGACCTGAAGGTAAAGCCAGAGAAAAGCGGTAAGGACGACATTTCTTTCCACTAAAACACATTACTTTCAAATAAAATAAACCTGCTCACTTCTTTTAAAGCTTTGACACCTGGGTTGATTTAATCAGGCCAAACTCTTACATTTACATCCAACTCCTTTTAAACACCACGTAGTCTTCATGTAACTCAGTAAATGTTCATCATTTATTGCCGATTTCTTTTTTTTTCTTTTTTTCCCACAGCTGAGCTGGCTGAGATGTGTGCCTGTATCTATGTTGTATGAAGACGTGGTCAATAGTTTAGACCCTGGTGGCCTGACTGTGGAGCTTGTACGCCTTTCTCTCCTTGAGCTCCTCGTGCTCAATTATTGAAGTGTTCCTGAAGGAGGAACACGTAAATAATAGAAAGGAAGACGTTTGGGAAGCAAAGGTGTGCTTCTTCAGACAGAAGGTACGTTAAAACAAGCTACAGCACCCTCTTCTTTCGCCGGCTATCCTGTTTTCAAGGTGCTTTCAAATAAATACTCATCTTTTATTGCAGTAGTGTTATCTTATCTCATCTTTAATTTGAGCACTTTCATTGAGTGGGTGGGGTGGGAGGAAATGGCACAACTAGTGGCACCATTTCTGTTTACAATCAAACAAATATAAGATAAGCATTTTTATTTTTTATTAAAGTCAAAAGCAAAAGTTCATTAAGTCATTAAAAGTTATTTAACGCTTTCCCAAATCTTGTAAAACCATACTAAATCCATTTTATTTGTTTTAATATTCTTATATAATTTATTACCCCAAATCGTCTTGTCCATTCAGATCTTTTTGAAATCCAAGTTCTGTAGTTGGACCAAACAGCTTTCATATTCCTAAATATTTTTAAAATATTCCTATAATCATGAGCTTTATTAAAACACTTTCAATAGTTTAACAGAAAAATATCCTGGATGCATTGGGATTCATTTTAAAAACGTTGCTACATATTTCATCCATAATAGAATGCTGTAATGTCAACAATATTAAGGACAGATTTTGTTTTGTGGCCGTTTTTAGCAATATTTTGCTCCTTTCAAAGGTCTGAGGACAATCTTCTCTGCTCCAACACCAGGTCAGGTGAGAAAGTGAACATCTTACTGTTTTAAACCTTCAATGTTGTCTGCAATGCATCAAGTGTTAGGTGCACGGTTACACAGCAGAATGAACACATGACATTCAAGCAAGATGTGTATTGATCTTTTAAGCTCAGTAAGTTGCACCAGAAAAATAAGCTACCCATATAAAATTACCCATATTTACAATAAGAAGAAGAATAATTAAAAGGCTTAAAGTAATGAGAGCTGAGACAGACAACCTGTGTGCTGACTGGATTGCACTGTTGTAAGAACTGCACCAAAAAAAAAAAAAAGAAAAAAGATCATTATGGCTGTGTAGCTTGGATTGTCAATAAATTTAGAGGACAAGGTAAAACAATGAACACTAATCCAAGAGCACTGTTTTCCTGCTGTCATCTGACTTTTTTTTCCCCTCTAAACTCCAACCCTGTCTGTGTCAGATTTTGATCGAATGCCTCGAGGCTATTATAGTATAATTTACAAGCAAGTTGGTGTAGGATGAAGAGCAAGGGTCTGAACAAGATAAAGTGGTTCTATTGGCTCTGCGGAGTAAACTGACCTTTCAGTAATCATGCAAACAAAGTGAGTCACTGCTGCAGAGTCCACCACTGTGAGCCACTCAATGAAGTACTGCTGACAAACTCAATTTATTCATATCATTCTCAGTCGCAAGTTTCTGCCTCTCTTTTGCTACAAAAAAAAAGCAGAAAAAAAAAAAAACGTCGCTCGGCACTGAAAAAAAGAGAACCATGGGAAACGTAGTTCTGCTGGACTAGAGGGTTATGATGATGGGGATCTCTTTTGAGAGAGGGTGTTGAGCCCATATTCCCCCAGACTGGATTTGGCTTTCATCTCTGGAGAGGTAAAAGAGGAAGGTTTTTGCCACGCAATAAAAACAACAGCTGCCTCTTAAAGCAATAGACCTGCCATCAAAGGGAAAGAAAAAAAGATAAATATATATCTATATGTATATATATAACAATTATGAAAAATAGGAGCAGGGGGAATTAGTGTGTTAAGAGAGTGTGTACAAGAGAGAATCAAATAAAACTCCCTGCATAAAGTTGAAAACTCATTCTCTAGATAAGTCCAGAGCACCTTTCATGTTGTCATTTCATTCATTTTTGTTCATCTCATATTTGAGACTCTGTTCAGTGAGATTTTTTTTAACTGATATTTTAAAATCAGACCCAAGAAGAGCCTGCTAGTTAGTTATTAAGAAGCTTTCTGGGCACTGAGGTGGTATGTTATGAAAGTAAATCACAAGCTGATGGTAAAATCTCAGTTCTCTATCTTGGCTGAGGAGCTGAAGAATTAGTTAAAAAATAAATAGCTTAAGCCAACACAAAGCTTGCGTCATCAGTAGCTTCACACCAGAAAATGTCCCCAGACAAGAGTAAGACACTTTACAGTGAAGTTATGACCAATCTGATCCAATATTGATAATAGAATTGGATGGGATGTAATTTTTTTATTCGCCTCAAGCCACAGAACCTGGTACTTTGTTGGACCATGTTATAATGTAGTTCATTTTACTCTGCAATATGAATGAACCAGACACTCACCATTATCACAGTGTGAATGGGTGAATGACTGACCATAGTGTGAAGTGATTTGGAGTCCTTTGGACTACAAAAAGCACAACACCACTACAGTCCTTTAATACAGATATGAAAAACAAAAACTGAATCTACTTAAGTCCTGACAAAAAAAAAAAGACAGTGTACAAGGAGACTTTCTTTGACCAGTCCTGCCTTGAAGTCCATCAGACAGAGCTCTTTACAGATTTGTTTAAAGATTTAAAAAAATCTTTAAAACCAAGATTTGTTTTGTCAAATCTTGGTTTTAAAGAGTAACATAATTATGCCTCTGCCAGAACTCAAAACCAGGGGGAAAAAAGAAACAAATTTATAAATGCTCAAATTTAAGATTTACATAAAGATCATTTTTAAAAAGTTTAGAAATATTGGTGTATTCCAAATTTGCATTAAACATTTTAAGACAATGTGACACCTTGGGTTTGCTTAAATGGGCCACAATATTACCAAAAACAGCAAGCCATTTACCAGTAAAATCATTTTGCATTGAACAATGTTTAAATGTTTGAACAAATATTTAGATTCAGATATCAGATTAACAATCAAAATATTCTGGATGTTGGCAATTATGCTTTGTACATTTAAATTTTAACTCCAACCCAGTTGGTTGACCTGCAGAGTCCTGGATGCAGACAATGTTTAAAATGATTACTTTCCCTTCAACGAGTAATGAAGAAAAGTGGTTGAGTGACTTTCAAATAGCTCTACTTTTAAGAAGATGGAAACTGGAAAACAACTTACCAAGAGGAGGGACGTCTGTCTGGTGAGCTGGACAGAGAGCGCCTGCGGTATCGTGATGAGGAGCTGCGGGAGCCGGAGTGGGACCGTGAACGGGAACGTGACCCGCTGCTGGTCAAGCAGAACGGTCGACTAGGTGAGAGGAGAAGGGAGGATGGTGGGGAGACGGAGCCTCGTGAAGGGGAGCAAGTGGATGGTGGGGAACAGGAGGGAGACCGGGGAGAGCAGTCAAAGAGTAGGTCCAGAGGGGTGCCCTCCCATGGAAAGATGAAGCGACTCTCACGGCCACCATCCAGCTCCAGCTCATCATGAAAGGACAGAAACCCTGGGTGCAGGTAGCTGGATCCGGACAGTCTCTGGGAGTAAAAGTCAATCTCTCCCCCCTCAGGGGACTGGGGTGTTGTAGGCTTGTTTGGTTTACTGCTATCGTCTCTCTCCTGCTCACCCTGAGTATAGAGGGCTTGTAGGGGAGGGCCAAAGTGCTTGTTGAGTTCTGCTCTGATTTCCTGGTCACACAGGGGCTTCCGGCTGGTGGCAGAAAGTTGCAGTTGGTCCCTAACAGCAGTGCCCCCCTCTGTGGGTATCTGAGTGGTTTGTGGAAGGGTATGCTCCCCTAAGCCCCTGACACGGCAAGCATCTCCATCCACGGGGACAAATTTCTGCTCTTTAGTCAAATGACTCAGTGAGGATGATGATGAAGAACAAGAAGATGATGGAAACGATGTTGACATGACTGAGTCCATACATTCGACATGCCTGTTCTCCACCTTGCCAGTGGAGGTGGCACCTGGGGTGAATGTCATTTCCAAAGATGTAGCCATGGAAACAGCGGATATGCCCCCATCCATCTTACAAGCAGCCAGTGCTTGGCAATAGTCATGGTCGCTGTGGCCATCCTGCCCAGCGGCCCGCTTGTTGTTGCCAGTGCTGCAGTGCCCCTCAAGGCCGCCCCCCAGTGCACGTTGAGCGATGGCGTAAGGGAGGGCGGTGGATGCTTTGCTTAGCTGCGCATAGAGCTCAGTCTGTTCGGGACCCTTCCTGGCAGGGCCCCCGGCTGAGGCACCTGGGGCCGGGGCCAAAGCGCCGGCGCCCAACTCACTCAGCCTGGCTCTTTTGCACGTCAAGGCCGAGGAGCAACACGAGGACAACTTGGTTTTCAGAGATGCTTTGAAAGAATTCTCTTGACTGGCTTTGTGTGGGGGCGTGGTAGGTGGTGTCAGACCTGAGAGGGCAAGGAAGACAGACAGAGTGGTTGGGTGGGTGTAATGTAAGGCAACCCTCCCTTCATGTCTCACTCATCTATAAACTCTCAGGTCAGTTTATAGACAGTGGACACAGATACATGTCTGATTAAAATATTCACTTTCACTTGGTCTAATCCTATTTTATTGCAATCTTGACAGATTAATGTAATGCTCTGTGTAACTTAATATGGATGTCTTGCCATTCTCCTTGTCTCTGACCTTGAAAAGATCCATTTTCATGTAAAAAACAATCCTGCCCACAAGAAATTTAATGCATCTAATGGAAAATATAAAAAACCCATACAAGAAGTCACTGAAGTCAAAAAGACCCCTCACTAAAATGATGTTGCACATGTTTCGAGTTTACCCTTCGATACAGTTTGGAGGACAATGAACATCACTTTCTTTTATGCACATTTTGGCATTCTTCTAGATGTCCAAATGGCAAGATGCTTCGCCGTTGAGGCAATAGAGGAAGTGATGGTTAGGTTGACATTCTTTTCTACTGCTCGTACCCAACATTCCCCCACCGCTCCCCTTTTTCTCATACAGATTTACAACCAGACAGATGGCAGTTATATGAGAAGTCCTGAGATGAGCCCACTTTATAGCTTTGTTACTGCGCTCGCACAAACAGACACTGCCATTACTTTCGTTCCCCTCATTCCCGCCTCCTTTTTCAGTCTCCTTCTTTCTCTAGTTCAGTCTTTTCCGTCTTCCTTGTGTCTGCCATCTTCCGCTAGATCAATCTCCATTTCCCTCCCTCCTCTGTCATTCTTCATCTTCCCCTGTTTCTGTCTCACACAGAACAAATGTGCCCACACACACAGGCGCACTTGTCACTAACAGTCTCTCACTGGAGTCAAACTCAGGCACTTTGAAACACCTACACTCTTTCCACCCCTCCTTGTTTGCCATTCCTATAGAGCACGTCATTCCTCCCCTACCAGTGGATTCCTCTCAAATGACAGCTATTAGTATCAAATCCAGTGTTAGAATATGCACCAGTCAGATGTCTTGTTGACGAGAAGGTAGAAGCTGGAGACAAAAGTGAGAGTGTTTTTAAAGTAGCATGCGGTGTTTGGGAGCTAGGCAACTATCAACGTCCTAAATGTCTACATATGATTTCGGACTGAACGCACCCGTGCTCTCCACAGGCCCTTTTTCCATCCATTTTTCCTATGGTGATTTCATCATGCATGAAATCACCATCATTCACTTCAAAAAATCTCAAACTCACTCAGATTGGATTGACATCACCTATAAAGAAAGAATTCAAACTAATACTCTCTAACAAACCATTGAGCTATTTAGAGCACAGTTGTTTTTAAAGTCACTTCTGTCACAGTGATTGTAATGCCACAAACTATGAAACAAGTTTTGTGATTCTAAATCCCTTCGGAAGTAGAGGGAGAACAGAGAGTAGGTGTTAGAGAAAGACTGAAAAACTTCTGCTTCACCAATGATGTACCATCTGTCCAAACCAATTTCTGCATGGGATCATAAACTAGAAGCCATTAGCAAAAGGATGGCAGAAATAAATCAGAGTTACACAGATATGTGCCTCTCAGTCAAATCTGCTAATGATGGATCATCTGTGGGACACAAACACCAATCATGCAGAGAGTGGTGAAAAAATTATGAAATAAGTGAGCGAGACTGGCAAGAAAGCCGTAAATCGCAAGACCACAAAGCTGACATTAACTCCAGACTTAAAGAGTTGATCCCGAAGTAAACTATGAAAATAGCGACACAGATAACAGCTATATGTCTTGCGATACAGTAAATAAAGACAACACAGCAGTACAAAGTACAACTTATAGTTGGATGAGATTAGACCTGAAAACTGGGGCCTTAGGGGGTCTTCACTGCTTTTTTCTGGTCTACAGAAAAAGGTAGTTCTCTACGAGAAGGGTCAAACAACCATACTGACTGCAAATGGTTTTGTGTGATTTAAAATGCGAAAATAACAGTTTTATTCTTTACAACAGCAACATCAGCTTTTTTAGTAGTTCTCCGAATATTGCATCACTGCCTGGTTGTTCTGCTGTGAAAGTGGAAGCATGTACCCATCTAAACTCCATCTGATTATCTGTAACACCACCATTATCTCTATTGTGGTGGAATGCTACTCTAAATCTGCAAGGCACATGTAGGAGCTTACACTCGTGCTTCACTGGGATCTACATCCATCTGTCTCATATACCAGCTAATCTCTAACTACAAAATGGGCCTCAGTAACCCTGAGCTTTCCGGACTAATGACTTTTCCTGCTAATATTCAATCTCAAAATTTGCACGGGACTTAAAACGAGAGTCAGGTGAAGGGCTTTATTTTAATAATGGCTGTAAAAAATGGATGTGTGGAAGGCAATGACCGTACATATTTGGCTGCGGGTCAACAAATTTGCCCACGTGCAATAAAATGAGAGGAAATATTAACTGAGCTTCATTGCTGCCGGAGCTTAAGGACTCCTGCCCTTATGCTCCCTCTACGTCTCCATGGAAATCACATTTGACCCTGAGAGCTTATCTACACAAAGGGTTAAACAACACTTGAAACCAGAGCCAGAAAAACATACCTCTTGGGGGGTGGAGAGGTTAAATTACTGTCCCCTGCAAGTAGAAGGTCCAATGGACACACATGAGGCTGATACAAGGATCACTTTCTCTGCTTGTAAATGAATATCTAAGGGGAACAGTGTCAGAGGCTAAAGGGCAATCCTTTTTTATTTTTACTGACCTTAGATAATTAATCTCAAATAATTGTGTGGTTGTTACTAAAACAATTCTAGTAACCTGATAAAGAAATTAATGACTCCCAGTTTGGCAGCATTACTTTGATTTTATTGCAACTGAACGATGCCAAACAACGCTTCCGGCAATGAGACACAAGTGTCCCCAAAAATATAACAGAACCATGGACTGTATAAATTATTCCTAAACAGTTTGCTTGTTGAAAAAGACTGATTATGCTGCTTGATACACACTTTTCAATTTCCAGCATTATGATGTTAAGTATTTACACCCCATATATTTTTAATATGTTATCGTGTTCCAACAATACACCTCAGTGTATTTACTGGGATTTAATGTTCCCAATAACTATTTTTTCATAATGAAAGTCTAAACTTTGGTCTTCTGGAGCAAAAAAGGCTCCACATTTAATAAACATTTCAAAACAATGCCTCATTTTCTTTCCATTCCACAATAATGCATTACTTGGCATTAGATTTCCACATCGAATCATTAAAATGATTAAAATATGCAGAAGTTTATGGACACAATGTCCCATCATGAAAACTTTATAGGATTGAAATACTTTTTCAAGGCACTTAATATTGTTCAAGATAGTATTAGAATCAGATAATGAAAAAGCTTATTACACCATCAGATAAAACAGGGTTAGGGAGGTTTTTGCTAATAAATCATGCAGCGATTTGAAAGACAATCAATACTTGTGCCTATAAAAAGACTTTCTTTGTCTTTCACCTTGAACTTTAATCTGTGTCGAAGCTATCAAAGACAACAAGAAAAGCTACTATTAACCCCTCCTTATCTCCAAGACACTTGCAAGAATTAGTACTATTGGCGGTTTATCTAATAGTCAAATATATTTTAGGTAAGCAGAAAAACATGCTCACCTGGGGTTCCAGCAATCTCCACACTTAATGTGCGTTCAATGGTTTTGTTCTCAAAGGGTGATCCTTTGTGGTCACTGAAAGACAAAACAAATCCAATAATTTAAAACCACAGATGAAAGACTGAAGTTTTCTGTGATCTAAAATAATGGAAATGAATCACAAAAAATGCCTCAGCTTGAAATCTAATTTATATAATTTCTTTTGGCTTCGTCTTTGTGTTCTAATTTGTTGCTGCTTTTTAGCCTAGAACAATTGGAAAAACTTCACACACTTACTTTGGAGACTCTGGGGTCAAAGGAAGTGGCAAGGTGGTTGGTTTGGCTGCAGAACACAAAGGAGCATGGGTAATTATTGATCTAGGTATGACAATCACGGCAGAAGAGACAAGGTCCATATTCTGCAACATTTAATCTCAAATTGGTGCAACAAATACAATTATTACTACAAAAAACACCCATCTCTGCTTCAATTGATGTTATGCTTTTTAAATTGACCCCATTTTAACAATTTACTCTCTTTGAATGTATATCTATATCTATATCTATATATGTATGTACTATTTAATCTGTGAGGCAGGATGGAGTGATGGCATCTACACACAGACTGCGTTTGACAACAAACAGATCATAATGGAGTAAAAAACATAGAGAGACAATGCTACAAACAAAACACGTGACAGTGGGTGAGCCCCTCCCTGGACAAGAAAAATAAAGTCATGATTGCATGCACCAAAAGCATAGGAGGGGGAAAAAAAGAAAGAAAGGAGAGTCAAGGAAGCTTGTGCAGTTGCCCGAGGCTTTGGCCGACTTGTGCTCCAGCTAAGAGAATGTGGCTTTGGTGGCACGATGCTAAACAGCAGCGTCTGGGTATTTGAGTCTAAATGTACTTATTCAGCACGCTCAGCTCAATCAGCCAAAGGTAGTTCAAGAACTGACTTATTAAAAACAGGATGTGCAGCAGCAAGACAAGGCTCACCCCTTCTCCCATTTTTTTCTCACTAAGATGCCTTTGGGACTAGCAAAAGCACTGGCGAGCAGGCTGTTTCACTGCCATTGGTGTGTGTGTGTCCTCTGTTAGATTTAAATTAGACTACAGGTTAGTTATGAAATCAAACTCGGAAGTGGTTAGAGCAGCAGAAGGAGAAGAAAGAGCAGGAGATCATAAGGCCAGAGGTGGGGGAGGGAGGGGGATGCAGTCATGATTACCTAACAACAGGTGGCCCTGGTCATCGGGGTGCTCGCTGAGTGCCTGCCTGTGTGGGGGCCCTTGCCCTTGTATGATGCAGGGAGGGGAGGGCTCTGCAATGCTAGTATCTGGGAGGAGAGGGCTTGGTGGGCCCTGTGAGAGCACCACGGCAAGGCTGCCTATGACATGGTTATCATCATCATCAACAACAACACCATCACCATCATCATCATGGTCAACATCCTCCCCAAAGCCTCTCTGATCTGGCCACCCCAGCTCTTGTCCAAAGCCCAAATCAAGATCTGGATTTGGCTGATTAACCCAGCTCTGTAGGTCTAAGGTAATGGGTGATAATGGGGGTCTGGACTTAGTTTCCTCAGCCTGGTTTTTATAAGCAGAGATATATTTATCCTTCTTCTCTTGCGCTTTGAACAAAGTCTTTGGTGGGCTCTTAGACCTCTTACTTGCCGATTTGCTTCTCGCACTACCTGAAGGAGTAATTGAGAGTTGGTGTAGTTGAGCCAGAAATTGAGTGGGCCTCTGTTTGGAGGTGAGAAGCTGGCTAAGTAAAGGGTGTCCCGGCTGAGCATCCCTTTTCTTAATCTTTACCGTGATGTGCCTTTGCGGCGCACTGCTGGCACCGCCGCTGCTGCTACGGCCTTGTCTGCCAAAGCCTTGCCTAGCCTGAGTGGCGCCTGCAGCCTCTCGGCAATGCTCACAGCTGTGACTCACCTCTCGGGGAGGGAGGGAATAAGAATGCATATACCTAATGAACCTAGCGGCGGCCAGGCGGCCAACATCGCCTGGCGGCCTTCCTTCTTCATTGGGCGGCCCGTGCTCCTGTTTGGGGCGAGCATGGCCGCAGGTGTAGGTTCTGCGACCAACAGGGACAGAGGCACCCTCCGAATCCTCAACCCCGCCATCGTGAGAGCAACGCTGCCACTTCCCAGCCCCATGACCAGCCACAATACACTCGCCTGCAGCCCGGCTCTCACCTCGCTGGTGATGCTGCTGCGGCGACTGCTGCTGCTGTTGTGATGACACAGCTGACTTCTTCTTGGAGGTGGTGGACGAAGAGGAGGAAGAAGTGGAAGACAGGGAGGAGAACGAGGAGGTGGATGACGAGGATGGCGACGAGGACGTGGATGAGGCACTGAGACCCAGGCTACTCTTGTCCCTGCTATTGGGACCCCCCCAGGCGCTCTTGGCATCGCTGGCTTTGGTATGTAGCAGGATGTCATCAGTGGCTGTTAGGTATTTGAGCAGCTCAGTGCAAGGTCGCCTCACCGGGCGGTTCTGTTGGCCGGAGCCCCCTCTTGCTTTGCTGTTCCAGGGGCTCTCCGTCTGAGCAAAACGGGAAAAAAGTAATACAGTCACTAAGTTTCCTATCTTTGTTACAGACTGCTAACCCACATTTTAGAATACCTTGTGAATTTAATTAATTTTTTTTTCCATTTTATCAGGTCACAAACACAAACTACAATGTACTTTTACTGAGATAATAACAGACCAACACAAAAAGACTCATAATTGTGGAGTAAATGCTTTCTAGAACCAAATTCTCCCATGATTACATGTGCGGTCTTGCTGGACAAATCATTCTGTCACATTTGTCAATGCAAAACAGCTCAAGCTCAGTTTACAGATGGAAAGAATCTGTAAACATCCCTGTTCAACTTTTGCCACATATCCTGAACTGGATTTAGATCTCAATATATGAATATGCTTTGATCTAAACAAGAGGCACTCAAGTGCAGTCATCAAGTGGTACTGTCCTCTCAGATAAATGGCTTATTACTAGGCCTTTTACAGAGCTGATTGGCATGGTGATGAGGGATTTAAGCTATTTGTTTCAGGTGTGATAGAGCAGGGACAGTTGAAGGATGATAGTGCTCAAGGACTGAACTTAGGCACCCTGATCTATATCACCGCATTGTGGTTCTGGATGTATGTTTGGGGTTGCTGTCCTAACCTCTAAGTGGTTCTCTACGATTTCCTATATTTTGCCTCATCCATTTTTCTATCAGCTCTGACCAGCCAGCTCTACCCGAATAAAGAAAAACATTTCCACAGCGCAATGCTGCTACTGCTAGGATGAGTTTGTTTTACATCACTGCTGGTATTTTACAAATAAGTTCAATTTTTCACAGGTTGTGGAATCCTGCAAATGGGTCTTCTTATAAGTTTCTTTAAAAGGAGCTTTCTTAGTTTGTGTATGTCTTCCACATAAAATCCCAGTAAAAAAAAAAAAAAAAAGAAAGAAAAAAACTTTAAGTCCAAGGATGTGAAATGTCAAAATATAAAAAGTTCAAGCTGTGCGACTATTTCTCTAAGGTACGGTATATTTAGCTAGTTAGTTATTTGGCAAAAGTATAAGAGCAAAAAAAGAGATGGGGCAAGACTGTAAGACTGACAAGTGAGTAACAACCACAGAGCAGCATCGGTCCAGAAGTCTCAAAGGTGATGGTGGGAGGGCTTTCTGCCCATCATCCTAATTGGT
Organism: Poeciliopsis prolifica; assembly: GCF_027474105.1. Lineage (NCBI taxonomy): Eukaryota > Metazoa > Chordata > Actinopteri > Cyprinodontiformes > Poeciliidae > Poeciliopsis > Poeciliopsis prolifica. Next base: position 4,207,002 of record NW_026562407.1, on the reverse strand, counting down.
AGGCCCCCCTAAGCATCACCACACCACTCTGTACGCACACCATGTCCTCCGGGAGTCCTCTATCTGCTCCAGAAAGAGATGACTCAAAGGCAAGGTATGAAAATAGACTCAAATAAAGAAGATTGACTCACTCGACATGGAAATATTGTCCACATATCACACACTAATCAGTCTGCTATTTATCTACCACACATTATGATCTGATGCACATGTTTGTTTTACTAGTTTGGACAATTTAGACATTGACATTTTTAATTTTAAACATGAAGCACAGTGAGAGATGGTTTATCCTCATCCACAGCCGTATAACGATTCAGGAAACTGATATAGCCAAATTATCATGGGCAAAAACAAAAGGTTTTAGGAACACATAATGAGTTTGAGTTTTTTATCATGTCATCTGAAGACATCAATCTCACAAGAGTGCCAGTTTTTATTTTTTATCTTTAGCAGGCACTATACCAAAGCGTGTAAGTGTTGGAGCTAATGAGTCAACAGCCCAACAGCAATCAGCCTGTTTTCATTACGAGCCTGGCCTCCTGGGATGGGAGGCTCCTAAACAAGTAGCCTAACATCTTCTAAAGCGGCCACCGAAACAGAAAATATGTGAAAGGGACAGACAGGGACCAGAATCAGAAAAAAATATGTTGTGCACAAGTCTGAAAGAGAAAAACAGCAGAAAGCCAATATGTGGATTTTATGTTTGCCTTTGTGTGTCTGTGTGTGTCCCCACCTTGACGACGGCAGGTGGTGGTCTGATCCGGTGGTTGCTGCTGGCTGCATGGTTCTGTGCCTTGCCACCTGTGTATTGATTATAGCTGAGCTGGGAGTTTGCGGGCGCCAGAAGGAGCTTCTTCAGCTGCAAATGGACCCAAACGGAACCAGAATGGAGGGAGAAGAAGGAGAAAGAGAGAGACACAGGCAGACATGGCGGGTTATGCAAAACGACCATTTTCCTTTCAATTACACAGCCTGGGTCCAGTAAATGTGCAATCAGTGGATTGATGTTACATTGAACAAATAAAAAGATAATGTTTATGACACATTTAAAAGCCCAGATAGTTGTAAGGTGTTTATAGCATGTGACATAACAACAACAGAGTACTTTTCCCTTCTCGTGCAGGTGTTTTGGTGTACGCATAACCAGGCTGTTCCAATGTCATTGAATAAACACACCCAGGCATTTACCTAAAGGTCATTTGGAAGGGGACCAACATGGAATAAAATTAACCGTAATACAAAATAACAGACCACTTTCTGTCGAAAGCATAAAACGTTGTTCATGAGTGAAAATTACAGGGTTGATAAACATTCTTGTGCAAAAGTTTGTATTATTTTTCTCAAATAGACGCATGTTTGAGGATCAGCTAGAAAAATACCATATGGGATTGATTTCTGCTTTCTCTTATTCCACTTATCGTGGAGTGGTTGTAGCCCTTTAGCTGTGTGTCAGTCACTGGAGTTTCGTGTCACATGGTTCACACATTGAACAGTGACAACAATAGCATTGGTATGTAATTTGCATTGAGCAGTAAACACTCTTACCCATTTTTTTCTCCTCACTGAACACATGAACATTTAACAAAGTGTATCTTTAACACTGATTCTTCCTGACAAATGACCACTTTTGGAGTTCAAACTTCTTAACAGTATCTGCAGAGTACTAGCAAAATGTAAATAATCTCCATTACTTAGTTTCTATGTATTTTCCAAGTTAGTAGACTACACTTTTCTGGGCTAATGTTTGAAATATTCACATTTTGATTCATAAGGTATTTGTTCATGGATAAATACAAAGGTGATTGTGAACTCTTGTTACACAGTGGAACCTGCAGGCTGCAAGGGAGGATGGGTGAAAAGTCAAATGGATGGATGGCTGGACTGATCGGTGGAGAGATGCAAAGATAAAGGGATTGAATATCTATAGGTGAACAAGAAAAGGTTAAATGAATGGATACAACAAATGTGAAACCTGTGTGGATGGATGGATGGATAATCAGATAGATGGGATTAATGGAAGAAGAAATAAAGTGTAGAACTACAACCAGTTGTCTTTATTCCAAAGCTTGACAAAGAAACCTACTTTTTAAAATCTCAAACATTACTAGGCTTTTTCAAGGCTACGTAATAACCCTGGTACTCAAAATCAATATAATTGAAAAAAAAGAAACTGCACTTCAGACTGAAAACAAGTTCATGTTTGTTTTACCAGAGAAGGCTCCTCAGGCTCTGGGGTGTGAGGTGAGGCGTCTGGGGAGGAGGGACAGCTCCGGTCACTGGCATTGGTCACGTCCCCATCTGCCAGGGCCTCGAACGAAGGCAATCCGTCCTCATCCACCGGGATGCTGTCCAGGGTCTCTGTAAGCACTGCCAGTAAGTTTGCCTCATTTTCTTCATCTATCTTCTTAGAAAGGGGGAAAAGGGAGAAGGCAGGGATAAAATGCAGAAAGACAAGAAATATAGGGCATGTTAGTCAAGAGAAGTTACATCTATTTTTTTTTTCCCTTTGGAGTGGGGTAAGGGCATCGGTTGCATGCACTTAGGCTTTCACTGTTAATATCTTTTGCAACAGCTGTTTTATTCTGGCAGGATTCAGAGCAACAAAATCTCCCTGCGTGTATGTGATTCAAGTGTGTCCTCATATTTTAAGCAAGCAGCTTACTGGACCAAAATAATATGTTCAAGAGAGAAACCTTTACTTGGACTGACAGAAAGAAGACAGGATTTTGGTTCTGGTCTAGAGAGCTTTAGTGCTGCAAAGGAACAAATAAGCAGAAGTGGTCCCCACTCTTCCTAGAAAATACAGAATTAAATTTCCACAAAGTTGCAAGCGACCTTCTAAAGATAAGCAAACAACGTCCAACTTAAACTGCTTTGACAGTAGAATACTCAAAGAATTACCATTAATGTTTCTCGTTGGCCAAGGGCGTATCCAGAATGATTTTAAAAGGTGTGGTCAGGTGGGAACACTGATAAGCATCAAAACTGAAAGCCAATAAAATTTTAAGGTTTTTATATTACCATGATGAATGTTAGAGTGGGCAATTATTCTTGATACAGGCTGTGCTTTATAAAATGAAAGAAATGACAAACACTAGAAAGTAACTTAGATTGAATTAATTTTTTATACATAATGCCAATTCACAATATGTTGTCTTACAGAAGTAAAAAAGTCACTTCTATCCCATCACAAATACATTCTTACATGTTCTAGTAACCAAATATTGATTTAAGTTCAGTTCATTATTCAAATTAGATATAACTGGAAAAATTCAAAAGGAAATCTATCTAAGAAAACCAGCAGATTACCTGGAGTCATTAACCTGCAGCCCTCATAAGTCAAAAGAGTAAATAAGTAAACAACAAATTCAATGAATAAATAAAGATGCACAGAAAACATATCATGTAACAGAAAACTTACAAATCTGGTCTATTCCTGATCAGTGAACACACCATAACAAAGTGTCACCAGGTCCTGCGACCCACAAAGAAGTTGGTCATTTTCAGAGTCAAAAGTTTAAAAATGAAAGTGGAAAGAAGAACAAGAAACTATGAAGAATGTAGGTTATTGATTCTGGATGTTAGAACACAAAGCAAGACTTTGTTAACTGCTGGTTGTTTTGTTTCTGTGACATTTTTTGTCATGCTTTGGTATATGAAAAGCATTAGGCTATTCAGTTAAATTGACTTACGTAACGTATTACTGTCAACCCCATCTGTCATGAAACACAATGGATTTGGACAAGCTGGATGCTTTTTTAAAAATCTCTCAGTTAAGTGAGGAGCAAAAACTTTCAAACCTTCTTCTACTGGTACATAGTATCCAGTAGAAGTTTAGTTATCAGCCATATTTTTAGCTCATCTTTGTTTGCAGCAAACAAAAAATACTCAAAGCAGATAATATTTCAGTAATCCCAGAGTAGTATTTACTGAACTAGTCCTGGTTATAAATAGTCTTAAAGCCATTTAAGACCATTTTTGTGGAATACACAATGGCTGATATTTGCAATCCGTTTTGCTCATCCTTAATTTGAGACGCTGAAGACATTAAAATGTCAGCTTCAAATCTTTCAATCCAGTCTGTTTTAAAGCAATTAGAGTTAAACACACTCATGTTGGAAAACTGTCTGTGGTTCTACTATAAACAATAATTTCTATAATTCTATAAGATAAACTGGAATCAGCTAAAACCAATATTGACATATCATATTGATGTCGATGTCTAGCCAGTAATGGACCACTGTGACAGGGTGGCTGCTGGCTTCCTACCGAATACTCACCCCTCTGTGGTGCAACAAACATAACATCAATTTCATCATTACAGCATGATTATTATTTAACAGCTTAGATTGTGATGAATGTGAAACTGACTGGATGCAGAATAAGAAATAGAAGACAGAAAATGTGCAAAATATGCAGATTCCTATTAACAGTGACAGGAGTTGAGCTTTTTTGAAAGTAGGGTGAGTGTGTTTGCGTGTGTGTGCATTGCCCTGTCCTGTTTACAACCAGTGCAAGTTCCAGGGCCACAAAAACCCAGGGGGCTGGGGGTGGGGAGGAGACTTCAAGAGAATGGAAAGATAAACAGTATTTTTGCCTTGGGACGTTCTGTTGTCAGCTGTATGGGAACAAATCCCTTTATGCAGGATTATCGTCACTCGTGACGACTTGTGGCCATCGCTACACCGCAGGGAAAGGTGGGGCAGCAGGTTCTCAGACACAAAATTAAAATCTTGCAAAGCAGCACTGAGGCAATGTCACTAATCAGAAAGCAGGCTAAATTATACACACATCTTCACTACTCTGTATTACTTAACATTGTTATTCAGAAGCTCATTGAGCAAATCTTTTCCTAACAACATAAACAGTCAGTTATTATTAAAAAATGATAGAGAGGACATATTTCACAGAGATAACATGGTGTACTGGGGCCATGCTGCATTGGCAAGCTAATGCCTTGCAGGAAATTGCTCTGTATGAGGTGGCATGCTGTTTAATTACTTGCAAGAAGCTTTAAAATTCACTGTGCTGGAACACAGTGCTACCGAATCCCTCACCGTTTCTCCTGATCCCCAAATCATTACCTGAGCTCTAAGCGAGCCGGTATTACCTGCTGATAAGGCACGGGCCTCGGCTTAGTCCAAACAGACATCCGAGTGCGAGAAATATAAATTTAGGATCATTTTAGATGATCACAAATGGGTCTTTAATGAGCCAACCATCTGTTTAGCCTGTACTCATCAACTATCCAATCAACTGTGTATTTAGGTGCAGCTTTATCCACCTCTTTCATCCTGCTTAAACCTATAAATCTGTATTCTATAACAAAAAAAAAAAAAAAGAAATTGCAGTCACATTAAAAGCTGGGGTGTGTATGCTTCAGTATGTCACGCTTTTAGAAATGAGCTCTGCAATTTGTACAGGCTGCGGCTGGCTCAAATGTGTGTTTTATTATTATTATTATTTTTAGCTCAATCCTGTTTGAAAAACCTCCACCAAATTTGCAGGCTCCCACAGGCGCCATGTATCCTGAAAGATAACTCAGAAGGGACTCTCATATTCAGAATATTTGGAGAGACACACTTGTAAAAAGCCTGAGTTGAGATGATCAGGCGGCAGCGCGCTCGCTGTTGCTCTCGTGGAGGCACTCGCGGGGCCAAGTGGGGATTTGAGAAACTGGGGTAAGGAGCAAACCGCAGTGATAGTTTCTACCCAAGAGAGAAAATGATCTAATACCTATGTCCAGGAGGGCAAGTTTTTCCAAACCAGCTTAGGGACCACAATGTACAGTTTCAAATCAAATTCGGTACACGTCCAATTTGTAATCTGTAATTTTTTTGGCATTAGGTAAAAAAAAAAACAAAACCACCAAAAACAAACAAACAAAAAAACGACAAAATAACCTGCCAACCAGCTGACATCCATTCAGATTGATCACTACAGCAGCAGCTGCTGAGAGGAAGAGAGGAAATAACAAACAAAGAGCGGAGAGGGAAAAATTGTCTCTCTGAAAGCACTTTCTTGGCCATCTCGGCTTAATGGACCCCACAGAATTAAAGAGATCTTAACAATCCTGGGCTAATTGTGGGATCACTATATATTAACCCTGCTCCAATTCTAAAGGGTGCCATTTTGAAGTAGTTTTAGTCCAAATGCCTCAATTAGCCATAAAACACACTGGCAAAAGCTGGCAAAAAAAAAAAAAAACTCATCCCCCACCACCACCCAATCTTCCCCCACATCAGAGAGAAAAGAAAGCCAACCCCAGTTTGTTCATTATTAGGTGAGGCCCTTTTGTTATCTGGCAGCCTGTCTTTCAGATTGCCCTTGCCTTTTACTCTTTTATTGGGTCCTACAGCACAGCATTGTGTTCTAGGAGATTCTATTTATAGGGCTGATAACGGAAGGTGAAGGTGATATTTTAGCACACACTCACTTCCTGAACACGAAGATGAAATAGCAAAATCAGACCTACTTATAATTTTGGGGGAATTTCAATCGTCTGAGCAAACTCAACAATTTTTCTACCTACCATTTGTTGATAAAAATGGTGAAAATGATCCCAGATGGTCTTCAGCACACAGACCCCTATAACTGAGTGAGACACCAAGTGTGACAGACATGTCTAACGTGGAACAGCAAAGAATTTCCCTGATGTTTATTTATCATTAGCTCTCTATTGTGCACAGCAAAAAGTTTGTGATGCACTTGAGCTTTCCTACATTGCAAGCCACAAACTTCAGTCCATGTATTGGAAATTTTATGTGATGAATCAAAATTGAATGGCAGTGACCTTAAACATATAGCAATGGAGAATCTGTTGGAAAGGTGAAAACTGTGGTTTGCACATGATGTCCATCTAATCTGACTGAACATGAGCAATAGTGTAATGAAGAATGGGCAAATACAAGTACAAGTGATGGTTTCTGAATTGGTCTGCCATAAAAAAATAATAATTAAAATATATTTAAGCTTGTGGTTTTAACATGACATTTGTGAAAAACGTTAAACGTACAGGAACGCCTTTTTGAGGCATTTTACATGTGGTTAATCAACCACAAATTTGTACACCACTCATTTATTTATGCGTTGCAAATGACCTTGTTCTGCACCCACTCAGTTTCTATTTCCGCTCCTCCTTGTTCCTTCACATTTCCAAGATTAAGAAGTTAAACAACAAGTAAGACCTTCTAATAAGGGCACAATCAAAAAATCTGGGGGGAAACTGGGGCGGCCGTATGTGTGTGCGGCAAGTGGGGCACAAGTATCAAGTCATCACATCTTTACTCTGCCAAGACAAGCAGCCCTGGATTTGATAAACAAATAATGTCATTCTGTGTTATTACCCTCAGCCCCCTGATTTCAGAGGAAATAAATCAACGTCAGCTGTGCTGTTAAGGCGTTAGTCAGGCCTGACACGTCGGCCGGTCACACAGGCACAACATATGGTGGCGAGGAAGGAGGGAGGAGATGGAAAGTGGGAAGAGTAAGGGAAGGGGTGAGGTACGGCACGATGCGTGGCGGAGAGACAAATCATGGCAGCCGCCAGAGACGTCTGGTCATTTAGCATGAGCTTACTGAGATGGAGAGAGGGTGATTATGGCCTATGCGGGGCGGTGAAACCATACATAACACTGTTAAGTTTTTCTCTGAGTGTGAATGTGTCTACTTGCCTGTGTATGTGTGTGTGAGGGGACAAAAAGAGAGACAGCAGTGGAACAATCTAAGGCTGTTCCAAATCATAAAACTAAATGTTAAACCTCCATTGTGGTGAGAGTCGTGAATGACTCACAGGATGTAAACGTGAGCTGGAGACTCTTGTCACTTTCCTTGTGACTCTAAAGCCAATAGAGCATCTTATTTTGAAATTATTTCCTAAGTAATTGATCCTTTGGACACATTTGCTATGTTCTGGACACACCAGTCACAATATTGGTGGGAAAACGAGTATTTTTACATGAATAGAACAGAAAGCCTTTGTTGAAATGGTCATTGGCTCTCAAGCAGCGGTGTTTAGCTGTATATCTTTCCCATTTTAAGCCAATGATCAAACTGTCGCTGATCATTAACTTTGTGCAATTGTTTTTCCCATAGAAAGTACCCCTGCCTCAGTGCTTTTCTGTTGAGGGTTGTTTCTTTGACAAACACAACTAATTACGCAGCTGTAGCTGACAATGCGCATTTTATGCTCTTTCTGGAAATGATTACCAATACAAACTAGTCTTGGACCAAAGTTGTTGTGGGGTTGTTTTTCGGTCCTTTTTATTTTCTCAACGTCCGTCTGGTTGAAGCAGATGGAAATGCGTACCTTGCCTGATTCTGCCAGGGGCAGAGCTTCAGGGGGATCTGTGGGGGGCGGTGGGCCCCTGTCCCTGGTATGGAGGAGGCCTTTATCACTGATGAGAGTTGGAAAAAGCGGTCCCTCTCCTGTTGAGTATGGTGTATGTGGAATTATATAGAGTGGTACCCCAGACAACAATGACTGGTGCAGCCAGTCATTGTTGACTCATGGTTGCTAAAAACTTTACCAGACCCACTGATTTTAGTAACATAGTGGGTGTAAAATATTGAATAAAATGTGCAACATGACTGGCTTTATTTTCAGTCTTACATTTAACTTTATGAGACACAAAATTACAAGTGGATTGTCCATAAAATGTCAAAATGATCCAATAGCTATCCATGGTTCTGAACTGCTTTGAATTTGTGTTTTTTATTATATTTAGTATATTGAGATTATGTCTGTGGTGCAGCGGGACTATCAAAATAAATTTAATTCAGTTCAAAATTTCAACAGTTTCATATCCGTTTTCTGCATCTCCAGAAGTTGCCAGCTACAAATCCAGGTACAATATCTCTGTTTGGAAATTGATGTAGGTCATAAATCAATGGGATGATGACTAGAATTGTCAATGACGACTGGGACATGTGGATGCAGAGTTCTCCTGTGGGAAACATTTGGGATTGTTACAGCATGGTGAGAAGAGCTGACAAGGGAAAAGAGAGAGGAAAATGATGTGAGTGAGCCGAGGGGAGAAGGAGAACTGTTGTTGCGCTTGCTGACACAGGCCAGATCCAATTGAGACACCTACTCAAGGGATGTTGGCAATGCTGCTCTCTCTAGTTTTCATTTAACCACTGACAAACCACCTGAACTCCGTCACCAATCTGCTAAGATCTGGAGAGACTACCACAGATGCATTTTCTGTGACAAAAATTGTCCAGTTGCTCGTGAGGCTTTTTATAGACAGAACAAGGAGATTAGAATCTATGGAAGTAGATTAAGGTCACGGTGTATAGATCCATGAAAAAAATAAACTAACTTCTGACCAAACAGAGAATAAATCACCTGCAGCAGTCTTCGTAGGAGCACATGTTATCAGACAGCTTATCCAAATAGCTGATAAGCTCACAGGTTGTTGAATATCCTGGTAAAATCTCTCTATCTAGACTCCCTACCCAAGATGCTGCTGTTTTCCTCTTCCAGCCGTTTAACAGATGGTCCAAGCAACCGTTTGCTAACACCAACCAAATCACACAGCATCATAATGACTGGACATGCTCTCCTTTGTTTTGGCAGCCACTTCCCAATCGGCTTGGCATGAGGAAACCCTGATTGCTGTGATTGCTCCGACTGTGGCTCGCTCTGACGGCCACAGCAGGAGGGGTGAGGAAAAACAGAGATTTGGATTCTCAAATAAAGAATATTCAGCTAGATGCAGAGTTGGGATGAGGAATGGTGCTTCCCTCTGCTTCTCCCCCGCAACCCCCCACTTTCCTAATGGCATGCAAATAGCTATTTGCTTAAGTCGGCAGCTCTGAATGTGCACTTCTAAGCAAGGGGCCTTTGAACCGACTGTTACACTGCTGATAATGTGTCGGAAGAACACAGGGAGGGGGACAGATTAAGCCCAGAGAGAAAGAGAGGAAAAATAAAAATAGAGCACAGAGACAGTTTCTGCTGTCCATCTTTTTGCTACATTTTCTGGCCAGATCACCAGTCTGTCATTAGCAGCCAAGTGTAGCTATCCATAAAACAATTACACACGGACACACAGAGAGAAAGACTGGTCATTTTGATTTTGACATTTACGTAGATCTCCTACAGGACTAAAATGAACCAGAATTTCTCGCCATTATCTGCAGCTGACACCACTTCCACACACACATACGCACAGATACCTGCACAATGCGGCTCCTGACCTTTCAGGCCCTGCCAAGCTCATCGAGGGTTTGCAGTGTTTCATTTGTCAAAGTAATGTCTTTCTCGGAGCGTTGCCAATGTGAGAGAAAACCCGGACGAAGTGGACAAGACACAGCAGTCGATGGCGCTTCAGACAATAGACACATAAAGGGCTCTTTCTTTCGGCATCACCATTTCAATAAACACTTTTACCGGCTTGTACATTTGACTCTGGGACTTGCTATACAAATTCAAGTCAATTTGATTCCTTTATATTGAATTTGTTCCTTGGTGCTTCTGGATTCAGACAGGAGACGGCAATGACGCCTTTCCTTGCACATCTTCAAATGCCATCTGTTTTCAGGATTCTCGTGGCTGAACAAAGAGCCGGCTTCACAAGAACTTTGTGCAAAAGGGATGCACGCGTTGTTACACAGAGGAAGAAAAACATCAAAGGAACAGTAGACATAAGTCGATGCAATCCCTGCCCGACTACATGAGGCAGGGATACTATGAGAACAGATGAAGGAGCCTGTCTCTGTAACAGCTTTACTGAACGTTGAGACCTGAATTCTGTCGTAATCTGGGGTCCTTTTGGATATTTTGCCTTTATGAGAAAAAGGTTTGCTTTTCACAGCTTCCAACTTATACACCACAGCTGCTCGCCCAACAGGACGCTTGATGACAAGTGTCAAACACTCAAAATCCCTTCCACTTTGATTTTTTATTAAACAAAGCCTGCTGGACTGAAAGTGGTCTTCTGGAAGGACCTAATGAACAAGTAATTTGAGAGATTTCCTGAGTTGATGGGGTCCTCAACTTCCCTAAGAAAGAAACGACGCTAACAATTGCTACAAAGTCCAGTCTTCTAGAAACCAAAGCAATACATTTTTAAAATCCAACTAGTTTCTGCATCTATCATGACAGAAACTCATTGAAAACCTTCTTTATTGTTATATTATGCATAATAACGTGTTTATAAATTAATGCTTTCTGGTTCAAAGTGAAAGTAATGTTTTTTTTCTCTCTCTCTCTCTGGTGTGAGAACATACACATGAAAGCTTTCACTTTAGCCTTCAGGAGCTACTGATTAGGGGCAAGTGAGTCATCCAAGCATCAACTCTCTCATGCAGCAGCAGAGCCTAAGAGAGCCTCTTGAACTATTTGAGGCCGGTACAGACTTAAATGCTTCAGGAGAGGGGGTGAGGGGATAAGCTGGAGATAGAGGCTCAAATAAGGTGAGTATTGTGCTTTTTTTGTTTGTTTTTTCAAGTAATTTAGTCCATCTTGTGCCCAGTCTTGGATTGTCATGAGCAAAGGGGCATCAAGCTCAATGTAAGTTGTAAAAAAGGATTATTAAACATTAATTTCACTTGTTACTTTCTCCAACAAAACCTACCTAGAAGCTGATATCTCAGTTCTTCTTATCATCACTTTTAGAGATACAGCCAATCAGCACCAACGAAAATATATAGTGGTCCTGGATTAGCTGCTTTGAGAATGCCAGTAGCACTGCACCTACCTATTTCAGGTTCCCAAGTTAATTTTCCTTTTAAATATTTCAGCTATGTTCAACAAAGAAAATCTGTTAATAGGTGAACCTGCAATAGGTTGGGCTCCATTGTATTAAAGCATCATGAACAACAAAAATGCAAAAGTATCAATTCCAAGCACAGTTGTGCTGGAGATGGTAAAGTTAGTTTCATAATTTCATACAGTAGTTGACAAACTAGGAAAACTCCTCTGTTTTGTTAAGAATCTAATCAGTATTTAATTACTTCTACTGATCAATGCTGAACTTGATTCGAGAAAATTAAGCGTGAAAAGACTTCATTATATGGAAAATATTTCCATAGCTTTCTTGGCTTTAGGAACATCTTCAAATAAGACAAGCCCAAAAAAAAAACACAACTGTGAGACCAGGACTGGTATATTCTATTGAATACTAAATGTTTAAATTACAGTTAGTTTTCCCATAAAAAAAACCAAACAAACAAAAAACAATTGATTTCATCTCGTTTTATGATCAGAATTTCATTTATTGTCTTGCCTCGTGAGTCGGCTTCATCCTTACCCCTCCACTCTGTTATAATAAAAGGTTTCTGGAAAATGTATTGGATATTCTCAGAATATGACAGAGTACTGGAAAAGAAAACCTGCTTCTTCATCACTGCCACAGCATATATACACCCCCCACCCCCACACACACGCAAGTGGGATTGATGTGTATTTTACTCCAAAGACTGTGTTTCACCATGAAGAACTGAACCCTCTGACAGAGAGCTCCACTTAACTCTCCCCTTTCCTCACTGCATAATTTCACCGGACTCTGATTGTTTTCAAAAGACAAGTTACGGCTTTCACTGTGGGCTCTTTACACCTTCTCTTTTTATCAGTGCATTTCATCTTTCAGCTGACACCACCCATCCTTTCAATGCACTGAGAGCACTACATGGCAGCATTGTAGGAACTGTTTTTATCGTACTATTAAATAATTCATGGAAGGTGAGTCTTACTGTTCAGCGTCATTACAACATGTATGTGTTTGTGCTGAGCATTAGTTGTGCCGTGGTGGTGCTGGTGGTGGCGAGGAAGGGGGGATTATTGGCTTAGTGTTTTGGCCAGGTTAAATTGAAACAGGCCTGAAAGGCTCTTAGTGGAGATTACCCTAGGTACTAAAAATAATAATTTTCGTCCTCCCGCCCCTGCACACACAAGCAAATACGTCTAGCCACAGAAGCATCTGATCTTTGTATCAGTTACGTAAAGGCACACACTATAATGCAGAAGTTGGCGGCTCCAGTGCGATGACAGGGAATGGTATTCACCGAGGGGGGCATGGGATCAGCTGGGGCAGCAACACCAAACATGCATCAATCAGCAGCAGAGGCCCGCTGGGATCAAGTGTGTGAGGGAACAAGACAGGCAGCCAAACAGCAACCGTCAGACTCAGAGATGTTTCCTTGCTCCTTTTCCAAACATTCCCTAGGGGTTAGGGGATCTTTTTTGTTTTTGTTTTTGTTTTTTTTTTGGCCACATTCAACTCTCTGTTTATTATCTTCTTATTTTTTTTCCCTCCAATGCTCCCTTCTTCCTTCCAGCCGTCCTTTCCAGAAGCGACATTTGTGGGCCAGAATATATTTGTTTAGCCTCTGCCGCTCCAAACTTCCCATCAGCCAAGAACAAATGCTTTGCCTCGGGAGCGGGAAGACAGAGAGAATGGAGGGAGAAGGGAGCCCACAGCAGGTTGGGAGCTCTTGTTGTGGAGTGGATCTGACAGACGCTCCGAGATGACACGGGCTTGGACAGCCCACGTCTTGCATCCCTCGCTACTATACATCTGCGCCCATTTGTCTACACTTCCCTCTCATTTGTGCGTCCCAAAACAACATGGCTGCTGGTCTGAAAGCTGGGCTTGACAGTGATGGAGGATTTCCTCCATCAGACAGTGCAAACAATGCATCAGTGCAGTAAAAAAACTGCAGGGAACCTGAGATCAGGAAAGTATGGTGTATTCTAATAAGACTCACTTGAGAAAATTATATTATACAGTAGAATATGATAATTCATACACCCTTTTGCTGGAGCGGTGAACTGGTGCGGGTGGCGCACTCTCAAATGTCAGCATAAATTTGCAAAATGAACGCGAGCGGCGTGCAGCAGGGGAGTAGAAGCAGGGACAGGAAGGGGTTTCTGCCGGTTGCATGTGTGTTTTTAGAAGTGTGTGTGTCTTTCAGCTCACAGGAGTATGTCGCCAACAAGTGTTTGAGCTAATCTACGCCTGCTTGTCTCTACAACCGAGGCAGGAATGCTGGAGGAAAAACGTTCATCCCAGCTTGTTCTACCACGACCAGCAAGCTCGGTTAATCAATCCACCCTGGGACAGTTCCATTAAAACCACCTCCAGAAGAAAACACTCTAGGTGTTCATTCCGGACGAATTCACAATATATGGAGCTAGTAGTTAAAGTTCATGCTTAATGTTTCTGCCCTGGACAGTTATTTACAGATGACTGATGATTATTGACCAGACAATGAGAAGTAGGAGGTGACTCATGATGTTCCTGTATGAAACATGCACTGAAAGCAAGACATGTAGAGCTTTTCAAGTCAAAGTAATTGTCTGGCCACACAATCTGTGTCTAAACTTTAACTGGGCCATTCCATCTCATGATTTCATTCTTTTAAGGTATTTTTTGATAATTCTGGTTGTGCTTAGGGTCGTTGTTCGGATAGATTTTTGTTTTTTCAGTGTTACCCTGTTTTTAACTCCATTCATCTTCCCCAAAACTGGAAGCAGTTTCCCCTGTCCGTACTGAAAGAAAGCACCCACACATCATGATGCTACCACCACCATGTTTATGTTTCACAGAATGGATGCTGTGTTCAGGTATCGTTCAGGCTGCAGTGCTTGTTTTCTCCTGCTCACTGCATTTTTGCATGCAGATCAAAAACAAAAAAACAAATCCAAACATATCAGTATGTCAAAATATAGAAAGGGACAAACGCAATGGGAGTCCGTCGCTTCGTCAACATGCAGTGGTAAGGAGGAGAGTGCATCACAAAAACCCATATAATGTATGAAATGTAACACAATGATAAATTGTTGTGGGTTTTAAGTTTGTCTGAAGTGTTTTGTTAATTCCATTTTATGCTAAATAAAAATGTAAAATTTTATTAAAATACAAAAAAAAAAAGAATGCCTGCTTTCTTAACAGAACAAATACATATAGGGAACATTGAATGCAAAACGATATCATACAAAAGATTCATATTTGCCAAGTTAAGCTAAAATAGAAGGTTACAGATGATGATAAATTAATAACCATCTTGTCGATCCACAGACTGCTCTGAAAAGAGCTGAACTTCCCATCCTATCGGATATTGTTAAATAATCTAAAGTTGCTTTACTTTCCTCCTCAACTTTAAGCCTGGACTGTTTATTATATCTCTACCAGCACTGCACATCAAGAATTATACACTTTATTTTTGTACCACTTATTCTAACTGGAAGTGTTTTCTTATAATATTATTCTCAATTTACTTCACACAAGAATAGGATTGGTGGTGATTTATTTTGTACCACAATTTTGCTTGTAATCTTGTCTTTGTATAATTGCTCTTTCAAGGCGGTAACAGTCCACTTTTTTGTCCTTTCCCCTGAAACTAAGTGTTAGTTTTAACTTTTGGGTGCAGATAATATGGATATGCAGATAAGCAAGACACCGAGAGTGTTATTGAGTGCAGGTACGATGCAAACTGCTTATAACCTTTAAGAGAGCCTTATTTTAAAAAAAAGAACTATCTCTTTAAGCCTGCGAGCTTCTGGGCACTAAGGCACAACTAAACCTAGACAAAGCTTCATAATGCTGTTTGAAAGCTGATCCAATCACACCACATCCTGAGAAAGATATAAATAAGATAATAAAAAACACCCCAACATATGTGCACTCACATTTAACACTGAGTATAGCTAATATCAGAGTAATGCTTTAAGCTTCGACATCTTATTTTACTACTTCCTAAGCTCACAACCTTTTTCTTCCAATCCGCAGGCTTTGGGTTTGGTTGGCTAACGTCCAAGCTTCTCCTCATCCATGTGACTACTTCCCTACCCATCTGTCCCGGTGCCTCTTTGTGTCTCCCTTTCTTTCCCTCCTCTCTTTCTTCCTGCAGGTGGACAGGTGGAGCTCGTCTCTGTGCTCCACCTGTCCATCTATCATCGAAGTACTTCACAAAAGGAACACATGCAGAGGCAGAAAGCATGTAAAAAGATAAGCCCGTAGCCAATTTTCCTTCCAAATCACACATGCCAACTCGGAGCCAACAACAGCTGTAAATGCCGTCATCTGCATATGCGGGACGCGGTAGCTGCCGGGAGGCGTCCATCACTGGAATCCAGAAAAGCCCAAACCACGATGGCAGCACATTTCCATCAATCAAAGAGTTGAGGCTGGAAATGAAACCCAAGTAGTGACCTGCAGTTCAAAAAGACGTTGGGTCACACTTCTGGTGCTGTTTTCTTTGGCAGTACATGGGGAACTTGTTGGACTGGCTAGCCCCTTAACAACTGCAGTCAGAAATAGACTGTGGACTTTCGCGGTCGGCTCATTTTGAAGAGGTGTCAAATACGCTGGGGCCGAGAGCGATAGCCGCTGTGTGTGTGCGTGTGTTAAAAGGCAGGGGTGTGGCATATCGTTCCCCACATTTTGTGTTAGGGACAGTTGGGACGATGGCAGGGAATGAAGCAAAAGGCCAGCCAGAGGACAGCTTGTGATCAGAGGACACACGCTGCTTTCAGAACACAACGGCACATGTACACAGATAGAAACATTGGTGAAGGCACTCTTCAGTGGATTTAAAAGAAATGGCTGCAGAAAATTTCCATTCCTCATTTACATTTTTTTTTGTTTTTTGCCTGGTTCCAACTTTCCAAACTTTCTTTACTCATTTACTACAATGCTGCATCAAACCTCGCACTGAATCAAATACCCAGGTGTCATAGAAAACAGCAAGTGTTTGTCTTTCCCTCAAAGCTGCAAATCATTTCAACAGCTGACTAACTGAACCAGTGAATGCAGGTTCACAGATCCACAGAGCAGATTGTTTTGATGGGGATATTTAAAAGAGGGGGCTCATATGGTGAGCTGCACCCAGCTGTTACACATGTTGCTCCAAAACAGCCCTGATAATCTGCTACCTGCTGGAACGCTACAGTGCACGACGCACGCAAGAGAAGCGGAGACAGAATTAAAGTAAAGTCGCAGTTCTTTTGCAGTATGAGCATTTATTAACACTTTTTCTAAATCTTCAACTTTTCTTTGCATGTTTCTCTCCTCCGTGCAGAGGCCAACGTGGAGGAGGCGCAGGAAGTGCAGCTGCTGCCCCAGCTCTCTGATTCCTGCCAAGTAGCAAACTTTCCTCTGTCAGATTAAATAGGATTAGCCGGCCCTGGTGTATGATGAACTCAAAGCATCATATGGTGACTTGTAACTCTCCAAATATGCAGCGAGAGGGGGTTGGGGGGGTTGGGGGGGTTAGGGAAATGTATTACTTGACTTGCAACCTATTTTCACAATATCACTTTAACTTATTTACACTGTCTCATGGCATGACCAAAACAGTTTTGTATTCTATTGACTCTGTATGAGATAAACCACAACAAAGTAGCATTTGGTATTAGTACTCAGCCCTCTGAGTTAATACTTTGTAGAGCCACCATCTGTCCTTTGGGATACATCTCTGCCACTTTTGCACATCTAAAAACAGAATTTTAGTTATTTTCTTTTTTATCAAAATAGATTATTTAGAATGGATGGAGAGTGTCTGCATGCACAACTTTTTAAACCATGCCACAAACCGCTCCATCGTTCCTCTGGCTGCATGTTTAGAGTTGTCCTGCTGATTGCTGAATGTCTGTCTCAAGTCTTTTGCAGACAAGTCGACCCTTCTCAATTTTTCTCCAAAATGTTCTTCCTCTGTTAGACAGCAGTTAGATTACTTCTTAAGCCAGTTGGCTGCACTAAATTTTAATTTAAGAAATCAGATCAATAAAATGAAAATAAAATGGTTCATGTACCATTGTTCTATTATTTCATAACCATACATTACTTGGTGATCTGGTACAAATCTGACAAAATGCATAAAATGTTATGTTTGTGACACAAAAACATAAGTTCTTCTGTTTGGACTGCTGAGGGTGCACATCGATGCAATTTGTCTGGTTTGCATGGGGCAAAATTTCCTCGTGCTGGGGGGATGTTACCATGTGCACAAAGGTGCACAGATTCAGCCTCTCATCCCAACTTCATGCTCAGAGCAAGTTTCTCTCATCAGGGGATGCAAAATTCCATTGTGTGTAAAAATGGCACACATACTCACACAGGCACATGTATACTCTCTCATTGGTATTTTTATCCATCCCCAGAGCCACTCGGTGGCTGCTCGCCATATCACTCTACAGACTACAGAGCAGCCATAGTCACACTAGCTAGTACTTAAGGTCCTCCCGCCCCCTGTTTGGGGTAGTCTACAGCAAGAGAATGCCAGGTGATATATAGAGCCAAACATGGAAAGAATTTAGTCTGTTATCAACTGCTGCCTGCAAGACCACCAAGGACATGCGTGCACAATCACACAGAGACAAAACACACAATAGAGACCCTGGAAACGTGACTACATGACAGGGCCATAGGCGCGCACATGCGCTGGCTCCTCACACAGGGTTTTTCCTCCTGAGGCGAGGCTAAAGCATCCAATCTCAGTCTTTCTTGTCTATCTCTGGCACTGATAAAGGTTTATAATGAACTGGGGACTACAACTCAGTCCCCAAGACTGATGGCTTTATGGCCCTGGCCAGATCATCACCCTCTGTGGACTTTTGTTTGCCACCGGGCAAGAACAGCAAGAGAGCCAGAATGAGAGAAAGGGGGGTAAAGATTAACGGTTTATAATCCAACCTTTGAGAAGTATTTTGCAATACTCTCCCTTCCTATGTCCACGGTTTACTACGGACACATTTCTCAGATCTGTGCCGCATAACTAAGTTCGGGCTGAAATGAATGCAGAAAGTTGATAAGGGAGCCTACCGTCGCGGCCAGGAGCCAAACTAGAGGACAAAGGTCCTCCTGGGCTTTATCTTCTTCTTCCTTATCTTTTGTACTCCAATGTAAAATTGTGTTTGTAAACTAGTAACAGTTGAACAATTTGTTTGGGTTGTATTCAAGAATATGATAAACCGTTCTGTTGGCGGTGTGGGGATTATTCCATCCTGCTGCAAGTACAGATACGCTTCACACTGTCATAAAGCATAGTGTGGCCACAGAAACTTCTGACAAGTAAAATGATTCAGAAGTGACCAAATATTTCTCATTAAAGTGACATCTGTCTCATGTTATCTAGTTGCTGTCAGAATGTGACTTTTTCTAATGAAATGTGTGCAAGTTAGTGCTGTTATCCCAGGATATAAACTTTTAGAGTTGACTTCATATTGCAATAATGTCTGGGACTCTAATATCTAAATACTGTCAGCATAAAAAAAACACTTCTTGGCCGGCAACACTCAGTTACAAAAGAATCGCAGAAGCTATCAGTACCTTCTAATTGTTTATATGGCAGAATTTTTTAATATTTAACAGGAAAAAATAATTGTCAAATTTATATTTTGCATTCCTCTCAGAGTTTTGCAGCTCATTAACAGTTAGCAACTGACAAAGCGATGGTTCTCCTTCAAAAGAGTAGTCCATGGCATGCCCCGTTGCACTGATAGAATCGGCTAGTAGAAATGTATCACTGGGTTAACAGACATAACTAAAAAAAACTAAAACACAATCAAAGAAGCGTGTGACACAGTGGGGCCCCTGGCTATTTATCGTTCAATATCAGCAATTTCATCTTTTTGTATATGTGGCAATATTTTTGGCATTCAGAAGAAAAAAAATTCTATGGACAGTATGTAAAATAACTGAGCTGGCTAACAGTTAGCTAGTAAAAATGAAGTTAGCATTCTCTTTGAATGTATTACTCCTTCAGATGGTACTTTGTACTGACAGTGTCCATGAGTAATGATTGCAGATCGACATTTACAATTCAGTTACAAAAGAAACCTCTGCCACCTGAAAATCATTTTGTGGA
The DNA here is from genome assembly GCF_027474105.1 of Poeciliopsis prolifica. Classification (NCBI taxonomy): domain Eukaryota; kingdom Metazoa; phylum Chordata; class Actinopteri; order Cyprinodontiformes; family Poeciliidae; genus Poeciliopsis; species Poeciliopsis prolifica. The sequence continues at coordinate 4,187,187 of NW_026562407.1, read as the reverse complement.
GATTTTGGGGATTTTTTGCTAATCATGACCAGATGCTAAAGTTAGCATCTGCTTCTTTGCTTCCTTTTGGCTCCAATCTAAATGGTTCCTATATAGGATTTAAAGATTTTAGACGGCATTTCATCATTTTTCATTCGAAATCAAAAATACTTAAACTGATCAAGTATTTTGATCTTTTTGATGGATCATTCTCCATCAAAAAGATCTCCTGTAAAACTTTTTACTTTACTTTTTTGTGAGAAAATGGATTCTTAGTTTTCCTCAAAATATTACAAATATCTAGGGATCTTGAAGACAATATTATGTAATGTGTTGTCTCTTCAGCATAATGCATCGCTACCACCCCCACACTGTGTTATAGCAAACAATAAGCTGGCCTGAAACAGGTGTATAAGGTCAATTTACCTCAAAAAGATTAGACGCTTCATTCCCATACTGAGAGGAAATGATCTCTGATTGGTCGCTGTACCATTTAAGGCCACCCAGAAAGCTGTCGGCATCCAAGTCGCTGACATCCAGCTCTGAGAGGTCAAGTTCAGGAAGGTCAGGGCAGAGGGGCTGGTCTTCACCAACCAAGGCAGCACACTAGAGAAAAACAGAAACAACAAAGATGTTTAAGGAGATAGGGAAAAAAGCTGCAGTGTTTGATTCAACTTGAGAAATATCTTTGCAATATTGACAGGAAAAAAAACGTCTTCTAACACCTGCAATTGAAGAATTGTTGACTTAAAACAGAGTATAAAATATTCCATATAAACAACGTATCCAACTGGAATTTGTATTATTCACCACTCCCCTTGCGTCTGTCTCTTTCAGGTGCTCTTCGAAGCCATAATTAATCAATAACTTTTCTCACAATTACTCCATTTGTTATTAACAGACCTGCTACGACAGTGCTGTGTATGTGTGTTTTTTTTTTTTTCAGGAGTCTGCAACCTGTTTCCATTTAGCTTCTCTCCACCTCCAGTACACTGCGTACACTGGAGAGGCCATGGCCTCCCGGCTACTAAATGCTGCCTGTTGACATTTTGTTATTCACCAGCTTCTTTTATGTAATCTAGCCAATGTGTATCCTGTTTGTAGCTGCTGCTCCTGCTTCCAGGGTGTACAAATTATCAAGTCTAGCCCCGGCTGCAGACTGGAGCAAGACAGTTGTCTCTGTGAGTGAAACAGATGGAGGCTGGCTCTTTTATCACAGAAAAATAAACATTGATTTAAGTCTTTGCAAAGAAGACTTTAAACAACTTAATATCCCATACTCCAAGGAATTTTTTTGGCACCCTGAAATGCAAATCCAAACCTGGGGGAAGAAAAAAAGTGATCTTGCTACTGTTGTGGATGTTTATTACTAAACCAAACACACGTTAGGCGTTTATGAACGCCACAGGGGAGGGGTTAGGAGAAATACAAGACAGACATCCTGAGGCAAAGGCGTAATGGGTGTTTGTCCCCTGCAGAGAGGGAGTCGGGTTCGGATCAGGGGCAAAAGCTGAGACGGGGAGGGATGCCGTGCCAAGTAGGAAAACCCGTCCAGATCTCGATGTCACAGTTCGTATTTCCACTGGAATTCGCCAACAATCGCGACTGTGATCAGACGACTGTCATGGTGCAAAATGCAACAGAGAGGTGTAACAGATTCACTGCGCCACCGCCACTCATCACCTTTACGTGATCCGGCGAGCAAGAAAAAGGGGGCGGAGGAGAAGGGGGGGTGACAGTAAATCGCAACCAAACTGTTCAGATATTCAGAGAGTGGACGTCCTGTACTTGAATTATCTCACGCACGTCTTGGTAAACTAATGAAATAGCGCCGCCAGCCAGGCGATCAGGATGCACCGCGGCGCTCCAGCGGATTTTTACGCACGCACCGCGCATGAAAACACCTGCTCGGGTGATTATTAGAGGAAATAGGCAGCCTGGAGAACAAGCTTTTAAGGTAGACACATCTCACAGAATCGATGGAAATGAAGTTTTTGAAGAAGCCTGCACACTGTCGCAGTCCAAATCAGAAACTCTCTTGAAGCATACCTGAAGTAAAGTGCTGTCGCGCACTTTTGTTTCTCCCTTATTTTACATTTTAAAGCCCATAACAGTGATATAAATTAGAAGCCATGATGTAGCTTTAACCCAATTAAAATATAAAAAAAAGATTTCAAATCAAGGAGCCGGATGTCAGCTTAAATAAAATAATAATAATAATAATAATAAAGAAATCAGGAAAATTTGATGAATAAGTATTTTTTCATTTATCATTTGCTAGGCGAAAAATGAGAATAAAGAGCGATAGAAATAACAAGGCGAAACACAGTTTAGGATTAAGTATAAAACCATCGACTCTGGATGTTGTCGTTAAAAACATTGATGCTCCTGCCAGATCGCGTCGCTTCTCTGGTTTGGGAAAGAAGAAAAAAAGACCTTCAAAAACAAAACTATCCCAACTGCGAGGCACATCATGAGATTATCACCGCCAGCGGATTTCATCTGTCAAACGACAAATACCTGACTCTGAGACATTTCGGTCATTTCGGCATGAATAAGCCCCCCTTCTCTTTGCACCCAGAGCGCGTTCCGTCGGCGGCTGGAAAGAGACTCTCCGTCAGTTTTGCAAGCGCAGATCCTGTAAGGAGGTATCCTGAACAAAAAAATTAAAAAATAAGAAAAAAGACCCTTCGAGCGCGCCTGACAGCCTCTATATGTTTAACAGAGGTGGAAAGCAACACTCCGCATGTCATTTGTTCCCTTGCTGTAAATCCCTTGCATCCTCAACCGCCGCGTCCAGACGCGCGCGCTACACCGGCACCACTGGAAGAGGGAGAGTAGGAGGAGGAGAGACTTGTCCATCGTTCCAGGTGGGGGAAAAAACCCTCCAGAGGGCTAGAAGGATGTGAAAGGAGGATTTTTTTTTTAAGATGCGCTCACCTCTAATTCTGTCCACACCGAGTCCTGGTTACACCTGTCCCACGCCATCCAGAATCACTGAATGACGCTCCGAAAAACAAAATCCAAAAAGGAAGAAAAAAAAAAAAAAAACAGAGGGGGGAAAAAAACAAAATCAAGTAAAAAAAGAAATCCACACACGCTTCCCACTCGCTCTCACACAGGCAACTGCTGCCCCTCGCCGAGAATGAACCGAGGGCACCTGTCTTACAACTGCTTTCCATCACATGACAAAGCTATTAAAAGTAGGCAGGGGAGTGACTCCGCGTCCACTCCACTCCACTCGCCGGTGACGCGCGGCGAGCGGGCGGAGTCTGGCAGCGCAACATAGTAAAATCCCGCTGGTGCACTGCAAAAAATGTCCACCGGAAAACCAGATCATGATCTCTGACACTAAATCCTATATAAGGACATAAAAGAAGCAAAAAAAAAAAAAAATTATATAAAAAAAATATATATATATTTTTAAATAATTTTTTAAAATAATTTTCAATATAAAACAAAATAAAATTTTTATGTGGCTAATAATAATAATAATAATAATAATAATAATAATAATAATACATTATTTAATTAGAATTACTAGCTTCTGTTTTGTTTATAGAGGGGTGTTTTTAAAGGATGCTTGGTGCGCTGATTCTATTGAGGCAATTAAACAATAGTGACAGCATTATCATGGAGGTTTTGTAATCGTGTAAATCAATAAGCTAATAAAGTAATAAATTAACTAAAATATTATCAAGACAATTGTTTATTGGCTTTTATTTATTACTATATTTCTACCATCTTCGCCTGCTATTTTCAGAGGAATTATATCAATTATTAAGGGGTAAACTAGTTGTGTTGTTGTGCTGAGGATGAGAAGAACGGTCGTGGCAGCAGCATGCTGTGGGGATGACTACATAATCATTCCCACAGCATGCTGCTGCCACCGTCACCAAAGTTCAAATACGTTTCAAACTTAAGACTTTTTAGATATTTTGGCTCATTTCAAACGTCTACAAAGGTTGCCTCGAAATGAATGGATAGTTTTCATGAGCTCAAACTTAAACTCCATAAAACATCAACAATTGTTAAAGTCACCCACCTCAACGTTGCCATGATGTTTTTTAATGGCTGAGTAACACATGTGCATGAAATGGAGTCTTGAATCCATCATTTACCCTTTTACTATGTATGTCTTTATCTCTAAGTCTCACACTTAAAAACATGGAAAGTTTCCCAAATTCTTGGCCTATTTTGAAATTTTACCCTTAAACATGTCCAGATGTTTATTTCTTTTGGAAATGAAACATAGATAAATAAAGCTTGGTCCATTCTCACTTTTCTTTTTTTCTTCCATACTATTGGAATAACAAAGAGCACCAAAAACTAATTAAACTTTTTTTTGTTTTCAATTTTTAACATTGTGAGGAAACCCAACAGGCTGTGTGTCTTAACTGAAGTCCAACCAGTGTAGGTAAGCTACTTATAGTTATGCCGCAGAAGTCAAATAAAATACATGAACTATTCTTTTTTTTTAAATTATCCATTTTTAATCTTCTTTTAAATTATGAATTTAAAACAACTGGTCATGAATTTAGGAAATTCCTATTCTTTAAAGTAGAAGAGGAGTTTTCTTCTCTGAGCTATTTCCTAATTACCTCCAGACGTCAATTTTAATTTAAATACCAATGTTTGGAGTGGGGAGAAATCAAATCAGATAAAGCATTTGTTTTTAGGCAAGAATTCTTTTTCTACATAGAGACCATGAAAAAAAGAACAGGTGGCCGTATGTGCTTTGTATATACTGTCAACAGGATGTTGTATAGGCAACACCACCACCAGAGAGAATGAAAACAGAAGCTTTGTGGATATTTTAAACAGAGGTGGTTTTCTGTTAGGGAGCGGACTGGCAGGTATACAGCTGGTATGATAGGCTCAATCTTCGCTGCTGCATTTGTGCCATTTAAGGCTTTTTTTTCTGAGCAATTCTATTAACAAAGCTATGAGTTTTTAAACCAATAGGGCTTTCTTGAAATAATGACTGTAATTGTGTCTGTTTGGACTACGTTTTTCAAGAAACACCCAAGCTATATTCAAACAATACGTTCCTGTAATAAGAGACTCACTCCGAGGAATATGCGAACCCCAATCCAATTTTTACTCTTGTAAGCCTATTAAGTCCACCTGAGCATGCGAAAGAGCAATTGTCTCCCTAAATTGGTGAACCACATACAGTAAGTCTCATTAAACACTAAATTGCACAGAAGCCCATAAAAAGGTTGTGCGACTGGAAATGTAAATTGTTCAGCTTGTGTGAGAACCAGACAGTGTGAGGTAAGAGTGTTACAGTTTATGGACACCTCGGGGCATTTGTAGCATTAAATCTATACATCTGCCCAGTGCCTAGAGATATGCCACCCAGAACCTGAGGCAAAAAAAAGAAAAAAAGCCCTGATCAGAGCAGGTGGTGTGTGCAGTGACCTCACAGAGTCCAGATGGACCAGGGTGGCAAAGATAGCAATATAGGAGTGACATGGGCATCACACGGAGCTTCATGGTAGGTTGCTTTGTGACTGCAGCAGAGATAAAACACTAAATAACACTATGTCGAGGTTAATCTTTGATGAAAAACACTGTTAGCAATCTCCTTCTGTAAGTGAAGCATGAATGCAGGTAAAGCAGCCAGAAAGGGAGACTTTACGGCAGCATTTTGATGACAGACATGGAGGGGTGTAAAAGGGGGTGGGGGGACTTGGCACCAAGTTTATGCTCATAAATGATATATCTGTCTCCTAAAGCGCCATGTAAGTCACAGTTTTACTGCATATCTGATTGTCCTCTTCATACCAATTAAGACAACAGAAGCTGACGATAGATAGTATGTTATGATTCCCTCTTTTGAATAGGCTTCTTTTTCCCACTAAAAACATGAAAAGGCTGCAGGGCACCTTTTCATGTATTCAGAGGCAGAGATTTGAAGATACAGGAATCATTTTTTAAAATGGGAATGAAGGGGAGCAGGAGAGGTGGCGATCCACAACCTGAAGAAAGAGGAGGTTTTGAAATGCTTTTGTTTTATGGTGTTTCTCGTGTGCAGTTTTTATTAATGTTTTTTAGAATACTATTCTAATATCAGATTGTTTGTTGAGAGTTGCCAGATCTTCTGGTATTCCCATTGGCTCTCATTGGCTGAACAGAAGCATCCCTTCTTCATGATTATACCACCACCATACATCACGATGGGGATGGTTTCTTCAAGATGATGCGCCTGTGTAAGCGAGTTGTGGGGCGAGCTGAAAACAAGACTTATTTTCTGTAAAATGGATTCTCCCACCGGATTTTTGGATATTTGCAGCTTTTCTTGGCTGCTTCTCTGCATAACTCTCTTCTATCCAGATCGAAACCTAATTCAAAATTATGAACCAGCCTGAGCTGGTCTGTCACGTTTATTGGAACTTTTTATTGTTAAAGTCCCAATAAAAAAAAAATATAAAAAAACATTGAATATTATGATTGTGTCATGAAAATTTTTTGAAAAAGGTTTGTAGAGAGATTGGCAGAAACGAGTATAGAGCATGCAAAGTGCCTCAAGTTTCAGGATAAGTTCGATCAATTTAAAAAAATCCGCCTCGGGTCTTGATTTCACACAACCGTTGCATTAAACCGCTAGTTTAGATGTCTCCCCTTCACGAGAGTGAATCCATGGGACAGAGTGTGAAAATTTGTTTGCACTCATTACTCGCATAGCATGTTGCCTTCCTTTAGGGTGGTTCAAACTCTTCCATCCCCCCTCTAGACATTTGAATGTTGCAAATTGTCTAACATAACCTTGAAAGTACAGCTCAAACAGAGACATTAGAGAGTTAATAAATTAAAAGAGACACTGACAAATTGTAAAACGCCTCTAAACTAAAATATAAAGCAATATGACAACTGTCGGGTCGCAAGTGCCGACATTTACAGGGCCTTGTAAAGCTCTCAATGATTAAACCGTTTCTAAAGAGAGTTATTTGACAAGTGGAGTTCTCCAAGCCAAAATGGGGCTAATCCACAGATAATTATCTAAATTTGAATATTCAGTGTGGCCTGACTCATGGCACGGAGCTTCCTATTTGCATTTCTGGTCTTATTGAATCTGATATTAACATATCTATTAAAAGAGCCAAATTTGCATCGATCTTGGTTTCTTTTCGAAGCCAAACGGGCGTCTGTTTTGACACTCCATCCATTCTTGGGAGACGGTGTATTGTTTTTGCCTTTCGCTGTTAAGTGTGTCGCCAGCCCTCAGAGAGCGAGCTGCTGCTGTGCGCCGTGTGTGGGGCGGTGATTCATATCACTTTGTCGCATGTCATTGCTCCCAACAGAATCCATCCTAGCATCTGGCCATTTTAATACACGGTGGCTGGATTCATGAGAATTAATTGAGGGCAGAGGTAAAGCGGAGTGCCGCATCTATCTACGTATCCTTCAGGACTTTAATAGGACAGCTTATGCTTCGTTGTCTGGGCAGCCTTTTGATGTGCTTTCAGATCTATGGCGCTTGGGTCATTTTTCCACTTGATATGTCATATTGTTTTCGCCCTGTTAGGGGACAGTGGAGGAAGTGGTTGAATTTCACAGTGGTCTCATGCTCTGCAGTAGCACAGGATGTAATGCCATACAGGACTAGCTCCAGGAAGTAGAAATGGACACACTCTGCAAGTAAGCAGTTTTAGAGGCAGGTCAGATGGTGTCACAAGTTTTTGGAGTCCCCTTCCCACCTTTCCAACACTAAAACTCTGATGTGTATGTACGCATATTAGAAAATATGTATTTCACAGAGAACTTCATTCATTTCCATTGAACTTTCCCACACTTTCTTGCAAATCAGAGCATATTTTGGAAAATTTTCTACAAATAAAAATCTGAAAAGTGTGGCATGCATGTGTGTGCAAGTGTTGTACTTTTTCTATAAATGCCAATAGATAAACTCTGTGGTTAAATGTTTCCCCTTCGGTGGAATAGAAGATGTTAGATGCTAATTGTAATAAAAGAAACACACCATTAAAACACGGTAGTGGCAGCTTTACGCTGTGCCGATACTCATCTTCAGAAAGTACAGAGAAGCTAGAGTTAAAAATAAAATAACCCTAAACTTTGGAAAAGCTTAACATTGTGTGCTAGAAAGACCCTGTCAAAGTCCAAAGCTAAAACGGATCTTAACATAACGTTCAGTGTTCAGTTTGACTGGATTTGAGCTATTTTGCAAAGAGGGTAAAGATTCAATCTCTAAACATGACAAACTGATAGGAACATAGCCTATCCGTAATTGAACAAAGTATTGATCTAGGGAGGCTGAATCCAATTTAATGCAACACTTTTCAGGTTTTTATTTGTGTTTATCAAAAATCACTGAAAAATATTCCGGCTATTATGCACATAAAAATCTAAAAAATATTTAGGCACATGAGGTTTTGCTTGACTGCAGACCCATTAGAGATAAGCGACTTTACAATCCACGCAAATGCTTGTGGTTTACATACAGTGAGCTGGTGAGTTCTCCCTCCTTAAGGATTTCATATCTTCTCTCTTTGTTGTGCCCTTCAGAGAAGACATCGCTTTGCCGCCCTTCGTGCAAAAGCGTGTAATCCTTTCCATCAATGAACTCCACTGTGTCATTTAGCCGTTCCCAGGATGGCGGCTGCTTTCCCCACGGAGAGTCCGGCCCACATTATTAAGGCAAATGGCATGAAGAGGCTAAGGCCAGTTAGCCATGGCAGAGACTTGCAATTTAAAATAGCATCAGCCTCATGTGGTGACTGGTAAACAAGAAAAAAAAAAAAAAAAAAAAACAGAGGCCTGAGGGTGGAACACCCTCTCCTTTCCTGAGCTCCAGTTCTGTTTTGGTAGAGCTGGGGTAAATGTGTTTGGCCCTCCCCAGATACAGTCGAAAAATATCACCCAGTGAAGCGAGCTGTAGTGTCCCCCCTGGGCTGGGTGTTGGAGGGACTGTTATTAGGGCTTGTTTAAGATCACCAGCAATTCATGGAAAATGCATGTGAAAAGTGGGGTGGGAAGAGGGGGAAGTGAGAGTGCACATATGTCTTTGGGAACCTGGCAGAGCTAAACATGCGCTCTGGGCAGGGGCTTCTGAGAGACTTTTTGTTTTGCCTGGGTATAGCACTCGCAAGGAATATTAAAATTTATGGGCTATGAGGATTTGGGTTGCAAACACACACATGTTTTCACACGCTTGTTGATTTGAAATGCTGCAAGCCTCAACTTTAAAACTGCTGTAAAACATTGAACTAATGTCATAACATTGTCACTGGAGAAAATGTGGAGCAATTTTTAATGGAGGGGTTGCAGTAAAGGCATGGTTTATATTCTTTCGAAATTTGGGTTTTGAGTAGCTTTATGTCACCATTATCTTACGTCCATTAGGGATAGCTTGTCTTCAGTCTGTTTATGGTTAGCAAAACTAATACCTTTCCCCCAGAAGATCTTTTATCTAAGAGGTTTACAGCTACTGACTGACCATCTTGTACATTGCAACATGCTTTGGATGAAACATCAGAACTGCTTGGTGTTATATTAACCCATCAGTCTGTTGATGTGCAATGCGGCTGAAATTTATCTACCATTGTATTTAGATGACTCAGATCTGTCCAGATATTGGCCTCAATATGAATTAGGTTGAGTTCGACCCACCCATCTACAATCTCTCTGATTCTTTAAAATGAAATAGTTCGAGCAGTTAAGATACAGTACTCACTATAACTGCACCACAGAAGTTCATGAGAAAAAAGAACATCCTTCTTACTATTATTTTTTCAACAGAAATTACACATTGTTGACTCTAATGCTTGTCCTAATGTAAAATCTTCTATATAGCACTTTTAATGTTGAATATAAAATGGAACTTAATCACAGGAAAAAATATAAGAAAATATTCTGATCAACTGAATATTAATTTGCAACAAATAAACAACTATCTAACTTAAATAATTTCAAAGTCTGGATGAGAATTGAGGAAGAAAACTATCCATTCATACATACTAACAGAAAATTATGGAAGGTCAAACATCTATTCAAACATCAGAGCAGTCTGTCCATTTAGGCCACCTTCTATTTATCCTTGCTAGAAGGATGGACAAACATTTGACTTCCTGAAAAGTGAACTGCATACTTTCACATTTAAACCCAGACAACCTTTAATGTTTGTATCTGAATAAATCTGGGATGTGTAGGAACTCTGTAGACTGATAGACATAGCTTGATTATTTTCACTAAAATATGACCAGCACCTGAAATGCACATTTAAACAACTAAAAAAAAAAAAAAAACACAAAAAAATCATTTTTCTGCTGTTTTTCACCAAAGGAATAGAAATTAACTCAGAGATGTAAAAAGAAAAGGAAAAAAGAAACTTCATTACTGAGATCTCATTGCTAACCAGAGGCAAAATTAGGTACATTTCTTTTCAAACTGCACAAACCTCCTGCGAGTCACAAGAAGGGCCCAAAGCACAGCAGATGTTGCTGGAGCTCTAAAATAATAGAGAGGCAGGCCTGAATACCTTGACAGTGCAGTCCTTATGTACTCTTCCCACTAGAAGAGCGCCAGGAAAGAATTAGGTCAGCTAAAGTGCATTGTGCCTGGTGGAACTCCATGTTAAAACAGCATCACAGGAGAGTGGAAGAGGGAGCCGGGTTCGTGTGTGGAGGGGGACAGTGTTGGGTGTCATACAGGTACAAATTTCTGGAGCAGCACGTTTCTTTTTTTTTGTCTTGTATCATGAAAACGTGAGCAGAAACATTTACACCCCTGAGTCCAGATTGCAGTCTAATTATTTTCAGCAATGAAAAGGAAAAGTGGAATAAGAGCGAGAAAGGGAGAGATGGAGGGGGAGAGGCAGGGGGGGCTGCATGCGAATTGCAATTCTCTCATACAGCCTGCATACAGGGTGCATAACCACAAGCCTGAAAAAAATCCTTACAGCACAATAAAACTGATTGTATCATCACCTTTTTTCCCCTTACAGGCGGCATTTCTACTACTCTTCACATCACTTCTAAAAGGAGCATGTACTGCTGAAGTACACTGTGATGGAGAGGGGAGGGGGGAGAAGGGAGAAAAAAGCAGGACAGGGATGAGAGGGAAAGAGAAGGAGCAGTCAATACCCATTTTTGCCAAGACATGCCAGTAAAAAAAGAGCAAAGAGACAAAAGGAGCAGATGGATGGAGATGGAGCTAATGCTGAAAGAGAGTGTGACAGTCTGTAACAAAAGCCACAGCGAGCTGCTGGAAGTGATGGAAAGAGTCGGACAAAGATGAGGCATGAATTAGGCGCGGATATGGAAGCAAGGGGGAAGGAAGACGGGAGGCTGAGCGCATGAAGAAGTTATCAGGGACGGGAAGTGTTGACTTTAACAAAAAAATGGGGTCGGGAAGACCGTGAGGCTGCAGCGACCACCCCGTAAGCCTGTTACCCCGATAAACCAACGTCTTTCTGACATGAAGCCACTGCCAGGCTTCCAGGGCCTGCCCAACCACATCCTCTATCTGAGTTTTAATCTCATTGTTGCCACCTTTCCAGTCCCCCCACATGGGCCTGTTATGGTCGGAGATTTTTCTGCTTACGATGGGTATCTGCTATGCGTGTGATGTGTAGTATTTGCTTTCAGGAAAGTCGGCATTTTTACTTCCAGGTCGTCTCAGTGCCAACACAAACTCATTGCCCTCTGTCTAACTATCACGTTTTTGAGAACAAAACGGGCATTCTCTTTCTGGTTGAAATGCAGTAGAAAAAAGCTGCCTTTATATTTAAAACTTTTGTAACTAAATATAATAACTAAATAGCAGACAATTTATGGTTTCTGCTATCAAGATGTGATGAGGTTTTAAAAAGTTATCCTTCCAGAAATGAGGTGCAAGATGTGCTTTTTCGAGGAAAATGTACCCTCATATATGCACACTGCTTCTCAACTGGAAGAAAGAAAACTGTTACACTGGCTTATAGGTGATATATTAAAACAAAAAAAAAGTATCATCATGATGTTCCTACAGTTTTAAGTCCTTTAAGTAAGAGAAGCTAGAGAAAATCCATCGGGCAACTGTGGTTTTATCTGGTTATGTGAAATGTTGAATCTCTTTCAGTTTGCAAAACTTTAGCAGACACGGTGTGGAGACAAAAGCAGACACCTATAAAGGTTTTAAAACTACAACTCAGCTTGCTGGACTCCAGGTTGGGTAAGTAAAGAACAGAACATATAATGTTCAACTTGAAAAGCACTGTTGCTTATATAAAAAAAAAAATAATCAAAATGTTGTTTAATCATTAATATTTTTGGATTGTCTATCAAAATAAAACAAATGAAAGATAACATTATCTTAACTTCAATAAACAAAAGTTACAAAGAAATAAATAACAGCTGATTTTTCATATTTTTTTTTATCACTATCATATTTTTTACTTCAGGTAATAAATACATTAAGAATCTCAGACTAGTACCTGCCAACCTAACAGCATGAAAGTGTAGGTAAGCATATCTCCGATTGTGCTGAGCAGCAATGCTGGCTTTTCCTAGTGAGTAGGCAATCTTATTGTTTTTGGCAGACGTCTCTTTTCCAGTCAAATGTGTTGAGCCTCAAGCAATTTCTGCTATCTGGAGTCCAAGGTAAATTCCCAAACTTATTTTACTCTTCGACGATCTGTAGCTGAAATCTAGTGCAGGTTGGACCATGAGAAAGTTGCTCAACTCAATCAGCAGTCTTGGTTTCCGCAAAGTTCTCCTTGCTCCTTTTCTTGATCCCTTGTTGCTGTGTGTTTTAAAGGTGCTGTGTGTCCGCTGGGACTGCCATCACTGCTGCAATAAACAGGATTAATCAGCGCTGGCGTTGGCCACTTTGGTCCAGATGACGCGTGTAATTAAGAAGTAATTGGCATGTCATCTGTACATGAGGAAATATAACACCCGCCAACCAGATGCAGCCCCCTACAACAAGTGCCGCACCAACGACCGTGTCCTCACAGGCTTTTTATTCATTTATTTTTGTTCACATAGATAACTCCCTTCTCACTACTGACACTTTTGCTTCCTTAACATCTTTATTCACCCTGCAAACCTGCTCGCATTGTAATTCACTTGCCTGTTCATTTATTTACATGCTAACGCACTTAAACGCTAATTTGCTAACTTATTCATTTATTTACATGCTAACCCACTTACTGCCGCTTGCATTCCGTGACTTATTCATTTATCCACATTTAGGATGACACAGTTACTTTCCCCGAGTATTCATTTATGCACGTGGGCAAGTCACTTAAATTCTCACCAGCTTAATTAAGAGGCCACTCTCTTCTCACCTTACACAAAAGGATGGATTTATGGCGCATACTGTGTAGCTGCACACTAAGGTAAATAGCTAAGATGCCTCTTTTATGACGGGGTCAGTCTGGATGCATCAGGGGGTGTAAACTGGCCTTATCTCTCCTTGTAAACTGGATGCTCCAACTTCATTGCTTATGTGGAAGATGTTTGGACAGACAGAGACATATTTATCTAGCACTTAAGCCTTCTCTGGTTTGAGCAGAAGTCTGCAATTTAAAAAGAAAATCAATTTAAAATTATGCTCTAGTTTTTCTCTAAATGACAGAAATCTCTTAATATTCCAGTTGCACCTATTGGCAACCATTCCTTGGAGCAAATGCAGCTCTAATTTTTGTTAACATAAGAAGCCTCATTGATCCAAACCTGCAGTACATCTTTGTTTTAAAGCAAATGGACAATATTAATCCTGAGATGTGTGTTTATGGCTAAAGTTTGAAGGTGCCGGAATTAGTCTAACAAAGTTTTCAATGAAGTGGAGCTTGTGCCTGGATTGTGAGCTCAAAAGGACGTTGGCTAATTTGCAGAAAGGGCTCTAAGGCAAAAATAATGGAAGGAAGAGAGACGGTGCATAAAGGCAAAACAAATACCTCCTGGAGATCTGCTCAAGGTTTTTCATCATAGCAATTTCATACCGGCTATGCCAGCTTCCCAGAGAAGCAACAAGATGTTGACAAAAACAAATTTGAAAACAGAAAAAAAAGGAAGGAAAACACAGGCTAGAAAACTTTCACTCCACTCTTACTCCTTATACATTTTGTAACAATGAAACCAAAAACGCAAAAAAGATTTTGCGTTTTTAAGATTCTATTTATCAATTGAATGTTGATAAATAGAATTTTATGTAGAGGCGTCAGAAGAAATGGGTCAGAAACGCTTTACCGAATTCTATTTATTTAAACGTTTGAAAACCAGGCATCATTTTCTTTTTTTGTTCTGTTTCACAATTGTACACTGGTTTGTGTTTGCCCATCACATGAGATCTTAATAAAACAGACTAAAGTTTGTGGTAATAATATAACAAAATACAAAAAGAAGTTTAAGTCTGAAGGATACTTTTACAATACCCTACTTGTGTGAGTCAGTTACGAAACATGAGCGTATTTCTAATCACATCTGTTCCATTACTCTTTTCTGAGGTTCTGCACCTCAAGGGTCTTAAAGGAAAAGTACTCGGTCTACAAATCACAATATAAATCTTCCACTGCATACACAGTGATGTCAACTTTTTATGTATGGTACAAACACATCTGTTTATACAAGCTGGGAGAGCTGATATTTAACCTGGGAATTGCTTTATGGTCGCCAGACAAAACACATTTTATAGCAGTTTGCTTAACTGCTGTCTTTCATCTGTTGGGGCCGAGCCAAGCCATGTTCTGTGCGGCTTTGTGAGTCAAAGCACGACTGATACCAAAACAGATTTAAGGTCTCCGAAAGAAAAGATTGCATTATCAGAAATTGGTCATTTCCTGTTACAAAATCATTGTAACAGATAATTAATGAAGGAAAGCAAAATACAAACTTTTCATCTGGAGTAAACTTCCTCTAAGAAGCAAAAGCAACTGGTGCAGCTTGGTAGGGGAACAGTCAACATAGCTCCAACTCGTTGGGCAATCCAGCATCCAATATAATTAATGGCAGCACATTTTTAATTACCCCTACGCGGCAGTATGCACTACGGCTTTGTTTATCGAGGCCCACTGATACCCATATTAACAAAGTTAGGTTAATGATAGAGGTATTTTGCTTAATAGCATTTTTATTACTCCCACCAAGCATGAAGCAATTAATTAACAATGGACGAATTAAGTTCCCCTTCTGTAATGGCCTACCAACACAGGACATCATTACCAATCGTCAAAATAATTCATAAAGAGATGACTCAGGTGGCAGGACAGTTATGGGGGGGAGGAGGGGGTGAAATGAATATTTCCCAGCACACGTCTGGTTTTTCATTTTAGAAAGGAATAAATTATGGATACGGTCTGTCAGTGGACACACTGGTGGTGCTGCATGCAGAGCAAACTGCGGGATCAAAGATGCAGAGCGTTCAGTCACAGATGTGGACATGGATTTTCTCCCCCCAAAAAAGTAAAAATGGGTTGTTATGAACAGGTGACGTTTTATTTGACTACATAAACAGGGTTCATACACATTTTTCATCTCAGAGATCATTTGAGCTGGATACAAAGGTTCAGATTTATGCCAGGTATGTCCACAGTGGTCAGGTTTTAATTCACAGATAAACAGGATGAAAGGGATGAGAAACAGGAGGAAGAAAAGCAGAGAGAAAAGGAATGAGGTAAACAGTGAAGGAATGAAGAACACAAGGATGAATGAGAGGAACAAATGACACAGGGAAGACAAGAAAACAGACACGACAAAAGGAGATGAAGAACTGAAAGAAAGAATAAAAAAAGAAAGTGACCAACTAAGGAAGGAAGTAAGGGTGAGGGGAATACTGACTGAAAATGAGAGGAAGGTACAAAGAAAGTCAGCAAGAAGGTAGGACATAAAGAAGGAACTTTTAGATTTTAGTGATTAAAAAAAATAAATTTCTATACTCAGTTTTGATTACATATTTTTCAAGTCTGGAAAGCTTAAATCAAAATCCATACTTTTCCAGATCCCTGAGTTAAAGGGGTAAATTTAAGATGCACAGAACAACTACAAAAGAATCAGAGATGGCCTTAGTGAGAAAGGAGCACTGGGCGTTAGGAAAATGACATCGAATAATGGACCTCGAAGACATATTTGAAAGCACATAATCTTTTAAGCTTGCATTTGAAGGTAATCTCCCTTTAAAGAACACTAGCTATTTCTTTGTGGAGGAGAAAATGCAAAGACAGCAGAACTGATGGGGACAAATGCCTGTGACTTTGAGTGAGAATTAAGACAGGAATGGGGGGGGGGAGGTGCATCTTTCCTGACGCTGGACTTGTGCAGTAAATTCATTCTGGAAAAACAGTGGCTGCTGAGAAATTTAATCCCTAACTCTCCCAAGCACACACACACACACACACACACACACACATGCACGCTGAGCACACATGCAACAAAGAGGCAGAGATTAAAGCATTAATTCAGTGAGAGGGAATAGGATACCGGCATAAATTTAGAATGAATGTTTTGGGGTTATCTTCTCTGCTGACTGCCTTTTCTACTCTCTGTACTCCGTTGCACTCCACATACAAATGGAAATCAGGGTCACACCCTGTATCTGGCAACATATAAAGCGCTAAACTCTTGTTTTTCTTTGATAAGCTACATGCGTGCGCATGTGTGTGTGTGTGTGAGAGAGAGCAAGAGTGTGTGTTTACAGTGACAACAGGTGTGTGTGAACATGGAAAAATACCAAACTATTCATGTGCACATATGTATATTTGCGCGTGAGGGCATGTCTGTTAAATGCATGGCTATTTCCATTTGGGGTGTTTCAAGCTGCAGCGCCTGCCTCTAACGAAAGCGTCCCGGCTGGGATATATTTCACCAGACGCGCCAGCTTCTCTCCTGGCTTCACGCTGGAAACCAGCTGGTGGGCGCTGGGGCGCCACAGACGAACAGGAAAGCGTGCCTCGTCGTATAGAAAACTGTTTTGGCAGCCTCCAGTCGTCATTAAAAATGCACCAACCCTGAACGCTTCCATTAATTTAGGTGCGCTCTATTCAGCGAGTGGAGCCCCCGTGTACAGTCTATAAAACACAGCAATTAAAACAGGTACTCTTGGCTTCATCAAGGCCTAGCCAAGTGTAATGGCCTGGAAATGTGAAAAATACCTCCAGCAGCCAACGTGCAGCAGGCTGCTGCATGCACCACAGAGTTAGATATGGAAGACGAAGATGACATGATTTAATCTTCCTCCTTCCTGATAATGGGAGGGAAATCTGTTAATATTCCAGCTCTGGTGTTTTAGATAATCATCAGTCAGGTATCAATTTTCACTTTAAGTTAGTATGTCAGGCTAATGTAGAAAAGGAAATTGAGCAGATGGGGAATACGGTAAAAAAAAAAAGCTTATCATGAGAACAGGTGGGACTTGTAACCATACATCAACATGCAATGCCCGAACCCAACTGTGCTATAGGCGCAACATGCTTATAGTTGTTCTACAAGGTTGAGGGCATCCACAAATGGCATCTGTCATGACATAATTACAACTGTCGCATGAACGTCTTGCAGCGGGGCGTTCAAGGAGAAGTGCTAAGATGTAGGCCATCAAAGTACGCTTTCAACTGAAACCTGAGTAGGTTACATTGCGGAGCGATCACATGAGTGGAAGAGCCTCTAAGACTTTGATGAAGACTCAAAGGGAAGGAGAGAAATGCTTGCATCATCCTGTCCCACAGCAATAACTTTTTTTTTCTCCCTCCCATGTCAAAATTCAGCCCATGTACATCCAGGACTGTCCAGTAGCTTTGAGTCATGTCTTTGTTTTGAGAACCACAGACTGTCCTGAAATATGCTAAAGGGAATTTGATCAAATGTTTTCCAGATTCTCTGAAATTGTAGCGCTCCAGTTTAGACCAATGTTTAATATTGGGTACTATATCAATGATATATAGTGAAGATGTTGCAAGTTGAAAAATGGTGCTTGGTTTGGAATACATTAAGGATTCAATAAGAAAAAAAAAAGAGTTAAGATCTGGCTGGGTGCCCTGCTTACCACCAGATAGAGATGTTAACTTCATTTGTTTCAAGTCTGAGTCCAGGTTTTTAGGTGTTTATGGGGTAAAGTCACATCGAGACTTTCAGAAACAAGTCCAAGTCAAGTTTAAAGGTTTTTTGAGTAACAAGCCTGATGCAAGACTTAAATCTGTGAGGAGAAAGTCCAAATTGAATTTGACTGTATAATGTAAATCAAGTTTCAAATCTATGATTTGCAAACCTATATTGAGTACAATAACTGAAATGTTCATTGAATATATTGCATTAGTCTGTCAATAGCATTGAATTGATGCAACTTACACATTCAAATTATGTTCGGCTTTGTAGTCAATCTAAAAATAACAGATTTAAAACTTCTCTTGGTTCATAAACCACTTGTCTCAAATATGGCTATAGAGTAATGTTTCCCCAATAAGAGGTTAAAAATCTAACTGGTTAAAAACAATGGAAATAGGTTAAAACATCTTAAAGTTGAATGACTTTGATTTGTTTGTTACTCTTATGTCACTATGCTTATAACCTAAACATTTAAATGTCTAAATACTGTAGAATTTCTGAAGGACACCTGATTACATGGGGTAAGGATTATTCACAACACCTGAATCATGCCTGAAATCTTTGTGTGACTTGAGTTAAAGTCTCAAACATTGGACTTCCTCTCTGCCATGAGAAAAGTTTCAGTGGTAAAGCAACTTTATTACGAAAGCAGCACACAATGAGGAAGGGATCGATTTTATGAAAAGGAAATTGCAGCAGTTTTCAACAACAATCCCTGTGAACCATATTTTTAATACATGTTTTACTACAAAGAGACAACTGTTGGGCTCCTTTTTATGATTTTTATTCCTGATGGGTCGTGTCGCTGAATAAGATTATTGAGTGAATAGCATGAATTCTCCAAAATTGAAGCTACAGATAAAACCACACTGCAGTATTGTTGCATAATAAATAGTTTGGATGGGTAATAAAACAAGGACGTAATTATGTTTTACAGTAAAATTGTAATGTCTGGCTACTGCTTAATGACTAATGGCAGTGTGATTTTTAATGACTGCTCCTGCTGCTCCCATATACTAATTCAAAAATGATTGGTTCTTTAGTTTCTTTCCCATTTAAAACTGTGAGCCAGGTCATAATATGTGTATGTTTCTGAGTGTGTGGGAGTGTGGCGGGGTAACTGAGGTGGCTAATTATGAAATGACCAGACTAAGTTGTTTGGCAACCTTTCGTGAGTGCTTAAGGGTTTTCAATCAAGTGGAAATTAGACTTTTTCAGGAAAGCATTGAGGAAAAATATTTCTTCTGGGTTTTAAACTTATACATGAAAATCAGAAAGAGGGAAATAAAATGAAAGCCTAATCCTCTTATCTATTTTCTTTAAAAATATAATGTTGTGGCAAAACTAACCCAAATGGAGGGGAAATGCCCGTCATAGACAGGAAAACATGTTTAAAAAAAGTATGATCGTCAATATGAATAATTTCATATGTCTATAAAAGCTAGTCAAACATATTTCAGTAAATAAATTCCTTAAATAAATAAATGGGTCCTGTAGAAGCTGTGTCTGCATTTTTCTCACAAAGTCGAGTTTGTTTCCGGTGTTTGTTGGACAGCATTTTGTCCGACACAAGAGCTTTTGGCATTTATGTACAAGATCTCCAGGCATAGCTCTTCATAGCGGGGAGAGTCTGGTTTTGATTTCTCAAAGCCATCTTTGCTTTTTCCAAATATTGCAGTTATTCAAATTTCTTTAAGCTGAGATCCTCAGTGTACACTGCAGCAATTTAACCTGGGAAGAGGGAAGTCTGGGTTTCCTTTCTGGATCTGTTACCCCCTGAATCTTGAATAAACTAAAGACAGTGAAAACATAAATAGAAG
Source organism: Poeciliopsis prolifica (assembly GCF_027474105.1). Lineage (NCBI taxonomy): Eukaryota > Metazoa > Chordata > Actinopteri > Cyprinodontiformes > Poeciliidae > Poeciliopsis > Poeciliopsis prolifica. The sequence continues at coordinate 4,167,350 of NW_026562407.1, read as the reverse complement.
TATTTCTAAATGCTAACCTCTGGAATTTTAAAAGTGGATGTTAGATTATAGTGTGGGAATTAGTCCTGAGTTGAGTAACTTCTGGTCTCTTGTAATGACACCATGGTTTAGATCTTCGCTGTGCAGGTCCAAGGTTAAGAAAGTAAGTCTGGAAGAGCTATGACAAAAAAAACAAACAAACAAAAAACAATGCATGTACCTCAAGAGTTTTCTCTAGCGTTCTCCAACACTACATCTTCTTTAGGATTGCCAAGCTCAAACCGGAAACTGTTACTCAACCACTTTCACATACAGACCAAAGACGGGAAAAGCAATTTAGCTCTCGGACTAACTACACAGTGCCTTGTCTGGGAATGGATTTAGTGATTTTGATCTTTTTTTGTGCCTGCGCTTTGTCTCTATTGTGAAGACTCGGAAAATAGAGTGAGAAAGAGAAGGCGGTGGGGGCGAAGGGAAAAAAAAAACAAGTTTGACCGAAGCCCAGTCAATTATCTCCCAGGTGTTTGACTGAAGTGATTGTAAGCGATCGCAGCAGTTCCCACGAGCCTTGGACTGAGAAGGGATGGAATTAGCCACGAACAAAACCCAATTCAGCCGAAGTGAAGAAACAGCAGTTTTTGAATAAAACCGGGCAGAGAATGCAAAAGAAAAGGTTTCCTGCAGAAGATAAAGTCGAATCTCAGCTCCTTTTTATTCCCCTTCCTCTTTCGCCGCTCTGCTCTTACACACTGCCTACCCGTATAACCCGTTCTTATAAGCAAACTGCGGGTCTGGAATTGTGTCTGTGATGCTTCCCATACCTTATTGTGCAGAGGTTAATTACTGGCAAGGCATGAGAAAATTACATTCTCAAAGTATTATGATTCGTCCGCTTCCACTGTCTATTTCTAGTTATATGTGCGGACTCTGTACAAGGTAGTTGGGAAACCAGAATTTTTTTTTTTTTTTTAGACTTATTCGATATCAAGTATCCTAGTTTTAGGTTCTCTATAAAAGTGACTATTCTGATTACTTATTGCAAATTACCTTTCTTTCCCACACTACTTCCTCACGAAGATTAGGTTATAGTCTGTAGAGAGCACACTGTGCTTTAATAACACTGGACACCTTTCTATTGATAGCAGATTTTCTTGTGTCTGCTCACATTCCTCCTTGAGAGAATTCAGTGATACTGTGGCAAAGCATGTGTGGACATAGAAACCAGTGATTCGTAAAATCCCTTTTACTTCTGGTCACATTGCAACGACAGTTTCAAGCACGTCGTAATTTTTCTAAAGGATTTTTTCGGGAGGCTCTACCTTTATTTGAAAGTGAAATGACAGTAAAGTAGGTTGTTAGAGAGGGTGATGACATGTAGCAAAGGTCAACAGGCCAGCACTCGACTCTCTCATGGCTGTGTCGAGGACTGCAGACTCCATACATAGGTCGCACACTTCACCCCTGCACTACAGCCTTGCCTATGTTGTAATTTAATGAGGTTGAGCAACACAAGTAAAACTTACAATGGAAGGTAGATGATGGATTTATTCAAAAAGAGAAAAGCAGCCAAGAAGTCCATAGTACCTGTGGAGGAGCTGTTGAGATTCAGAAAAAGCATTGCACAAATAATCCCTTCATAGAAGAGTGCCATGAAAGAAATAATTGTTGAAAAGAAGCCATCTTGTATTGATGGTTACATAATAAATATGCAGATAAAGGTGCTTTGGACAAATTAGAGCAAAATCAACCAAAACTGAAGGTTTTGGTCTACATAAAAAGCTTTGATTTGGAGCAAACTAACAGTGGAACATGGTGATGTCAAAATGTTGAGACATGGGATGATATTTAAATTAACATAAAGACCGAACCATCATGAAAAAATAGCAATTATGACTGGTGTTCTTCTTCCAGCTGGACAACAAAGCCAGTCAGAGCTACATTGAAATGTTTCTGATCAAGGCATATTCATGCATTCACATGGCTTAATCCAAGACCAGAAGTAAATTCAACTAAGAATCTTTGGCAAGATTTAAAAGATAATGTTGATGAATCCTCTCTAATCTGGATGTGTCTGAGCGAGTGTACAATATTTTGAAAAGAAAAATGTGGGAAAATTTCAGCCTCAAGACTTAAAACTTGCAGCAATATTTATAGCTTTCAATTTACAATACAAAACCATTAATCTATTTTCTTCTGTGGCACAACTTCTCAAAGTTGATCAATCACACAAAATTGCATGAAAATATGAATGTCATTATGAGGCAAGAATACTTTTGCAAGACATTGTCAATGGTGAGACGTCTAGAAGGGCCTGACAGCTTATGCGTGTCAGGCCCAATAAATATAAAGCCAAGGAAAACTATATTCTTTTGCTGCAGAGGTATCTGGTAAATTGTGACCAGAGGAATCAAGGGTCACATCCCACCTGAAGCATTTTTTGGACTTTGATCCACATGTAATCACAAACTACAACTCTTTGACAATGAACAACCATCCATGACCAAAATAATCATATTTAGATTGTTCCATTACATTATAGATGATTAAACCTTATTTTGCAGGGCAGCCTTTTAAATGAATCTCTATACCTTAAAGTTCAGCAATGAAACACGTAAGCCTGTTGCTGCAGTTAATTCGACTACTAACCACCTCACGTATCATGTTCCTAAGAGTTCTGACTTCCAGTCATAAAACAAATCCCTTACAAAAAGATGGAATGAAGGTGACGAAACCTCTATATGTCCACGGCATATCCCTCTCTCACAACATTCAAGTAAATGTTGTTTGGGAGGCTCCCTGAAAGGTGATTGCCAGAGAGAGGCAGCACCTCAAGCTGCTGATGGAGTGTGACAACCGGGGAGAGATTGAGTTCCTTTTTTTTCCTCCCACTGACATACAACCTCATATTCAGAGTAGTGCATTTCATCAAGTTTATGTGTGGTGTCACCCCCCTACCGTGGGTAATATCATCCCATGTGTGCGGTTTTTACACATTAGGTACCCATAATGCTGTGGCATTATAAATGCTAAGACATTTAAAATTTGTGTTGCAAAGATTTTATGATTTTTACAGTGTTCAGTCCACACAAGAGGCGTTCGTCCTGCCCTGCCTTTCTTTACAATGTCAAAAGATTATTGTCGTAATACTGTGCGTGGCTTCACCAGCATTATGCTGTAGCTTCACACAAAGTACCATGACATGGAAGAAAGACGTTACACCCATAATAAATGAGATTCAGCTGGCATGGATTCAGAATATTATCCTGGTATTCAAACATTTATTACAGCAATATATTTATTGATCTACTGCTTAAAGTCACAATACCTCCCAAACATAAATACTGTCTCCCTTTTGTCAATTAGGCAACTTCGGTACATCAGTTACATTAAATAGCTTAAGTGTAACACTAACTAAATTATTTTTGCATGTTATATATACATGAATACATAATTAAATTTATGGTATTATATTACCTGAATTAAATTACACCATCTGTAACTGAACAGAAATCTGACTTTATGATTAGTATTTAAATGTACAATATTACAAATTTTCTCAGATGAATTAAGATAAAGCTGAGTTTCTTTGACCAACATTTACACAATTAAACTGGTCAAGAGAAAAATGCTTACTCATGCAATTACTTTTCCTTACTGTCTCACACTTAATATTCTGAATAAAGTCATGTGATCTTTTTCCCTACAATGATGTCACATATATCTGGACAATTTGATTTTATGAAAATTATTCCCATCTTCGGTTGCTCAAGATAATCCTGGTTCCAAGGTAAGCCTACTTCCAGTGACAACAGCAGGAATGGACCAGCATTACATACAAATGAGTTCCTAACATTTGCTCGCACAAAACTCTTTGAACTGACGCACAGAGAATAACAATAAGGCAAGAAAACAGAGTACATTAATAAAACCTGTGGTCTTAAAATGAACAGCCTCGTCTGCATTCTTAAATTTGGGTATCATACAGTTTGGCTGCCAAGTGAAATTAGCATGGCATAGAAAAAAAAAAAAAGCTTAATCATTTATTTTATGAGGCCACGTTCTCCACAATCCAGTAAATATTACTGCTATAATTCTCAAACAAGGCACGTGGTAATTTGTTTTCTCTATGACATGCAATTTTCCTATTAATTTAAATTGAAAAGGTGCAAATTTTTTGCAGTGTGGAAGGATTGATATAAACTAACAAATAGCATAAACAGTCCTATTAGAATTGGTAGTCCATCACAGAGCGGACTCTGAGCCACATGAAAAACAGTCAAACACACATGTATCTGCATTAAGTCTTTCTATCTTCACAAGGACTTTACATTCACTTTCATTCATTTATATTGCCTAATACTCATGTGTACCTCGAACAGAAACCATCACCAGTAAATGCTTAATCACTAGCCAAAATTAACTTAACCCTTAATCCACACCTTGGCTCTAAATCTAACCTCTTTTACAACAAAGACTTTTTATGAAGCACCGGCTCTGGGCCCCATACTAATGGGTCCTCACAATGTATCTATAGTTGGAAAAATGAAACTTACAAGGTGAGAAATACTAAAACACACACACACACGCACACACACCCACACGCACGCACGCATGCACGCACCCACACGCACGCACGCACCCACACACGCACGCACACACACACACACACACACAACCCACACACACACACACTACAATTACACTACAGGGTCATTAAAAGTTGTCAAACCTCACAGGAAGGATTTTTAGCCTGTCTGAGGAAGTGAAAGTAAAAATAAGAAAGCCATATCATAAAAGAAAGCCACAAGAAGTCCTGTTTGCAGTTTACCACAGACAGTTTAGGGGACACCATGGAGGAAGGTGCTCTTGTCCCAAGAGACCCAAAACATTGCTTTGAGGTCTACACGGATATGAATGGCAGAAAAATAACTTTGCACATTAACAATAGCATACCATACCAACAGTAAAACCTGTTGGAACCAGGAATGTGCTATGGATATGCTTTTATTCAGCAGAGACAAGGAAACTGTTGATGTGAATAGGGAACGTGCTAAATACAGGGAAATCCTGGACTTTCACAAATTGCAATAGATTGGATATGCAGGACATCAACCCGTTGTAACTGTAAATATACATCGAGAGTTATAATGAAATGGTTTGGGGCAAAGCATTCACGCGCAGACTGAACATTGAATCTAATATTCAGTCTGTGACAAGACTTAAAACCCAATACTCAGAGGCACTTAGCATCCAATCTGACTGAGCTTGAAATTTTGAAAACTATACATCCCGTTATCTATTCATTGGAAAATTCTTGATTCTTTTATAGAGCCAAACAACTGGAAAGGTTGCACGTTAAACATGTACAACGCCACAAACAGATTAAGAGGATTTTTTTTCTACAGAAAGCAAATAGGTCCCAGAAAAAAAAGAACAAATTATTTTTTTATTTCTGTAAGACATACACTGTTTAAGCTGCTGTGGAAAAAAACCCCAAAAACAAACAAACAAAAAAAAAAACAAGCTCGAATATCTTACCTTGCCAGGCAATCTAACAGAATCTGCAGTTGCTAAAACTGGAAGTTTTCACAGGCATAACCTTTAACTTGTTTGGTGAGTTTTATTTGCAGTTTGCTACCAGGGCCCTCTCATGTGTGCCTTAGAAAGACGTGCTTTGCAGCCACACTAGTGTGAACTCCACCAGCCCTCTGATCTAGCCCCTCACACTCTAGTTCACACATTGGGAATCGGGAATAAATAAATGAAACAGAACTACCCTCTCTTTCCTGTAACCCCCGTTGTCTCCCATGTTTTTCCATTTCTCCCTGTTCAAACTCCGGCCAACATCACTTGGTCTGACTACTTGAACTCATTCTCCCCTTCATTCATCTTCCCTTTTTCCTCCTTGTTACTTACCACCAAATACGGTCAAGGCTTCTTTTGTGTGCAGCGCAGCTCTTTCTTGAGTGTCAAGACGGGGCGATAATCTCTGTTTAGCAGTTATAGCCCGTCCACACCAGGCCTGTTAATTAGGATTAATAGCCAAAGCAGCAACTTTTAAGGACGCACTTGTGCAGCATTTACAGCGTGCTTATGAGCTGCCACTTGTTTGCATGTGGCCTCTCGGTGTGTTTTCATTACCACATCTTCCGTTTGCCACCGCGTCCACCGACTGAGCTAATCACAAGGCGGCCGGTTGCAAGTGACACGTCTGTGGTTTATCTAGTCAGTGATGTGGCAGGTGAACAATGGTGCCAGAAGCAATAGACGGAAGATGGAGTGTCAGCCGAGATTGCAAACATCTCAGGCAGCAGCGAGAGCCCTTGGGGATGTCAGATCACCGCATTGTAGGGATAATGAGATGGAGGCGCACAGTATACAAAAGGTGTTGTAGAGTTTTTTTTTTTCTCTCTGTGACATTTAGATCAGGTCACACTGAGGGCACACCATGACAAAATCTTTATTTCTATTCATCAAAATCTTTATGCAGATGTCTTTGACACTGATGCATGCCTTCATATTCCCAAATAAAAGTTGCAGCCTTTTTCTTCCCATGAGAATCCCAAGAGGAATAAACTCCAAATGTTTGTTCGAAGCATCAAAATGGGTGAACACCACAGAGAGCACGTCCTCAAACAAATATTGGGGAAAAGGTTGGGAAGGGATTTGGTTAATTGATGCTGCCCTCTTCCCCTTTTAATCACATAAGCCCCGGATGAATCTTAGTTTGATTCACTGATAGGATGCCTCCCTATTCCAGGCTTCCTCCTAGCTTGTGGCTGAGAGCTAAAGGGATCAGATCTAATCCAGCAAACACACGAAATTCTGGTCCTCCTTCCCTCCCTGGTCTTTCAGCAATCTGACCGTGGCTGGCTAGAGTGCACTGCTAGGGAGGACAGGGAAAGAACGGGAAAACTGGTTGGTGGAGGGTAGGGGACAGTTTGTCGGACCTGGTTATTCCGCTCGGTGGATTCCATCAGGCGAGCAGTGACATGTCTCGTCCAAGGCCATGTCCCACTTGAGCGCTGTGAAGGGGGTTGGACCCATCGAAGGGGAATGGCTGCTATAGCTGTCGCATCTGGTCACATTCGGTTTGTTCTGCTGTGCCAAATTGGAAGCAGTTGGCCCATTTCAACAATAGTTTTTTTCTTTTTCTTTTCGAAATCTGTTTTTAGTTTCCTTTCATGTTGAATTGACATGGTTCAAACTAAAAGCAAGCTCAGAAAAGCCTCAAAAGGTTCCCAAGTGCTCCTGAAATGTAAAGTTTTTTTAATTCTTGATTTTGGTTTTTTTGTGCACTGAAAATCAACTGAAATCAGTTTCAGAGATACATTCCCTTTAACAATTCTCCTTCAAATGAGTTTCTACAGAAAGCAGATTATTTGAAGTTTCTCCTTCAAATCAGTAAACCCATAATAAAAAACCATCATGTTTTTCAAAAGCCAGATAGTGTAACTATAGCAACCTTAAAAGTAATTCAGATTTTTTCTGAGCCTCTGACCAACAACTTTGTGTAACTCTTTAGAGTTTTACAGATAAATCTGATCAATACTAGACAGGAACGAGTTAGTGTCTGATCACAGCACTGATGATCAATAAGTTATTCTCCTTCAAGTCTCAAATTAAGCATTTGGAAAAAGTGCTAAAAGCAAAATTTATTTATTTTTTTTGTTCTGAGTTAAGAATTTTGTGGAGATAAAAGATTTATATGCAATACTATGCTTTAGAATAAAAAACACTTGTATCATCCATTTCTTTTTACTTGATTATGAGGTTGTAATTTATATAAATGCTTCCTGCCAGTGTGTATGTTCTTTATATATTGACTTATAATTATGACTCATTATTGTATGTTGTGAACGTTAAGCCACTGGGACATTACAAATGCTATTCTGGGTATTCTACAAGCAATCTCTTATATCTTCTTAAGAAGAAGAGGAAGTGAAGAACTTTGTTAAAATTTTTAACTGTACCAAGAAATTTTTTTCTTTTTTTTTTGATCAAATAGAAAATCAAGTAAATATTCCTCACTCTTGAATCTGAAATAGCTCTTCTCTCTGACTAAGTTTTAACATTTTAGATTGCTAATGCTTAAACATGATGAAAAATATTTATATTTTTAGACATTCTGTCATCTGTAAGCCTCATCCACGTCAACGTCTAGTTGGTCAGACTTTGAATATGTAGCTTGCAAAGAACACCGAGTCACTCCTGCTATCCTCTTTTTTTGTGAAAGAAATTTTTATCCACACTTCAAAAATGGTTGAAAGTCAGAACTCTGCAAATATGACGCAGATTTCAACCTGCAGAAAACCTGACACCAAAAGAGAAAGGAAAATATCCCTGATTAAAAAACACAACGTGTTTTGCGACTTTAATTTGTTAACTGTCAGTCAGTGAGTTTTGTTTGCTCTGAGTGAAACAGACTCCAGTAGAGGAAGAGGTCATACAGCAGCACATTAAGGAGACAAAGGCAGGGGAGATAACACTGTTGTGTGACAATTCATGCATGTGAATGTGACATCAATTAAGCTGATTTGTATTGTTTTTTTTGTCAACTCAAACAAACATGAAGAAGGGGTTTACCTGATAGTGTGGATGTGTCACTCCCTGTAAGACATTTGCATATGTGTGTGCGTGCACATATATGAGCACACACACAAATATCCATGTCTCGGCTTGTGTCTATATTTACAAGTCTGAAATCTACACTATACCTGATCACAGCGAGTGTTAAACCCCCACCCTGCCTTGGCCGCCAACACACAGTCCGATGCTTCTTTTGTATGACATTCTCTGGACCTCTTTGTTTGACCTTAGTACAGCTGTCTGCTTTGCAAACTATATGTCAGCGGTGCTATTGATCTTCCAAAGGGAGCCGGGTTGTTTCTGTGAGACTAAGTTATGTTGTATTTTTATTATAACACCAAATTTCACCATTTAACCAGAAGAGCAGGTTGGAATAGAATTGAAAATGCAGTCAGACTACCCATTAATATTAAATAAGAATGGTATTAATTAAAAATGCTCTTGGAATAAAAGAAGTCATTAAATCATGTCAGATTTAAAGAGTAAATGTAATCAGCTCTTATCCTGCTTCTTGTATGTCAGGATGACAAAAATATGTCTTCCATGGACTGTTGTGAGAAAATTAAGTACATTAACTACCATCATATCTATGCAGCATGTCTGTTAAGAACAGAATAAGTCATTTTAAATTTGATGGCATCTTGTCTTACACTTAACGGGTATCAACATTTAACCCTGGATCACGAGCGACACCGGCTCTGGTACGGCCCCTAATCCAAATACAGGGGAAGGATGACAGGCAGACTAATCAAATGAGGACTGACTGAAAGCACTCTCAGAGCTCAAAAACTGCTTAACTGATTCGACAATGGGTCGACATGACCCAAGTTGGATCCACTTCAAGCATTCAGAAAGACGAGGAGAATGAACCTTCATCGGTGCAGAGAGAGTGTCTGCTTAACACGGGATTGAGAATGTTCTCACTGTGGCATTGTGACAATGATGTAGCCCTTGCATAAATTTCATAACACTGATAGATTTGCTTGCCACCAGTGGTGTCTCTTAGTTGCAACAATCACACACTTAAAAAACATCAAATCCAAGGAAGATGAGCTAATTAAACTCCCTACTATTTCACTTTTAACTTTCTGATAAAATTACACTTGTGCAAGATTTTAAAATATGTTCCATGTAGAATTGATACTCTACACATGTAGAATGCCTTCGGTATGTGAAATTGTACTTTGTATTAACATGAAAAACTCATGTGTTACTGGGCCCAGCATGCTTCCATAAGTTCTAAGACTGTAATAATGATGTATGGTGGTGAAACTCGATATATATGGGCCCCAGCTGACAGACAGAAGTTTCTTATTTCTGGCTAAGCAGTTATCAGCAAGCATTTTACATACAACAATTTAAGATGCAGGTATATTCAAGATGTTTTATTACAAGAAGTCCAGGAATCTGAACATCATAAACCTAGAAAATAGATAAATACTTCCACATTCAGTGCTTGTTGCATTCAATAACACCAGCAAATGTCATTTGAACCAATTTCACATGGTTAAAAAGTTACAATGAAATGCGGGATATTATGCAAAATGAAATTTTTGAGCTTTATATCATCTTTTAATATTATTCTCTCTTCAAAAAGCAGTGTTGATTTAGCTTATTTATGCATATTTAAGAAATGTTGTGATGAAGAACTGAAGGGAGTGTAGTATCTATAACATGTATGACATGTTGGAAAATGTTTTTTCCACCTTTGTTTTTTTTTTGTTTGTTTTTACTTTGTGTGTTATATAATTTCCTCCTATAAACATTGTGCTTGATACAAGAAACATTTGTGTGTTTTTGAAAAGGTTGAAGCCTTATGCAAAATATGCAAAAATATTTTCTGATTAGTTTTATATATAGAAAGCATGTTTTCCACAAATGTGAAACATGCAGCAGTCATAGTAGACTGTCAGTCTGTTGGGATTTTGGTACAGCTAGCAAACTCCATAAACAATTGCCTTTGTGAATCAACAGGCAAATCAAAAGCAGGCAAGTGACTGTTTTAGCAATATTTAAAAAATAAGTCTTCCCATGGGAGTGTGTGCAAATGTGTTAAAATTGAAAGGGTTCAAGTTGACAAACTGCAGACACCAACACTACAAGAGTGAGAAAGCAAGAGTGGGAGCGTGAGATGGAGGGAGAAAGAGCAGAAAGGGTGTAGCAGAGGAAGAAAAAGGGTGAAGTGAAGGGGAGGTGTCTAAATCTGTGAGAAAACGTCTAATCCCTGGATTGCTGAAGCCTCAGAAATCCTGGAAATAGATTAGGAGCTTCGCTGGCCCAGCCGCCTTTAATAAGAAAGCCCGTTTGGCTCCAAAGTCATGGCACAGCACTTGCATAATGTGCAGAGCCGCCACTTCTTGTAATTATCGTTTCCCCTATTTGCAAAATGATTCAATAAACACTGATCCGCTGTGTTGCACGCATACTGACAAGTCTAGGATGGAACACGCAGAAGCCCTGGATCACGAGCGACACCGGCTCTGGTACGGCCCCTAATCCAAATACAGGGGAAGGATGACAGGCAGACTAATCAAATGAGGACTGACTGTATCGATGGGACAATCTTTGTGCTGTTTCTCTCCGGTCAGACAGCCATTGAGCAGAGGATGTCTCTGATATATTTAAAGAGATCTTCTTCCGATAGGAGAGATTTGTGACAAAACTCCTGACATTATCTGCTTTCACACATCAGCAAACTTTAGTTCTTTCTTATTTTTTCCTTTTTGCCATCTACTGCCAATTGCATTCTTTCTAATGTCTTTATAACAGATTTGCATGGTGAAAGGATAGGTTTATGTCCATCTTTTTCAATCACAATAGAAAAAATATTGCATCTGGATGTGGGTGGTTTGGTCGTCTACCCCTTCAGTGGTAAATATGCTATATGGTGAGTATGCACAACTTTGAATTATATGTGCAAGACCATCAGAAAGTAGCACATAAGTGCACAGTGTACACAGTCAATGTATGCCCGAGTATGTGTGAACTTTCAGCCTTTCCTGAAATCAGTCGGCTGGTACCAATGCAAATCTCCAATGGCCTTCAAAAATGAAGACCAGATGGAAATGTAAACTATTATCTGTGACATGAGTTGAGCACTCATTTTAAACTCAGAACATCAATAAAAGGAAAAGAATTGCTAAAACTGTGATCACAATGCGCAAATCAAACAACAACTTTTTCACCAACAACAAAAGGAAAAAGCTTGAGCTTTTTTACGTAACTGCCTACTTACTTCATCATGCTTTCATTCTCATCCATTAACATTTCTAAAGCTCCACCAAACAAGGTATCAAGTCCATAATGGCCATGTGAAAAGGAAAACTACTTAAACTCTTTTTTTATTTTGTAGAGACGATTAACACAAAAAGAAAAGTCTATGAGAGGCAATCACTGACAAGATGGAGAATCTGAGATTTAAAAAAAAAGCATTTCAGTCCACTATAAGTAATTACGTTCCTCCTGTTTTAGCTCTCCTGACCATGTGCTGTCTACCTCTTCTTTGCCAAAATGAGGGTAATGTGCTTTGAAAGGTATCCCAGATTTCACACCTTCTGTGGCCCTTGGAGATAGAGCGACCAGATGTCCATATCACAGCACCCGTGTTCCTGGCTACCCCCAGCCAGAGAGAGCCACAGGCAGCCAGGGAGGAAGCTACAGACCGATGGGAGGAAAAGAGGTAAAAGACAAGGGAGCCCAAAACAATATCCAGGGTATAAACAAGATTCCCTTGATTTTTTATAAGTATGGAGATTCACATATACCCTCTATCACCTATACTGAAATGTGTGTTAAATTTAGTACCAGAATATCTAAACTCGGGCTCAAGTTTCAAATCAGTTCTGGCATTATCCTGACTCAAAAATAGTCAGTGTGTAATATCTTTCTTGCTGGGGTCATAGAACTCCTCATGAAGAGCCATACCAATCCAATAATAAAAGCTGGTGCTATACAATCTCTATGTTACACTGCTATAATGTTGTAAACCAAAAAAAGTTGGATTAGAGTGGCATGGTTTGATCCAGGAAGGTCCAATATTTGTAGCCATAGAAATATTCCCATAAAGGTTTTGGTCAGCCAACACATTATTCATATCATATCCATGAATGGATCCTTCCTGCCTTCCTTCTTTCAGCTGCATTTATGATTAAAATGTTCAAATATTGCTTTCAATTGTATTTCCAAAATGTATCCCAAAAGAAATATACCAACATGTAAACATTCAAACACTATTTGGCTTTTTGATCCTGCGGAGTCCATACATCTTGAAAATGTGTTGATCAGCAGGGAACAAAATGCTGAGGTTGGTGCAAAGCCGCCTTCCTTGGATGAGAAACTTTAGTTTACTTGGATTGGAAGCAGTGCGACATGAAATTAAGTGAGGGTGTAACAAGATTCTGTAGTATCAAAACCTTGTGATGTTTGTCAAGGCAAAGTCTTAGTGCTGTCCAGCTGACGTCAGAGTGTGACTTTGTCTTTTGAAATTAGCTGATAATATCAGTGGCAAAAAATAAAAGCAGAGTGCTTTAAGCTAGATATACAGTATTTAAGTTCAAGAAAAGAGGTAACTGCCTTGTGGGACATTTTATGGTCATTTAAGTGTTAGTTAAAAAAAAGCCATATGCTTGAATAACATGTTCAGAGAAGGAGAGCCGTCTTCTGAGCAGAAATAATCACTCATTGCTTTTTAAAACGTCAAGTGTTTGCAAGAGCTTTCTTGTCATTTAACTTGTTAATGAGGTCACTGGAGTTTTCACCTGAGATGAGCGGCACCATTTATTGATCGAGGATTGCTCATTGGACTATATATCAGTGAATGATTGACTGCATGCTAATCCCGCCCATGAGTGTGGTTCAGCAGCTTCATTTTACCCCTCACTGCATTCTGGCAGTGATCATTTATGCTTCATTTCTGATGATGCTTTTTCTTGGGGAGGAGTAAGTGGGGCGACTATGAAAAAAACCTTATTTGCTGCACTTAAATTGTGGGGATTAAGCACAAGAGTAAGTGAAGAGGTTAGAAGAAGTCAGAAAGATGGAAAGAATGAGCGCAATACGATTTTAATCAAAGGAAATATAGAGCAATTAAGTAACACAATTTCTCCAAAAATAACTTAAATTTGGCTCTTTCCCCCCCAAATCTCAGGCAAGTCGAACAAATGCAGTTAAAACACAAGAATGCAATGCCAACATCCCTAATTATATATGCTATTCATGTTCTCGCTCATCAATTTGCAACAAAAACAAGAGCTGATGAAGCTGTTTTGTGGACTAATTGCATGAGCAACAGTCTGCGCTGGAAGATACTCCACGTCTCAGAAGTTTACACTGTGTGCTGAGAAATATACTCAGGAAAAAGCATCGCAATGACTAATATACATGTTGCATTATTGCAGTTCGGTTTTGGTAGCATATTAACGTGTGTATAAAGTGACTATGTTTCACCTGCGGTGCCTTTTTAATGGCCAGCAGTGGCAGCGGCTTGCCTTTTGCATTTGCGCTGATTGAGCTAACTATATTTTCATTCTCCGCTTGCTCAGGCCAGACTGTTCATTCTAGTCACGCACTCACTCACAGCCAGATAAAGGAGGAGGCCATATTAAAGGAGTGGTCAGTCTCAGCGTCAGAAAAAAATAAAATAAAAAGTGTCTAGTGAGCGGCAAAGAAAGGCCAGTTCCCAGAACTGTCCGTTTTCGTTTTTATTGATACGTCTCATTAAAGTTTTACACCACGGGCCGAGTCAGTTGTTTTCGCACAACTGCATTACTAAAGTCAATGTGATCATCAGACTGCCTATCTACTCCTGCAGTGTGACGGGGCACCAGGTCTAGGGTCCTAACCCGAGACTGCCAAAGTCTTTAAGTGGCTTTGAGATGGGAGAAGTGATAGAAGCTAAGCCCCTAATAGCCATTTCTCTGTAATCTTTCCTATGAAAGGCTAAACTATGGGGGTATTGATTTGTTTGAAGAGGTGGGGGTAAGAATGGAGGAGCGAGTGAGAAAAGTACTCCATCAGGATGGGACATCTTGAAATGTGACAAAGCTGTTCGCCGGCTGAAGAGATAAACTCAGATTGAGCCCATTTTATCCGATAAATTCCACGCAGTTTGCTCTGAGAAAGCAAAACAAAGGCAAACTCATCAAACCCAAGTTGACAAGACACTAACAGAGGTGCTGTTCTGTTTCTTCCTGCTTTCTTTCCTCTGTCCTTCTGAAATCCGGTGCAAGGAGATCAGATCAAAAGTTTTTCTTTTTTTTTTTTCCTTGCTTCCCTCCTTTGCTTTTCCTTCAAGCCAACATCAAATCCATTGTATCAGAAATTGAACAAAATTTCTCATTTTTACACTGTAAAAGTACATGCTACAAACTCCAAATTATTGTAGATGCGTCTGTCATGAATGTCAAATGAATAAGTGGGTTCTTCACCATGACCGTGCCCCACAACATGTTGCTTCCACTATCATACTTTCAAGTAAGATAGGAAGTGGTATTCCGTTTGTCCTGTTGCATTAACAGATAGAATAAATAAAGATTTCTTGTGGAAATGGCCAGAAACATTGGCTTTAAAACCACAGAAGAAGCCTACTTTTATACTGTTCAACTGGCAGCAGTTTGGGCAGTTGGTAGGAAAAAACAAACACTAACAGAGTGACAGAGATGCTACAAATTATTTCTGAGATTGGATAACCATTAGCCAGTGACAACTCTAACAGATAAATCTGCTTCAGAGGTTTCAGCGGGTGTAGATTCATGACTATTGTTCTGCTGGTCCCAATAAGATTGGAAACAATTTCAACCCAGGATCTGGTTGAAATGAAATACATTCTTAAAGGAAAATAAAAGAACAAAAATTCTTCATTTTCCTATATTTTGGTCAGAGTGTTGCATACACACACCATCTTCTTTTAACCCAGCTCTCATTGACCATTATGTTGAGTTTGTCTTTCACAAACAAGGTCCTTGACTTCTTGACCACCAGAGTTTACACATTACCGCACGCAAACATGGGTGTGAGGGATATACACCATCAGGAAGCGATTGTCTTCAAACTGCTGCCAGTTGGGGACTGGTTCAAGTCAACAGGCCTCAATGAACACCAAAGGCTTGAGTGATATGGGAATTTCCGGCGAGTTGTTTATCTTTTACAGCTCATTTCACCACAGAAGTGTGGAAACCTGTGTGCAACAAAAATAGAATTTAAAGGAATATTCATAAGTGAAGCTTATTTGAAGATGTTTGTAGCAGTTTGTTGCACTGAGAGTTGTGAAGAGAGCTTGAATATTCAAAAGGTAAAAGATGTTCATTTTTCTGTTTTTTTTTCTTTCTTTTTTTTTATTATAATCCCAAGATGTACATACAAATTGCATAAAAAGAAAGCCCAAAGCAGAACATGAACAGGAGGTTTGGGAGTTGCTCCCTTCATTTATTCACAGTCATGTGTTTTGAGCTAGTGGGTGGTGAGGGGTTGAGTGTCCCTGTGGTAAAAGTCCACAGTGGCCTCAGTCTGTCTGAGTTATTGGCTAACAGACTGTTTGGCCTCAGAGAACTAACCTCTCGCAGACGTCACTGGTGCTGCACTTGTGCAAATATTGTAGTGGAGTGATGAACCCACCAGCATACAGCAAGGAGGAAGAGGAGGAGGAGTACCAGCCAATTACACAATCACACAGCGCTGGGCATGAAATGGAAGAAAATCATTCATGGTTCCCACCTACTACTTGAAAAACCTCCCCGCTCACTGGAACCTGCAACTCAAACACGTAAGCGCAGGAAAATCGATAGTGATCATAGGGCCAGCTGTTTTTTGCAGGGCTCTTGCTCAATTGTGATGCAGAGCGGGAGGTAATTTATGACAGGCCAGGGCTTCCCACTCCCACACCTCACAAGACATTTGATAAATT
Source organism: Poeciliopsis prolifica (assembly GCF_027474105.1). NCBI lineage: Eukaryota > Metazoa > Chordata > Actinopteri > Cyprinodontiformes > Poeciliidae > Poeciliopsis > Poeciliopsis prolifica. The sequence goes on along the minus strand of NW_026562407.1, from coordinate 4,150,882 downwards.
TCACCTTCCATGTTTTTTCTCTCCCCCTCCCATCTCAACACTCCTCATGCGAGTTTTCTCCAGTCACTCGAAGGGTTCAAGGTGATGAGTCTGGCACCTTGCATAAGGGGTCTTTATGCAAACGAGATCAACGATTCTACCACATGTCTCTCCAGCCCCACATCTCGTGCTCATTTGCAAATCTACGCATTACAAGTAAGAGGGGAGTGATGTCTGAACCTGATCAGAGCTGGTAGGCTAGTAAGAAGTGCTTAAGATGGAACACATAAAAAGGAAATAATTGTTACATCCTTCCTTAATTAGTATATTTTTTAAAAGGCTGGATTATGTATTTCCCAGGCACATAGCACAGTCAAGTGACAATGTTATCAGTTTAAAATGCTCTGAATCTCAAATATGATTTGAAAAAAATTGACTTTGTAATTTTATGTTAAAATTGGGCCTCTGTCTCTTTAAAAACTCCTGCTCTTTCTGAAACTCTACCTTCACAAAGTCATCACAACATTGTTCTTCTTCTAATAACCCTTCAACAAGGTTTTTTTTTTTTTTAACCAGCTCTTGACAGAGAAGAAACTCATGTAATGAACTCAGCTAATACACAGTTTCACCTGCTGGCTAGTCTGAAGGAGCTGAGTGGAGGCAGGGGTGCTCTGTGAGGCAGAAGCTCTGAGGAGGAACTGTGCCTCGCAGGCGGTTCTCCGTCCATCCATGCAGTTTGGCAATTACAGCAGATTCCCACGCCTCCAAATATTGAATTAACATCAACAGCCATTTCATTTGGCTCATCAAACATTCACAACTGAGTAAAATTTTAACTACAATCCATGTCTCAAGCAAGTAATTGATGTACAATAATCAAAGGTTGTCAAAATTAAATGACTACTTTTCAAAGTTCAAATCTATCCTGGCAGGTGATCAAGTTTGACAATGTGGATTGAAGAAAATTCAAAATATCAAAACTTGCTTAATCATACCTTGAAAAACAGATTTCAAATAAACTATTTTATACATCAAATATGGCGTGTGCAAACTTCTGATTACAACTCCATTTGTATTTTTTCTATATTTCTTTAAAAATACGTATTTTACATATAATGCTATAAATATAGCAAACTTTGTGTACGATGCATGGAAATAATCAAGCATTTTTACTGAATATGTTAAGCAGATTAAAATGTATTCATCTTAATGTAACAAAAAGAAAAATATGCTTCACTTTGCCTCTTCAAAACTGTTTTGTTATTGTGTACCAAAATGTCAATGGGCTTTTGTGTTTTTACCCCTAACAAAGGAAAGGCTCCGTAACACAAATACGGGGCCTTGATGTACACGGGTGAAAATGTCACGATGTGGTGACAACATCACTTATGGGGCGGGTTGGGTTAAAGCATTCATTCATCCTGCCTCCGTAGAAACACACATGCACATACACAAACACACATTAAACAGCCTGTAAATGGCCTATAGTTGTCATCGCACTGTGGCATGAAGCACAAACATTTAGTGGGGGCTTTTTTTTTTTCTTTATGCACTTGTGACACACATACAGACACAAACAGGGTGATTTGACATTTTGCTGATTGTCCGTATTGGCACACCCTAGGCGGCAACTCCACCTGTGGCGATGACTCTGTTTTGGGTCCTGACTTGTCACAGCGCGCGAGAGGCGTCAGGTGAAGAGCCCCGGGCAAAACCTGGCCCTGTTTAGCCCTGCAGTGTGCCCGTTTGTAATTGGCCAAAACACCAGGCGGCCCGTGGCCATTTGTCAGTTTGAATAATTGATACAGGGAAAGGGCCACACAAGCAAACAGGCCAGCTCTGGGCTGCAGCTTGTGTTTTCAAGGCGAGGGAAATTCCCTGGTTTTCATTTAGATTTGACTGTTTTAAAACGCATCCCATTTAATTTAGATTAACATCTAAGAACAAAACAGACTTGCAAACCATTAGTCGGACTAATCAATTATGAGATGTTAAAAATGAGTGAAGATACAAGCAGACGGAGATTAAACCGGGGAGATAACCAATCAAATTAACTGCTTCATGTTAGGGAGGAGAAGATGAGATTCTTTGCTGCCCATTTCTTGATAAAGCAGCCTTCCTTTATGAGCCGCTCACTTTTCATGCTGTCACTGTTCAAAAAAAAGAAACACAAGGATACTTAAAAACAGGAAAATCAAAATCTGTGTTACTAGTTAAAGCATAATCAGCCAGAGCAAACTGTTTCACTTTTGAGTTCAGTCAAAACTTGATTTTCTTTTATGCAGAGAAGTGATAGTTTTGATGAGTGCCTTTTGTTTCTCTCACATTTCTTTCATTTCTTTTTTCCCTTCCCATGTTCTAATTAACTCCCCTTTGTTTCAGCATGTTTTCCAAATGAGCGTTGTGATTCCCCATCTCCCGGTGTTATTTTTGTCCCTAATAAATGAAGGTTGAGTGTACATCGTCTCATAATTAGTGGAAGAAACAATGCAGGAAATCAGCATTTTCTTTCCCTTTTTCACTTTTTGAGCTTGTTTTGGTGAGGCTCAAAGACTGGAGAGAAACACAGGGAGGGACATACAGAGAAACAGAGAGGAAGCACAGCCAGAACCCCGTGTAGAGAGAACATAAGCTACGTTGCAGGACTGCAGAATCTGCTGGCCGGCTTCTAATACCAGATTAGTGATGGCAAATCCTTTTATTTTTTTATTTTTTTGAAAGCCATGGCATCAGGACCATCATTCATCCAGTTTCGTACATTTGTAAATAAGTTCGGAGATAAACTACACAGTGAGAAGAGCTACTAAAATTGATGCTAATCTAAAAAGTCACGGTTTCTTTTTCTCCCACTACCGACAAGTTTTGTTTTTGTATTGAGTATCTAAAAATGTGTTGGATTGGTTGCATCATGAAAAAATGAAGGACATATTGTGAACCATTAAGTTTAATCACATCAATTTAAATATTTGCATTCTTTATGCAATAAACTATATGGGGATTGTTTTGGGGAAAGGCTATGAAGTGTACAGTCAATTGTATGGTCATGTCACTATCTTGTTTTATTTTATATTTTTACCATACTAACGACCACCTCACCAAATTGGATTGAAAGTCTATTCCTTTATAAACAGTCTATGCACTCTGTCGTCCATGCTACTGCATGTTGATGTGACTAATTACAGCATGAATTTATCTTTAACTCCAATATGGTTTTTATTTATCAACAGAACTGTAAAAACAAAGCTTTTCACAATCACAAATTCTGTTTTGTCATGTCCAATAAAATATGTGGCAGCTGGAGATCAATTTAACTATGCTACAGTATCAAAAAGACAATAAAGGAGCAATTTTACTTAAAACTGCAATTGAAAATCTTTGGGTTAATAAATAAACTAAAAAAAGATCAAAATTTGTGTCTCTCTCGATCAAAATGATGAGTCCAACAAGTCCAAAAGTTAAAATTTTAAGATCTTGTTGTTTGCTTCTTTTTCTGAAATGTGGATCAGTCGAACAGAGTGCTTCTTTTACATCACCCTGAACAGTTCAATCTCCTCTGGGATGTTTGTTGTTGGTGTTTCTGCTGCTGTTCAGTTTATATATATCAATAAAATAGCTCGCTGAATTAAAAGTTTTTCTTAACATACAAAAGAAGATGGTTCTCATTTAAAGTCCCTTACAGTGCAGTAAATCAAAACTGGAAAAAAAGAGCAAAATTAGATAAGCTGCTGTGAATAACCAAAGCTCGATCCAGCTCCACAAAGCTCCATCTTAAAGGTCCAAGGCAATAGAAGAAGAATAGCCTCTCTACCAGATTTGTTTTCTGAGTTCCCATCAGTACCTTGGTAATCTCATTGTGTTTTGGTGAGCGCAGTGGAAATGAATGGGGCTAAATAACCAATAAATTACTCTGCTTCCTTGAACACGTTCCTGCTGTCAAAAGCAAACATTTGAATGCTAATAATCTATTATCAAAAACAGTTTAAAGAAATAGCTTCAACTAAATAAAGCAGTCAATTTATGAGTTTTCTTTAAAATCCTGACAAAATAATTATTAGTAAATGTATGAAATGTGAAAATCAACAATATTGTACCTGATGTGAATAGTGCACCGCTTACATCAGGTGTGATGTGAAAAAACATCACATCACTTCAAACAAAAGCCAATATTACTATCAGTCTTTAAAGAATTCTTGTAAAAGACTTTAAAGTATCTTCTGGTAAAATATTTTATAGACTTTTATCAGAAGTCTATAAACTTCATATATACTTTATTATAAAATCTATAATAACATCAGAAGGCTTGTATTTTTATTTCTGAGTATTTTATGAATACTTAGAATTAAAGAAGAAAATAGTTCTTAGAAAAGAGAGACAGGTATGCTTGAACGGTTTCTGTGTAACGCTCTCCTTCAGGAAAGCAAGTTTACATTACTATTTCGTATTTGACTGAGAATTGTATTTTACACAAATGCAATGATTGTTGTTGGGTTCATCCAGTTCTCCAAAGGTATCTGACTTAGTTTGTGAGAAAAATAAACATGGGGATAAATATGTAATTTGTAGTTTCACTAGAAACTGTAGGGCTGGATAGATTTGCTCCTCTCTCTCTTGTTGATTAAACAACTTTTGATTCAATTCTTGCCCTTTTGTGGGAGTGTAGCTGAATACTTAATGCTGACCTGGCAGTACTTTCCCCAGCTTATCTGCCAAATGTTCTCCAAAGACATCTTTTGTCCAGAGTTCTCTTCAACTAATAGTTTTTGACTTATGCTGGGCCATTAAAAAAAAAAAAAAAAATCATTCTTCTGTTAAGGCCATTTTTTTGCAGATGTATAGGAAGACTCACAGTAACAGCTGAAAACTTCTGAGCACAATTTCAGAAACCATAGATAATATGTCACACTTCACAAACTTAAACTGCTGTACAACTTGTTGCTGCAGCAGAACCACAACCAGTTGTACATACGTATCAGTTTATTAATAAGTGTGTGATCGGACATGGATCGTAATGGACCTTGGACTCTTCAGAAAATGAATAAAGGATGTGATAGAATCGCTTATGTCAGGGCCGGGGGTGAAAAGAAAAGAGATGTCAATAGCAGCTGCATTCACATGCAACAATTTCTCCTTAAGATTTTAGACACAGATTAAGTCTAAAATCAAACAAAATCAGAATCAAAAAGTTTTTCAAAATAGTTAGGACAACCACTCGGCCCCCTCATGAGGTTGCAAGGAAATCCATAAACCGCAACGAAAACTCTTTTCACTCCTCCTTGGTGATGTTGGCTGAGGTAGCATGAGGATGTTTCTTTGTTCATGCAGTGGTTGACAGAAAGCACCGCATGTCCCCGAGCACATGGATCGAGTTGTTGCTCAGCCACGGCGTGCTGAGGAACTCTCTGCTGTCGCTGTTTTGTTTGTGCGTCTCGGTTTCTTTGATGCACGTGCGCATTAGCATCCGAAGCACATTTGCAATTCACAGCAGCTTCCCTCGCACATTGTCCCAATCTCTGCCTACTTATACTGCCATGTTTCTTTTTTTTTTTCCGCTTTGTTTTCCTCTGTGTATTGTTTTGGCCTGCAGCTATTGTATCTCTTTAGATTGACTGGTGGCTTGGCTTTACCTCTTGGCTCCAGGATAGGGAATCGGCTGGCGGAGAAGGGAGAAGATAACAGAGACAGACAAGGTCTTGATCACACACACACGCATGCATATATACATCTTCCGCTAACAGCCTCCTAAATAATTCTTCTTTCGCCTCTTACAGAAATAAGCAGGTTAATTTCTCCCTTTTCATCTCTGTCTCATTTTTCTGTTTTATGATTTTGCAGGCATTCTCTGACACTCCCCAGCCCACAAGACCAAACTTTCCTTTTCTCCCTTCCTTCTCTATGTCTCTTTTCATTTCTTCCCTCTCATGTTTAGCAGAGAGGAGGAGTGCCAGTGATTAGAAGGCGTTAGAAAGAATGGACGTGCTGTTCTTATAAACCGCTTTGTGCTGTCAACACCAGCTTTGGTGGAATGGAATCAGATAAAAAAAAAAAAAAAAAAAACAGCAATGAGAGGGGTCAATTAGAACGGCAGTCGGCCAGCCCCAGCGAGACACATGACTCTTGCCCACTACTGTAAAGTCAGATTTGCCCTTCAGCTGAACTTTGGCTCATTTGAGCACAGCACAGAGAAACCAGACAGAGATGAGAGGTGTGGAAAGAAAAAAAGGCAGCAAAAAGACCGACTCACAGTGGTGGAATTAATACCCCGGTCGCCCCCACCCTCCAGCTAGCAAAACCTGCCTACAAATATTTGGCCCTGTTGCAGCAAGTGATGTGACAGTTTGGGGAGGGGGCGAGGAACACAAGTTCCAGAGGCGTCATCAGCTGCCTGTTGCTTTCCAGTTCCATAAACATATCCTGGAATAAACAGTGCTGTTTTCTGTTTTTTTTTTTTTTTTTCAGGAAACAGCACAAGAGATTTTCTGAGAACTGAACTGGAATAGTCGCTGCTTAGCTTGGAAGATGTTAGAACAAGCGCTTTATGCAAAACTCGGTCTCTTATTGAAATGGCTGCAGGTAGCTGAGCCCGTTTCTGAAGCCTCCATCATTCATCCTACTCCCGTCGTAGCCTGTGTGGTCACGACTTCATTCATGAGACGCAGATTCATGAAAGTACTCAAAGCAAAACACTGAAACAAAGTAAAGATTTGTCATTGTTTGCACCTTGTGCAGCAAAGGGAGGAGAAATAAATGGAATTTTAAATTGTTTGGGACGTCCTGAAAAGTTGTGCTTCCGACCGCCAAATGACTTGACACGACTTAACCCACAGAAAACTATCAGATAACTTAAAGGGAACAGCAAATAATCAAGATCTGGCAAATTATTAAGGAGAGATATTTTCAATTAAGGACAAATTTATGACAAGACTAAATCAAGTATGATTATGAAGGGGACAAAAGAGAAATACAGGGTTTTCAAAATTGGTCACAAATGAAAATCTGACAGTGTGGCACATGTGTGTTCTCAAACCTCTTTACTTTGATGAATCTGGGGGGAAAAAACCCAGAGCAAGTCTCCTAATTAGTAAACAGAGTCCACCTGTGTGTAATTTAATCTCAGTGTAAATCCAGCTGTTCTCTGAAGGCATCAGGCTTTAATTATGGAACATTAGAAAACAAACAGCATCATGAAGATCCAGGAACACAGCAGACAGGTGAGAAAGTTGTAGAGAAGTTTAAAGAAGGGTTAGGTTAGGAAACAATATCACAGGCTTTCCACATCTACCAGGTCAATAATATTCATGTGACATCCAAATTTTATATTGAAGCGATACAAGTAGATGGACCACAAAAAGACATTTTCCAGAAGGTTAAGTCAAAAAAAGAAGTAGTAGCAAAGGAAAAGTCAGGATGAAAATGTGAAAAATAGTTAATGTGCATTGTTAAACATGGTAGAGGATCTGTGATGTTGTGGGCCTTGTTCTCTTTCACAGGTCTTGGCAATCTTAATAGAGAGCATGGCTCTATGGTACAGCAATTCCAAAGGATTGGAAATCAAAAATGATTGGAATCCACCAGAAAACTCAAAGTTAGTCATTGCAGAATCTTTCAGCAGGATAATGACGTAAAGCATATAACCAACTCAAGATATGGTGAAACTGACAACATCGATCTTCTTTCATGGCAAACTCAGCCAGTGGCCTAAATCCTGTACAAAACCTGTGAAATTAGCTGAAGAGGAGAGACCACAGCAGAGCACTATAGGTTTCTGGACAACCTGGGAGATGTAGCAAAAAGGAAAGAATCAAAAATCGTTCTCTCTGTATCTTCGACCTTTTGAAATATTATAGAAGACAAAGATGTCCTATTTTTAGTCACCCTCCCATCCCCACTTGGAATTAATGTTCTCAAAACTTTCCCTGCGACTTTATGCTGCTGTGGTACAGCGCATTTACTTTACATCTTTTCTTTTCACATCTTCGCCACAGGAGCGAATAAGTGGTGGGCGCTGTGTGTGGATAGTGTAAATTACTTCCTTTTCAACTTCATGCAGGCCCCACGCGTCTGTCTGCAAAGTGGCCCGGCTTGCTCTTCCCTCCTTCAGCTGAATTAGCAGGACAAAGAGAGAGCACAGCTCCTGTTAGCTACATATTCTCATTTGCAGTGGCCATGCATCATCTACTCAGAGAAATCAGCGCAAGCCATCAGAATATTAAGGAGGCTGACATTTACTTGGAAGGTAGTTGTGTGTGTGTTTGTGTCTTTAGTGTCTACTTGATCACAGTGTTCACCACTTTTCACTTTGGCTCCCCCTCTCTCTCTCTCTCCCGCTTCCCTCGAACACACAAACAGTACCGACACGCCTATTAGCGGTGCATTTTAAGCTGCCAGTGTTTGCAAGCGTTAGATTTGCAGTGACAGCGAGAGATGGAGGGAATGAGAAAAAGAGGAAAAACTTGGGAGAAGCTGACAGTAAAAGTGAGTGGCTATTCTCTCATGCTGACTGAGCGGAGTGTCAAAACAGGAGTGAAGTGTAGCAGTACCATGAAAGATTGAATGCTCGTGTTCCACATAGCGTGTACAGACAGACGGGAGCAGAAGGAAAGAGAGGGGAGTCACAGAGATAATGTAGTTTGAGAAAACACAGAGGGACTAGAGGGAAAGCTTCATGCAACAATGAACACTAAAGGTAATATAGAGAAGTTATGAGTCTTAGTTTGGCATCTTCTACTAAAGCCTTGCCATCACATTCTGCTGCGTGCCCATTTCCAGACACTCTCCCACTTGCTGCTGACCAATAAAATGGCAATTCTATAAAAATAATCTTAAGAAAGGATCATCACGGTTATGAGCTCTCATAAGCTGAGGATTTAATGAATAGCTGAAAATGTGAATTGCAAATTTAATGTCCATGGTGCTTCACCTTTTCTCCAGTACCGAAGGCTTAAGTGTCTTGCAAAGTAGCCTTAACATTTCAGCTTATTTACGTCCTGTTATATCAGAGAACCAAATTACAATGTATTTTAATGGGATTTTATGTGACAGGCCTTCAATCTAAAAATACAAAGCTGATACTTTGTGAGTGGATATAGAGTCCACTCACGAAAACAGTGCATCCTGAGATGCACTACTTTCAATTCAATTCAGAAATACTTTATCATTCTAGGAGGGAGGGACAAGGGTGTTAGAAAATGGATGGATGGATACTAAAAGGGAAATCAAATGCCGTTGTAACTCATAATTTTCTTTCGAGTTGTTGTACATGCTAAGGGTTGTGGAAAAGATCCCCTGTAGAGGCCTTTATTACAGTGGATCAAAGGAAGCCTCTGACTGAAGACTCTCTGTTGTTTAACAGTTTGATGAAGAGGATGCTAAGGGTTGTTTGTAATTTTCTTGATTTAAGGAAGATTCTCTTTTTTGCATCATCATCTTCAGCAGCTCCACAGTCGTCCCCAGAAGACAAACAGCCTTCTTTATTAGGTTGTTTAGCCTCTTTAAGCCTCTGGCTCTGATGCTGCTACCCCAACAGATGACGGCAAAAGAGATTACACTCTCCACAACAGACTTATAGAAGATCTGCAGTATCTTGCTGCAAACACTGGAGGATCTAAGCGTCCTCAAGAAGTACAGAATGCTCTGTCCCTTATTGTAGACGGCTTCGTTGTTGCGTCTCCAGTCCAGCCTGTTGTCCAGGTGAACACTGAGGTATTCATAGTTTTCAACCACCTCCACTTCTCCTATTATAGAAATAGTGTTTGATCTAACCCTGCTTCTCATGAAATCTACAATCATTTCCTTTCTTTGTCGTGTTTTTTGTGTAGATAAATTAAATAAGTTGAAGTGTGTGATTGTACAGGTCAAAATGTGCAAAGAAAAAAAACAGAGGTGATTTGAACACTTTTGCAAGGTGTAATACCTCTCGACTCTCACTGGCATCAGTAGGGAAACCCTCAGTTAGGCTCTCTCTTTCTCCGCCGCTGTACGTGAACACAGATGCACAGCAAGGAAACCAGACTGACCTCATTTGAAAGGCTTACGGGGGTTGGGTGTGTGAGGGCTACACTAAAGGGTCTCTCACTCTATCTGGCAGATTGTCAAAAAAAAGTGGGTGGTCAGTTTAAGTGAGAATCATGCCCTAGTTTGGCTTGACCTGTTGGGAATCAAGTGGTCTTTTGACAAGACTTTTAATGGATAAGAGTGCTCTGTGTGGATCGGGACCTTTGCCCCGCACAGAAGCAGCTTTCTGAACCTTTAGCATGGTGCACATTGAAGAAAATTCCTGTTATTATTCTGAAATTGGATTCTTGAGGGTTGCGATAAGACCTGCGGCTGAACCTTGGGGAACTTTATATATTCCTTATCTCTGTTTGTTCCCCCCGCCAATACTCCAAAAGAACTCTGGACCTCTCACTTTTGTGATATCAAAAACGTTAACAAGCCTTTATGTTGTTACCTTTGCCACAAATTTTCTCCCTCTCTCTTCCCTTCTTTCTTTCCCTTCTATGTTTGTGTGTTTTTCATGATGCAAAAGTGTTGCAAACATACAAACCAACATTCCTGCCCGTAACTACTCCAGGACACACAAGTGCACTCAGAGAGCATGCGGCCATAAATCATTTAAAACACAAGTCCTCTTTGAGAAATGCTTTGGATAAAAACAGCCCACCTGAGGCCAGCAGCATATAGATCAATCATGTATCACAAGAAAGTCGAAAGAAGAGCGGGATAACACAAAGAGAAGAAAGAAGCGAGCGCAGCTGTCTGTGCACACAATGCATTATGCATCGGACATGCAATCTAGTGTACAATTAGCAGTGCTTACACGTAAAGAGCACATGCACTGATCCATGTCCGTAGTGTTGAGGCCTGTGAGTCTTGTTTCTCTCCTCCTTTTTCTGCGTCTTGTCAGAGTGAAGAAGGGAATGAGGATAAGATAAGGCTGGGCTATCACCTCGTTTTGCCCTCCATTTAAAAGGAGCACTGTGGCAGTATGTAGAGAAGTATAGGGGGTGGGGAGCGGTGGGGAGCTATCATAAAGCAGGCTTGTCTTAGGTTAGTGAAGGGCACACAGCAACAACAAGACGTAATCCCTCTTCCCCAAGCCGAGGGACATAAAGATAAAATGAGAGAAGACATAAAAGACAGAGAAAGACAGTTACAAATATATTCACTGACCAGGTAAGAGAATTATTCCTCTATGAACACACTGGCTTGGCATTTCTTTCACATTTTACTTTCAGCTCAAGCTGCAATTTACTTTATTGGAGTTTTATGTGATAGACCAAAACCAAGTGGTGCAAAATTGTCACCTGGAAGCAAATATTACACGAGTTACTTTTAATGTATTACAACTAAATACAATCCAGCGCAACCTTGAAGTTGGACAAACGCTTCACATTCCCCTGAAAAACTGTGTTGGCAGCATTATGCTGTGGGTATGCTGTTCTTCAGCCGGGACAGGGAACAAAACCTTAAAATAGTTGTGGCGTTTGTCTGATCTTCGCTTCCATCTTAGTCGGATTGAATGAAGAAAAGCTGTAAAGACTATTTTTTTCAAATCTTGCCAGAAAAATAGATTTTTGCATGTAAGGCTGATTCCGTTTTGTTCACTACACGTTTTGCTTTCTCCCTTGTATGGTCTGTGGTGCAATACAAATATGGGTTTGTATGTTTTTCTTCAGTCTGCTCTTCCATACAGTCCAGTTTGTTGGGAACATGACAGTTTGTCATCTCAAAAAAAAAAGCACACTGGTGGAAACTACTAATTTGGTGACTTTTGAAGGGAATCAATTGCATTGCATTTCATTTTGGGGTTGTCAGATTAAAAAGGGCTGATGTACAAAATTGCATGCCACACTATTTAGATTTTAATTTGTGAAACAAATTTCAATTGTCTTGACCTATTATATTAAATCCAAACAACAGATATTGAGATTTGTGGCCTCGAGACAGGACTAGAGTCTCTTCTCCCCTGTGTAGCAGAGCTACATGTAGCCTTACTCCCTGATGGATGTGTAGAGGGCCAGCTTTAATCCTAGGCTAACAGGCACTTCTCTGGTCCTTGATTGCTGCACAGTGAAGAGAAACAGCCCAAGGGGCCAAAAATCTTCTACCTTTGAAGGAAAAGGACCCTGAGAAGAATTTCTACTGGGGTGTGACTACATCTGTGCATATGTGAGGCCAGGCTAAGCAAAAGCTTTGATTTCATTGTTACTGTTTCAGGGGATCTGTTCACACTAAAACCTTAGCCATCATTAACCATCTCACAGAGTAATAAAACAGCTCGGTCACAAAAGTATGCATATATTGTCATGCAACATCCCTTTAGGATTTATTTAAATGCCTCCGTGTGAAATGTGAAGACTTTTTGAAATACATTTTATGAAGTCCAACGTTTGGACAAGTGTTTCTCACCTCCGATCCTCAGGGACCACCACTCTACATATTTCAGACCTGATTCAAATGATTGTATGACGTCTTCTGTGCTAAAAACTATGAGTCATTTACTACTTTGTTTATTTAGGTACCTGTTAACCATCGCCTTGACAATGGCTCCTCTTCCTGGGATCCACATCATAAAAAATATTCCAGTTGCACACACTTCATATAACATTAGTAACATAGCATACTGATTCATAAATGCACAATTACAACATTCTATATGATATAAAAAAATAAACAGAGCTCTTTTAAAAAGTCTAGCATTTGTTGTATTTAAAATCGTGTTCAGTTCAGGCCAAACCAAAGACGTTTGGGTATCTATGTGAAAATATCTGTGCATAGTTAAATTCTAACAATTATCTCAAGTACAGCTGCCTCTGTCTGCTTGAAAGATACATCTGAAGATAACCAGTCTGGCTGTGGGGAGATCCTGCAGCTTTAGTGCAAATATTTATGACCACGCTTGGTTGCTTGAAGTGTGTCCCTCCTGACACGTAGAATTTCAAGCTTCTTTCTGTTTATGAAGACCTTGGGAGCAAAGCACACGGCGTGGTCATTAACATGCTGGACAGACAGCAACAGGTTAAAGCTGTGGATCATGTAGACATTTAGACAGGGAAGAGATGTTTTCACCAAAGGCTTCATTTAGAGGTGCTGCTTGCCTCAGGCTAAGATTTTATGTCATTATTCAAGGTGTGTGTAATGCACTCATTGTTTCGAGGTGTGTAAAATTTCACAAAAAAACAAGGCTGCCTCACAGAATGTGCAATTTGCCTACACTGCTTCATCTAGATGGGTTAATTAAAATATGATTAAGGTGAGTATGAAAATGTATATCCTAAATCTTAATGAGCAAAAATAAATCACCCAAACGCCTAATTATATAAATGTGCCAATCTCCAGGGAGCAAATAAGTCATTTTAATAAGGGGGCCCATTTTGGTGGCAGAGATGCTCATGTCATTAAAGGTGACACTGCCAGCTTGTGCTGGCATCTTGCTTCAGTGTCTCTGGGGAAACACATGTGGGTCTGCAGCAATGGTATGCATCAGTGCCAGCATGTAAACCAGCCTCTACCCAAAAATATGCTCACCTGAATGTGCTCCCAAGCAAATAGCCAATGCAGCCACTGGAAAACCTCATCATCAACCATTTCCAACTCACTCAGGAAAGCAAAGCACGATTTGGTGAAATATTTGTCGTCTTACGAGTTTTCAGACTTTAACATGTACTACTTGCAAAGTTGCTTTCACTCAGCCACTATGCTTGGATGGTTTTCAAACATTAATTTGATATTAGAGAAGCTTTAACAAGGCTGCTCCAAAGACTTCAGTTTGTTCAAATATTCTGAGGTAGACCTGTTGTTTTTTTGTTTGTTTTTTTACTCTTCCTGCTGCATCACAACTCAAGTTTGACATCATAAACTGATGTCAGGACATTCTCCACCAAAGGTGGCTTTGGAATTAGAACCATCCCATGTGTGTCAGTTTTGCCGAGTCTCTTTCTTCTTGTTGTATCAAGTTCTGGGTCCTGTTGCAATCTCTGGGGTGAATTGTTGATGTACTCCTGCTACCATTTTGGTAGGCTGGACAGAACTCTTGAGAAGGTTCACTACTGTTTTATGTTTCCTCCTTGTGCAGCTCAATGTGGTTTGCATCTCTTCCAGAGCTTTAGAAATGCCACTGCAGCCCCTTCTTGAAAGATGTTAGTGAATTTTGGTCTGGACTCTTGAGATTTTACAGCCTACTCATTTTGGCTGAAGTAGGCTTCATAAAAGTGATTTGTAGGCTCAGCAAATCAGGCAAAAATCCAGGATAATATATTTTTATTTAAGTCCAGCTTGCTTGAAAAGTTTTTGGCTCATGACAATTATCATTAAAATACTTTTTTCTGATGCTGTGGAACATTTCAGTGCGACCAAAAAGTAAAAACAGAAAACACTGTTATATTGTACGGTGTGCTTATTAACCAACCTACTTGCAGTCCATGCTGTCCTTGTGAAAGGAAAGCGACTGTAACTTCTCTATGCACACTGTGTACAGTGTTCCAGATCATTCATCTCTGCTGCCTACAAAGCTACCTTGCCCGAGGGCGGAGCTATACACCACCTTTCTGAGGGAACAGGGCCCCTGACACTTGAAGTCACCTTTTCCAGCCCTGATTCCAGTTCTATGTTTTTTCTCTCCTTTTAACAGCTTCCTTTGCTTCTTCATGCTACCACAAAATAAACAGCGAAAGAGGCTTATCGGTGGCAAGAGTGGCTGATTTCTTTTTTTTCCCTCCACGCTCCCCTTCCATTTCCTCTAAAGTTACGGTCCCCAAAAATGCGCTTTAATGGGAAACTGAGGACAAGCTAAAAGGGGACTTTATCTGGCGATCAGTTTGGCAGTGAGAACTACTGCCAAGAGGGCTTTGAAATCTCCTTAAGGTAACTCTTCGGTGGGTAGAGGAAGAGAGGGAGACAGGTGGGGGTCAATGTAGAAGAGAAAAAGGAGAGGAAGATAAGACCGGTATATGGAATAGAGAAAGTGGATGCAGAGAAAGACATTGGTGGTGACAGGAGACAAGGGCGGCTGGAAATGACTGCATGAGCTGAGCATATGGGGAAGAGAGAATGAAGGAGAAAGACAAGAAGAGGTGGTGTAGATATGATCGGTCAGTGAGGACTAGAACAGGTCAGAGTTGGATTAACCTGCATAAGGATTAGACAGCACTGTATGGGGAGCCTCAAGCCTACAGCAGCTGTTGGCCGGAGTGCTGGTCACTTTTCACTGCTGGGGGTTTTTGTATTCACTTGAGTCAACAGATGAAATAAACTCCTGGGAATTCAGGATCCAGAATGAGAAGGTTGTCTTGTAGTGGAGTTGCAAGAACATCTTAAAGTAAAAGTATAAATGATGTCAATGAAAGCTAATTGGTGGCAAGATCTGAAGTGTCTGTCAAACTGTACAACAATATGTGACCCAATGTTTGGAGACAACACAAACACCAGTCCTCTACTGACAGGAATATAGAAAATAATTTTTCAGAAAGATACATTCAAGAGCTGCATTCGTTGAAAGAGTTAACCTTTATAGAGTCTTCATGAAGAAAGACTTCGAGCCTGTAGGATTCAAACCAGGGACCTTATTGCTGCAAGGCAAAAGTGCTTACAGCTTGCAGCCAATGAGTCACACCGAAAGGCAAATTAAACTTTCTGACAACTCAGGTCCCTCAATGACCATTCTGCTATGCTAATCTATTTATAACTACAGTTGTTCATCTCATTCAGAGCCATAGCAATATTTTTTCTTAGAATGTTTTGTTTCTGAAGGTCATATCAGCTCATCTCTGTTTAATCTTTCAGAACCTACACTGGAGTCCATACCCTAACTTTGGGAACAGCCGGTTTAAAGCTGTGGTTCACATGTTGCCAGATAGCACCCAGCAAGAACTGTCTGCGATCAACAAGCAGCATCTTGCAGAACACAAAAAGTGAACTGCACAGCAACATCAAAGCATCACCCAAAAGGCAGAGAATATCAAGATGAGGGATCATAATTTAAATGTGAACTTCTGCAATGCCAAGAGGAAAATAAGTTGCTCGAGTATTAGGAGAAGTCTCATAAGGTAATGTGTACACATTTTTTTTTAATAGAAAATATGCATAAAAAATAGGACAGAACTAAAGGAGGTCTGTGGAGAAAAAAAATTGCCTGTTTTCTGAACTCTACATGTAATCTTTTCAACTGTCTTGTTGGACATTATGTTGTTTCTTCATGCAAACAAAGACAAATAAAGGCTGCTGATAAATTAACACTAATTTGTACCCATGTAACGTAACTGGGGGTTGTCATTTTGCCAATCCCTTCTTTGATTTCATATCTGCAAACAAGACATTTTCTACCAATCTAAGCTACTTTGTATCAGTTTATTTTTCATTATAGTTTGCCACTTTTCTGAGATATTGACATAAATATTAATAACAATGCTGAAATCTCTCATACAATTTAATAATATACAGAGGACTCCTGGTACTTGTGGGGTTTTAGCGACGACAACTGCACAACTGCACATAGCTGAATACTTGAAACTCCCTCTAGAAACATAGAGGAAATAATATTATTTCAATAGTTCAAACACCATATAAAACTTCACAAACAGGTAGAAATGTCTTGGGACTACTGCAGCAGCTAACAACTTCAGTCTTCCTGATATCCATTCTAGATTGGCAGCACCAGCTAATAGTGTGTCAGCTAGCATAGCAGTTAGTAAATTAGCTTTCAAATCTGCATTTAAAAAAAATATATTTTAGATATATGTACAGACAAATTTCAGTGAATAGTTCCACAAATAGGTAAATCCAGTAATACTTCTGCACCAACAAGCAGGAGTCCACTTTTCCACTTCCTGGGTACCTTTTATCGGTACCCAATGATTGTGGTTCCAAACCCAGTCTTGGACACTTTGGGCCCCCGTTTGCTCCGACAGCCGTAGGAGTTTGCCATGTAATCGGTGGATTGCAGATTCAAATCCCTGATCTATCTGTCTCAGTTGTTGTGTCCTTAGGGAAGTCACTTCACTCTCCTTGCCTGCTGGTGGTGGTCAGAAGTGCCGATGGCGTGATATGGCTGTCTCTCCTCTGTCAGAACTGCCCTGGGGCAGCTGTGACTACAATCCAGTAGCTTGCCACCATCCTCAATAATCAGCATCAGTAAATCATAGAGAAACCTTGGTTGTCAAGCAGGTACCACATATCCTGCAGGGCATATAACACAAAAACTACAAAGTTATAAAATCCCAAAATGTATTACTTTACATGACTCTTATTTTGGAAATTGTATTAACAATAAAAATTACCAAGCTCCAAAAAAGTTTATTATTTTTGGATCTAAGAACTTGAGACCAAATTTTAAATAACAATACATTTTCTCTGTAAATAATTTCTGATTGTCAGCTGATTAATAGCTGTGAACATCATAAAGTTATGGCAATTTTTATTGGATAAATTATGCATCTAACTCGTTAAAATCACCTGCTCACCTTGCTATGAAGTCAGTTTGAAGTGACTAGATGCACTATTTTGCATTTGACTTTAACCCTCTGTCAAGATTTGTGTTCCTAAATATGCATAAACATGCAACCAAATGTCATCCTTCACACGTAGAAGCACGCAAACAGTTTAGCTGAAGTCCTCCACCATCTGTGGAGCTGCTCATTTAGCTTCCTCTTATCTTTTGTACCTGCAGTGGGGCTCTGGGCTATGTCATCTAGCCTCCAAACACACACACACACCCATCCTCCATCACAGTCGGAGACAGTGGGCTTGCCTTTCACTCTGATCTCTCCATGAAGCCCCAGAGCCTCGGAGATAGGGTCAGCCTGGCACATCACAGCCTTCCAATCCGTCTCTGATACAAACAATAGTCGCGCGCACCCCTGAGCGTGTTCAGTGGCAGAAGCTCGCACACGGCACGGGTCAATAACCAGGGTATACTAACAGCAATCACAGGACTGCTGGACGTGGGGGCTGTGTGTTTGCGTGACATTCGATCGGATGGATTTGCCTTGTTCTCTGCCAGTCTCCCAGGGGAGGAAGCCCTACGGAGGAGAACCGATCTGTGGCATCCTTTTCAAGGATGACGCTCTCCTCTGTCTCTCTGATGATGGTGGCTTTGGCTCACACATGGGTACACCGCAGATTCTGCTTTAAAACAATTGCCCCACCCCGGGCTCCTGGTATTTTCTGTCAAAACAGGTGTCTGTGGGGGGGCCCTGTAGAGCAATGAAGGTTTGGTTTTCATTTTTACACAAGCACATTGTCCCTGTGTCTTTGAGTAATGTGTTTAGAAAACATAGAGCAAGAGCTTTTATCTGTATCGTCAGGGGATCATGATGCAGAACACCCTTAAATATCCCTCATGATAACATTGGAAGAGGCACTGTTGGACAGCAGGGATGGTTGAAATCTTGATTTAAAGAAATCAAGCAAATCCATTGTTGCCCTTCTTGAGATGGATACCACATAACAATGTCAAATAACTATGATTAGAGCATGAGGAAATGAAGGACAAAGTAGGCCAGCATGCCTACCTTGCATACACTAGAGACAATTTATTTCAAACAAGCCTTTAGAGGATTAAATCTCAAAGACAAATTCTGCTATCTGTCTCTGTGTGCCAGTGAAGAAAGCAAATAAAACGCAACAGATATTAAACAAGCTGAAAAGAACCATCTTCAAACAAGCAGCAGACTTGTTCATTTGTGAGCATGTTTGATATCTGTTCAAGGTTTTCCTCTGTGTAATTTGGACCTCAAAGGGCTTTTTTTTTCCAAAAGGAATTTCCCAGTGGTATGAAACAGTGCACTGACAGATAATATGAAGGTTTTAGATGAATTTACACAGATTCTTTTCAAGATACAACTGAAATACATACACATATAATATATAGTTTGATAAAATCAGAAAAAAATACTTTTTTTTAATTTTAGTAGCATAATTTCATTCTGATGAAATATTTAGTAGATTTCTTTTCCCCCTTTTGACCAAATAACCAATTGGTGGCACCCATCACAGTGTTTCTAAAATAAATGTAACTGAAGATTTATTTTTTTCATTGACTATTTTGAGTCTTTTAGCAGGACAAGGATCATCCAATACAGATGACAAAAATGGACCCAGACATGGCTTAAAAGCCTCAAAATCAACGTACTTCAGTCGTCATGTCAGCGAAGAATGAAAGACGAGACGACACATGCACTGGGGAGCTGCTGTGCTGGAACTTTGAGATGCATTCCTAGTCCCACACACCTTAATAAAACTAATGGCTCGTTACCAGGATTGATTCCTAGTCTTGTGTTAATTACAGTGATGGAATGAATTGAACTATGGACAACAAAGAATGTACAAAAAACGTGCAAAGATTCACAAGATGGCAGATGGACAAACTGCATGGTGATGTCACATCCAGAATGAGAAGGGTAACTTAGAAAATTGTGGCTATAAACCCCTCTAAATACCTCCTAAGCTTGCTTAGTGCACACAGCTTCACAATGCCATTATCTTCAGATTCCTTCCTTCATAGGAGCAATGCATTCTGGGATTCAGAGTTCTTTGTGAGTTCTTTGTCCTGTGTGCAATTCAGTTGTTGTTCTTGATATATCTGGAGGTGATCCAACAACTTGGTGACATAAAGCATTGAGAAAAGATGAATAAGTTTAAGAACACTTTCACAATGCCCTGAAAAAGGAAAAACCTTTTTATTAAAAAAAACTGTTTACATTAAGAAAGGCAAAACACTAACTTGCCTCCCATAAGCAGCAGAACATGGGGAACAAAGTAGCAAAAAATGGCAGCCAGTGTCCATTAGCATGCAATCTACAGTGCATGCAGTGAGTGAGAAAAGCCTCGCCCATAAAGCCTTCCTTCTCTTGAAAGATTCTCCATGCTTGACCTTACAGATAATACTTCCACTCGGTTTTTGGGGTGCTTAATAAGTAATATTCCGCTAAAGGCCAGCAGCAGGTATTTGGAGCAGGGAATCATTATTGAATGAGGCTCAGACCAAGTTTATGGTCCCAATTATGTTAGGCCATAAAGTCTGATACTGGTTGAGGAAAAAGTTTGACTGAGTTTCCACGCTCCTGGGGAGAGACTTCAGATTGGAAATTCATTTGAGAAATGAGATGAGCAATTATGGTCGTAAGATGGGGGAAGACGTTGCATCACACTTACATCCGCTCTTATCTCTGGTCATATGAAAGCTAATATCTGATTAAATATGCAGCATTCCAGACAGAAAATGATTGAAGGGAGACATAAATTAATAGAATGAGAGATGGATGGATGTAATGGATTTTGAAGTTAGGGTATAGAAACACCAAGATTTCAAAAATAAATCTGGGTCAAATTACTTTTAGGAATAGAATGTGTAGTAAATAGTTTTGTCATTAGGGATCTGGCCATTCGCTGATGAGTAGTTGATAGTAAAAGGCCACCATCACTGAAGGATTTGGTAGGATCAAATAACATGGCGGAAAGTTAAGTCAACTAGGATGTTCAAACTTCCTCTACTTTTCCTCCGTTTTTTTTTCACTGTACCCACATCTGCACCAGTTCATGTTTTTTTTTTTTTGCTTTTTCATGGTGCCATTTGTCTTGTGGCATTTCTCTCTGCCAGTCTCTGTCATTCTTTCACCCCTGCACCCCTTCACTCATCTCTTCATTCCCCCCTCCCGCCCAGGAATAGATTCAGGTGAGCCAATTTCATCTTGGTCATGCCTCTTGTTTGCACCGGTCAATTCGGCTTCTCTGGAATGGCCTTCCCTCTTCATCGAGGGCCTTTTCATTTGGACAACTTGGCTTCTTTGCCCTAACCCTGAAATTACTTTTGGGAGTTTGTGAAAGGGGTGATGGGTTAGTGTGATATGGTGCTTTTCATGCTGGACTGACATCACTGACCAGCGACAATTGTTTCCTTTTCTTTTTCTGGCACAGGAAAAAAAGTTTAGGGCCATAAGATTATGAAAACACCATTGTGATTTTACTCTCGGTTTAAGCAAAAGTGTAAGCTACCTCTATGTGATCGCTGATGCAAGCATCAGAGAAATGTCATGCACTTAAAATTTACAAAAGCAAAGAGTAGTTTAATGTAATATCTGCAATTGCACATCTTGAGGCAATATCTAATAATGCTGGCCATTTTGCATGCACAGTTTTGGCACAATAATTCTGGAATCTAAATGAGAACATAAGCTGGAATGCTAAATTATTGAACTTTTTTTTTCCAATCACAATAACATTGATAAATTCTTCTTATTATAGAGAAATGTGAATGACATATTTCTTAAAAATACAGAACAAGAAATGCACACTCTTTTTCTCAAGCTGTATGTCATTATTGAAAAGCATGTGTGAATATGTTTTGGTGTGTACAAAAAGAGCCAGTAGTAAAACAAAGAAAAATAGCTCATAACAGCTACTAATTATTCTCTAAAAATTTTAAATTTAACCAACATGTGATTCTATCAAAAAAACTACAGAGTAGGATTGATTGTGTGCAAGTTTTTAGCCCTCACCTCTGGTTCATACTGCAAACCTAAGTGGCCTTCAATTCTGAGTTGAGTCAGAATGCATGGAATCATGAACTGAATAATAGTAATCGAGTCAAACTGTGTGGCCATCCAAGAATCACAGCTCAAGTCCAGATTCAGCAAGTAACACTTAATTACCTTCGCTCAATATTGGCAAACTAAAATAAGTCCATCAGCTTGTATGTTTTGTTGCTCTCGTTTCCACGAAGCCATTATGCTGAACCCAAACCATGTAAGTGAAACACAACTATATTTACTTTGCAGTCACAGCAAACTGAACAAGTGTTGAGAAAAACAATTTTCTGAGGAAATGTTGCAGCGTTGCACATTATGCTCAGAAGACAGCAGTGGCATACAAAGTGGGACCAGATGTTCCCTTGACATAGTGCTTTAAAGGGAGGATGATGTAGTCAGCAGCTCATTAATGCTTTGTTAACATTTTCTGTAATGGGAAATAAATTAGACACAAGCGACATGACAGCATCCTTTCCAAGAATATTCTCTCACCTGCTCGTAAGCCTTGACATTTCAGAAGAGAAAGACCTTTAACTCGCCAATCACGTTTTGTGCTGGGTAATAGACATGGGCCTAATATGATGCTGATCCATGGTGCTTTTCAAGTTTTCTTTTAAACCTGTTGGTTGGCTTGCAGGGCTTTTCCCCCAACCCCATTCCTGACGTAAAACAACTCAATATTTCCACTTGCTCTAACCACTGGGTAATAATTGTCTCAGCTTATAAGTCATCTACTTAACTGACTCTAAAACTGTCAGGCTCATCTAATGGTTCGATACAGGTGTGCGCATATGGCTGAAAACTTTGGATGTGTGCTAGTGTGTATAAAAGAGTGCATATACACATTCTCTGAAGATGTATCTGTTACCTGCGCCTCATTCATGTGTCATTGGCTGTGGGAAATGAGGAGCCTCCCAAGGAATATGAGTTGAGTGGCGCACAGCTCTGACCGGAGGCAATCAGAGTTAGCTTTAACGGTCAGAGCTAATGAGAGAGGGCTCACGCTGTGACTGTGTAAAGAGGGTGCAGAGCAAAGCCAAAGCAGACACACTTAGTTGACTTCAACACATTGTACATGCATATAAGTGGGAAAAGTGAATAGCTATTTGGATTGTAATGGCAGTTTGAAGAGGAAAAATGAGGATATAATATATTCAATGAAATGCTCATGGTCTTCAGAGTTATTCAAAGACGTACATGCATGGTACTCCTCAAGGGTGCAACACCTCCAAAAGGTATTCAGTGCAGAGGTTATATTTTTGCTTAAATCAATTAATAAGATTATAACTGACATCATCTTCTTTTTAGGTGCTTCACATGCACGTTGCATGTGAAGCACCTAACTGTAATGACGAAAAAACAGTTTTCTTAATTATAATATCTAATACAAAGGAAGTTTTTCAAACCAATCTGGCACTATGAGAAAATATAACTTTACCACTACTGCCACAAGAGCCCCTTACAGTCTGTGTTTAAGGGTTGCACCAGGGTGAGTATTGGGAAATTTGTGTTTAGGTGCTCTGAGGGGGCTTTATTGGCAACAAAAACTGTTGGATATACAATATTCTGTTTTCACATTAAAGATGGATGTTCCCTAAATCTCACTGCACTTTAGGGAATCCCAGTTCAATATAATATAATCCAGTTATAGTTTGAAAAGTTAACGTATTTCAGATCTCTGACAAATTAGGAAGCTCTAAAGGATATGCAAACTTTAGAATTGATCAGGGCTAAAGGTTATAGTCAGCAATAATCGTCACAGTGCTTACAATTTCTGGCCTCTCTTTCACTTTGTTCCTTTTTATTTTTGCTGCCAGAGCATCAAATTTTGCCCCACAAACATTTCAAAAGTACTGAGGAATGTGTTAATGTCTTTGAAACGGAGTATTGACAGGCAGCCAGATGAGAACTCTTTGTTAAGCGACTAAGTCAAAACAAAATTGCAGCTCAAGAACCATATCTTTTCCTATTTCAAAATAACAGTCTCTAACATACAGAGTTTCAAGTTTAAAGGCACCCACCTTTATATCTAGGGTTCATAATAATAGCATAAACTGACCTCACCAGATGAATACAGGCGGACAGGTAATTTTGTAACTCGTATTGTGACTCTTCAGTATTAACTAAACCCCTGTATGTGCAGTAGTGACCCCTGTATTTCAACACATGAAGCAATATTAGGAGACACTCCTAGTAAATAACATAATTCTAAAGTCTTTATTTGTTAACTCAATGATAATTTCTTACTGCTTGATGAATAGTCGTGAAACTACCAGTGTTTCCAGAACATCTAACTCTGCATTTGTGAGTGTTGAAATAAACAAAACAAATTTAAATAAAAGACCGTCACATTCACAGATGCAGCAAGCAATTCAAAACCGGAAACATTCCTCCACTTTCACTCACTGATAGGATCAAAATCAGATAACACAGCTCCAAACACACCTGCAGGTTTGTCTACTCCCTCTTCTTTCCCCCCAAACCTCGCAGATTCTTCCAATAGAGATCAAGAGACAGAGACAGGAGAGAGGAAAGGGGCAAGGGGGGAGGGAAGGACACGAGGAGGAGTGGAATGGTATTATGTCTATCGGTGTGGATAATTGAATGTTAGAGCGGTTTTCTCCAAGCCTTTGTTGTCCAATCAATACAGCAGTTCCCAGGGGAGCTAATCTGTATTAGCAGAATTAGCCTGCTGCTAACTTAGATGTCTCAACAGAGGGGTCTTTTTTCCTGTCTCTCAGAGTGATTTGACGCTGTGTGTGGGCCAGGTGAAGGCAAGAACTTAAGGAACAATTATATATATCTTTTAATAGTAATTTTTCTGTTTACACTAAAACAATACTGAAATTGGCCTGTACTTGCCGGTTCAAAATAAAAAAAAGAAGAAAATGGTTTAAAAAGAAAAAGTTGATTCTAATTATATTCAGACCTTCTCCACATGTTCATTACTATTTGGGATAGCAAATATAACTTTCACAAATAGTATTGTCACACTAACACAATCAGTTTTGCTACAAAACACACAGTCGGGACCTCAATCAGATGCTGGTGACATTGTTTCTTGCGTTTCTCCATTTACTTCACCTGGACACTCTGCAATGACATCTGAATGACATTCAGAGTGAACAAGTGCAGCTGAATGGTTGGGCTTCATCTCCTAAAGTGATGACATCAATGTGTTCAACGTTGGAAGGTAACATAACTTGTCCGGGTCATCTACAAATACCAAGGGCTCTCATGGGCAAATGGCAGCCAAAAAGAGGCACAGCAAAGTCAGCTACCACCAAGTGGAAGACAAGTTCTAAAGAGCCAACTGAGGGGAGAGAAAATAAAGTTCAAGCCATAAACACATATGCTGTGCCAATAACTAGACACCTGAGTGGTATGACAGTTTAGCAAAAGAAGGAGACAGAAGTCACTGATAAGAAAAAAAAAGAGAAATCTCTGGAAAAATACCCTGAACCACCTGGGAAGGACAAGCCTCGGGCTGGAATTTACCGCCAGACTGAGGAAGACTGAAAAATCCTACCAATAACCAAGTAAGGCTGCACTGAAGAACAATAGACAGACACTAATCATGTCATCAGAAGAGACCAGGGACTACCAACGCTATTAGACAGGATCCTAGATGGAGGTTGTGGAAACATACTCCTGAGACAATAAACAGACATAAAAGCAAGACAGCAATTTGTGAAGGCTACAACCAAGTTGCAGGAATAGTGGACAGAAATATATTTTTAAATGTGATCTGGAAGTTCCAAAAATCAGAAGAGGATGTTAATGTATTAGTTCAGGACACGTTTCTCAAATACAAACCGTCAGACTCATCACAGTCATCAAGCAACAAAAGAAAACAGGAAAGTAAAAAACACAAAAAAACCTAGTCATTCTCAAGTACTTTCAAAAAGTTCAATCACCGGCAACCTAAGCTCTAAAGTTTTTAAAAATACGAAAGGTTGCTTGTGGGAGTTCTTACTTAGAAAACTGTAGAAAAAGTAAAAACACATTAATTTCTAGATGGACATGTTAGTTGGCTGCAAATTGGAGTCCTTCCAAGAATTTGATGGATATGAAAGTCTTGATAAATAACTATGAGAAAATAAAGAAACTGCTTTTAAAAACTTTTTCAGTCCAATAAGCTATTAAAGTGTTTTTGTTGATTAAAAAAGTTCAAGAAAAGAATGTGCACAGAATAAAAATTCTTTCTCTGTAATGTTTACTTGTGTTGTATAGTGCAAAATAGAACAATGTCTGTTAATACATGTGTACCAAATTCAAGGTTTCTGGAGGTGTAATGTAACGTAGGGCTTCATCTTTATTCTAAGTTTGTTCATCGGAAGAGCAACACTTTACCATGCAAGCTTTGAAGAATGTATTAAGTACACCTGGCCTGGAACTGAGCTGGTTCCTTTTTGCCTTCAGGAATACGCCATGTTTCATTGCGTTCATTCAACAAAGTGTCTGAAGCATTCCTCAGAGATGTTGGTAGATTTAACATAGCAGGACCTCACAGATAGCTCCTCATCCCTTGTGTGGATTTCTCATTCCACCACATCCAAAGGTGCCCTATTGGACTGAGGTCACTTTTGAGGTCATATGAACAGATTGTCATCTTCAAGATGATTTGAGCTGATGTGAGCTATGTGACATGGTGCGCTACCTTGCTGGAAGTGACCAATCGAAATATCAGTGTTATCCTAAAGGGATGTCTATGTTTCTATGCACTGCTGTTTTTCTTTATACCTTTTCTGTATTACACAGTTATTTTAAGTGGACACTTTATGAGGTGGAAGCTATTCTAAAATTCTGCAGAACAACTCTTACTGTGCATGTACATTCACATTTGTATGTTGTAATGTTGCCGTTCTTATGTCTTCAAGCTGTTATTTGAGTCTCGATCCGCCATGTTCACCGTGTTTTTTTCTATAGGACAAGTTGTGCCAAGGTGCTATTTCGGCTTGGCTGTGATAAGACACAAGCATGGGTTTATTTGACCCTGGCCATATCTGGACACTGTGCTGCTTGCTACAGGGGACCATGCTGTTGTAACATTGTCACCATGTAATAACTCATGGCCTTGGATGATGACAACTAAGGTGCTTTACACACATACGCTCACACAGACTTCAGCATCTGAGCAAGGTTTTGCAAACCCAATGCTATTACACTACAGTGGAAAGTGCTAGTATTTTATTTTTTTTGTGAACTGTACATTTGATGCTTGGCTTTGAAAACTAATGCAAAAGCAGTTACAGAAAAGTCCAGGCTAGGTTTTTAATCAACTAGCCCCGCAGCACAGAACAAGCTCTAAAGCTTTGTGTGCACACAGAAACTTATGCACACACTCCTGGAAAAGTTCCCAGGAAGCCTCGGCTGATACTATCCCCTCTGGCCTAATAGCCTACAAAAACAGACTTGGACACACATAGGAAGGCTGAAACAGCGAAACAACAAACACAATATACATGTGCCAAGACTGCACTAAGTGATGTGAGCGAACAAATATGGCAGCTTCATAACGATACTAATGGTGACTTTCCCCAAGCACTACATAGTTTTACCACATTTTAAATTACATTTTCAAAGACTTGAGTTCATGGAGGCGGCTGACAAACTGCCAGCATTTTCTGAAATTTCAACTTGGCACCCAAGGCAGAATATAAACGGAGAATATAGGCTGAACAGCAATTAATATATAATGTGGCCAATATATTCTTCATCTATGTCCGGTTCCAGGGTCATGGGGGACTGATGGCTTTCTCCACACACACAGACACGCAAACACTCATGCCGCTGCACACATCAAAAGACAACTCAGAGAGACCATTTAACTTAACAGTCATGTTTTTGGACAATGGGAGAAACCCAGGGACAGTCCAGGCATGCAAACTTCATGCAGAAATGTCAGAATTTAAACCCAGGATCTTGGTTTGCCAACTGATCCACCATGTTTTGCAAAAGTGTTATTTTCCATCGAACTTGACTGCACTTTCACACATTACTGCCCTGTACATGAAAATATTGTACTATCAGATTAACACCAAGGATTTGGTGTCAACACCAAGCATTTTTGCAAAGTGTGAGGAATGTAATAAATGTTTTTCTAAATATTTCAAAAATACAAAATTATTACAAATAAAAAATGTGAAGAGCATTCACTTTTTGACCCCTTCAGTCCATGTTGTTTAAGATCGTCACAGATTCTCATCTGAACTTTAAACAAGCACATGAATATAATTTGAACTGAACCATTTCCTTAGATCCCTGTTTGTATATTTAGTTTTATGGCAGACTTATTCAAGGTTTGGATCTGTACAGCATGACAATCTGAAGCAGTTTGTGTCACTGCTTAAGGAAAGCAATCGTGGAATGATCCTCCTTTTCCCTTTTCATAGTGGGGATGGTGTGTTTAGGGTGAAGTGCAATGTCATAGTTCTGTCACTCAGGTCGAAATATGCCTGTAGGCCAAAATATTTTCATTTTATCTGAAAAGGGTGCGTCACTAATATTTGTCCTTTTGAAAGACAATTCCATCACAGTGCACAGTTATCAGGGTCTCATTGATTTTCTGAATAATGTTCTCTTTGACTAAAATGTGAATGCAGGTGGATAGCCATGTCTTGGAAGATTTGTAGTATTTTCTCCCTACATGTTTCTTTGGGTTTTTGGCATTTTGTCACTTTGAAATATTTTAGATCATTATTTTTTTATTATTATTATTTTTTAAAAAGCTACCCTGAGATAAGCTTGTTGCTTGTTTGGATCATTATCCTGCTGATAAGCCAACTGTATTTACATTAAATGAAATATACTAAAGCTTCAGGGATTGTCAACAAGTTATTTTTTTCTTTTTGCTTCCCTGACTAGTGTCGAGCCACTGACGGTGGACATACATCTCATTAACTTGATATGGGGCGCACATGCACACTCAGGTTCGATTACCACAGTCAGAATGGTGTGTTTACAGGCATGCCATTCGGATTATCAATCAGCATAAGTCACCCTCTCATTCAGATAATAATTTACTTTCAACCAAGTTGATTCCAGTCATAACATTCTGATCAGAATATTTTTGGAATATTGTCCAAAAATTCTCATTTTTGGACAATATGAAATATGATCCAGTTGGACATTTTGTCCATTTGTGTTAGCAAAGGACAGAGCTTTATTCGTCATTCAGGCATCCTCGCAACAGTGCAACAACTGCACTCATAAAATAGGGACCCTGCAATCAACAAAGAGGTGTGCCAACACATGAAGGGTCTTATGTTCAGAGGACAGATCATAAGTCATAATTCTGTGGATATTTTGGGAAAGAGGGTGACTGTAACATGGTCCCATGAACTACAAACAAAAGGGCAAACCTGCACACATTTGGTTGCACTGCTTTTACACTGACAGTTATACTGCCACGTTCTATCCAGAGATAGTCTCACTGTAAAGGCATAACAATCCTGCACATGCAGAAGTCTTTGAAAACTACGGGCATGTTTGCACTCTACACAGTCTGCAGTTGCTGTCCTCAGATCACACCAACAAGTTCCCTCAGACACAGCAGCTGGGCTTGCATCCAACAGAGGGGTCAGAGTCTTACTCGCACCGAGCCGGTGCACACATTTGTACATGTAAGCTGATGCATGACGCAAGATGGTGGCCGGCAGCCACTCCATGAACTGCGAGGCCAACATTCCACCATGCATCCAGTGGTAATTTAGGAGCCTGCTGGGTGACTGGAAAAGTTGAGGCTGAGGACAGCAGTTCAAATCGGTTACATGCCCCGGATTCAGCACATTTCCTGAACCTGCACAGATACATGTAATCCCCCATAAAAATGGGTGTTTAAATAAGCAAGAAGCTAAGGAAGCGAACTAGAGAGACAGTGTCGAATGTAGACTGTTCAGATATTCTCAGGAAGTTCTAAAACAAGCTTGTAAAGTGAACATATTTATGGTTCTTGTACAGACTACTTTCTAAAAGAATATTTCCTTGGTAAGTCCTCGAGCAACTTTTCCCTCAATACCTGTGTTCAAACAAGAAAATCTTAATCTTTGGTGCAAACTTCATCAAACCAATATTGACATTCAGAGGAAAAGAAGGTCAGGACAGAGCCTTATTGGTCATTCAGGCATATAATTTGAACTGAACCATGATGGGATGGGATGAATTTGTATATTGGTTTTTCTGCCTGTGATGTCATTGTTCAGTCCATTATAAAAAAAAAAGTGAACGCAACTTTACGCCTACTTGTGGGAGAGAGTCATGGTGGGGTCATACAACCCAGATTTTGGAAACACATTTTCTGGAAACGGTTTGGCTTACATATTTCATGTCACATTACAGATGTCTTGCCTCAGCTCCACCGACAACTCGTTAGGACCCACATGAAAGAGGAGAGCCGTAATGATGAGGGAAAAGCAGGAGACAAGAAAGCTTTCCTAACACGCATTTGTGTATTTGCTACTGTTTTAGATCTTTAAGTGTTTAAACCCAAAGTTAAAAAGGATTACCCAGGGGTAGCTTTAAGTGCAGCCTTTCTCTTTTTTAATGTAGAAATTATGTACAGTATGAGTTTGTTCTCCCTTCAAGCATGTATATGGCCATGCACTTTATCCAGTGAGCATCCAGGCAGTGGTAAGTTTTCAATTTGCTCAGGGGCCTGTTCAGTGCTCACAAAAAAGACATAAGCCAGATCTAAATCAGAGTTCTCATGATGTCACAAGTAGCTGAGTAGATTTTAACCTATTGGCAGTGAAATGGCCTCTCTGATTTCCTAAAAACACTGTAATAGATTCCTAAAAACACATGTCAGTCTGAAAACATGTGATTTCCTGTGAGTCTCCATGTTGCCCTGTGACATGGAGACACAGAAACGCTGTCAAGACTGCACCCTGCCTCAAGTGCCAGACCCCAACTCGCAACCCTTCAAGGATAACCGTCTAGAGAAAACTGATGGACGGATGTTAGAAATTTGGTGTTTTGCAACAAAATCTCCCTAACTGTCTCTGATGTGATTTGCTCAACCAAGACTCAACAAACTGCAGTGTGGAAAAAAAAAAAAACTCTAAACTCAGCGCTTCACACTGCTGTAACACATTAAAAATGACTGCATTTAATATTAGACTGCAATTTCAGTAAACTGTTTTCCAAGCAGGAACACAGCGTAATGATTGATGTTTACTAAAGAGAAACCTTTTGTCTGCAAAATACAAAATGTTTCTCTTTTGAAAATAAAGGATAGGCCACTAACCAGTTCAAAGTGGTAATGACAGAGAAACCTGTTTATCCGCAGTCATCGGTGGCTATGCAAACTAACCCAAACACTCATTGCAGGACCAGTTGATGACGATAGGTTCTCAGGCAGCTTTTCTGGACACTGAAAGTTTCTATTTCCATCTTCCTCAGAAATCTAAAGTCAGGTCCTGAGGGGAAACAGGTGATCCATGCATTTTGTGACAGAGAAACTGCTCTGTCTGCTGAACTGCTGCTTTTCAAACCTGCAGTAGAAGCTGTTAAGTTAATCTGCCAGACGAAGATTCTGCTCAGGGCGACAGTAGGAGCTTCTGTGTTTACTGATGCTTTTCAGAATTTGAGTTTGATAAACAGAGCTTTTCGTTTGTATCGAACAACAAAATCTATTTCCAATGCACTGACCAGGAGTGTTACTAATGACGCGTCACATTGCCAGGTTTGTACATCATCTGCGGTGCTGTACAGCTGCAGGAATAAGTGTGTGCAATCATTGTTATGGAATAGATGGGTGAAGCAGACAGAAGGCATGGAGCTTAGCAGATAGCTTGCTGGTGGTCTGATTGCTCTGGCCTTGTGGCCCACTGAGCAGTGATTGCCACAGCTGGGGCCTCTGGGACAGATTTCTGCCGGACTCCCATAGCTCAGAGCTGACACCTCCCACTAAGCACCGACTGCCCAGACCAAGCTCTCACCATGCCATTTGTCCTCAGAGATGGCAACACAGAGGTTTGAAACGAACCTATATCTTCTTTCACTGATATGTCCTTTTTTTTTGTCTCCCCTGGCTCTTCCATCAATCATTTTCACCCCTTCTTACTCACTTTGTGTTGCCATTTTCACTTTTGTCCCACCCTGCAATCTTGTACAATTTTTCTTTCTGCATTCCATCCACCTGTCTGCTTCAAGAGCAACATCTTCCTTTTCAGGATTCACTTTTCAGCTTTGTGCCCCGGTGTCGACATTCACTTTCATGGATCACTTTCACCTCCGAGGGAATAATCCGCTAACTGCTTCATTCACACAGAAGACATCATCAAATCCCTCCATTGCCGTTGGCTCGTTTAATCCTCCTCATTCTCATCTGAGTTTATTATGGAGGTACAAATCCGGTTGGTTTAAGGAAGAAGAGGGAACCAAGATCCTATGCTATAGGAGCTCCGGGGGAAAGAAAGAGCACCAAGAGTGAAAAAGACAGTAAAGAAAAAAAAAAAACATAGAAAAGGGCAGCATTGACAGAGAATGTGAGTTAATCTGAGGCGAGAGTCATAGGGCGCAGCTAAATCTACATAGGCGCAAGACAAAATAAATAGATTATGAAGGAAAAAATACAATTATATAGAATAAGAATATAGAATATGTATTCCGAAGGAGAAATTTGGCTGATGTTAAAATTTAACCTCTACTATTCTAAGAAAAACAAAGCTATAAACCTGTTGTGATCTTTGTTTCAGTTCAACTTTTTTTAAAAAATAGTGATGTCAGAGACATATTTCCACAGCAATTCACCTGCTATCCAGCGTTCGTTTTACACAAACGTTGAATCATTTGTGCCATTGCTTGTGCTTCTGCCAAATGTGCGACGTTAGCATATTTTGATCAGTGGATGATGCACTGAAGCAGTCTGTAATTTTCTGAGTTTAACTCCACTCAAACCACTGCTTTTGAAACTCTAGCAGAAATGTTCAAAAAAGGGTTACAAGAAACAACAAAAATACAAAGAATGTCGATGTAATTCACGGTGACTGTCGAAACAATGAACAAGATAATAGAGAAAACTTGCTTGATCCAGTTCAAGATTTCATATTGTTGACAACTTGGGAAATTCTATGTGGAAAAGGTTGAGGAGGGCAGGATCATTCATCCTCTCACCCTTATGTGACATAACTGATCAAATTTCTTTGATTAATTGGAATGAAGGCAGTAGTGTGACAAAGAGCCAGATACTGAGGTCAAAGGGCCAAGCACTCTGTGGCCAATAGAATAAACACCATTTCTTAGGTTTTGCCTGCATATATATCCTGAGAGCATATATCATTCTATTCTCTGACTTGGGTCAAATTTCTCTAAGTATTACAGACACATAATTGCACACAAAAGAAGTCTGTTGAGCTAGAAAGATGGCAAAAAATCACATTAAATGTCTTTTATTGCTGAAAGTGGTAAGAAAAGGTTTCAGCAAT
Source organism: Poeciliopsis prolifica (assembly GCF_027474105.1). NCBI lineage: Eukaryota > Metazoa > Chordata > Actinopteri > Cyprinodontiformes > Poeciliidae > Poeciliopsis > Poeciliopsis prolifica. Next base: position 4,117,953 of record NW_026562407.1, on the reverse strand, counting down.
CTCGCCCTGTAATGTTCACCTTTCTGAACTGAATACTTTTCATTACCATGATTAATGTGCACTTTGGCCTTTCTCATAAAATAGTGAAATAAACTGCATAACAGATTTATTTTTTAAAGTTGGTCATCAACACACAAAAAACATGATTATCAGGTCTATGAAAATTGTCCGGTTTGCAAAAAATTCTTGTTTTGTTTGTCTTATTGTGAACCCATCACAATAAGTTATTTTGCTCTACTCTTTAGAAAGTTGTTAAATCTGCTTCATGCATTATGCTAATTTTCTGTTTTCTCTTTTGCCACCATCATCAACTTTACAAAGAAAAAAAACTGCTAACATGTTGTTTGAATCATCCAATACCTCTGGAAGCTGTGGGAGGTAAGGAGAACTGCAGTCTCTAAGTACCTTTTAACATATAGTCTGTTATTATGCATAGGATTGTTCAGTGTGAGAGAAAGGTTGGAATGCATCCCTCTTGTGTTTTTATGGCTCTGGAGGTTTTAATAAAGAGTTATTTTGAAGCACTTTTGGGTCAGCTAAAGCTTTGCTGCCTTAATGAAACGGTAAAGGCAGCAATAAGGGAGATTACCACGGAAAGTGAGAGGCTGTGTTAAGCATCTCCCATGCAAATGCTGCATGTTAGGATCCAGTGGCAGGGTTGCTATCCAGTCTGGGGCAAAATGGGACAAATTTATTTGAAAATCTTCAAGATCTGGAGGACTCTTTGACTCTGCAGACTGTGTCTGAATGTAGAATCTATCTATCTTCAACCATTCATTAGTCATGTCCCTCTCCTTTCAATCTGTGGTTGCTTCAGTATTCATATTTGAAGCTTCACCTCCATGGAAATATCCACTATGGCTTCTCATTATCGACTGCTCATCATGTCATATTCCACCACTTATATAACCTTTATGCACAGCCTCCAAAACAAACAGACAAAACAAAGCTTAAATAAAATGCTCCAGTCATGACTTCATGCCATGACTTAATATAACGGGTGGGGGAGTGGAGGATGATTATCCCTGTCTATATGTCCCTCATCCCGCCTCTCCTGCCTTTAGCCAGATGACACACATTGAGGCTGATCTGTCAGCGTGCTGGCAACGTCAGAGCAGGACATGCACAATGTGTCAGTGATAGAATGTCACGCTACGGCTTCCAGGGTGGAGGGGAAGGGGGATAGAAGAGGGGAGAGATGACAGATGAAGCGAGATCAACAAAAGAGAGCGGTACACAAAGGCAGGATGGAGGGAAACAGGTGGATTGAAGGTGTAAGGCAGAAACAGCAACAAGGATGGAAAGAAGGGATCAAGAGGAGAGGAGGGGGCTGGGTAGGCACACGGAGGCAGATAGACAGATTATTTTAAAATACAGGGTTGCGCACGCTGTCAGTGCAGGCATAGGGGTGGCTGCTTACACAACATACACTATACACACACATGCATGTTGCCAAGAAGACCTGCTGGATGCCTGCAGAGATGTGACTCATAGTATCCATATCACTAAGCCACAACACATACAAATAAACATATTGTGCAACTTGAGCGCAGCCGTTACAGGCTATTCAACATTTTTGTGACAGAAAGCTGAAGAGTCGACGGTTTCTGCCTTGTTGTGACAAAGTAGTAAAGAAGAGCTGTAGTTCTTACCAAGCAGGAGATCCGTAAGACCAAAGGTGTTCAGATGTGTGGCCTGGTGTGTGTCAGTAAAGACATTGAAAGCTTGTGTATTTGCTAATGTGCGTTAGCAGAGGATATAGTGTTTTAAGGTAACAACAAAAAAAGACTTTGTGTGTGCGTGCGCGCATGCGCACACACGCGTGTGTGTGCAGTAGTGAGGATTTAATGGGATTTCCAGCTCAGCAGAATGTGCCTGCCCGTCTCATCCCACTCCCCCCCTCACACACACGCACAACATGCTCTGACGTTCAGCACACACACACACACACACACACACAAACATGCACATCCAGCATCGATCCATCCAGCAGCCACAGGGTCATTCATCAGATGGCTGGACACACCCAGGTGTGTTTTACTATTGGCCAATGCTCAGCAGCGCAGACAACCATCAAATCAGACACACCAGAAAAGTAGAACAAAAAAATAAGTTGGGAAAAATAAAACGGAATCTAAAAGAAACATATTTTTTGGATAACAAATAAGATTTAAAGTTTGAAAAATAACTATATTACTTTCTGTAAGTATTTCTGACTCTCAAACTTTTTAAAATTTTGTCATAAATGCATAGTACATTATTCCACATCACAAAGTGAAATGTAAGAAAACTGCGGTGTCATTTTCTATATTTTTTGCAAAAAAAGAAAACCTAAAAGATGTTGTGTTTTTTATTCAGCCCCCTGGCTGCAAATTAAATACCGTAAAACCCACAGCCTTCAGAAGTCACCTATTTAAAAATAGAGCCCACTAGTTTGTAATTTAATCTCAGGATAAATCTATCAGTTTTGTTAAGGCCTCAGATGTTTGTTAGAGAACATTAATGAACAAACATCTGACAGCTCAGTGATACAGGTGTGGAGAAGTTTAAATCAGGCCTAGATTATAAAACAAAGTAATGAGCAAAAAAAAAAAAGGAAAAAATCTGACCCATTGCGTCATTTCCAGGGATAAACATGCATCATTTTTATTGCCCAGTTTGCCACCTGACAGTCACTGAGTCTGACCTCTTCAATGATGACCGTCAAATCTCTGAGCCAGAACAACACAGCCTGACACATGACAGCCTCACCTTCCACCTTAATGATGGGTTAACGGATGCCCCCCCAAAAGCCTTGGCAACAACTCTTTTGCCTCTCGATTGGTGTACCCCTGATTCAATTACCTTGACCTCGGCGGGGGCCTGGGCCTCCCTCCCAGTCATGTTCCTGTAGTCGGGGAAGGTTAATTGAAACGGAATGCAACATTAATTTCCTTATTAATGAGAACAGGTGACTGGCTGCTAACTGTAGGGAGAGGGTGACCTCACTGAGATGTGTGTGTTTTTTTTTTTCTTCTGTAGTAAGAAGGAACTGATGAGCTTTCAATATTTGTCTGAGGGAGTGTGTATATGCGTTTCAGTGAAGACTGCTAATCTGAGCAAGACAGGAAGTACTTTGCTTTCAAGCAGCCAGACATTCTTAAAATCTTAGTGGTTTAGATTGGGAGTGATCTTTGATATGTGCCATACGGGTAGATACCCAGGGTGGCATTAGAAAGGGGGCTGAGCGAACACCAGATTAACAAAATTTTAACTTACCTTTCAGCTGCACCTTGCATGTGGACTCAGTGGGGAGATGACACCCAGAGCCAAGAGTGAGGAAACAAATTAATTTACCTCAATCAAGAGATCAAATAACTTCCTGTAGGGTCGGCATAAGAAAAGTAACCATGTTATGCAGTACAATGCAAAACGTAAAGCATACAAGATGGGAAAAAACTAAGAAGCATTATGTCTAAAACGCTATCCAGAGTAGATGAAATATCTCTGTGATTAAAATTTTTGAGGAACAGGAAAAGAAATCCAATACTTGATATAACAAAGGAGCTTAGAGATACTTAGCCCTTCATCCTAAATGAAAAAACTGAAAGACAATTTCTTTCTAATCCTTTGTCACATCAATGTATGCCTTGTAAACAAGAGATAACTGCAAAAAAATATTTGTCTCAAACATTCTGTTTGCAATAGAATGCATGTATGTTCTGATCAAATTTGTCAAAGTTATTTTCAATGTCGCACAAAAAGTTTGAAAAGAACTATGGTTTTAAGTCTTGATTCGATTCATCTGCACTCCCACAATGAGTCAGAACAACACAAGTGTGCATCTTTGTGCCTCACACCTCTCATCTGTCACAACATGATAAGATATAAAACTCTACTGTGACGGCAACAAGCAGCCTCCTCCTCAATCTTCTTAAACAAATACCAGGCAAATGAATGAATTTTGAACAGCTACCGCTGCCTCCATCATGAGACAGATCTCTACTTTATTTCATTCTCGCACCTTCATGCAATGTTCCAGAGGATGCAAGAGGCTTATTCTAATAAGATTCTGCTCTTTTTCTTTTATTTTTTACTTATTCAATATATTGTCTCTTCCTCCCGCCGAGCTCAACTTCCTCGTTTAATCACAGAGTCTATTAAAAAGGCAATTAAACATCATGCAGGTAATATGTATAATCCATTGAACAAATCCTGGATCAAATATGCAAATAGCAATAATGGAATGTTGATTAGTGCACCATTTTGCCTCCACTATTGATTCGGCCGAGTTAGAGCAAGACCTTAAGTGGCATGATGCCTGGCTTTAAGGTCTTGTAAAAGTCCACAGGTTTAATTCTGGACTCCATTTATTCTTCAGTTAACTTGTAAAAGAAGAAAGTTCATGTATTTGTCAAAAGGGTTTCTGGGAGTTTTTCCTGCACATTTAGCAAGAACAGGATTTTCTAGAAGTTTAAGACATTTGGTGAAAGAAAAAAAAAGTGTCTTGTAGACTTTATCTCCCCCAAGGCAAAGAACTCGCAGCTATGTGAACCGGAACAGAAGCACACCATGCCTAAACCTATCTAAAACATTAGGAGGGTATAAGGAATGGAAAAAATACAATAGTAACAATTGTTCATTGGGGGTATTTTAACACTCTGACACAGTGCATAGGAAATGTATTTGCACCTATTGAATGATTTAATATTTTTTACTCTGCAATTACAAAAGTTGACATTGCATGAAGAGGAGCAAAAAATTTGACAGATATCTGAAAGATGCACCAGACATTTGTGAAATCAGCTGACTACAATGGAATACCAGAAGAATAGACTGATGTGTTTGATCATTCTTCTTTATAAAATAGCTCAACCATCTGTAAACATACATTTTCAATTATCACCACTGATTCTAAATTCGTTTCAAGTCTGGATTTTGACTGGATCATTCAAGAAGTTACACTGAGCCCCATTGTAGTCTGGGCTCAGTGTTGAGGGTTGTTGTCTGGCTAGAAGGGTAATCTCTGCACAAACCTCCAAAATAGTAATAATCCCAAAATAATACATGTTATGGTATTCATGGAGTATTAAGAATGTTAACTGTCACAAAAAATAAACACCACATTATTCTTTTTTTTTTTTTTTTTTGCAAAAGCATTTGAAAATTATACACTCCTTTGATTTAGTTCATCACTTAGAATCCCAAGAAAATACATGAAACTCTGTGATGTCAAAACAGGAAAAAGGGTTTCAAATAAATCAATACATTTTCAGGGCATTTTATCTCAGGCTCGGCAAGATATTCTTCACTTGATCCGCTCTTCATACAAAAAAGTAAATGTGTTCAAAATCACCAGACTGTTACAATCTAGCATGTAAGAAAAGTTTAACTGGATACAAGACAAAAAAAGATCAAACAGCCCAAATGCAATTAGAGCCAAAACCAGATGATTTCAGGGTGAATCACAGCTGTTATCAAGCTTCATGCTCGGGAATCGAGGTAAAACTAAAGTGAGAACCAAACACTCCAGCAAGCGCGGCCATCTGAGAAATACAAATGCTAAAAAGAGGAGTTTAGAAGACTCTTTATATCTGTCTGATTCTGAAATGGTTGAATGCTGTACCAATTCAACCAGCAAATGTCCTAAAAAATAAATCAAACAATTGCTTTATCACTTTCTGAGCTTAATGCTGTTTCTCTTCTTCTGGGGGCTTTGGCGCTTTGTTTTGGAAGAGGAGGAGAGGAAGGAGAAAAAGAGAAAGGGTAGTTTGGGTGCGTAGTGACAGGAAGGAGGGGTAGTGGGAAAAAGCTGAAGGAAGGGCTGGAGGGACGGAGGGAGAGACGTAGGGAGGGGACGGAGGTGTTTGTGTTATTGATGTGCAGCGCCGGGCTCAGATAAAGGATAGGTGGGAGCTAACCGACTCCTATCTGGCTGCTCCAGCCAAAGGCCCTGTTTGCTTTCCAGGGGTTGCAAACACCCAAAGTTTGTGTGCGTGCGTTTGTGCGTGCGTGTAAGCATGTTGCAGAATGGAAAGACAGATTGTGGCAAGGTTCAGCGTGTAGATGCTTTCTTCAGAATTAGATTCCGCTTCTCTAACAGCACAATTAGGCCACGACAGCAGGGAGCAGCAGGGAGAGGAGAAAGTCTCTGGCTTAAGAAAGGACGTTGCTTCATAATGGACGGCAGAGCACAGGGTCACAGGTGGAGTACAATTACCATAGATCCATTTCAGTCTAGCCAAAAAGGGAAGAAAAACAGAACTGCTCATGCACCCAAAAACAACCCGAATGAAAGTTTGATAACATGGGACCTTGATAAAAAACAGCTTTATCAAAAAAATATATATTTCTTATAAATTAGGATGTTGATTTATATATATAAAAAATAGTGGCTACAACAAGGATAACATGTTGGAAGAGTCTGGAGTGGAAGAAAAAAGTGGAAAAAAATGTGTCAAATTAAAATTTTCACCAACACTGTGCAAACATGCAGGCAACAATTTTTTTTTCTTGGTCTGATATTTAATAAGAAAAGCCCTTTACTGTTTTAGGTCTGTTAGAAACACTGAAGTCATATCATCTACCTAAAAGACAGTAGTGAAGGAGAGAATTTACATGTATAAGAAGTAATACTCCTTTTATATGGGTGTAGTTTAAAATGCTTTGGAGTCCTCTGGACTGGATAAAGCACTATTCAAGTACCAAACCATGCAGTTTAAAAGCCACCAACGACTAAGCCTTCTTGGGAATATCTTACTGCTAAACTGTCCAGTGTTACATCTCACAAGCCCATCCATTTCTGTTTTTTATTTTGTTTGTTTGTCTTTTTGTGTGTGTATTTTTTGTTTTGCTATCTATTGATATTCAGTAAGGTATGTTTAGGGTGATTAAAGAAGCTTAACAATAGCCTAATGACAAAGTTCCTACCCACAAGCTGTTGATTACAGAAGAAGTTAAAAAAAATGTCGAAGTTTCTTCTACATAAACCGCAAACATTTTGGAGCTAAGAATTCAGGGATGGTGTTGGAGTACTTATTTATAGAGCTTGGATAACTAATGTATAACAACTGTTGCTCCAGAGCCCTGATAAAATGCAACCTTAGAAAGTGAAGATCATGTGTCCCCTTACAACTCCTCCAGTTCACAAAGTTTAGTAACAGAAAGCAAAGTTTACCTGTACAAATGATTCACTGTTCAAAAAACAGTAATGACAGATGACCATAAAAAAAGACATTTAGTAGTACACCGCTGACTATTTTGATTGTATTATGTAAGTGAAGCTTACAGCCTTTTCCCTAAACATGTGAAGTTAAGCAGCCAGGTAACTATTTTATTTCATGTATATATGTACTGCATAATTAAAAACAATTCTCAACTATTGGTTGAGTGGAACGTAAGAGGAGGTAGAATATATGAGCGATTGCATTAAAACGACTTTTGTAAAGCGCATCGAGATAACATTTGTTGTGAACCAACACTATATAAACAAACCGAAGTGAATTGAACATATTTTAAATATATTATTTTGTATCTTCTGAAAATATTACAACCTCATCCTCCTTGTCCCTGTCCTTTTTCTCCTTTTCCTCCCTCTATTCTTTCACTTTGACTGATACTGTCCCTCTGCTCGCCTCCATTTGTCTAGCCCCAAGGAGAGGAACTGATGCGCTGATCCATCAGAACCACACGGCTCCATTTACCGGATGGACCCCCGCCTGTAACGCAGTTCCTCCAGCCGGTATCAACAGCTGGCCACCTGTCTTAAAACAAGCGTCCACCAAGGGCAAGGGCAGATTTCCAACGCTGATGCTGAGGCCTTTCTAACTCAGGCCCTGTTGACTTCATCTGCTGTTTGAGGGGTTCTGTCCAAAACAATGGAGCACAAACTACATCCATCAATGTGTCAGGCTCAAGGATGTACTGATCAAATGGGTATATTTTGATGCTGATCATCGACTTGACTTTAACGTATGGACATTTGAAATATGGATTCAATTAGAGCTGCGGTCTTCAGCAGCTCATACTGACTGGAAAGTAAAAGGCACTTAATAGCTTCGATATAATGTCTTGTAAAAGTATTGTCAACCTTTGAACTTTCCACATGATAACAGAAAGAGCATATTTTGTTGTGATTTTATGAGCTAAACCAACATGAAGTAGGATATTATTGTAAAGTTGAAGGAAAAACATAAAAGGTCTCTATACACACACACACTGCCCCCTGCAGTTGTCCCATCCAGAATCCTCCATGCATGATGCAGCGCAGATTTACTTATGTGGGCTCCCACTTTTCCAGCCCATTCATGGTCTCGTTTTGCAGGGAAACAGTATGACATTCTGTTAGGAAGCTGACTGGGGTGACGTGTCCCAATGTTTCTGTCAGTAGGGGAAAGGGGAGGAGGGAAGAGGGCAGAGCCGTGTGTCTATATGTAGAGTCGAGCAGGAACTGATATAGGCCACAAAGCACATGTCCAAGGAAGAAAGGACTGGCAGTTGAAAAACTAAACCAGCGTTAGCTCGCTTTCCAATTCCACACCGGCATCTCAGTCATGAGACTGAAACTCCATCCGCTCTATGGAAAGGAGCATCTGAGCAGTCTGTCCCAAGAGGAGCTTCTGAGAGGAGGGAAGTTCTTTCCAACAGCCAAATGCTACGCCAGTTGTATAATAATGCATCAAAGAACTGGAATCAATCAGGGAACCCAGTGACATTTTTAATACTGGTCAAGGGAAACAGTACTCCAACAAATGGCTGCATACATTTTATGTAAAAAAAAAAAGAAAAAAAAAAGAAAATAGGGATTCATAAGGAGTCAATTCTGCCTAGATTATCTTTAAAGTGAAAGTTTATCAGGACTTTGTTAGGAGTTTTTCTGTTAAATCAAAATTTAACTGTTTATTTGAATATTGCATCTCAGTAAAATCTTTCCAATCCACATTATTTTACCTCACACCCTAATGTACCCTACCAACTGTACCATAATATTATATATCATAACATACATCATACCTGTTCACTACATACCCCTCATCACATCCTACCATACAGCATCAACCATGCAGAACTATGACATACTATTTTATACCATAGTGTAGCACATTTTACCAAAATCAAACTTTCCCATATACCAAACCAAACCACATCATATGGTACAAAATCATTTCATATCACACTGCACTATATGACACCTCATCACATTCTGTCATACAGTATTATATACACTATGATCTACAGTATCACACGTATTATGAGGTACATCTGATATTGTGTCATATGTTCTCATACTGGGTCATACGGTACGAGACTGAATGATATACCGCATCATCCCACTTCATCACACCCCACTAAATCTTACCATACAGTGCTGTTCACGATACCAAACTATATAATATCACGGTTTGTCTGTTCCTGAAATGGCGTGTTAGATATGATTTATTTTTCCTAGCTTTTTCCTTTATATTCGGTGCTGTTTATTTTTCTTCCCATGTGGTGGCCTCCATCTGTAAGGGATTGGTCTTCTTAGTACTACAATCCATGTATTATAGCTCTTATCAGACTTGGTAACTTAATAAGGCACCACACAAGAAACACTGATTAAGTCTCTGACTTTGCCAAACAAAATAGCAGATTTACCTGGTGAATGTAACAATTTAAACAGTCCAGATTTTTCAGATGATAATTTTCAAGTCATTTAAATCAGCTGAGAACCTGCAGGTTTGTTTGTTCCCATTTCCCCAGTTTAACGTCTGTGTTTGTCCCATTAGCTCCCAATCCCACCACCATCATAAAGCTTCCACGCAGCTTACTGCAACTCTAGCTTTGTGTCTGTGTGTAGTAGTCCTCCTCTTCATCCATTCTGAACTCTTCCTTATTTTGTTTCAGGCTCAACATGGTAAGCCCCGGGTCACAGCTGGGGCAGTTCATGCAGGAGCTAGGTGCTGTCACAAGTTAAGTTTTCATGGCGGCCAAACTATGCTGTTGATTTTTGTTATTAGAAAGCTCTGCGCATGATATCAGCAGGCCCATCCTCTACCTCTCTCCCACTCTGCTCAGTGCCTACATTTGGCTCGCTCTCGGGCTGTGTCACGAGTTGTGTCAGTAGAACTTAAGAGCCGCGGTGTGGCAGAATGCCTGTCACGGCCAGGGGATCGGGTAGGAATCTTCCATTAAGGTTAGCCTCCAGTATGTAGCACATGATTTGAGTCTGAGTAAAGGGGAATGACTCAACAGCAGATACACTGTCAGATAAGGAAGAGACGCAGAAGGAGGTTGCTACCCTCACATGAGAGAAACGAGCTCCACTCTCCAGATTTTTTCCCCTTACAGACTATTTATAGTTTTCCATTTGCAAGTGTTAACTGTTAACAACAGGGTTTCTATGTAACCTAGAAAAGTATGGAAAAGTAAATGATTTAATTTCAAAGACTTCTGAGCCTTGAAAGTAATGAAAAAGTAATTAAAATCTGGGGGAAATATTTGTATTTCTAGATAGTATAACCTATTCCATTGTCTAAATGATTCTGTTATCCTTTCTTTTATTTTTCCTGTCCACCTTTTTTCCCTGTTTTCTTTATTCCTTTTCTTCCTTGTCAATCCTTTCCTTGCTTGTGTCTTGTCTCAGTTCCTTCCTTTTGTCTTTTCTTCTTTCCTTCCTTTTGTCTTTTCTTCTTTCCTTCCTTGTGTGTTTTGTCAGATTTTAGTTTGGTTATTTCATTCACACATATTAAAATCAGTTTCTTTTCCTCTGTCTTCTCTTTGTTGCATTGTTTCTTCCTCCTGTTTTTACTCATGGATTTCCTGTCCTGTTTGTTCTTCCTTCTTTCCTTCCTCGTTCTATTCTTTCAGTCCGTTCTTTTCTTTTGTCCATTCTTCTTTTTGCTCTTCATTGTTTCCTTCCTTGGTTCTTCAAGAGTGCATATTATATTTACGGCCACTGTAGGACTATCTGCCAGACATGTTTGGTGAATTTCAGCACTCCTTTTTAAAAATGAACCCAAAGGACTGAGAACTCTGGAAAGCCAAGTGAGGAACTTAACCGGAACATATATAGGAACCATGTGACCAAGCTGGAGATTGAAACTGTAAGTGCTCATGTCCAACTCTTTATAGTACTACAATCATAATGTACAGATAATACAGCTTACATTAGAACTAAATTGAACGTTGCGTAAAATTTGCACTTAGCCTGCAATCTTGAAACATCAGATGAAACTGATTCCATTACCGTGGCATAGAAACAAACACTCCCTTTTATTTCATCCACTCGGCTCTCCCTGCCCGCTCCTCACCAGTCTTCAAAGGCTGAGGTTGACTCTCACAGCTTCAGGCTGTGCTTGTTCTTCGGTGAAATCCTGTATCCCTCGCCTTGTTGCCGAGCTTCACAGACAGTATAATTTCAGTCTGACACCGCCTTGAATGCGCTGCTGTCAAGCAGAAGGAGTGTGGCAGAGCGCTAGCAGAGGGATGCAGGCTCAAAAATGTCACTTTCATTTCTTGGGTAGATGAGAGGAAGGAAAAAAGAAGAAAAAAAAGAAGACAAAGAAGAAAGGAAGATTCTGGAGGGAGGTTGGATGGGAGAGGCCTTGGAACAACTGTTTAAATTATGACAGGAAAATGACCAGAACCTTACCTGCATTGTGTGTTTGGGAGTGTGTGCAAAGGAGAAGCTATAAGTAAGAGTGTCCTTGTTTGATTTAGGCTCAGTTTCTTACAAATTATTCATCACCTTCTTTTTTTTGTTTTTTACTTTCACATTTCTTCACTCCACAAGCGGAGTAGAGCATAACTGTGAAGTGAAAGAATAAATGACACTTGGTTTTACATTATTACATAGTGCAACAAACTGCCTTCAGATGTTATTGGATGTGTAATTTCATTTCAGTATAAATGCAGTCATTCTATGACTCAAGTACAATAGGAAACAAACAGAATCATGAAGACCAAGAGACAACGCAGATAGGTCAGGGAAAAAAAATTGATCAAAAAAAACAAAGCACAGTTAAGTTATGTGGCAATCCCTCAAGCTTTCAAGAAATTACAATGATCAGTTTGAGCCATAATATGATACTGAAAACAGTATGAAAGCCTACCAAGTGATAGACCAAGCAAGCTCAGACATAACTCTGGAGGAGCTGGAGCGATCCAAAGCTCAGGTGGAATCTTGACTCGTTGATGCTCCAACTATTTATCGTATAATCCACAGATCCAGACTTTTAGGAAGTCTTGTTTACAATTTGTCAAAAGCCATAAAGAGGACATAGCAAACATGAAGAAATCAGGTAAAAAACTGTTTAAAACCTGACAATGCACACAGTCTAAACACAGTATCCCTCATGTGTGATATGGTGGAGCAAGAGTCATTCTGTGCTATTCTCAGATTCTTTCATTTTGCTTGTAATCCAAGATAAATTGAGGATTATGTGCATAACATGACGAAATGTTAACAAGTTCAAGTGCTGTGATACCTTCGAATGCTATTGAATGTAAATCGGAACGATAACGTGACTCATGAAAACACTGCTTGTGTGACAAGCCGCAGAAACACAGAGTGTGTCATCAGGCCTGTAAGCACATGAATCCTACACGTGTGTGTTTGTCGTTTATTCCGTCTGTGTTAAAGCCTGCATTCATCTGTGCCCCAGCATATCTGGCCTCAACTACAAAGCCCCTCTGTTCTTAGCATGAGCCCCATCTCTGGGCCTTGTCAAACAAACGGCTCCTGGCAACTCACTCCTGGGCATGTGCCACAGCCGTTGTCTGGCCTGCCGTGTCTCGTGGAGCCTCACTTCCTGGCATCTTCCAAAACGCTACTAAGTATCAACGCCGGTCTCCTCCTTCCTCGTTCACATTCATTAAAAACGGTGAACTGGGCTCCCCCAGAGTGCTGGGAGGCTTTGCCAAGCCTGCCGCAGCCGATAAACCGGGGCAACCTCTCGCTGCTTTCTTCTGTTTGTCCCTGAGCTGTTCTCTGTCTGAGATGGTGCCCCTGCAGCACCCCTCTGTGGGCAGTGAGCTACAGTCTATTGGCAGGATTCTGCCTACATCTGTTTTTAAAATTTTATTTATTAATTTTTTGCCTGATGCTGTTTGTCATTTATATTAAACTAAATTAAAAATGTTCACTGTGGGTACAAGTCATAAAAGTGGCACATCTTTGCTCATACATAGAGTAAGATGCAGATTCATAGGCTTTTACTGCCTCTTATGACAAACAAGTAAGATGTTTATCATGTCCAGTCCTGTTAAAGTGAAAACCAATCTATACACTGGAATGGAAATGAAAACTGCACAGCTCTAAGCTATATTATCAGAAAAAGAGAGCAGGACTAATTTTGACAATTAAAATTACATTGTCAATATAGAAATTTTCTAATGAACATAGTAAGAAATCCACTAAGTACCATGTGAAATATAAAATATATTCACACAACCAAACATCTGCAATAAAAACCTAATTTCCAATGTATATCTTCAGTTGTACATAGAACTCTACAGAAAATCAAGATTAAAAACCAGAGCCATTCAAATAAAAGCATTAGAAAAGTAATTATGGCATTTGTTCGTTGTAGCCTTTCAACAAACAAATGAGATTTATATTTCTACTACAAACTTATGCAGGGCAGTCAAAGGTTGTCGGCAGGTTGGTCTACTATTCTCCAACAACAACTCTTTCAAAATCTAAAAATAACTTTGCAGTTGAAAAACATGCAACTTTCATAAATTCTAATTCTTAGTCTCAGTGCCTTACAAGTAAGTGAAAGAACGAGCAGTGACACAGAACTGCCACTTGTGCCTAACTGTGACACACTACATTTTGCTTGTTCATTAAAGTTACCAAATATGGGGCTTTGTCGTTAAGAAATATGGGTTCTTTCTCTTTATGTGCCTATTTGACTGACACTTCTTATTGCCATCATGCTAACCCTCAGCTCAACCGTCATGCAGACCGCGAAGCTGACAGGAGCTCAACACAACTCAGAACTGTATCTCTGTGACCTCTGCAGCTCGGGGAGTGGCTGACTGGTTCACTCGTAACTTTGAACTGAACTCTGCAAAAACTGTGACAAGTAACATGGCACCTTTTCTCAGCCCTGACTTCTTCATATCAGGATGATTTTAAATCAAGCTTGCTGTTCACCAGACCTCCCTTCTGCTGTGACTATGTTTGGGGTCATCTTGTTCAGAATTAATGTTTGTGTGAGTGCGAGATAAATGAATAGCACTCTCTACACATGTTGGCATAGCTGGAATAGTACATCTCTTCCTTAGGAGATAATCTGTTTTACCTTGTCCTACTTTAAATAAACTCATTCATTCAGTGTTTGCCTACAAAAATCTCATAAATAGACCTATGTGAACAAAGCACTTGGTTCCAGTCATAGTAGAGTTGTGCAAAATAGGGATAGAAAGGCTTGACGGCATGTAAATAGGATCTAATGTTTTGAAGATGTGGTAGAAACAACATGTTTACCTTTGTTTAAATTGAGTTAATCTCTCCCTGTCATCCTTCTCAATGTGAATGGTTCCAAGAAAATTTTAGGTTTTCATCCAGCCTTGTTTGTCACAGTTTTGGAGGTTTTCAACTTTTAATTGCATGTCTAACTGTAGATATGGGCAAGTTTACATGAATGATTCACGGCTATCACCCGCGTTTTAGATTTCAGCACAGATCTGCTGTGGTAAAGAGGCATTTTGGTGAAATGGGCCTCACTGTCACGTCAGATTAACACCATTGGAAAACAATGAAATAGATGACAATTTAATTATTCCTCTACACAATCATTAACTTAAAGGGTAGAATACTATCTAAAAAAATGTTTCTTGCACTAAATAATTTAAGCATGCAAGTTAATTAAAGTACAGACTGTTCAAAACTTTTCAGTGTCAGATTATGTTGCTGCAATAAAAACCACAAAGGATATATTTCAGGCAATTTAAACATTATTTCTAGGGTTTAGATATAAATGCAGAGGTTGCTGAGGCTAAGGCGATAAGGGTAGCCTGAAAGAAAGATAACCTCTGGTGGGATGACAGAATGCCAAGCTGAAGGGGAAACTTGCTGGAATGATGACAAACCCAATGGTTCACTGAAGGGACAGCAGGCAGAGCTAACAGAGTCACTAAATAGACAAGGAAGGCAAGTGTTAATTAAAAACAGCAAGCCAGGAAGAGGAGAGGGATTACGTCAACCATGGAGCCCAGAATTAGTGGAAAAGAAATTGTTTTAAAAAAGGTCCACTTTAATTAGCTTTGTTGGACGAGGAGCCGCGTTAGCACCAACCCTTAGCGAAGGCTAGTTGTCAAGAACATTAATAGGACATGATTTCAGTGCATCTACGCCACATTGGTTTCTCTTGTTTAGGCTTGGGACAGTACACATAAGAATAGTAACTTGTGTTGTGAAGATGACAGAGTGGGTGATTGAAAAAAAAAATTGCTCTAACCAGCCTTAGCATGTCATTAACTTCTCCCCATGGCCTTACCCACCCTGACTGGACTTTATGAGCTTATCACATGGAGCAAGAGGGAATAATTACCCAAATACTATCCGGCACAGCCATCTTTAATCAGAGAAGTGTGTAATTACTGGCACACAAATGAGTTTTGTTCATTACTAGGCTGCTGTAACATGTCCGCCGATGGATTCTTCATCATTCTGGAGTGTATAACTTACTGACGCGGCAAGCAAATTGGGACAGATAAATACAGGATCGTCATTTGCTGGAACTGAAAAAAATGGATGTACCAGTAAGAGACCAAAAATTTTCAAAAATGCCCAAAGTGCTGAGAGACGTTAGAGGGCATGTAAGACAAACAAAAGGAAGCCTGGATGACTGGAGGCATCTTTTAATATTGACTTTCACTTGATTAACTCCCTCTTCTCCAAAAAATCTAATTTCTGCATATTTACATATGTATTTGCCTTCATTTACTGACAAACTCAGCTGTATTTATGGCAAAGCTTCATTACCCCTCTCCCCGAACACAAACTGCTCCGGAAAGCAGTTCCGAGGCGTGTTGTTTCTTTGTTGTTACACGTGATGTGTATTTTCCCGGGGTTCAGGCTAGCACACTAATCTTGTGGAGCCAGATGTGCTGGTAAAAGGCAAGCCACAAAGCCTCCACCACTAGACGTCTCTGCATCGCTCCTGGCCAGATATGATGCTGCATCCCTGGGGGCATTAGCTGAGAGCTTTTGCCGGGCTCCAAATAGAACCATGTTCCTGCTCTGGAGACAGCAGCATAATGGAACCGTGTAAGGGAAGAAGACCAGTCAAACTTAGGGTCTATCATGAAAAAAGCAACTTGTACAACACTTTCACACAAAAAAATGAGTGTTTTTGAATGATAATTTAATAGAAAAGGAATGCTTTGTTAGGTGTTACTTGACACACAGAGCTATTCTGTTGATGGAGTGGGTTGCAATAGTCAGACTGCCCCAATATTTCCTACTCAGAATTAAAAAAAAAGAGTAAAATAAGCATCTTTGAGTAGAGACTTGAAAACTACAGTATTTCTATGTGGTAATTATTTTCACATTGCAACTCTAAACTTGAATGTATTTTTTGGGGGATTTGATATGGCAAAAAGTGTTTAATTGGGAAGTAAAAGGAAATTTTAATTATAATACAAATTATTTGTAATTACTTTTTGGAGTAATTACAAATACGCCCAATGTTTTCCAATGTACATCTCTTAGAAGCTTCTACATAGAAAGAAATTCCTATTTTCCTTTCAGATTCTTAGTGTCGTTGACCTCAAGGAAGTTGAATTTCAGGCCCAATTTCATCTCAAAACATTTTTGTTTGATTCAGTGTTGACCTGGTACAGTCAACCCTCCTCTGACTAGTTTTCCTTTTCCTAATGTAGGAATCCTTCACCACCATTATTCCCATGTACAGTTTTAGATTTTTCTGTCACATATAGAAGTTGCTTGCATTCCTACAAAGTTTCTCCCCATCTAATCACAGCACACTTTTTTCATGCTTGCTGAATCTCCTATATGGCTTTTGGCAAACAGAATTTTTTATGGCTTTCTATCAACGATGTCTTTCTCATTGATCTAGATGTAGAAAGCACAACTATTAGCCATCCAGCCAACACATTCCCCCAGCTGAGCTGTAGACCTTTGCATCCCTTGACTGCCACTATGACTAATGTTAATCTTGTGCAGCCTGTCAGTTTAGGTGGATAGTGTCTTGGTAGGCTAGGAGCTTACCAAGACACTACAATCTAGAAGTGGTGCCTGGCTTTCTCTATTTTCATATGATGTATTGAATAGTGAAGATGTTCAACACTTACTGTTTTAAACCTGACCCTGCTTTATACTTCCCCACAACTTATCTGCTGTGTCCAGAGGTTTCTATCATGTTGTTTGTTCACCAATGCCTAATGACACCCATTTTATTTCAGGGTATCGTAGTAACATGTTGGAACAGATTTGTGTTGCCACTTCACAATTATGCAACAGAACACATTGAAATATGTAGTAGCGTTATGACTAACTGTGAAAAAGTTCAAGTGGTATAAATGTTTTTGCAAAGCGCTACATCTGCAGGCTAGCACCAGAAAATTAAGATGAAAAATCTCAAACTTCTTCCAACATCCTTGTTTGATTTACTGAGTAGTATTTCAAAACTGCCTTTACGCCGAATCAATCATAGCAGCATAAAGCATTTTGGGGGAGAAAGTATGCTGAATTGCCACTGGATCAGCATCCACTCCGAAACACTTCATGTTGTGCCATTTTGGAAAGCAGGAAAAGCAATGTCACAGCAAGCAGTGCCGCAGCAGCCGCATTTCCATCCAGACTGAGTGGTGGTAATTGTCAAGTTGTCGAGCGGGCTTTTGTGGCCACAGACGGAGCTGGCGGAGACCATCAGTAGAAAATTACATAGCAAAACAACAATCAGCTCCCCCACTGTACTTAAAAAGAACGAGTCGCCCAACAACAGGAGGATCCAAGTGGAGATGAAACCAACCCAAAGTGGG
This sequence comes from Poeciliopsis prolifica, assembly GCF_027474105.1. Classification (NCBI taxonomy): domain Eukaryota; kingdom Metazoa; phylum Chordata; class Actinopteri; order Cyprinodontiformes; family Poeciliidae; genus Poeciliopsis; species Poeciliopsis prolifica. The sequence continues at coordinate 4,099,980 of NW_026562407.1, read as the reverse complement.
ACTGTTTGCTTCACATTTTCTTTGTCTTGAGAGGGAAATGCCATTGGAAAATGTGATAGGAAAAAAAAAAAACACTATAGAAGGGAGAAAATCCACTGAAGCCTTCATTGGCCATTCCTCAAACATCTGACAACAAATCATTATGCAGTCACTACCATTGATCAATCGTCACCTGGTAATTGAAATAAACATATTAAGAGTTGTTTTTATTCCAGGGTTCTCTGAAGTCGCTGTTGCTTTGCCATTCAAAAACATTAGAGATGCTCCTGCTTTTATTGCAACTTGTCTCTAAGGCAAACGGTTCAATATATCAACCAGTGTTCAGAGGAATCAAACACAAACAGCCACAAGCTGCTTGTTCAATGTTATTATTTAAATTCTTTCTTCTGGTTCCAATGGGTTACTAAAACGTAAGAAGTCGTAGTTCACAAACAACAAGACAGAGCTTTTGTGTTTCAATTCATTGAGTAAAGTTATGCAACAAGTGAAATGAGGAGTTAAAACAAAGTCAAAATTTAATACAATTTAAAATGAAATATAAGGAGGTCATTTTCACAAGACATAGAAAAATGAGTGAGAGGCAGCACTAATGTGTATATGTAAATTGAGGCCGACGCATATGCTTGTGTGGGTGTGGATGTATGGATGAACATACTTAGAAATCTGTAAACCCAGAAAAAATGGAAAATTAATTAACCTGTTTATTTTTATTTTGGATTTGATTTACTAATGAAATCCCATCTGAAAATATTGTATGAGTTTACTACTACTCCTTTTCGTGCATGACAAAATTATTGTGGCACAAAAATCTGTCTTTTGCATTCATTGTTCTTGTGCAGGACTTTATACTACTATCATGTTCGAAATAAATAACGGCACTCTTTATTTTTACCTCCCGTATCCTTATCAACATTTTTATTAAATTCAAAGGTTTTTACTTCAATGCAGTTCAATAATATTTTACCCATTTGAAGATTTGCTTTTAGTGCCTTTGGGATCGTTGTGATGTTGAAACACCAACCTGTGTCAAAGGTTGCTGTGAGATGTTTATTGCTGAAGAAATAAAGTTAGGAAAATGATAAAAATGAATAAAATGAATTTTGCGAAAATGTCTCAGTGGGCATATATTTAAAGGCTGTAGCAAACATATGTCAATAACGATGACAATAAACCAGTTCGGAGCACTTGAAGTGTTTTGCTTGCAGCCAACTCATTCAGAGCCCTTAAAAATCTGACCAACTGCCGATGGGGCATAAGCTGTTTCCTACAAAACCTACTGAGCAAACAAGTAAAATTGCTGAAACATGTCTCTGGAAGCTAAATGTCTCATCATTCCACTGATGCAAACCTTTTAACACCAAATCAACCCCATAATTTCAACAACCACAGCAAAAGCAAACTAATGACATTTTTTCTTCTATAAAATACATTTCAGAAATGCATATAGTTCATTTATTCTTTGTAGATGATTCATTTTCAAAATTACTGAAAATGTAGGAATCCTGAAAAAGGTATTGCACATGTTTTGTGATGAAAATGACTTGAAGAGATAAAAACAACAACAAAAAACAACCTACATTTGGATTTGGCCTCTGTACGTAACGCATCAAATGATCAGCACTACCATACACAAAACTTCCAACAAGAAGAGAGAGAGAAAAAAGGATGTTGAAGGAAGACTATAACTAATGATATTTGTCTGTTCTTAATCTTTGTACATGTGTAGCTGGGTCACCTACATGACCCAAAGCCAGTGTGGCAGGGCAGAACTGGATTAATGAGACTGTTTGGTCACTTGTGGGGTTGCTGCTGTGCTTTTACAGTTCATGTAAGTGAACAAGTTTTGTTACAGGGCACATTTGTCTTTACCTGCTCTTCTCCTCAATGCAGAAACAGTATTGTACAAGAAATGCCTAGTAACATGCCTTCGTCCCTAATTACATCAGAACACAAAGTAACAGGGTATTTATCCTGCTTACACGCAAATTCATCACATTGTTCCTGCGCTACAACATGGGGGCTATCAATCGCATGGAGTAAGCCTCACAGACGCCCACCACCGTAACTCTGTAAAGAACATTTGCCATGATGCATCTCGATATGGCACACAGCATTCTTTCCAGGCACAAATAAGTCTGCAGCAAGAATCAGGATAAAAAATAAAAAAAAGGAGAAGGAAGTTTATGCAAATAAATATATCTGCCAGTTTTACAGAGTGCTCGCCCAAGTGTGTAGCTGCTTTTATAAATTTGTGTGTGTGCGCACTGAGAACAACAGTGACTCCCTAGTGTAAATGTAGGGTATTAATGCTTCATTTCATGCAGCACTGCTGGCGGAGGCTGGCGATTTTTACTTCATATATTCTGCTGCACACATACAAAAGGAGGTGAATGGAATTTATTTTCTGGTGCCCAAAGCCATTAAATAATGGAAGGGAATAGAAAACAAATACCTGTTTCTGAGAAATGGTTAGCCCCCCATTGCAGAGTACAAAGTTTGGATTTGATTTGTTGTAGTATATTTTGATTGATTTTGAAGTCGGAGTAGATTAAAATAGATACGTAACTCATTTGAAAAATACCTCATCTCATTAACCCTGATGGGGGTTTTTCCCCCATAAACAAAGGAATATAAAAAAAATTCTCAAATTTCTAAAGTAAAAGTACAAAGAGAATACTTTGTGCATATAATTTTTCAATTGTGAAAGATTCATGTCACATTATAGGCAGAACTTTTTTTTTTTAACTCAACATAGTCGCTTGTTTTTACATCACAAATCCTGGCATTTTGACAAGGGTGTGTTCCTTTTAGATCCCCTGCAGCATAGGAACAATGTCACTTTCAATCTTTGCACAAATTACTTGGTGCTGTGGTTTTCCTAACAGGATAAACATCAGAATAAGCAAGTCCAAGAAGCAACATCAAAGGGCAAGGAAATTTATCTAGGATGTGATGCAAGAGCAGACATCCGTTTACTCCAATTGGCAACGCGTTGACAGTGGAAAAAAGGTGAATGTGAGAAAGAAAGATAGAGACGCAGAGAAAGAAGGGAAATTATACTGCCTTGGGCCACGTTTTAGCATGAAGAAGCAGCCCATTTTGTTTGGTTGCCTTATCGGGTGTGAAGGTACGCCTGTGTGGAATATCAAGGCGTGAGGAAGGAATGTGTATGTTTTGTTTAAGTACATAATTTTGGACTTAGGATGAATTTGAGCAGCGGATGGCTTTGTACCGAAACTCCAAAGCACACTAATACACACCGACATATACACATATATTTCACATAAGGTCTCTGCTCGTGTGTCACATCAAGTCCACAATATGGTGTTCATTGAGAGCAACATGTCAAAAGGGTTTAATGCCAATATCTGGCTCTGTTGTATGGCTACTACTGAAAATCAATACACCAGCGTTCCCCTCTGAGAACAAAACAGTCACACACAAGCTGCTCTGCCACCTTTAAAAGTCTCTCCAGGACCCCGTGTTGCCCCAAGGCTATGCTGCACCTGTCCACCTACACTTAGGGTCTCTACTAATATCTTTGATCTGGAGTGACAGGGTCCTCAACTTACAACCCCTTCCAATTTCCTGTTGCAGCGACAGGTTTTCTCTTGGTTTTTCTGGGGTTTGAATGATGCTGTGATAACGTGTTGATTTCATGCTCAAAATGATTGCTGTGACTTCCCCTTAAGCTTAAACTTATGGTGGTTTACAGCATTGGGTACAAGTATTTTTATCACCTTCAGTATTTTGACATTTTTTCCATATTTCACTCACAAACATTTTATGTGAGAGACCAGCCCAAACAACGTCTAGATCTGAAGAAGGTAAAAAAAAAAAACGTATTTCCATTACATAAAAGCATGACTGTCTTCAATATCCTCATGCTTCATTCCTGCTGAGATTGAAATCATGAAAGAAAATTAAAGTTGCCCATCTTTGCCTATCCAAATTAGGTGTGTTTGTCTCATCTGAAGCTTCACATACATTATATTTTCCACTACTGGAAGGTGTTTTTAGTAATACTTTGACGGGCTGTGAATAAGACTCTCATGACAGTCATAAACATGATATAACACCTGTCATGAACAAGTGTAAGTTTTCATGAATATTTATGACTGTTGTCATAAAGTGTCATTCGGTGAATCACGACACTTTTAAACAATGTCGACATTATTCAAAATGTATTTGTTATGACATGTCATTAACCAAGAAATTGTGATCTGACATAAATTTGTTATAAACGTATAAAAATTATATTAAAGCCAAAGTTTAATCAGTAATACTTTTATCACAAATTTATGTCAGGTCATGACATAAATTGGTCATGATCTGGTGTTACGTCGTGTTTATGACGGTGTCATGACCGTCTTATTCACAACCCGTCAAATAAAGTGTTACCGGTTTTTGTTCATTCACATTGATTAAAAAACAAATACTTAATATTCCAGACAGCAACACAGGGTGGATGTATGCTAATGTTATGTGAACAGTGAATTTCCATAGACGATATTGTACAGCATAAACGGTCTAGCTTGAGTCAAGTCTGTGCAATTAATCATCCATTGCAATGGCTCATGTAGGCATCATTTTAACATCAGCAGTCTTGATCTTGTCAATCCGACCCATAATTTAGGTTCTTGCTTGTGGTCTTATAGCAAGACTTTGACCACAACTGGACAGATAATGGTGTATCATCTTCCGTGGTATAGAGGGGATCTCAACCTGTGGGGATTTCCCTGTCAGAAGTTGCTGACAGGGCTAAAAAGTGCTTGCAATTTCAGTGTCCGGTGTGGTACCAAAGTGGGAATTTGGCCTTAAGAGCAAAATTAAAACGGGCACGCTGAGTTGACAGTTGTCTACGGTTCAACCTCTGGGTCAGACAGAAGTGAGCACTTGATTTAATCTTGCTTTAGCTTCTGCTGGAAAGAAACACTTTTTAAGTCCCAGTGGAATGTGTTAATTTAATTGTTTTTAACTGTTGTGACATATATTATGATTTGTTGCACAGTGGTCAAACCTATAAATGACCATGTTGTGGAAACCCCTGAATAACGTGAAAAAAAAAGCCACATGGTGGAGTTAGACACTTTGTAAATGAATGATGGGTTATTTATGATTTTTTTTAAAGACAGAACTGATATGTAAGCAAAGTATCTATAGAATATCAATATTCTTTAGATCAGGGGAGCCCAAAGTTGGTCCTCGATGGCTGGCATCCTGCCTGTTTCAGTCCTCTTTCTGCTTCAACGTACCTGGACCAAATGATGGCTGGGTAGAAGGCCTACAAAGAACACTGATATGCTGAAACCGTTGTTTCTACCACCAGGAAGAGAACTAAATCATGCAGGATGCCGGCCCTCGAGGACTGTCGCTATAGACATTACTAATAACATTCATTTTCCTCAAATCTTTACTCTAGTTGTTAAACAGATTACCTTACAAATGGATAAGTAAACTCAAACATATACTGGTCAAACATATATTTAAACATTCAGCATTAATTACAGATAACTCTTCAAAACACAACCAGTGACTTGGGACAATCATGTTGGATATTAACACCTGCAGTTTGTGTTTTTAATGGGGCAACTGTCGCTCAGTAGGTTTTGGCATAAAAGTCATTGGTCCTATTCCAGATTCCTCCTCTACCACATGTTGATGTGCCCAGGCTGCCTTGTGATCTATGTCTTGGTGAAATGTGTGCACATATATGCCTTCACTTGGATAAAAATTGTCTAATTCAATAGAGCTTCGATTGGTCGCTATCACTAAACAAACACTACATAAATTCAATCTACTTGCCATTTCCCTTCTATGAACATAACTGTGTTAAATGCAAATATCTCCATGTAGCTGTCATGTTTGAGCCAATCAACTATCCAGTTATTAGTAATAAATGTATCCCGCTGTCTTACCCTGGTGGTCTAATTTTCACCCTGAACGATCTTGAAATTGTCTTTCTTTGTTTTTACCACCATCTTTGTTTTTAAAGCTTTCGCGCTCCATCAGCCCAAAGATTTATCATGTCCTGAAAAAGAAACAAACAACAAGCGTGTGGTCATCCTACTGTGAATGCTTCTAATTACCTCTTTAAAATTCCAACAACAAGCTATTTAACGTCCACATCCTCATTTTTTTCTCATGTTATCTCGTATCTTGAAACACTCCGAGCAATTAGTCCGAGTGGCTTTATTCATTAGGGACCCCCGTCCTAATGATTATTAAACTGCACACAAGTGTGAGAGGAGGAGGGGTGTTTGAGGAAGAGAGAAAGAGAAAAAGTGACTGACAAAGTGGGAGAGATGATGAGAGATCAAGCACAACCGGTTGAAGTAAAAATAAAGAAAAAGCTAAACGGTACAAATACGACCAGAGGCAAGCGGAACAAAACTGAAAAATGAGTGCAAGTGAATCTTGTCCACTGTGGAATTAGGACAGATCATCTGCATCATGGCAGGTGGATAATCACCTGTTAAAATCAATCATAGATCACCCACACAACAAACAACCATGTGTCTGATGCAGAAAATAAATGACAGACAGCAGATGCACCTATAAAACTGATGCAGCAAAACATACACACACTCACAGTCTCTCTCAGGTGCTTTGCAAACAAAAAAAAATATATAAAAAATTCAGGTACCAGCAATAAAAACAGGCATAGACTTTATACCGTGTCCCTGCTGCTCCGTGGCTCTCGTCGATACACACCCGATGTTATCTGTAAAGGGAGATTTATGCACTCGCTGGGGTGAATTTATGACAGACGGCTTCTTCAGTCAGAGGGACACCAGCTAAGAAATTGCTTTGTTGGGGCAAAGAAGAAGAGGAGGGGGGGTAAAAAAAGCTGATTTGAAAGATTTATTTCCATCTACAGCGAAGATGCATAATATATTCAATCTGTTCATTTGAGTGAAACAATCATTTCAGCAAGGAAAGCCTATGAGACATGATAAGGCTGAATTGTGTTTAGCGCCACTCTGCCCCCGATGCCTGTTTGCAGAGGTGCTGACGGGAACTTACTCAAATCTGTTTGGCTGTCATTGTTTTTGTTTACAGAGAAGGGTGTGTGTGTTCAGAAGATGCATCAGTTTTGGCCTTTTGTTTATTTAGCTTTTTGCTGATAGATTGATAGCTGCCTTGTACGTGAGCATTGTGACTGAGAGTCTTGTGGAGAGAAAAAAAACACAACAGAAAATGTAGTCATTAATCTAGTTCTCTTTGAGTCACTGTGTTCTTATTGCAGAAACTGAATAAAGCAAAGCAATATACCCTCTATATAGTTATTCTAATGCATTTGTTTCTAAAGTGAGTGAATGTGAGATAACAGTTTACATATGTAAAACCCCAAATTTAATAGAAATCAAAGTAATGCATCATTGATAACAGGAACGAATAGAATAGAATAGAATATCCGCTTATGAAAAGAAATCCTCTCCATATGATGATGTAATGTTATGGGTGGAGTGAAGACTCCCACTACACTTAACATTTTGTAAGTAGGCCAAAAAGTTACATTTTGGTGCTCAGTCAGTTTAGGATGTTTGTAACCTAATCTTACCCTAAGTGTCTACAAATTTATCTGTGACCTATTTTTGTTTTCATGATGCTTTGTTGAGTAATGTTGTTTAAAGAAAGACTACTTCTGGAGACGGTTTGTTTCAATGGATTTGATTTAGGTTTACAAGTCCAATTTGGTCTGCATAAAAATGAACGCTTCAGATAATCATTTATAAATCAAAGAAAAAAAGTAAGTTTTCCTCTCCTTCCCAGTTGTGTGCTACTTTGTAGTGGTCCATCACAATAATAAATAACTTATACAATGCACTGATGTTTGTGGTTGGGATTTGACAAAAACTAAAAGATCAAGGCAGAATGAATAACTTAGCTGAAAGAAATGAGCTCGAGAACAAACAGTGCAACTACCAAAGAATAGAAATTGTTGCATTTGGTGGTCCTGACGTTTGATGTCAGAGGAAAGAAAAGGTCAGGGTTTGATTGAGTAGCATTCTGGAGCTCAAACAAAGCCTGGTCTCAGAGGGATAAAAGTTAGGATTGCTGCACACGTGTGTTCCTATATATACATCTCCACCTCCACAAAAAGGCCAGCACTTCAGGTTCTGCTTTGGACTCCCACAAACTATTTGCTTGTGAACCATAAAAAGAAAGAAAGAAAAAAAAACACATACTCAAGAATGACGAACAAAATGTCAACCAAGCAAACACAGCAGATTGGTTTTAATGGACAGAAATTGAAACATGTCAATGTGACCATGGTGACATTTCCACTTTATATACAATTTATTTATTATACCTCTATGATTACAATGATTTGCAATTAACATTAAATGTTGGAAGCAACCCAAGAAACATGCACTTTTATAGAAATTCAAAAAAATGAGTTGTCTGTAAAAATAATAATAATAATAAAATGGAATTGCTCAAGAAATAAGTATTGAATTCAAATAAATCAAGTTTCACACAATAGCTGAAATCTTACAACTCAACCCTGCATCCTCTCAGTGATAGCTAATAGCAGTTGGTTTAGTCCTGAGACGTGGTTAATGAAAAATGTGTCAAGCTATCACACACACACACGCCCACGCACACACAAAATATGATGAGTAAAAAAAAAGCTGTCCCAAGAAATATGAAACAATTTAGTTGCAAAACACACCAATGGCATCAACTTCAATCTGATTTCCAATCTGGTAAATGTTCCAGTAGGCCAGGGTACTCTTATTAAGTTGAAAGAACACAATATCATGCTAAAATATTTTCAATAAATTGTCCCTGCACAAAACTACACAGCTGAATAAAAGTAGGTTAAAACTATTTTGCATTCTACTGCAGGACATTTGGACAAGTCCCTATATTCCTTCAAGAGGACGTCGCTGGAGAAGATCAAAATTCACCCCCTTTGACATCATTGCACACCATGCTTGGTGGAATGGTTCTTCACTTCACTCCAATAGCAAGGACTTGTGGATTTTCCAGCAAGAAACATTTCTCAAATTTTATATATAAATTTAGTTTTAATTATTTTGTCTTTCTCATTCTTTTTATTAATTGTGGTTTTCATCTCCATGTTTTATAAATATATGTATATTATTATATCACAGTTAATACTTTAACATATTAAGTTGTATAGGTCATATTCATATAAGTCGAAAAGATTAAAACCACAGAAGAAATAAAGTTTAATGCATATCGTTCTTAGGTTTACCACTAATCTGAAAGGGTCAGATATGAAAATGGAATCCTAGACAAAGCCTTTAATACCAAAAGGATTTGTGCATATAGTGTAACTTTACATATGGTGGGGTCAAAAGGTTAGGATCAAAATTTGCATGGATTACAGTAGATGACAGAGATACTTCAAAACACTTTATTTACAGCTTTTCTGAAAACTGAAAGATGCCTCTAACGTTCAACAATAAGAATAAAATAATGGAATGACAAATATGAAAACAGGCTTTCTCTGATATCTGGGCGGGAAGATATTGACGGGGCAAATGGGCAACTTGATGGAAAACCTTAGCCAAAGATATTTTCTGAGACAAATGTGTCACGCCTCACATTCCACTGCCAATTAAAGTGTCTTCACCTAAAACTGAATTACAGCACAGTTAACTATAATGAGCAGTAAAGTTTAATATCGCTGTCTGTCACACATAAAGAAGAAAAAGAATCTGCAAAATCTCAAGAAAGTTTGAAATAGTTAGCAGTAATGATGGTAATGGCTGCCTATACGTTATACGAAGAGAAACTGGTTTGAACATTTTTTCAACTGAGATTTCTCAGGCCAAATGAGAATTAAGAATTAGCAGTTCATACAAAACTACTTCTGCTTAAACCAGACATTTATGAGTCGATTAGAGACAAAGTTATCTATCAGTTGTTTGCATATCTGAGATCAGGCAGTGGTAGTTACTTGCCCAGAATGGAAACCCAGGCATTATCAGTGATATTCTCCACCTCCACCTTTTTCTGGGAAATAAATAGCATTAAAGTTTCACACAACTTTGTTTAGGATGTGCCACAGAGCGCTTGCACAGTGTGAAGGAAAGAAGGAGATACGCAGCATGCGGGGTCTCTATAGGCTACAAAATATGAGATACAAGTGATCGGTTTTTGAGATTGGCAACAAAAGACAGTGATCGATCACCGATCATATACTTTTCACGGCCGATTGTGATCGGTAGCCGGTCGATTGACACACCATTACTTGAGGTTCAAGATTTTCCTGGATGAAGATCTTGATCTAAGCCTGAATTTTACATGAACCTCTGACCATGGGGTTTTGTCTGGTTGGTGATTTTACATCTAAAGAAAAATGGTAACGATTTTAATATAGATGCAGGTGTGAATCGCTTGCGTTGGTTTTTGCTTTAGCCGTTTCACCACCTTAACTTAGTGAGGTGGTTTAAGTAGCCCAGTGATCCAATCACCTATTGCCAACTGATTAATGGTGAGACTAGAAGCAATTTGAGCATCATGATGGAAAATGGGCAAATAAATTGGGGAAAAAGGACACTGAGGCAACCTCTCAGAACATGAGATGGGTAAAAGTTCCCCTGGTGGCTAACTGGCTGGTTGGTAAATGGTTGAATTTGTAGAAGCTTGGTGGTCTAAGATGGAGGCTGTTATGGTTCATGTACGTCTTAATCTCTATTTTTTCCCCACAATTTTGACCCTTGTTCTCAAAAGAAAGCAGCCAGACCTCATACAAAAGAAATCTGAGCTGAATTCACTTCTTGTCAACTCTCTGTTACTAATTTTACTGTCTTGTCAGGACAAGAACAAAAAAACATGAGGTGATCATAATGATTGCTTCAGTAGCTTGAGGGGAAGGATAGGTCATCAGTAGTGATGGAAGAAGGTGGACCATTAATGCATCAATAAGAGAAGCCCATGCTTCCCAACACCCTGGTAAACTCTATTAGGCCACACCCCATTTACTTTTACAAATGAATAATGTACCACATCCTGTTGGCTCCAGGTGTGACTTGACACAGCCGTTAAAAGAAAATATGAATATTCAGCAGCGGGTGGTAATGAAATCAAAACGTTCGGGATGGGAGTCTGTTTTTAGATTGAGTGTATATCTGCTGTGCAGAACTAGTAGACTGTGCTGATGGAGAGAAATGAGAGACTTTATGTGCACTGACAGGGCTGAAATTTCGCCCTGCACTTTTAATGGTTTGCCTGACAGCAGATGGAGATGTCACTGTGCTCACGCTGATGGAGGCCATTTTGCTTTGGCAAAGCAACTGTGATTTGTTTGTCTGGGAGGACACTGAGGGGCGGGAGGACAGAGAAATGACCCACTGGTCAACAGTGACCATTTAGTTGTTCTATAAAGCTTTGAATTTGAGATGTCAATGGTGGGATCCGTTTCTGTGCACTGAAAAACTTCCTTTCATGTCACCACAAATCTCAGTTTTACCACTAACAACGTAATCCCTCAAAGTATATCAACAAAAGACATAAGAATTGCAAATGGAACTGTTCCGCAGTAAAATGTGGTTTACAAATTTCTGACTCAGAAGACATAAAGGTAAATACATCCTGCAACTTTTTGCTTTTTGTTTGTAAAATATTTTCTTTTCACTACGCATTTGTGGATTTCTTGTATTGGTTTATCACATGAAATCTAAAAAATGGCTGCACCTGGATAAAATGTGTACAAATCCAGAGGTACTCCTCCTGTAGATCTGTGTCTTTGCTAGATTGTCTACAACAACAACAACAAAAAACATTCTCTCCTTGGTGTCCTTTCTCTATGCTTCACCAGTCTCCAGACCATACAGCTCTGGCATTTGCAGAGCCCATCCAGTAGCAGAAATGCAGAAGGAAAGGTTGTGAACAAAGGAGCATGAGCCCGTCATAGACAAATGACCAAGCCTAAGAAGGTTAATGCCCACCATGTGTGGGACAGCAAGCCGCAGGAGGCCAGCGTCTTTGCAAAAAGCACGTCGCAGACACCCCGGCAGGCGTGCAGGGCTGTACCCGCTGATTAATGCCATACTTTGGCTAATTATCTCCTCAGCGGACGTTAGTTTTAATGACACGAGTCATCAGAATACGTCAGTATGGATGGATGGTCGTCTGGAAGAAGGGAGGGAGGAGAAAAGAGGAGAAAAACAGGAGAGAAATCAGTGTATCGGAGCGTTAGAGAAAGCCATTGAATGCACCTTCCCACCCCATTAGGTCGATTCTAGCGAGCCAGCCACTGTACCGTCCATATCTGAATAATAACTGCCTCTAAGTTGCAACCCTCTCACCCCGCCGCCTTTTTCCTCAGCCCACCAGACCAGCAAAATCTGGGTCCATTTGGTACCCTGTGATGCTTTCAGTCAAACTCCAATTTACTCTAAAATGAATGGTCTTCACATTAACAAGAGTCTGAAACGCCTCAATCTCAGTGAATACCCTGCTCTCCTGCAACAGTCGGTACTAATGCTACAAACCAACACAGCCCACCGGATTGGACAGCGGCATCAAACAGCTGACCCACCCATTTGATGAGCAACAAGCACCTGATTGGCTCTGCGCACTGTCCCAAAGTGTGGTCATTCAAGCCCCAATGAAAGAAGTGAACTCTGATGGCAAAGCTAATTTGGATATTCTGTCAACCGTGAAATATGGAAGAGAGTTACTAAATGAGCAATTAATCCCACTGAGATACCATGTACCTGAAAGGAACTTAGATGGAGGAAGGAGAAAAGAACAGAGTAGATAAAGGGTAGAATTTCCATTTTAACTTTCAGTTCTGCAAAAAGTTTTGAGATGCACTGTGATGGCAGGTATTTATATACAGCCAAAGCTTAGGTTTGACATTTTCCCTTGAAGGTTCCCATTAATTGCCAGAGGTTTCCTTTGACCTCTTTCTCAGAGATTAAGTATTGTTGTACAGGTCAGAAGCACTCTCTTCAAAATTTTATATATTTTTGCCATTCATCTGTCTAATTATATTCAATATTACCGTCAGTGTAAATTGTACAGCATTCTAATAAAAGAGAGTGGATGTAATAGGAGCTTGAATTTGTGCCGATTTTTGTTCTGAAGTGTGACACTGAGGTTGATTCAGGCCTCGGAAAAGGGAATAAAAAAGGAATGAGATGGAAAGGGGTGGCCCACGTCTCTCTGCTCTGTTTGCAAAGTGAGAGAAAAGGGTTCATCCCAGTGCCACAGACAACAAGTGCATGTTTTAAGTGTCTGGCACTGTGACATGTGGCTGAAGAAATGGTTCTGCAGCCCTTCTCTTGCATCTCTTCAGGGATACGGATAAAAAGGAAAGGGATGTATGTGACTAGATTTTTATTCCTCCTAGTGCTCACAAATATTGGTCCACAATCGAAACAATAAAGGCATTTTTAACCCCATTTCCTTTCAAGTTGCAGCCCTGCAAAAGATGAGTGAAGGCAGCTTAAAATTTTGAGGTGTGCTTCTCACACACCGTGAAACGGTTCAGAATCATTCTGTAGGCAAGTTAAGTTCAAACACAAAGCTTACCATTTTAAAACCTCCAAAACTGCTGTGGAAAGTATGGGGTGGTTTTTTTCAGAACTTCAACTTAGTGAATTTTTGCAAAAATACAAAAATCACATTTCCCCAAATTGGTGTTTTCTTTTCTTTTTTTTTTCTTTATCTTTTGCCTCATTTACTTCTCTGGCAATCTTTTGCTGTTTTTGTGAAATAACATTTTTTAGTTGTGAAATAACCTGTTTTTGTTATTTTATATGTAAAAGAACAGAGAACACAATTTAATTATGTAAATGAGCATTTGACACTTGATAAATTGTTAGCTTATAATATAAAATATAAGATTATTCCACTCAAATAGTGGAAGATGGGGACAACACATACAGAAGTTGGAGGCTGCAGCAGTGCTACTTTTGTCCTTGGTGGTAAGTTAGACTAGTATTAAACTATTTTAATATCAATTTGTGCAAGACTGCCCCTGTCCTCTTTATTTAAATGAAAGCCGCTGAATAATCTCTTTCATCTACTCTATGTGTGTACAAGCCTGTGCACACACGCCCCACACACAGACGCACCCTTTCACACACTAATAACTAGCAATCATGATAATCTATAACTGCACTCCAACCGAGTCCCTGGACAGGCATTACAGTCATGTTGCGGGCCAATAAATAACAGCCCAAATAAAGCGCCTGTCCATTCTCACACCCTGTGTGTATGCAAAATAGGTCAATAACATCATCCTGGAGGTCACTGCCAGACTGTTGGATCTATTATCGACTGTACTGCAATTCTGAAGGAATTAAGCTTTGTCACAATTCATCGTCGTTGCCGCCTTTGGGTCTTTGAGGGGAAATAAAAGGGAGACTTCCTGGTCTTTGAGGAGAAAAAAAGGGAGACTTTTGTGGTAATGACAAAACTCATCTGTCTCACAAGGTTGTGAATGTCTGTTTTGTTACTGCTTTGCTTTCAGTGACCTGAATGAAAACAGAAAAGACGCTGGTATGGTGTGTCTGCTGGCTCAAATTTCTTCCAGTTTGGCTTTTAGATGTTTGTCAACAATGGCATATTTGAGAAACTATCACCATCATTATTATTAGGATTCCTCGAATTATTCGATGATTAAAATTCCTCAAGAAAAATTTGTCTGCCTCGAAGCTTCGTTAAATTATGTTTTATTATGTTCCAGCCAGATTATTAGTTATGGAGGGCAGTGCTCTTACTTCCGCTTATGAGTTGTTGTTTAGTGCTAGCAGCATAGTGTTGAACTGTGCTGCGTTTTGTCAGGGCTTGGGGGACAAATTGGGATTGTCGAAGTTGTGGTGCGATGGTTGGACGACAACAGCTCTTCTGACATCGGAATCGTGTTGTCAGTTTTTGAGCGAGCGGTAGGAGAGAGAGAGAGAGAGAGTGAGAAAGAGAGAGAGATCCGATTCCTTGGATAGTCATAAAAATGTTCTATAGAGTATTTGATTACTATAATATTCTTTTACATCAGCCCTAATCATTATCATCATCATCAATATTTTTTTTCATCTTGTGACTTATTTTACTAAATACCAAATACTTCTGTAGTATAAAAAATATTATGTTATGTCGCTCCGTCTCTGCATTGAAAGGCAAGGCAAGTTTCCAGAATGCATAGAAACACATTTAAAGGGCATTTCATTCAGTTGTTTATGCGGTGTGTCTCTGTGTCGATCTATTTCTAAAACAGCCATGCACAAAGGAAGATAAAGCCACAATACCCAGAAACAACCCATGCATGCAGAAAGTCCCGAGGCTGGGTTTCAAACCAAGAAACTTCTTGTTGCAAGGAATCAGTGCTGACATCAACTGCAGGCCCAAATGGAAAATTGTTCATTTAAGACATATAAAGAGACATCATAAACATGACTTGTGTTCATTTTGACCGATACAAAATAGAATAATGCTTTCATACCTTATTTGAAGAAAACAACAAGGTCTGCATGTCTCAGCTATTCAGGCAGTACCATTTCCAAACTGATGGCCACCGAAAGTAAAGACTACATCTTGTTGTATTGATGCAGGACATCAAATGTGGGTAATACCTGGCCAGCAACTCTAACATATATTTAAGAATATGAAAAAAAACAACAACTTGAAGACAAAATATTTTGGGACACCAAACCACAAGCAACATCAACTCCTTCAGCATTTTGCTTCTGAAATCTCTGATAGCTTCCCAGCAACATGATCCAAGGCCAAACCTATGAGGATGTTTGTCAGTTTAACGTCATCAACAGCTGTCTCCACTGCCAAAAGCTCAAACACGTGGCTCAATGCCAAGCTCGGGGAAATGTCCTTTTGGTTTTGTCCTCCGTCTCTCATAATGGTGAGTGATGGCGGGACACAAAGATCCTCAAAGGCAACCATCAGTGTCCATTTAGTGAGCTTTCTAGCTGCATTTAGTCTCTAAAATAAACCCATTTTAATTTTCGGTTCCAAACAAAAATCTCCTCTGCATATAAAGAAAACAAAAACAGAAGAACAGAAGGGAGGTAAGAAACAAGAAAACAGAAAAGGATGTAAAATATGAGGCCAAAAGGCTAGAATAATGCAAGACTGGAGTAAGGCCACTAGGATGGAAGAAAAGAAGAAGTGAAAGAGAAAGAGGATGTGCCTAACGAATAAAAAAGGAGGCAACGATGGAGAAAAAAGTAGGGAAAGGAACATATCTCAAGAAAATTAAGATCACAAGAAAGGAAAGTAATGAAGGGACAAACAAATTGAAACAAGTTTGTCGTATTTTAGAAAGAAGGATGGGATCATCCCTTTTTTAAACCAGCCCTCCTAATTCTTTGAAATAGGTGTAATGCAATATTTGCAGTTGTAGGCATAAGCAAAGAGGAAGCGCAAGTGGTAGCACCAGCAAATGGGATTTAGCCAAAGGGGAAATAACTGCTTATAAAGCAAGCCACGTCGAGACAAATGATTTGAAGGACCCCAATCTTTTTCGTGTGCAATCACCAACTTCTATCAAAGCCTCTTTACAAGTGTTTGTTTGCTGATTCTGCTACTCCACTAAGCCAGTGGCAAACACTGTTAAGAGAAGCTGACAGACAGACTGCAGAAGAGTGTCTGTTGGGTTTTCATACTGTCACTTAAGATCTCTTCCTTCCCATTTCTGCAATTCCTCTTTGTCCACTGCTCGACTCGTACACCCTCCTGGTCTCATCATGATGGCCTAAGCATGAAGGAGCCATCTGTCACTCTGTTCATTCCCACTCGGGTCCTGGGAGCCCGACACTCACCTCTCACCCGCCTTGCCTGTCATGTCTGCGAGCTGACGGGAAAAGTGACAAGTGGCGTCAAACGTCCCCAGCTTGAGTCTGTCAGTAACCCCCCCATCCCATAGCAAACCATATTAATTTCCTTCTAAAGCCATGCACAAACATGCGTCTAAATGTATATAACCACGTATGCAAAAGTCTTGTAGGCAACCATCAGAAAAGCTCACATTCCATTGATTTTCTCCACTCTGCAGCAGAATGACATTGTGACAGGGGGAAGTGTGAGCAGAAGAAAAGAATAGATGGAGAGAGCCAGGGACAGAGTGGTATTCCCCCATCTGACCATCATGAGCAGCATGTCAGACGAGGACGGGAGACAGAGGACTTGACATGGGCCAGCCCACTAGGGGCAGGGTTGACGTGACGGGAAGGGGATGGGGGAAAGAAGAAAGGGTGACAGGCAAATGGATAGAAATGAGCAGGTAAAAAAAAGCACTTCAAAAAGGGAGGGGTGAGATTGTGAACTTTCAGCGCTTCAGCAAAGAGAAGAAAGAGAGGGCGCATGAGGCATAATGAGGTGGGGCAGATGGAGAGAAGGAGGCGGAGAAAAAGCCGCTCTTTACAACCCGCGGATCGATCTGGTTACAGTTAGATTAGCTACAGCAGCCTCACCTTCCCTTTAGGCCAGCTCCGAACACACCTCACCCTTCCTCCTCAGCATTCCCTTCACCCCACTCATAGGGGCCAAAGTGAGAGACGAAGAGAATTTAGTGATAGCGTTTGACTGTCAGCTGAAGTGGCAGTTATAAATTTACTGCAGGATAGCCATTTACTGTGACGGCTGAGGGAATTGAGCGAGTGCGATGCTGGGCGTGGAAGAGGAGATACACAGAAAGAAAGATGAACCTGGATTGATATTCCAGGGAGGGGTCAGCTTTCCTGATCTTTGCCTCCCATCAGACTCTGTGATAAAAGTGCCACCCACAGGCATGACACCCTTGGTGGGGGATTCTCTCTCTGTCTAAATTTGGGCAATTCGGGGCTTGTAGCCAGCTGAAAAATATCAAGGCAAGGAAACAACTGTGATGTGGCCATTTCACAGCCTTTCCATCCTTCTTATTCTTGGTGGAAAATTCCTTCAGTTTCTTAAAAGTCAAAGCCTCACTGGGATGGAACAATAGCAGGCAAGCAGTAGGATGTTGGCATTTAAAAATACTGTGTGTGTAGTGAAATATGGGGACCATATTTCAACACCTGTGAGACTCCACTAGAGCACCATTGCACACAAATCAGGCACATGTTAAGAATCTGTTCGAGTCAAGAGCATTCATGTGCATGTGCTTGTTTGTGTTACTTGTGCTCGCATGGCTTGGTTTGTTTGTACCTTTGACACTACTTTGACAATTGCATTCTTGGTGATGATGTTGGTTTCTTTTCGAGATGGCTGCAACACAAGCATGGGACACAAATATCTTCCATCTGGGATGGGGTTTTTTCTTTCTCTGTGAAAATAAATACAGTAACACTCCATGATGGAAAATTGAAATGTCCATCTAAAATTTTATATGATGTAAAAAGGAGATGTTATGCCATCAGCCATGATGTTTCCTTATCCAGAGATAAAAACATAAATAAATAAAAATACCCCCAAAAAAACCAATACTGAGTGTAAGATCTGGGCTGAATGTGTATTCTAAAACTTGCCTGGATGCACATCCTCCTGTCAAACTTTCGAAGCTGAAACATCAGACAGGTGCAGCTACTACATTACATACAGAAGTGTAATTAGAATAGGAAATTTGGTAGAACAAGAGCCAAAAAAAAGAAAAAACATTTTATATTTAAACACCTGTTTGTTCTCACCTGCTTCGCAGTATAGTCCATGCAAATTTCTGGCCACCAGGTGGAAAACAATAGGTTTTTGTGTCAGAAATTCAAACTGCAGCAGTTTTTATGTCTACCTGAAAAAGCAACTGATATGTATCAGACGGGAAGATACACAACGATAAACTGCATTTAGGATGATGGTTACAATAACAGAGGCAATAATTGCCGGAGGGCAAACATTTGGTGTATTATGCCAGTGCTCACAGGCATGCCTACAATGGATCTCTTAGACATCACTAATTTCATTAGCTGCTGCAGCAGCAGTGAAGGTTTGTGTGGCATCAACACTTCAGACCCGTGGGCCGGTAACACCCTCCAGCTATTGTGTACATGCACCTTTGAGCACGTGCATGCATAAAAATAAAACCTACTGCACTTGATCACTCCCTCCCTTTTCTCACCGTCTCACACATTCTCACTCTCTTCCCCGTCTGCTGGTCTTTGTCTCTCTATGGCTTCCCCTGTGGTAAGTCTGTCGGGCATCGAGAGGAGGATTTCTTCTGGGGTTTTCCCTATTTTCTTGTTTTAGCTCAGTAGAGCTGGAAAGGAGGACATCATGGAGGAAGAGGGGAAAAGATTACAGGCTTAGCTTTGATATTTGGACTCAGGTTTGATTTTCTTTTCCTTCTTCCTGAAAATAGTAAGCTGCCTCAAATTATAATGAACTCAAAATAAAAATGAAAAAATCCACCAATCACCTATCAAAAGGCCTGGTAGATCAATCATCCTTCATTTGTTCATCTATGCAAAGTCCTCATTATCTATCCTTTGAAAATCACCTTGTTGGTACTAAAATTATGTTTTACTCTCAACTTCATAAGTACAACAAAGTAAATGTGAACAAATAGTGTCTTTGTGACAAATTATTTGCAACAAAGAACCAAATAAACATGAGATGTTAGCCACGTTCTCTTATGTTGCAAAACAACAATGGTTCATTTCGTAAGCCTCTTTAGACCTGAATCAATCAGCATCAAGATGTGCCTTGATTAAGAACCAAAATAATTTCTCTCAAATGGTCAAGAACCTGGTTTAAAAAAATCCATGTTGCGACTACACATTAAGCTCACAAGACGAGATTGAATTAGACAAGACAAGGTGATATTGGGTTCATGAGAACAAAATTATGTTTGAGCTAGTTAGTTTTAGGGAACACTAAGAACACACTTTTCAAAACAGGAGGAACAAATTTACATCCAATCTTAAAAGAGTCAAAACAAGAATCTCAGGTGCAGAGTCACCTGAGATTCCCAACCCTTATGTTGGGAACCCGTTGTATTAACTCAGACTAGGTACAGCTAATAGAGCACCCTTTGTGAGACAGAAGTCACTATGACAAGAACCACTTTGGCATTTTAATATTTCAAGATCATGTTTCACCTTCTGATAAGAGTAGTCGTTCATGGATCAGTCCTTGGGGCAGGAGGGGTTTCTGAATGGTTTATTAAATTAATTATTAATTATTAAACAATGAAAATGACTCACTACAAAAATTGTAGCCAACAAATGTCAATCCAGTTGAATGAATGCTGATGAGGGAGTTTAGTGCGAAGCTATCCAACTCCATCAAAATACAGGATAAGAGAGATATTTCTGGAAGAGCCGTGTCCAATTATTCCCAATCTAGGCTGTTCTTTATGATATAAGCTAATATGACATGGTGTTGGGGTGTAATTACATGTTGTGGCACAAGATGCTGCAATATTAAACTGCCACTATATTTCTCATCAAAGTGCAGCCTGTCTTGAAAAGCACTATCATTAAGCTGTCATTATGTGGCTTTATCTGGTAAAATAAATCTAAGCTATTATGATGAGTACTAAGTGCAAGAGTGAAGGATTTATGCTTCACAACCTGCTGTGTTTACATTTAAAACAGCAAACGATAAAAGGAATTTATTTTTGAGTGTCACCCTGTTGGGTAAAAAAAAGACAACAATCTCTAAGATTTAAATAACTCTTTTGTGAAAACACAGACAGGGAGGGCTTTCAATGATCTTTCCATAGAACCACCTTAGAATATGAGCATCAAAACAAAATATGAACTTGTCAGACCCAGAAGGGAATAATCCACACAAATTACAGACTCAGTGTGACATGTGAAACTGTATATGTCTGCTGACAAAATAAAGTTTCAGAACAAATGCAAAACTTTGCAGAATTCACAAATGCAACGTTCAAGCCACTGTGGCTTTCATAAATAACACACCACTGATACTAAATCAACTTATTTTTGACTCAGAAGCTTCTCACAGCCAAAGCTGTTTTTAATTAAATCGATAAGTGTTCAGATATTGATTTTCAATCCTGCATAACTTCAATTTGTTTCACATTTGCAGCAAATTGGAATTACGATACAAAGCAGACCTGAAAGGCCAAGGAATGTGGCTCTACGACATGCCATTACTGAAGAGTAAACTGAAGCACACTAAAGCAGATCCAATTTAAGACTTCTCTCGGGGCGAGCCTTTTAACGCGTCACCTCCTTCTCTCTGACACTCTCTACAACACTCGTGTCCACAAATCAAATGTAAAGATGTAGGAAGGCATGTCTCCGTCGGCCACAGGGGGTGGGAGAGGGACGGACGATGGCAGCTGAACGTGCGCCGTCTCATTTTTACCACTCAGAAACAAATGACCAGTCCTTCAATTTCCCCGCCCTGCTGCAACGCTGTCCCACCTAATCACTCGTCTGCGGTGAACATGACAGAGCTCTGCCTCGAGTTATGATCGTGGATGATGACACACTTAAAGGGCCGGCAAGGGGAGTTAGCGCTGGGATGGATTGATACATTTGTCGCTTCTCCGAGGAGTCGCGCCGCCCACCCCCCGCCACCAGCTCCCACTTGCATCCACCGGCAATAAATGACAAATGATTTTAACTGCCAACGTTAGAGGCATTTATAATATTGATCTGGCAAGAGTCAATAGCCAGCTCTAAGCTCAAGCACTCATAATATTACTTTGAGCGGTGTGCACAAGAGCATAAATACATGGACAGAGGCACAGGAGCAGTCTGGTACGGTCTCTAAAAGAATAAAGCGGGACAATCAATGGACAGTGGCGCTGCAAGGGGAAAGACTAATCTTACTAAGTAATGAAAATAAACACATTAGGAATGTACAGCGTTAACCGACCTCTGTACTGACCTCGCTCCATCTTGACACAATTAATCCCTCGTTAGGAGGGTAATTGTTTGCCACTGCTTATATTTATTGTTGATGATTGTGGCGAAGGTGCCCGCTGCGTCTGAGACCAGGATGAAGACCGTGAGCGGCCCCCGTTCCCCGAACACGCACAACACACCATCTCTCATATGAGGGAGCCGATGATGGCAGAGGAGGTCTGAAAACACTCGCGCCTCAGGTCTGCAGATCGATGAAGAAAGGGAGCAAGCCGGCACGCCTGCTAATTGAAATGAATTTAGCGGTGTACAAATAAACGAGTGGACATGTAAGGATCAGACAAGAGGGTTAGTTAGGAAAGGGGAGGCATTTTTTTTGCTCCTACTTTCTATGAAAGAGTGAGCGTTGGGGGACATTCCAGAGGAGACACATAATCGGCCATCTTCAGAAGCAACTAACGTAAATCTTATGGAGGTATGAATCCGTCACATCGGCTGGAAAAGTTCAGGAAACGTACAGAATTAAAGTGTAGAAAACGGCTTTTATTCCCAGACTTTATCACATGTCCATCGATCCTTTCAGCCACTTGTCCATCTGTCCATCTCTATTTGCCCTGCGTCCATCCATTTTTATTCATTCATTCATTAATCTTATTTATAGTTTTATTTATCCATCCATATCCATTACATGCATCCCTTTGTCTGTCTGTCCACCTTTATCCCTTCATCTCTGTCCGTTCATCCACTCATCCATCCTGTATAAACTCAACTTTATCTAGAAATATTGGTAACAGGAAATACTTTGTGTTTTGTGCTTGCCCTTGAAAAGTGGGAATGTATTCAGTTTGGGAACTGAACCTAACGTAATAAGAAAAGCATTAATTAGAAGAATATTTGCTCTACGAAATTCAACACTCAGAAGGCTCAAGTTCGATTAACAGCTAAAATACTCCAGTTGTCTGTATCACTTCATTCCAGTAGAATATTTGCTCTATTTACTTATTTATTTAACTTCTGCTTCTGTTTAACTTCAAGCATTTATATATTGCTCTGTGTGTACACAGATTTGCTGAACAGCCATCAAAGCGTAGTCAGATCAAAAACATTTAAAAGCAAAAACTTCAGTGTCTTATTTATTTAGCATCCCTTTTTTTTCAACCAGCATGCCAGAAGCATTTAAAACCAAACTGTGAATTTTGTCATCAAACAAAATGCCATGAGTACAATCAAATGACTGACAGCTCTGCTCTCTGTTGGGATAACAGGCATGTTGTCTAAGGTCAACCCCGTAGCCATGCACATGTTCCTCTTTGGAGTTCAACACCGGGGTCCAGCTCTGACAAACGTGATCTTAACCTCGCTGACAGACAGTGTGTAGTGAGCGTGCCCAGCATGACGCTCAGCGTGGAAAGGAATCCATGAGCAGACTGGGATTAGTCTGGCTGCACGGGAAGGGAGGCGTCATGTGATAGGCGGAGGAGAAAAATGGGAAAATTGGGGGCGTAAAAGTAAAGAAGGGAGACAAGGTGAGCAACACAGTGGGTGTCCTGAACTATTTGTGTAGGTCATGGGTTCATTTAGTTGAGATGCTTTTTTTTTTCTTGTGTGTGTCGACAATGCTCTTCAAAGAAACAGTTTTGCAGCAATTATGAACTTTGAAACGTCACTGAAACTTCAAACTGTTGATTGAGTTCAGCTGTTCCAGGCTCTCAAAGTATTTACTTATTTTAAATTAATGAACCAGACCACTGAAAATTACATGACAAAACCTTTATTGTAAATAGCACTGGATCCCCTCTTACTACTGAAGCTTCTTTCAGTAGCTTCTTCTGAGGTTTTGTGTCATTTCTTTCAGTGGTTCGTGATGCAGTGCCACCTCAGATAAAGGAGGGAAAGGTTTTTCAAAGGGTTTCAAAAGCGAACCGCACCACCTGAAAATGAAATAAATGTTGCCACTTTGGTTCCCAATTTAACCAGACTCTAAGGCATAAAAACCCCCTTATAGATGCCAACAAACATCTGAAATATATTCAGTTAAATTCTCTGCAAAAGGTTGCACAATATATTGTCTTTTTAAGACCATTCTTGCAAAACATAAGCATTAAGCAGTCAGACTTTAAAAGTGTAATATAGTTCTTTCTCAATCTGATATACAACAGACCAAAGGCAGTCCGCAATACTACAAAGGATTTTGACACACATAATTAAGTTACAAAATATTCATATTCCTGCCAGATTTAAATTTTAAGAATTTTTTCTAAAAAAAAATAATAATAATAATATAATCTTTATAATATTATTATAATAAATTATAACAACAAAATAAATGGCTTGTTGAAAATGGTATATACCAACGGTCTCAAACTCCAATTCTCAAGCGCCGGTGTCCTGCAACTTTTAGATGTCTCTCTGCTTCAGCACCTCTGGCTCAAACATATTAGCTCATTAGCACAGCTCTGTAGAGCATGTCTGCATGCTATTGAGGCAGGTTAGTCATTACTTTCAAGTGTGTAGTACAGGCGACTAAAAGTTGCAGTACTCTGGCCCTCCGGGACTGCACTTTTCTAATAGTGACTCAGAAAATCTTTATGGGTAGTACAGTTATCAAACCTTTCTATGGTTGTTGACAAGCTTTTTGGCTGGGCCACTCCAAATTGCTAATTTTACAGCAAGAACACTAAAAAAAAGTGCTGTTTTATGACACAATTTCTTTTCTAAAGCCAAATATTTCATTCTTGTAAGCCAATTGGTAAATATAGTTGTAATCTTCCAGCTTGCTTACCGGCAGTCTATAGCAACAGGTGGGAGAAGAAGAACACTCCATTATTCTTTACTGAACAGTCAGATAAAACTGAAAGGTAGGAAGGCTAAGGGAGAAAAAGTTTTGAAGGTATAAATTTTTCACACCTTGGCCTACTTTGATACTGGTGAACAACAATATGAGAGGTCACCAAGTTTGTGTGCTTTACAGCACACTATATTACAGCAAACATAAATAAGGTGTTTTACAGGACAATATCTTTAGGGTAGAATCCAGATAAAAATTCTGTGAATATACTAAATATTATTATTGATTAAAAACAAACAAAAAAAAATCATAATTTATTCCATGCAAATGTGTAGTTTTTATACCAACATTCTCATTTTAGTAGCAATTCAACTTCAAAGAAAGATAGAAAATAAGACTACCCGAGAAGAGACATTGTCCAGCATCCAAATCAATCCAACCCAGAAATCAGGGACATGAAAAAGAAGACAGAAAAAGTATTAGGAACAAAAAAAGTATTTGTCTTAAGATTAAGATATTTATTGAAAATATGAAATGAATAAATTAAAGGACCGGCACTTGCATTTTGTTTTATTTCATTTTATTACCACATACAAAAACTCTAATTTGTTTTATCCCATTATGAAACCATTTACCCAATTAAACAACTCAAACTTTTTACCCTAAGCTGTGGTAACGACCCATTGTGGTCAGTCACTACAGGACTGGATCAGACTATCATCATTTCCATAGTAGACATGTTTCTAAGAAGGGCCACTGTAATTGGGGCAGCCATAATTAGAACGCGGTGCACTTTAAGTCCACTGCAAAACGAACAAATTAACCAAAATGAATTACCATGAAACTCCAATGAGAGGGATGATGGATGACAGCTGTCTGCCACTCCTGACAGTTTTTACATTTGACTTTCTAATTAATGTGGGGATTTAACGTGTTTGTTCATTCTGTCAATAGCAATTATGTCTCCTTTGGCCAGCTTCGCCCGCACACGCATGTGCCCAATTTTATGCAAATGTCGCGTTGTGTACGGGACAGAGCCGTGACTGCCAAAATGAGGTCCGGCCAAGCAAATGGGGTTTGGCTCCCCTCGGAGAAAGAGCTATGCTGAATGTACACAGCACATGAGATGAATTCTGGACAGATCTGCACTGTTGTGTGCTTAAGGAAATTAGCAAGCGACTTGGGGAGGTGGACTGAAATGGTCTGCCGAATGAATGTTGGGAACGGTTGGTGTTTACAGAACAATGAAGATTAACTGGTGAAGATACTAAGCCGAGAATATAGAACAAGCCACAGTGGGCGTCACACCTTCTGTTTCTTTGTCAATGTAACGTCAATACATGAAAATAGTGGCTCATAAATTTTCACTTTTCTCTTTCATGACATTGTTTGTGTGAACTGCAGCAATAAAAAAAACTAAACAAAGTTTCTTGTGAACACCGGGTCCTTGGGCAAACTTTTGTAATAAGGTTGCAGTCTTAGTACAGTTCTGAAGTGGACAAAGACAAACCCTGCTTAGTCAGCGGTCTCTGCCCAAGGGCATTGGGACGGGAGCTGAGGAAGAAATGAGGGAGATAGATTTAACTCGCTGCAAGACAAGTCCCTTGCTACCACCCGCTCCTCCTTTTTTCTTTCACCTGACCTGACCGTTTCCCATGCAATATCAATTCCTTCTCTTTCCTCCATCTTGCGTTCGTTCGCTTGTACACCTCCTCCCCACCTTCAGCTCACGTGTAAACACGAGGAGGACATCAATCGCGGGGTTACTCTTTAAGTGACACACATGTGACAGTTAGATGTGAACACCATTTCTCTTCACTGGAAGTAACTGATGGTGCAGAGGAATGTAAGCCAACGACAAGCAGTGCTGATGGGCTTTTTGAAATTCAGCGAACTCCATTATTAGCTGTAAAACGTTGTAGAGCAAATTCTACATCATTTACTATGGTAAGAAAATATCAAAGTATTTTGAAAAATACTACTTTTAGTTTGGAAATAATTCTGTCAGCGGAAATTAAAAATGCATCCATAAATCATTCCATTGTTATTAATCATTTACTATTTATGAGAAAATCAATGCAAGCAACTCACCGAAACCCAACAAAGACATTGAAATACTTATAAAGCATTTCTGAACCCTACAAAAGAAATTTAAGTTGTAGAGCAATCACAGTCCAAGAAACAACAACTCCTACAAATGCTAGACATTACTTAAATGACATTTTCATTCCATATTTAGGAGATTCTAGGTTGTCCTGTTTTGATTTGCTTGGTGCTAGAAAGCGGCCAGAACAACAGGTATTTGACGAGCTGCTTTTAGGTGAAGAGCTCCCAGGGTTGATGTGAGTGACAAGGGTTTGTGGTCGCAAAAGTGAGAGGGGAAAAAGCAAGCCGCACCTTGCAGACACAGTACATTACTTTTTCATCAGCACATGCACTCCCCTAAGCCTTGGTCTGTGGGGGTGTGATTGAATCGAAAGTGTGGCCTGGGTTCTCTCCCCTGCACTCTCATATATTACATGCTATAGGAACGGCGGAAGTCGAAGCCAGAACCTCGCAACAAGCTGTCAAACCCCACAGCTGAATACAAATAAACAGTTGCTGTGACATGAGCATGCACTGCATGCAACACGTCTCACATCAGAGGCCGAGTGGGACCGAAAGAACATGGATATGACACATAATTAAGCAGAAACATGATCAAAGATGTTCACTGCAAGCATCCTTATACAGTCATAGGAAATTATAATATGACTATTAAGACTTAATGAGGAGTCAAATTGTGGTGTGACCAAACAAAGCAGAAGCAGTGGGGGATTTAAAACTTGGGAGACTGAGAAGGGGCTGCTACCGGTACCAGCATGTCAGATTTATAACTTAGCATGACAGAAAAAAAAAAAAAAAACTCTTTCTGTCCTTGTCAAAGTTATCAGTATGTAATTACTGCTTACATGGACTTTATTGTATATCTGGCTTACCAGATAAGCTTCAAAAGGCTATCCACATGTGACATCATGGCATAGCTTTCAAAAACTACAAAAAGAACTCGAGGATCAGGTTAGGTTATGGAAGGTGATTTTCACGTCTTGTCTCCAGTTTCCTACAGGCTAGAGAAATGCTTCCAAATACAGATCAGCACAAAAAAAAGTTATTTAAAAATAAACATGTTAAACACAGAACATCAATTTTTATGCTAACACATAAATTGCAGCTAATAAAATAAAAAATGTTGCTTCTCATAAAATTTAAACGCAACATAAAACCAAGAAAATCTGTAATCTAAAAATATTATGTTGTAGCCCAAAGATTCATCTGGAAGAAATGGTGTAGCTGATGCACACAAACACAAGGATGATAAACTACAAAAAGTCACAGATAAAGAAGCTGACTTGATGCATAATATTCTTGGAAAATTGAGCGGAAGGAAAACATGTAGGCAAAAAGACGCAAAAGTAACAGGGAAAACTGTATTCTTGAAGAGGTTTGGGAAGAGTCACCTGATGTGGACGGCACAACACGGAAGTGTATGAAGGACATTGTCTACAGATATTGCATTACTTGTGTCTATTCTTGAATTAGAAGATTATATCACAGGCATCTGACACTGAACAGAGCAGCAGAAGAGCTTAAATATAACTTAAATGTTGTTCTGTGATCCAAAGTCCTCTTGGCCACGGCTGGTCAACAAACTCTAAGTTACATCATCACATTCTTTTCAGGAGCCTGATTTTTATGTTTTAATATTTAAATTTTCTGATAACTGAAACTGTAATTTATAATCATCAAGATTATTTTCTGATAACATTCTTCTTCACTGTGGTTCATCTCTGTCTATATGTGAGAATGGAGAAATGAAGCTTGCGCCAATGCTAAGAAAGTGTAGGAGAAAGTCGATCATGACAGAAAGGATGTCCTTTCATTCCGTCTTATTCTTTAGTATGTTGTAAAAGCTAACAAGCCTAGAACAGTGCCCACCTCTGAATCGCCCAGCTGCTCTTTTCCTTGTCTTTCCCCCCCATGCATCCATCGCTTTCTGTTCCTTAGACAAACCAGCATCCTGGGCGCAGATAGGGGTCATAAATAAGGAAAACTGCAGTTGTCATGTGAGACTTTTACCTTCTTCCTCACCACAGGCAGGTCTACACAAAGTCCAGAACAGCACACTTCAGCTAAGGACCTCCCCAGAAATAGCTATTCTTTTTTTTCTCTTTCTATTTTATTTATACATCATGTTGCCACAGGTTGGGGGGAAACGGAAACGTGAGCAAAAAACTTCTAAAAATACAGTCCTACAGAGCAGTCAGTGCCACCACAGAGGTTAAACAACCTGAGAGCTGCAGGCAATCATTCAATTTAAAACGCACCAGGAGCCCTTGGGGCACGAGGAGAGCAGGACGCATAAAGAAATTTAACAACTCAATGTTTTACAGCCGGGGAAAATGGGATCTGAGGACGGGGGTGTCGGGAACCTGCTGCACGCTTTGTACACATACGCACAAAAACGGTTGGACAAAATAATATATATGTACACAAATATATACAAATATATATACATTTGTACAAAAATTTTAAATAAAAGAAGTCAGAGTGTGGATTTGTGCTCATGGTCTCATTCTCTAGGAGTGAAGTACTCTGCTGCCACAGGGAGAGTAGGAGGCACAGGGAACAACAAATCAAGCTGTGAAATATTGCTGGTTTTCTCTTTCGCCCCCAAATTTCTAAATTTCCTAATTTCTTCTGCCAAATCCATACAAGTGGGATGTTTCCTAAGCCGTTTTAAATGCAGTGTTTTGTAATTAAGTTTTTGATCTGATAGTTAAACCTTGGGTCTTTTTTTCCCTGTTTCTTAGCTACTCATGTGGTAAAGTGCAGTGACATAAAACACTCACTCTTCACCTTAAACTACAGAATAATACTGTTGGGACTGGGATGAATCCAGAAAAGAGAACAATCAGGACAGTTGAAGAAATGAGACAAGACAGCTGGTGACAGACAACAAAAACAGACATACAGAAATTAGAAAATCGGAAGGGACAGGCTGATAAAGGCAACACCGAAGTAAAAAGACAATGATCCATACAGACAAAGACAGGTAAGACAAGGTAAAACCAGGACAGGCCGAGAGACAGGCAAGCAGGCGGAAAGGCGGAAGGTTTAGTCGAGCCCGGAGACGACACAGTGCAGCTAAGCAGTGAGAGCAAAAAACAGGAGTGTGTCACAAGCAATGAA
This sequence comes from Poeciliopsis prolifica, assembly GCF_027474105.1. NCBI lineage: Eukaryota > Metazoa > Chordata > Actinopteri > Cyprinodontiformes > Poeciliidae > Poeciliopsis > Poeciliopsis prolifica. The sequence goes on along the minus strand of NW_026562407.1, from coordinate 4,070,208 downwards.
GGCAAACACACAAGACGAACTGTATTTTTAAAGATCAGGGAGGACAGTAGGCAGTGAGGGGTAGGATGAGGTCAGGCTGGAGACAGGAAGCTCTGCAACTTACCTAATATTCCTATTTAATTTTTCACCAGCTGAGTTTTTTTTTTTGTATGCATTCTTAAAATATGTGGATGTATTCAAATAATCAGTCTTATTTATTTCACTAATATCTTATACAATGTCTCCAAAAAAATATTCCCCTTATCTTATAAATGAATGAAGGAGTAGCAAAACCTCTGCACACTTTAAGTCAAGAGGCTTTCAACACATCCTAAATCTTATTTGCCAGCTCAGGCAGTCGGTGCAGATACATAAAATAAAATTTCTACTTAATGTAAGATGCAATCTTGGAAAAGATTGTTTTGTTGCAAATGGACACATATTTAAATGCACAGTTTTGTAACAGAGACTGTTAGAGAATTATCTAGAATGTTGTGCTAGATGACATGCATACAAAGTGATACTTACACAATAGTCTAAGTCTTTGAAATTTTAAAATGAAGAAAACAGAGTCATAGTAGTTAACACTGAGTATTAAACCACAAGAGTTTTAGAGCCACAAATTAATAGTACGGTATGATAAGACTAATTATATGCACATTTTTTTACAACAGTTTAAAGACCAAGTTTGCAACACTTGTACTTGCAATCGATGCAGGGGTGGAAATGTGCACCCACCACTGTGGCGGATGACAATTTGAACAGGAAAAAAAAAAAATACTGAATTCATTTTAAACTTCTAGCCAGGAAAGAAGTGACTGACTGGACTACAGACTGATGCACATAAAGTATATGGGACATATCTAGGTTGTCATGATTCAACCAAAAAAAATAAAAATAAAAAAATCAAATATGATTTTTATCAACCGCGACAACCCATTGGTTGATTTCATTGACAGACATTGGGCTTATCCAATGAAATTTCTCAGTCCTCCTCAGCCCGCCCCTTTCCATCGAAGTCATAAATAGCAGCATTTCAGCTAACCGGAGTCTGAGGAAAGTGAGAAGATACGAGACAGCGGGGAGGGAGAGATGCAAAATACAGTAGGTAAAATGCAGTAGTTTCCCAGAAAAAAACAGGAGACTTGACTGTTATGGGGACAACAGATGAATGATGATGATGGCCTGTGGATTTAATAATGAACAAGTTTTGAGAGGAATGATTGTGAATTTCAATAGAAAATTGAATAAGTAAGTATCAACAAATAGAACAGTTAGAAAACATCCATTAATACCATTTATGTTTAAATATTACTAGTCACATCTTCAGTAAATACTATCTCGGGGAGTTGTATCCAAAATGTGGAAATGTCCAACATAGGAAATGATTGCAAGAATGTTAGGGTTGTGTAACTAAAGAAATCTTAAAAGTGAAAATGAGAACCTAAAGGAAAAGAAACAACAAAAACCAGGGTTTCTAGCAAACAACAAATCCTCTATCACAGCAGCACAAAGCTGCAGCACACATGCTGCCCAATTGGCCAAGAGGCACTGAAATCAGTTTCCCAGCTAGCCTTAGACTCTGCTAATCAAGAGTCAGAGTGAAACCAGCTGGGCCTGCTTAACCGGCCAGAGCTCAGCAGCAACCTGAGATGGGGCGGGTGGGAATCCTACATTCAGCCACCACTGTATGTAACAGGTGTCCATGCTTTGTTATATTGATTAGTTTGTATTTTACATATGTATGGTAAACCTATTTTCAGGTGTTTATAATTGAAAGAAGAAAAAAAAAAAAACGGGCCCGCACAAAATTTTTAATTTCCACCCTTGCATTGATGTTTGTGGATCTTTTATTATTCTGATTTAGTTATAAGACAAACTAAATCATTATGTTGTCATAATCTCTGCCGAATCCTATTGGTGCATCAGCTCATTTAGACCTAACGGCATCACTACATCTTTAATGTCACATCTCGTCAGTGACATATGACACATGCTGTTATTTTAACCTCACTTTTTCTTCAACTTTCCCTTCAGCCCTTTCATATGTTTCAGTCTCTTCTTCTCGATCTCCACTTTAAAGTCTCATCTTCGTGTTGTTCTCTTTAAACACAAGTCTTTCTAACCAGTCTTGAAATTTCGCTTCTGTTTCATTCCCATTTAAATCCGCTCTCCTCTTTCTCCGATGTTTCTCATTCTTTCCTTGGTTGCTCTGTAAGATAGAGGAACATAATTCCATCTTCCTCTCTCCCTGCCTTTGTTCCAGTCACCCCTTATCCCTGTGTCCCTACCCACTGTCTGGCAATGCACCCCCTGGCAGAAGGCCCGGTGGAGGGCCTGTTTCCTCGCCGCAGAAGCCGACCGCTGCATGCCCGCATTGTGAACGGGGGAAATGTGCTCCATTGTGCCTGCGCGGAGCTCACCCCTCAAAATGGAAGTGGTCTGAATACAGCCTCGTTAACCAATCAATAGAGCAGACTTGTCTAAAACCCCGTCCTTGAAACCCTTCTCTGCCTTTGTTTTATGCATGACAAATGAGGTGAGTGCAGGAAAATATCTTCTGGGGTTTTTTTTTTACCCTCTTTCTCTCATCCAGTTTTTCTCAAATGTATCCATTATACAAAAATTCCCTCCAACAAACTTGACTAAATTGAGCAATTTTCTGCTTAGATATACGTGATCACTGACAAGTGCAGAGATTTATGTGTAAATGAATATCTTGTGAAATATGTTAGTAGAGTCTATTGACTCTACTAAGATGTGCATCAAGGTAAAATTTTCAATATAACCTAAAAGGAAGAATGTCAACTGCTTTCTGATTTCTTTGAGGACATGATGTCAGAAGTGGTGTTAATGTTAGCTGCAACAGTGGAGTTGTAATTCAACTTGGTGCGATTTAGAACGGCAGACTTTTTCCACCATCTGGCTATGAGCCACTTGGCAGCGTTCGCCCTCTTCCTTCCAGACGGTATCGGACACAATCTCGTAGATACTTCAGTCATTAATTTGGACACGCCAAGGGCACTTAGTGCAGTCTACGCTGAATGTAGGCCTGTCGCAATAAACGATAAATCAATTAATCGCACGATAAATTAAAACTATCGACCTCATTTCAATTATCGCCTATATATTTTCTTCCTGCATTTTTCTCTTACTGTTGATGACACAATGAAAAAAGGCTCAAAACTGGTGCGCTCCACTGACCCTCCCTTCCTTATTTTTTTAGTGTAATGCCCAGTACATATTGTACGATCTTATGTCGCCGATTGTCGGCCCATTATCAAAACCTGATAGCATTTTTTCCTGCCAGTAAAATGCTAACCACAGAAGAAATCCTTGCAGTCCTGATTATAAAAAAAATATATATACTTTTAAAAAAAAATAAAATAAAAAATAAAACAGGACGAATCCAAACTACTTTGGAAATCCGTTTCAGTCGCTCAGTTCAATAGTCCCATTACTCACTTCCGACATCCATCATGGCGCCTCGAATGATTAAGTGACGCCATTGAAAAGGGTTAATAGTTTGGGTCATGCAGAACTTATCTGTTTCCATGGCAATGAGCAGAAGCGAGAACGACAATGAGCTCATTGTGGCTATGACCTCATCTATGACATGCGGATCTAGATCAAAGAACATCTGAGGTTATGAATGCTTGTGTTTCAAAATATCAGTCCATATCCAACCAGCTCTTCAGACGTCAGCACTGTTTCATGGCAAAGATTTTCACTATGTTAGATCTTTTAGTCGGTTTGGGTTTCCCGATCGGTTTTACTGTTGTTTATTTAGTGAGTACAGGAATCAGTAAACTTTGTGACAAGCTGTTTCCAAGCATTGACAAAAAAAGTGGAAGCTCAACGGACGAGAGCACTTCGGGATGCGATAAGTATGAAAAGTTTCTTATCAGTCCTTCCCCAACTTATGACAGCTTTGACTCCTTTCTTTTCAGTCCTTCCCTTTTCAGTCCATAAACGACAGTTTATGACGAGTTTGATTCGTTTTTATTTGATCTTCCACGGACTGAGAAGCATCATCATGTTTTATTCTTTTTTTTCCAATCCGTCCCCTTCTAACGACAATTCTGAACATTTTATTGTCGATCCTTCCCCAGCTGGGGAAGGTGACTGGATAAACGAACAAACTTCTCCAGTCGAAGAAGAGCCATTTGAGTCTGAATCCTCAACCTCGATTTTTCAGAGATTTGGCGATAGCTCTGATGAAGAGACTACAGTTCCATTGTTGTTATTTTTTAACTTATGCTTTTTTTTTTTACTCTCTTGTTTGTTTTTTGTGGAAGTGCTTTCAATTATTTCTGTGTTTTTTGTTTTGTCTGTCTTCTTGTCTGTCTTCTTTTCTTTTTAACTGAATAAATTTGAGTTTATTTTTAACTTTGATTTAATCCTCCCATGATTGAGAAGCAAACCTCCCCAGCTGGGGAGGTTTGCTTCTCCCCCCAGTCTGATTATGACAATTTTTGACTCCTTTCTTTTGAATCCATCTCAGCAACGACGTATTATGACGAGTTAAATTCATTTTTGTTTGCAATCTCCCCGGCTGGGGAGGTTTGCTTCTCCTATAACGACATTTCTGATCAGTTTTTTGTCGATCCTTCCCCGGCTGGGGAAGTTGGCCGTAATAAGGAGACAGTTGAACCAGAATGCTCAATTTTTGTTTTGAAGAACATGGCATTTCAAGAGATTATCAATGAAGAGAGCTCTGTCCTAGAGAATGAGTTCTCTAATCTTCCCGAACATCAAACTTCTCCAGTTGATAAAAGTTTGCGATGAAAAAGAGACAGTCGAGTTTGAAGTCTCAACTTTGGTTTTAAAGATGACATTTGGAGAGAGAATTCATAAAGAGACAGCAGTCCCATTTTTATTATTATTTTTTTTTTACTTTTGCTTATTTTTCACTCCCTTGTTTGTTTTCTGTGGTGGTGTTTTGACCTATTTCTGTACTTTATATTTTATCTACTTTATATTTTATTCTACTTGTTGGAGAGTGAATCATTTTGAGTGTATTTTTAAATTGAATTTCAACTGGTAAATATTTACTAGTTGAAATTCTCTCTCTCTCTCTCTCTCTCTCCATATTTTTACATATATATACATGTATAAAGATAAATAATTATGTATGTATGTACAGTATACGCACACACACACACATATATATATATATATATATATATATATATATATATATATATATATATATATATATATATATATATATATATATATATATATATATATATACTATCTGGTGTTAATATAGATTGGCTACTGGTCACATTCAACAAGCTGCGTTCAGCTCCCAGCCTGGACAAATCCTTGATTTAGATCGGAGTGGCCACAACGATCTACCCTAACACACAACACAAGTGACAATCGTAGAACGAAAAATGTTCTAAGATTGTCGTTTGGGGTAAAAAAATCCTGTAGTTTGAACTATTGCATCAGGCAGTCGGATGTCTTCTCTATTTAAATCTATTGATTACTGAAGGGCAATATACTATACAGACTTCATAATCTGCACTCTTTTGGTTGACTGCAGTATTTATTTCCACTTTGGCTTTATGTTGTTTAGTTTTTATTCAAGTACATTTATTGTTAATGGAGACTCAGAATCTATTTTATTTTTTTGGTTGTTTTATATATTTTGTGTATCAGTCCCAGTATTCTTTTGAAAGTAAAGTATCTATCTTTGGCAGGAAACTGCATGTATTATTACGTAATTTCCATTACATCAGTGTAAAAAGGTCTTCAAACAATATTATCGTTTATCGCAATAATTTGAGACAATTAATCGCCCAGCAAAATCTGTTATCGTGACAGGCCTAGCTGACTGTAGGACTATTAGCTGTGTACGATATTGGTAAGTCAGTGGAAACGGCTTTAAGGCCAATGTCACACATATAAAACTTCTTTATGAACTCAATCATAAAACTCCAGGCTTAATGCTGCCACCGTTGTATAGTTTACGTAGGCGTTCTGTCTTTAATTTACAACCATAATACCAAAACACATTAGGCTTTTTAATCAGAGAATTGAAACAGCAAAAAATGAAACTACTATTGAAAGTATTAGGCTTCTGAGATTTGAAGTGTAAAAAAGACTTTCAAATTAAATTTTTGTTTCAGATTAACAGAACATTCCATTAAATAAAACATGCGAGTCTTGAGCTCCAAAATTAGAAAATGGCTACAAGAAAATAACCTAAATGTTTCCATATTCAGTAAAAGAGGAAAGAACTATACTGATTACAACAACTGGAACTGTGGAAAACAAGGCTGGATGACTAATAAAAGAAGGATTCAATTTAAGGTTTTTAAAACACAAACAGGGTGGTTAAAATTTGTGAAACAGTATTGTATCAGCTTAATTATTTAAACTCCTTATGTGCTTATAGAAATATTATTATTTCAGATCAGAAAAGGCTGGAGTATCAGAGTACCATGAAAAAAAAAGACACTTAAGTAGCATGAAATCCTGATGACACAGACGTAAAGTGGTTCAGTGCCAGTGTCCGATTTACTCCTTGGCATCAAATCAATCCAATCACTCCCGGAGCCGTCTAGACAAACTCTAATCACTTACAATTCAGAGCAATCACTTTCATCCCATGATGCATTTCGCTGGTGATAGGACAGGTCGCTTTTTCAGGGTGACAGAGCCACTATCATCCAGCCAGCAATTACAGTAGCACAACAAGCTTTGGATAGCGTGACAGTGATTTGATGATTGTGTGACAGTGAGCAGCCCTGCACTGCCAATAATTAAACACTTTGATGACACTACACGCTGTATTCAATATTAGTCTGTCAATACCACCATTGTGCAGCCAAAAGGAATACAGAGGAATAAACCACTCTATGAAAGAGTAAAAACTCCAGGTGCCGAGGGAAGACGGTTCTCAAGGAATGAGGTGTGGAAGGAGTGAATCTCTTTGTCTTTTTTTTTTTTTTATTTTACTCAGTCTTTAAGATGTTGGTTGCAAATCCAGACATAAACTGGAAAATTAAATATTCCAACACAACCAACATTGAACACGAAGGTGGTATAATGAGTATTTCTTGGTGGAAATTTGAAACACATTCTTTGCTTTTCAGATTTTAATTTATCAAAGAAAAACTGGAAACAATTTACACTTTGTAATATGACAAAATAAAAACAAGTATGCTTTTGCCAGGCTTGTGCGTAGATATGATTTAAATAAAGTCATGGCAGAAAGAACAATATACAGTTAGGGCCAGAAATATTTGGACAGTAACACAATATTTGTGAGTTGGGCTCTGCATGCCACCGCATTGGATTTGAAATGAAACCTCTACAACAGAATTCAATGCAGATTGTAACGTTTAATTTAAAGGATTGAACAAAAATATGTGATAGAAAATGTAGGAATTGTACACATTTGTTTACAAACACTCCACATTTTAGGAGCTCAAAAGTAATTGGACATATAAACATAACCCAAACAAAAAAGTTTTTTCTCAATATTTTATTGCGAATCCTTTGGAGGCAATCACTGCCTTAAGTCTGGAACCCATGGACATCACCAAACGCTGGGTTTCCTCCTTCTTAATGCTTTGCCAGGCCTTTACAGCCGCAGCCTTCAGGTCTTGCTTGTTAGTGGGTTTCCGTCTGAAGTCTGGATTTGAGCAAGTGAAATGCATGCTCAATTGGGTTAAGATCTGGTGATTGACTTGGCCATTGCAGAATATTCCACCTTTTTGCTCTCATGAACTCCTGGTAGCTTTGGCTGTATGCTTGGGGTCATTATCCATCTGTACTGTGAAGCGCCGTCCGATCAACTTTGCAGCATTTGGCTGAATCTGGGCTGACAGTATATCCCGGTACACTTCAGAATTCATCCGGCTACTCTTGTCTGCTGTTATGTCATCAATAAACACAAGTGACCCAGTGCCATTGAAAGCCATGCATGCCCATGCCATCACGTTGCCTCCACCATGTTTTACAGAGGATGTGGTGTGTGCCTTGGATCATGTGCCGTTCCCTTTCTTCTCCAAACTTTTTTCTTCCCATCATTCTGGTACAGGTTGATCTTTGTCTCATCTGTCCATAGAATACTTTTCCAGAACTGGGCTGGCTTCTTGAGGTGTTTTTGGGCAAATTTAACTCTGGCCTGTCTATTTTTGGAATTGATGAATGGTTTGCATCTACATGTGAACCCTTTGTATTTGCTTTCATGGAGTCTTGTCTTTACTGTTGACTTAGAGACAGATACACCTACTTCCCTGAGAGTGTTCTGGACCTCAGTTGATGTTGTGAACGGGTTCTTCTTCACCAAAGAAAGTATGCGGTGATCATCCACCACCGTTGTCTTCCGTGGACGCCCAGGCCTTTTTGAGTTCCCAAGTCAATTCCTTTTTCCTCAGAATGTACCAGACTGTTGATTTTGCTACTCCAAGCATGTCTGCTATCTCTCTGATGGATTTTTTCCTTTTTTTCAGCCTCAGGATGTTCTGCTTCACCTCAATTGAGAGCTCCTTTGACCGCATGTTGTCTGGTCACAGCAACAGCTTCCAAATGCAAAACCACACACCTGGAAACAACCCAAGACCTTTTAACTACTTACTTGATTACAGGTTAACGAGGGAAAGGCCTTTTGAGTTACTTGCAGCCTTTGGAGTCCATTGTCCAATTACTTTTGGTCCCTTGAAAAAGAGGAGGCTCTGCATTACAGAGCTATGATTCCTAAACCCTTTCTCCGATTTGGATGTGGAAACTCTCATATTGCAGTTGGAAGTGTGCACTTTCAGCCCATATTATATATAAATTGTATTTCTGAACATATTTTTGTCAACAGCTAAAATAACAAAACCTGTGTCACTGTCCAAATATTTCTGGCCCTAACTGTAGGTAGAGTTAACCAGATGAAAGCAGCAGACCAGTGCTGTGCCGTCTCAAGTATTGCCCGAGTTTCACCTTTAATCCCTTCTATCTGATATACGTGAAGGAACAAGACCTGCGTCTGTTTACAAGGAGGATTTCTATCCAGCTGTGAATTCGAGGCTCTCGGGGCTCAGAACTTGTCAAAACTTTTGCAGCCCCAAAACCCTTAAATCAAAGTCACAAAGGAACAAATTTATCTCCAGACTTGACAGGACAGCTGGGTGTTAGGAGCGAAACCACAATAAAACAAATTATAAGGTAATAAATGCCAGGATGAGGAAGGCAGTCACTGCTTCACAAGACAGGATTTGTTCTCGTTTGAAATCTGTGTGGCTTGGAAATATATTTGTCTCCTTTTGTGAAAGTGTCCCTTCACCGCGTGCGCCCAGGTGCAGGGTTAGTGAAATATACGAACAGCACACCTGCATGCCGTAGTAGGAGAGCAGAATGCCCAGCGTGTCGACACCCTCTTTCCCTTTTTCACCATTTGTCTCCATCTTTTTTTTTTTTTCCTAGGTTCTGCCTGAATGAACCTCCTCTGTTTCTGTTTCCATCATAAAGCTTTCCCTCTCATTTCTCTGCCATTCTCTCTTTCTTCATCACACGCTTCCCAGCTCTGCTGCGTACTTCTTGGCCCTTCGTACCTTTCGGCCAACGCTGCCCTGAGCACATGACTGAGCCGTGACTCAAAGAAGAGCTTGTTAGAAGGTGTGAGCTTAACCCCTGATTGATTTCTGAGCATGGCGCTTGGAGAGAGAGAAAGAGAGAGAGGGAGAGACAACTTGTATCGCAAACACTTCTTTAGACGACTCGGTGTGAGGGTGAAGAGAGAAAACTGGAGTTGAGGATAAAGGGGAGTCGAGAACAAGAGAGAGAGAGAAGAAGGTGAAGTGAGCACAGGAGCTGACTAAATTCTTTTGCTCTTTTATGGCCACTTATATTTTGTTATTGTTGTTTTGCTGCTGTTCAGAGCTGTGCAATGAACTGAGGAGTGGCAAACTCACCCCAATTTGTCAAGAGCCCTCCCGACTGTTGCTTATGCTTTGGCTGGGGGTAGGAAGGCCACAGCAGCTGATGCCAGACCTCCCATAGCAGAGCGATTACTGAGCACTGGGCCGTGCCGAGCCAGGCTGGGGCATCAAAACACAACGTCCCACCTCAATGGCCATTGCTCTACACGATGGTGAGCTTGATCATTTGAGCTTGAGATATGTCACAATAAATTATAATATTGTTGCAAATAAACAAGAGCGGTTTGAATCCAATGACAACATGCCAGGTGACACTGAAGCTATGAAATCTTTTTATTTTTTCCAAAATTTGTGTTTGATGAAAGCACAGCATGATCCATCTAACACTGTCAACAATAATTGTTAGATGGATAGAGCTCAGGAGGGTCTCTAGCTTTTGATGCCAGACTGTCAACAGGTTTTGGAGCAAAGAATGTTTAAAACTGTGAAAACACACTGATCACCAGAAGGAACAATAACAACTTCACATCAATTTATCATAATACATTGATTGTACTTGTGCCTTGAGGCAGCTGTGTTGTCCAAAAATCAGGAAACATGCAATAAAAAGACAGCATGAAAGCAACAAAGTGAGCTCAAGAATAACCGATAACTTGCATTTCGAAATCTGAACTGCTGTCATCAAGAAGGCTCAAAAAGTGTATATTTTTTCTGATGTTGTTCTCACATCTTCATATATTGTAGCTCTCATAAACAAGTCACAATCAGCAGGTCAAACCTTTACAAGAAATAACTGCAAAAACCTGATTGGTAGATCCAACTTCAATCCTATTTCATGTATTTACTTTGACAAAAATGTTGCAAATAAAATTTGCAAATCCTTCAGGGCCAAGATTTGAAACCATCTTTTACACAAGTCCTGCCAAAGTGCCCGATCTTTTTCTTTATACCTCTTGTTTTTATGTGCACCTTCTACTTGCACCACATTCTAAAGGCCCTTGCCTGTTTCAAATTCCTATTGTATCACTTCCCTACCCTAAGTCTATATGTGATTATTGATTCTGGAAGAGACGTCCTTCAAAGCATGAAGGCATTTAGATTTGCATTTATATTTTCGCTGTGATGGTGTTGCTCTAAAGCAAAGAGACCTTGCGCCCGCCCGGGGGAAGAGCGCCAGCGAGCGAGAGGGCCGCGTGATAAGACTGTCGTCATTCATTTCAATTTCCTTATCGAGCCTAAGTACCTTTTATGAATTGGCCCTTTAAAGTACACAAATTAGAGCCATCAGTTATGCTAGCAGGAGAAACAAGGAACGGGAAGTGGTGAGCGAACGCTACCGAGGCAGGGAGCAAGTGTGAGAGTCACAGGCAGAAAATTAGACACACTGCAGAGAGAGAACAGACCGGAGAAAATAGGAACGGGAGCTAAAAAGGACGTTAATGAGGGGGACAGTCAGACCACTGACTGGGCAGGCCTAAAGAAATGTCTCTAATGCTTAAACCCATAGGGAGCAGTTTGGGAGCTGTACCCATCATCCTACAATGATGATTACTCAGGCTCCACGGAAAGAGCGCCCAATCAGGAGCCATACCGGAAGAGAAAAAACAAAAAGAGCAGTCAGAAAAAGATTACAGGAAGTATACACAGGAAGAAAAATACAACATATTCAATTGTTTAGGTTATGTGTTTGCTTTCTAATAAGTGTGACAAAGGAGTTCAAGAATACAAAAAAAAAAACTAATGCATTTAAATATGCTGCTTAGACTGCAGTATGTTTCCGCAGTCTCAGTGACTGTCACTGCGGTTCCAGAAAGAGACCCATCCGAACAACGCTTCTGTGCCACGTACTGTTTGTTTGTTTTACATATGAATAGCACACTTTATTTCTGGAAGTGCACCAATCACTTTTGGTCCATTAAATTCTAATTAGCAGAGATACAACCTCGAGCCTCGCAGACAGAGATAATATTGTAGAGGCTTGGAGAGAGCTGAAAGAAGCAAAAGAGCAGCTGACAGAGGAGAGGGCTGCAAGACTGACACAGCCACAACAATGCTTCATAATAGAGCTATTTTAGGAACATTAGCCGCTTTTTAATTCTTAACGGCCTGTTAGCTAATACCTGCTAAGATTTGCAGCGACTGAGTTTGTTCATGCATAGGATTTAACTCGTGCGACTTTTGCTTCCCGTTTTATATCAGTATAAGTGACTCAGCTAATCAGCATTTTTTTTGACATATTGCCTTCAAATGTCACATGCATGACAGGAAAAGTCCAACAAAGTGGACAAATCTTATGATTTTCAGCACTTTTATGAGAACTTTTAACAACTATTTTGAAGTTTAAAATAGTTCAATTGAATGCTTTTTTTTTAGGGGGCAGGGTAGGCAAAGAGGGTTTAAATAGGTTCACACCAATAATATTCAAAACAGAACTGTACACAATATGTGAAATATTACTTACGTGATAAGAAAATCCTGAACTACAACTTCCTGCAAACAGTCCAGCTAGAAAAGATTATTTTAGAATTTAGAAATCTAAAGTTCCATCCACTGAGAAATACTCCTGCAAAGAACACCATCCATTTAGTCAAGTACAAAGATGAAATTATATTACCTGTGGTAAAGGGTACAGATGAGTTTCCAAGTTTGAAAATGACCCAGAACGTACCACCAAGGCCATAAAGAAGAGACTGTTTCTTTGGATATGAGGACGTCCAGGTCATGGAGTCGTCTCGCAGTTTCAAGACCTCCGTTCGATAGACGATCTGCTGTAAGAGCTAATGTCTTAACACAGTGGCGAAAGCGTTTAGTTGCATGCGTCCATTGAATTAAAATAAATGGCATGTTAGGAGATTTTTGCAAGGCTGGATGAAATACAGAAATTTCATATGTCTTTGTGTTTAGATGGGATGCATCTTAAAGATGGATGGTAGCGCTCAAGCACTGAAGTTAGAAGTTAGGCTCCATTTTGGGCCAAAATCCCTCCAGAGATTTATGCAAACCTGGCAATCAGCTACAAGATGTAGTTCTGTGCTGCCAAAGATTTGTTCAACAACTATAAAGTCTTGCCTTGCAATAAAATTACATATTTTATTCAACTAGAAGTTTTTATCTTTTGTAAATTTCTGATTATTTTCAAAATATTTGGTTAACACTTAGTTTTTAAACTTTGAAGCTCCTCTTTTTCATAAGAAAGGAAATGCCACATTCCCCACACTGTATTTCCATTTAAAATAAAATATTCTTTTTAAACCAAATTAAAAACATGAACCTTAACAAATGTCTACCCATCTACCTAGCATTTTTTTCCCTATCTTGGCCCATGTGCTATTCCTCTGTGCTGACTCCATGTTCCAAGATTCTAGAGACTCAATACTTTGAGTACAATGTTATCACAACAGACAGAAATAATTGCTTTAAGTACAAAAGAACAAAATCTAAAGCGTAATAGAGCAGAATTATTCTAGTGTAAAAAGTGTGTTCATGCTTGACTAAACCAAATCAGCAATATTGTTAGAGTATTGAAGTTTATCCCTAAGTAATCTGAATGTTGTTGGAGTGTGAACAGAGTCGACATCGATCTGATGCAGTCTATAAAGCAGCGTCCGGCTTTGGTGGCCCGGACTTGTGAAAACTGCAATATTGTGTGCCAAGCAGCAGGCCTGATTAATGCACTGATAATCTGGTCCATAAATAGGACGCCAGTCTCTGTTTTCTGTTTTATGTACCTGCCTTTACGGAGGCAGTAACTGTTTGGGGGTGGGCTGTATTTCATGACTGCTCAGCTGCTGAACTGCTCTCACTTGCACTTTGCGACTTTGTCTCATTCATTTGCTTCCCGTCTCTCCCTCTCTAACCAAACTGTTCCGTGTAGAAACGTTAAAGTGCATCATCTTTAAAACTTTCCAGTTGGACACTGCTATAACTCCGACAGTGTACATTTTACTTGCACCCCCTTTTTTTTATCTCTCTTCATCATGTTTTACTGATAAACATATAAACGACAGCTGAGCAAAATGAAAGAGGTGGCTGGAAAAGAGGGCACCTCCTATTTCAGGTAAGAAAACTTGCTGGCAGAACAGCAGGGTCACTGCTTCACAGGCACAAGCATACCGTGACAAAGAGCTGGGATGCCAAGACTCAACCAAGAGAGAAGGTGACAAAAGAGGAAAAGCTTTTACCACATCAGCAGCAAAAAACATTGTCATTCCCCATAAAGGTACCTTGGTACAACTCCCTTCTAAGTATTCCCATCTGACTGGAGATATCGCTCTGAGGCAGTCATGCTCTGTCGGACCTTCCCCGAACCGGATCTGCTGCCGCATTAGTATTCTCATGCGAATAGATGGCATTGATATAGATAGCACTTGCTTAGAGAAGATGATGGCTCGTCAGGTCAGAAAACATGTAACAGCAAGAAGCTTTTTTTGTTGTTGTTCCTTCAAGTTCTGGAATACATTGAGTCCCTTGAAAAAGTCTTCATGTTTTGTCTTGTTGCAAATGTTAAGTGAAAGGTAAAGGACACGTGATTTTCAGTTTTTTTCTAAATAAAAAGATCTCCTCGTTTCATTATATCTGCAAATCCACCAAGACGTGGCCATCCACCTTAAGTGAAAGGAGAAATGTTAGTAGTTCACTCACCAATCTAGTCTTAAAAAGAAGCATGGCAGGACCAAATAAAGCCCCATATTCAGTTTCCTTCTAGGAAAAGATGATCTTTCTAGACAGGCTCAAAAGCTTTTGGCTTATATGTATAGCAGTATGTGGAGTAATTTCAGACTCTAAGTTGCTGGAGACACACCACGGAAACTTGCAGCTTCAGTTACAAAAATCGTTGACAAAAGTGGGCAGAATTAAATTTATGCCTCCTTTTTAAACTTTGCAGAATTGTGAATGTTTTTTTCTTTCTAGTTAAGAACTGCTTTGTGTCAGTTTATGACACAGAATCTAATAAAAACACATTAAAGTTTGTGCTTGCAAGTTGATAAATTGGGAATGGTTTTGCAAGGCACTCAGATATCTGAATACTCATTAGCCAGTAGCATGAAGATTGTACTGGCTAAATCTAGTACCTTTTAGTCATCAAGGATGCATAATAAACTATAGAGTGACATTATGTATCGTTTTCTGCATTTACAGTTTGTTTTTACAACAAAACATTCGAATAAACAATGCCCTTTTTCCTTTTTTTCCCCTCAAGCATAAGACTCAACCACACAATTTGCAGTGCTGATGAATATTTTAATTTAGAGCATGAAAACATTCTTTCAGTGGCCTCTGGCAGTTTGGCTGTGACTGTGTGCCAGCAGAAATGCAGCTTAACAACAGAAGCAACCTCTGCGTGATCTCCCAACTTGACCGCTGTTTTAATTACAAAATTATAATTAGGGCTAGTTGGGTAAACTTGGCTTTTGGGCGTGCATCCCATGAAAAAACAGGAGACAGAAATAAAGAAATCATAGTTTAGCTTCAAAGGGAAGGAAACCCGCAGTGTGTGAATCTGCGTCCCTTAAGCAATTGCTAATTTATGGTATCACAAGATATGTCCTTAATTTACTGATACCCTGTTTGTTTTTGATTAGAGGCAAGGTGCCTTGAAGAGTCTTGCTCAAAAAGAGGGGAAAATTTTTCAATTATGCTCCTGGAAGAAAGGCAGCTGCGGGAGGCTTTCAGAGCACAAAGCTGCCCTGTGACTTGATGAATGGCCAGCCTTTAATGTTATGGGGGATTAAAGATAACTTCTCAACGATCAGCACGCCAGCATATAGGCAGCTTCTCTTTCACTAGCATAATAAGTTCTGAGCTGCCACTGTTTTAATTACCTCCTTTTAAAACTCAATCCACGTGGAGCCTTCTTTAAGAAAAAAATAAAAAAGAAGAAAAATAAGATGGCAGCAGGATTAAATTGAGGGGGGCGGTAGGGGTCAGGTATTCCATTGATTCCAAGGTACCATTAAAGATCAAAAGAGGAGGCACTCAGAAACATCCATCAGGTAAAAACTGAGGCGGCCATAATGATTCGCCTCTACGCCATAAATAAAAGTAATGTGTTGCCTCTATCTTATCACTGCTCTGAGTTTGTTATTAGTTATTTCGGCCCTCTTCCATCTAAACGAGAGCGTCATTGGCAGCCAGTTCGAACCACCCTCTCTCAATCCCAACACCCACCTTCTGAGAAAGTTTTCAAGAAATCCATCAGCATCATGATGGGATAAGCGGATCTGGTAAGCTATCTACAAACCCCTACTGCGGAGACAAGTCACCAAGGGTATAAGCTGCTACACCAAGACTTGACATGACATAAATCTTTCAAGTGTGACCAGTTTTTTTTTCTCTTATTTTACATGTCTGTTCCCATGCCGACATATATACACTATAAATGCTATGTTTTCTCTAATGCAGAGAGCAAGAATGTTCCACTTGTTGCCTCACCTGTCAGCTTGCAAGCAATGCTAAGATAACAACCAGAATTGTTTGGTTTTGTGTGCTTTAAAGGTTAGTAGCAGGGATGCAGTATTCTGTATTATGATTATGCAGCACAAGCTCATCACGGGCAACATCACAGTTTTAATGATTTTCATCTTTCTAGTACAATGAGCTATGATATTGCTTAATTGTCAACTCAAGTCTGAACTTTGTTCTGCATCAAAGTGCTGTTCTTTACAGATATTTATGATGGCCTCCTAAAGAAATTATCAGTTTTCTTGCAGCACAATCAGCTGCAGTTTTTGATGTGTCATATAGCACTTTCCCAGGGCAACATCAGATAATAAAAGATGGAAATTAATGGTATTTGTTGTAGCCTGAAGAAGTTTTCTAATCCCTTTGTGAATTTATGAATGCCATAAATTTATGATTTATTTCTTTGGATATGGCAGTAAATCTTTGATTGTAGTTAAATATTATAGTTATTTTTGTTGTTTTTTTTTTTCATTCTCTTTCAGCTCAGAATTTTGGAGTGTGTTGAACATTAGCAAAAGTAGCTATCTTTAAAATCATGTCTGTCTTTTGAAAATACTCTCGACTCCCAATGGAAACCCTCGATGTGTTCAGAATCAACCAATAGTTTGGTGAGGAAATTCCAATGAATCAAGAGTTCCTCCAAGTGGTCATACATATTAGTCGAATTTATTAGGTCATTCTCCAATCACTTTCAAGCATCCAGCATGCAGACGTGAGTGGACATCGCATCCACAGAGCGTAGCATGTGACTAGCAGTTGAATGACTGCAATAGCTGAGGCATTATGCAGCATGCATGGCTTGCAAGTGGGATAAATGATGCAGAATTTATCCCACTTATAGGCCACGGATTTAAAAGGTTAGGCACACCTGCGGTGCAAAGTAGTTTAGTTTTCTACCATGTAGTTCAGGGGTTTCAGTTGAAACCAGTATTGCTGAAATGTAACATATTTTCTATTATACAAAAAGGAAATTATTTGTGGCCTGCCACCATTTAGAGACTATTTATGAAGGCACCAAGGCTTTTCTGAATCAAATTTCTATCAGCCAATACACAATGGTAAAATGTGTTTACGACACAGAGAACAAAAGCAAATTAAAAACAGCATGAGAAACATATGCTGTGGCTCCCACTCAACTGGGAGACCACAGGGACAGAGTACTCTCAACCCTCACTGTCCTACATTGATTTCTGTCTGTATTCGCCTCCACTGAATGCTCCGTTCCAGCATTAAACAAATAAAAAATAAAATAAAATGAAAAGTTCTTTATGGGCTTCTGATGTAAGATGGCAGCACAAAAAGCGAGCATCTGTTGACACCAACAGTGGGAGGGATCATAGAATTGTTTTTTAAATTTCTGAGGTGATTTTCAAACAGCAGAATTTGTCATCATCAAAAACAAGGAAATGCGATCTAGCCTTCTTTTGAGCCAGTTAATTTTACAGCAACAATTGGATTCCATGCAGATGGGGGGAAAAAATCCCAGTTTTACATGCGTGTTTTTCTCATCTGTACATTTATATGTGCAAATTCAGTATCTTTGCTCAAGGCAAGCAAAAAGTTATCTTTAAAGCCTCTGTTTACTGGTATCACAGTTATTGCTTAAATAATAGAACCAGAATGTTCTAATGCTACAAAAGAACTGGCTCCAATTTAGAGCTGAAACCCATTTGATGACAAAAAAAAAAACATGTAAAAGGATTGGCAAAAAAGTGAAGAACGTCAGCAATACGGCAAAGCTGAATATGGAAGGGCTCGGACTTTAGGCTAAACATGGATAAAAAATAAAATAAAAAAAGTTATAGTTTTGCAAATTGTGTCTGTGGTAATCAACATTTATTTACCACTAAATAGCATAATCAAATTGGGAACATATGGAAATGTATTGTACACGGTTGCTATTTAGCAAACAGTTACGCTTCTCTAGTCTCATCATGCTATGTATCAGAGTATCCCAACTCCTTTGAAGAGTCCTGTGCGTCTCATCGTTTAACAGAGCTATGCATCATCGCCCCAGGTGATGGCATGTCTCTTCCTTTTTTTGGAGCACAACAATGAAAGCAGAGAGGAACAGCAAACAGGGAGGGAAGGGCGAAATCACGGGAAGGTTCTTGCCAACCTGACAGAAAAACAGCAGAATGAACTCGACAATAATATCCCAGAGGACTTATGGAACGGCAGCTGACCCTCTGCTGCGATAGCCGCGGGGTGTCCACACATTTTACCCCCTGCTAGAGGAAGGGAAGGGCAGGGTATCGCAGATAGCTCATCTCGCCATGAGCAACCAAGGGCATATCATCGTGATTAGAAGAACCTTTTGTGTCTCTAGTTATGCTAAAGGCAACAATGCATCAGCCAAAAATAATGAACAAGTGAAGCTCTTTGAGTCTTGTTTTTCTGTGTAGTACTAGTGTACCGAATGCTGAGGATGCATAAAATACAAGAGTGAAATGAGAAAAGATGATTTTTTTTTCATCATTTTAGTACAGTATAGCGTCTTGCTAAAGTTTTTAGTTCTTTCAGATTTTGACACATCATAACCCCAAAGTCCAATGTATTTGACTGTGACTTACGGGACAGGCCAATAAGTCTCAGATTAAAACGATTACATCCCCTGATGGTGAGTAGGTCTTCGTCCTACAGGACTGTCGCTGTGATTTGTGACCACATATCTGCCAACCAGTATTGCTGGTTGGCAGATATAAAGGTGAAAACTGTGAAATTAGACTAATACAGCAGTACATATCATTGTTCGACATGGCTTAAAAGAAAAAATAAGTCACTGAAAAATGGAAATGTGTAAGTTGACCAAATTTGAAATCAAATTTGAAATTAACTGTGCAAGTCCAAACTATTGAGTTTCTTCAGGACATACAGAACAAGAGATCCATCTACAAAGATAAGTAGCAGTAATTTATATATATATATATATATATATATATATATATATATATATATATATATTTTTTTTTTTTTTTTTTTTTTTCTTTTCCAAATGAAACTTTTCTGGTGTAGATGATTTCTGAGGGTAGGTGTCTATACCAGATTACTTTTGAAGATTTTAGAATAATTGGGGGCTGAAGATAGCCTTTTCAGTTCTTTTTCAAAAACACTGAAAAAAAATCATAAAAATTGGGGATTGTGACAAAATGTGGAAATACTTGAGGGGTTTGAAGACTCCTACAGAAAACTTTAGTCATTAAGGGCACGTATAATGAGAGCTTTTTCAATAAAAATATGGCTAAATGTGTAAACAAAAATTCAGTCAGAAACTAAAGCACCAACATTACAAAGAAAATATTTTTGTGGACTTTTGTTTCTCTCACAAGCAAATCCCACGTTGTGTTCTCTACTCAATTGTGCAGCAACACAGCACAGTAATTACTTCCAGTTTTATGATGGGTTTGTCCTTGATTTTACAGCCGTCTGTTCAAGCACCTAGATAAAAGCGGTATTGGTGTAACACTGTCAGTTCAGGGTTATTTCCCCCCGACATGGTGAAGCTGGCTGCAGGATGCAGGCTAAGACCACTGTTACTCCTGGCGGGGACTAACCCAGAAAAGGCAGGCAAGCAGGCAGGCAGGCTGCTGGAGATTGGTTCTGGCAGAAAACAGGTCACACATACATCTGAGACCAGCACGGCGCACTGCCTGTTACAGCTTAATATCCACAGAAGCCAGAGCCAGGACATACACACCATCGCAGACTGAAAACGAGAGCCAGGGATATGAGAAAGATGAAGGAAAAGAAAGTTGAGAGGGAAACAGACAACTAGACAGAGGGGGAGGCAAAGAGAATTGGAAAGACAACCCACAGGAAACACAGAGGAAGAGAAGGAAGCAGCTGGAATGATGGATTTGCAGAGGTGCAGTTAACATAGGACCGGATGGGGAAATGGACAGGAACTCAATTTAGCAGGAGAAGAAATTAGATAGATATGCAGTTTATGAAAAGATGATAGCGTACTATTAAAAAGGATAACGACTGAATGGGTAGAAACTGAAGGTTAGTAAAACTTTTGCAAGGTGGGAAACCACAGATATGTGTGCAGAAATGGGAATTTCATCCGGAAAAAATATATTCCACTGGCTAGTGATGCACATTTATTGGTACTGCAGGGGAGGATTTGTTTATATTCTTATTATTATGTTTTAGTTTCTTTGTTCCAATAGGTTTTTGGATTAATTCATACTTTCACCAAATCCTACCCCAAGTTTTCAGTACATTGCCACTTTGGCCCATGCTGCTATTTGTACATACAAAAAAAAGGTTGACCACGAAACAAAACAATGTAAACAAATTTCTTTCCATAAAAATATTAAATAGCTTTTAGGAAGATCCAGATCACCATCACAACTGTGCCCTTCTTACATCCTTTGTCTGCCTGTTACAAAGAACATAAGGTAGTCGTTGTTTTTGTTGCTGTTATTGTTTTATTGCCTCGTGCTTTACACGGACATGCCGGTTAAACTGTAAATAAAAAATAGAACAATACATCAATACTTAGTAACATATAAATCTTCAATAAACAGACTTAAACATAAATTTAGATTGGTCAACTGACTGATTATATGGCTACGCTCACTTTTAGAACACATTGTGTAATACTAAACATCAGCATTATATCACAGTGCCACGTTGCGGTTAGCTTATAGCTATTTACGTTTTAAACAAATACTGAGCCCGCAAATAAATATAACGAGAACTAATCTTCGACAGCTTACAACATTGATGTAACTTACCACGTTGGGCAACACTCATGAAAGTCGATTAAATATGCTTTTGTGCTTAATACTACCGTTAGCTGCAGCTAACGGCGATCTCTGTGCCGTTGCTGACCTGCCGTCAGTTTCTTCTCTCCCTTAACCGACGCGAAGTAACTACAGCGCCCTCTAACGGAATGGAATAAAGGAGTGAATCCAACACTGCCATTGTACTTTCCCAAGTACTAAAAAGTCACAAATCAGCTTCGGCTAAGGCTTGTAAGGTGACTGGGCATTTCATTGAACTGGAGATAAAAGAACAAGAGGAGCGCTTTAACTTTAAGAAAACAAAGAGAAGACTAAGGAAAGAGTTTGAAAAGCGCTGACAGGCTGTATTGCTGGAGTGGAGGTTGTGAAGGGTGCAGAACAGCAAGTGTGAGAGTGAGGAGCAAGCTGAAGGGTACAGGGGGGTTAAAGAGAGGATTATGGAGGGGAAGAACATTCACTTCTGTAGAAGAGATGCAATCGAGCAGTGAGCTTGTTTTTGCAGTGATAAAACAGTCTTGATTATCTTTAATTCTTAGACTATGTAGCAGAAAAAGAATGTGCACTACAAAGTTCCTTAAGATGCTTTTACCGTGAAGTTGGAAAAGGGCTGGCTTAAAATTCAGAGAATGGCTCATAAGTGCATACTTTCTGTTGGATGTTTGAATGAGACCAAGGCTACCGACCATAATAAATCAGACAAATAATAAAGATGAGAAGTGAACTCTTAAAATTCATAGCGCTCTTGGGTTTAAAAAGGCACCAGTAACTCGATTTTCTCACACTTATGAGGATATTTATTGCTATGTGTGCATGTAAAAGCCTGCAAAGTTAAAAGTCCAGTCCAGGTATTGCATCTTAGCTGCCAGAATAATCTTGTTTTTAAGTATATTCAGTTTCCCAGTTTACAAAGTAAAGCTTCAGCTGACTTGATGATCTATGTAAAATTATGTTCATCTCCCTTTTAATATAATTCAATAATAGAGTTTGTGGACTTAACTTAATTCGTTCAATTGATTACATAAAGAACAGCAATTTCTTTGTTTCAGTAGATGACGCCTCATCGAAGATGAAAAAAAACCCACATGCAGGGGGTACTGAAAGGTTCAGTTCCAGGACCTCTCTTATTTGATATTTATATGCTAATAACTGACCTGTTTAGTGTTTATAGTTTTTGAACTATAATTGAAGGAACATTGATCAACATATTCAACATGTATTGATAATTGTGATGATGGCACTCATCAAAATGTTTGTCCCTGGTTTCTCAATTGCCAACTGCATGTTTTTATGACTTTTTATTTTTGCATTTTTATGGTGTAAAGCACTCTGAACTATCTTGTTGCTGAAATGTGCAAGACAGAAAAACGTCAGTGATTTAAGAGTATATTATAATACCTAAATCCAATGATCAGGTCTTGGAAATCTGCCAAGACCTGAAAATTGGCATTTATAGATATTGTCCATCCATTGTTACTGATGTTAAACTACATTGCAAAGAAATATTGACAAAGGTTTTTGATGTAGGAGGCTGGAAGAGAGCAGTTCAATGAAGTATAACCTTGTGGGGTCAAAATATAAATGCACGGCACACCTTACAGATTTATTATACTGTACCACGTACAGTCATATTCAATAAAGTAGAATGCATTCAGGTTCACTTTTCAGATCAAACGTACTTTTAGAAAGTAAACTAATCAGATATTAAACTTACTTTTCAAGAAGCACACATTTCTGTTATGAATATGTTGTTTTATTGGTTCGATGTAATATTCCAATTTTAAATGTCACGTTTCTTCATTGCGTGTAAGTGGAAAATTATCTAAATTAACAAATTAAAGAATTTCAAACATCCATCTGTGTGTAAATAATCTGTTTCATTTTTGATAACATTCCTGAAATAAATGGGCTTTTCAATTGATTGAATGGGTTTTTAGTATTTTTCTTCACAAGCAAGTAAAATAAATTAATGTTTGGGTTTGTAACCTGACAACATGATAAAGTTTAAGCAGTCTGAAAACCGTCAGCCTCTGTACATTTAGAAAAAGAAGAAGTTGTCAAAGATCTCCAGATGAACACACAGACTCTTGTTTTTCCAAATGCAGTTTCCTGGCTGGTGCTGTTACACTGTTAAGGGACTGCGAGCGGTCCCAGGCGTACGCACTTCTTTAATGCAAAGTATTGGTGACATCCTAAGTGCGGCTAACGTGGTTAGAGCTGCTGCGACATGCGCGGAGAGCCTTCTCTGGGTACTCGGCAAGACTAGGCGGTTTGCTGACGCAGAAAGGGCCCAAATGAGATCGTATTAAGGCCCAATTTAATAAGGAGACAGAGACATGGAGCAGGTACAGCACAAAGCAAGAAAAACAAACAAAAACTAAAATGTTGAAAAGGCACAGGAATGGGAAGGGGCAGAGGTAGGTAAAAGAAAACCAATATAGATGAAGGGAGATACAAAATGGATGAAAGAAATAAGTGTTAAACTGCTATGGAGAGTGTGAAACGAAACAGAAAAGAGAAAAAGGTTTGCATTTCACAAGCTGGATTTTTTTGTGTACCCCCCTCCCTGGTGGTAAATGGAAAACACAGCCTGTTCTGTCCCACCCCCTTCTCCTCAGCCATTCAAAGCCACTTGCCCTTCCTTTTCTTAGCCAGCGCTTCACAATAGCTAACTGATGAACCCAGGGCTAACATGCCCTTTGAGCTGAAGAAAGGCAGAATGCATGGAGAGTCCGTAATGATATCAGCTCACTACAGGAAGCCAGTCAACACCCACCTGCCAACTTCTTCAAATATTTCCTTTCTGGCTTGATCTTGAGACACCTCCTCCTGCTTAAAGCTTGCAAACAATTATAAAATTAGACTTGGAAAAGTTACTTCCAAGTGAAAATCAATTATAAAAACCCAACGTAAACATGTCAAGAACTGGCATAATTGGGGAGCATGTATGTCATTTTTCTTGTAGAAAAGGAATCTAAGCATTTTGATTTTGAAATTAAATGTTGCCTCTGGTTATTGTGGCACAGAAAGATTAGATCAGGCAGAAATAGATTACTTTGGCTACCTTATATCTTTCATTTCCTCTCCTCATGTCCCATCACTTGTGGTGAGATGCTGAGACTAATATCAAGGCAGGAATTTAACACATGCCCACACCGGCATTGCCAAAACCAGAAACAAAAGAAGACAACATAGGTTTTCCTCACATACTGAAAAAGCAAAAACAGACAGGGAAATTATTTTGGCTTGGCATGTACATATCAAAATGTGTACTTGATGAAAATCACAAAGAGGACAAGTGACAGAATAATCTAAAAATGTTATGTTCCTGCTGGTTTCAGCTACTTAGCTACAGAGTTAAGGTTGGAGTATTAAGAGGTAGACTTGATGACATCAAAGTGACTCCTTCCTCCTCCATATTTCCAAAGATATGGAAATATGGATGGGTTAGTCTTGGCTCAGATGGGCGAGCCAAGACTTTTGGCGATGTAGTGGACAACTTGTCATTGTTACCAACTCAATCTTGAGATTAACCAAAAAATGTTTCTCTAAAAACATCTGTTGAATGTTCACAAAACTCAAAAGGGGAGATTGCTGAGTAGAATTTCTGTAAAACTGTCCATAGTCAATTTGTTTTGACATGGACAGTCTCACTGATGCTCCACCAATGTCCAGTTCTTGTTAGGCTTAGTTGCTCCTTATTCTTGGGTTTTTCTTAACATGCGAACCAGCCTCACAAAACACAAAGTCAGTGTTGTGCAAATAAAAACTAGCTTTTAAATGGATTAATTCAGCTAATGAATGACCCTACAAAGTCCCCAACATCAATCTATTTTAAAATATGCTTATAGTCCTAGTATCCTGACATACACAGAGAGCTCTTGAGACAAATATTGAAAAAAAGAATATAATTGGCTGCTAACATACTAGAGTTACCATTGTTAAAATGCTAACTCTGACAGCAGAAGAACATGCAAATCCCAGTTTTCCTCATATTGCAGAAGTAAGAAGAGACATAAGGTGATGTTAGGTTACCATTTGCAACTACAAGTGTGCACTTGAAGAAATTTACAAGAAAAGGACAGACTGAATAATTTTTAAAAATGTGATAAAGAAAGGTCAGAACAAATGAGAGAGCAGGTGTATCTATATTTCCTTTTCTCTTGTTGGTAAAATGTTACCTCTAAGTCTTGGTAATTGGATTCTACTGCCAATTTAAATCGTATTTTTATGGAACAACTAAAGAAAAAAAGGTACTTGTCAGGGTCAATGTGCAAGTTTCAGCATTCCATTTACACATACCCTGCTACCTAATGAGATGAGCAGCTTACCAACATAATATTTAGCACAAATGTTACATATTTATATGATTTAAGATCATCCAGATCTTAAATCCCTTTACAATCAACCAAGAATGCCTGGAAAAGAAGCGGCAGAATTATATTTGTAGCTTGTTGGTGGCCACAAGTGTGTGGTCAGGGTAGACCTGTTTTAGATTAATTAACATAAATATTTGAGGGTAAATGTTTTTATTTGAGCCTGTTAGTGTTAGTTAAAAATTTGGAGGAAATAATAACTTGAAACCTTTGTTCTTCAATTCACTGAAGCAGCTTTTGTCAAACATTCCACCCTTAAAAAAAAGAAGATTGATTTCAATGCATCTATAAATGCCCAAAATGAATGACATTCAAGATCATGAATGTGTATCAATTTTTCTCCAGTCATACTCCAGCCATCCAAGGCACTTTTTGTGTCTATAAGTATCTCTATTAAATTTTTTGGAATCACTTTTATATTATGCGTTTGACCATGACAATCTCATCAGATGTTGCCAAGTAGAAAACAGGCAATTTAAAGAGATCAAATTTTACCTGTTTAAAATATTCATTTCAACTCTCTTCATATTAAGGTGTCCAACAAGAAGCGTTTGCAATGTCAACAGCAGGATGCATTTTAAGTGCTCATTAATCAGTGTGAAGAAAAATATGAATGAGACCAACATTTATTTTCCAACTAGTAGCTTATGTTTGCCCCCCGAAAAAATTGTTGAAAGCCCATTATCCAAAATTGTACTGTTTTTATCAAGTCAGTCAAGCCATCAAATCAACCACTAAGATCTTTAAAGGCTGACAAACGTAATTTACCAAAGAGGATCAGCATGTGGGCAACATAAGCATCCTCTCCAAAACCTTTTGAGTGTTTGAGTGATTACATTTTCATCCCACTAAAGCATCTTGCTCCATTTTCAGCTCAATCTGCGTTTTTTTATCCTCTTTTCCACGACACCTGATAAGCTGACGCTAATAAAACCAGGCTTTGTTTTGCTGTTTATTTAGTTTTTATTCCCTATCAGAATAAAGATATCAGCTAAGCTTGAGGGTCAACTCTATCACGGATGGACAGAAGGGCTTAGCCATTTTCTTTTAATTCACCAAGGTTTGATTACTTCGGTAAAGATTTTTGCCACAATCTGATAACCTGATGCTCCCTAATTAATGCCTTTTTACAATCCTGCCAATGCTGACATCAAAGCATCCTGGGCCTTTTTATTTATTTGCCCACTTTCTTCACCCTTCAAAGTTTCACCTTGAAAATCCCTTTAAACTTTTCACTCTTTCCTCTCCGTAAAACTCCTGTTCATAAAACATATTTTCCCCGAAACAATTTTGGGGGGACTTGGAATCAATTCTGACAAGTGTTGTAATTCTGACAGAAATTATTCCAAAAACACCAAAGTTGCAGAAGTGGACGGGGACATTGTCTAAGATTCAGCCAAGTATGACTGTGAGCAGCAACACGTATGATAGCCCACATCTCGCTGCAGTTCTGCCCGGCTAGGTCAACTTCTGAGCACAGAGAACACAAAGAGGCTGATTCTTCAAAGTCAGCAATCAAACGTGTGCAGCACAAAAGCACATATATCTTCTGTGGCTTGTATTAAAACTACACACTATTCATTTAAAAATTTAATTTGCCCACTAAATTAAAGAGTGAAGTGAACATAATGGATGAATCCAGATTGTCAGGAGGCAGGGTGGTAGGACCCCCTCCCAGCGTCCTGTAAATGAAAGCAAAGTACGCCAAGAGGTTTGCTGCATCAAATTGCAGCATTGTCCTATTTCACTGGGGGAAGAGTTTGTGGGCGTGCATGTGTACGGAGTGCAGAGAAAGTACATGGCACTTCATTTCTCGAACTGATTGCGTGCTGCCCAGTGGATGTTGCCTGGCGCCTCAGCAATACACTTTTTTCCCTCCCCTTGTCTGTTGCAAACAAACCAGCCAGAGAAATCAGATCACAATCAGGAGAGATTCACACAGCTGATTAAAAAGAATGAACAGATCGAAGAAGTTTTTTTTGTTAAGTCCCAAAAGTGGTGAAGCAGTAGAGAGAGGAAAGGGAGTGAGATAGTCATGCCTGCAGACCACACTTTTATTATATTTTTATTATATGGTAAACAACTCAGCTGAATTTCTCTTGGTATTTCTCTAAATCCAGCACAGAAAATGCGAAATGTCTTAATTATGCCAAATAACCCCCATGAAAGTGGCACGCAGGCTGCCACTCAGGAAGTCCAGAAGATACAGCAATAAAAGCAGTTTGTTGGGTCAGATGGATATAAATATAAGACAAATACAAGTGGAAGCCAATTTATCAAGCTCAAATATGTCAGATATGCAAGACATATTATAAAATATATCTGCAATGAGGAACCTCGTAAATATATCCAAAAATATTTTCTCAGTGATTCTCGTAGAGAGCCTACATCCACTCAGTTCATTCTTACCGTCTTAAGAAAGCATTTATTCTACAAAAGGCCAAAAAATAAATTAAAAAATGCGTACATTTTTGCACAGGTCGTCTTCTACATTTCTCTTTTCGCATGGTTTTCCTATCTGCACGTCTCCATGGGCTTTTGAGTAATGCATTTCTATTATTGTACCCTGTGTAGTGTCACATTGGTGGCTTTATCAGGAAGTTGTTGTAGGGTGAGGCTGTGGTGGGATGGAAGGGTTATTTTGTGCGGTTGGCTGGTATTAATCTCTGTCACTTGTCCTCTATTGATTTATACTCTTTCCCAATAAGCTGGTCTACAGCCTCCACTTCAGCTGGCACTTTGTGATAGCTCTCCATGTTTGGCCTTCGCACGCACCTCACATTGACATTGAAGGCTCGTTCTCCAAACCAGCAGAACGTAAAAAGCAAGGCAAAGAATTTAATTTCCCGCACCAGGAACAAGAAAAGACAAGATAATGCGAACCGAGAGCTCCCCATCCCAACCCTCATATAACAAAAGACATTTGATTCCATTTGTGGATGTTCCTTTAGTGTCTAAATACATAAAACAAAGATAAATGCATTGCTAATTTGTATTACTAATAGCAGTTGGCATTGCAAACTGTATATCACATTGGGATTGCAAATTTCAGGGAAGATCTACGTCTCCTATCTTATGACTTGTGCTTCAAATCAAATATGGCATGATGCCTTTTCAATCTATAAATATCTTTGCAAGCAATAATTTTTGTCAACATTTTCCCATCTATTTTCTTCTATTTACCCAAGTTTTGCTAAAGGGGAAACAAATCCAAAACACTACAGACGTTTCTAAAGGATTCCAATATGTTGTCAGTGTAAGCTGGAAATATAGTTCCTCCAAGTTCTGTGTTTAACTTAAATCTCTTCCCGATGGTGCAAATAAATCTCCAAGAAGTGGTATATCCAGGATTTTGTCAATCACAATAAATTTCTCGTGACCTTTGGTGATGGTCGAAGCATAGACGATCTGGAAAACCAAGGTTTTCTTCTTGCTCTTCTCTCAGCAGAACCGGGATTAACCAGACAGGGACACAACCCCTTTCCATCTCCTGCCCCACCTTGCCATCACCCAAATTCCTCATCTCAACGCAGATGATGACTACCTAGAGAGTACAATTGACATTTTCTAGTGTCACTGCTATAAATATTGTAGGTCAACTTTTTAAACCTCGTTTTTAACAACAGTCATTGTTTGTGAGCATTCGTTACCACCTTAAAAAATG
Organism: Poeciliopsis prolifica; assembly: GCF_027474105.1. NCBI lineage: Eukaryota > Metazoa > Chordata > Actinopteri > Cyprinodontiformes > Poeciliidae > Poeciliopsis > Poeciliopsis prolifica. Next base: position 4,041,092 of record NW_026562407.1, on the reverse strand, counting down.
TTTTTACTTGGTAAAACATAAAATCTGTCCACAAAAAAAAAAAGAAAAAAAAAAACTCTTAGCTCCTGGCCTACTCTCAAAGCCTGCAGCTAATTCTTTTAGTCATTTGTCAACAGGCCAGTAACTATGCCACCCACCAAACATGGAACAGCACCCCTACCTTTAACCCCGCTCTGTGCTGTGGTTCATATATTTCTAAGGTGTTTAATTACAGATGATTTATCACCAAACTGTCATTTACTAACTGGGCCCTTCCGTCTTCGCTCCCCATGTTCCACACCCTGCTGGGTTGAAGGAACCTTCCCATCACTATGAGGAACCTCATTTATATTAAAATGAGTATTACCAGTTAATTCTCTTCATACATTTTGGACACAGCGTGTGTCACGCATGAGCTTTGGATCATGCTTGGTTCATGGCAGCTTTGGCATACATCAAGTGTTTTATGGTGGAAGAGTTCACGTGCATTTGATCTTGCAAAGATTTCCAGTAAAGGTTAAAGAAAACCTGAAGCAGAACAGGGAGATTATGTCTCCCTCATGTCCTTGCAAATATTCTAAGCCTAATAAGACATTATCCATTATTAACTGTATGGAATAAGAACCTAAAGACACGTTCATGTTAAATCCTATTTCCTCAGTTAACCTCTGCTAATAGCTGCCTTTGCCAGCCAAGGACGACCATGATGTTTCACTTGAAGCAAACGAGAAAACCAATAATGCGTATAACAACAGCAGTGCATAAAAATAAGTGAACTGTACAGCCCCCTCTAGATGTATTACCACAGCAAAAGAAAAGAAAAAAACGTTCACTGTTTTCCAATGAGACCACACGCCATCACTGACAACATCCAGTTTCAAACAACTACAAACAAATCTCACCCAAATAAACAAATAAGCAGGGTACTGCTTCACAAGCCCCTCGCGGACCAAGCCCCGACATACTGTATACCAAAAAAAAAAAAAAAAAGAAAGGATTCAACAGTGAACGGGAATAGCTTCCTCTCTGTTCAGTCAGGGGAAATAATAATGAGGGTATTAAAAATAGCCAGCAGATGAAAAATAATAACATATCGATTGAGCACGTAGTGCTTTCAAAGGAGCGTAATGGCCTGATTCCTGGTATCGATCTGCCGGTGGGCTGTGGTAGAAGTAGCAAGTCGGTGCTGTAAGACCCCCAGTGAGAATGAGATTGGTGAAGCCATCCGAGGTTCTGTTTTGCAGTTTCATTCTGTAGAGGCTTCAATTCAAATGTTCTTTTTTTTTTTTTTTCTTATTTTCTTAAGTTGAAGTGAAATGAATGCTACTGAAATAGCTCAGCTACATTCCTCATCAATGACCACACTTACCTGTAACAGAGAAAGAGCGATGTGCATTTGCTCCACACCAAATGGTAGGATCACATTTTGTAGACAAACCATTTACGTTTTAGGTGTATAAGACATTTTGGGGCCTCTGGAAAATACTAAAGAAAAAAATCTTTCACTTACCTCACACTGAAAAATTTAGAAGACTCAAACTTTTAATTTGAAAATTTTTTTGATAGTAAATCAATCAAACAATCAAGTAACAAATCCTTGATTGTTTTTTAAGAAAATCAAAAATGTTAGAATTAGTAGTTTCCCTTTCTGTGAAACAAACGTAACATAGGCACTTTTAAAATATTAATACATACAAAAATTGTGACAAATAAGGATGGATGAGTCAAACCTGGTGTTATGGGGTTAAATCAACTCACAACTGAATCAGTCAGCATTTGCCCCAGGATTGAGTTAGAAAAATAACAGAAAAAATAACCTAAATTAGCCTAATCCATTCGTTTTTAGAGATAACTCCAATAATTATGGACTACTGTTTGTTTTCGTAGCGTCCTTTATGAAAACCCACTAAACTAAAGATTTAGTGTCAACATGACACGTATCATGTGCTCAGAAGAAATGCTATGCATGATTCTCTGTTTGCCATAATATGCACTATTTATGCAGTTTATTGTGTGAAAAAAACAAAAAAGATGGACAAAATTCAATCTCCAACTTAACACTTAAGTTCTAACCCACCTCTCACAAACTCCTCAAGTGATCTTATTTCTAGCTCTAAGAGACAGAAAAATCTATATCTCAATTTGGTACACTTCAACTCCACTCCAAAAGTGCCCTGAGAGAAAACTGAATTAAACCGAGACAAGCTGATTCAACCACCCTGAAAAATGAATTTAAGTAGTTGTTTCTGAAATATGTATTTGCCACGTGCAATATCAGCGGAAGGCAAACGTGAAAGAACTTCACAGCAGCCTTTCGTCAGGACAAAAAGGTGTGCTTTCCAGGAATACAAATAAATTAATAAATAACGCAGAGTATGCCAGGGAATACATTAATCATAACAAGGTGACAGCCAGCCTGACAGACAAGCAGAGGCGCAGGAACATATTCGACTGCGTTTTTATTCCTCAACAGGTTTGGAAAACGGTGGGAGGGGGGAAACCCAAAGGGCAATTAAAAGAGCGTCGATAGCTGTGTCAGCTGGACTAGGGGCTGGGCGTGAAATTGTCACAGGAGGTGTCAGGGGTACTCTGTTAACAAATCGGCCCCAGCTTTAGCCTTGGAGTGGCGGAAGAGGGCTTCGGCAGAACGTGACGTTGGAAGAAACACTGTCAAGTCCACGCAAGGCCAGATTAGATTAGTGCAATGGAACAGGTGGTCTTTTATTGGCTCTGTGATACTGTCAGGGATTCTCTGAAAGTGGATGCGCACACACACACACGCACACACACATATATCCATGCACAGGAAACAATCAGGGTGAAGGTGGCACAAAGCTTTTGTGCTAAGAGGTACCTTAGCTTCCTCACACGTCTTAGTCGACTGTAATGCAAGCATACAGCGTTTGTAGTTTGATGCTTCAGTCAGCAAAAGGATGAATGGAGATTGAAATAAAAAAAAAGTCATGCTGGGCTTCGTGTGCTTTGGGCGATGAAGCACTGAAGCGTCTGTTGAGTGACATAAAAATCCAGGGGTTGTACAGCTGTCTGCCAGGAAGAAACCACAAAATAACACAGCCTATAAGACTGATAGTTGCCACAGCGAGGCAGTCTGCCAAACCATTCCTCACATCCGCCGCCATATTTAGTGTCATTTACAAGGTACGTTTCAACCATGAATAATGCATGCAGTGATGTATGGCATGGGTGTGTTTCAGATAAATTATACAGTAAGGTTGAACCAAACAGTGCATCATATACACATAGAGACAGTGTGGGATAAAAAATTAATAGGGACTATTTTCCCAAACTGACAGGGACTTCTTAAAGTGAGGCTGGAGTTAAGAACTCTCCGGCGAATCTGGATGTTGCCTCAGAATTTTGATTCAATGTTGGTGTCATCATCTGACTTGCAAAATTATTGACACCCCTTGAATTCCCCCTCACCCCACATTGTCGATTACAGCCTCAAACTACAAAGGATTTTATATGACTGACCATAAGAAGCATCAGATAATCGTGATGATGAGCCATAGCTTCTGTGAACAGCAGTTTTTAAGTCAAATTAAAAACTTAAATTGTTAGTTGGATATTGATATATTAGAATTTTCTGATGTAAAACTCAAGAGCAGCTCTATTTCTACCCTAAACTTTAAAGTCTATTTTGAGCTGCAACCATCCTTCATTCAACTTAGACCAGCTTTCCCGTCACCGACGAAGAAATCCATCACCAAAGCATGATGCTGCCACCACCATGTTACCATGTCAGACACTGTTTTGCAAGTGATTAGTAGCGTCATGTTTTCCTCCATGTATATATATGTTTGAAAGGCTGAAACTGCTGAAATGTTTAATCATTCATTTGACGGGCTTTCCCATGTTTGCTGGATTCCCTGCAATTCTTAAAGTAAACTGCAAACAACTTGTTTTAGCTTTTAATGAGTTTCCTTTTCCCACTCTTCTGTACATGTGCATTTCTGGGAAACTTGCTTGTTTCTCTGGTATTTAACTTTTAGGCTGATGGCTTAAACAGAGATGATTTTGAAATCGAACGCTATAATCAAATATTTTAAACATTGCCACAACTTTATCTCCAACATTTCTGCAGGTTATCTTTTTCTTCATGATGTCGTCTTTTCACAAATGGTCTCTGATCTACCTCTTACAGATGAAGACCTTACAGATGAAGGTTGGTTACTTTAGATTGTATTTATTAAAATCAGATTAAAAAATGCCAAATAATCATGCCACAAAATTCATTTTTTGTGAAATGCTTTTTCAAATCAAGTATTCTTTTCTTTAAAGTTTAAATGTGTGTTGCCAATTATACAAAATCCCACGAGGTCTGAAGTTTATTGTGTGCTACACAGATAAATATATATATAAAGTTCAAGGAATGTGACTGATTTTTTGAGGCACTGTATAGTAATACACCATAAAGAATGTCTAAGACTGCAGTTCTGCCTAAAAATTAAATAATCTCAGAAAAACCAAAATAAGAAATACCAGACAGTCAAATAGGGGAGAGGGTTTTTTTTCTCCCCCTTCTTCTTCAGGAGATAAATATTTGAGTTGTTTTGATGTCTGATGAGGAGCTCTGTTGAAACTAGGTCACAAGAGGTGCCACTTTCTCAGAAACCTGAGCGAAAAGCTTCACAAGAAACATGAAGCACCTTTCCAGTCGAGACAGGAAACGACTTTTGGGTTTCATTTCTAGGACAACACGTCATTCTGATTTAACTGAGAAGAACCGCATTAACAATTAGAAATTCCAGAAAACCCAATATCCAACAAGCCTGTAACATTTTTTTCCACTTTTAATTGTACAGTTTAATTTCTACTGGGCCTAAACTGGCCTGTTTATGTCAATAATGCTCGCAGAAACAGTTACACTTGACATTTGCTTCAATTTCATTTCTCAGTGGTACTTGGAGTCCATTAACTCATTTTTCAAAGTGGGTTTTTCATTGATTCAGACAACATATCCATCTATCAAAATCTTTTAAAAGTTGCGAACCTGTAATCTTTCAATTTTGTCAAGTTTGAAAAACTGAAGAGTTTCAACAAACTCATCCGCCATCTAATTAAACTTTTATGCAAATGTTCTCTGGGTTCCAGATAACAATGTTTCTAATTCAAACATTAATTTCCCGGCGAGCACAGTGAGATAAGATGCAAAGCTCTTAATTTTAGAGCTTTAGTACAAAAGTTAAAAATTAGAATAATATATAAAAACCTCAGAATAAAAAACATTGTGAGCATCCTGTGAGCCTATTAAGGGTGACGGCAGTTAGCGAAAATTCACCCTAGATCTTTCAGAGGGTATTAAAAAAGAAAATGTCACAAAATGCAACAGTGGTTTAAAAACATTCACTCATCAAATACCCTAAAGTTAGAATTGGTGCCACAACTAATTACAAAAACTTTTCAAAAACTCATGAACAAACAAGGTTCATGAGTTTGAGCATCACATTCATTTCATGTTTTAAATAAATGACAGCAAAATATAAAACAACTTCAATGGTTTTTGAGAACCAGAATTAAGTGCACATGTCTGAAAATGTCATGGGTTAAAATTGTATGACTAGATGAGTGAAAGCTCAAGGAGTTCTCCCACAGTAGCGTACACGTTTCATTTCAAGAAATGTTGGTACTCTGCACCAGGGTAACAGCAGCAACATCATCCGATGGTGGTATTTTGCTGCATTGCATGAAGTAGATATGGCAATTCTTCAACTTCATCTCAAGTCAGCTGGGAGAGGGTTAGATTTAGACACAATTGATACAGCAAGCTAACATCAAGCTTATTAGAAAGCCCTATTCCTATGCTATTTTTAAGATGAGCCTGTGCAAGGAAATAATCTACAAATTAGTTAAATTTCCAACTGGAAAGATTCTAGAACCCTGTCAATGGCAGGGTGTATCCAAAAGGTATTATTGAGGCTGAATGTGAATGTTTGAAAACTGTATGCATTTTGTTGGGGTTCAGTAGCATGGAGAAAAATCATGAGAAAATTTTACTCAATAGTTAGTCGTTTTCCACAATGAAAGGAGAAGAAGAACTCCAGGCAATCATTTAAAAGTGTTGCACTACATTCTACTTCAGTAAAAAATTCACAATGTTGGGAAAAATTATTGTGAATTCTTATTTGTGAATATAATCCAGGTGCCTGTTTGAGATGACGATTAATAGCTGCAATTTGCAGCAAATGGGTTTTTGGACAATATGTTTAGTGCGGCTAGATAAAATGAGTCCCTGGCCACTGATCTGGAGACAGATTAGGGTTTTTTTAGTCAGCTATGATTAAGGCATGAATAGGGAAAAGGGAGCTCAGACTTTGAATCTGCGGTGTTTAATGCTGCCCACCTGTTATAAATGAGCAGTTAAACAAGTCAAGCATTGGTTGTCCCAGGCCAATTCAAGGACGTTGGCTTGCTTGACGCACACACAAATGCATTCTCTAATAATAGTTTTCTAACTCTTCATTTTCTTTGCACAGCTGCTAAAAGAGTGTGTGTGGCTTTCTGCTTGTGGGTCACTGGGCCGATGGATGGTGTTTGGTTGTGTGAAGAAAATCCACATGAGGACTTTGAAAAGGACGTTTATAACTGGAGGGAAATCAGAGGTCTGCTCTGAGTAATTGCATTCGGCATACAGGTAGAGATCCACAGAGAAACCAGCTGACTAGATTTCAACAATTTTTATGGTTTGCTGTTCAAAACGTTTAAAAAGCTGACCCTGGTCAAAATCAGCTGGTACTCCAAAAATCTGATCTTGTCCCAGTTAGTAAATGCCAGATATTTAAGTGCTACTATTTGGACCTCAACTTGTGCTCAAAAATCTGTTTTTCCCCCATTTTACCACTGCCAGGGAAAAATCAACAAACTGAAAAATCCAATCGTTTTCTAATCAGTATAAATGTCAAAATCAAGGTATTTTCCACAGCTCCCAAAGTCTGCTTTTTTATTTAGGCTGCAATAGATCCAAAAAGATCATTTCAAGCAAATAACAGGAAAGGTTTTCTGTTTGATGTTCATGCTATAGACTTGCAGCTTGATAGAGTAGTCCAGTTATGTCAGTTCATATTTCTTGTTTTTGTAGAAACAAGGAAGAAGTTTAAACCATCTCTTTCATCAATCATCAAGGATCATATCCCAAACTCCAACATCCATCTGCCAGATAAAGATTTAAAGAGCAAATAAAGTGGATTAGCAGTGGTTGTTAGTGATGATGTCCAGGACACGGTACTGTAGGATATTCCCTGCTGCCTGGAAACTGAGCTATTAGCCTGTCATGACAGTCAGGAGACTGTGATTCAGCAACAGGTTTCAGTCAGAGGTCTTTTAGCATCTGTAATTGGTTATTTTATTCTGAGAAATATTTCTTACCAAAATGAGTTTAAACACAAAGAAAAGATTAAACTCATCAGACTGCAACTATGTTAACACACACAATTTTTTATTGCACTTCTACAAACATCATCATTGCGTCCCACAGCATCACCATTCACAACAATTCAGTCACAACTTGGATAATATGATTTACTGCAACATTGAATTATCCTCTGGGATAAATAAAATGTTTCTTACTTAAATTGTTCTTTTAAGATTCCACCCATCTGCCAATTAAAGAATAATAAAGAGATTGAAGATCTAAAGAAAAAAAAAATCGGATTAATAACTTATTGTATTTTTTGTTTCGTTTGTTTTATCAGCAGAACCATCATCATTCAAGACCAACAGTTACTCCATGCTCTTCATCAGTATTGCTGGCAGTGCTACCAACAGCGGTTAGCTGTGTGGATTATAGCATTTTCAAAAAGAATCGCTTACATCTGCTTCTCAAAAGATTCAGACTCAAAGTGGGTCAACAGAGTGTTGCTGCACTGGCTTCTACCTGCAGGCCCAAGGTATTTAACATGTGCTCTCCAGTTCAACTTTGCTGCACTGTGTAAAACACCTCCGAAGGCTTGCTTTCTGTCTGTGTTCGCATTTGCTATCAAGTGTTGTCCTCATTTCTTTCCCTTAAACAGGTCTATTGCATAACAGCCTATGAAGGACAGGATAATTTAGGCAGTACAACATGTGAGAGATGTAAGACAAGAAACTGGGGGGTATCCATGGAGAGGGTCTACAGTGGTAACACAGGCTAAAAGGTTAAAGCAGCAGGGGGAATTAATATGTCTTAATGACATTATAATGAATGAGAAAATATGGGACATCATTTATTAAATGGAGTCAAGTGTGTCAGAGAAGTGTAAAGACTCGCAAATGCATTAATTATCTTGCCGTCTCTCTTTGTGGACGTGGGGAAGAAAGCGTTGGTGGAGCAGTAATGACGGGCCCAAAACGGACATCATAAGTTACCACAGGGGGGCTTCATGATGACAAGGTCTGATCTCACTCCTGCTCCTTTGCAGTGAGATGCAGTTCATCCAAAGCGTCACTGGAAATTTGGACAGAAAATCAGAAGGTGTTCTATTTCCTGTGTATCATTCTGGCAAGATGTGATGTGTTTGTATTTATACCCAAATCACTAGGACAAAATCAGACAGAGGGGTAACTCCAGCGCCGGCCCACAGTACCTTAAGCAGAGTGAAGAACATCACTACTGCCAACAGTGCGGTGTTAAGTTTAATTGGCTGAGCTTAAACGCATTCATGGTTAATTGGTCATTTTATGCTGAGAAATATTTCTTACCAAACTGAGTTTAAACGCAAAGAAAAGATTAAACTCATCAAATTGTAACTATGTTAATACAAAAAAATATTCATTGCACTTCTACAAACATGCCAGGTCCTTTAAATCCACAGTTTAAAATCTTTCACTATACCTATCCTGAAACCATCAAGTTTAACAGTTTTCCTGTTCTTAATGAGCATTCGTCATCATTATAAACATCCTCACACACCCTGGACAAAGACAGATATAAAGTCCAACAACTGCTTCAAAATAATCCAATCTTTACTTGGAAATCTTTGCATGTTTTCTTGACAACACAGACATTTCCAAGTAAATCAAGGACTAACCCAAACCAACGCATTGCTGATTGCAAACAAATAGTCGGTGTTTAACCAGCAATTTCAACCAACTGTTAGAAACATTACATATATCAAATGCTAATACTCAAACAGATTTATTTTCTTTGACAAACTGATTAGGCGTTATTTGGGCTGGAGTCTTGAAGATCAGAAAAAATGAAATTCAACACAATTGAATTTCATTTTTACGTTAAATGAAATACGTTAAATGAAACGTATTTCCCATTATGTAACAAGATCATGGGGGAAACCCAAATGTCCTCCTCACCACAACATTCTCTAGTACATGATTACATTTTGAGGGAGTCCCAATAATTTCCCTGGGGATAAGTGATAAACAGTCTCTTCAGTGAGTTCTGAGTTGGTGCCCTGAACCAGTTCTTCCAATAAGACGGGGTAGTAGATCTTCTAAAGACTCTCTCCAAACGGCGCCTTTTGACTGACACCCACACATTTTACCCATAGAACTTCTTTTACAAAGAACTTCTTTTACAAAGACCTTCTATTTTAGCCAAGTCATTTTGTGTGTGCATTTCGTCTGTTGGGTAAGGAAACCCACTTGTTCATGTAAATAATCATTATGAATGAGAGGATCATCCTTTCTATCAAATCGTTGCAAACTTGGAAGCTTGATACAACTTGCTAATACTCTGATTAGTAGTAGGGGAGCAAGACCATAAGGGTATGGTTTTCAGAAAAACATTGTAACTGAAACTACTATCACAATGACTACCCTTTATAACTTATGTAAAGTCATTCTAAACTCATAATGAAGCAAAGGTAACATATTGTAGCGATTTTACCATTGCAAACTCTGAAATGGTCGGAGAACAAATGTTTAGGACAGAGAGTTCTGGTCGGATTCAAAACTCTATTTTCCACAGCCTTAATTTATGATTGTCAAACAAAATCACTTCAAGATCATAGAAAGACTAAAAGATTATAACAGCTAAAGCCTACACAAAACATTCCACCTACACAACTTATTCTATGCTTAAAATCTGCATCTTGAAATTGTTCAAACATAAAGAAGATAAATGCTGAAATGTACTACTATTTTGCTGTGGAGGGAGCAGCCGCTTTTGGAACTGTTTGTGTTAATCTCCCTAAAATGCTAATTTTGTGTTTCTTTGGCCCATAGTGATACATGATGTGAAACAACTGTGCAACAGACTGATTTTCAGGCTTTACAAATTGGTCTGATTCCTCCCACAATAAACCTGCCAATTTCCTTTGAGGAAAATTCTGTCCAATCAAACGTCCCTTCCAAGCTGAGTGACTCTACAGCTTGTTGTCCATATGCTGTTATGGCAATAGTGGATACACACTTTGTTGTTTCTAATCTCTCAGTGTTGCTCATCTTGTCAGCATTTCGTTATCTGGTTCTTGGAGCTCAGCTGAGTCAGAGGTCAAATTCACCAAGCTTGGTGTAAACTCAACAATAGATTTGGTTTTCTTGGAAAGGTTTGCAGTAATGAAGCAGATTCCACGTAAAACTTAAAAATGACATGCTCAATGTAACTTTCATTTTCTGTTGTGTCTGTTTGGTCAACTGTATTGCCTCTGCCAAGAGATTCTCTGGCTTCTCCACAATTAATAGGATATCTTGAGATATCTTTCTATTAGAAGGAGACATTTTTAAGACAGCTTATTTGACATTTTGCACACTTTAGGGTCAGTTATCCAAAACCTTCTGCACAAAGGGATTCACAGCCTGCTATAGTGTGAGACAACAATCAGTGGAAGGCTCCATCACTGTGGAAATTAGTAAATGACACTGAAAATTGCAGCAATTATTGCCAACTTAAGGTCTGCCTGTGGGTCCTAGGAGAATTAGAGGAGAAAATACAGACTCTGTCTTCAAAGGCAATTAGTCTTCATATTGTAGTGTGTCCATTCAGCGAGTGTTCTACCCACTCACGGGACCGCACATGTGGACATGGCTAATAGTCCCTCTTAATGAGCCAATCGTTCATTATCAATCTTCTGGGAGGCTCAGTTTGAGAGCAGCATCCTGTTGACACATTTGGAGGAAGAGACCATGGTGTCCTGCAACCATCTGCAGCAAAAACACACTGTATGTGTTTTTGCAACACATACAGTGTTGCAAAAACAAAAAAGGTGCTATGTGTTCATGTTGAGAAAGCTAACCTGGACAGATTTCTATAGACAAACGCAAACTCATCCACACAGAATCAGGAGAACGAATGTTGACTAGGGACAATGGTTAGCTATTGTTCCTCGGTAGCTAGCTAAATCACACCACATACCTCTCCAACATAACAAGAGAAGAACCACCAATGATGGATATGCTTCACCAAAACTGGAGTTTCAGTTGTTGAGACTTTTATATAATTAACAATCTAATGCAAAAGTAGAGATAGTAACTTGAGTTTTGAACTTGGACTCCAGTTGCACTTAATCTACTAAAACAAAGCCTTCAGGCTTTTACTTTGATTTGTGCTCTAATGACTTGAGGCTCAAATTTAAATTAATATTTATAGCACTAACAGGGAAAATATTCTATTATGCTTTCCTCTTTTCTTGTGGACATTAACTTTTGTAATACTCCACTAGTTCATTTTCATCTGCTTCTCTCAAATACGCAACTTTTCCCTCTGCACCTATATCATTTGCTTTGCACTGACCACAATGTTCTCTGTATGCAGCCATTTGCGAAAGCAGCATGCAGCAACCTGAGCTCTTAAAAGCCCTGTACGTTCCGCCCTTTATCATTCATTCTCACTTTGTCTTCCACCTTCACTGACTTCATTTTTGCAGTGGCCCAACATTCTCCACTGACCTTAGAGAGCATGATTAAGGGCACTGGGCCTCTGGCACCGTCCTGTTTCCTCCACGTTATATTAAAAGGTGAAGAAAGGGTTCCGTATTGTGATGATGGGTTGGGTACAAGGTTCTCTTCACCCCCAACAAAATAAACCCTCTGTTATGGTTCATGTCTGCTCATGTCTATTAATTTAGACCTATTTTCCTGATATTAAATATTTTTCGACCTTCCGGCTGTCAACCATGAAACCTCATCTTTCAGCCTCCCGGTAATATGCTGAACTTCACTGAATCAGATAATGCAAGGAGACTTTTTCCATTTCACTTTGTTTACTGACAAAATGCCCTCCTTGCTGAGCAAGGCAGAAAGTGATTATCATCGTCTATCGCATAAGTCGTCTTGTCAAAGCCTCTCAGATGCATCCTCGGAGAGGCCGTGCACGGAGGAACAGAGAGGTGCACTTTGAGCAGTTGCCGCTGGGGGAGGAGGAGCGCTGGAGCAGCAAGAAGAGGGCTGATGTTTCATACGTCTAAGGCAATTAACACTGACGTGACACATCCAAAATATGCCCCTGGGACTGACGGAGCCAACTAATTGACAAACTATTTAAAAAAAACAACACGCAGCTTCATCATGTAATAAATCTGGAATCTATTCCTGTCTGTGCGATGATTGCTATTTATTTCTTGTAAATGTCATTAAGTACTACTGTGCTTACAGGGACACGGTGCAGCTTTTGACAGGATGGGTGTATGCGTGTGTGTGTGAGGGGTGGGGGATTGCCCTGAAGTGATGACTTTGTTTGGTACTGGTAACTTACATGACAAATACAACTGTTCATTTGCTGCTCGCTATAAATACCTTCTTAGGCCCCTGCAGCAATGCAGGGAGAAAGACAGATGTTTTATTTCATGTCATGTTTTCAAACTGGCACTCTCATAGAAACACACGCGCGCACACACACACGCACTCGCAAAGCCCGTCTTACAAACCTCTATGCAATCGTAAAAGATAAATGAATCTCAATTCATTTGTTGTCTGGAGCAGCTCTCCGGCTCGCAGAGCATGAGCTCCGTGTCCATAAAGGTTCAGCCAGTAATTTGGGCTCTAAAGGGGTTGTTCAAAATGACAGAAGTCATTGGACGGGCAATTTGTTTTCCCATGGGAAGCTGTGTTTGAGGCTGTGGGCTTTTCCTCTGGGAAGTAAGGGCAATCAGCTGAAGCTTGTCAAGGAATAGTGACCTTTGACCCCATCCATAGAAGTCACCTGGGGATTTAAGAAAACCTGTACTACCACTGCCTAACATTACATTCCCCCTGTTAAACTGTGATTCAAAGTGCAGAGAGAAATGGCTGAACCAACACTTTATAATTTCCTTCAAACTATTTGCTTTTTTGTTTTGTTTTGTTTTGTTTTGGCTTACCCAAACACACAAAAAACCTAATAATACAAAACTTATTGTCAAATTGCAGCTTTGTTTCCTGGCTGTCTTGACTCAAAAGAAATGTGGAGGAATTGGTTTTATTATTCTGGGTTTCCACATATTTTTTTTTTTATCCTTTTGAATTGCAAAGAAAAACTTAAATGACCCCAAATTCTCTAACATGACCTTTTTAATATGACATATTTGCTGTCAACGTAACAATCTTGAAAACATTTTTGACAATGTTCTTTAATTTGCTAAATTTTTTGTTGTAACCTCTTGGTATAAATGCTATGAACCTTTTTGAAAAGAAGTGTCTGAATGCTTTATAATACTTAATAAGGAATCTTTTATTTGAGATTATTCCAGCAAAATACTCCGATTGTTTATGTTCTTCTCTCCTTCCATTAATTTAAAAAAATGTGGTGGAAAAAAATTATCGAGTTTGTATTTCTTATTGGCTGTCTAATGGCACCTGGTCATGCATTTATCAAAGTCTGCATCTGTTTGGCTGAGCAATTCCTGTGAAACATTTTTTCCTGGAAAATGCCAGATTTTATCTGAGCCATGTGTGCCAACTGAAACTCAGAGAAAAAAAAGAAAACAAAGCCAACAACAAGTTTTTCCTTAGCTTATTTCAAAGCCAACATACAACAAAGCCAGTGAGAAGTTCTTGCCTTTCTGAAGTCTGAACTGATTAATCTGCTTTCTGTTGTAATGATTCTTTTTCAGAATCTTATGCCTTCTGTGTAAAACGTTTGCCTGCAAAGTTTTATATTCTTGTCGTTGGATCCTTATGAGATCAGTTTCACATTCTTGAAATGTTCTTTTTCATATTCAGCTCAGTTCCAAATTTATCCAAAGTGAGAAACCATCCAATTACCTGCTCCAGTTAACATAGCCACTACCGCCCAGAAAACACAAAACCATCATGGACAAATGGAAACAAATTTGAAGTAACGGTACAATATAAAATAAGCCTTTTCCTTCTGGAACCTGCGTTAAGCAGTCTTTAATTGTTCCTTTAGCAAATCTTCAAACAAAAAAATACTCGAAATAAGCTTAAAAAACATTATTACCTATTCTTCTTACAGCTATTTCTATCCTTTGTTGAAGAAAACTTTCTCAATGGTGGAAATCAAATTCAGTTGATTTTCACCGTGCATTGTATCAGAAACTGCCATCTGAACTGCCTTACTTTGCCGAGTACAGTTTAAAATTCAGGTAGCTTTTCATTGCTGCAGGCAGGACATGAATGCAGGGTGGATTACCTAAAGCAAAACTTGTAAAAAGGAAAGCAATCATGTTTTTTACAGACGGACGGCCGGACGGACAGATAGACAGACAGCCAGATAGACAGATAGATAGATATCTTATCTATATATCTTATTTTATATAGATAAGATAGATAGAAATTTTAATTTTAAAAATCTAAAAAGAAAAAAAAAGCTTTTGTAATTCCTTTGTTGCTTTGGTTTTCTTTTGAGGCCTGCCAACTTAATTCAACACAGTTATAACTCGATTTGGTGGCGAGCGGGAATAACCAGGGTTCTACAGCTAAATCAACATCAGACACTAGTCTGGGACCCCCTAGGGGACCATACAGCACCTCAGTGTTTCTCCATCAAAGCAGCTCGCTTTGCTTCGAGCCCCCAGTGGAACATTACTTAATGTAACTCCCGTCTTCATTTTGGCTTTGCTCTGATGTTGGAGTTAAAAAAAATAAAATAAAATCCCTCAATTTTAACTCTAAAACGTAAAAGGTTTGGGGAGATGAGCTGGGGGGGGGGAAAGTGAGAGACCAATAGAGGGGAACAGTGTAAGCTGTTAATGCTATGTTAATCCCTGACTAAAACAGCTAACGGTAATGCAGAGCTTGATAGCCAACAGGACAGATGAGAGAGAAAAAGGGAAATGAGATGAAGAAGAAACCTCCGTGGCGAGTCTTTTACCCAGTTGGAGTGACTTACTTTGGCATGAGACAAAACGTTGGTTCTACTCACAGTGAAATATAAAAAATAAGCATGCAAATAGCTTTTTTTCATTATCAGTTTGCAAATGTTTAGATATACATGATCAAAAGTAAGCACTTTGTATCAAGTTATATTAAAAATGATCTAGTATTCTCTCGGTTACTAAAATCAGGGCCATTGCAACTGTGGACAGAGATTTAGCATCAACCAAGATTTTTAAGTTTCAACATGCTTGGTCCTTTCCAGACATTTGTTTTTCATATATTTTTATCGGAAAGTATGACTTTAAACATGACAAAGTCACTGTCAGTTTACACAAGCATGCCGAAAATGAATGTCATTTTTTACCCAAAATGCAATGCATCCAGGTTTGTAAGGTTGACCAAAGTTTAATTAGGAAAACTCTTTTGCAAGACAAATAATGTGAGAAATCACACAAACATTCCTCTGGTATTGTTTACGCTTAAACAATAACAGCGTTGATTAATAGTCTAAACTTTATTGAAAACTTAGTTTGAATTACAAAGAAAGACAGTAATTAAGAATCTGGGAATCACAAAGGAGATTAATCAGAGCCAAATTGATTTGTTTAAGCTTCCCACTTTGAGGATGAAGCAGTCAAACAGGATTTAAGGAAGTCCTCCTGAGACGTGAATCTGCGTAGAACCAGACCCCTTCAGGACAGAGCTGTCAGTCCTCTGGGTAAGTGAATCAGTTCACGGTGAGGCAACTTGGCTGACGTGTGCTTCTCTTTGTGTGTTCACACAAATGGCCTCAGTGTTAATCTGCATAAGCAGAACAAAAAGCTTCGACACCTGTGAGCATGCATGCACTCGCTGTATTATTTACAGATGTGGATGATTCTGTGTGTGTTGAACTGTAGCTGTGTGTGGTTTGGGTGCACTTGTACAGTACGTGTGCCAGCTGTCCAGTGCTGCCCTCGGGAAGAATGCGTAATGGGGATAAGCTTCTTCTCCTGGCTGCTATCGGCTTTACTGCAGATCTGTTCCAGGTGTCTGAGCGAGACAGCGCGTGTGTTATGAGGATTTGTATGGCCTGTATTTACCAACAAAGAATCATAAAAAAAATTATCGAAATAAATAAAACTGTCTAAAGTGAGACATAAATTAGCAGCTAAATGAAGAAAAACAATATTGTTTCTTTTATGTACAATCCGATTTCATTTCTTCCAAGTTAGTTATTGTCTTTACGGTATTAAGAAAATGTTTTTGAGAAGACAAATGTGTGTTTATTGGGACTTTGCAATTTAGTCTTGAGTTTAACTTAAGTCATAAAAACAAAGACTTCAGGATTGACTTAGACTCACGCTATGAAGACGCAATACATGGCTCAAGCTTGTAGGCTGAGCCATTATTGATTGACAGTACATGTCCATAAAAGGAGCTTAAGGCAATTTCCAAGTTTCTCTGTCTCAACTTTATTGACAATGACAACAGATTACTTTGTAGTGGATATAGAATGGTATGGCATATTTAATTTAACCAATTCACTGTATTCCTGCAAAGATTAAGTCACAGCTCTGACAGAGACATATACATTGTCTGGTTAAAGCGTGCGCTTGATTTACTAACCTCTTTTATTATAATAATGACCAAACCAAAATCTCTCAAATGGAATTCTGAAGACTGGAGACGAGACTTGTGACTTGTTCTCACAAAAAACTGTTGCTGTACTACCTTATGAAATTATAGAGGTTTTATTGCTATTAAAAAGTTTTGAATGAGCCCAATTTTCAGTTTGTCCTCTCTTATCCAAGAAGATAAACATTTACATGACTTCAGACGGTTGCTGTTTTTTTGCCAGAGGACCAAAATGCCAGTACCATGATTCTAGCTAAATTTTAGCTGCTATTTCCTACTTCGCTTTGAATGGAAGCAGATTATAGTATACACAACACTTTAAGAAGGTTGCAAAGTACCCGCCCTGTTGCCACAAACGCCTTCATGTGAAATCTATGACACTATTCTGTTGGCACTGGCAGAAGAATTTCTAATCAACCCAAGGCGATTTAAAACAAAAAAAAAAAAAAAAACAGTTTGATATAAAAATAAAATAAACACCGAATGGGTGATCTGTGTTTAACAGTAAACTAATAGAAAAAAAACAAAGTGGAATCATCTATGCAGGATTTAAGCTGCATATATTCCACTTTTCCAGTTAAATGTATTCTTTTTGTTTTGTTATGAAACCTTAAAGCTTTGTTGTGCTATTTGGTGAGGGACAGCCAGAGAAGCGGATTATGGTTAGCAGTATTATAGAGCTGATGCAGCAGAGTGGAGATAGGAGATGGTGTTAATATTGGGTTTTCTGACCTTGGATCACCCCCTTGCAGGGCCCCATGCATGGATACCTATACCTCCCCACTTCATACATACACACAAACACACAGAAATGCTTTCACCCTGAAGCTCGACTCAAAATAAGCCAATGAACAAGAGGGACAAAGACAGGCAGAGGAGGAGGAAGTGGCTCTTGCAGCAGGGCTGTTTACTTGCATTGTTAATTTCATTACCCCTCCGGCAACCACTTCAATATTTAACATTCTCGATTTAGTCCTTTCCTTTCTCCCCCCCTCTGTTTCCTTTTTAACGGGTTTGCTACCAAAGTCCAACAATTAGAGTGGACAAAGGTAATCTATCAGCAATCCGTACTTACCACTTAATATAGTGGCACTTGATTTGCACTCAACTAAAGGGAGGCCAAACCTTGTAAAAGCCACCATCCTTTTAAATGGACAATCAATTCGGCAATGTGACTTTGTAGCTGGGTTTTGCTCAGACATGCCTGTGGAGTAATGATTATCATAGCTGGAAATATAGAACTGGATGTGTAGCAAGAAAGTTCATTATTGTACATTCATAAGGCATGAATGTACAATTATCTGCCTAAAATTATGTGGGTTTGACGCTTTCTTATATCGTCAGGGACCAATAAAATTGCTGCAGATACTCCAACACATCGTCCTGTTCAGCATTCAGATCAGTTGTTCCAGAATAAATGGAACAATTCTTCCAATCCACATGGTGTCTGCTTCTCTCAATATTTCACAGTCAAGTTCTGAAGTTTAGCCACACAGTATCGGTTATTCAATAAGGTTCCACAAACAAAATGTGTTGACAATGTAATCATGTAAAATGAAGTAAAATGAATAACGCAAGGAAAAGATTTGGCACCACAACACCACAAATGGACGGTGAACTGAGAAGCCTAGAACTATCTAAAAAGTCAAAGAGCAGACAGCACTGTCAGCACAGACTTCACTTAAAGATGAAGAGTCGTCCGTCACGTTTTAGCCAGAATATCTCACATAATGGACCTTTTTTTTCACATCTTTTACCTTATGCTAAGATCCAGAATTATTCTGACCATTTAATGGCATTCTTAAAGATTTCTGCTCTGATCACACTTGTGTCAGACAATCACTGCTTTTAGGTGTGTCAGTGACATATAATATATGATTCATGCCAGAAAAGTTGCTGCTAAATCTGCCGTATGTAATCAAAAAACAAACTGCAATAATTAAAACTACAAAAAGACGACACTGGAGATAGAATGAACAATAGACAGCAAAACAAACAATGGTACTAATGGTACTTTACTAAACCCTTTTGCTGTTTATGGCATCCAGGGGTTTTGGGTGGCCTTGGTAGTGAGAACGTCTTAATAAGATTAAAAAAAAAAGAACAGACAACTCACTTGAATCAATTAAATTGCAAAATTTCTGTTTGAAAAAAGCAAATGGCAATATTTGAAATGTTTTATTTGAACTATTCACACAGAATTAAATCTTTGACAGAGGTTGACAGATTAAATGCAGAGGAGCCAAAGTCTTGCATAGAATAAATCAGTGTTGATGAGCTGATTTATTCATCACATCAACACAGTTGTTCAAAGGATTTTGAAGCAGCTGCATGCACATTTATTTAGACTGAAATTACTAAGCACTAGGGTTACCACATAAGTTTACCCAAACAGGACAAGTGTCTTAACTCTGATCTTCAAGCAATATTATTTGTATTGTTTATTTCAGATACGATGGAGCACTGGCACAGTTTGCTGAGCATTGATCCCAAAGAGTACAGCAGCGTGGTCATCACAAGTTTTCCCTGTCAAAGTCCCCATGACAGGAATGAATGTCCCATTTTCCTTCCCCAAACACATCAACCTTATGAACTGACACTTTAATTGTTGTCTAGAACAGTGATGCCCAAGTCCTGCAGCTTTTAGATGCATCCTTGTTCCAAACCACCTAAATCAAATGGCTGAATTTCCTCATCACATGTCATTCAGCTCTGCAGAAGTCGGGTATTGAGGTATTCTATTGTTTTAGATGTGTAGGGAGAAAGAAGGACTGGACTTGGCCTCTTCTTTTCTAGAAAATAAGTGAGAGGGTAGTGGAAAGGAAATATTATGATACCACTTTCATCAGATAAGAATATCACATACATAAAGAGCACATTAAATAACAGTAAAAATGTAAACAAATAGCTTTAGAGGTTACAAGTGTTATTTGTAATGACATGATTAGAGATTTCCCTTCCCTGTCATTAGTTGGAGTATTGTACACGTGGTCCATACAAAAACTTGGAAGCTTAAAAGTCTTTCAAAACCATTTGCTTTTTCCCTTTTTAAACATGCTTAAGTTTCCAGGGTCAGTGCCACGGTGTTGACTGTGATAAACTATGTGAATGTGAGACGCAGTCAGTGTATTAGCTTTAGCGGTCACATACAGAGCACGCTGAAGGGTGTGACAGTCTGCTAATGGCTCTGTCACATAGGGACTGGAGTTTAGACACAGCTATAATCATGATCTCAATAAGCGTGCGACCCTAGCAGCACACCAGCTCAGCCGTGTCCCCTGATATCCATACTGTGACATCATATGCGTACAGATCCATGAAATCTAAGTGCAGCTGAAAAGATGGCAATGCATACTGCCAACAATTCCAGTAGTGTGATTACTCTGCTCAGCCTTTCAGGATTGTGTCAGCTCGTAGACAGTGGGTGAATATTATCCTGGCCTCACTGCTAATCCTCCACTGTCACTGCAGAATTATATTACAGCAATCGTTCATACTAACAAGGCGGCGATTTCTTAACTCCTCTTTTTCCCTGTACTGCGTTAGCAACAAAAAGGTAAGCTTCCTGACACGTAACCTCGACCCGTCAACTGATTTATTAAACAATTCTCACACAAATTTTCCCTGGGTAGATGTGCTGGCATGGTCAAGTGTTACAATATTCCCTCAGTAGCCGCAGAGACCTTTTCATTAACCATTCCAAACAAATCGGACTGCAGCCGGTGCAGAATAAATCCCGACTTGTAAGTAAATGCATGTAACCTGAGCATACGTGAATGCATCAGGATCAGCCTTTTTCTATCACAGGGATATTTATCTTCCTTCCCTAAACAAAAAGGGCAAGAGGGAAGGCAAGAGGGGAAGCGTGCTTGCTCTGCAGTACAGTAGCCCCCAGAAGCTTGTTTTGCGTGTGCATGTGCACGCGGGAGAGTGTAATGGCCGGCTGTTATTGTTGGGCGAGTGGGAGAGACCATAGGGATGCACAACAACCTATGAAGGGCAAACCTGGGGATACTGCGCGTGACATTGGACGTCTGTGGGTGAGTAATGATCAGAGCGCTGTGTGACAGCCCTGGTCTTAGCAGCAACAATGGCACATTGTTCACTGAGCTAAACTGCCCAGGTCCAAATCCTACCCACTTCTTCATTAGTGAAGCCTCCACATTTACCCATGAAGCAGCAAGAATGTTTCTGAGGGTGCTAAAAACACAATGTGTTCACCAGTGGTTGATAAAAGTGCATGTCTGGGTGTTTTTACTTGTTATATCACAGTATTTTCTTTATGCATATGGGCCAAACAAAGTGATTTGTTCGTCTTTCATCCTCCAGAGCTTAAGCAGGTTCAAACTAAGGCCACCTGAGCTCAAATATTCAGTGGAATCACCTTCAATTGAGGCTCAATCCCCAAGAATTGGAACAGGGGATTTCCAGTTAATGACCAATTGTCTGTTAACAACATGAGACAATTTACTTGCAGTAGAGAGTCTGTAATGACAGGAGAGGGCACAAGAGACCAGAAGCAGACAACTGAATCAGAGTACTGCTGAGAAGGAAGATGTGGCCTGTAAATAAAAGTTAGTGAAGGAAAGATTGACTTTAGTTTCTAAGCAAAGAGATCCCTTTCAGAGACCACAATCACTAGCGTTATTGTCTTACAACACTAAAAAAGCTTCCCTATCCTGATGGCACAACATAGTTCATTGACATGCACAGTTCCATGCATATTTCATTTCATTCATCCGAAGCACTGACATCTTTCCAAACCATAAATTAAATCATCAGTTTAGCACAACGCAATTTTCAAAGCTCTAACAGTGAGCTTTGAAAATTATGTTACAACTGTTCCCACCATTTTTGAAGTACATGGAGAAAAGAACACGGGTTGTTGCTCCCAGTCCTAACTGTAGTCTCTAGGTAGTTGTTTTCTGTTTGCATTTTTTCTAAATAAGTCAATTAACTGGATGAATTTGTATCCTTTTTCAGTGTGAAACTATTTTGTTCTTAAGAAAAGATTGCAGTTTTATCCCCATAGTACTGTCTTTTGAGATTATGAAGTGTCAATGCATTAAATTAAAATGTGTAATTACAGCATCAATGTATACGTTATCGCAATCACAAGGACTGCTTGGTTTTGACAGATTCAAAAGGCCCAAAAATATGGGTTAATCCAAGTAAGCATTTTGACAATCTGCTTATTTTGCAACGTATTACTAGAGAATCAAACCTTTATCTGAAAACCCCAAAATGTTTTGGCAACACAGTTTAATATCAGCTCTATCCCTAATGACAATTTTGTGTTGCGCAGCATCATGGTAACCAACAATATTTTTGTTTTAGTTTTGCTCTTTTTTTTTTTTTTAAATCTAGTCAATTTATAAACATGTCAGCTCTGCAGGTAGCACACCAACAAATTCCCCTCTAGAGGCAACATAATTTCATTTTGTTTGGAATAAATAAACCTTTGTCCCTCAGACTGATTATGCTCCCCCTCCGAATCTTTTCAGCTTGACTCCCACTTTGATGAAACAGTGCCCTGCTTAATCATGCTGTTGATTCATATCCGGTGGCCAACAGAAAGGAGGGGGAGAGGCAAAGGCTTCACTGTGGCTGCTTAAATCAGCGAAGCCTCTGCTTGCATCCAGCACGGCTAAAAGCGAGAACGGACAGACAACAGCAATTCTTGTTTTTGCTGTCATGAATAAGTTATATCAACCTCCAATGTTTGAGTGAATACGAAAAGCTAATTACCATATTTTCCATTAATCGGAAGGGAAAAGTTAGAGTGAAGTTTTTCAAACTGCAGTAAATTCAGTAATTATGGTGCCAGTTCTTGTTATTCTGGTTTAGTAAGTCAGGCAACTCACAATGAACAGTATTCACCGGATTTATTAGCACTCGGAGAACTCTGGTTGTAAGCTGATAAAGGAGTAAGCTGAGCTTGTTTGGCATTCGTGGGCTAAAGACAGATTTTTAATGGTAATAGGACGCATTTATTTGAACTCAAAGCCTGGCTTTGTGCCTGTTACTAGAAAAGTTAAGACAAACAATAAAAATGCGGCCAGGACTAGTGCTGGTTTGTAATTGCAGCCATAAGCTTGTATACAATATCAAACAGACCACAGCTGGAGCCAAAATAAACCACTGCATTTATGAAACTTATTCATTAGGAGTTTTATTTTGTTTTTATTAACACTCTGTGTACAATAATCTGCATTAGAAAATAAATGTCTTTCTTTGCAATACGGGATCACACGCGCTCTCTAAGGTTTCATGTAATAAATCTTCCTTACTGCTCACTGTGCTGCATAAAGACAAAGGAAAAGGACAAGGAAATACACAAGAAATTGCACGCGACTATGAACTTAACATGACTTCCCTTTCAGAGCAACAGAAGTGGGCTGGCAGTGCTCTAGGAACCAAGGGATTTTGTACACTAACCCCTGCATCGATCCAGATCAGGGAACTGGCAGAAAGCGGTGGGCGTTGGAAGCCGAGTCTCTTTGATCAAACAGTGGTCATGACTTCTTCAAGAAGCAGCAATCTTCTGCTGGAGTCTCCAAACACTGTGGAAATCCCACGTGGGGTTTTGTCTGAGTATGTCAATTACAGTGTGTACATAGAGACACCAGAGAGCAGGAAATGCCAGTAACTGCAACAGTCTGATCCAAAGTAGGCTGAAGAAAAAGATTTTTTCCGGTAAGTTTCTCTGATATCAATTGAAAATATAGCCAATTTAATTTTTTATGTAATGTTATGGAACTAGAAGAAAGAATTATTCAATCATGAACTACAAATACCTTTCAAACTGACATGGGTTTCTAACACAAGCACATAAAAAGTCAATTTGACAGATAATCATGTAATGCTGGCATCTGTGATATTAAAATATGACATCATATTTTCTTCAAAGGGATATTGAAGAACTTGACTTTCTTCAAAGTCAAGTCTGTCCCTCAAAGAGCTATCCAGTTAATCAATATAAAGAAAATCAACCCTGCTATGCATGAGGCTCTTATTTTGAAGAAAGAAAGGAAGCAGCCTAGAGAAATAGTCTTTCCTGGAGGCTGGCTTGTAACCTTGTTACATAATAATAAGGTTCCATTGTGGGTCTAAGAAAAGCAGCACAGCAAGACATTTTTGACATTATTTTTCAAAAACTTCAGAAAAGCCGACGCTCCAGCTCCAGAAGGACTCTATTTTCTGTGCCAAGAAGGATCCGTTTCTCAGTTCCTCAAATATGTCACGTGGCTGTACACTGAAAGCTGATTCAAACCCAGATTTAAAAGTTAAATTAAAATCGTTCCCTCTCTCTCTCGTTTTTTTTTTTTTATCTTCCTCCTCTTCTGCTCCCCACAAGTAAACACACTAATCTGCACACTTTGCTGCCTTCTTTCTTGGGCTCTTAATTAAAATGCGAGCACTTCTCCTTCAGGCCGTTACAAATACTTGATGCGCAGGATTACCGGCGGTGAAGTCAGACATAATTTGTTTTTAATAAAACATCGCAGGGATTAAGTCGGAGAGTTTACTGAGATTTGGCTCCAAGGAACCAAATGTCTTGTAAATTCTGAGCACAAACAAGCCAACAAAAGCTTTGGCATATTTAACAGGCATTTAATTGCTCTTAATGTTGAACAAATGATTGTAATAAGAGGGATTTCTTACATAAATGTGTCTGCTGCTGTATGCAGAGGACAACAACAGACTTACCTGTATATTTGTGTTTGTTTATTTTTAATTTAGGGTGAAATGGCTGGGCACAATGTTGGGAAGAAGTCGTATTAATTTGTTGACTTAATTAGGAGTTTTATGGGTTTCCACAGAGGAGAATGCATAAAACGACAGTGTCATCACTAATTCAACATGGCAGGCCTGCAGAACACCATCTGCTACCCAAGAAACTGTTAATAAAGTCACAATTATCTTTTTGTAAGCTGTTTATTGAGAATAAAATTTGCAAATGAATTAGCTGCAAGTCGAGCCTATGGTTCAAGAAGGAGAAGGAGTAGGGACTGAAAAGTCCAAATCACCAATAGCAGAGGAAAGGCCATTTCATTTCACAATGTTGTGGCGTTAATGATAATTTGGGGTTCCTATGCTGACATTTTTTTAATGAGGCTGCACATAAAACTGTAGCCCCTCTTCTCTCATCACAACAAACAAGATGAAACGAATGAGTAAATCTTCACACCCTGTAATTGCACAGTATGTCAACAGCTGGCAATCAAAACATGTCAGCAAAATAAAAGATTTAAATGTTGACATGTTTCCCGATTCAAGGCGTCCATCCCTATTCTCTACCGAACAAGATCTGGTGGCTGCCCAATTAGTTGATTTGCATAAATTACACACCATGAACTGATGAGGTCCTAAAATCTTCCAAACAATAGGAGTTCCCCCTAAATGTTACTAACACAAACATTAAAACATCAAGATTTAATTCAGAAACTGCATCGGCAATGTGATTAGCTCGTAGTAATCACAACCGCTCAGCTAACATCCTCGTGTCTAACATACATGTGCCTGGAAATTACAATAGATTGAGTAACCTTAACATACCTGATACTGATCTTGCTCAGAAACACGGAGAGTGTTTCTTTATTATATAAGCCCTCAATATTTTCCAGTTACCACATGTGCAGTGAAGACAAAAAAATAAATCTGGTGACTGCCACAGAACTTCATACATATCCACTTGCCTTGTTTCCTGCATGTAATTTCCTCAGTGAGATAAAATGTATCTTACTCAAAACAGATATATTTTACATACACATGCATTGAGTTAAGTGTCCCTTCATCAGTAAAAGCAAAACTTAAAGTGTAAGGGTTTTTACCACAGTAAATTGGGAAATTGATGGCACAGCTTGCCAAATTAGCCACTTTAGCTCGATTTATTTCCCATTTAAGCACAAACAGACAGCGTCCCAGCAAAGAGAGATCTACACACACTTTTGACAAAATGTAAGGTAGTTAAGAATGTTAAAAGGCATAAAATAAGCAAAATAAAAGAGGTTTTGTCAGGATTCTTAATATTATCCATAAATATTTGATCTTCATGCCAAAAAGAGTTTTATTTGTTTACACATTTTAAAGCTCAATCGCAGGGTCTCGAGCAGCGTTGCAAGGTGTCGACGTGAAAAAAAAAAAGAACAGCAGCAATCACCCCTGGTCTCCTGGGTTTTTGTAATGAAATGTGCACGCCTGCCTATGCATAACCAGATTTGCAGAAAGCAAGTAGCACAAATTAGGCATGCCCATCGCTCAGACAGCAGTACCTCCTAAGTGGCATTTGGAAAATTACCTCATACGTTTTATTTGCAGGCATGCTTTGTTCACAGAGCGGTAATTGACAGTGGTGTAATGAAATTGCAAGCAGAATCGCTGAATGTGTTTTTAAAGTCAATAACACGAAATGTAATGCCCCACTGAGCAAGGGTTTGGGAATACAATTATGATCAATTTGAGTGCTGGGGGCGGCCATTTTGAATCAGCCTCATACAGAGACAATGGGTGACTCTCGCTCGGTAAGCTCATAAAATAACTTCATCTGTGTTTGTGCTTATGGGGAGATTGAGCGCAGACAAAGCAGCTGCATGCTGTGTAACTGCCTCACCTCTGGGCAATTTTAAAAGCATTTGAGTATCTGAATGCAGCAAAACAAATTTCCCTCCTGTCTGATAGACTGCAGGTACACAACTGCTTGAACTGCTGAGGAGGACTATGTAAACAGCCGTCTCTCTTGACATTTACATTACATTACTTCCATTTTAGCCGACGCAGTTATTCAATGTGACCTATGAGTGGGGAACACATTATCGGGCCGTGTCAGGTTCGTTACTGAATTTATGTCAGTTTATCTATAAAGCACAAAAGTCTTCCTGAGTCCAATACGTGGCACTAATAAACACATTCAGTTTGAATGTAATTCAGCTTGAGTAAATAAGAATGATCATGGCTACATAGTAAAAATGTAACAGTTGTATTAAATCTGACTAAATTTGACAGTAAAAGTTGATGTTATGGTTGGACTTTTTCTAAAATTCTCCTTCTTGGAATAGAAAAAATATCACCCATTAATAAAAAATAGGATTTTAAAGATTATAAAGGTATTCTCAATATGTATTTGCATCAGCTCTGGCCATGAGCTGAGCTTTTGAGACAACTCTGTTAGAATTTAAATTAACTTTAAATGGTACCAATTCACAATCAGTATTATCTCAAGACACTGCCCAGGACAAATGGGTCACATTCTTATCCATTCAATCCATTTCTTCCAGAATTAAAATCAATCCATTTTCTCCTAATACAACCTTCTTACTCATAAATGTTATGCGTCAAAATTACAGTAATGTACAATTTTGAGGCAGTATGTTCCATATTTTGGTGAAAACAGGAGATTCAAGTAACTATTGTGAAAAATAACTACTAAAGTGTTCATGGCTAAAATAATAATATTCAAATGTCCTGCTCATAATATTTCAGAGAAATGCTTGCATACATGCCTCAGTCTGAACCACTTGCAGGGGAAAAGGTAGTACCTATAGTGTGAGCGTACCGTGCTGGTATCTGATAATGGATAAAGCTCTCACTTAAGCAGAGGGACCATCCGTATCAGACTGGTCAGACGACATGATCAGATTGTACGCTTGTTGGACGGCTGAGAGCAGAGTGAATGGAGACAGCACCATGTTGTTTTTCTCATTAGACACTATCAGGTAGTATCAGCTGACAGAACAACACGATGGCTCTGAAACCTCCAGTCTCCAGATGGCTGGGTTTCCCAGAGGTGCCTGGCATGAACCCTCTGACCTCATCACGACGGTCACCGGAGCTTTGTTTATCAGATGCCTCGCCTGTTCACAATAAGGCAGTGAGAGGATGTGGCCCCGTATCGTTTGTTCTTTATCAGGACAGACAATCTGGCGTAAGTGTACCAGACAACAAGAAAAATTGCTGATTGGCTCCAACAGCATGCGGGCGATCAGCGGAACTGTTCTGCGAAAGGTATTCCTGGATGTTAGCTTTTGTTGTGACACTACTTTTCCAAAGTGAGAAGCAGGCATTGGATAGCAAGAGATCGGCAAAGAGATGTATTGTAACACCTCCATAAAATAAACAATAAAAGAATGGATTAAATGTGAAAGTGTGAAGCAGTAAAAAAAAAAAGTTGTGGTCTAAACGTAAAGTACTGTCTAACTAAAAACTTTCAAACTCATGCATGATCAGTAGAGTGAGCAAAACGAATTATTCTATAGGACATTTTGTCTTGTTTGGAACATGACTTTTAATTCTGAGGAGTCATCAATATTGCAAAACTCTTATCTTGCTAAACTGCTGAGTCTGCAGAGCCAACAACACTAAGCAATATCAACCAGCATTTGACTGAAAAGGAGTACAAATAAAATGTCAGCCGGACTAATGGAAAATCCAAAGGGACAGTGTTTAATGTCACAAACACCAGCAATTTCAACAAGTCCGGGGCTTCAGTTCAACATTTTAAGACATTTTTTTTATATTTAAATTTGCATCTGTTCATACAGAAAATTAAGGAAACCATTGAAGATTTTTAGGATTAGTCAAATTGCAATTACCAATACTACACTGGATTATATGGAGAAGACAGCTGATGACGCATAATACATTACTATTGTACAATTCCTTTACCCAGAGAGAACAAAGAACATGGGATTTGTCAGTATGTTTCCACATTGTATTTAATGGAATACATGTTTGGACTGTTTAGGGACTATGGCATCACCAACAGTAGACAGAAAATATATGGATTAAAATTATATAGCATGCAGCTTTTTTTATATCTAGCTATGAAATTATTTTTAAAAAACATTTCCAATTGACATCAAGCTCTGATATGGGCAAAACATATTTTAAAGATTACAAAGGTATTGTCAATATCTATTTGCATTTAAATTAATAGTCCAGATTCACTGAAAAGCTCTATATTCTAAACTGTATCAAATTTAAATTTCTTAAGGTAAAAGAAAGATACAGAAGTATGTAACCCATGTTAAACTCTGTTTATAGGATAAGGGATTGTTGTAAAGTGAAAATTCATTACAACCTGTGGTTTCCTTATTAGATATCTTTACTCTAATTGGCATTAAATGACCCACTGATTATGACTTATAATAGAACAAACCTTTATATAGCTAGATACTAATTGGACTGGGACCAAAATAGAATAATGAAAAGTCAAAAACAAAATGAGGACAAAAGAATATTATCCATTTTATAAGCAGTCAATATATTTAATATACATATCAGAGCTACTGTTTATGAATGAGACATAAGAAAGTTGTCGCAAACAAGTGCAGACGATCTGTGTTAATCAGTAACTCGTTTCGTTTTCAAAGATCTGAATGGCAGCTGCTTGAAGACATTGAAGATCTGTCTACACCTTTCTGAAAGATAATTTAGTTTTAAACTATATCTAATTTGTGACTGAGCCAAAATCAAGAGCAAGCATAATTCAAGCTACCATTTATCCCAGTTTTAATCATTTTTCATCCCAGACGCCATCAGATGTCTTGCAGTCTTTGTAAAACTTCAGAAACACCATCCTTCAGTCTTCCGTGTCAGCAGTTAATTAGCCATTGATGCACACAGTCTGCCCAGAGAAAGATGAGCTCATATCAAAGAAGCAGTCCCACAAAATGGCTACTTTAATCCTCCAACTGCTACAGCCTGTCGAATTTGATACTACAAAGAATCAATCTACCATCTTTCAGGTGTTCACCACAATGCACTGATATGATTTTAAAACACCGATATTTGAGGTTTTCCTGCTAAACATAATTTCCAAGATATTTTAGGATAATATATACATGGAAGGAGACAGCTTCAAGTCCTGAAAAACCTTAACCATAAAAAATAAAATAAAAAATTTTCATAATAATAAAAATTTATCTTTCAACTGAGATGATGATTCTCCTTTATAATTTCTAATTATTTTTTCATCTTGTTTTAATGTTTTATTGTATTTAATGTTTAGTAATCTGGTTGAAGTTGCTTAAAATATTCCAGATCCAATGTTTCCTTGGGAGCTGTAACAAACTTTGACGTACTGTGAACTTTGAGTGTCTTGTCCAACTAATGATGTGTCTGAAAAGTTGCAGCACAGATTTCATTAATCACAATAAAAGAACAAGCTGCATATAATTTTTTATGTTTTGCAGTGTTAAAGGTCAAAACGTTTAAATGAAGCGCACGTCATGAAATCTCAAGTCCTGTCCTGTCTTAATGACTGACCATTTGAGGATGAAGGTTCAATGGTCTACATACAATAATTAAGTGTTAAACACTTTATTTACATATTTACCAGCCAAATTAATTAAAAATATGGATTGCACTGTCCTGCAACTGAAGCTACAAAGCATTTGACCTGCAGAGGTTACTGAGTCTTCATCGGGACAGAGTGTAAGTATAGAGTAGCCTAATTAACATCATTGTCAGGTCAATGCCACAACATATGTAGAGCCCTTGTGTAAATTTGGTAGAAGTGTAGCTATGTGTGTTGTAGGCGGCGTCTCCAAGGTCCAATCCTGATGCCACAAATTTTTTAACATGCCTCAAAAGTAGCAGGCTGTTTGAGTTGGAAATGATTTTACATAAGCTACAGCATCAGGCGCATAGTGAAGTAATAATGGAAAGCTATTTACTTTGAGTCATTTATCTTTGTATGCCAAAGATAAATGACTGATGCACAACAGAGTTATGGAGGTGTTAAGAACTATCAGAAGTAGAAACAAAAATACCTGAGACTTTGAATACATTTCATATAAGCTACAGTCGTTTTGGACATTTAGTTCTCGGTGACGCAGACACGTCCTCTCAACTTCAGGGGACAAACTGAATGCCACAGTACACTCTTCTTCAGCTCTTCTGGTGTTTATCTTTACTACATTTGTTTTTCTGTTTAGTTTTTTTTTTTATCTCTGCTAATTTATGGTTCTTAATTTCTCTACCCAGACCTGTTTATAAAAAAAGGTGCAATCACACAGTAACCATTTTTTTAATCTCTCAGAATTTTGGTTTGGTAATTTAGGCTAGATCTGAAAAAAAAAAATGTTTTTATTCATATTGGTTAGACCTACCCAAATAATTGAACAGAAAAAGAGAGCAGAAATCATCACAATAAAGTTGTTTTTTATGCACAAAAGACCTCAATTTTACTTTCTTTGTTGCTTAATTTTGTATTCTTCTCTTTGATAAAACATTTCAAGCTATGCTTTCTGGTGGTGAGGAGAGTTTGAAGTCGACTAGTGGCTCTCACATTCTGAGTCACCATGCCAGGTAGTGATAGCAGCAGCTTGAAAGGTGGACAGGTCAGGTGATTTCACAGCTTGATGGTTTGATGCACAGATGCCAAAAATTGACATGTGTAGTTTCTACAGCAGTGGTGATACTTAAAAATATGACATAGTCAAGGAAGATGCCCTGTCATAGTGTGGCGGTTTTTCAATAGAAAATATCCAATGCACATTTTATGTGTCCGACTGTCTCACATATAAAGCACAAAGGACATGAGTTTGATTTTTATGCACAGCTGCAATGCATAGGACAAGGAAAGCCACTCTCAGAGTAGGCTACAGGTTGCTACCTTTTGTTTGCTATAGTTTCTAAATGGCCAAAATGAAGGTTATCATCTTTTTTTTCTTTTTTTTATAAAGGAATGTGTTTACAGCAACCTCTAAAACTCATTTTTACGTATCTCCTGCAAGCCTTTTATAAAATGTTAAATCTTTAAAAAATTATTGCAAATGGATACAATGGCCAAGTGATTAGATATGTGGGAAAATGTCTGG
Organism: Poeciliopsis prolifica; assembly: GCF_027474105.1. Lineage (NCBI taxonomy): Eukaryota > Metazoa > Chordata > Actinopteri > Cyprinodontiformes > Poeciliidae > Poeciliopsis > Poeciliopsis prolifica. Next base: position 4,009,467 of record NW_026562407.1, on the reverse strand, counting down.
ATTACAGAAACATCAGGGTTAAAACAGAAAAAATAAAGACTGCTCTATACTTCCACTGAGTTTTGAAAAGCTTCTGAAGCTGAACAACTCTCAGGTAAGTACTGTTTGGCAGTCAGACTACAGAGGCAGCAATGATGTGCTCTAAGGTCTATTGGCTGGATGTCAGGGGTGTTGGCGAGAGGTTTTTGATATTCTGAACATCATCAATGACAGAGTGTTACTCTGGATTAGTATCTTAAATGGCCATTGCTATTTTGATCCAGAGTTCTAGTCCCTTCTTCTTCTGTTCTAGATGTTCACTTCCTCACTTTCTGAAAACGTAGCCAAATCAGCTGGTTGTTTATGAACAGTCTAATCTAACCTAAGAATTAATTTTCCCAGTCAACATCTTGCAACAGCTCTTAGGCAAATAACTACTTTTAATAAATGTTACTACAGACTCTTTGCTGTCTTTTGCTCAAAAATGAAGCAGCAGCAGCAATGCATCTTTTTATACTCAAGTATTCATTAAGTATTCAAGTTACTAATTCTTTTCAACAATAATGTTTGATCTCCAGCTTCAAGCCTTTTCAGGCATCACTCAGGCCTCCAGTGCTGTTCTAACAACACCTATGCTTTGATCATTTTTCAGCCCATCAGCTGTCAGCATTTTTTTTTTCTAATTTCTAAAGACCTGGTGCCCTCTTGAGGACTCAGCCGTCTTCTTCTCAGTTAAGCTTTCATTCACATGCGTCATTTACTATGGCAAAGGGTGAAAGACCATTGAAAGTTCAGTCGCTCCTTCAGCGGCTTTGCTTTCATGCAGCACAGTGCATGTTGCTGGTCAGCAGGTGTCTGAGTGAGTCCAAGGCAGCAGGCTGGTTTCAACATCAAAGTGCAGGTTAAGTGTGATAAGTGGAATTAGCATATGCCAGGGGGAAGATAATGACTAAAAATGACTTTCCGTCTCCCTTACACAAAGAGAAACAGGTACAGGGGCACAGCTGCTGCGGAAGATTAATGGTGCTGCCAGATGCAGAGACTGTGGAGAGGGGTGACCAGCCAATGGTCCTCTTCACTAAGCTGGGAGAGGACAAAGCAGCCATCAGAGAAGCATGGGACAGGCACAAGCAGAGGTGCTTCTTCATCATTGCATGAGGAGTGCATGATTACATAGTAACAATGAACAAACACTGCCAGAGATGACAAGAAGTTCTAATTATGGTATTTTTGACAGGCAACACCTCAAAAAGTATGGCTAAACCTCACCAATACATGCAAAAGTCCTGGAGTTATCACAGAGCTTTGGGAAAATATTTACACCCTTTGGACACTTGAACATTTTGTCAGGTTGCAACCACAAAGCCCAATGCGATATATAACCTAGTAAAACAAATTGCCTTTTGAGGTCACCTGATTTGTGGATAGAACATGAGACAGAAGGTTATCTGGTAAGGAGAGACCAGAAGTAAACTTTTTGGCCTCCATGCAAAGTGACGGAAAAATATGGCTGTATATCACACTAGACACATTGTACTCACAGTTACACATGGTGGTGGCAGCATCGTGTTTTTGGAATGATTTTCTACAGCCAATCACAGTAGGTAAAGAGATTAAACTGAGAAAAATATAAGAAATCCTGAAAGAATACAAGTCAGAATGGTAATACTTAAAACTGACGAGGAAGTTCATCTTTTAGTAGAACAATAAACCAGAACATAGATCCAGAGCTACAGTGAATTTTAAAGATTAGAGTATTGTCATATGTATTAGTTTGTATTGGTCTATGGCCCAGCATTCAAGAAGCACTGATGTTTGTGAATATTTATAAATCAGTGGAAAGTTCAAGAAAAAACCCCCCAAAAAAACAAAGCTAAAAAGTACTAGAAATCACGTTATGACATTTAGGAAAAGAAAGAATAAAAACTGATAGAAACCCAGGACAGCAATGCCCTCTTTTTCTTCGAAGTCACCGCTGACTCACGGCTGGGTCACCTGAGCAAACTCGGTGCCATCAGTGCAGAGCAGGAGCGTCGATACCGCAATCTGTTTTTCCATTTTCTCCCTTATCAAGGTTAAACAGAACAAATCAATCAATCATCTTAGCTGGTGTGAATGAAGCAAACGAAGGGGGGGAGGGGGGAGCACCCCTAATGTCCGAAAATAAAGGTTATAAATAACACAGTGACCGAAATCCAACACTCGCGATACCATTTCCACAAAAAGGCAATTAACTCGGGTGCAGAGGAGAAAAGAAGAGTAACCTGAAACAAATGCCTTCTGAAAGCCCTTCTGCCCAATCTCAGATACGGGGACACCGGTTCCTTGTTCTGAGCATAGAGAGAGTTTCAATTACATGGAGTTTGCCCTTGGTTGGGCTATTTCAATATTTTATGTTGATACATTACCACTGCACCACGCCTTCATTCATTCTCATTCAGGGGAAGGCGCTTTGACCAAAAATAGACTCCCTATCAAGCAGCGTTCGGTGTTATATTATTGTGTCGGTCTCGAAAGAAAATAGATCATAGAGGAGACTGACTGCCTAATACATAAATGAGAAATGCACAATTACTTTTCGCATGGATTCCTGCCGAGCTAAGAGTCGCACTGAGATTGCTCTCACATAGCGTAAGCAATATCAGCGACACGTCTTGTGAATGTTAGCATGTAATTGGTTCAACCAAATTCATGCAGTGATATATTAAAGGGGGTGTTTTTTCCTCTTCATTTTGCATAACACGGGGTTACTGACACAATGTGTTCTCCCCCATAAAAGCAGATAATAGGGAAAGGCATTTACAGTACACCGGGGACAGCTTTGAATGGATCTGACATCATGTGACAATAGAGGTGCACCCGAGAGGTCAGCACACACCTGTGTCGAATACAACTTCCCCTGACAATGTGACATTTTCATGCACATGCCATTTGACAAGCAGTGACAGATATGTGAGTGCAAGCATCTTCTGACCTTTATATCACACTCAGAGACTTGCTTCAAAAATTTCGTCGGTAGCACCCGGAATTGTCTTTGAGTGAAAGACAGAGCGCAGCTTTATGCAATGTCCATCAAAAATGTTCATATCTTTCATGCATTTCTACATTTTGACAACTACAAACTAAAAATTCCCTTTGAGATGTAAGAGACAGGCCAACAGAAGCTACTAAATAATTTCCTCGGCTTTCATTTTCTTTCACAATTAAGAATCTTACTTATTATTGTATCCTATACTCTGCTTCTCCTAAATAAAATTCTGACAGCTGGTTGCATTCAGAGGTCACCTTATTAGTATATTAAGTCCACCTGAGTGTAATATCTTAGAATAAACCAGTCTGTGGTCTGTTTAACATATTGTTACTTTCCATATCTATTTAAAACAGACTCCTCTGAAAAATTACACCCGTTTGTCTCAGTGAGACACACTTCTTCAACTAGTTTTAAACAGAAATATAAACAACATCATGAAGGTCATGAAACACAGCTAACAGGTCAGGAAGATAGTTGCGGAGTAACTTGAAGAAGGTTTATGCGACATTTTAAACGCATCACAGAATATTAATCAATCTATCATCTAGAAATGGAAAATATATGGTACAAGTGTAAATGTATCAAGACATGACCATCCACCTAAACTCAGGCCAGGCAAGTAGAGAAGGAGCCAAGCGGTGGTGTGTGAAGCTGAATATAGGATAAGCATGGCAGCAGAATTACATGCATATTAACTGATGATGAAATGGCCCAGTCAGAGTTCAAACCAAAATGTAATAAAAAATCTAGGGTGATTCTTGAAAATGAATGTTTACAGCTAGACAAAGTTTGGCCAAAGTATTTTAAGCTTTTAGATTTCTAGGAGAAACATCCCAAAAGTTGTAATTAGAACAATTCTACCAACTATCGGCTCAGAGGTGCTTACAGTAAATAGTGATTAGTGTTTCCTGTCACTTCACCATTTTACACTACTTTATGTCGGTCCTTCATTTAACATTTCACAAAGCTCGTGGTTGTGGCATGAGAAAATCTGCAAAAGTGCATATAATATGATACTTTTGCAAGAGACTGCATGAGCCCATTTTTTTCTTTTGTTCAGATTTCATTAGGCTCTTTGGCATGAATGCAACAAAACTCATTGGCTGTCAGTGTTTATTGGGCAATGATGACCAAGGAGTTGTGGCGCACAAGCATCAAGCTTCGTTTTTATATCCGGTTTATAGCACAGCTGTTTCTGCTGGGGCAACACAGTGTGCGTAATTATGGCGAAGATGCTCAAATTAAGATCAGGAACTCGTGAAAAGCAAATAAAAGATGACGGTCTGGAGTTACTCTCAGAGTGCCCGAGACGTGGGGGTGAAGGTCGTGGTGCCTTTTAGAAAGTTTTCACAAGAAGTCCAAACTTAAAGGCGTCATTATTCATCCCTAAAAAGTTTGTGGCTCGTGACAGCAATTGGCTCATTAAAAATATTACAAGGCCCCCCGCCCACGCTAACACCTTGCTCACGAGCAAGGCGACCTCTAGAAACATTATTTGAGCTTGTGGCAGGTCCACTGGAGTGCCACTCTAATCATTGTAATGCATCTCTGTTCTTTTAATTAAGGGATAATGTCCAATTTCATGACGTTTATGAGGTTATAACATCCATTAGCCTGCAACAGATGCTGTGGCTGAATAGCTAACTAGCCTCGAGCTGGGCCACACGGGTCCTCCTCCAGGCCAGAAACCCAGCGTCCGGCACTTAATGGGTGTAAGATATTCCCTCTTCACTTCCCTTCTCTTCCTCCGATTTGAATACTTTATTTTTCTCATACTTTTGTCTCCCATTGTCTATGCATCTGTTTCTCACTGCTGCCCTACAGCAGAAATTAGACAGAGATTTAAAGAGTATAGCTATTGAACTTTAAACAGCTTATAGCTATGGATCATAAAACTGGCATTTAAAATTTGTGATTGCAATTAAAAGCAAGTTATTCGCAATGAGAATGTCAAAAGCAGTTCTAATCATTTTTATTGTGCTGCTTAATTATTGCATTGCACTTTTTCCTTGTCGGAGCCAAATGCTTCCTGTGTGCATAATTCCAACCTTTAGCTTCTCTTTTCATGCTTATGCCAACAGCAAGATGAGCAGTCTGCTTGCTGGCCCCTCAATACTAACAAAATGAATGTGCTTGAATCTTTCCAACACTCTATATTCTTTGGGCCTGCAGCCAGCCCTCCTCTCAGTGGTGACCTCAATTTTCTTATAAATACCTTTCCTACCCATCCCAGTGAAGGGTGAAGGACAAAGTCAACTAAATGCATCAAATTATTCTCCTGTGGCAACAAACTCAAAATCCTATATCTTTTGTGAAAATTAGCATGCCTTCCATTAGAGTAGGTAGCAGATTTGTTTACTTTAAGCTTAAGTTTCTAAAATCACTTTTTTTTTTATGTGGGGTTCTGCAAAGTACTCACTAGTAATCAATGTCTCATTGATGGGAGACAGCGGGTAGGACACAATTCAGAATTTGGGAAATACTGGACGTTTTATGAACCAATGTAAGCTTTACATAAGTGAGTAAAATTGATTTACTCTTTATTTACTTTGCCAACCAAAAAGACAATATAACTAAAAAGACTATACAGTTTTATAATAAAAATCAGCAGGCTATAAAACCAAACAGGTTTTCTACCAATTTACTTAAATTCACTAAATATAATATATATTTTTCTTCACCAAAGGCAGTTAGTAAAAGGAAAAATATTTCAGGCTGAGTTGTAGTCACGCTTTCAAAGGTTTAAGTTGAGCAAATGTATCAACTATAAATCTAGCATGAGATAGTTGCAATGAAAGGCTCCTTCTAACCAGAGAACCGGGTGACTTGACTTTATTTGGTAAATAAATCAAATTAACAAATGTGTTAAGTTGTAAAAGACAGAAATTACAACGAAATAGAAAAAAAAAAATATTTTTAAGGTGAAGGTTGTATTATGTGTCTACATCTTTCTTGTTTTATAGCCCTATTTTGAGTATTTATTAATTTGAGTCTCTTCAGTAAAGAAAATCCCCACACATTCTCCAGAAATAGATTTCTTTGAACCCAATTCACTGCAGGTAGGACACTGATTTATAACCAGCTGCTGTTAAATATGTAAGATACAGTTTAAATGAAATTATGAAAACACCTAAATTCAAAGATATGTGTTGAGCATTTAAATCCTCCATTCCATCCCAGCTTCCCTGTGATGAAAACAGACCAGAGTTGGCAGAGATGGTGCCAGGTCTCAGGACCGGCCTTGGAGGACGGGGCGAATGAGAGACCATGTTTCGCCAGGGCAGGGTGAGGGTCTGCTGGGCAGCTGTTTGGTAATTAGTGGCGTCCCTCATGTTTGCCCCCGGGCATCTGCTGGAGCAGCAGCTAACAGCACAAATGGGCTGAATACAGCCCTCAGGATGAAGTTAAGTCAGAACCATTAGGCTTTATTTAAATCACACACACCTGCAGTTAAAACACACCTGGAGAAGTCATATTATAGATGTGACAATTACTGTCCCTTTGTCTTACAGTTAGATCCCAATTTTAGCCTCGAGGGATAATCTAGGAATATCTTTGCCTTCTGTTGTGGTTTTAGTACGAAGCTTCAATGCAAAGCCTGAGCATGCACTGATCATTGTCAGCCATAACACTAAACTTTACAAAGGAGTGGAGGAGGAAAAAAACTGATCTTCCCTGGAGCCAAGACTCCCAGAAGGGCCTTAAAAATGTCATCTATGCACCATCAATACCTCCATATGGTTATGCTTTACAGTAAAACATGCTATAAGACAACAAAGCACTTTAGTTTTACTGCCCTCTCTGTGGCCCTGCCTCCGGCGTTCATACAGCAGTTAGTGTTTACTACACTTGGCTGGGTAATAACTCTGTTGTACGACAAACAAAACTCTAGCCCCTGGATATAACTCCTGTAAATCCTGTATTGGTCAATTCTCAATACATTCATCTCAACTCATGTCTCCATCTCTTTCAATTTCAGCCTCTTTGAGCTTCCTGTACTTTCGTTATACATCGTACCATAGATGCTTCTTATTAGTTTCTCCATGATTGCCTGAAGCTGTTTTGCTCCGGAGTTCACCTCCCTTCCTCTAATTCTCCGGAAGAAGATTCCTCAGAGGGAAAGTTGATTACCTACAACTTTCATACAAGACTTTTTTTATATGTTGTCACGTTAAAATCACAGACTTGAATGCATTCATTCTCATTTTATGTCATTATTCAACACAAATTGGTGTGAAGTGTACGGGGAACTGCAACATGCTTTAACATTATGAAGAAATAACAATCTGACAGGTATGGTAAGCAACTATACTGATACCCCAAAATAAAACAATTAAGCGCAAACAAATTTACCTTCACTATTCATCTTGTCTTTATTTTGTTACTAAATAAAGGTTTGCACATTTTGAAAGCACCGCATTTATTCCCATGAATTCAAAATATGAAATTGTTTAGTTACCTGAACCAGGACAATTAATAAAAGAGAGCCAAAGAGATTCCCAGAGCATTGTGACAAGAAGGGGTGGAACGTATAAGGCTAAAAAAAATGGCACCATTTTCGTTATGCAGCTGCAATAATGAGAACTGATTTCAGCAGTTCCACTCAATCCTTTAAAGCATTACGCATAAATATATAAACTTTTGAAGAACTTATATAAAGCATACAAAGAACAGTACAGTGTGAGCGTGTTTGTCTATATACAGCTATACGTGTCTCATAAACTGAAACTCGTGGCATTTCAAGTTTTCTTTTCCAACTGGGCCTCTGTGAAGACCCAGACTACACCACCGACATAAAACTATGGAATTACAGTCTTGGATGATGAGAAAATCAATCAAGTAACCAATTTTGTCAAAAGGTGCTTCTAGTCTACTTTATTCTTAAGTCCTCCTATTCCATAATGCCATCCTCTGCAGTGATCACTTGGCCTCTGCGTCACGTGCAGTAGGAGCCCAAAGTGTCCTTGGGTGAAGGGGGAAGAGGCAGAGAGGGGTTTCAAGGAACTAATGGTTAGAGAACTATGACTAATGGGAAAAAAAGCATGACAAAATAAGACAAATGGTTTGCACCAACTTCATTACCGAAGTGACAGCTTGACGGTCCTGCTGTATAATTTGGTATTTTTCATCTGTGACTCATTTGCCAAAGAAAAAAATGACGATGGGAGCAGGGTCTAACTTTTTTTTTTTTTTTTAACCACATCAAATAGCCGCTGATTTCATACCTGCCCAAGCTGCTAGAGTAGTTGTGAAAGTTTGAATTTTTTAAACATGTTGTGTGCTTTGAAATAGAAGCATACAGTGTGTGGAGCGAATTTTGGATTCGGAGGAGAGATGTAGTATTCAGATGCATCGGAGACTCGCTTCCAACATCAAACTACAAGGCAGATTGGCACCTACAGGCAAGCACTGGCAGACTGTTTACTTGCCAACTCTCTTTTTTTTCTATTATACATCTGTGGAGACGTTCTCAGCAGAGGCAGAGCGCGCAATGGAAAAGCCAAACCTGTGTAACGCATCCTTGTTAAACAGGAGAGGTAAAAATAAAAACATTTGTAAAAAAGCGAATCACTGCCACATGAATCTACAGATTAAATCAGTTTCATTGCATTCTTCAGCTTTTAATGGCTCCGGTTTGATACTGTGTTTTAACAACTGCTTCTCATTGGAGATTTGCGTTAAATAAAGCAGCATCTGCTCAATTTCGAACCATTTAGTTTTGCATGAAAGAAAAGGTCATATCACACACTGTAATCTAAAGTCCCTCATCTCGCATATCGGAGTCTGCCCGTCTTATGGGGCTCCATGCATTATTCAGCAAATACTCGCGAGTTCTTTAAGAGGAGTACTCCAGTTTACACTGCAGACTTTCATTTTGAGTTACACAAAGTCCACTACAGTGTTGCAAAGGTGGGCTAAATAATTCACAATTTGCTTTTCCCTTTCTTCAAGTGGGAAGCGAAATGGGAAAAAAAAAAAAAACTTCAAAGTTGCCAACTGTTGACGGAGAGGAGAAACAAATGTGCAAAAATAAAAATCGAACTCCATCTCTGAAAATTAGCATAGAATCACTGAGAGCGTTTGAAGTTTTCTTTGAAGTGTCGGCTTTAGATTGATGCATTTTCTTGATGTGTTGTAGTCATCTACAAAGCCAACAGCTATTCCCAAGGGAACACTTATAGCTCAAAATTGCAAATACATTAGAATGCTTTCCATATTTTTATTTCAGTCTTTTGGTCTGGGAAATGTATTCTACCTTCAGTGTTACAACGGTGAAAGTTCATGACTTTCTGCTTGCTGCATTACAACAAAGGACTCGTTGCCTCTTCTGAGGGGAAGAATCTATTTAACATCACTGCAAAATAGCTAAGGTAGTGCTGCCAACTCCCATGAAGGAATAAACTGTGTTGACCATTAAATCTTTGTTTATTCTTTCGTATGACTTACTGAAGAAGATGTTGATCCCAAAGTACTTTCATAAAGTCTTTAGTGCCTAAACTGCAAACATCTAATATTTAATAAATGTGTAATTTACTTAAAATGTGTTATATATAAAGTCTTCTGTCATTCCATAAACTTTGATCTACCATTAGACTGAGACATTTCTACTAGGAAATGCCTAACTGACCTAGATACATTTAAGGAGAAAATATTTTTTTTTTTATCTATGGCTAACCTATTCATGTCCACAATTATGTGGATGGGATAAAAGGGGTCAAATTTGTTTCCAGCTTGGTATGGTTCATGGATAAAATATTTTTGGCTGAGTTTTCTTGGAAAAGAAACCCCATCTAGAAGAGCAGGTGTTTCAGCTAGTGCTGAGTTTGTAAAGTAAAATGTCACACTGACACAGACTGGCCAAATATGTTCCAGCTGGATCAGGAAAAAGAAAAGATATGTTTTGAGAACAACTGTTTAGAGAATGTTGAAGTTCTGGGAAAGCTGGGTAACTCTTACACATGTTTTGCATATGGGGAGAATATTAAATGTTGCTTTTTCCTGGATTTTTTTATTCATGGATAGGCTCTAACTGGAAGTATGTGTCTGTTTTAATTAAGTACATAATAAGCCAGAGATAAACAGGGAATCCCAAGTACATATTGAATATAAATATTTTATTTCAATTAAGTTTCATGATCGGGATATCTCTTGTGCTCTCTCTGCAGTTTTGTTCTGTTTGTCCAGTCTTCCCCCATTATTACATAGGAATAATAGGATAAGTAATGATTATAAATTGACTGTGGAGCCATGTGGACATGCACGGATGCCTGCATATGTCATAAAACGGGGAACCAAAGTCAGACATAAAGAAAGGTCACAATGACTCCTCAAAAGACGAATTTGTATTTGATGTAAACTTGCCAACATTCAGGAGCTGGTCCAACAGCTCAGAAAGCAGCAGCCGCAGTGTTACTTTAAGTAGTCCCTTTGTGAATAACCACCTGTGAAGGCAGTTTAGTTCAGAAGGATATGACAACCACTTTTAATGTGGAAGATTCAGCGTCCCAGCTCCAGTTTACAGCAGACTTGTTACTGGAATGCTGTTTCTATGAGTGTCTTTAAAGGCAGAAATATAAAGCACTGCAGGCTGATGAGTTTTGAGCAGCCTGTTGGGATGATATAACCATGTGGGTTTGTGTGCTTTCTACCTGAGTAGTGCTATTTCATGCATTTTCTATTTTTTTACTGCCTTCTGCTTGAGTGGTGGCCAGTGGTAGAGATACAGCACAGTTATGACAATCTGATCTTCTCCATGCTGGAATAGGGTCTGACTGATGAGACAGAGTTACGACGAATAGAATTTTAATTTCAGAGCAGACAGTGGCACATGGGATGATACGGACTAAAGAAACCTCGGACAGAAGGGGGATGGGTTTTGAATTTAGAAGTTCCATCTAATATTTAAGTTTCAGTTTTGTAGTCCAAAAAATGGAATAACTCAAAAAGTCAAACTATAACACACTTTTTTATTTAAAACTTTGGACAGAAAGACGTCACTTCAGCAGTTGCTCCCCTTGTTTTGCTGAGAAGGCGTAATTTTCTTATTTATGAAGCTGTTGACTCCAATATTAGACCGTCAGCTTGTACAAAACTGTTGTAAATTTGGTCAAGCATAGAAGGAGACTCTCACACAATACTAATCTTAAGTTAAAAGATTGCAACCTAACAGAATCACAGTATTTACACAAACATTTCAAACATCCATCAAGACTTTATTTCTACCTGCTCTTTTGAAACAATAAAAGTAACAGTTATCTTCTGCTGCTAAAATGTAAAAAAAACAACAAAAAACACAACTTTTTTTAATACCAGTAACTGTCTTGTGTTTACTGCATATAATATTGTAACTTTTTTTTCAACTTCACCTATTTTTAGCCAATAAAAAACAGTTTCAGCTAAAGCAGTTACAATGTTTCTTAAAATAGTTAATACTTGCTGTTTCTATGCTGTAAATGTGCACTTATAACAACGTCAGCAGTGCTAGTTGAAAAGCTATCAGAAATAAGCAAGAAAAAGTAATTCAATCATTTAAAAAAATGCATGATGGCAAAAATTACAGAACTATACATAATAAATAACTACTCCAAACTTGTGATGTATTCAAATCATAAAGAAGCTAAAGATAACATCTTTGAGGCCTGTTTGTCCACCCCGCCCCGTTTATTTATTTATGTTTTGTTACACTAACACAAAGTTTTGAAAATTACAATCAGATCCCAAAATCCCAAACCCTCACTCTGAGTTCATGTCTCGGTCGCTCTCTGAGGGGCTTTAGTTGAGTGAAGTCTGGGTTTCTCTGGGGGTTTTTTGTGGGGGGTTTAAAAGAAAAAACGAGTCACTGACCACATACCGCTCTGTCTGACCTTGTCGGCCAAATTGTGATACAAGTTGGGGAGGGGATAGAAATCTTTGAAGACAGAGCCACAGGGGAGAACATACACAGTTCCAATGTGTAAATATCTTCTTAGATTTTTTTCCCAGAGGGGATGACGACCTACGTCTATAACAGGACGGGAAGTTCAACAGGAAAGGCCAGAATTTCCATTATCACATCCAAGGAATGGGTCAGTATGAAGTAAATACTTTTTCTGCAAACAAAACGCACTTGTCTGAACATCCTAAAAAGAATAAATGATGATGTAGTGATTGCACATTATGCTCCTTTGGATGGAAAATGGAAACACATTGATGCATTTTAAATAAAAATTTAAATACATCTGAGAAAGGTTAAGAATAACAACCTGAACATATTTGGCATTCAAAACTCTTCCACCTGGCTTCAGAGAATCCAGTTCAGCTAAGACTGTACCACACTTACTTTGTATTCATTTTACAATCTCGTAAAAGGAGACAGATGTTCCTTGTGCCACATTGATTCATACATTTATGACTCTGTTCTGCATGAGAACTTTAAGTCATTATCATCTTCCTGACCTGCTCCACTTTGGATAATTGCCACAGACACAAAGCTTTCCATTCGGTGCATTTCAGCCTGGCCGTCTCTTCCACATGACTGCTCAGGCCCTTTTCCTGTCTACATTTCGTAGATTGCTGTATTGTATAAACTCCTGATGAATTTCTGTCACAATAAAGACATCACAAAAACATAACCATGACCTCACTGTGATTTAACATTGAATATGTAGGTTTCTATCTTGCTGTTAGAGTAAGTGATTCGACAGATTTGACATAAGACAAGTGAATTTAATAGTTTGCTCTGTTTTATACAGGAAATGCTCCAAAGTGTTATAGTGACAAAAAAAGCAGTCGCCAAAAAATCAGAATTTGTAAACAAATTCTGATTTGTCTGGTACCAGACGATGTGTGCTTGTCTGGTACCAGGAAGCTAATGCCAACAGTATGGTTGCAGCACAAGCACAATAAGACAGTCCCTATTGGTATATGTTGCTATTGCTAATACTTTACAGATACTACAATGTTTTTCAAGCCCCCAACTACAACTTACAACTGACTTCAGCTCAGTGTAGAACTTTGAGGCAAAACTCAATAGCAACCACATTGAAATGTGGCATCTGAATGCTATCAGCTGAACAGGAGAGTTGTTATGCTGAAGGTGCTGAACTGAACCCAAAACAAATATTTGACAAGCACAACACTTCCGAAATAAAGTTGGTTGTATTAAAATACAGAGTAATTTAAGTGCTGGGTAAAAGTGTAAAACATCAAGGTTGATATTATGTGAAAATAAATTTCAACGATTGAAAATATCCTTGGTTGTTATTAGCTAATGCCATGGAATTGGCTAATATTAACCTTTAGCAAATATGCCGATATTAGTGTCTTTGCTCGTAGTATTTTTGAGCATGTTAGCAAATGAAAGTACAGTAGAGAATAGCTGAAATCCACAAATAGTTGAGACCCCTTCTGAAAATGCTCATCACTGTCATTTATAGTAGTTCAAAAACAAAATATGCATTAACAGAAAAAAATAATTTAAGTATTCTAGAAACAACAGCGTATTGTCTGGTACTTCAGCTCAATAATAACAACATCCTTCAAAAAGTAGCACTGCAGCATACGCAACACAAAACAGGGGGGGACAATTTTTTATGTACTGCTTGTTTTATAATCTAGACAAGTGGACAATAGGGCAAGACAGAGAAGAAGCACGCTCTTTAATCACACTCCACATACAGCAGCATAGATCTATCAGTCCACAACAAAGACAGGATTTGGGTATTGTTGCACAAACCACAGTCAGATGAAGAATCAGTGAGTCGGGCTCCCACATCTCAGCTAATCAAACCTTTTTCCCTCCTGGCTTCATTAAAAATAACTAAAAACAAACCAATAAAATGGCTGCTGATTAGTGAGACTGTTCAACTAATCAGTTGGTAAACTAATTACTGCAGCTGCAGTGTGCTATTAGATTTTCTACATTGTCCTTACAAGTTCCTATAACCCCCAAATATGCAAAACATTGTCTATGATCGATTAGACAATAAATATTTAACAAATCATGTGTTTAACATAAATTAACAAATTAATATATTTTCCAATTTTGGAATTTCCAATCTGAATTAAACACAAAAGAAACTAAAACATCATTTTAATTGTTCAGGAACATAAATCCTCCAACAAGTGAACACAATATTCCTAAGAGTAACATTTTAAATAATATTGAAACTTCAGACCAAGACAGACAATTTCTATCTCTATCACTCAATACAGTGCTGGCTGTAAATTGCATTTCTCTAGTCTTTGTTTTTCTTTATTCATCACTATTAAACCTGTAATGGAAAAATTGGCAAAATGCATTTACATCAATAATTAAAAGGAAGAGAAAATACACTCCAGTCATAGTGATAAAGAGGCTGCTTGGATAAGACTGTTTCCTTTTGCTGGTTAAGCGCAGACAAACCTCAGCTGGACGGTGCATGTCTCTGCACTGAAGTGCTTTTAAAATCGCAATCCCTTGGTAAAAGTAGCCAAACATGCTTCCGTCCAACTCCAGTTTCCCCTGTGAGCTCGCCCTGATGACCAAGCACCATGCTGGACTCAGGGACTAAAGCGCAAAGATGAATGAGGGGGAAATACATTTATTATTGTTGGTAATTGAGTTTCAAAGACCCAATCTCTTTCCACCTGTGTCATTTAATCTAAAACAAAAAACAAAAAAAACAATAAAATTCAATGACTGCTGACAAAGCAGTCGTTGAATTGAATTGCTGCTACATTACTAGTGACACACAAGTCTTAAATTCTGGTAGCTTCTGTTACCTTTGCTTCCTGTAACACTGCATCCCACATTGATGCAGTGTTATTGGTTAGACAAAAACAACTTATTGACCGACAATTGGGCCTTAACTGCAGAACATCAGTTAAATTTTTAGGCTCCTACATTTTTTACGTTTTTAGAAAACCAAAACAATAATACTAATAAAAAAAACAACTGTGTACATGAAAATGTACATAATTCCAACAAAAACTGTGTGTTCATAAAATTCAAATTAGTATGAGAGCTTTGGATCAATTCCTAGCTTTTGGATTTTGTGTTGATCATCTGGACCCAAGTTGCTTTCTTGGGAACAGAAAGACTGGAATGGTTAGCTCACCTGGACCGAAATTTACTTTCCCCTCCAGAAAGCAGCTTCTCATCTTTACAATCTCTATTGGGCAGCCAACCCAAAAAAGGTTTGGTTTAGTGAAGAGGATGTTTTCCTCTTAGCACAAACTGAACCTTGTTTACAGGTCAGCATGTACCCAAGTATTGTTATTGATCATGTCCATTCCTTTATGACCACACCGTACGAATTCTTTATCAATATACTTGATGCATATTTGCATATTGAGTTCAATGACGCCACTTGCAAAGCTCAGATAATCTCGATGTGGTGTTTTGAGTTCTCTGTAGACCAAAGGTAAATCTCTACCTAACAGAGAAAATTTTAGACTTGGTGGGAAATAAAATTCGGGTCATGGATGTGTAGCTGACAAATGCAAATGTTTACCAGCAGGTTACTTGTCAACAAGACAAAAACAACAAACACAGAAAAGGTTTTAGCCCCTATAAAATACTTGATTCCCATGGGATTGCCCATTTTTGTCCCAAATTACCATATAGTAACATTAAAAAGCCATTCAGAAATAATAAATTTTCTCACACTTGGTATCAGAAGGTGTAAACAAAACCATCCTCTGTGTCACAGCTGGTATCAAACCCCCTTCGCTAGGAATGTACAGTACAATCTATCTACTAGGACTTAGATGCATCTGGGCTCACAAAAACAAACAGACTCATTTCCTACTGAGGGAATACAAATTAACCTGAGATGCCATCAGCAATTAAGCCTAATTTCAATAACATTCAACATTTCTTATTCGTTGTGTGCTTTCCCATTAGTGTAATCAAGCGACGACAAATGTTTTCCTGCATGATAATGGCAAGCTGCCTCCTCTGTGTGTGGATAAATTGAGGGAAACATGCAGGAACTGATTAAGTTTTTGACCTACCTTGAGAAAGAACTGGGTTGATAGTTGCATACCTTACAAAACCACAAGTCCCACACGTTTCCTATCCAATAAAATGCCAAAGAGGTATCCCCGAATGAGTATATTCAGCTAACCTTGAAGTTTCCCAAACCTCAGGATCAATCACTATTCAGAAACATGGCGCTGTTAATGATGTTATTGCACTGATTAAGTGACGTTGCTGTAAAGAGTTACATAGCATTAATATTCAGTAGTACTCCTTGTAGAATGGAGCAAAGCGGACATAATTAGAGTTGATGGGCTCCATAAGCAATAATATTGCCGTGCATCAGCAATGTGCTCCTCTTGCAGCAACCTTGCATTTCCCCAGTGGGACCTCTCACCTTAACTGTTATAGGTAAAAGAGCATTTGGAAACAAGACCGCTTCATTTACTGCTGCAACAAAGACAGAATAAACATCTGGCATTACTGATCTCTTGAAAATTACTACAAGGCCCAAAACGATGAGCAAGCGAAACAGCAACCTTAACTTCTAAACATGGGCTTCTAGAAGCAGACGACCACGTAAACACAAATCAACCGCGAGACATGAAGACAAAAATAGCCTCTCTGACAGGTGCTGACACTGTTTTCATCCACCATCTGAGGTCCAGGTATTGATGCCGCTTACAACGACTTCCATTAGCTCCGGAGTATTTTGAGAGGAGTCAATTTTGGTCATGTCATACAGTTCAGTTTCACATTGAGGAATGACCCTGGGAACTTGCAGCTATGCAGGGTTGGAGGGTGGATAATGGCTTTGATGCATGAAATAATAAACATGTGCCTTTAGAAACCAGCCGGAACCTTTTACTGTGGCAGTGAGCTCTCAAATGACAGACACTCAACATTAAGCTTGGTCCATAAGAGAGAGCTGCATCATGTGATTACATTAGCAATGTGTTCCTCAATGTGCAGTATGGCTCAATGAGGTGACGCGAGGATGGTAATCACAGTCTTTGTGTTGTACAATGAGGAGAAAACTGCCAGATCTCAGGTCACCTATCCAGTGTTGGTGAATTTGTTCATCCTAGAGGCACATTAAACTTTTCCTTTTCCAAGTTTGCGGTGTGATACTGTTGAATGACAGCACCTGAGGATTTTTATTCCTACACCACAGTCTGCTTTTAGCTACACTGCAGAGATAAAACACCAAGCTCTGACCTATCTCTTGAGGCATGATATATTGACCTGAGCAAATATCTCCAGCAAGGTGGAGACACCTGGAAACTGATACAGCAGCATTCAGTATTTGAGCCAAACTGAAGTCATAGCTTTAATAATAAATATATATACCAAGACAAATTTGATTCTGAGTATCATAAGGATGAAGAATGAAGTCGAGAATTTGACTTTCAGGTAGTGCTCAGACCACACACTAGATCAAACAGAGATCTAGGACATGATAGCAGTAGATATGCAGGTACTTTTTTATGTACAGTCCTTTTTTTATGGTGAATTAGCCAGTCACGGAGCAACAACTCTATGGATTTAGAGGCTTTGATTGATTACAAACTCCTGATGTATTGGGGGTTTCCATGCAAAACCACCTCGCAAGCTTACAGAGAATGTTCTTCAGACAACAAAATATCTAGTGAGCAGCAGCTGTGTGGACAGAAATGCCTTCTTGATGTCAGAGGAAGATCAGAAAGGACTAGAACAAGTAAATACGTATAAGTCCAAAATGAAAAGAAATAAATGGTCAGAGAGGAAGAAGGAACGAAAACAAAAAACAGAGGAACAGACGCCAGGGAGAGGAGAAAGAATGAACTGGTCAGTAATGAAGACAATGTAATACTTAACTTTAAATTTCATCTTTCTCGCTCTTAGTTGTATCCTTACTTACCAACTGGTACTTCAGTTTCCAGGATCCATTTCATTTCATAATGCCCTTTGAAATCACGTGCTGGGAAAGACATATTGGCTTATTGTCTAAAGCAGAACAGCTCAACAATGAAGCTTGGAAGACTGAAATGGTTTCTTTTTCTAGCCTATTGTTACCTTGGATGCATTTATTTCCCAGGGAAGCAAAGATATTATTCTTTCTCTAAGAGGAAATGCCAACATGTTAGTCCCATGAGGGGAAAATGCTTACAATTTATACATTTGTTTTGTGTCCACAAGCAGGTGAATTAACTCACTATTACATAATCAGAGTCTCCCAAAGCAAAAATAAAAGTAAAAAAATAATAATTTGACCAATTTAATTCAGAGGTAAAATTGAAAATGACTGTTTCAGAAAAAAAGTATTACAGTTTGTGCCATTGCAAGCTATGCCTTTAAATGATAACTGAAGAATGTATTCATTTTTATGTTCAGAAATTAGGTTTCCATCAGAAACCTAATTAGTAACTAGTCACTTCCTGTTTTCATAGGGTAAAAATACGATGTGAACAATTTCAAAAAGACAAGATATTAACCCATTCAGTTAAGGTAGATTTGTGCTGATCTGCAGATATCAGTAAATGGCTACAAAAAATTGATAACTAAACTTTACTTTATCCATATATGATGAAGATTCTACAGTCAAGAAAAAAATCACCACTGCATTTTGTGATGGTGAGATTGAGTTGACTTTTGATTCCTTTTATTCAAATCCATCTTGGGTTGTAATTTAAATCTCACAACTTTCAAAGAAAGAAAACCATCTTAACTTCATAATCGACTTTAATAATGCATTTTAATTAATTATACGTCCCCTGCAAAAATAGGAAATAGGAGAAGCTGAGACTCTGCGCCATCTTGTGAATGAAATGAAGTGACAGTTTTGAAAAGCAAATGATGGAAGAGATTATAAAAAAATGAAGCCTTGTGTGGTACATCAATGAGGAAACATAAAGACTGTGGAAGAATGAAAATACGTGAGAAAAATTCTCACGTTGGGTAACGATGATGCGCTCGGTCAAATTAGAAATAGCAATTTGTCACGAGAAATGTAGTAAAGCAAATATGAAATCTCAAGCATTTATGGTCAGTGTGTGCAGAGTCCGACACACCTCAGAAAACATGTACAGTATTTCCCGAGTATGTGAGAGCCTGAAGAAAATACATTGATGTGCTCATGGAAAGTACAGACCCCCTGTGATAAATTAATATTTTAGGTTCAAGTGTTTGTTTGAATATCTATTAGGTTTCAGATCATGTGGAAGTTTATATCAATTGGCAATCCTTCTAAAACACAAGACATTTTCATCAAAACCAAATACTCCTAATTTTCACGTCACTTGTTTTAAATCAGAATAATGTCTGACTTACACATTGTCTCCACAGAGAGACAGATGCACATTTTCCTGAGTAAAAATCTCCCTTTAGCGGGTTGGTTTTTGCAGTGCATCCGTGTGAGTTTAAAATAAGTACTCAATCAAGCATAAGCAGGTAAAACTTAGTGGACAGAAAAAAATGTAACAATCTATTAGTTAGATGAGAGCAGCCGCTCCAAAAGAAAAAAAAAAACTGCATCGGAGCTATTTTCATTCATTAGTGAGCTCTCATTAGTAAGCTTCAGAGCAAATTTGCAAAAAGGGACAAGAAATAATAAAAATGCAGTTGCACTCCAGTGAGCAACCATAATGACAGCTCAAATAGAAAACCTGCAAAGCCTTACAATACGTACATCTCCAATGGTTTGCATTAGAAAAAAAAATGCTCAGCGCAGCAGCATGCATAAAAAAAAGGAGGGCTTTAAAAACACAAATAAAATAAAACCAGCCTGCTGTGACCCGGTTAGTGCACTCAATTTCACAAATACACAGAAATCCCCGCTCACTGACATATTGCAAAATGTTTGTTGTGGCCAAGAGGAGACACAAAACCCTCCTAATGTCTCCCAGCAGGACAAAAGCGCATGTCCACACGCAGCAGCCTTTGCTAACTGAATTCCAATATTGCTACAAGGGCCATTTGTCGAAAAAGGACTCCTGTATACTGCAAAGCCTCATGAATATAACATTTTCCTGATCCGAGCAGGTGAACTGTGGTGAAGCTACAACTGCTATAAAAAGATGATTCTAAACCCAGCAGGCCTCAGAGGTGTGCACACACACACAGTCTAATCAAATGTGGAAGATGCAAAGCAACACAGGTCTATAAAGCCAGAGAACACAAGAAATGGAGGGTGAAAACAAACATTTTGGAAAATCAAAATGATTTATAACAAAGAAAAGTAAAGAGAAATGGAAGGCTGGAGAGCAATCAATGAATTCCAGCACCGCCTCCTCCTATTCCCATCCCATCAAGAAATCTAAGTATGTATGCATTAAGCAAAGGGAGCTTAGAAGAGAAGATTATGAATAAGAAACTGCTGTTGATTATGCATTTTCAGCGTGAGAATACAATTTACAGCTATTGCCGCCCCATGATGATTGAACGCTGCCTGTTGCCCCCTGGTAGCTGAGCGCAGGAAAAGGAAATGAAGAGTGGCGTGCACGGCACTTTCAGAGGAGGAGAAACTGCACACCAGACTATCATTTCTGGTCCTGTTTACCTTCCAGTATGATCCATCAGTCAAGCACCCGATGAATCCCTCATGAGCCGATTACACCATGGCCCAGCTTTGTTGAATGCGTTATATTTATAGCGCCATTAGGGTCTGCGCATTAGATTATTTGCTGTAGTTCTGTGTGAGGGAAATCACAGAGGAGTCGTGTTGTGTATCACTTGATTATCATTAAAAAAGAACAAAGCCCCAACATTGAACAAAAAGTCGTCTTCTATGAAGTGCGGAAGAAAGTCAGGATGAGTTTCCATTTCAAAGGCTCCAACTCAGACATGGTTGTAACCAAAGCGCGCCGCATCATATGGTGCCTTGCAAAAATATTCACTTTTTTACATTTTGACAACTTACAGCCTCTTTAACTTTAGCACTCAATAACGTGCAGGAGAGCAACACAAAAGAGTTGCTTTTTTGGTTTTGAAAAAGAAAGTGAAAAGTGTGGCCTGGATGTAAATCTTTAATCTGCGACAAATTCCAGGGCACTTCTGAAGTGTAATCAGAAGTGGCTTAGTTAGTTTACAGAGTCCATCTGTTCAACTGCCAACGGGCAATTGCTGAAAGAAAACCTCAAGAAGTCCTGATTGCAGTTTGCTACAAGGTATGTGGAAATATTTGGAACAAGGTCATGTAGACAGATAAGACCAAATATTAACTCTGTGTCCAATAAGCAAAATGCTATGTGTGGTGGAAAACTGACACCATTATAAAAGATGCATCTACAATGTATTGATTCAGGAATACAGATGTTTAGCCATTTTTTCAATTGTTTAAACAAATTAGAAAATGTCATTTTCCCTCCACTGTACAATTCTGCACTTTTTCTTATTGGCCAATCGCAAACAAACTAAATAAAACACAGAATGGTTTGTTGTAACAAAATCGGAAAAATAGTAAGTTATCTAATATTTTTGCACGGTTTTGCAATCGTAGAAACAACAGCATTAGCTGAAGAGTGATACTGGGAGAACATTAACCAGAGGGCTATAACGCATGTACAAATCACGCATGTAGCTCTTATCTGCTCTAAACGACACATCCGTTCAGAACAACAACATGCAAAAAACTGAACATTTCAAGAAAGCAATCAGAGATGGCTAGGTTTCTGTGACAGCAAGGCACCTCTTAATCTCCCACCATAAACAGAATCCCTTTTCTGCATGGCAGGAGGCTGGTTGCTGGTGGCAGCTGCGATTCTACAAGGCCCCGCTTCAGCCGCGTGCCCACGCGTCGCGGCGCTCACAAACACCGGCGTCCATGTGTGACAATATGATGTTTGTAGAGAGCCGCTACAAGTGTCTCCAGTAATAAGTTGGCACGCAGCAGACATAGACCGTTGCTGCTGGAGTAAACAACAAAGTTATCTCTGATGAAATTCCAAACACACAGCGGGAAGTCGCACGCGCGCAAACGAGATCCGTTTTTGATGTAAAATTGCTTTTTTGGACAATTTAAATTTTTTAAAAGCAAGCTGTTTTCAAATATTAGTTTCAGTCCCAGACTGCCCAAACACAAACAACATTATTGCCACAGTTTAGTCTATACAAACACTTCAGAAGGCGTTTGACCATTTGAACATTTTACAGTTTTGGACTGTAAGCGCATAGTGGCAAGATATATATGGTCAATTCCAGCTTGACTTTAAAGAGGTCTGTTGTAGTTAGTGAAGGAGGAAACCAACCGAAAATCAGATGGACTTCTTTGTTCAGAGGCTACAATGATAGCAGCTGATGGGACAGATATAAAGGGTGGATTTCCATCATAGAAAAGGAATGTAGAGAACTTTATGACTGAATCCATGCATTTTCAATCAAAACATGCATGTTACAGCCATTTAATTAGACAGTTTATGAAACCCTTTGACTTGACATTGTAAAATCCGCCCATCTGCAGTCACTGCGATATTTCAGTGTTGGTAAGCAGCCACTCCATGTCATAATAATCATAACCAATTACAAAATGTCCAATCTAAAGATCATGCTCCAAAGTTGGTGCTTGCCACCGCCTGGAGTAACTGAAGACAAATTTCACGCTGGGTTACCACTGGCCAATTGCATGCCACTTTCAATTAGGTTCATTTTCCAAATGAAAAGGGCACAATTGAGATATTTGGACGGGTTTAAAGCCAACAGTGGACCGAGTCTCATATCTCAATTCAAACTGCGTTGTGACAGGAGAGGTTTATTCCACAGCTATGTTGATTGAAATCAAATTAGCCGTTTGCTTACATGCGTGCACTGCCAGATTGCATGTGTAGCATTCAATCAATATTTGGTAGTGTGGTGCTGTAACTGTTTTTTATTTATTTATTTATTTTTTTAAATGCAATTAGCTTCATGGCTCATGGAGATGTATGCTAAGTGTTTCGGCATGAATAGAACTGATTCATGTTGTCCAGCGCAATTATCTGCTGAGAGGGGAAAAAAAAAAAAAAGTAGCAAACAGAGTGGCAATTTGGGCACCAGCTCACTCACACTGTACTGTTATGATTACCTTTATAGTCCCCATTGATTTCCTGATGGCATTATGAGTTGTAATTTTCCCCAGCGATTTCTGTACGAAGAAGCTTGTTACTCATTTAAAAGTCATGATTTCATTTCTCACACCCTGCATATACAGTATTCTATTTTTTTTCCACTTCTCTCTCATCCTCTGCTGTCCTCCTTCTCCCTTTTCCACAAACATATGGGAATTTCTTAGAAACTCAAATCCAATTTTTGGCTTGAGTTCAAACCTTTTCTCCCTTCTTTTTTCCCCACGCCTTCCCCTCTTCCAAAGCCTCCGGCACAGAAACAGGCAATTCATGATGGCAAAGCTGTTCGAGCACAGCAGACCACACATTTACCCCTGGCAATTTCATCAAACGAGGTGAGAGAAGGGGTTTTTGTCTCTCATGTTTAATGTGATACAGGTATGGATGTTGCATTTGTCAACCCTGTGCCATAACATCCCTTTAAGTCAGAAAGGCTGCCACAAGCCTTTAAAGACAGAAGGATGAAAAAATTGATTGAAGATGAAGAGGGAGGGTAAGAAATACTAAAAGACAGGAGTATTTAGTTGGTTTGTAATGAGACTTCATAGCACGAGATGCAGCAAAATGAATACGGCATCATATTCCTCGTCGAAGTCATGTGTGCCCCATAAAGAGTCACTAACTCTAGTACAGAAGCTATTGTTATTGTGCCGGAAAAGGCAGGTGTTTCAATGTTGATACACCAGAGTAATAGACAGAACACACATAAACAAAGACATACTTCAAGATTTGTGTCATTGTTGTGACAACAACCCACTGAATAAGCATCATTAGTGATTCGACGAGCCCTAATTTCCTAGGGCGCCTGTTATTCCAAACAAGCAAAGTTGGTCTTTTAATAGCATTAATAATCAAGTCAATCAAGTTTACTTATCAAGCATATTTCAGCAACATGGCAGCTTAAGTGCTTTGCATCTTGAAAACAAACAAAAATATGTATTAATTTATTATTATAAATTGAAAATAAAAATATCCTAAAGCAATGATGTTTTCAGAAGAAAATCAGCCCAAATTTATTCATAACTCTGCCGAGGGCTGAAACGATTCCTCGAGTAATTCAAGTACCTCGATTATTAAAATTCTTCGAGGAAAATGTACCTGCCTCGAAGCTTTGGTTCATTTATGTTTTATTATTTAGCGCACCGTCTTCTGGCCGGAACATTACTTGACTCTGAGTTGTTGACAAATGCTAAGTGTTAGCAGCGTAACGTCCAATTTTCAAGTTCAGCCCGTGGGGATTTTATTGATGTCAATGCCCGGGTTTTCATCACTTTTGGGGCACCAATAAGCATCCTTAAAATGACTGGCATGATGCCTGGAATACGGCAACCATTCTCCTCCGGGAGCTGCTGGTTGAAAGCCAACGGCGGGACGAGTGCTGCGGGAGTATATATACAAGTGAGCGGACAGACTAAACACGGAGGGCAGCTGAGTAGTTGATGCTTACAGTGTCCCTTACCTTCGTCCCCTTGTCTACCAGTTCCCGGATTTACGTGTGTCTGTCCCCTGGTCTATTTCCTCCTCTCCACCCCTCTCTTACGTTGGTTCGTTTGCCTGCCCCTACCACCCCAAGCCCCCCAGCTCCAGGCGACATTTTCCGTATTCTTAAACCCAAAGCTTGACAGATATGGGGCCCGGTGCGAATTCATCTATTAAACTGACTGAAGATGAATACATAAACTAAAGGCTAGAGTATAGACATTTTTTATAAGCATATTTGTGAGCCTGCCTCTTTATTATTAAATTCAATAGAAATTCAGGTCTTTGTATAACTTTTCTTCAGGTTAATTTAGAAAGAGAGCTATTATTGCTACAGGTTAGTTTTCTAAGCTACAAAAAAGTAACTGTTATGGATGCTCAAAAATGAAAACTTGGACTGATATCGATATCTAATAGTAACACCGGTGATATGCCAGATTTACCAATATTATTATTTTTTTTTTATCCAATTACTCAATTAATTGTAAGAATAATCAATAGATTACTCAATTACTGAATTATTTATTTACAACACCCCTGACCCTGCCACAAATAGGTTTAAAGCAGTCTTTTAATTTGACCAATTTGTTTCTGTAATTTAATTTTACTGCTGGAAGAAATATTAAACGTTTCCAAGTGGCGAGGTCAAAATCCCGACTGGAATGTGATAGAATCTGTGGAGGGATGAGCTGAATGTATCACCGCCTTGGTATTTACCGAGGATAAAAGGTTTGGATGATAACCCCCCATCTCTTCACACGTTCCTTCTAATCAAAGCTACACGTGACTAGCAGTGTTGCACTCGTAGCATGATTCACTTCTCGATAGCCCACCGTCCCTCTAGCAATTACAGTTCTGACAGCTCCACTAAGACACGCTTCCACGTTATAATTACCATTGGTGTATTTATTCAGGAAAGGTATGCATGTGTGTACGGGTGTGTGCAAATGTGCCAGACCAGGGGGACTTTAGGCTTGTAATGATGATCACTGGGGAACCCGATCGTCTAACAGGGTGGCATGTTTTCTGCTAAATAGAAAGGGAGATCCCTTTATGTTACCTTCACTTCTGCAAAGAGTGTGCAAAGGCTTGTCCTAATACAGAGTTGTTGGTTTTTTTTTTTTTTTTTTTTTTTTATCAAAATCCACCTCGAAAGAGGAAAAATTTCAAGAATACAGACAGTGATGGAAGTCACAGGCTTGACCGAACTGATTAAGGTCAAGCTTTTGCTTCAGTGCATGAAATAAATTTCCCAAAAACCTGCTTCTGGTGGCTGAAATATGGGATCAGATACACACACACACCCACCCACACACACACACACACACGCATACACCCACACACGCACACACACACAGCTCCTGGGTAAATATGGGAGGTCCTTCCACTTCCCCTCACTTACGACCCTGTCTGATGAGATCATATTTGGCCTGATGATTATTCAAACCCCCGCAAGCAAAGAGCGTGATTGGTTTAAATTCACTTGACTCATTTGCAACTCCTAATGGAGAAATGAATTTTGTCCGTACTTTCTCAGCTTCGCCTAAAACATTAAAGTTAAGATCTGTCCGCTCTTACTCTAAGTATGTGCTTGGGCCACTTCTCCTGCTTCCTGATCCATGTAACTGTCTATCTGCAGCAGATACTCAGAGATCAGACTCCTGATATCAGTCATCATCTAGTCACTTGCCTCAAAATGTTAAGCACCATTTCTCCCTGGTGTTGATTTAATCCATTTTGCCACAGTGAACGGTGAGACGGCTGATGCCGTTTCTCTCAAAATATTTCCTCTCGAAGCCCGGGAGCAAATAGAGATTTACACTTCCATTTGCCAAGCTTGTTATTATAAGTCTTAAGCACAACATTGACAGAAAGCTGATGAACAGAGAAGGAAAAATGGGAGAGCCTTTGACTTTGCAATTTCTCTGCTGCTATTTTGGATGGCAAGTTGTCTGCATCCCGACAACAAATGATGGTTGTGCAGTTTTTTGGTGTTTGCGAAGCTGGAGGAGGGGGGGTGAGGCTTTTACCCTCTGACTGGCTGTCACTGTGATTCTAAATCAGGCGTCAAAGCCTTTTCTCATTAAAAACTCTCCATAAGACACATGGCCCAGACAGCCATCAAAACAAAGCTTGTTTTTGACCCTCTTACATCCCTTTTTCCTTAATGCGCCAGTGAGACGAGCTGAAAACTAGTCTGCAGCTGGTGCTCGATTGACAAGGTAATTTTAGACGCTCTGCTGAGGGGCTTTCTACTGTATTTTCTGCTTCAGAAAAAAAAAAAAAACATGAGCATATACGTTTATTGGAGATTTTTCTAATCCTCGCAATTTCTGTCTTGGAGCTCAATCCTACAGACCGACTCTAATTCAGCGTTTCAGTCTCAATTACGTTTAATGGATGGATTAGACATCAAGCCTATTCACTTCACATGTGTAGCAGCAGAGAATGTGAACTGAGTTGCAACTGTAGGTTTTTCTTAGGAACAGTCACTGAGGTATACACAAGCTCTGGCTGTCAAAACAGGAGATGTTTGTTTTTACCCAAGATTTCCAAAGTTAACCTCGCAGCAAGTAAAGTGGAAAAACTGTCATGTCTTGCATCTCTGCACAACAGCTCCAGACGTGTCACAGTGCTTCCCCTCTGCTTACATGCTCTTAGTGTCTTCAAGTGGATTACATAAACAGAGCATTGCTGGCAAGGGGCTAAAGTTATGACTCTGATGATGAAAGACTTTCTCACTTTTGTAGAACTCTGAGAATAAAAAAAACAAAACTTGTTGTATTCATCATGCATGTTTATGAGGCAGAACCTATAGATCCAAAATCCAGCTTTTCAAGATCTAAAAAAATATTTGAAGACTTCAAATATTTTAATTCCATTTACCTTCCGTCTCATCTTGGCTCCTCCAAACATTGTTCTTGTCATGTGACCAAATAGCTTAGTATTTGTCTTTCCTGACTGTACAAATCTTCTCTCCAAGACACTTGAGTTTGTTGATGTGGTAGGCTGCATGATTTAATGCCTCATTTTTGGAGACGGCTGTTTCCCAGCATCTCATATTTTATGATAGGCCTGAGCCGTATTCTGACCCAAATTTAATTGAACATATGAAATGTGTAAAATATATACAACAATAATTAAAAGTTAAAAGACTTTCACTGATGTTTACAGACTTCAAAATGCAGCTGAAATGAGCTAACCAAGCATGGCTTTCAGAGTTAATGTTTATACTGTGTTCAGATGAGATTAGAAAGTCAAATTTTCAATGCATTTGTTTAGTCCTCAACATGGAGTGACCAACCTAAAATATGTATTAAAACAGAATTTGTTGATATCCATTAATTGTAGTTTTACTTTCATCTGAGGGTGATTGTCTGAGACAAAAAGACTAAACTTGAACACTCTAGGGTTTTAAGAAGACAACCATATTAAAAGTTGCTTTAAAAATGGTTCCTCTAGGTTCTGGATGTTGTGGGGATGTGTCTGTTGACAGGACTCTGCGATATTGTGAGGATATCTAGACTGGCAAACTGAGAAGGCAGAGTGAGTTCCAACTGCAGGGCAACAATGCTCTTATGTCTATCTAAGAAGATAGACTTGGTATTCCTCACAATGATACTTGACAGCATTTGGCTGGTGTTTCCACTTCACCCAATCCAGGAATGCCATTAATTTTCCACGGCACTGATTGGCTGTACCCCCAAGAGCAGAGACAAGTAATAGTATAGATGTTGGCTTGTGTGGTAGTGCTAGGATGACCCCAACTGTGTGTATTAACCAGGTCCTTCATCTATATACAAACTGAATACACACATTATTCACTTTCTATCTTTTGTAGTCGCTCTTTTTCTGTCAGAGATTTATCACACTCATGGCGCCAAAGAACAGTTACTCCAGTTAGTAAATGCCACATAAAATAAATAGACGTTTCAAATAATAAAGATTTATGAGCAAATTCTTCAGGAGGCATGTATGCAATACTGTCTCACAAGATGTACCACAGTGTAAATCTAGCAAATTTGTTTCATTCTGGGTCAGGAGAGAGGGTGATCAGTTCAATTCAAGTAATTAAAACATCCCTATGCGTGTGCCAAGGAACTGCTGTCTTTCTCTTTTTGCCTCTGCACAGGGTCTCTAAAGCATCAGCACATTACAAACCAATTTCCCTATATCAGCTCATATTCACATTTGATTCTGTTGCAGTGCTGATGGGAGTTGGAACACGGGTCTCTGTACACAGGAATCTAAATAACATTATGAAGCCTAGCGCAGACCTCATTTATAATCCAATGCCTTGGCTGAATTCCATTATGACTTTTCTCCCCTTCTTTATTCGTGGGAAATAAGGGAAAGCGGAGATTATAAAAATGGCATCAACATACAGTAACTGCCAGGAAATGGTGGCGTGGATGTAAAATCTCAAATATATGTGCACAAAAAAGTAGCTAAAGACAAGTTTTATAAATCATCCTCCCTATGGAGACGGCAACAATATATCAGCTTTGCTTGCTGAACTTTTATCAAAGGCTATTGATACTTACAACCCACAGGTCCTATTTTCTGCCAAGGTTCAATTGCTTAATGTAAGATGCTGGGCCTTTATGTGAAGAAAGCTGAAATTACATCTTTCTTTGTGCTACGCGAAAAGAACCTGGAAGGAAAACAACTCTAATCAATCATATGCACCAGTGTCTGTGCTTTTCAAAACATGTGAACAGTATCACTTTTAATGGGATCATTACAACTTTGCTCTGAAATTTATGCTGACAATACAATAAAAAGCTGAACTGTGGCTACCTGTGATAATTAGCAATGAGCCTCTTCTTCTGTTCAGAGGTATAATGAACATAGCAACTCTATCTTATAAATCTGGATTTATGCTTATGACATAATGACAGAACCATTGCAAAGTTGTGATTCTTCTGACACTGACAAAAAGGGAGGTAAACCTGACTCTGTGTACTCCTTGTATTTATTTAAAAGAAAAAGTAGTCTACTAGAAAATGTTTCTGTATGTGGATGGGTATTTCCTTCCACAACAGAGACTCTAAATGAACCATTGTATTCTTTTTGGGGGTTTTTTTATAGAAAGCACCACCAACTCAATCCATCTGTGTTTATTTGGGTTTTCTTGGATATAGCAATTGATAGAGTAACTATTACCTTTGATGTACTTTATTTGGTTTTCCTTTCCTATTCACAAGTACTTTTGTTCGACCCGTTATATGTTTGTTTGTTTGTTTTTTGTGGTGATGTGCCATTAGAAAACGTGCCAATGCCAGTTACATTTTCATTGAATAACATAATGGATTAAAATATCCCAAAAGTTACTAAATTACTACGTCTTTCTTTGGGTAGCAGTACAACATACAACCCTTCGATAGGACAGAAGAAGAGCTATACGGCAGTAGAATTACAGAAATGCTCAACAACGCCAAAGTGTGGACATCAGTTGCTAAACTGTAGCCAACGTTGCGATATTGCTTCAGTCACAAAAACAAAACTTCACACAGTGTTTTTGCCCAAGATCTACTCTAAACTTTTTAGGAAGGTTATTATGTAGCCGGATGTGTCACAAACACAATGTCAGGATGGTGATTTGAGTCAGAAAACCTTGAAACATCTGGATTATTCCCGTCTCCCCACCCCCACTGCGATAGGATGACAGCTGGGCTGGGAGAAGATGTCAGACCTGAGTGACACACAGGTGCGTGGCCTCTTGCCTGCCCAACGCCACGTGGACGGGATAACTCATTAATCACGGGACTCAGTCTGGCCAGGGGGTGCTACTGCCACCAAGTGTTGTCCTCCTCAGCTCTCACACATAAACATATTGTACCATCTGATGCATTGCGTGTGTTAATTGACATATCTTATGTTGATTTCTGCTAAAACCGCATCTTGGATCTCTCAGGTAATTGGCATAAATGACCAAGACTAAAATACTTCTGATGAACCAAACAGGAAATATGATCCCTTTCTTGTATTCAGAGTAAAACAAGAGGCACTGAACAGTTTATCATCATTAGAGAGCTGATATACAATAGAGGGGGCAGTGACAGCGAGATACTTGTCACCTTGTCTTGGATAAGCTTTCTTTAATTACTTATCAAATAGCCTTCAATGTCAACAGAATAAATCTGTTTCATAAAATAACACATTTTGACTTTTTCCACATCCCAAGGAGAGAAAAATCAATTTTAATCTAAAGTACTCACGTTCCTTCCATATGCATGCCCCAGTGCAGCATACTGTACATCATCTGAAGCAATAAATGGCCTGGTGACAGAAGAGTGTGGAAGAGGGGTGTTGGAGAAGAAGAAGAAGAAGAAGAAGAAAAAAAACTCATAATTGAAGCTGTTGTTTGCGTTGCTTAGTGAGGCACTTTTTTGCTGAGCGGTGCCAGAGCCGTGTTATATTGTTTTGTCAACATTCCTAATGAGTTGCTCCGATAATTTAGGAACTCGGCAGCTGATGAGAGACGGATGACTAAAGTCCGGGAAATCTTTGCGCTCTCCATCTGCCACATCGCCGCTGGATAATTACAGTAAAGCACATCCACGGCGAGCCACTCGTCCTAAATTCGCCTCCACAAAAGTGTGTGTGTATGTGAGCGTTAGTCACTCCAAACACTCTCCGCAACACTTGATTTATATATAGGACAGTTATGCAAATGCAAGGATGCTAATGCCTCCTTTTGCGTTTGACTCCAGGGTTGCCTTTGCTTAATTCAGCCAAGATTGCATTTTTTGACCCTTAATCCTGACAATGGCACTCAGAAAAGAAGGATTTCACATCCAGTTAAAAAAATATGCATTTGTTAATGCTGACTATGAGTTTGTTTATTTCCGTCTAAACGCTCGGGGGCCGACTCCTTTCATCACAAGTTGGACTTTTGGCAGGCAAATTAGCTAGAATGACAAGTCTGCCTTAAGCGCTGAGAGAAAGCTTGTTTGAGGCCACCATCTGAAGAATAATCTATTTATCACACTTGGCATTAACTTGACCAAAAAGGCTCAGACCAGCACATCAACATTTTTTGCTTGTTACATACTGAATCGCAGCGTTACGAGGCTTTTTTTCTTAATTTTTTTTTTTTTACAATTTTCAACCTCTTGGTGATAAAAAAAAGAAAAGAGAAAAAAGTCAGACGTGTTTATACATAAAATGCCCAGAGAATATTTGCTCGGAAGGGTCTTGTCCATGAATCACAATAGCCTTCTTATGGAGGAAGAGAGGGAGAGGAGGGAGAAGATGGACAAATCTGCTTACTTTGAAGCTTATTGAGCAGAATGAGTCATGCACAGAGATGAAAACGTGACTGCAAAGCTAAAGGTAAAGTGAAGCCTGATGAACAGAGAAGCACAGTGATGAGAGGGAGGGTACGAAGAGGTGAGACAAAAGCTGATGGGGGAAAAAAGAAAGAAACAGGAAGCCATAGATGTGACTGGAAAAAGAGGGAGAAGGACTGCAACATTAAAGTTCAGGTGAAATTAGTTCCACTGGGCCACTCTGGGTCTTTTTTTTTTTTCTCCTCCCTTCCTTCAATTTACGGCGCCTACTGCCTCCGGGGGAGCAGCTGCCTCCTGGGAGCGTCACCGCCAGGGTTGCTGACACACAGCTCTTTCAATATCACTGACTGAATTGTTCAAGGTGTCACTATTGATGGTGACGGAGCATGTTGAAAAAGACAGTCAGTCTTCACAGTTTGTCTCTGGTTGTCCTGCCTCCTCTTCCATAATTGTTTTCTCTCAATTATATATATATATATATATATATATATATATATATATATATATATATATATAAAAAAACTAACAACTAAGATCCATAAATACATCAGGGACAAAGCCTCAACAGACAATGTGCTCAGTGAATGTCTCAGACAACAGGGAACGGAGGTTGAGGTGCCAGAGATACCATCATGGGAGGACAAACCCCTACATGGGATGTACCACCAGCAAATAACCCAAGTGGCTGATATAAGTAAATCCTACCAATGGCTGGAAAAAGCTGGACTCAAGGACAGCACAGAGGCCCTCATCCTGGCCGCCCAGGAACAGGCCCTAAACACCAGAGCAATAGAGGCCCAGATCTACCACACCAGACAAGACCCAAGGTGTAGGTTGTGCAAGGAGGCCCCTGAGACAGTCCAGCACATCACAGCAGGGTGCAAGATACTGGCAGGGAAAGCGTACATGGAGCGACATAACCAAGTGGCAGGCATAGTGTACAGAAACATCTGTGCAGAATATGGACTGGAACCCCGAGATCAAAGTGGGAAACACCCCAAAGGTGGTAGAGAACACCAGAGCTAAGATCCTGTGGGACTTCCAGATCCAGACAGACAAAATGGTAATGGCGAACCAACCAGACATTGTCGTAGTGGATAAACATCAGAGGAAAGCCGTTGTGGTAGATGTAGCAATACCAAGTGATTGCAACATCAGGAAAAAGGAGCACGAGAAACTGGAGAAATACCAGGGCCTCAGGGAAGAACTGGAGAGGGCCTGGAAGGTGAAGACCACAGTGGTGCCTGTGGTCATCGGGGCCCTCGGGGCAGTAACCCCCAAACTGGAGCAGTGGCTACAACAGATCCCAGGAACAACATCAGACATCTCAGTCCAGAAATGTGCAGTCCTTGGCACAGCCAAGATACTGCGCAGAACCCTCAAGCTCCCAGGCCTCTGGTAGAGGACCCGAGCTCAAAGGATAAGAACCACCCGCGTGGGTGAGAAGGGAATTTTTTTTAATATATATATATATATATATATATATGAAAGATTTTTAAAAAAGCTGCAAGAGTAGCAAGAAAGTGCCAGTCAGTCAATCTTCCTCCAGTCCCTCCTGTGAAAGTCATGACCCGACTAGCACAACCTCAAGCTTGCATTGGATTTCCTCTCATTCAGAAGGAGCGATGCTAAGGGGCTTCCAGGGTAACATTAATGACTCGGTGGGGCCTTTAATTGTCAGTGAAGAAGAGAGTCTCTACACAACAGACCAGCGACAGGGAGCTCTTTTACATGTTATTGAATATGCATCCTGACCTTCTGCCATGCAAAGTAAAAAAACGGTTCATATATATTTATACTATTTTTTATGACCCAAATAAAGTTATCAATTCAATTTTAGACAATTTAAAGTTGTGAACATAGATGTTTGCAATAAATATTTTTTTTATGTTAGGGTTAAACTATGGAAGCAGGAGACAAGAAGAAAGTTGTAAGGAAAGAAAGAAAAATGTTGGAAGGCATGACAAAAGGAATAAATAAAGAAAGTCAGGTCTGCAAAGTAAGAAAGTTGGAAACAAAGAAAATGAGGATGGCAAAGGTCATGAATAAAGACAGGAATAAGGAAGCATAGATGAAGACAGAAAGATTAAAAAGGGTAAGATAGGAGAGAAAAATAGAGCAAGTGAAGAAAGAATGGAAAAAAAATATAGAGCAACAAAAAACAGCCACAAATAGGAAAAGACAAAAATGGTAGGAGAGATACCATGATGGACAGAAGAAATAAATAAAAGTCAGAAGGTGCCAAGGAATAAAACTGGGTGGAAGGGAAAGTAAGGGAAAAAGGAACCCAATAAGGATGGAAAAAAGAAATCAGAAAAGATACAACTTTTAGATAATGGAACAAGGAACTAAGTCTGGAGCTGTGTTTCCACACCATTTCTTCTCTCATACTAATCTAAACCTGGAAAAAAAATAAAAATGAAATTCCAGTTTTTCAAACTGGACAGAGAAGGAAACAGAGGAGGAAATGTTTTCTGAGCAACTGTCTCTTTTTTCTCATCTTTTCTCCAGTGCTGCCTCCCTCTTTACAACACTCCCACCCCTGATTTATCCTGTCCTAAAGCCCAGCTGCCTCTCCCTCTCCTCTTCCCACTGTACTCTTTAAAGCTAGTCCAAAAGTGTAATCCCCATAACTAAAGCAAAAAAAAAAAAAAAAGAAAAGAAAAGAAATCTAACAGGATGAGATAGCCAAAGCATCGGCTTGATAGCAAACAATTCCTCCCTCTCCATTGCTGGACAATCACATTCCCTGAAAAGAAATAGAAAAAGTTTATACTTCCTGAATGTTTGACCTGAATGAAACTCAAACTGAGGTTTTTATGAACACACACATAACGACATTAAAACATCTAGTAGGAAAAAATGCCGGCATCATCATCATAGAAGCGACACGAGAGTGATCATGTTACCCATACGATTAAGAAAATAGAAATCCAGCCGACCATCAGGGGAATTACAACAGGAGAGAAGTTTCAAAGCAGGCCGTTAAGCTCGTTGATGCGTTTTAATCTACAAAACCCAGACGTGCGCCTCCCAAACTCCTCGACTTTGTGGGTGGATGTAAAGGCTGGAGTGCACTTGAAACAGATGTCAAGCTCTGCTTCTTTTTTTTTTTTTCCTTTTTTGTTTTGTCCCTCCCAGTATGATATGGATGCCATCTACATAGCTGCCTGCATTCATTACAGCATTGTTATACCTGGGCGCGGCTCCATTGGCATTAATGCATGCTGCTGAGGCCCTATCTTAAAACCCACACCTGGCCATGTATGGAAAATAAGCTCGTTACCCGCTGAACGGATATAAGGAACCCCGCTGGCTCTGTGCAAGCTCTCCTTGAGGGCCAAACACTTTTTTTTTGAACTTCCTAAAAACAAAGTTTTTTCATTTAGTTTTTTTTCTGGGAAGCAGTGGACATGTTTTTGATCGGTAATCTGCATAATCCGTTTGTGGATTACCTGGCCAGTTTTCACCCAGGTTTATCACAACACTTTCAAACTTTGATTTTTCTAAAAACAAGCACGCATATATTTAGTTCGGACCCTCCCGGGGTCACGGACTTTTTTTTTTTTCTTTTGCGTTCCCTCGCAATAATCTACTGATCAGTTATGCGGCATAATTGATTACTGTAAGTCCTTCTTATGGTGGCCGCTGTACTTTCATTCAGACCATCAGCGCCACAGAGACACAATCAAAACTGTCAGATGACTGATTACCCCGCAATAATAACTCAGAAATAGTCCAACTTAGGATGTATTTCTATTTTGTTTCTACTTACGGAAAGTTTCTGTTTCTGTGAGGGAACACAAAAGCAGTCATTAAATCAGTCACATACGCAATACTATCCAATATCTGAAATTGATTATCGTAGGTCACTGGGTCGCTTGAGACAGATGTGAAGAAATTCTTTTAGGTTTTCAGAGTTAAAAGATAAACATTATGCCGAGTATGTTTTCGTTTCCAGATCCGACTTCTAGCGTTTAAGGTAAACAGAATTTAGCAACAGTGCAGCCATTAGGAACAATCACACAGACTTCTACAAATGGAAAAGGTGGCCTGGGATTGTCCTAAAAGCTTTTCTGAGACAGTTTATTGTAAGTATGGCATTCTGATAAAAGTTCCATTTAACAAGAAACAACTGGAGACAGACAAAAATCTCGCAAATAGATAAAATCTATTGTGACTCTTTGAAACACAACAGATGTTGGTGCAAGTGCCTGTTGTTGTCAGTTTCAGATTTTACAACAAAAAACATTCTAGGCATTAGTTTTACTTCTGTGATTTTTCTTGCAGCTAGTGCATCGAAATAGTGTCTGTGCTCAAAAAGGTGCAATTGGTCCAGACTAAACTGTGGGCAAAAAAGATAAAAAGAGGGAGAGCAATGAGGATTACTTAACGTAGCGTTATTGTGATCTTTTCAAATGTTTTGCCGTATTGTTTATTATAAGTATCTATAATTTAATTAGTTTCTTGGTCACTTTTTAAAATATTTTGTGCAGTATATTTGTGAACCACTAAGATTTTTAAGTGTGAAATGTTGCTCTAGAAAAATATTCAGTACTTACAGTGTACTATAAAAATATTCCAGTTAAGAGAAAAATTAGGACCAAATGGGTGAAACTGTACAAATGTGTGTACATTTCTTAAGTGAATCACAAAATAAATAACTTAGAGCAACAAAATCTCGTATGACCCATTTTGAAAATACCCACGATTTAAACTAAGTCTATTTATTTATTTATTCCCTAACAGAAAAAATTACATTTTATACAAAGTATTCAATAAATACACAATGTTAGAAAAAATAAATGTATATCTTAGTGAGATTTTCCCCTGTATATCTGTCAACCAGACAGATAAACCAGATTTTGGTCAAACGTTTGGTGTTACGCATGCTGCTGCATATCCTGACAAGTGGTAAGAACTCTTGCATTTTGAACAATTTTTTACTCAAAACACTTCAAAACTCTATTATGCCTATAACATGGCAACAATAGCAATGAAGTAGCACATTTTAAATGAGCAGCAGATGGAAAGAAATAGGTAAAAGAAAATGTGTCTAATTAGTGACTGAAGAAGGTATGAGAACTTCTCTGAGCTGGATAAAAATTGGCCAGCAGCCTCTCAAACTGGGAATGGCTGCAGTAAGTCATCAAAACATCCCAGGTGACAAATTTAATGAGCACAGATTTAAACATTATGAATGTTTATGTTGTCATGACTCTTTGTTTTTCTCAAAACTAAAGCTTTGATACCGATTTAGTTTCTTGCGGTTTTCTGTCACTTTTTGAGCAAAACCCTGTTAAGGATCAGTCAGGTCTCCACTGAATACCTTTTATCCAGCTTGTTTCTATCATAAAAAACCAATTCAGAAACTTGACTATCACACAGGAGCTTATGCAGCGCACATCACCATACCGCTTAAGTTATACATAAATATTGCTGCCATAGAACCAGATAAGGAATAGGCATGCCTGAGGGAGATAGTAGAGGTCAGTCCCCTTGTCCATTCATATTCTTCTCTCATTTGCCTGCTGGCCTTTCATACTAATTCTAAGATTTAGCTGTAATCCTGCACAAAACTACAATATGCCATATGTAAAATAGTAAAACTTCTACAAAAGCACTTCCTATCGTACATTTATTCCATTTATTGTCTGACGGGTTCTCTGCTTGCTAGGGGTCACACACCGACACGGTTACACTGACTTATGCAAATACGGCACGCTCACCTGCCGCGTTCGGTGTGAGGCAACTCATGTAGCATGGAATCATTCGCACAGCAGGGAGGAGGCGAGGAAGCACAGGGGAGGTTTAACTCCCAGCAGGACAGGTTAACGGAGTAACACAGCCTGAAGGTCAATTATTCCAACTCATTTGTTTGTTTAGGGATGAGTGACGCTGCTTTATCAAGGCTAGCCTTGACATAGTTGGATATTTGCCCCTGTTAACAGCCCGTGAAAAGTAGTTTTCTCTCAAAAATTGATTGAACACACACCTGTGCTTGCTGAGGACATGCTGATTACCTAAAAGAAAAACAGTTGGCTCAACTTTATAAAAGGGCCGCCGGGTTGGATAATTCATCAGAAGGGGTTCATTGTCTTTCGCATAGAGAAGGATAACAGTCCAGTTGGTGGAAGCCAAGGTCTGGGTCCACAGGCTAACGGCACGGTCCTCCAATTAGAGGTAACAGAGTGGAAGGTCCTGACCCCCATAAACCTTGCCAGTGGAGAGCTGTCAGTCAGAGCACGGCAAAGGGGAAACCTCATCACCTGGCAGTTACTGGCATAATACTCAAAATACCAGCTCCGCTGTGGTGGCTGCGACATTGACCCATGTGCTTATCTCCAATCAACCATCTGCTGCTGATACAAGCAGTGGAGGGAGACTTGGGAAGAGTTGAATGAAACCTGTGTCAGTTATAGCTTTGGAACAGGAGGGGTAAGATGAATGAATGGCTACTCAATCAGGGGTCACCTCGACACTTCCCCATTGTCATGCACATGAGAGATGCAATTTCCTGATTACCTGAATGTGTCCTCTAAACCTCTCTATAGGAGGAGTAAGAGGCCTCTTTTGACAGCCTATGCCACTTTTAGGATCACTATGGTATTCCTAAAGTTTTTCAGTCTGGTTTTAAACTACATCACTGTACTGAAATTGCACTATTAAAAGTTTTAAATGGCTTGATATCTTTCACTGACCCTGAAAAATCTGCTACCTTGGTGCTTTTAAACCTCAATGCTGCTTTAAATGGAAACTATAGCATTGTCATTCTTCATTACGCCAATGGTTTACCTTTGATTGGAGTCACAGAACATTTACAGCCATGCTGTGAAATACGGCATCTTCTAAAAGTCTCCGGTGGTGTCCCTCAGGGGCTCATTTTTGCACCCTTCTTTGTGCTCAGTACTTCAGATTCAGTTTTTGGAAATTATGCCATTTCAATCACTTCACCACTACCACAGAGGCACATACATTTTTTTACCATTAGCGTTGTCAGTACTCCTTGAAAGAGCTGTTTGCGTACTTAGAAGGTTTTAGTGCAGCTTTTCAAGTAATATTTGGGCTAATGTGTATAGTAGCCAATAAAATGTTAAAATGGTTTTAAGATAGAATTTTATGTTAATATAAATAATATTAGCATGGTGTGAATGTAGATTTACAATGAAACAGAACTGGTTAAAAACAAATGGAAATTTCTGTCATGAAAAGTAAAAAATGCTTTTGTAAAGCCATTTTTAATGCAATGAATATTAACTTTTCAATGTAATAAACATATAAATTATATTTATTGTACGCATGCATTCAAATATGACAAATGTTAAATGTTAATGTTAAATGCCATAAAAGCATTTTTAATGTAATAATTTGATTGAATTAAAAACTGATTCAAACTCAATGTCTGGAAATTATTGAATACTAAATGTGGTCGCTCTGTACAACTGAGGTCTTTTTGTCCCAGGCTTGACTTAAAATATACCAAAGCATAAGAGACTGTGGCTGTAGCTGCTCCTAGACTGTGGATAACTGCGTCCCCAATCTCGTAAACCACATTGAAAACTATATTTCTATTCATTGGTTTTTGAATCTGACTGAATACATACAGCATTGTAGTCAACAACTGTTGATCTTTTAAATTGTGCTTTATAAGTACATAACTTAAGATCATTTAATCTTCAGAAGTAAAAGTAAAGTTTGTGATTCTGCAGTAGGATCTTCCACGCTTTAAATGTGTTTCATGTCATGGCACGAATTGGTTGGAAAATGGGAATTACATCAGACTGCGGAAATGTTATTTATTCAAATTGCAATTTTTAACATACATGAGATGCAGCAAGAAAATATGAATATAAATATAGATGAGTTTTTGTGCTCAGAGACATTTTGATGGCAATAAAGTGATTTCACATATAACATGACAGGCAGGAAGAAAAGTGTCTTACATTTAAAAGAAAAACAACTTGAATCTTTGCATTAAAACTCCACATAGAAAAGCCAAGACGTACTTCATAATACCTGTCAAAACAGTTACATTGCTTTAGAACAAGTTAAACTTATAAAGTTGTGTCTATCTCAAATAAATAAATAACTGAAGTTCATCTATTGATCCAACTCCTGATAGAAAATTGTCAATTCATTTCACTGATATCTTATGGTAAATTTAGCCAAAGTGAGTCTATGTGTAACTTTTCCAAAGTTGCAATTTCCCACACAGCCCTCTCACATCTTTTATCTCGTGCCAGCATAAGGGGTAAGCAGGAAAAACCTAGGCTGCAGTAAACATAGTCACTTCCGCAACACAGTCGGAGAAGCTGTGAGAGTAGTGCCAGTGAAACAAATGTACTTCAAGCTTTCCCTTCCCACTAACCTGCATTCCTCTCTTCTCCCCATGCTCATGGATCCTGGCAACAATCAACTTTTTATGCAGGTTGAATTTGAGTAGCTTTGAAATCCTGGGAGCATCAAGCAAAACATTTTTGAAAGTTTTTTTCCCCTACATGTACAAAATTTCTATATTAAAATGCCCCTTTCTATGCATTGTATGGTGTTTAACGGCACAGACGTCGTATATTCTCACTGTATTAAGGTTGCATGTTTATACCGTGTAATTTTAAAGTTTCAAAGTGTCCTTAATCCATACCGTTTGAGCACTGATAAGTAAAATCTAAAATTAAGGTGCAATGTAGAAAAGATATAGAAACTTATTTCTTAGCATTATTAGATCTTTCTCTTTTACAAAAGCAAAGGCAAAAATGTCTTTAAAATTTATAAATTTGTCATAAATCTGGACCTGGGAAATGATTAATGAGAATTTTATAATTTTATAGACTTTTCAAGACTTCATAGAAAACCTGGGAAAAATAAGGAGAGGTATTGGGAAAATCTGGGTTAATCGCAGCCTAACATTTGGGGCAAAATTAAGCTATTATTGCAGCAGCATGCTTTCTTAGTCTTTGTTGTCAGGAATAATCTTGCATTATCTCAGGCATGAGATCAAGCTGATTATCATCCTACTTGGGTTGTGCTGCCGCTCTATGATTCTGCAATAACGTTCATTCTCACACCCGAGAATAACTGGGAGACAAGGTGTTGTCACTGACAACACAAACTATCGTCTCCAAATTTCCCACTCCAGATACGTGGAGATTCTTTGACACTGACAACCATATGACAGCGCTATGACAACCTGTTAGTAAGGTAATGTGTGTGTATGTGTGTGCGTGCGCACAGAGTAGTGACGTTGTGTTTGATGGAAAGATTATTGAGGGGACAGAAGGTGGCAAAAGACGCTCAAGCCCAAGTCACTGTCAAGTTGAGAGGAGTGTGATGAAGTTGGCGTGTCTGCCAGCCACTTGTTTTTTTCCATCTCCGTCTTTAACTCCTAAGCGAACGCGCCCACCCGTCCTCTCCCAGCTCTCCTCCTCTTCCTCCGCCCCCTCCTCCTCCTCGTCCCAAAGCCCAGCACAATACATCAACGGGTGTCCGAGCCGTCGCTCTGTAATAACTCTGCAATCTCTGGAGGAAATACTCTGTCACAATGCATGAGACAACATCTTTTTTTAATCAATTGAGCGAAACAAACAAAGCGCACTGACAAACGCTGCCAACAGTCACCAAAAAAAGGCGTGCTGAATGAAGAGTGATACACAAACAGATCACCAAACCACAGCAACAATCCATCTTGCTATAGATCCTGTATTGGGATGAGCGACAAGAGAGAACGACGGCAGCTAAAAGAAAAAGAAAACGCACACTTTATTATAAATTGATTAAGCGCATTTTAATTCTGCTCTTTCGATTATTGAATGCCACCTTTAACAAGTTACTTTATAACCAGGCGAAAGCTGCGCGTTACTTTACAAGATGTGGATGGCAAATGACTTTCATTTAGCTTTACAGCTGAGTCGCTTTTATGTCCCTCTGAAAACTACCCTGAGCGCCGAATGGTCACACAGGCGAAGAGTGGGAGTGGGGAAGAAGAGTGGGGATAAAGATAGATGTGAGCAGGGAGTACATCAGTCCATAAGTACAATGGCTATAATTAATCATCACCTGTGTTATCAGAAGATTATCCAGAGGAGGAGGAGGTGAGAGATGAAGAGGTGTGCTTGCAAGGCAAGCGTTTGGAGTTTAAAGGGCTTTTAATAATGTTTGTTCGGGTGTGGATGGAACAGTTAAATAAAAACTTTAACTGTTGTGGGAAAATCTGGAATGGTTAATCTGTTTACAGACAAACTGCTTATTTCCTGAATATTGTAGAACTTTGTTTACTGCTACAGATGGTTTCAGAAGGTTCTAACACTTTTACTATAAATTTCTACAAAGTTCTAGAACAGTCTGTGGTACTGTAAGTGAATAACCAGAGCAGTATGTATGGGGGACAAGCAGGTCTCTCTGGGAGTTGAGTGTCATTTGAATAGTTTTTTGTAAATAGCTGGTTTTGTTTAAGATTCACTATTATACTTCCTTGAACAAGCTTGTCTGTGGGCTATGCAAAATATGAAATATATTATATTTAATACACAAAATTATGCTGATGTTGAGATTTCAGAAGGGGTGTAGTTAGGGTAGCCCTAACAGATCTGCATGTTTTGATCTCCTTAAGGAATGCGCTGTTTTGGAGGTATGGTTATGCAAATGAGCTGCTGCTGGCCAAGCCCTACCAACTCACTATTTACATTTGCGTCTGAGAAGCAAATGTTGGAAATGTTTTGGGTTGAAGATGAACTCAAAATCGTCTTCCAAACCTTATGGCAATAAAAATGTAGTATTGGAAGAAGTCTGTATTTTTAAAAGAAGATTGTGACGTTTAAGTACCCCACTGACTAACTAGTTAGTAAAGGTCTCAAAGATGAAAGAATAGGGACATGGCTTTCTTGCTCACCTGACCAAAGACCTATTGAAAACCTTTTGCCGTTCTTAATCAGGAGATTTATAGTGAAGGAAAACAGTAAACATATCTGAACAGCATTTAGGAGACGATGGTTGTAGGTACACAAGAGAGAGTCCATGAATAATAATTGGTTGTGACTTACTGAATACAAGGGTGGCCATAATGGTTAAAATTTTTATGTCAAAAAAGGTCTGTTAGAGACAATAAAATTTTGATTTGTTTTTTTATTCTTACTCTGACGGATCAAAATAGACAAGTGAGATGGCTAAACTTC
Source organism: Poeciliopsis prolifica (assembly GCF_027474105.1). Taxonomy (NCBI): domain Eukaryota; kingdom Metazoa; phylum Chordata; class Actinopteri; order Cyprinodontiformes; family Poeciliidae; genus Poeciliopsis; species Poeciliopsis prolifica. The sequence goes on along the minus strand of NW_026562407.1, from coordinate 3,966,499 downwards.
ACAATAACCATGTTCACCCATCACCAGCAAATAATTGCTTACTTTTAACTATCAAAATGTTCATTTTACTTACTTACATATTCACATCTATTAGCACTTTGGCACGACAAAATACTCAAAAGCTCCAACTTGCAACATGTGCAGTCTTCACAGAAATTGTTTGTTTTTGCACCAAGAACAAAAATCAATTTGAACTACATCAAGAACTCTTAAACCTTAACACAAGTCAGCTACTTCTGCCTTTCAGTGACTTTGATTTGTTGCTGCTTTCATGAACAGGATGTTTTAAACTCCTAAAGAATATCTGCTTATTGGCAGCTCTGTCACATTTAAGATGCACATGAACAAGCAATTTTTGAAGTGACAATGTGAAAAGGACATTTAAAGGTAATTTCATACACACATTTCTTTTAATTTCCCATGTTTGAGTATTGACTAGTCTTCTTAAAAACTGCATCAAAACTAAATTAACAAAAGTCTAGGCATGGAAACCATATTGTTGGAAGGTCTGAACAGTGTAAATAGGTGGCGCTTGACTGTTTAACCATCAATATGGGATCAAGTGCCTTCCCTAATGGCTCTAATATCGATGCCCTGCACTTAAAGAGGCACCAAGCCTCTAAAATGTCAACAGTGGCATTTTATGTGCTAATGCCATATGGGTGCAGTGGGCTGGTAAAAGGCTTTTCCTGCACACTACGCTCAAATGCTGATACCTCGACACTGCTTCATTTTTTTTTTTTTTTGTGCCGTTATGCTAGATTAGTAGCTGCTGCCTCACGGCGAGAGGCCAGCTTACAGTAATAGAGGGAGGGAAGGACTTTGTAGGTGGCCATTCTGACTCAACCCCAACAGATTGGTGTGCAGGACAATCTGAGTACAGCCAGTGCCCGCCCAGGCCTCTTTTAGGTCAGTTCCTGCACTGTAGCAGAGTGATTGAAGCCCCCACTACGGCGCACAACTTGTGCAACATGTTTTACTAAAATACAATATTATGCAAAGGTAGTGTTTTGGTGCCCAGAAATAGAAGCAAAGATCTGGCACAGTGTTGTAGGGACATGCATGACAGCACCTGAGACGTGTGACAAAACAAACTCTGCAGGAGCAGTGCCTCAACTGCAGCTTGTGGGAGCCTGCTTTTCACAGGCATTTTTCTAGCTCATTTTGTTGAGGAGATTTTGATCTCTTCATGCAAAAACAACTGCTCATAAAATATGCAGTGCAGCAAGGAATAATTAATATGTGATACAGTGCCTTGCTTAAGTATTCATAGAATCTGTTGATAGGACAACTATTAGGTGCTCTACAAAACTGGTGATCATGGAAGCTGCAAGTCCTGTGTGTAATTTACCCATAGGTGCTTTGGCAGAATGAAAGAAAATTGTACCTTCCCCCTCTCAATTGAGAAACTATACGTGAAACAGCACCCTAAACACACATCCCCCCTGTGATTGTGGCAATGGAAGCATTACGTTGTGAGGATGCAAGAACAAGTGAGATGTGTAGCAAGAAAAGAAATAATTTTAAAAGAAATAATTTTAAAAGCTGCAAAAAACTGCAAAACATTTGATATTGTGGTTGATGTTCATCGTCTCGCAGTATAGTAAGCCTGAACATCCAGCCAGAGTCCCAATGGGATTGTTTGGAGAAAAGCAAGTGTTAGCATGGCCCAGTTGAAGTCCCAAGACGAGATCCAGTTGATAATCTGTGGCATGAATTGAAAACTAACCCTCTCCTTCCAGTTGGATTGCTGTGAAAAAATAAAAAAATTCCAGCCTCTATACAAGTAAAACATGGTGAAGACAAACCCTGAAAAATTTGCAGCTGTAACTGCACCAAGAAATTCTTCTGTAAGGTAATAATTGAGGAGGCCAACATAACTAAACACGTTTGTGATTTTTAGTTCTAAAATTTTTTTTTTCAAGGCACTGTAAACTAACAAATGTTCAATTTTGTTGTATAGTTTGACTACGACAGCTTAAAGTCCTAATCTGAAATCTAGACACAGTGAGGACAATGGCTGCAGTAAGACTTGGTCTAATGGTTTTCCTCTCCGACAGGTGCACTGTCCCTTTGTTCTTCATCACACTCCATAACACAACTGACAGCCATGACTCATTTTGTCACTCATCTCCCACACAAAGGCTGTCCTTGCCTTTTTACCCCGTCAACCGGCTCGCTCTAAATCTTCCTATAAAGATGGGAATGGCACTGAGGCTTTCCTTCAAGAATGGATTTGAAATTAGGTAGATAACCCCGGGAGCGCTTACTCTTTTCGCCATGCCTTGCACACTTGTCACAAGCTGCAGGTGTGCCAACTCCTCGCCTCCCCTTTGCTTGTACCCACGTTTGGACAGAGATGTAAGGAAAGCACGTCATACTGACTCTCTGAATATTGCAGAAGGTACAAAAAAAAAAGGGAGGAGGAAAAAATGCTGAAGCCCGGAGAAACTGTGGTGTTTATCAGTGTTGAGATCTGCAGATGAGCTGACTGATCTAAAGCAAGCAGGGCTCCGGGCAAAATGAGATTTCTAATCCTAAACAAATTCCTGAGCAATGCGGAACAGGAGAGCGGAGCTCCTTTATTTACATAGCCTGGTGTCACAAACACAAAGCGACAGGGAGGTGGTCTGGGCAAGCAAAATGTCAGCCTTGTTTGAGTGACCTCATAACGCAGATTAACACTGACATAACCTGCCATTTAGACAGGAACGAGTAATCCTGCAGGTTAAGATTATTTGAATATCAACAGCTCGTAGGCTTGTTCGCACATTCATCAGTAGAACCAATCCCTCACAAGGGTGAAAATTCATTTTGTAATGCCTGAAAGCGGTCCTGAAATGTCAGTCTAGCTGTTGGTGGAATGCGATCCGTCATGGAGGTGGTGTGTTGACATACAAGCAAAATAAATACCTGTGGTGGCACAGTAATCACATGTACAGCTCACACACATTAAACTCCACATCATCAATCACCCATTTTTAGTAATTGTTCATGCAGTTCGGAAACCTTGCAAACTTACAAAGACAAACATAATGATGTTGGAATCCTTAAACTAAATTCTGCTTTTTTGAAGAACCCCAACCTTACATGGAAAAAAAAAATGACAAAAACAACATTAAACTTGATTTCATTCAATTCAAAGTTGTGGGAGAAGCTAAGGAAAGAGAGCAAAAGAAAAGATGTGGGACTCTGCATGATCTACAAAGATTGTATAAAATGTTGGGGCTACCCCAACTCTACCCCTGCTAGCTTACGGGAAAAAAGAAGTTACACCCAAACTCATTAGAGTTATCCAAGCACATCTACTCACGATAAACGAGCTGGAAATGAAACCGACTAATTTAGATTTTAGAGCTGCTTTAATTACACAAAAGAGAAAAAAAGAGAGAGAATGAATGTGATCTAAACCAAATTAATTAGGGCCAGTTGAATGAATGCACTGAATGCTGGGGGAACAACTGGATAATCAAAGATAGTCTTGAAACACCAGTTGTTCTACAATGTCCCCACAGCGAGTGGAATGAAAGGCTACTGGAAATTAAAAAATGGCCGTCATTTATTGGACACCGCTTGAAGCCAGCTGCCAGAGCAGGAGCCTGATGGCCGGTGTGAGCCGACATCCTAGCAGGGCCCCCACAGCCACACTGAGATTAACAGCTTTCACTGAGTGGATGAAAACAAATATAGAGGAGGAATAGCAAAGAGCCAGGCCTGATTTAAAAACATAAAGTGGAAGTTAGGACCACAGGGCTACGAGTAACAGTGATCGGGCACTTTATAGTTGCATCCATTTTAGGTATGTGCCAGGATCAATATGTGTATTAGAGAGAATGTTCAAAAACTTGAACATTGCCTTCGGTAAAATTAAACTTCCTTTGTTTGAGTAGATAGAATAGACAGACAGATTTTAAACACTGCCTAAAATAAGAGTAATAAAGTCAGACTGTGTAAAATGAGAAATATACATCATCTCGATTCTTCTGACGTCATTTGTTAGAGCAAAGTATTCTCACGGTCGTCTGCTGTTTAAAAGGAGAACGGCAGTGAGTGTAGCGCACCTGAAGCAGCGGTGGAGAAAACGTCGCCGCTCATTTTGAGGATTTTACGAATTACTTCATCATAATCACAGCTGCAGACTGCCTCCCAGTGGGACATGTTTACAATACCTCAAGCAGAAGACGTCCAGGAGGCATTCTCCTTGTGCTACCAATAACCACTCAGGAAGTAACGCCAGCTTCTGAAAAAGATTATAGCTTTACAAAGAGAAGATCTAGTGATTTTAGGGTTCAGAAATAATGTCTAATGCAGTTGTGTCTTTTTTATGATTTGTAATAATTCATTAGTGTATGACACCCTGAGGATTCCCTCTCTCACCAGATTCTCAACACACAACAAAGCATATCAACTAAAAATAATCAAATACACAACTAATGTGCTGTCACATTAGTTCTGTTCTTCTCTTTTGCAGTGGAGCTGGACATGGGCATAATGTGGAGTCTCGGATTGCCTTTAAGGGTACCCACTTTCAAATTGGATGAAGAGTAGAAGTTTCACCTCCTTGAAATGTGCCACTTTATTTATGAAGGGACCAAAAGTAACTGGATAGTTGACTGCAAGGCTATTTCATGGGTAGGTATGGGATATTCCTTCATCATCTCATTATCAATTAGATAAAAAGCCTGGAGTTGATTTGAGGGGTGGTGCTTGCATTTGGAAGATTGTGATGTGATTAAACAAAACTCAACATGCAGGTGAAGTAACTTACCCTCAATCTGCAAAAACAAACTTGCTACAGAAATTGCTACAGTATTAATCGTAGCAAAATCTACAGTACATCCCAAATTAGATCAATATCCAAGTCTACCATAAAGAGAAGACTGTATGAAAGTAAGTTACTGTACTCAAAGGTGCAAGTCCAAAACTTCATTAGCCTCAAGATTACAATTGTTAGATTAGACTGATGAATAAATAAAGCCGTCCTGGAACAGCATTCTTCAGACAGATGAAATCAAGATTTACCTGTACCAGAATGATGTCACAAAATTTTTTTGAAACAATTCATGATCCAAAGCTTAACACGTTGTCTGGAAAAGCTGATTGATGACTTTGGCGTGCATGGCTGCCAGTGGCACTCGGACACTTGTGTTCAATGATAACGTGACAAGACAGAAGCAGTCAAATTAATTTTAAGGTTTTCTGAGACATAAAGTATGCTTAATGCTAGCAATACAGATGGACAATGACCCAAGACATCCAGCCAGCAACCCAGGAGATTACCTAAGCAAAGAAATTGAATATTCCTGAATGGCAAAGTCAGTGACCTTTACTTTGTCAATTACTTTTATGCCCCTGAAATGAAGAGATTGCGTTAAAAATGCTTTAGTTTCTCATATTTTTATACAATCGTTTTGTTCAGCCCACCAAATTAAAGCTGAAAGTCTACACTCGAACAGTAGAGAGAGAAAATTATGAGAACGTTGTTTCTGACTAAATATCTATGGACCTTACTGTATGTAATCAGAATCTAGTTTTTCTCTTCTTGAAATCTTGAAAGATAAAATGACTGATGATAATATTGTCCCATTTAGGGTAGCAAAGTTGATATACTTGAATCTTTTTCCTGTGTACTCTCTCCAAGACACCACCCAAATGTGAAAATGCCTAAACGAAAGATACAGGGTTTACAGAATTTCAGAATTTGCACAATGTGTCACGCAATCTTGGAAAACATCGACAGAGAGAGAGACAGAGGGAGGGTATTGAAAAGTATTAGTTATAACTATAAGACATAAAGCTATTCTTCCTACAGAATCCTGCAGTCTTTGTCATTCTAAATAAATAAAAGCCCCAGCCTGAATTTTACTCCATTTTCTACTTGTCTGCTGTTGTGCACCTGGACATGGAGTGTGTTTTTAAACTCACTTGGCTGCCTGACAAAGAGGCACACGTATTACTTACAGATGAAGAAATAAAGTAACACCACTAAAGTCATTAAACCCCTAATTAGGTTTATTTTCCCCAACGCAAAAGCTCTTTAACATTTATTAGTCAATGTGTAAAAGTCCAAAAAACATTAAAAACAGGCCAAAACTCTAAATATTTTAGAGGTTGCAACCCATTTGATAAACCACAGTTAAAAAGGTCTCCAACAGTGTGTCAGCCAACAAAACACATTGGCTGCTTTAAGGTAAATGGGTTTCATAGCAGGAAACTGATGAAGGCCAATAACAATAAAAAATATATATATTTTACATTTAGAAGGTGAAGCAGCTGGCAAAGTTTTCATGCCCTAAGACCCTGGCAGAGGTTCAACAACGTTCGTGCGCCTGCTGGTGCTGGCATCTTCCCACCTCTCTCAAACCTGCGTGCCGTGCAGGTCCAGTCGTGACGCAAGGCTGAGTATTTCGGGATGAAATGCGTGGGTTCCCGGAGGGCGAACACGATTCCATCCACTTCCAGCATTCCAGCGGAGAATTTATTTTGGGAACGATGCTTTAGGAGGCATCAGGCACAGCAGAAAGAAATATCTCGCAGTTGGAAGGAAACAGGCATGTGACATTTCACACGGTATGAGGTACTGCAGCCAGGGAAAGGTGCTAAAGTGGCTCTATGTCCTAAATATAGTTGTCGTCATGCTTTTTGGCTGCTGATCAGGACTAATTTTGTTGGTGTAATAAGGTTACCTGAATCTAAAAATGATCTGCATCGTCTTCTCAGAGGGCAAAGACTTAATGGATCTTTTCTAACTGTTATGCCACTTATAAAGTCTGGTATGTGTGTCTAGTTTTTAATTAACGAATGTCAGTTAATATTTTTCACTACACACTTATAAACAACATTAAATGTTATTGTTCTAAATTTAGACCTAATTTTTAGCAGCAACAAAATCTTTATTTCTATAATGCCTTGGACAAGCCTTAATACTCTTTAATTTGCCTCACAATGGAGTTTTACAAACTTCAATGTGTTTAATTAGGATGTTATGTAAAAGTCCTTGACTTTTATAACTTCCAAAAATCTGTATAGATGGACATGCATTTGTATTCAGCACCTCTTCCTTTGATATAAAATACAATAATTGTAGCTACTAGTGAACAAAAAGCATTATGAAGACCAGAGAAAACTGCAGACAGACTTGTACACACTTGGCTTTTACAATTGTCAAAGCAGGAAGACCATTAAAAACCAATACACCTGTTACGGTGGGCTTCTTAAACATAATTTAAAAGTCAGAACTAGGTCAAGTTTTTTTTTTTTTTTTTTAGAAAAAGTTTTTTTCAAAGTCAAAAACAGAATGTTTTAAATATTTAATAATGTTTATGTAATTTACTACCTTACCACTGTAGGCAAAAACCTGGCTGTTATGGTAATGGATATTACTTCTCTGTACTTCGTTGCGTCTCTTGAGTCATATTGGAGTTGTCACCTCCATTGACACTGCGCATTCAACTAATGCACTGCAATTAAGTTTATAAAAATAGTCAATAATTTGTCTCCTTATATAGTCTGCATGGTACAAACAAGCCCTTCATAAACAGCCTGTTACAACAGCACCTAAATGAGTCCTATTGAAGGCAAACCCTCAGTAACAGCTTCTGCTTTCGGCCACCAGCCCAGGATACTACTGGTGAGACTGAAAAGTCACATTTGCTATTCCCTCATGGTTTTTGTCAAATATGATTGGTCTTGAGCCACTTATCAAAGAAAAATGGGTTAGATATCTATCTGAGTCCACAGTTGGTGGACTCAGAAGATTTGCTGGTGTAAATGTAGCAAAAGGTGTCAAACTTTCACATGTAAGATGTATATATGGAAAACCTTGTCCACTTTTCTTCCCTTGTCATAATTATGCACTACTTTGTGTTGGTTTGTCACAGGATCCCCAAAAAACACATTAAAGTTTGTTGTGAATTAACAAAATGTGAAAAGGTTTAGGAGCAAAGGATGCTTTCACATGGCACAACATATACAGGAAAATCAAATACCTGAGTCTGTTTTTCACATAATCAGAGCTTCTGATGCAATGCATTGCATTTGTAACCTTGCATTTTTCTTCTTTGCAAACCTTGCATTTTCCCTGTTCCTGAGTTTAGTGTAAACCGATCTCTGGCATACAACTCTTCCGGCCCATCTCTGGTGATCCATTACACAGTGGTGCCAACTCGAACCTTTTTTTAAGTCAGCTCTGGCAGCTTGTCGAGCAGGTACACTGTCAGAAATTTCATCCTGCATTTGTCTGCTCTCACATGCCTGCGTAATCCCTTTCCTGGAAAGCACTGAAGTCTTCATTAAGTCTAAGAATGACTCGATTTTGAGGCATTGTTCAAGGCTACAAAAGTGGCCAGAGTCAATCACTCTCAAGCAAAAATATTTCATTTTACCCTGTGAATTTATTCTAATGTATTTAGCCCTGGGCCTTTTAAACAACTAGACCAATAGAGAGTCTTATTGTATTCAGACAAGGACAAATAGTGAATTCACTGATGCTCATGCAATAATTAGCTCCCATCAGGCTTCAGAAAGGTTGACTGCCAAGTGTTTCAAGCATTAAATCTTTTTCTTCTTAAAAAAAAAAAGGGGGCCAAATGTGGACGCAAACTCGTGATCCTCTTTTCATATGGTGCCTGCTTAGTAGTAAAGGAAAAGTGACAAGAGAACATGGGGTCTTTTATTGGATCATGTAATGGCTTGAAGTTGAGCTATCTAAGTTATTCTCCCTCTTTGTATGTGTGAGATAGAGTGCAGTAAAACCCGGCGCTCCATGGCTAGTTCTCCTAATCGTGTGGAAACTCTGACTACTTACAGAAGCAATGAGGGAGGTAATGGGAAAGTAATTTTTACTAATTTCAGCCAGCTCTGCTTTCCCATTCTGCATGATTGTGTGCGCCGTCTGCATCATTACAGGCAACATCTGCAACGGCTCGCCATGTGAACGAGCGGGCGGGGTGGGAAAGAAGTCGAGGAGAACAACTACAAGCTGGCGAGCCGCTTCTGACGTGGCTCACAGATAAACAAAAACCTGCCAATCCTCCGTGTTCACTCTGCCTCCTCTTGTCAAAATTCTTTCACATCCAGGTGGTTTTGGTCTCAGACAATGCTGTTTTTTTTTGTCTCTTTTTTTCTTCCAAGCAAAGTCTGTGGCCAAGCAGCTGCTGCTAATCTCTGTTAGCAGAGTCCCACTAAACAGTCGGCTGTAGCCTTTAATCTGGTCCCCCCACAATCATTACCTCCAGAGCCGGGGACTGGGGAGGGAGGAATGGGTAACACAATTGCAGCAGAGTAAACAAATGAAACCCAATTTGTGTCCATTTCTCTGTCGTTCCTCTGGCTTTTCCTGTAATCTCATTTGAATATTCGGTAAGGCACCAAAGTCGCTATCGTTTCATCGGGCTGCTGCGTGTGCGTCCCACAGCCCCAATCTGCAGGTGTCTGTTTAAAGTGTACAAGGTAGCTATAATTTCGCACAGTCCAGTTGTGTTCAGCTTATGATAATTATGGTTTTGTGAGAAAATGTATAAATATGATGAATAAAAACATTTGGCTGCAAAGAAATAAGTAGTAACAGCTAAGTAAAATTTTACTCAAGATTTATATATTGATTTATCCACACAAGAATATAAAGGCAAGAGAAATCTCTAAGAGTAGCAGCTTCAAGAACTAACAAACCAGCACTCTATGCAGAGATTTAAAAGCACTTTGTATGAGTCCAGTCTGGCTGTTATTTACCACGATGGAGAATAATGTTAAACCCAAAATTAATCATACTCCTAGCAGAGTTATTTAAACTATTTTCATTCACTCATGAATGAACTGAGTGTGAGATCATGGTCACACTCAGTTTGCTAATTTATTTGTGTTGATAAGCTTAAAACTTTTGAGCTTGGAAGATATCCTGGCTGTTAGCCTGATCTTTAGTCTCCTTTACAGATTCTTTGAGACAAGTTTTTAACCAATTACTGTTAAATAGAAGAATAAGAAAACAAACATTTTGTAGATTTTATACAGTAATGTTATACATGGCATATCATAATCTACTTTAGGTAGTGTCTTCTTAATTTTAAGATGCATTAATTAAAAGTTTTAATTATTTATCAAGTTCAACAGCCATTGAAAAGTCTGATGTATTTATTAACATTTCATGTACATTTTTTAAGTATTCTGACTCCAAAATACAATGATGTAGGCCATGCAAAGCCTTTTTAGCTTTGAAATTGCTGGAAAAAAACGTGATCTTTAGACTAAGTTTTTTTTTTACTTTGCATGGTTCACCTCCTGGAAATCTAAGAAGAAAGTTGGGCAGGAAGGTAAAATTCCACATGCTGCTTCTATGGTACATTTTCCCTCAATAAAACACTCTGCGCATCCCCTGTGGTCCCATAATGGGTTTACATAGACTCCGGTTTGCTTCACCATCTTCCCGGTATGCCCATACAGAACTCTGCTGCCCACCTTAGCTGACAAGCACTGACAAAAAATTCTGGCTGTGAAACATTGCCTCACATGTCAAGCGTCAGGCAAGCTACTTTTCCATACCCTATTCGCTTGGTCTCCAGCTCTTACATGAAAGTCTGTGATTTGACTCCTTTCGCTGTGACCACATGAGGGAACAGGTGCCTGTGAAATTAAAGTCAGGGGGGTTTCAGAAATGTAGAGAAGCCCCATGCACTGCAGACTGCAGATTACCTCTATAGGGCATGAAGGCAAGAGGAGAACCGAGGTAGCCCCCTAAGAGGAGCCCACAGGGAATACTTTACCAACAGCTCCCCAATGACATCTGGACATTTTGTTCTTCTTCTCTCTGCAGGGGAAAAACTGCACTTGTTTAGCGATCACAGGGTTTTTTGATGCTTGCTGTGTTATCAGAAGATGCAGTGCATTGCCATTATTGTGCCACTGTGCTTATTATAGATTCCATTTAGATGGCAGTTAAATTGGATGTCCCCATCAGCTACAGAGCAAGTTGTTTGTTTTAGAGAACCGGATGCTGAATCACAAAAGTATTATTAAGTCTTTCAGAAGATAACAGATGAATTAAGGCAGCAAAGCGAGCCAGTGACTGCTGCCTTTTTCCACTCTTCCAATTTTATTAAGAAAATAAGTTACAGTGCAATTTACCAATTTTTAAGAGAAGTATTTTTCAAAGTACAGCAAACAAAAAAAGAGTGGTGGGTTTGTGACATGAATCAATGTTGCATAGAAACAATTTTGATAAACTCAAACAGGAAGCAGACGGGATTTGATCTCAAAGTATGGTGGATTGAGATTGGTTCAGTTTTGCAGGAGCTCAAGTTGTGAAGAGAAATGAGAAGGTTAATGCAGGGGCACATGTAGTCAAACAAGCTTTTCATTTCTGAAAATAAAAGAAAAAATGTGGCTTCAGACTAGGAAAAGTTTTGTTTTATTATCTTATTTCGTTGGTGGTTTATCAGTAGAACCAAACGCAGATGTGAAGGTTGACCAACTGAATTGATTCACAGAAAAAAATAAAAATAAAAAGGTGACAATGGTTTTTAACTCAAACAGATGATATAGAAATAGTTTGGTCATTTAAAGATACAGATCGGTAATATTAGGATGCCCAATTTTATGTCATAAAGCATATATAGTCAAACAGTCAGCATCTTCACAAGGTGCTATGTCGGCTAAAGTTAGGGTTGATATCTGCACTTGCATCAAACAATAAGATGGCTGGACTTTCTCATATTTAGTCTTGCATATAAATGGCAGAACAGATAAAAATGGCATCTGGATGCTGTATGAACTAAACTTGCTAAGACTCATTAATCTTTTTCTTATATCCTACCCTCTTGTCAAAGACAACAGTCTGTCTGCATGGCTGTACTAAGTTGGGAGACAATAATGTCCATCAATAGCAATAGAAACTGCCATCTACTTATAATTGTATTTTAAACTTTGGCATTCAAACAAAAGCAAAAAAAAAAAAAAACAGAAGTTTTTTTTGTTTCACAATAAAACAGTGTGTACTATACATCAAACACCTTAACCTCGGGGTGCCCAAGTCCATTCCAGGTATCATCCTGCAACCTTTAGTTGCATCCTGACACACCATAATGAAAACGCTGAATTCAATCATCAGCCATCAACTAACTATGTTGGAAAAGGGACACGTAAAATTTGCAGGTTGATGACTCTTGTTGAAGGCTGTACTTAGACTTTACCCTTCAAGGTAAATACATAAACTATGTAGATCAAACTAATCTTCACTATACGTATAGGAAACTTCTTGCCACTAAAGCACAACATCAGCGTCAAGAGTTTCCACAGCAGCCACTTGGGGCTTTAAATGCATTTTCTTTGCATGGCTGAGAAACGAACACGTTGTAAATGAAGGATTACTGTGATTGTGTTACATTATGGTGAGGTTCCCCTCTCAGCACAGCCTGATTTGTGGGCCTGTTCAGCAGTGTTTCCGGAACACTCCCTTCGTAATAGATGTACTGGGCCCTGAATTGTTGTGCAGTAGAAGCAGTTCAATTAATACTGCACCGCCATAAAATAACTATTGAAATGACAAACGAGGAAATAAATGAGCGTTTGCCTGCGCGGGCGCAAGGGAGGGAGTGTGCGCTCGCTGAAATTTATGCAGGTATTTCCGCCGCTTTTGGAAGACAATGATGCCGTCAACTAAATATACCATGCTGTCACACACAAGAAGGGACAGGTAAAAGATGGACCCGTTATCTCTCACACCATCGGCTGTTGATGGCTCATTTGAATATTCACGACATTTTGAGGCTGAAGGAATGATCTCCTGATCTCCTATCATTAGGCCACAGTCCTTAAAGATGCATCAAAGCTGGTGGTGAAAGGATTCATTGTGCTCATTGTGATATTTAACAAACATTAGGGTGTGGGATTGCTTTAAGGCAGTTTCCAATTTTTCTACAGAACTATACATAACAAATAGCTTTTTTCTCATCTCTGCAGAATTGAAAAGTTAAGTACCCCAAGGATTTTGTCCAAAACAGCAAAATTACAGAGATTTATAAAATCTGAGTACATTAAATCCTCCAATATGAGACACAGATAAATCAAAATCCAGTTACAAGAATTGCTGCAAGTCTCCCATTTTCATTACTCCTTCACGACAGATTAAAGTTCACATTATTTCTTTGTTTCAGTGTCAGACTACAGAATATTTGCTTTTTCTACCAGATTTATTTTTCAACTATATAACTATGTCAACAATACTTGTGCAACATAATATTTTAAGAAATTGGAGGTTGTACTGGATTGTTAAATCCTTCATTAATTTACCGTAGCTACCAAAGTCATGGATGAACAGCCATTATTAGCTCAATAGATAACATTATTTTCAGTCTTATTTAGTAAACTAGAACCTTTTTTATGTGTCCTGACAGGTAGGAAGACTTAGCGTAAGAATTGGTTGTCAAAAATAATTAACAATAAATTTATACAAGATGTGGTATGTTGAGGTGCATTGTCAGTATTTCTTAATCCAGCATACGCCAAGAGAGACGCTAAATATCCTGTCAAAAGATAAGACATCCAGCTTTCAGATATTTGCTAAATTCTTGCTCCTTGTTTAAACGTATCAGGAAGATTTGAAGAACCAACTCGGTTCCTATTTAATCTTTGTTTTTAAGCTTCTCCTGAATTTTTTTTTTTTTAAATACAGCTGATAACCCTCACTCTGAAGAATTTTGTAGTCAGCAGGATGTATTAGTCCCTGTGTATAGTTTGTTCTCTGGTCTGAAGAAATTATTCATTTTTAGTTTCAACCTAGCAAGCGTAAAACCATTCATTTGCAGTAACCAGGCAAATTCCCAGTGAATCTCTACCTAAAGATCCTAGATGAAATGAGCCAACTAGCTACTGGAATCAAGAAACCGTAAAAAAAACTGAGGCAAAATATGTCAGATCGAACCAGATCTCCTGGTTTGAGTCAACAAGCCCACAATGTTTGCTGCATATTGATTACGCAGTCAAGTGCAGGATGACTAAGTCAAGTCTGACAACTGCAAAGTAAAATAAGGTTTATAATTTACACTCCATGAGGTTCTCTCGTCTTGGTCGTTGTTGCTGTTTTCATTTCCCTTTAATTATTTTAGAGAATCCAAATCTGGTTATTTTCAGTGCTGCACATCACTTCTGGGCCTTAAAGGGTTTTACCTGACTGTCATGAAGCTTAGTTTCAAGGAAACGGCCATCATCCACAAGAGACTGGAAGGGGATGCAAATTCAAAAAGAAAAGATCTGGTTCAAGGTGAGTTAATCCTGGCGTCACTCTGTAAAATTCCATCAGACCGCATTTAACTGTGGCTTCCATGAAAATGGATGGTTTGCAAAGTGTAGTTCACATGGGTTTCAATTAGCAGTGTCTAGATGAATTAAGAGGTTTAAAGCCATCGCTGTTCTAGTGGTGGTATTAACCTGGTGCTTCTCATTAGCCACCCTTGGCTGATAAAGAGAGCAAAGGGAGCAGTGGTGCAGACAGACACCTCTCGCTGACAACGGGTGACAGAGTGGATCACACCGCCTCATGAATAGTAATGGCCGCCAACATGTCCTACACTCCCCCATGTGCGAAGTGACGGATTTCTGTGTCAACAGGGCCCACGGCTGGGGAGAATGGACTGACAAGTGACTGAGATATTCAGGAGAGGAGCAAGAATGAAGGAGAAAAAAGTCCAGTCCTGACATGAAGGCTGCATCATAAGATTGTTTGTCAGTCAGGGCCTGCATTCATTGCCTCCCCAAGAGTGAGTAAATAAACAGTGTTTGCAGGGACAGGAAGTATTCCTGGATTGTTATCCAGTGCCTTTGGGGTGCACAGACAGGCGTTGGCATGTCTCAATAAATCAGGTACTCCTTTCCTCCACTGTCGATGGTGGGGGGGTGCGAGCACTACTTTTCCGAGGGGTGATGTCACTGATAACCTGGCGGGCACACGCTCTTCCTCACTGACCAGGTCTTGGCCAATCAATAGCAACACAATGTCTGGCTTGACAAATGCGTCGGTGAGCTGAATGTCAAACACGCGACGAGATTCGAACAAAGGACTAATTTCTAACAACGTCAGAAGTGGCAGAACAAGCTGTGATGTGGTGCGCCTTCGACAGGAACCAGCAAAAGCTGTTTTGAGGAGAGCGGCTGGACATCAGAGCGGCTGAATGAAGCTTTCCTTTCTATCACAAGCCTTTCCTCTTTTTTTATTATTTCCCACCATGGGGCTGCGTAGAGCTTCTATCTGAAATCTGGGCACAGCTCAGTCCATGAATTGTTCATTTTGTTCCCTCTGAAGTCCCCTGGCCCTTTGGAGAGTTTTGGTACAAAAAAAAGGAGGGATGTAGGTTAGACAGCTACTAATCGAATCTCTCCACAGAGGCCAATTATGGAGAAATCATGTTCAACAAGTCTTGGTCCTTTTAACACAGCCAAGGGTGACAGTGCTTTAAAAAAAAAATAGAGGAGGAAAAAAAAATAAATCAACCCCCTCCATTCACGAACCTTCATCCTATTTTAAACTTAAGCTCCATTTTCACATGGCTGCCATATGTATTTCTCATACCTAGGACAAATTCATCCCTCAGACACACAAAGAAACCGTAACCAAATAATCCAATAAGAGTGTAAAACTCCCCATTGCTACATCGTGGTGTCCTGCTGCTTCCTGAATTTCAAATATCAAACTTGCCTTATGGCAAAGTCCATGATTAGTCTTTGTCATGTAAGCCCCATCATCTTGATTAAATCTCTTAGATCCTCATGTCAGTATATAATTATTACAGTCATTCAAAATGCTATTTATTCAATAATGTTGATTTATTTTCTCAGTTAATTATGTTGAAAACTGTTATGGAAATACTGAAATTTAACAGAATACTTGCTGACAGTGTAGAGAAATTCAAATTCCTATCCATCTCTGTTTGTTTATTGATAGAAATGGAATTGAACTTTTTTTGTTTTGTTTGATCTGCACTGTTGCCCACTAGGTGACTTTATTTAGCAACTTTTCAAACCACTCGAGCGACAAATCTAACAACTTTTTTTTGCATATTGGAGTTTGGCCACAAGACATAACACACCAATTGTTCTGTAGCTACAAAAATGCCATGAGGCTCTGAACCTCTGAATCACTTATAACTCAAATTCACTAATACTTTATTAAAACCAAAGGGAAAATAAATGTTGTTGTAGCTCATCAATTCAGTAGTCAGTCTGACAGCCTGCAGTCAGAGCAGAGAGCAGACCCACTCCAGTATCCTGTGTTTTTCTCTTCATTGTTTGTTTATATCCAATGATGTGTGGTGTAGTCAATTCCTCCTTCCTTCAGATCAATTTCTGTCACTACCAAGTGCTTCAACTGACTGACTTGCAAGAAAACAATTGTTTTTTTGTTATCTTTATATTAATTGTTGCATTTTTGTATATTTTTTTATTGCAAGGCTGCTTCTGCAATGAAATATTTATTTTACCAGGTTGCACCATAATTTGTTTTTAAAGCAAGTTGGATCAAATTTTCGTTAGGACAAATTCAATCACAAAAACTTTCCTTGATATGAAATGTAATTTTATGTTTAAATATTCCAATTCATACTGAATAATCATCCTATTTCTGCGAGTTACAAATTAAGTATTAAGATTTTCTTTACATCTGTAAACAAGAAAGGAAAATACCTCTGAAATTTCTCAGCTTATCAGTTCACTATCACACCTATAATAAATTGTCAAATTTATTCTATTTTGCAAGAAAATGAAAATCTAAAGAGTAATTACCACATATTTAAGGACTTTCTCACATTTCTCCAAAGACACTGGGCCAGAATAAGAACTGCTGGAGAAAAAAAAACGGCTCAGTTTGTACATTCTTAGTGTCAGCAGAGATGCACTGACATACACCTCTCCAGCAACAGCGTAAATTTATCTTCAAATTTTAGCCCGCAGGTCTCTCTGGTCAACCATGAATGGGTCTCAAAGCAGCTTAGAACCTTATGACCAAAAATTTAATCTTGTTTATTTTCAATAAGTCTAACTTTTCATAGACAGGGCAAAGTAGTATAAACTCAAACTGAAATGTACTAAATCAATGTCAAAAAACATTTTGGTGCAGTGCCCTAAAAAAAATATATTCATACCTCTAGCTGTTGAGGTAAACCACAAATATATTTTATTAGAATTTTATGTGATATTTCAACACATCATTGTGAATTAATAGAATGGCATCATGTTTAAACCATGAAAACTGATAAGTAGGGCACAAATTTATATTCAAATTCAGTCCACTCATTTGACGTTCAGAATCATCTCCGTAACACATACATATCTTATAAAATTCTGACCACATACGTCAATGTATATATATATATATATTTTTTTTTTTTTTTAATTTTATATGACAAAATACAAATGTGTAGTTGATATGGGAAAAAAAAATCAAAAGAGGTCACATGAGTAGTTTGCAAGGCATGTACGTCAAAAGAGTAAACACGTGATGAAGTGGATCATGTCAAATCAGACTAAATTAAACTTTTTGTCAACAACAAAAGTGATTTGCCAAACACTAAAAAACTTTATTTTCCCTCTCCATATTAAATGCCTCAAAACTACATCAGAAAAACAGTTGGGAGGAAAAAATACTCTGATGCATTTATTAAGGATCTCAAACTTCTGATGCATTCAAAACTACAAATTTAATCCATCAAAGAACCTGCTGCACATTTACTTCTGTTTTATGAGCTATAGTCATATGAGAAAAAAAGGCAAAGAAACAAGAACAAGCAAAAAAAAAAAAAGAGCAGTCAATCAAAATCTGAACTGAATGGTCATAGCTCACAGAAAGCCTGAAATATGTATTAGGAAAAGCTGATGGGTATATCTCTTGTGATAGCAGTCTCATGCTGTGGGGATGCTTTTCATTACAAATAGGAAAAAAATCAGAATGATTGGGACCTTGAGCTCAGAAAGGAGCAGAGGACATTTTTTTTAAACAAATTTTCCTTCCACTTTACAATTTCTACCATATGTCAGTCTAGTGCATAAAACCTCCAATGACAAATTGAAGTTCAAGGTTGAATCGTGACAATGTGTGATCATTCCTTTTTCCAAAGTTAGGTATGTAAACCGACCAACAAAAATGAAAGCATGCCAAACAGAAATCTTGAGGAGTATGACCATTGAATCAGACAACTTTGTTCAATCTTCCATTCCAGCAAGGGTATGTCTCTCCCTGTAGATATGGCAGTGGTTTCCGGTGTTTTGCACCAATACATGCTATATCTCTGATAGGTGTGGAAGGTTGAGCAAAGTATCGTTCAGGACTAAAGGCAGCCCACCTTATTGACAGATTTTTTCACATCTTCCTGGCTGGGATGTCACAAGCAAACAGATCTCTTTCGAAGGAGGGAAAAATAACCCTACTGTTGTTAAGACTGGATATTCCTCCCTCTAGATTTTCCTTATCACACACAAAATGTGCAGCACTGCTGACATATCATGGTGCTTTTCGTCAGACAGCTCTCAGATGGAAAGGTTTTTTTTTTTTTTCCTCCCCTGATCAAAAATGAAATGAACCATATTTTCTAAGCTATTTGATGTCACAAATCCAGCCATTCTTCACACGGATGTGATACGTGCCTTGTCCCAGCTGTCAAAGTTTTACCAATGGCAGAAATTTTTAGAGTCACAAATGAATGACAAAAGCACACTGCAACAGCTCAGAAGAGATGCCGTTTGAAAAATAAAACCGCTTCAATAGTTAAACAACTGTGCCCATTGAGCGACGAGCCTTTAAAGCTCGTGACAAACTGTTCTGACGCATGCTCCATTAGATAATCTTTGACTCATTTTGTTTCTATATTTATGTTTCAAGTCATTTCCCTGAGCTGAAAGAAAGGCAAATGTTGCTTTGGATCTGGCTTCCACCGGAGAAAAATTTTTTAAAAGAGAAATAATCTAAAAATTTAAAGACCATATTAAACGCAGTGCCAAGAAATTTACTCAGCAGTGTCATTTATTATGCACAATTCATATTCATTTTTTTTATATGTATTTTCACTTTCTACAGTAATCACTGCAAACAGATGAGTCACAGTGTTGGAGCACGGGTGTGTGTAACATTCAGATATGAGCTGGTTTTACATATGATGTGGGAATATAATTTACATTATGAAGGCTCTAAACTGGTGTTTCTCCTTAGAACATAACCACTACAGTTTAAAGACGTGGTGCAAGGTTAGGATTAGAACAGCAGCGCGCAATCTTAGCTTTAGTGGAAGTTAAAGTAAAAGGATAAAATGTCTTGTGAAATGATAGGAATATAAAAAATGCACTCTTTATTTCTCTGTTTTAGTATGCGTGTGTGTTGGGATGATGGATAAGGCGGGATCATTGCGAATTCTGAAGAGCTGAGCACAATTTCCAGCATAAATTATTCAAGTGTACGGCCTGTTTTTGTAATCGCTCCCTTATTGTCCGCTAAATGTCCCAAATCACCACACAGCTGACATGAAAGAGGAGCGAATGCTCACTCAGCAGGAAATCACAAGATGTGCCTTCCTCCACAATGTACCGGGATGGCGAGATGTAACAAACAGCTCAACCTTTAAAACCTTGTGCACTTATTTTACTTGTGATTCAATTATCAAGGTATTCGAACTGACATCAAGCAAATGATCAAAAAATTTAATTCAAGTCTTGTAATGGCAGCATGAGAAGAATGAAGATTATCTGATTGAATTAAAGATTACCACAAGTAAAACAGGATAACAGACTCAATCAACATTTAATCATTTTAACACAAAGTACCAAGCGCATTGAAAAGTTATTCAAAATTAGTACTAAACATAACTAATGGGGTTCAGCTACCTAAATTGTCCCAGTGGGCTGATGTAAAAAAAATATATTTATATAATAAAATAACTACAGTCAGAGATCCTGCTTGGTGCCACATCATTGCATCACTTAAAATAATCTGATATCCGATCCTCTCCCTGCTGTATTTGTAATTTGTTTAAGCACATGTAGCGCTGCATATCAACATGAGTCTACATACAGACAGAAGAAATGGATGAAAAATTTGTAATAGTTTCCTTATGAACTAATAGAAAAACAAAACAAGTAATTAATCTACTAAATAAAATAAAAAATCAGTGGCAACTTCTGCAAAATTATTTGCACAGAAATAACACCTTGAATCATGCACTATCCATTTAAAAAAGCAGTATTTGAATTTCTTTTCCATTAATGGGTATTTCTGGAACTACAAAAATTTGTGCATTATTGTCAGTTTTTACTTGTAAATATGATTTAGTATGTTTTTTATTATTATTATTATTTTCCTGGAAATCTAAACCACAATAGACTGAGTGCATCATAATGCCCGAATCATTCGTCAGAGTGGGACTCGGCAACATCAATCCTCAGTTGTTCAATTTAATCACATTTAATCAATCAGTCCCACGATCACTTTTAATCTTGTCTTCTTGTCACCCACTTTATTTTGCAGCTGGATTTTGTCCACAGACAGTCAACAGTCGCATCATTTATTGTCTGGTTTACAGCAAACAAGAAGGCTGATGTGCTTTTCAGGAGGGTGGAAGCGGAGGGTGTCGGGGTGGGTTGGGCACTCGTCTCTGAGAGCTGGACGGCTCCTGGTTAAGGAATCAATTTGACTGGACAGCCTTACAAATTGCATAAAGAGACAAACTTGTCCTTGGAGTGAGCAACAATTGATTGATAGCTCAACACACTCGCACCGTAAATCCTCCAGACGGCAAGGAGACAAATCAGCCGCCTGCGCCCGCTCCCCACCCTCCAGCACTATTTACCTACCTCCAGTATCTTTCTATTCACAGGGAAAATGCCACAACTGAATGAAATATGTTGTGAAATACTTACAAAATTAAATGTATGCACAGAAATATTTGGTGACAGTTGGCTTTGCTATACTTTTTGCACACCATCATTGTCTTGTGATGTGTAAAAAAATAAATACGGCACACATTTTAAAGCCCAACGTTAACGGCACATGAGAGATAACAACTTCTCTCAGGGGCTGTGCTGTGCTAAGAAAATGGCAGTCTTCCCCGAGGAGACCACACCACTGTTTGTTTTTGGCAACAAAAAAAACACCAAAGGCATCTTCACAAAGAAGCCTCACTAATCAGAAGTGATCTGCTCACATGTGCTGCTTTCCCCAAGGGAGAAGGCTGTAAAAAATGTGTTTTTATGAAATAAAGAATAGGATAGCCAGAGACATAGCAGAACAAGGTTGAAAGTAAACATCCAGGGAGAAAAGAAATGGAAGCCGATACAAAACCCATCCAAATCATGGTCTGTGTTCAATTCCTGCACCACAAAAAACACAGATGTGTGCAAGCTAACTTAATTATTGGAATGCAAAACGATTGCCTGAAGTAGAAATGAAATCAAACAGTTTGAAAATAATCTAGCAGCGCTACTTAGGGAGAAAAAAAAAGATTAAAGTGTTTTTCTAAGCACAACAAGAGGGCAGAGTGCACAAATACTCTCCCTGCCTAATGAACACACGATGGCTGGGTGATACCGTGTTGCCTGGGGCTTGTGAGACTAAATGGTAAGAGAGTTGGTATGTGCTGAACTTTTGGTGTGTTTTTAAAAGAGTATTTGCGAGCTTCTGTCCAGGCTTCACCAACTGCAGGTAAGCAAAATAAAATGAAAAAAATTAAACATCAGGAGACTTTTCACATTTCAATTCCACTTAATAGGGAATTAACTTTTTTTCCCCCGGAATATGAAAGCAGATCAAAACAAAAAAAGCTTCAAAAACTTGCCCTATAGCTCTTAGTCGTTTTATTTTGCCTAAACAAATGTTTACTGTTAAAGCAGACAACAATCAATCTTTATTTATAGAGGACAAGGAGAACAAAGGCATGACAGGAGGATATGAAAAGCAAATAAACAGAGAAATCTACTGAGCTAAGCAAGGCTAAAGACAACAAGACAATGTGTACAGAAATGTGCAGCTAAGACAATGACTGAGTAAACAACTGTTTGATGAGGAGAAGACTGGTTGCAGACAAATGTTTTAAACTTTAATAGAAAGTTAGGAACAAAAAGTTTCATACTGCATCATTCCCAGTATGTTTTTACATATGTTAGGGAGTCTAAGCCTTATTTAGACAGTTTTTCTTTTCCACCATATAAGAGGTTAATATTAAGACTGCCTCTATTGTGTTCATGTCTGTGTCCCTCCAATTTTCCTTTCATACAGAATAAGTTTAAATAATTAAGCAGCCTGTTGCCGTTAATAGCAGGAGAGCAAACTGGGGAGGACATATCGGTAAACCAAAACAGAACAACCCGGCTGGCGGCATTTGAAAAGCATGCTGGCATTCTTGTAATGAGGTCTTCTCTCTGGAAATTCACCAGGAATTTCCTTCTGCTTAGGACAAAAAAAAAAAAAAAGGCCACCTCTTCTCTGTCTCATAATTAAAGCAAAGCCTTCGGTGCTCCTTAAATGAACGTGCAACAGTATTCTCTGTCGCTTTAATGAGATTGATAAAATGCTATGCGAGCTTTGGCTATTTATTCCTTTTTATGGCACAAATTGCAGAATAAAGGGCAAGAGTCGGATGAATGACAGACGAAGGACAGCTGCGGCATCGAGCCTCCATTAAATGATGCAAATGGCCAACCATGGCCCGAGCAGTTAATTAGCCAGAGAAGGCCTAATCACAGTTTCGGAGCGGTGGTGCTCCCCAGGTAGCACACTTAACTAGAGGAGAGGAAACAAGCTAACTACTGGCTTTGGGCTACTTTGACCTGTGTGTAGAAAAAAATGGTAGTTTGGAAAATTGACTGAATTTGGGCATGTTTACCATATTTTTAATTAATAAAGTTAAGTGTGTGGCTGCTGTTTTCCACTTTCCTCTTGTTGGAACCTAAATTATCAGGAGGAGAGAAAGGTATTCAAAATGGCAAGTGGAGTTTTATTCTTTTTTCAGAGGTAATGGTTGCCAGCAATACACAGTATCATTAAAGTTGTGACAACGCACTACCACAAATATGATCTTATAAAGAAAATTGCTTTGCTCCTCTACTTAATGGAGACACAATCTGCTTGTAAAAACATTTTCTATTTCTACTGGCACTGAAAAGGTCACAAAAGGTCTTTTCAAAGCCGAAGAAAATTACACTTCACCTTTTCAACATCAACATATCAAATTGCTCTTAGGTTTTCTTTTCAAACAAAACAATATATTTGTTGCTTAAAAGTGTCCTTTTAACTTAAATTTTGCATAATTTATCAAGCTTCCTCAAAAAGGACAACCTCCACTACTCAGCAAAAAAAAAAAAAAAAACATTGCACAAATTACTCAGACATATTTGGTGATAATCAGTGGCCATTTCTGATATGGGCGACATGGGAAACCGCCCAGGGTGGCATCCTCTGAGGGGCAGCATGAGCCCCATACAGTATGTATGTGTATTGCAATATAGCAAGGATATTCAAAGGTACTATAACTGTTTGTTTTGCATCCTTTTCATGCCAATAACTCATGGTATCCCATGATGGACTGGTGACCTGTCCAGGGTCTACCACACCTCTCTTTGACTAGTGAAGATAGGCACCATCCAGCCATCAGATGGAGGAATGGATGGAAGTCATAGTATTTTTATTCATCATGGTTTTAGAATATTATATTGACCTAAACACCAGAAATACCGTCTTCCAACATCAGGGCAGTAATAGAAAAACTGTATTTTCATTGTAGTTACAGAAAGAAAGTTGCCACATTTCCTCTGTTATTTTAAGACAGCAATGGAAATTCTCACACTGATGCAAACTCACAGGGAGATAAGACACTAAAGTGCCTTAAGCACCCAAAAGTAAACCAGAGAAACGTCTATATGCATATCAAGCGAGTCCCTGAAAATTAAAACCCATTATGTTATCTGCAAATCAGCTACCAAGTGCCTTTCACATATGAGAAACTTTTAGAGAAAGGCAAAAATGAATGAAAGTCATGCTGTCCTGAGTGATGATGTGATGCTGTAAACAGGGAAGATTTTTTTCTAACAATTAAAGAGTGAGGGAATATTGATTTCCGATGGTGCTCCCCAGTGACTTGCTGGCTGTCACAATGTGGCCCGAGGTAAGGTGACCATGTCTCTGCTCAACGTGATAAACCATACATGTCATCAGGTATGGAGGACACGGTGTCCTCTTTCCATTTTTACTAAATGCATCTGCCATATTTATCCAAGGCAGGAATTGAAAATATGAGCTCCTTCATTTGGTAATGAAGTCACCAAGGAGTTAGTAAGAGGAGGACACACATACAGAACTCGCACAGATACACAGAGAAGCAAAAAATATATAAACTCTGTAAAGTTCAGTTACTCAAAGATAAAATTTTTTTTGTGTTTTTGCAAAATCTGTATCTTGCAGGCAGTGAGTTCTTAGATTGTCTAGGTGTGTGAGGTTTGTCAAACGCCCAAGCGTGCAATTTAATATATGCAATAGGAAGAAATTATGGCAACCTAAGAGGGAGGTCCACTCCAGCCTTACTCGAGTGATAAACAACCATAAATCAAAGGGTTGTAGTTGTCACTCAAGGAGATCCATCATGGGCCAACCCAAGGTGTCACGCACCCACAACTAGAAAAACACAAGATCCATTCAGATTAAACAAGTCTTTTAAATGAGCAGCAGTGGACTTATATTGATCGATTCCAAGTATAATTGACTTATTCTGGCGTTGTTTAAAGTAGAGTAATGGCTACATGTCAATGCTTTGATGTGATACAGCCTGCAGGCATTGTGAGTTATAGGCACAGGTTAGAAACAAAGAGGAGGTTGATGACATGCAACAGAAATTTGTCATCTTTTTTTAGATAGTAGCTATAAATGTTTTTTTTTTTCGAAAGGAATGTTTTTCTTTTTTCTTAAGCTATACCACATTGACAACATTATGTAAATAGGAAAAGATCGCTTTTTACATTTTTCAGCTAAAAGTGTGAAGGGGCTTTATCCCTTCAAATCAGATAATGGCTGTCTTACTATCTCCAGAATCTCAGAAAACATTTAAATGTTATTGGACTAAGACAAAGATGGAAAAACAAAATTCACAAGGTAAGAATATTGATACAGCACTATTACTAATCAGCATATATATATTTTTTCTAACTGATTTTCTATCAATTATTCTCAATTTAAGTTTGGTTATGTTTTTTTTTTCTATCATCCTGTTACATTAATACCATGGCCACATTGAACACCGTTTCATCTCAATACATGGACTGCCCCAACAAGTATGAGTTTTCTTCACTTCCACCATCAGTTTCAGACTTAAAGTACACAAATATGTATTTTCATCAGTTAGCCATAACTTGGTTTTTTCATATGTATAGAAAACTTCGTTTACCAATTTGCACATAAATTAGAGAAGTTTTTTGTGTGCAAAGTTAGATAAGTCTAGTCAGAGGGTATTTTGATGCATATAAAACTAGCAACTTTCTTTGCTCTCTCACCAATCATATGCTTAATTTAGAGCTGTGTGAGTTTCTCTCCAACTGGAAATCCAAATTAACCTAGTATGATTTTCACAAGCATTTAGATTAACTTTTTTTTTAGCTGTCTTCTTGCAGACATGACAGTGGCAACAGGTTCTTAATCTTGTTGCATGCTCAAAGTAGCTGAACTACTAACAATATCACACTGTGTTGTTGATGCAGCACAGAAAACCTCAAAGAAGTCCCGGAATAAATCATTCAACGTTTATGCTGATGTTTAACAGCATTGTCCAAGCAGCTACAACATGGATAGATATACAAATTCATAATTATGAAGCAAACAGAGCAAAGATGTGTAAGAATTTTTGTTATTTGAGAAAACTTAGCAAAGCAACCACCAATCCAAGCAGGATAAATCACTTTGTCTGCCCAGCAACAGAATCCGTCAATTCTGATGGACGTTAATCCTTCAAGTGACTTTCAAATAAAACTGGTAGTTTCCTACACATCTGAGTTTTAGTTGCTCTAATTCTTCAAAAATACGTTTCAGATGGTATTTAGATACCAATTAGTTTTTAATATGACTTTGTTTTTATTTTAACCTGGGACACATGAAACATTAATTTCGTAATGTATAGGACTCTCCCTGCGGGCTTAGAACTTCGTAAAAGCTTCCCACTGATGGAACTCCCTTCCTGCTCTGAGTTTATAGCTGTTGCTAATTTGCAACTCCTGACCTCTAGTTTTTATGGTTGAGAATTTAGCCAAAGGGTTGGGCTTCTCATCTAATATTCCCACATTTCTCGCTCGGCAGGTTGCCATGTTCTTTAGTCTAGACCAATCAATAAAAGCATTTGTTACTGAGGCATTAAGGACAAAGTCATAGAGGAGTAGCAGTCCATATCTGGAAACCGTCTGCTGAGTGACACAGCGATTCACAGCTGTTCAGAATTACCTGTATATGCCAAAAAAAGAAATGTAGAAAATGGAAATACTGATTCATAATTTAATTCTGCACCACAGATTTATGAGAAAATACAAGACAGTAAAAGGTCCCTAAAATGCCAAATCACTGTAGAGTGAAGGATCCCTCACTGATGGAGAAATTCTGCCATTTTTATTATGCCAAGAGGTGGTCACCGAGTGGAGGAAAGGACACTGATGCATAGAATGCAAAATTACTTTTAATTATTCTTGGGAAAAGAGCAGAAGCCCTTGGCTTGTTTACCACTTTACAGGAAAGAGCTTCTGATTGCTTTGTAATTATCTCCTTGATAATGTAAAATTTACCCCCCACCCCCTTTCAGTCCACTCCTTTTCACAGAACACCATGCAAAAGTGATCAAGCATTCATCATTTAGCCCAAATGTTTTAACTTTCACTTGGGGGAGGTGGAGGGAGGGCTAATAGATGATGGCTAATGAAGCAGCTCAAGCTGTAACACAAATAGGACGTTTTAGAGAAAGACGCAGGCTAAGGCCCGCCTGTGCTTGGATAATCAGTCTTTTTGTCTTACAATAAGCTGGCAGCCTAACCTTCACCCAAAGAGCGCATCATTTCCCCTCTGTGAGACTTAATGAGACATTAGCCATACTAACAAATGGTGGACGAGAAAGTGAAAGTGACTTTCCAGGTAAAGGCTGTTTGCCTGACCATAATCAGTCCCCAAGTGCGGCTAAAGGATGGAAACAACTCAGTATCTGTCTCAACAGCTTGCTGTGGCTTTTATGATGGGCCTCCCAGGGCCCATCAAAAGGCTTGTGATGCCTTAATTTCCCTCCAATAGAACAGGTAATCTGCTTTTGTTGTCAGTTTGTTTGCTGCGATACACCCTGTGCACATTTCCCAACAATTTAGCCTGTATTGTGTGCAGCGGGGAATGTGTGTTCGTGTCAACTTAAACTTCACCCAACACAAACAAAACTGCAATGCTATTATAGGTCCTCATATAAGTATTTACTCAGACTGAGAAATGAAATGTGAACGTATGGATAGAGTTGTGCATAACTGTGAAGTGGAATGAAAATGATAAAGGAAAATAATTTTTCCTTTAGGGTTTTTGTTAACCCTCCCACGGTCTTAAGAGATGTGGTCATTACGAACCCACAAATGTTTCACCATCCAGCTGGGTCACTGATCCTGTGTGTGTTTTTAATTATTTCTTTTGTGGTTTGGGGAATTGATGGTCTGACGGAACAGCCCCAGTACTTCCCCACTGTCCAAATGTGACATTTTCCGCTCTCTTCCGGAACATTGACTTAAGACAGACATTTGTTGTGAAATAATTACACAGAATTGAATTGAAATAAAGGGCTATTGTTTTGCAAAACATTTTTAAAGCCTTGTATCGTTATCCTTCTGCTTCACAATTAACCAATGTTTTGTTTGGTCTGAAACATCAGTCTTATAAAATATGTTACAAACATAAATGACAATGGAACAAATTATGGTCAAGAAAGCTAAAGGGTAGGAATACTTTTGCAAAACAATGGGAACCTAGTTTTCATAAAAATGTCAATAATGTGTGTCTGGCACTTATGGAACCATGGACTCGTATGATAAAGTCAATCTTTGGAGCTGCACAGAGTGGCCTGGAGAGGTGGGACTGAAGACAGTGCCGGACGGATAAAGAAGGAAGTGACGAGTCTGTGTGAGAAGGGGCCCTGTTCCCCCCTACCGAGCCTCCCAGCTCAATTAGCTCAGCTCATCCCAGCTTTCTGCTGATGGGAAAAAATAAAATAAAATCAGCAACACCACGCTCTACCATAGAGTCCTGGGAGTCCAGCCTGTTAGTAAGTGAGTTGTGTACATTATGTGTCTGTTCAAGCCACACATGCAGACTTTGCATCCGTGTATCAGAGAGAGAGAGAGTGTCTCGAGTCTGTGTGGGCTGTCTCGGCTCCTCTTAGACTGGAGCCCCACAGTGCTCTCTGTATCAAACACCTGAACTAATTAGGCTGCACACGGAAAGAGAGATCCCCGAAGCCACTTCCTGTAATCTCATAAACAGACATCCAAAACATACAGAATATCAGCAGACGTTGGACTTGTTTTTTTTGTTTGTTTGTTTTTTTATCTTTTCAAGTCTTAAGCTGAATTTCTCCAGGTTAGATAGAGATCACTTTTTTTCTTTGGACTCTGTCTGCATTTATTCCTTTTCCAGGGGAAGGTTTAGTTTGTGAAACCACCTAAACCTAAATTTTCAGAGCAAAAACAGCTCAGAAAGTAACTATCTTGAGACAACTTGGCAAAAAAAAATATTTAAACTGGATTTTTATACCTTGGCTAATATTTACTGATCTGAACTGGCGTAAAATTCCAAAAAGATCCCAGTTCAACAAACTGTATTCCAACAAGGTGATTCTCAAAAACCTGCCATATCTTACAACTGTGTATCTCTAAGATTGTTCACTCGATCTGCTTTAGAAAATTTGGTAGATCTGACATGCCATATTTGTCCTTCACTGTCCCCTTCTATTATATCCAAAACACACAGTGCATGTTCTTATCGATACCAAGGAGAGGAGTGATAATTTCTTTAGAAGCATCAAACTTCTTGCACTCCTCAGACCATCACTGAACCAAAGGTGACTTTATTCTAAATACTGTTTTCATAAAAGGGAGCACATAATCTGCAACGTTCCTTCGATGCATGGTACAAATTTAAATCTACATGAACGGCAGGACCACAGATTTTCCTGAAGGATATTGTCTAAACCACCATGCTGTCTCCATCGTCTTCCCCTTAATCCCATATTACATCCAGGTACGATATTTGCCACAGGTTAGTGAGCCATCAGGACATCCGTCTGACTCATAAGACAAGGCTGCCCTCCTCCATTGCTCCATGAACCAGATGAGATGCATATGTGCCAATTGTGCATTCCTTTGTTGGTCAAAATGTACATACTGACTGATTTGCAGCTATGGAGATCCATAAGCCATACCTGAGATTCTCTGTGAATTCAGACACCTTTCCCTGTTTCCAGCATTACTTTTCACTAATTTAAGGTATAGTGTATCATTAATTGAATTGGACTACAGAGTCATTCGTGCTTCCAACATGCATCAAGGACGTTTGCCTGCGGTTCATCACTGTACCTCTTAATAGATGCCCCTCTTAGATATTGGGAACAACCGTCAAGTGAAGCAACTTTGGAGATTATCTGACCAAATCATCTGGCCATCACAATTTGGTTCTTATTAAACTTTCCACTTCAATTTGCTTGTTTCAAATCAAATGTCATGAGAAATTATTTGCTTCAGTGTTATTTCACTTACCTGTAATTTCCTGAAGTAGCAAAGGACAGAAGTGATAACAAGACATCAGTAGACACATTTGAGAAGAGTTCATATTTTAATAAAGTGAAGAATGAGAACATTCAAAGAAACGGCAACCACTGATGAAGAAGCACCGAGGACAACAGACGACCAGACAAAGTGTTTTCCTTCTTCCATTTTACTGTCGGTTGGCAAACAGTTTTCAGTGAGCTCTACTGCCACCTTCTGAATTGGAGTGTGAATCGGAATTTAAACCCTAACCTATAATATATATTATATTGTAAAGTTCTGACTTTACAAGAAACTGAAAAATGCCTTTCATAAAATGTGATTAGAATTTAAACAAAGTCAAACAAGTGTAGTTCTTATCCAAAAGTGCACAAAGCTAAATTGTTGACAGAGCATTGATGTCCTACAAATTGCAAAAGCAAATGTAACTCACCTGCATTTGAGGTATGAGAAATAAAATATTCATGTGACATCTGGATGTGCTTTTAAGATGTCCAAAAAGAAAAAGAAAAACAGACCAAGGTCTGAATGAGGCAGTTCAATGCAAGATGGACCCTCTGGGGTTCCTCTCTTTTCTTTTAGACAAGTTTGAGACAAGGTTCTCGTTACTAAGAGAAAACAGGAGAACTCTGATTGTTGGTCACTGAGAATGCATGGGAAGCACAACTCAAGAACATCCCTAGAAGTCTGCCTCTGACTATTATTTTTGAAACTTTATTACAGACAGACTCCTCAAAAAGAAATTTGCACACCTCAGTCTGTTTCAAAATCAAGACAACGCTGCAGCTGTGTGCCAACTTATGAGCTAAACAAAGTAAACACATTGATAGTGTCTGTGATAACATCCTTGGCAAAATGAAAGAATGAAGGTCAGTAATTGGGAGACAGCAGGCGCACAGTGTTTGGTTTGGTTTTTTTTTTTTTGCTCCTGGCAGGGGTCCAGGTGGGCGCATGCGGCAGGCTCCAGGGCAGTGTAGGAGCACGTCTGTGCAGAGGTTAAGAAAAGCAATTAATCGGCAGCAGAGATAATCAAAGGAACCTCCCCCTCCAGACACCTCGGCGTGCAGGAGAGGCAGGAAAAGAGCGAGCAGAGGAACGGAGCGAGACAGGCGGAGAGAAGATGATGGGGAAAATACTTGTTTACAGGCGCTGCTGGTACGATCAAAAAGAAGTGGGGTTCAGCGCCGCCACCGGGGCCCCTCCGTTTCAGGTGGAATTGATAACACTTCAGATGTACAATTCGGTGTTTGCAAGAGTGCTTTTACCTCCCGGTGAGAAGGCAAGGAGTTTTCACAGTCTAAGCTGCACTTCCTTTCATCTCTGATTTTTGTGAAGTACCAACAGATTGTCAATGGCGAGGAAGACATTTTCCCACACATAATCAAAGAATGTAGTCTGGTGTGCCTGTGCTTCCCTGCAAGGAGATGCTGGTTTCAGACTGAACGGTGCAAATGGAAAAAAAAAAACTGATTATGATCTCTGCTAACTCAACTTGTGATTACATTAATTTAGCTGTGAAAACAAGTCTCTGACAGAAACTCAATTAAAGTTGAGAGCATCAAACACTCCGGCTTCTCTCCTTTTCCCAACGAGCAGTAAACAGACATAAG
The DNA here is from genome assembly GCF_027474105.1 of Poeciliopsis prolifica. Classification (NCBI taxonomy): domain Eukaryota; kingdom Metazoa; phylum Chordata; class Actinopteri; order Cyprinodontiformes; family Poeciliidae; genus Poeciliopsis; species Poeciliopsis prolifica. The sequence continues at coordinate 3,935,117 of NW_026562407.1, read as the reverse complement.
CCGTTTCAGAACGGCAGCATTTTTCAGGAAATTAGAAGATATTCTCCATGGCCCCACCAGGCATAAAGCTTGTTGCTCCCTCTGCTGGCTCAAGTCTCCCTTTGGGCATGAAATCGTACTGATAATCTCTGTTATGCAGCACCTTGCAACTTTCTTATTATACATGCCACACTGTTCAGATTTTGGATTGTAAATACTGCTGAAGACCATGCACCATTTGCCTCCTACTTCTCACATGCGCTACTTTCTGGGCAATTTTGTGGGTATTTTATGATGAATATGTATGTAAGCTTAAACAAAAAAGTTAAACACAGTTAAAAACATACAAAAGCCTAATTGATTGTTGTGAAGTACGTCAAAATCCTGCGGAAGCCCGAACAGATGCTGAGCGGGTCAGGTGACGTAGATCCTGCAAAGTCTTGATTAGATAATTTTCCATCCATATCTTGGCAATATGCTACAAAGAAACAACGAGCTTCTCATTACATCGCTGACAGGCTCAGCATCTGTGGATTGCTGACAGAAGCAAGATGTTCAGAAGAAGCAAACTTGTTGATTAAAAACAAGGAAACATCACAGACACGTCGACTTGGAAATCAGGTGTAAAAGGGTAGTTTTGATGGAAATATCAGTTTCTGCTTTCTTTTTGGTCACTTAAATGTTTCATGCTATAGGTGTCAACAATGACAGTGGGGTGTTCATTTTACCTCCAGCTATGCTAATGTCAAAACTTTAATCTATTCATAAATAGTGCTGCTTTAAACAGAGATGCTAAAAGTATGGCCCGTGGGCCATCTGAGGCCCTTGCAGTGATTTTGCAATTGCAATTCAAGAATGGCTCAAATTTTGTGATTGATGCACATAGACACCTATTCAAATATTCTTCAGGTTAAAAAGTTTATTTCAAAATGTATAATCTTAAAATGTGAAGTATTAAGTACAACTCAAAAGTTTTTGTCATGTCATAATCATGTTTTTTTGTTTTTTTTTTCATTCTAGCTTGACATAAATACATAAAGCACATTGAAGGCAACCCCAGAATTGGGCCTCAAAATAGTTGTGCAGAAAAGTCATAGGATTAATGTCAGAGAAATCTCCTTCTGCCTCACGTCTGAGTTTTAAAAGTCACTGCATGTTCCTCAAAATAAGACATGACATTTCCACGTACTCAGAGACAAGTGGCTGTACTTAGAAGAGCACTGCTGATGCTGCTTCCCGCACGCTGTGCCAAAACCTACCCAGAATTGGCTAAAGAACCAATCTACATGCAGAAAGTGCTCACTTCTTTTTTACCGTCTTGAAAAATGTTTTGTCTTTCAGTCAGCAACTCATTTATTGCGAGAAAGTTGTGAGAACAATTTAGTCAGTCCACCAGCAGAGGAATAGATGCAGTGCCTCCGAGGGTCATATTTCTGACCATTTGGATTGGCTTTCTCCTCTCCCTCCTGCAGGTGGAATCTGATATTATTCTCAAGAAAGAAATAAAAAAGAAAGTGTTCTTTAAAGTGTTCCTATTGCCAGTATTCCCACAGGATCAGCCTGCACCAGTAAACTGTGGCCAACCGAAGTGCAGCAGTCCTTTCCTGCTCCGGCTGTAAGTTCATGTTGACCATAAAGTCAACCCCTGTCAGCTGAAGTCACACCTGAATGCACTTATTGACAGAAGCCTTAACTACCAGAGGTTAATTCAACAAGCAAAACATATTAAAGGGATTGCTGACCTTGTTTTAGAAGCTGCAGGCTAAACCCAAGGCAGTTCTGCATTTTATCTGACAAAGAAAAAAAAAAAAGGCTTGACCATATACACGTCCAGTAATTTATCATAAGGTATAGGCTATTTTGAAACTGCACACACAGATTGTGCGTGGAGTACATGTAGTCCTGGTCTGTGTATGTGGGGCAAAAAGAGCTGCATCTAGTTAGTTAGGTCAGCTAATCAAAAAGATTAGCTAAATAGTGGAGAACAGAGTGCATAGAAGATGACATGAATCACTAAGTCCCACCCATCTCTGCGAAAAACTGAAATGAAGCAGAATGTCCTGCAGCATAAAGCATCGGATTCAAGGTCAAACTCCAGCAGAAATGTGCAGGAAAACAAAAAGATGTTCCAGGATAAGGTTTTTACATTTCAAATTTCCAATCAAGGTTCTTATGACTGATAATTTGTCAATTTTGTATGTGCAGTACATAAATGATCTGCTCTTCTTGAACACATTTTTGAAAACTTACTTCACATAAAGTATTCATAATTCCTTTCAAGATACTTGGTCTCCAAGGAGTAGGATTGTCTTGTAATCTCTGATACTGTCTTTGACTCGTTGTTTTCCAGAGTTCGTGAAGGTTTTTCTTTGGACGACAGAACTGTTTGTTACTGAGACATAATTTGCTTGCCTTTATAATCATCCAGAACAATAGACAACAGAGCCACAGATACACTGGAATGGTGTAGACAGAAGCAGGTTTATGGGCAAGAATGACACTGACCAAGTCTGAACCTAAAGCTAAATAAGAACCTGCATAAGATCTATAAATGAGTTTAAAGAAACATCTGATCTTAGTGAGCTCTTAGTGTTCTTAGTATTTTCCAAATTAAGAAAATTTGTTCAAGCATATGTGCAAAGCTAAAAGAGATATACTCCAAAAGACTTGTAAGTTTGTAGTACTTTGTGTTGATGTATCCCAAAAGCGAAGTGTCAATGGGACGAGAAAAATGTGAAAAATGTGAAGGGGTAAGAATACTTTTGTAAATCCTTGTATCCCTATCTAGAAATATATTGACTTTTATATTGCATAATCCTTCATAAAACGAATATTATCGGTGATAACAGCCTGTTTTAACACAAAAATACCCTAATATGCATTAGTACACACAACAGAAATCATCTTAGCACTAACACAGATAATATCTACAGTATTCTTTATCTCTGTTTTTGGTGGCATACCCAAGCAGCACCAAGGAAAAATGAATGGTGCTCCTGGTTGGCTGCATTGCAAAAGTCAGCCAGTGGCATATTGATATTTCAGCTTCCCAAGCTGCATTTTCTAGTATTTTAGAGGCAGGAGATCCACAAATAGGTGAGTTTTTGTGAATAATGGTGGAGCTTTGTTCCGCAGAAAAATTTTACTGAACCAGTGTAAATGTTGTGGATTCTATTATTGATACCGATTCTCAAAGAGCATCAACTTTAGTAAAGCGTCTGAAAAGTTTGTGTTTTCTCAAACAGTTTCTCACAATCAAAAGAGAAGAAATCTGTGAAAAATCTGGATTTCCTAGTCTAATGCAGCTTCGACTAGATGAAGTCGAATTGTGGATCAGTGTGTTAATAAACTGACTTTTCAAATCTCCATAGTAGGAACCCAGAGACACGGCACTAATCGTTGCAAACTTTTTTTTCTTTAAACCCTTTCTATTCTCATAAATGTTTTTATCCCTCTCCTGCTGAAAAGTGAGCTTCCTTTCTGACCATTCAGGCTACTGAGTCATTACACAGAAAAAAAAAAGTGACTCACATGGATCAAATACTGCACATAAGAGCGCACACAAAGGAGCTTTCATTTAGTCGAGCCACTGAGTGTGCAGTAATGTAACTGGAGCCTTGCTGTAGGCAGCAGCAGACACATGAAAACATATATTAGTTCTTACTGCTTCTGAGAGCATGCTGAGCAACCTGCAGCTCTTTCTTTCTCTCGTTCTCTTTTTTTTTTTTTTTCTAAACGTCTTGAATGATAAGAGTTCACCCGTCGGAGCCAGACTTCCTACTGCTGGCATGCATTTTGTCGAGGCAAAGTGAATATATTGCCTTTGAAGAGCGTCCAGAGTCTGGGCGGAGGGTTTGTGGCCTGGGAGCCCAGAGAAAAGAAAAAGACGTGCAGAAAATGTGTGATGAAACTTTCAGCACCACGGACAGCAGCCCTGTATGCCGAGACAGGAGAGTTCACTGAAAAGTGAATAAGTTTGGGTCGTAATTAAGCAAAAGCAGCTTCCTCCCGAAGCCCTTTTTGCATGCAATGTCGCCGTCGTGTCGGCGCTGTTGAAAATAGATGCGCAGAGACGCGCACATATGCAGGCATGCACCCTCCTTAGGCAGGACCCAGGGTTTTCCACAGTTCCCCCTCGTCTCTACCCGGCGCTCAAGCATGAGTGGATAATCTGGCCACAAGGACAGGCTGTGTCAACATTTCCCTTTGCTTCCTTATTTATTTACTCCACCCAACATAAAAGTTGCAAAGTTCAAGAGGATCTTAGATCTTAGAGCGAGCTGGCAGAGCAGATGACCTGCTTTTCTCCTCAATAGAAAGACAATTTTGAGACAGAGCATATGAAGTATGTAACTACTGTAGATGTGGGAGAAAAATGATCACACTTAAAAATGATCACACTTTAAGATCGTAACCACAGATGACTGCCGGAATGTAAACATCACCAAGCTTATGTGGTTTGCTACTACAGAATAATCTAAATGAATTCGGATGTCATTGAAAAGAAATAAATCTAATTCAAATTCTGCAGTTTATATTTCATTATACATAGAATTATATATCACAAATGCTTGTTTATATTAAATATCTCTGTTTAATAGACAACAAAACCAAAACTTCAGACTCCCTGAAAAATAGCTTACATAAAAAATTACTTTTAATACACAGTTATGGCTTATCTGAAAGAGGATAAGCCATAAAAGTGCATTGCAAAAGAAGCTTCCTGCTCACATAGTGCTCTATCCAAGAATATTAATGGTGAGGTTAGTGGAAGGAAAAAGTGCAGCAGAAATAGGAGCATGATGAACGGGGATGACTGCAGGCTTGAGAAGATTTTGAAGTCCATTTAAAGGTTTGAGGGACATTCAGTCTGCACGACAAATTAGAAATTTCCTCACACATACAAACGCCCCTTTATGACAATGTGGAAAAACGTGTTTTTTGAGTTTATACCAAATGTATTTAAAAATAGAAAACCAAGAAATCACACTTGCATGAGAATTTGCAGCCTTTGCTCAATATTTATATTGGCAAATATATATTGGCAAATATCTATATTTGCCAAGTTTGGGAGCGATTAAATCATGAAGTCATTTTGGACATGATGCCAGAAACTCAGAGCGCCTGTCTGTACGCAGTTTGGCCCGTTTGTCTTTGTAGTTCTTCTTGATCTCCATCGGGCGGTGTTTGCACTCTGACCCGCTGCCAGCTGAGGAACCGTATGTCCAAATGAAGTCCATTCAGCTGAATTTGCCACAACTGAACTCCTTTGACGCTGAAGAAATCAGTGCAAACAATTCCATTTTGAGTTTTATTTCATTTCCTACAACGTAATTAAGAGTAAGGCGCAAACATAACAAAATGTGGAAAAAGTGAAGAGCTGCGAATATTTTCCGGATGTACTATGTATAAAAATTCTAACCATCACAAAAAAACTGAATGTAATAATCAAAATTAGCAGGAAGAAACACTTGAAGTCTATCAATATATGTGCAAAGAATCTGTACAATACAGGAGTTTTACTTGCCAAAGAGAAGCACTGAAATAGTTTCACTTTTTGATGATATGTAAATGATTTAGATACAGATTTACATTTCTTTTGTGACATTATGACTCTCATACTTGATTTAAATTTCTGATTTTCTCTCCACAACAATCCAAGCTTCAAAAATATTCTCTAGCCGGCAGCAAAATGAAAGTTAATGATTCTGTTTATGATTTCCAGCTGAAAATGGCTACATTCAAAATCATTAAAGCTGATTTCTGAATTTTCTCTTGCCATTCACTTACAAATGGAAGACATTCATAATTTGTGCTGGGATTAAAGCACATTCAGTTCTGTAAAATGTTCAGCTCCTGGATTGATGTGCTGAAAGCAATTTTGCAGCTGAAATTGCTGTTGCTTTAATTGTTGAACATTCACAAAAAAAATAAAAATGCCATCCCTGTGCGGTTTTTGTTTCCCTTTTGCCTGAATAACTCCTGCATTATATCCCTCAGCGCAGCAAATCAGGCGCTCTGCCTTTTTTTTTAAAAGGGTCTAATCCTCTTTAATTTGTGATTACTCGTAATTCAAATGGCGGCCCACTAAAGCATGGGGAAGTGATTGTTTAAGTGTCCTCCTCCGCTTCTGGTTTTTTTGCAACCTTAACGCCTGATCACAGTGGAATGTTAACATATCGCATGTATATCCTGAGCTCTCATGGTGGCATTCAAGTAAATTACCATAGAAATCGCTGTAGAGAATATTTTGACATCCATCATTGAGCGTAAATTGCTCAATAGCTGGGAGCCCTCTTACCATTCGGAGGGTGATTTCGCTAGCTTTCTTGTGTCAGATGATTTCAGCCACTCTGACTAATTAGAATGATAACGGATTTCATGCAGCACACAATAAGTGGTTTTATTTTTAAGGCAGAAATGACTGATCTCAAGAAATGAATTGGGTGATTATCTCCGAACAGCAGCGAAACACCTGGGCGAAAACAGGCCTCTCGAGCCTGAATATTATGGAGTTAAAACAATGACAAAATTCAGGAAATCCTTAAAAATTACTTTGATACATCATTTATCAAATAGAATAGGAAGAACACATATAGTAAATATACTAAATGTACATTTGGTTATACATGTCATTACTAACAATGTAGATTTTTTTATTTAGAAAAAGTAAAAATATGTATTTCAGTCTTGGTGTTTTTTGTTTTTTTTATATTCGCTAGCCTTATTCATGTAAACAGACTCAATAATATTAGTCTAAAGTTGATTTTATGTCCAGCTCAATCAGTCAGATATGTATTTGTTTGACATACCATGAATATAGTTTGATTTATTTCATGGTATCAAACACCATATAGAGCCAAAACTTTTCCAATCCAAATAGCTACTGCCACGTGCTTTCAAAAAGTACAATAATTTAATAAATTGATAAATACATCATTAAATAATTACTTTAAGAACTATTCTACAAACAATTATATATTTCAATCAAAAATTTATAAAACTTTTTCTCAAGTTTAAATTATTTCATGATGCATTGGAAAACAGTCAATTTTCAATCCTCATTTATTTATTTTACATATTAAATGTTGACAAATGTATTCATATCCAACTTAATTCTAACTATGCCACGTTTGATAAATATTGGAGACGTTTCTTATATTCTGTCACTTTTAGCACCCCATAAACGGATCCATGTGACAAAACTTCACCACAAAGTCACTTCCTGAAGTTTGAGCGTTCAGATTTCACGCACTTACCTGGAAACTTGGAAAAGCAGAAAGTACCACATATTAACAAGGTTTGACACACTGTTTATTCTGTCTACGCTGCTGGTTGCTATTCATTTTGAGAACCCAGGAAGTTGCAAAAGGCAACATTTCCAGGTTGAAAGAACTGCAAAGGTAACGCAAGTAAAGTTAGTGAACTTGCACCTGCTCGTTCGCAGCGGCTCGCTGCAGACAGCTCATTCAACCGAGACGGAGAAGGACAAAGTTCCGCCCTACCTGCTCGTAGCAAGCCTCCCAGGTGAGGTTCAGAAGGCAGGAGGAGGAGAACAGCTCGTCTTCGGTCCGACCATAACCGTCCATGGTGAGCCAGCCGGGCAGCCAGGCAGCCGCCTCTGTCGGAGGAGGGAGTCGGAGGAGATTCTTGTTTTTTTTGTTTGTTTGTTTTTTGTTTTGCTCTGTAAGTCTTCCCTCGACGTGTGCCTCTTCTGTTCTTGCGCTCAGCCCCGCTCAGCTCGGTTCAGCTGTGCGGACGGTGTCAGTCGGAACAGCGGCGGTATGCAGGCTGCTGCTTCCTTCGGTCACGTGGTTTGTTCTCTTCCCCCAAAATCAGAGGTGGGATGCGTTTGGGTGCGTTTGGGTGCGGTCCGCCTCCCCTCAACCAAACGCATCCTCCTCCAGGTGTCAGCGAAGGGTCAGCAGCGTCATGACACCTGCTCTTGTTTCGTGAACTTTGAGCTCTTCGGATTTGCGACTGCAGATGAAAATTAAAGGGAGCAAACAAACCCAATCGATCTGAGTTTTCTCTTAATTGGCTCGCTGGTTGATCCTCAATACATTTCCATTCAAGTTCCAGCGAGTGACTCTTACAAGTGTTTAGAGTTAATTTTAGTTCCACATGACTGAGTGTTTGGGACAATCCTCTTCACTGCACATCCAAGCAGCTCAATGTCATTATTAACATAATTGGTTTCAATAACTGGTAATAATCATCATATCATTTACACACACTGTTCTACTTTCAGAGTTTATTGAAGTTAATTGAGATGCTGGTTGTATTTTATACATATTGTTGCATACATTGGGCATTTCTCCTCTTACAAACCACAAATGATTACCTTTTTGTGGTCAATTGCAAAATGTAAAATCTTTGGCGAGTGACATACCAAATTATTTATATTTAAACAAAATAAAGGAAATAACAAAATGATCACTTGGGACTTGACAGGAATGCGTACTTGAGACTTTTCTTTTCCCTCCTTGAATGTGACAAAAGGTGCAAAAATTCAACTAGCCACCGTGTTAACATTGCTGTTTAGAATACAGTAGTTTATCAGACACATTATTTTGTTTTTAATCATGTTAGGATTTTACTGTAACTCTAAGGTTAAAGGGATTTGCAAGCTAACAAAATATTACAAACCGCGGCCTTACTTGTACAGACAGGTATTGTGCTTTTCTCCCTGTTCTTCAATGACATCTCTCTCACCCTCCCGATGGCTTTGTTCTACTGTCTGCTATAGGCTAACATCCATCTTTATCATTCGTCTTCCTTCACAAAGACTGCTGACATTAAATTTTCTTAGTAAATCTAAGCCTGGAATTCGGCATGGGCAGAAGTTGAATTATGTGGTATAAGTGAAAACCATTTGCATATATATGGTTTTACAGGAGATGATGTAGCAAAATCAAATGTATAATCCCAGGTTTTTACCTACTACTATAATCTGCCAATAGCTATTGCAGATACCCAGTTATAACGCAGAATAATATACACCTCATTTTCTCCTTATTATGGTGCGTTATCAGAAAGGCATAAAACTCAGATTAGAAAAAATGACGCAGCCAAGTGCAGCTGGCAGAGACACTCAGACTAATTTAGTGATTCTCAAATCAGCCGCTCTTTCGGAAAGAAAAAAGAACAAGCATCAATCAAACAGAAGGTGACAGACTATTTCTCATGCAATTGGGTAAATCTTCAAAAAGTGCCAATACAAAAACAGAAAACAAAAAAGTTAGTGGGTACACTTACAACTTACTTAAATGTCTCCAGGATGAGTCATTAAGTTTCCTCTCTTACATGTTCGACTTTTCTGATGGGCACAGTGCTTGGAAACAGTTGAAACCACAGTGGTCTCAGATCTGTATTTAAAATACAGTGATGCTACAAAGAAAGTACACCTTCTTATAGTTGTTCAGTTTTATGCATTGAACATGACACTTTCCTTTCCCGGTTCTAAAATATTTTAAATGTAACTTCAGAGAAAATCACATAAAATATTTAATTATAGTTATAATTTGTTAAAATATTTAACTTTGAACAATTTGCCAAACATCCCATGACTGAACCACTTTCAGCGTCTATTGCCAGGTCTTGTTCTTTACAACAGTCCCTCTGTTCATTAAGTTTGGTTTACAGCTCTCTTATGGACCCACCACAGCATTTCAGTCAAGTGGAGGTCTGGACTTTTTGAAGCACATGGATTATTTTCTTTTTCAGCCATTGTTTTGTGCACATGCTGCTCTACCTGGGATCACTGTCCAGAGTAGAACTCCATTATCTGCTCATCCTGTAATGTGTAATTCAGCTTCGACCTGTGTGTGTGTGTGTGTGTGTGTGTGTGTGTGTGTGTGTGTGTGTGTGCGCGTGCGTGCGTGCGTGTGTGTGTGTGTAAATAAACCTGCTGTGATGCAAGATAACGTGCTTATTGTATCGCATTGCATTATGTTGCATTGGTTTCGTACGCTAAGGTATAAGAAATCCTGGGTGCGTAACCAAAAAAAAGAAAAAGGGGAAAAAAAACTATTCTATTTAAAAATGTACATGAGGAACAAACTAGCAAAACGTAAATACAGTTTCAGCTGTAAAATAGAACACAAAAACCCAAAGATCTATAAGCAAAGCAGAACGTCTTTAAAGGAAGAGTGTTTCTTTTTCTTCTGAATTAAACCAACCCATGATGGAATTCCTTGTTCTCCTCATGCAGCCTTGCTGACCGCAGAGAATCCTTCATTTTCTCCAAGCTGTTTAGCACAATTGCTGCTAACAGGCCTCATTTGGAGAACTGTCTTTCACCAACGCTATTTATCTTGATGCAAGCCCCTGCAGTGAGATGGGCGAGTCTTGTCGACTCATCCGTCACGTCTGCTGCCCTCCTGGTTTGATCGAATGTGTTCTCCGTGCACGATCGGCACCCGTTTGAAGCCTGGTCAACGGGCACTGAGCTGGATCCAGAAATTGTCTGGGTTTTCCCCGCAGCGGCAGAGATTCTAGGTAAGACGGGGAATATGCCTCTCATCATGGCCAAGCTTACGCATCTAATCGCGCCGGTTCTCATGAGGCCTGCTAAGAGTGTCGGAGCTATGAATTGTGCTAAAATACATCCCTGTGCATTCAAAAATAAAGAGTTTAGGGAGATTTTGATCTTTCACTGACAGCTCTGATGATTATTATGTGTCATATTGTAATAAAATGCATTTTGAGAGGAAAAGAAAAGGAATGATTGAATCAAGAATGTAGAGAGGCTTCTTCTTCAGCCTTATCTGTCACCATCAACCATAATCTTTCCCGAGCTGCAGATTAATTTAAAGATTGCATAAAACCACAAATGTGCTTGCACCCTTTTTTTTCTTGTATCTTCTTAGTTCCTTCTTTAGCCTGTTCCCCTCTTCTGCCCGGTGACACTTAAAAGCTTCCCTCTGAATCAAATCAACAGCGAGAGATAATTCAGCTCGACAGTGTAACAATTGTGCTGGCGTGATCTTTTTGTGGGGGCACCGCTACCATTCGCACGTATTTCAGGAGGGTGGCAGCGGCAGTAAAGTTGTAATGAGAATGAGGGCTAAGCATGGCTGCCAATCCGGAAGATTAGCTCGGAAATAAATAGCTTCAAATCAAACATTGTTTCCCTTTTTTTCCTTTTCTCCAGACGGAAGTAGCTGCTCATTTTTGCACAGGTGCCTTTAGTCGTTGCGTGATTCATCTCCGACCGGCAGCCGGTTTTAAACATGCAGTCTACATGCCATCTCGCACCTACATAACCAATCTATCAAGCCTAACGCAGACACTGCGTGCATATACTCCCATATCACAGAGAAGGCCCGGGACGCAACTGTCATAGATGGCGTGATTGAATTGTTCCCTTGCACTGTCACCAAAGGGGCTATTACTTCAAATTAGCATACAAATTCAAACCAGGACAGATGGATTTGTCACATTCCAGCCGCCGTCTTCCTGGAAGATTGGCTGTGCTTGTGCTGCGCGATGGAGATAAGACACCTGTCGTGGTGCTGTTTGGGGGTGAAGGACCGGCGTGGGATGGGTGGGGGAGGAGGAGATAGAAGAGAAGAAAGAGGAGGAATGAGTGGGTGGATGGATTTCCTGAAATGCTGAGGTGTTTTGCAATAAACTTTCTCTACCCCACGGTCTCAAATGATGATGAGGCACCATCCAGGACTCTGTGGGTGGCAGGAGATTGAGCTGCAGCGAGCTGGTGATTCACGCTGTTTGGAATGACGCCGAACACTACCTGCCTTGCTGTTTTTCTTGTTTCTTTTTGTTTGTGTTTGCGACTTTTGGTGAGTTACAGCACCTTGCAAGAGTATGGAAACCCCATGCAACCTGTCTTTTTGGGACGCTATGCCAAAAGTACGTACCAACCAAAAGCGTTGCGTACTTTTGGACTTAAATGAAAAGTATACGGTTTTTGTTTGTACTTTTTTTTTTTCTAAAGTACAACACATATAGTTGGATAAAGGATAAAGTTGTGGAGAAACTTAAAGTAGACTTGGGTAATAAAACAATATCCCAAGCTTTCAACATCTCACCAATCATGTTTGATTCATTATTTGAGGATGGAAAGACTTTGGGATAACTGGAAACCAACCAACATATGGTCATCCACCTTAACTGACATACCAGGCAGGGAGAGGATCAATCAGAGAAACAACTAGAGACCTATGGTTACCCTGGCAGAGCGGCACAGAGATCTGGAAGGGAGGTTCTGTGTTAGAGATTGCAGAAAAACTACTTTGTGGTGGAAGATCCCTTTCTTGTACGTTAATAACCAAAACCATTGAGCTAGCGCTAAAATGGGAAGAATACTTCATTCTAAGTCCAGACCTAAATTCAAATAAATCTGAGGCAACACTTCAAATACTACCTCACAGAAAAGTTGGTAAAAATGTTACTATTTTGAAGTCAAAAGCTCATAGAGTGACTCTCCGGAGTACTTGCTGCTGAGATTGCCATGAAACGTGATTCTCAAAGTATTAACCCGCGGGGCTGAATACAAAGCAGATACCTCCATCCCTAGAATAATTGTAGAAGATTTTGAAGAGTATGTTTCCTTCTCCTTTCCTTTTAGAAGTTTGCACTAACTTGTGTCTATCTGACATCAAATGCTTTAAAGGTCTGGGTTTTTTTTAATACTTTGGCAAAGCACTGACTGTGCTATCAAAATCCAACACAAAAAGCTGTCTCTAGTCTGCAGCTAGGACTGCGAGCATTGATCTGGATCAGCTGTAGGGTCAAATAAATTAGATCATTGGCCTCGAATAACCTTCACACTTTTAATAGCTTTGAAAGAAATACATGCAAATGCCATTTTATTAATATTAATTAGCCAGTATTAATAGGTGTTGACAAGGATGTCTGAGTATACTCATTCATACTAGACCATCATCACGGCACTCACATCAGACACTGGAGAAAATACAGCTTGGAGACGTAATGATTTTCATTTGTAATTATGGCAGCGTGAATCAATCGGAAGTACCGAGCATGAAAAACTGTTCTTACCTCAGGATCAATCCCATATAATTTCCAGATCAGCTCAGTCTAATGGCTTTTCTATTGGCCTGATTAGTCAGACGGAGACTTTTTGTGTCGCTCTGTGTGTTCCCGAGCAAAAGGCCAACCACTCAGAAACTCGTTTCCCCGATCGTCAAAAACATTGGAGCACACGTGCTTATTTCCTGACGTGGCATATTACGGAATCTGCAGGCTTAATTAAAAAAAACAGTCCCAATGCAGGTCTGGTATCTCCGCCTGCCTGCATCCACACGCTACGGAGATGTTGTAAAACTGCTTACTTGTTCATTGCTGGCTCTATTTTTAGTTCATCAGTGAACAGTTGATGTAAAAACAGAAAGAGTAAAATACCTTTTTAAAAGAAGATATCACAGATTACATTCTAACTGCATTTGGCTGTATTATGAATTCAAAACAAAATATCTTTCAGATATTATTCTTTGGAGTAAAGGACTTAAACTACATTGCAGAATACTATTACACTCCCAAATCAAATTCTTCATACCATATTTCTTCAAATTCTCAGGTTTGTAATTCCTTTGACCAATTTTTAAAGCACAAACATAAAATGTTGTCATAAATTTGCAGCAGATATTAGTTGAGGTCTGACAGGAAGACGGAATGAATAAAAGAACATAATGGATGGATGAAAAAAGAATGGAAGGATGGTGCAAGTTTCAGTGACTAGGATAAGGAATGTCTGAAAATTAATCTTTGTTTTTTTTTTTACCCAGTCATCCAGACTTGGAAAATGTTTCAATCAAACTCCATGCATCTTGTTAAACTTATTTATGAACAGTCAGACAAGAGCTTGGCGAAACCAGTGTCGACAAGATTTCCTCGTCTAAACTCCTGATAAACTCAATAAAATACATGATCTTCCTAAAGCTGCCAGAACATTCAATTCTGACTAATTTATAGACACATGAGGTTTTCCATTTGTTAGAGACGGCAACAAACATCCAACTTTCACTACTAACGACTATATTTTTTTCCCTGAATAGCAGAGGAAATTATGATTCTCTCAAGCCCACGCCTTTACCTTCCACATCCACGAGGCGCCGGCCCAAAGCAGTGCAGCCAGAACAGGATCTGGCACAGCAGGGATTTTCACAATGATCTTCTTCTGAAACATTTGTAATTAACATTCCTCCTCAACTCCAACTGTTTCTCGAGCTATCAATACCCCAGTAAGAAGATTTAACGTCCCTAAAGAGGCAGGAGAAACGGGCTGGATTTCGCAGGTCGGGAAGTGAATGATCTGAGTGAGCGAATGAGAAGTTCATGTGCAGATTATGCTTTAATTGTAATGATGACAGAGAGAAAGAGTTATTACAAATGCATTTTTTATTCAACTGAACAGCTGATGGGAAGTGAGATGAACATTACATCAAAATGCTGTTTAATTACATCTGATCAAAAGCCACTCTTAATACATTAATGCCGTTAAAGTAGCAATAAACAATGGAGTGTTGAAATTTACATCAAGTGACAGAATTGTTCATTTTCTGATAAGATATTTCTAAGCCTATTTAGCCTGTTTGCAATGATGCTTAAAAAAGGTCCAGTAAATGTAGCCCACAGTTTATGAATCATGAGAAAGCATTTGGTGCAGTGAAGGAAAAAAAAAAAACAGTCACACTGTGTCCTTCGTGGGAATTAAAAAGACAAAGAACACTGAAACGAGTTCATATTTACACTTTGTACTGCCGCAGCACTCGCAGGCCTTCTTAGTACTGAGTGTATTCCTTGGATGAGAGTTTTGCAATAATATGCTCCAACTGTCTTTTTGCTTCACACTGAGGGAAGTTACTCATCTCGTAGTACTGCGGGGCAATTTTCACCAGCCTGGAAAAGAAGGTAAGTCAACAGTCACAAAATTGTCTCCCGTGTTTTCTTGTGGGGAAGAAAAAAAATAAAAATGTTCTTCCATATTCACGAGGCGACTGCTGGAGCAAGCACAACAAATTTGGAACATAATTGTACGAGGTCACACAGGGGAAACAGAAACAGCTAAAAGGATTGTTTCAGGTTAGCTCAGAATGATGCACCGGTGTGACTGGCTTGTTAGTTTGAATCACGTTTGTTGTCATATTTTTCAATTGTTTTTTTCATTTATAAAGCATACAGCACCTTGCAAACTTATTCTTATCGATAATGTGAGATAGGATGAAAATGATACAAGGATTTCAAATTTTTCAATGCCACAACTTCATACTTCAATTTACAAGCAAGAATTCAAGTCTATTTTTTATCTGGTGCTGTCAATAGATTAAAAATGTTTTTATATCACATTAATAACACTACAACATTACGATTAATCACAATGAATGTAATATTTGCAAAATGTTTAACTTTATTTCCTCTCATTTCATACATGAACAGAACAGAACATATTTACAAGCAATCTGAAACTCACCACTCCGGCTTGACGTCTGTGCACGTCCGGATGTAGTTTTTGGTGGTGAGGACGAACTCGTTGTAGAGAACCCACTCAGGTTTGTGGCCCAGCACAGTGGAGGGGTGCAGCTGCACTAGCTGGTTATCCTTTGCCGTCAGGTAATGGCCGGTGCGCTCAAGGTGAGCAACCTATTTACAGAACAGACAATTATGAAGGAAACATCCAAACAAATTGAAATAAGCTTTTTAACATTTCTTTATTGTTGATCCACATGGCTGAAAAAAGAGCAAGTACTTGAAACCTATTTTCAAGCCCTAAAACGACTAATCCCCCCCACCACCACCCACCCTGTAGTCACTTGGTCGTTACTCTGTGGCGGTCGTGATTAGACAAGGCAATCAGTCTCAATAAAGGCCTTTCCAAACAAAGATGTGATAACCAAACACTGTGAACCCTTGAACATGAGCTGCAAATTTGTCTCCGAGATAAAGGTTAATGTTGACAAATATTTCAATATTAGAACCATAATTCAACTTGTCAGGTTGCTTGTTTCAGGTGGCCCTGAAAATGGCTTCTTGCAAAGCCACCATTTGTATCCCTGAGTAAGAGACAAATTAATGGGATTTCTTGTTATGTGGTTAAAACAAAACGTCACTAAATGTGTGTGTGACCGTAAGCTCCACGCTGTTTTCAACGAGCGTTCTGCAAATATGCGAAACCTGTTTTTCGAAGGATCAACCTTTTAGTTTAAATACGAGCGTAGCTCCACCAGACTGATCGCTCACCTGCATGAAAAAGCCAGTGACCAGCGCTTGTCGGACGTTGAGATAATAGTCTCTGCTGTTGAAATCGCCGCTGTTTCTTGGCAGGTTGAAGCGATCCATGATCCTTGACAGCTGCTGCCGAACGTTGTCTGCTGACATCAGCGAGCGGTAGTTTACAAAGTTATCGTGGCACCACTGGGTGGACTCGTGGTCTGTGACAAAGTGACAGAGAGGGATTTGGAGAAGCATTAAGCAGGTTAATTTGAATATTACTGAGAACTTAATCTGCAGTTCAATTATTTGAATTATTTTGTATCTCTAACTTGCATGTTATTAAAACCTCAAACTCTCCTCAAAATGTGAATACCAGATGATAGTTTTAAAACAAATGTCTGCCGACTGGACAACAGTTATCACTTATTGTGGAAACATATTGCAGGTAACATCTTCATTTTCTTCGTGTTTATCAAAATGGCCACTCACCGATATGGGCAATATCATCCATTTATTTAAAGACTATCGCTGACTAAAGGATCACAGTTTGTTGATAAGTTTTTACTCAAATATGCAGAGCCATTCTAAAATAAATTAGAATATGCATTTTAATGAGTTTTGTTTGTCAGATTAAAGGAACGTTTGAAATTGGCAACCTTTAAATAAGTATTAAACATACTAATTAAAATTGGTCTGATCTAAAATGTTATGTTTTCATTAGCAGGAAGATGAAAATCATCACAACATACAGATAGAGTCTTAAAAACATCAGCTTATATATAATTAATTTATATAATGTGATTTTTAAAGTTTTGTGTGGATTAATTAATTAGTAACTAGACAGAAAGAAGGGAAGAGAGAGAAGACACAGTAAATGGCCCAGGAATCGAACAGGGGGACAATGACACTGACCAACCTCTGATCCATTTGGTAACCCTACAACGTAACTTTGCAAACTTTTCAATAATATGATGCATCCACATGCAAACTAGTGTAACATAGAATAATGAATAGATAACTTACTCTGCTTGAAGGCATGGTAGACGTTGAGTAACGTCATGTGGTCTCCGTCGATGTGGGCAAAGCGCATCTTGGCATCATCAGCCACCTTTTTGGCATCCGCGGGTCGAACGAAGCACTGTGGGACTAAACAAGGTTGGTATGGGGCCCCCCAGCCGCCCACAGGGATAAGGTAAGCAAATCCAACAGAGGGAAGAACAAGGCCTCAAACGAGGCACAGTGCATTGCCAAGAGTTTACGTGTGAAAAGGAGAGGAGGGTCTAAGAGAAGGAAGGATGATGGGATTCTTCATCCTCCTCTACAGTAGCCTGGTTTTAGATGATTTACAGCTAACATCTGGCAACCAGTCCAAACAAGTGCACAATCCAACAGAACTGATTCAGTGAGGCTGTCTGGTTCTGCCCTTTACCCTCTGTCAATTTGCTCCTGGCCTGCTTAACATCGAACGTGCTTGATTGTGCCTTTAATGGATAAAAGCTGTGTTTATTGAGCCTCACGGTTGGTTGCTGTGGCGGCGGCGTTCTCAGGTGAGCTTCTGCTGCTTGCTTTAATGAACTCAGCAAAAACCTTCCATCCTGAAACAGCTGCTTTAAGTGCACACCACGTCCAAACAGCTAGTTAAATCCATTTCCCCGCTCTCAAAGACCCTCACACTCCCTTCAAAGGCGTCAAGATTCATCTCAATGAGCAGCATTCTGCTTTGGCAAGCCCGAAGTGCAATTACTGCCGTAGCGTGCTAGTGCTGCTCCAGCTACACCTATACATTTTGTACAGACATTTATTTCTCCCCCCACACCACCCTTCTTTCTCACAAACAGCTGACACTACTGACTTTTTACTCCACTTGCCTTGTAGTTAAGTTCTGAAGGCACACATGACATGTATTCTAAGTGGCCTTAAACAACTAGGAAGTGGAGTTGAAACAATCCAAATGTTTTCATTTTTGGGTTTTTGCAAAGCTTTGACCAAAAATTGCCAATTTTTGAGAGCTTCTTTTTAAGAACTACAATGTGAGGGGGACATAATAATAGCATTGAATGAATTTGCCTCCTGCTTAACGAGTCCAATAACTTATATTTCTATAGGCGAGGTAAACATTAGCTGGTGACCAGTTCCAGTCTTGGTATCAATGTTTATCACTGTTTGTGAATCTGGACCTGAAAGCAGCCCTGCACATGTTCTTTGAGCTCTCGGGTCAGTCCAGCCTCACACAACGGGCCAGCTCTGAGCATTACCTGACAGCATGGCGGTGACGGAGAGGATCTCATTGGAACAGTTGAATTCGCAGCTGGCGATGACCATCTTGGCGAGCTGCGGGTCCAGGGGGAACTCCGCCATCATGGAGCCCAGCTCGGTCAGGTCACCGTTGTCGTTGAGCGCTGCCAGGTAGTTCAGCAGCTCTAGGGCTCGCATCAGGGTCTCTGGGGCTGGGGAGGACAGAGTGGGAGCGACGGGCTGTTAAAGTGCTCCAACCCCACAGGCGGAAACACACAGGTGGCAGATGCAGACAATTTGCAAAACTGTCATTCTTTTATAGCAGCGTTGCTTGAAGAGTACAATTCGAATTGACTTTCAAACAAAAATACGTCAGATATTATTAAAACTATCACGAGTACAAGCTCCGACTGTCCTTTTTGCCAACATATGGAAGCTAAAATATGTTTCTTTCTAAATGTTCAAATGTCATGACATGCATTTGTTTTATCGAGTGTTAACTATAGAAACTGTTATATTTGTGTGTGTGGTTTTCAGTCCAATTAAACAAAAAAAATGTAAGCTTTATTTAATGCTACATCTGGATGGCGTTATTATTGCCACTCAGAAATCCCCTTCTCCCAACTGTTTTGTCTGTATGTAAGCTAGGTTATAGCTTGTGTTTTTTATATTATTCTATCAGTCCTGACTATGTAGTTTATAATGTGAATCAGTGAATAAAGTTTCATTGTTTTTATTCAACTTTTAAATCAAAAGACCCATCTGTCAGTGTCTGGAGAAGTAGAGTGCATTTTTGAAGGAATAAACCTGGCCCTCAAAGGACCGGGAGCAGAGAAAACACTTCCATCACCTGTTGTACTTTGAGCTCTAATAGAAGACAAATGCCTTTTAAGAAACGAAACAAACACTAAAATGGAAGCAGTTGGCAGATTTGGCAGCCAGATGCATGAGGGGAATCAGAATGAGATGGTTCCTGTTATGTGATGGCCAGAGTTACGTTCGACAGCGGCATTGCAGAGAAGCAATCATGGCAGAGCTCATTTTTCATCCTACACTCTGGCAATCCCAAACAACTAATGTAATTACAGGGGAACTTTCTACTTAATGCTTAAACACAAAAGGCTTCCACCGCTTGGTTAAAAGATTTTTCCTCCAGATGCAATTATTGACCTTTGGCTTCTCGGAGCCGACGCCTAATGACCAGTTGCATGTTAACTGAAAATTAGCTTCAAACACCGACTCTGGTGTTTGCTCACTTTCATTTCTCTCAAGTGCTTCTAAAAAAAATTCAATTTCAAACAGCAGGGAGGTGGGGTTCTTTATGATTAACAAATATTGATTTAGTCTATCAAAGCTACTTTTTACTTTTTTTTTTTCCTCCTCCAAACGGTGAATGTCGGCCAGATTACTTACCATTCTGATGGCTTGTGTTGGGCTGAACAAAAGGTGAAAATCCGATTTCTAAGTACAGCTAGCAAGAAGGAACCAGCGTGGAAATTCAATCTAAATGTAACGCAACTCATCAGAAAACAAACATCGACTGGCTCGACACACAAGAATCCGATGTATTAACCCAGGTTAAAATCAATGAGGCAAAAGGCTAAAGGTACACTGAACCACATCGGTTTTGAAAGGCGCTTTTTGGAAATGTCACCAGGAAAATGAATTTGGCCCAGCAAAGTGCTGGGAGAACAAAGAACAGAACCGCTTTTGAAATAAAAATCTGTCATAAGAAACTTTAGTGACAACACAGCAAACACATGGAAGAACACGATTCTCTTATGAGACCAAAACTGAACTTTTTGGCAGATTAGCAAAAATCCTACGCAAGTCCACAGAAATCTACGTGTGCACAGAAGTGGTGGCCATTTATTGCATTATTTATCACTTATTGTGAAATTTTTCTTATCAGGATAGAAATTTTCATTTATCATCAGTAATTGATCAGTTTTAATTATAAATAAAACATAAAACTGGTAATACCAAAAACTTTATTTTTTACAATTTTCCCCACACTTTGTTCCATGAGAGAGTCAATAGGTGTCAGCAAATTTGAAAATATGTTACCTAAGTATTTTATTTTTTATAGTTATCACAATAGTACCACAAAATATTGTGAGCAAATTCTCAGTCCATATTGCCCACCCGTAGTGTAAAGAATATGAAAAAGAAGCCAAATTTGTTCAATTTTAAAATGCCACCAGAAATTCTGCCCGATCAAGTCATGGATTCTTTTTGATTGACACCATTATTTATTAACTCAAACTTGAGCTGTACCTTAACAATGTGAAATTCATATGTTGCTCCAGCTTTGAAGGAATTTATGAAGGAAAGAGAAGGACTTTCCTTTCTTTCCTGTTGAAAGAAAAACAAGATAAACCAGTGACTTTTCTGTCTTAAATGATAAAAATACCAAAACTCAAATTCAGAAATTACTTTTCAAACATTACTAAAACATACCAAAATTATTGATAAAAAAAACAGTTACAGACAAAAAAGCTCCATCTCTAAAGGTTTATGCAGTATATTTATCAATTCCTTCAGTCAATATTGGCTATTTTCCCAGCGAGAGACCTTCAGCACAGCATATAAACAGTGATCCACTGTAAATACATGTTATAAGACCTGTCTAGTAACTCTCAGACTTAAATCAGACTTCATTTGCTGCACCCAAGTAGCTCCTGCTACCAGGCTGTGCAGGAGCTACTTCAGGAGAAACCTTCTGCCCTGAGTGGATCAAATAAATAAAAAGGTAATCCGCCCCCCTTTTCCTTCACCCCACTGTTCCCAGTTAAGACTCCGCCGACAAGGCCAATCCCATATGTTGATGTACACCTGCGCGTTTTTGTGAGGAATGTGAGCGTAGTGTTGGAGGTCAGTCACGTTTCACTGAAGGAATATAAAGGGAAGGCAATTGCTAAGGTGATAGTGCTGCTATTGATGTAACCAATTTCATTCTCCAAATGGCGTTTGCCACAGTGGACGGGGAGAGATGGGTTTAATCTCAGAGGTGAGATGAAAACTATATTATGGCGAGAAAAGGGAGGAGGGAGAGATGAAGGTTAGGGGTAGGAAGAGGTGGGCGGTTTCTTCAGGAGGAGCTCAAAATACATACATTAGAAAATACAATAACCTGACACCTCAATTAGACACAAACTGTTTAAGATACACTCCAGATGTCTTTCTTGGTTTATTAAAGAATGCAATAAAGTGCAAAGGAAAGAGGTTCAGCTAATGATAATGTGCAGAG
Source organism: Poeciliopsis prolifica (assembly GCF_027474105.1). Taxonomy (NCBI): domain Eukaryota; kingdom Metazoa; phylum Chordata; class Actinopteri; order Cyprinodontiformes; family Poeciliidae; genus Poeciliopsis; species Poeciliopsis prolifica. Next base: position 3,913,456 of record NW_026562407.1, on the reverse strand, counting down.
AAGCAGCATGGAGCAGTCATCAAAGTTGTTGATGTCTGTGTTGCTCTGAGAAAATTGCTGACAGTGATTTCTAAAGAGATGTAACTAAAACTACAACTTGAAAAGTTGTTAAATGCTTTTAGATTAACTTTGCCAAACCTAAAATATGACCACGACCGTCACAGTTGGACTGTCTTTGTTGAGACCTATTCCATCTATTTGGTTCTGGTTTATCTTTCAGTTGGCAGAATAAATCTAAAATAGTGACTAAAAAAGCTTGGAAGAAGAAAGTGTGTATCTGATGTCCTCTGTATTATACAAATATTGCTCGAATCTAATGAAAAACTGCAGCATGCTGGCTCCGATCGCTCCTGTGTGAGTGTTCAAGCTTTCATAATTCTTACACCTTTTCCATTGCGCCAGATCACGCTACAAACATTAATGTTTTTCATCAGGATTGAATGTGACAGATTAGAACAAAGTTGTGAATAACTACAAAGTAGAAGGAGCAGGATGCATGGCCTAAAAAACCCTATTTTTATTCATCTGAAAAATGTGGTATGTAATTGCATCCTTCTCTACCTCTTTGTTCCGGTTTTATCAAATTGGACGGACAATATCTAAACAGCAATTTTATATTTAGCTTGATCTGTCTTCACTCGAACTCTGATATCTATGGATTCAACTCAATTATGCAGCATTTCCAAAATAAATAAATAAGAAAGGAGTATTTTTTAAAAGTAATTTGTTGAGGCATCTCTTGCTTAAAAATCTATGCCATCTTTAAACTAACCTGGAGGGTCCATGAAGTCAAAGTGCACCAGATCATCAATGCCCAGTTTCTTTAGCTGCAGCACCACAGAGCCAAGATTAGACCTCAGGATCTCTGGATATGTGTTGTCCTGTGCCATTTAGAAAGGAAGCCCAAGGAACAATTTAAAGTGAATCAGACACGGTGATTATTATCTACTCATGGATCAGTCATATGTCAGCTTAAACAGAAATAGGGAGTGTAGGGCATCTGAAGGGCTATTTAAAAAAGAAACATTTCCATGCCACTAAGAGTGATGGGATAGAATTACCCTGAGGAAAGTGGAAAACTGGGTTTTAGAAGTTCATTTTTCACTGTGGCCATGTTGTTAACACATCTTAAGAAGGTGATTTAGAATCAGGATCCTGAAATCTAAGAGTCGTGAGAGCAAATTCTCTACAGCTATAAGGTCGCCCTGGGGGATACGAGATGCTTGAGGCATTGCAGAATGGCATATATAAGAAGTTGCCTTGAGTTTATATTTCATATAATTTCAGTCATCTTAAAGCCACACCGCTTTTCACCTGCATTTCTGTCCTGTAAGCTTTCTCTGTGTACAAGCGGAAACATTTTCCTGGGCGCGTTCGTCCAGCGCGACCCGCTCTCTGCTGAGCCGAGGCCTTGCTGATGGCTGTGACCAAAAGGGATTCCACTCTGATGCGTGGGTTGTACACCTGAAAGGAACAGAGAGAAAAGGCTTGAAATGATTTAACAGGAAAAAAAGAAAAACAGAAATGCTTAAGCTGGGGTTGTGCTTTTATTTTTCTGTTTTTTTTTTTTTTTAAATTAAGAAAGTAACATCTAGCGCATCTACAAGATGATGACAAAAAGCTGCAGAGTGACACATGCGCCCAATTCACCACGGTGAATATATAATCTTGTTTTGTGCCGAGTGTATGACTTGGCTTCAGGCTGGTGAAATGTCAGGGGAATAAATAACAGGCTTTTCCATCTTTGCTGCTGTCAGTTGTGCACTGCTGTGTTTATCTGAGGATTCTCAGGCAACAGACGCAGATGATCGCAGCAGATAAGGAGTTGCGGGGGGAAAAGGGGAAGCTAACCTTTTGCTTGGCAAATCCGGGATCAATTACAAACACCACTCCGTCGATGGTCAGGGACGTCTCAGCGATGTTTGTTGACACAACGACCTGTGAACATGAGGACACATGATTTAAATGATCCACCCAAGGCGTCCGGAAAGACTGATGGGATCTCAGAGGTTGGATCTGGCTCGACTGAAATCGGGCGAACAGCACAGTGCTTTGCTTTCAGCTGGTCATAGAATATTAAGATGTCATTGCAATTCGCAAACATAAAAACTGTAACCAAAGACAACATGAGAAAGAACCGGAATGTTTTGACTGATCTATTTGGTACTCAAGCCTCTGTTAAAGAATAATTAGTACTCATTGAAAATCCTAACATTTTGTCTCGTCATGTCTGTGCTTTTTGATTGAAGGTGGTAAATCACTTTACAAACTCTCAACTAGAATTAGATCTGCACCTTGGCTGAATATGCTCTGATACCTACTGGAAGACAAACCTCCATCCAAGTCTCAATTTTTTTTGCAGACTTATTGGGGTTTCACCCCAGACTGGCAAGTATTTATGTCCATCCATCTTTTCATCAAGCCACACCAGCGTACCTGTCTCTACTGATGAAAGCATTGTTCCCATTGCAGTACTTCTTTGTGTTTACCATCACATAAAATGCTCATAAAATACACTGTAGCTTTAAACAACAAGAAAGATGTGAAAAAAGATTTTAGGTCTATAAACTCTTTTTGCAAGTCAATTCTTTAGGTGCACAGAAAATAACTAATTTTTTCTAAAATGCAGCACCAAACAATTATTCTTTTTTTCTTTATCATACCCCTTTTCTCTCCACAATGAGGACTTGTGTGAAGCAAGTATTTCTTTCTTGATATGTGAAGCACTGCTATCTAGGGATGCACCAACTGTGCCTACCTCACTGTTCATGACTTGCTCTCCATTTCTGCTCTGCAATGTTGGCACCAACAGCTTTACTTTGAAGTCAAGCTGAGGCAAATCTTTGCCATGAACTTAGTTTGGACATTTTTTTAGATATTTTTTTTAAAGCCAAGTACACAGTCTTTATGTTCAACTCCATGATTTTCCATAATGAAATCAGCAGAGTTTACTAAAGGATGTTAGGAAATCCTATGATCTGATAATATCGGCGAAAGTTGCAATGACAATATGACTTGCCATATTTCCTCTTCTTTTGTGCCAATAGCAAACAGTAATCTTCAGTAATCTATTCAGCTATCAGTAATCTATTCAGCTATCACAAAAAAAATTATTCAATATTTCTACCTCAAAAAGGCTTTAAAGGTTAAAAGTTGTAAATCTGGACTCATCAGGCCACATGACCTTCTTCCATGAGTCCAATGTCTATGTTCAGTTACAAACTGAAACCTTTTTCTCTAGTTAGCCACTGAATAGTGGGTTTCTTAAGGGTACACAGCTGTTCAGTTCCAATCACTTGAGGTCCCTTCACCTAGTGGTGTGAAAATGTTCTGACTTTCATGACTGCACATAGCCCTGAGTTACGTTGTTGTTTTCCTTCGATTTGATGTCACCAAACGTTCAAGTGATGACAATGATTCAGGGTTTTATTTCAACCTGCATTTCTTCCTGAAAGACAATGGTTTTCCACTGCCCTCCCAGTGGTTAATGCGCTGGCGAGTTCTCAACCCCATTTTAGTGGTCTCTGCATCGCTTTCTCTGCTTGATGCCAATGAATTGATCCTCCTCAAATGCATCAACATCTTTTCAATGACCACAGGATGTGTCTTTCGACACGGTTGCTGAGAAATGAGAAGCGAATCATTGCATCAGCTTGGGTTAAATAACTTCGACAATTAAGCTCCGGCCTTAAATACAAAACCTGCAAACATCCAACAGAGGGTAGTGAGAAGCATGAGCATGAATGGTGTAAAGAAGATCAATACAAAGACAGAGATACTTTCATACCTCAATGCAAGTTCTCCTTGCCATATTTACTCAAATCCAGTGTTTGCAAATGTTTAATCCTTTTTAAGGTACAAATGTTGAAGTTGTCAGTAATTTATGGCATGTGTTTCCATCTAGGTCAGTGTTCAGATGAATGGATGGATGGAGGGGTCCTGGACTTATCTGCATCCATTGCTAATTATTTAATCATTTTTCTTGTTAAGGAATACCATAATCCTAACTCTAACACCTAAAATCTTACAACTGCATTTGATAATGTAGTATTAAAAACAAATAAGACAGAGCTGCATCAATACGCTTTCTTCCGTTAAAAAACAACACAACCCAGACAGCGTCTTTTGCTGCTTTAATGGTAAACAGTGGCATGTTGGATGTTTAGCTGTGAAGGAAATGTGCTCAGTCAATATCTTTTTACTGCTGTGTATTTGTTGCGAGAAGGAGAACAAGAAAGGAAAAACAGCAGTGTGATGAAAAGCTGCTGGGGTTCCAAGAACATGACCAGTGGGAAAATTGTGAACCAGTTCCATGTAGCAGTTTCAAATCTACAATCGTCCCTTATAGCAAAGATGTGCATGGGAAATGACAGTTGAATCAAAGCAAAATTATCCAATGAGTCACATCACCCGGAGTCTGTTAGCTGTTGGGATGCATGCAGACGGGGGGTAGAGGGAGAAGGGAAGGAAGATGAGACAGTTTCTGCTGCTCTCACGCAAACTTTGATGCTGCTGGGGAATCTTCTCCATAAATAACCCTGGAGACGGTCTGGGTAAAGAAACTCGATTAAATCTTCACTTTTTACAAGACGCCCTGACATCAGTGTCACTGCTTATTAAAAACAATGTTGCCGATTTACTCATTTAACGTGCACCAAAACGTAAACAGACCATAAAATTACAAAACTGAGTGGACGTTTAAAGGTTCCCGTCCACTTTCTTGGTAGTCCTCATCATAAAATGGCAAGCACAGAACCAAACATCAAATGTAGTCTTTGCTGATACACGTCCACAGAACCAATTTTGCACACTTGACACACTTCCTTTGTAGCCGTGCCTCTTCAGCTGTCTTCAAGCCGAGAGCCTTGGAGACTTTTAAATCCCACCTTTTAAGTGAGGATTTCTCTGCAGCCTGAGAATGCCTCACTGTTTAGTTATTAATGCCAGAGACAGCCTTTTCCCCCCTATCATTCTGCCTCTGACCTCGAGTAATTCACCTGTCGAACGGCACATTCCCCCTTAGTATTCAAGGCGAAAAATGAAGAGATGGAAATAAACGCTGGGTAGAAACTTATAAAAATTGGCTGTTATATGCATAATTCTTGGCTGTCAAGATGTGAACGCATCCCCTGACAAATTATCACATTTAATAGCTATAAATCAAAAAGGCTATCTACTAAGTAATACATCAGCTGCTCAGTTCAAAGGTAAATCATTTACTTTGGTCCAGTTTTATGGCTTTAGTGGAACCATTTTTTTTTTCCAAGTGACCCATAGAAACACACCGTTGAAGCAAGGAATGGGCCGATTTCCATTTCAAAGTTATACCAAGGCTTCAAAATCGCTTGAATTGTAAGTTATATTGTTGCTATGGTTTAAAGTTCTTTTAATAAGAAATCAGAAAAAGTGCCTAAAAGAAGATTTCTATGAATCTGCTTTTAAAAAACATTATAACAAACAAACAAAATAAACACTGTTTTCAGTTAGGTGACACTGTTTAAAAACTACAGTGGCAAAAACTGAACAACATGTTTGTTAAGCAGCTGACTGAAGGCTGGCAACTCAGCACTAATTAACCAGCTAATATCAGCTTGTCATAACCTCACTGTGCATTACTACCAGAGAATGTGATTGTAGTTTACTGGCCTCATCCTCCCCCACCTGTTGCTTCACAGACCTCATCAGCTGGGTGAAAAATGGATAGAATGTTTTACTCATTCTTACAAAAAAAAGAAAAAAAAGGTTAAATTAACTGTTTGGAAGTATTTTAAAACAAACAAGATAAGGCTGTCTTATTGTTTCTTCCCTTTGTACTCAGAAGTCAGATTGCTCAAGTTCTCAGTCTCGAATAAATCAAGGTCGCCCCTGTGAGGTCACCAGGCAGCCTTGAATTCTCTCTCCAATACGGCAGTCGCAGGTATAAACTAATAATTAACACCTCTGACAGTTTGAATCTCATTAAGCTTCAGGCACACACATAGCTGTTCAATATTTATTTAATAGCATGTTCCCTGAGTGTTTGATCATCAAAAATTAAAACAAATTAGCAAATCCCAGAGGAACTGAAGTCTCCTTGCAAACAGAACTCGCTCTATTTGGGTGTGAAGTCAGTCCCAGTTTCAAACTTTGACTTTAAAGACAAACTACACTGACAAATATAACTGCAGTTGTCAAGCTGGGTCAGGTAATAGGCTTTTGATTTAAACCATTGTTTTTAACTTTTGATTGCACAAAACTTAGTTATCACACTGTGAGAATGTCACACCAACCACTGCCTACTTCAAACCTTTCTATTATGTCTTTATCCAGTTTTGCACCATCTATCAGGCTCTGAATGTGCTTCATAGATGAACTCATTTTGCTTTACTGTAACAGGAGTACTGTGAAGGATGCTCCGTGCCGGCACCCATCACCATCCTAAGGAATCAAAGAGATAGGAATGCTTCAACGTCTGTCTACAAAAAAAATGGACCAGCGGAGGCTGCCTCTGTCTGGAGTATTGGGTCACAGTGGGTGCTCCAGCAGATGCCGCACATGACACCCTCTCACATTTCATGATCGTATGGGTGGCCTCATTGACTGCATTGATTCTGAAGGATTATCCGGGCTGGGGCCATTACACTGAACGCAGGCTGGCTCCTTCCAGTCTGTTGCTGCACTGGATAATCCGGGCTTCTTCATCAGTAATATCATTAGAGCATCATCTCTGCATGTTATTTCTGGGTTATTACCTGCAGGAGAGCATGCTCTATAGCTAAAATGGGCCATTTTTCACGTTCCCTGCTGGGAAGCACAGCCGTGTTGACAAATAAAGCCTTCCACCGACGAAGGGAGGAGAACACCGTGATGCGCTCACATTTGGAGCCCAATGAAACGGATACGTGGCAGCATCTTAAGTAACATCAGGCAGAGGGCTTAAAAGATGTCATTGATGAGACAAAAATCCCAAAACCAACTACAGCCCATTTATTAGGGAATATATTTCAAATTTTGGAGCGCTAAGTGAGATTACAGCTGCTGTTAGTGATTAGTCAACTCCTGCCTTGCTTTAAGATGATTAAACTGTTCAAAAATGGAAGACGAGTAGCTTTCCAAGAGAAATGGAGCAATGACGAGCCGGTGCTTTATGTTAATTGAGGGGTGCCTAATGCAGTCGTTAGCATGCGTAGCAGCAGATGTGGCGAACCTTAATTCTTTTTCACTACTTCCTCTTGGGCTGGCTTGGATGACATCTCTACATTTTTCACTTGATGAGTTGCTCAGTCAGTCACTGAAGAGAAGCACATTTACTTCAAGGACGGCAACTTTAGATGCCACCTCGCCAATTCAACGAGACCCTGACAAATTGAGTCTGGGGGGGAAAAAAAGAGACAAACTGTACCCTTCTGAAGTTTAAACTGGTTGCTGGGCATAAACTTCAGACTCCTTGACTTTATTTACTGGATTTCAGTTCATCCTCATATGAACATTTGTGGTTTATGGTGATGTGGAATAATATTTAACATAAAGTAACATCTTAAGTGCTGTTAAAAAGACTCACACTCACGAAACAATCATAATATCTCCTTTAGGAATATTACCGTAATCTAGACATACATACCAAGCAATTCTCTCTAGCTCATATTGGAGGATGCTAAAGTGAGGCATGTTTGTGTAGAATGCTCATGTGTAGAATTAAGTGTTCAATGCAACGTGTCGTACCTCAACGTTAATAAGTAAAAAAGTGAGAGGACCTCTCCCACCTCTTACTAAACTCCACTGTTTGGGAAAATTAAGGTTTTTGATGCAGCTACATTGGAAAAAGAAAGGTGAACTGAACCAAAACTTGTTACTAAAACGTTTTAAAGCAACAAGTATGTAGCTTGAATTACTCATCTGAAACAATGTCAAGCTGAACATAGACATCCATGATACTGAAGAAAAACCTACTAAAGTTAAAATCAAAATCTTTTTGAAAATCTTCTTAGACAACATTTGCATCTCTTGACATTTGTGGTTCATATTAAAACAGTAACCAGACAGGAAAGAGGGAAAAATATGCAGCAAATGACCAACACTGGGTTTTGAACAGTCTCAACATGGTGCTTTCACTCCACCATTTGAACCACACAGGCCCAGCATTTGCTAACTGTACCATCCACCATAACTGCTTAGCTCTTATTTTAAACAAAAAGTCAAACTACAGTCAAGTTTCGTGCTACAGTTTGTGTTTTTTAGAAGTTTCTCTTCAAACAAATTTGAACAAACCATTAATGTACCGAGCCATGACTTTCACCAAAGTACATACATACCAAAACAGTATAGGTGTATACTGTTTGTGTGCACCTATTTTCTTCTATCTATCCATTCATTTAAGTCTTATCAAAACAAAAAAAAGAAAATGGGGTGAGGATTAAAATTCCGCCCAGTTAACTCCTTTTAATGCAATTGGCTTTTTTAAGTCGCCTAATTAAAGAGAGTTGACCTGTGAGTGACCTAATCTCAGTGTAAATCCTGGTCTTATTTGAGGCCCTCAGAGGTTTGTTAGAGAACATCAGTGAATGAACAGCATCACAAAAATACAGAAGATAGTCAGAGATAAATTTAAGAAGTTTGAAGAAGAGGGTAGGTAATAAATCAGCATCACAAACTTAGAATGCCTCACAAGCGCATTTCAGACCATCACAGTTTGAACTGTGCTCAATAATCATCACAACGTCATGAAAAAAAAAAACATTGCAGAATTTTCTGGAATAATGCAAAGAAGAAAGCAATTATTGACAGAAAGCCAGAAGAAGTTGCTCAGGTTAGATCAGTGTAGTGGAAAACTTAGACTACATATCTTAATAAAAATACCATCCCAAAAGAGAAATTATGTTTTTTATAATTAGCTATGGGACAAAGGAGTTTCCTAGAGTTGATTGGAAGATGGATGAAGCTAAACAAAGGGCAATCCCAGAAGAAAACTTGTTGCAGAATGGATAGAGCTTCACCTCCCAGATATAGTGATGTTAAACAAGCAGCTAGAGCTACAGTGGAATACTTTAAATCAAAGTATTGTCATGTATTACATCTAAATCCACTTCTGAATCTATGTCAATTCATAAACTGATGCTCACAAGTGTTCTCCATCCACTTTGGCTGTGTTAGAGCTGTTTTGCAAACAAAACCAGGCAAAATCTCATATGTTGAAGATAAAGGTAAACTTTCTTTCTCAAAGGCTTGACAGTGAACTTGCATGGGGCAACATTCATATTTCAAGCATCACAAAATCCAACATCAATTCAGTCAATCTATCAGTCACGCCATCCGGTCTGAGCCGAGTATTTTTTGATGTATCACAATGAGCTCAACTTTGACAGTGCATGAATACTTTCGCTGCTCATTTCAGTCTGATCTGGCTCAATTAGCAGGGTTGTAGCAATGACTCATTCATCAACACCGTCCTCTATCAGCTGTTGGGGCTGAGTGTTTGCTCATTCTCTGGCACTGGTGATGGTCTTGTATTCTCTCAGATCCCAAGCCAACAGTGTGACAGTGCAGCTGGAGATACTACTACAGCGATGAGCCCATCTGAATAGAAACTGGCACACAAAAAAGGAGGAGCTCTTTCGTGTCTATCAATAAGAGCGTGAGATAAAATGAGAAAGAACGAGATGCGTAGCATACCTTCACACAGTTTTTGCACACTTTTGAGTGTAGGGATAAAACGATAGGAATGGAGCGCTTCCCCCCGGCTCACAGGGTGTGAGTAATATTCCAGATATAATTTAGAGCACAGAATCACATGCTTACAAAAGCAGCATATGTTGCGTGAGTCAGTTCTGTGCTGAAGCTGAGAAAAAAGGAAGAGAGGGGGAGAAAAAAAAAAAACTTTCCACCTTTTTAGCTCTCCTATTTTCCCCCATCTGGCCTCCCCTAACTCTCTCCCTCGCTTGCTTCCTGCAAGCAATTTTGTACCAGCGGAGCTGCCTTACCTTTCTTCCAATGGCGCCGTTTGGTTCATTTGGTGGAGGCGGCTCAAAGATTCTCTGCTGCTGCTGCGGTGGTAGGGTGGAGTACAGGGGGATGATTTTCATATTGCCGACTTGGGGCCCCAGGTTGTCGACCTCACGCTCGATTCGCTTGCAGGCTTCGTCGATTTCCTGAAAGATGAAAGGACCACAATTGTTCCCTGAACCTCCAGTATATGCAAACACAAAACCAGCCAGGTTCTGAGCAACACCTGGATTAACAATGGAAGTGGGCGGATGCGACAGAGGGGAAGAAATAAGAATGGAGCCGGGGAAACCGTGGTTCCCTGCTACAGTACATTTGTTCTAACTATCGTTCCATCTGATGGAGGAAATTAAACTTGGACTGCAGCACGCTTTGCTGAGCTCCCTGTGGCTCTGTTGTCAAATGCAGCAATCATGGAAAACACAGACGACCACGCTCGGAAGGCACAAACGTGCAGAGCCAGACACACTCAAACGGGGTTTATTATTCCACAGCGCAGTATTGTAGAGGGGAATGTGATATGAGACTGCAGCATTGATGCATAACCAGCGGCAAATCATGGCAGATCAGTTTAGTGGAGCTGAACGTTCAAGAGCCGGTGGGTTGGCAGACAGAAGCCGTGAGTAGCGCCAGGAATGAGGATAGGAAATACAAATTTGGAGCCTATTCTCTAACAGCATATTAAAAGTAATAGGAAAAATACATTATAAATATTCCACAAAGCCTTTTGCCTAACAACATAAAGATTGATTCATTTTTCTTTCATTCTATTGTAACACAGACAATTCCATCTTTTAACAACTGTTCAAAGTTCTGAACAGTTTGCAGCATAAAACAAAGCTGTCAACACATTTAGTTTTTTTTTTTTTTTTTTTTTTTAAGCTAGTCCCAGTTAGGAACCATTTCATTATGTTCCAAGCAACAATCATTTCATCTTCAACGTGCTGCAGCTCCTCCGCGTGACACCTTGCTGCTTATGCTGTTGCACCACCTACAGGCCCACGGGAGCACTGCAGCAACTTTTCAAAGAGTTGCAATGAAGGCACTCAGAGTAACAAGCCTAAAATTTATGCCTCAGAACAAGTACTAGAAGCAACAATGGTTTAACAGTGTACCAAAGATCCAGCCAAAAAAAGTGACATTTATGACTTACAAAATGTTCATGAACATCCTGTTCCTAAACTTCTTTAAAGAAAACTGATAATGCTATGATAAAGTACCTCTCAAACTTTTTCAAGTTTGACAAGTTCACTTGAAGAATTTTTTAAAATCACTTTGGGATGATTTGTTACAAGATACAATCTATGTGATGAATTTTTATCCAGTCCACGGGGCAGCCAACTGTTTTCATAATTAGAAAAGTCATTTATATAGTTTAAACTTTGTCCAAAAGAAATGGAAGTTGTTCCATAACTGCAAACCTACAAAGACGTGAGCATCCATTTAAAATGACAGGCGAGGCAAGCCCGTTGTGAAAGGCTATTCAGAGAAAAGCCATTGTTGGCAACAAGCTGTAAGAAATCCCACTTGCAGTTTACTACAGTTTTACGTGGAGTACACAGCAAAACATCTGGAAGCGTGAAATGTCCTCAAAACCAGTACTGCATATCACTATGCCCACACTGAGACATGATGGTGGCACTATCATGGTGTGGGAATGCTTTTCATCAGCAGGAAAAGCAAAGTCGGTCAGAGTTGATCCTGTTGAGAGGCTGCAGAAGACTGAAAACGGGGACATAGATTCACCATCCTGCAGGACAAAGAGCCTAAGGACAGCCAGAGCTCCAATGCAATGTTTTGGAATATTCAAATGAAAGAATATTCTAGTCCAAATTCTGCCCAGATCCCAATTGAGAATCTAGGGTCATCATTTTAAATTGATCAGACAATCACCATCTTAAAGAAGAATGGTCAAAAATGTTGGTGAGCTAAATACAAAAGGAACTACAGAGTTCTAATTGTAAAAATAAAGTAAGAACCCAACAACAAATATTTACGTTTGACAAAATGTGAAGAAGTCACATTTAAAAGCTTTATGCATTAAAAGCTTTATGTATCTTCAGTGACTTCTTATACAGTGATGTGCAGTATACTGGTCATTAACAACAAGTTTTAGTCATTTATTGAAATCATTTTTTTCCATGACAAACCTTGTAGTTGATCTCCTATTACAACAAATAACATATTTTTAAAAAAATTTTGTCTGAAATTTACAAAAATTTACTACAAATTTAACCCAGTTAACCATGTTTGTGAGGAAAACTGTATGTTTATTATTCCAGTAGGGCTGTTTGAATTATGTTTACATTATGGGTTATGTAGTTTTGTCACAGTATAATAACACTAATTTGACATTGACATAACAGTCAGAACTACAATGAGTGATGCTAAAAGATTTTTTTTTAAAAAGACGATGGATCTATGATGGAACTAATTTAACATATAATTTAAAACATCGTATGAAAAATCTGTATATATCTAAGACTTTTTAGAGCCCAATATTGAGAAGATTAAATTTTAGACTTTTTAATACCCTGCAGAAGCCTGGATTTCCTTTTCTTCCCATCAGGACTGTAAATAGGTTATTAGCCCGGTTTGTCCTCTTGTTCATCAAATCAAGTCGGGGCTCTCCGATGGCCATGTGCCTCTTAATCAACACGCTGACACGTGGAAAACGCTAAATCTGAATGGATCGGTAAAATTAGCCTCAGTATTAATAGCCTATCAAGCTTCTGGATGCAGCAGCTGCCACGAAAAAAAATAAATAAATAACCTCTTTGCCAAAGCGCTGGAAGCAAGCTGGCTGTCTGTCCTGTAGGGATTTGAAGACAAAGTGTGCGTGTACGCGTGTGTGTGCACGTGCATAAACATTTGTCCAGCATTGGGAACCCGTCCACCAGCTCTGCCTGTGACCCCAGAAGCAAGAATCTAACTAGCCAAGCTAAAGTACCAACACATTTGGGCACCCTCCTTGACAAGCAAACAACACCCCCGCCTCAACCCCCACAAATCCTCCAGTTTTTTTGATGTTAGCTGCTGAGGGGGAAGCTTAAATATTAGGACTTATCTACTCTCGACAGCTGTGATAAGTTTCAACTTTCTCATTTGTAGCTGGCGCTTCAGTTCTGTTTGTTTGTGGAAGCCAAATATCTCTCAGAAAAGCCGAGGAGGAGAGAGCTACGTGGTCGTTTGCGCTTGCTTCCCCTCTGATATAAATTAAACAGTCAGATAAAAAGAATCTATGGCTTTGCCATGGATCTGCCTCCAAATCATTAGTCTACATCAAAGTTGCTGGGAGACTGAAGAGGTTAAGAAGCGCTTGAGGGGCACACTGCTGCACCCTTTGAACAGCCATCTCTGCCAGACCTACAACACATTAACTTCTTTAACCCAATTAGGAGAGGGTGATAATGAACTCACCATGGGAGCGCTCTCTGTTATGCCTGAGCTTTACACAGCATGGGGTTGTGGAATATAAATCAACAAATTACATCTAACCACAAAAAAAGAGAAAATCTTTAACACTTTGGCTGAAAATATCTTAGACTTTTTCCAAGTCAGTCACGGGAGGGACGATCAATGTTTCAGCTGGGATACCACTTATTCTAAAATCAATTACCAATCCTCAAAGGAGACCACTTCAAGCACTACGCCGCCCAATGACTTGATCTTGTTTGTAACAAGCTGCATATCGATCTTGGTTTGACAAATTAATACTGACGTAGGTGTTCTACAACAGCCAAGCTGGTGTCAAATGCCAGATAATTACTGGTAATAAACAACCAGCGAGAAAATGTGACTGGGGAAGTCAGAACGACATGACATCATTTGAGTGGCCAACACGGCACTTGCTTCTCGGACTGCAGGTTCACTGGTGGTTCCTCAAGTTTCTAAAAATAGACTGGGAGGAACAAGCTGCTCTCCAGTGGAAATAGCTCCCAGTTTTTGTCCAGGTGGCAGACACCCTGTCCACTTTCACTTTCCTTTTTGATAAAGCTTACAGTTTACAGGCTCAGATTATCCTAAACTATCTCTTTAGTTATGCTGCAACAGGTTTAAGATTCTGGAGGACATCCACTGAATCTGGAAAGTTTCCGCAGCGCTACACTTTTTCCATATTTCTTTGCATCACAGCCTTATTCTAGATTGTAGTAGATTCATCTATTTCCCTAAAATTCTAGTTGTCACCATTCATGCTAAAAGCACCTCAACGTGCTTTAGAGAATTATAAACAATACACCCACAAGATAAAAAACAAACAATATGAACAGTCACCCCACTCTGAGGTCAAGAGCGATGTGGAGTCTGCCAGTTTCTGCTACATCACAGCAACCCCATACCATAATGCTGCCACCACCATGCTTCGGTGTAGGGAAGATATTGGCCTCTATAACACTTGAGATGTTTGGAGGAATCATGACGCCTGTAGAAATCAAAAATCTCTATCGGTTTGCTTTGTCTCTTAGTGTTTTTGATTTTAACTGTTTATGTGGTGCATAAGTTTCATGTGACGCTTAAATGTTGTATATTTATTTATTTGTTGTAACTTTGTCGTTTTGTTTTTCCGTAAAGCCCTCGGATTTAAAGTGCGCTTTAATGAAATAAACTTGTCTAACCTAAGCACCAAAATTGAGTCCAATGTGTGTATCTGTCTCCACCAGTGATGCTTGCCAATACAACCACTTTTGATTAAATGTTCTCCAACAGTATTCCGTCAAAGAGCTGAGAAACTAATCATGGCAGCAAAAGGCGCTGCTGGATCCGACAGGCTTCTCCTCTCCACTGATCAGGAGATTGAGACATTTGTTGGTGCTTTTCTGCGCGCGTGTGTGTCCACCCAGCTGTGACCAAATTCATCACTTTGGGCATGGACCCTGCCCTCCATTACACATCAGTGGACGACATTTGCAGGAGGGGGAAAAATAATGACTTAATTTCAGAGATTTGTGAGAAGGTTGGAATCTGGGTCACTTGTCTTCTTTTTTTACATTTGCAGCACAAATCCTGATGATTTCCAACGAGCCAGAGTCACAGACAGCCAAGTCATTTATTCATCAAAGGATTAGAGATATTTTGTCAAGTGTGCCTATTTTTTCAGTTTCCATGTTAACATTTAGGATTCATAGTGGTAAAAGTACACTGTTTAATTCTAAGGTATTGCCAATTTGAACATTTCTAAATAGTCCAAATCCTGACCACCCTGTGTGGCAGAACACTAGCAATCCGCTTCAAGCTTAAACACATTAAATCTTGGTGGTTGCAGCACCATGCTCTGGGAATGTTATACCTCAGCTGAGTCAGAGAGAAAGGTCAGGAATTAAACGCAGGGCAATTTTTGAGAAAAAAGAATCTGTTAGTGGCTGGAAAACGTTTGACAGACAGAGCTTAATATAAAGGCTAAGATCAAACCATATTAATGTGTCACAATACACAATATATGAGGAAAAAGATTTGCTTATTGCTATTCAAAGACACTTTCTGTTCAACAAGACTGAATTGTAACCAATTTGTCACAAAGAATGGACAAAAATGTTTCCAAAGCTGGTAGAGAAATAATGCATAGGACTTGAAATTAACTGCAGAAAATAGTTCAATGACGTATGGACATGTGGGGCTGAATACAAATGCACCAAACTGCAGATTTTTATTTGTGAAATATCTTAAAATATCATCCATCCTTTTTTGCTTATGCTTCATTATGTTGCCTTTTTAGTATTGCCCCCAACAATGTTCACCAACCTGCAGCTCCCTGGGCTTTCCACAATTGCTCTTTAAATGTTAGCTAGAAACTTCAACTGGTATTTTTCAACTTAGAAATAATAACAAATCCTTGTTTTAGCAGTTTTTCATTTTTTATGGAATAATTGCATTTAATTCCCACAACAGAATGACACTAAGTATACCAGTAATATTATTTAAGATAAATTTTTCACGTCTTGGTTTTGAAAATATGTTTGTACTTACTTTTCCATAAATATGAACATTACCTCAAAGTAAACGTATGTATTCACTTTTAGCATAAGCTTTATTTTTTCCACCTGTAAATTGAAATGAAATGGTGGTTCTTTAAAAAGAATGTCAACAAATTCCTATGGCAGATATTTATCAAAATATTATACGTTATCTTTTTTCAAAAGGTCATGTAATGTCTATGGATTTAAACTAATTTTATTTAGCTGGATTGAGGGCTAGAATAGTTCTTCATCAGATTAAATGCCAAAAAAGTATACTGAACTTTTTTATGGAGTAAAGATACTTTTGCAAA
Organism: Poeciliopsis prolifica; assembly: GCF_027474105.1. Taxonomy (NCBI): domain Eukaryota; kingdom Metazoa; phylum Chordata; class Actinopteri; order Cyprinodontiformes; family Poeciliidae; genus Poeciliopsis; species Poeciliopsis prolifica. The sequence continues at coordinate 3,897,213 of NW_026562407.1, read as the reverse complement.
ACACAGCATGCTCAAAAAATTCCACACATTTAAAAATTCATAGAACTTCAAAGTTTTGCAGAGGGGAAATCCAACTTGTTAAGATCATTTAACCTTCCATTTCCTCTGTAAGAGCAAATGTTAATGCCGTGCATAAACTATGCCCCATAAAACCTCAATGAACTGAAGCAACTTGTAAAGAGGCGGCCAATATCCCATCAAACAAAGTGAGAGGCTGATAAGGTCATATAGAAGGTAAATACATCATGTACTATACTTATTTGTACATAAACTGTAGTAGCTCATTAAGTCTTCAATTTAGGTGAAATTTAGGAACAAAATTCTTTCTTTAATGTCATGATACATAAACTTTAAGAACTAAAATAGAGTGCACGTTGAGAATGCACAAGATATCATTATATTGTTATTACAGTATCAGCGCATGCATTATTAACACTGCTCAGGACTGGAATGCAGTAATTGTTGAACTAATGTATTTCCAAAGTCATGAATTCAAGCTTGAATGGAAATTTAATATTATGCCTGTTGGTTGGAGCCTTACTGCTGTAGAAGCTCACAGAATACAAGAGCAAGATGCTAATCATCACAAAGAGAAAAAAAGAAGGGAGGAGAATGTGCATGTATTGAATTTGATATTGTCATTATAGTTACCGATAATACCACTGAATTATTTACTAAAATGATGTATAAGAAATAACATACATTGTTATTCTGGCTACTCAGGAAAGCTGGTACGCACCTTTTTTTCCACAAGGAAGACATATTTTTCTATACTTATCCAGATTTGGAAAATAAAATACCTACTACCAAAAAAATGTTGGATACTTTCCAGGAACCCTCTAAATCACAAAAGATTTTTTTTCTCATTTTGTCTGGGGGAGGTACCTCCTGTCCAGTGAGGAAGAGCAGAATGTCCCCCTTTTCTTCCTCACACATATGGATCTGGATCACGGTGCGGATGGCCGCCTCCAGGTAGTCTCGCTCGGGCTCCGGTGTGTAAAAAATCTCCACGGGGTGCGTGCGTCCAGGGATGGTTAGCAGCGGGCAGTTGTCAAAATACACTTGGAACTTTCCGGCGTCCAGCGTCGCACTCATGACGATGACCTGAGCAGAAAACAGGACGTGGCAGCTTGTCGGCGAGGCGCACAGTGTTCATGTGAAAAATTTAAGTAATGAGTTTGTGTAATAATAGGTCTGAGCATACAAGAGAAAATAGTTTCGTTGTCTTGCCAATTATGCAGTAGGACAAGTTCTAAGAAGACAAGGATGGAATTAAAATTGTGATTAATGTGTCTGCATCCTTCTATGGCATGAATGATGCAACAAATTTTAATTTTGAAAGAGAACTCTGGCACAAACCGAATACAGAGTCTATAATGTACACTAGAGCATTGCAATCCAAGTAACTGACCTACAAAGATCTATGGCAGACCCTGTTCCTGTTGCCAGGTACACGGCGTTCTTAAACAGAGCCATTAGCCTGTGTGCATTAGGATTCTGATGGGAAACACGACTCCCATTTTCAATCTCTAATATTTTCAGGGGCCAGCGTCTCTGCATTTCGCTTTACGCTCTGCAAGAGATCCTAATTGCTCTTAATCAAGGCAAATTAAACTTTCAAATTTGGTGAGCGATAGGGATGAAGGAGATAAGGGGAGTGGGTGGATGATCATTCCCAATAACCTAGAGCTCATTTAACAGTCTGCGAACAACAATCTAACCTTTGATTTCACTCTGACAAACAACTAGTCATTATCCATCTGCTTTATGAAAATTATATCTGGCACACGCGAGACCATAAAACTTCTGCCTGCCTTTACGATCATCACATCGATGCCGACAGTTGCTGTTTTCCTCCTGGTTGACCGGCTGAAAACAGTAGGTGATTCTAGGAGCGATCTATGCTGCTACTGCGGTGCACAAAAATGGGTGTTCCTGAGTTTAACAGCAGCATTTCTCTTTCCACAACATGGAGACTTAGTCAGAAAACCACAACAACAGGAAAAAGGGAGAGAGGTGGGAAATAAATCCTCTTCTTCTCTGAATTCATTCTTGGAGGAAGTAATATTTAGGGCTGAAATGTAGCTTTACAAGAGATAAACTCAATATTTGTGGGAAACCAAAGGTTATGTCTGTGAAATAAATCTGCAAGCAGTAAAAAAAACAAACAACTGCAGCACCTGACCCTGAAATTACATCCTAGAAATAAAGCAGAGAGTAAAGAAAAACTCAGGAGATTTCTGTGAGCTGGTTTCTACCTTGAGGTCAGACCTCTGGCGGACTACTTCCTTAAGAACCCCCATGAGGATGTCTGTGGCTAATGTGCGTTCGTGGGCCTCGTCCAGAATGATGACACCATAGCGCTCCAGCAGGGGATCGTTCATAGCCTCCCGCAGCAACATTCCATCTGTCATGTACCTGAGCAAAAAGAGGATACGGTGCCAACACTAACTTAGCAGTACACTGATTCTTTATCGTTATCTACAGCTACAATATCTGATAAAACCTGCTTAAAATAAAGGGAAAAAAAAGAGAGATGCATTTTCCTTTTCAGACCTATTTATAGTTGTCCCTACCTTAGACACAGAGATAGAACAAGTAATATACCGACTTCTCTACAGACTTCTAAACTTCTAAAAAAAATTATAACAACTCTAATATTACTAAACACTTAAAAAGCAGTTGGTTGGGTAATGATGGCCACATTTCAAGATGTCAGTTGACACTGAAATATTTCAATATCTTATAAAATGAACATTTCAATATAGGGCTGCACAGCAAATAATCTTAACATTAATACTCCAAGTTAACTTTTCAATATTGTATTTTAATTTATTAAACTTTTCAACAAAAATATAAAAAGGTAGCAGTGCAGATTATATGTATTTGTGAGTTCCACATCAGTTTGGCTCCACACTTTTTTTCTGTTAAAGTTACAATTAAAAAAAAAATAATAATATGGCAGAAAATCCACTTGCTTCAATTTTGAATGAGCTTAGTTCTAAAAGTTTAAAGTTTTTCCACAGGTCTCAAGGTTCAATGCTGGAGAATACTTCAGTACTTGAGAAGGAGACACTCAGCTGGCTATCAGTAAGCCAATAGTAAAAACAGAACTGAATGCACTGAAGAGGATTAGAAACATTTTCTTATATTTTCTCCAAATAAATGTTGGAGAAGACTTTCAAACTGGCATGAAAACTCATCTTCTGACAGATGACTGCGTGGGTTAATGTGCAGGCTTAATGTTTAGTCGTGTAAATAATGTTAATGAATCACATTTGGATCACACAAATTCATAAAGCATAGCTGCAGTTAAAAAATACAATTCACACATGGGTTCTAATTATAGATTAGAGACATAGTCTCCAGATTTACCTTTAATTTTGCACTTATCCAAACATTGAGGCTGTCTTTAAATCTGTCAATAGTATAGATTTGATATTTTGTACTTTTATATTTTGTTGCTTCTATTTCAATTTTGTGGTACAAAACAAGCATCCAATTTTGAAGACAAAGCCAACTAATAATTTAAGATTAGAATAATCAGTTACTTAGGAGGTTAGTCACTATAAAAATCGTCATCATCATCGTCAAAAGCAGCCATATTTTAATGCCCTAGTGAAATTTTATGTAATAACTACTTACTTTAATACAGTTTTGGCAGAGCTGCAGTCCTCAAACCTGATGGAGTAGCCCACCTCTTGACCCAGCATGACATCCATCTCATCTGACACCCTCTGGGCGACGCTCATCGCCGCCACCCGCCTGGGCTGGGTGCAGGCTACCGCTCTCCTCGGTCCCTGCAGCGAACGCACCATGTCTACACACCACTGTGGGATCTGCAGGACAGGAGAAAAGTTACATTTTGTTCGTGCTTCACATGAGCAGAAAAAAAAACAGTACCACCGAACACTTGTTTAGTTAATGGGTTTAAATCATTGACATACATTTGCATTTGCAATATACATATCCATGGTTTGAATGCACATATTGTTTTGAAAAGAAAGATTCTAATGTTATTACTGGGAGTTTCAGTTTTCCATTCTAATTTTGCTTTGAGAACTGCAAATTACATGAAAAAATGTTTTTATTCTTTGCCCAAAAAATTAAAGTTCATCTTTTTCAACAAGAAAATGCACCGCGCTTCCAGCTACTTTTCTGGTTCATCTTTGGTTACAATTGGGATTTTAGATATAAATAAATTTTAAAGTTAACTAGCATGTAGGTTACTAAAAAGTAAAATAAATAAATTTAATTTCCTTTAAACTTTTGCCTTTTTTTCCCAATCTAAGTAAGTATTTGTATTTGGGGGGAGAAAAAAAGTTAATTTCCCCAACTTTCATGCATCAGTAAACTGCATAAAACGAACCCAAATATTCACAGCACAGATTTTTAAGCATCATCAGTGCAGAACCCATCTACACACTTAAACCACTCCACTTTGCAGGATCGTTTATATTCATCTCAGGATGAGGCACAGACTCTGTGATTTACTCTAATCTTCTCCTGCAAATTTAAAAAAAAAGAAAGAAAAAAAAAACACATACACACTGCCTGTCTGCTTGCTTAAACCACTTAAGACTTAAGGTTAGCTAACTGGGAATCAAATCTTAAAACAACCCAATGAAAATACATGAATCATTCATAGTATCGATATCTTTTTATGATAACATTAAAGCAATTTTAACCACCCAGAGCCAGCCTCTAAATTTACTGTGACATAGTTGGGTCAGTTCATTAAAAGTCTGGTTTAGGGGGGCAACTGATAGCTGCTGCATTTCAAAATTTTAGCATGCCCCGTGCCTCTACCTGCGTGGTTTTTCCAGAGCCCGTCTCTCCGACCAGCACGAACGACTGGTTCCGCATCAAGATTTCTGTAAAGACGTCTCTGTACTCCCAGACTGGGAGCTGCTGCCGCTTCTTTAGGATCTCATGGTAGCGTGGTGTGTGGGGCAGGTTGGTGAAGGGGTTTATCTGCTGCTGAACGGGAGGTCGGTTCACAAAACTCCAACTGGCTGCAGCCGAGGCGACGGGGTCGTCGCCTGACTTCACGTCTCGGCCCCTGTTACAGTTCCGATCCCGGTTCCTGTCACGATCCCGGTCTCTGTCACGCCTTGAACAGGAAGAGAATGAAGTTAGGATTTAATAAAACGCCACACTCAAAAGGAAACACTTCAGCGTCCATTTAGGCCAACAGTGAGAAAAATAAAAAGTTGTGGACAAATGTTAACCATGTCAAGCTCTTCTTTTGTAAAAATACTATGAAAAGGTTACTGCACATTCTTTTTCACACTGGAAAATAGATGTCTAATCAAGTATAGCATGCAAAGGTCATGAATAAACTAATTGCTTGGAGCATTTCTCCCGTTACAAAAAGGCCTATTTATCAGCTTCAGCGCACAAATTTGAAACTTTTACATTGTCGAAAAAGCTATTAAGTGCTTTGTGTCGCCTTTATATTACAACACTAAAAAAAAAATCCCACAACTGTTCCGAGGAGAGCTGATAAGACTCACTGGAAATGTTCAAACAATGCATGCAAAAGGTCACCACTAACTAAAATGTAAATCCTTCACTTCTTCAAATTAGTCAGTTATTGACGCACTATTTATATTTTTGTTGTCCACAAAAGTAACAGTTTTTCTTTTTATGGGAAAATATTTTACATGATCATGTCATGATAAATCTAACCACTTTATCCTTGCAAGGTGACCCAACAGTTTCTGCCAACCCAGAGAGAACCCAACCATGTACAGGGAAAACATGCAACTTCTATGTAAAACAATCCTTGCTATAGATCATTCTCTACACTTTTAAAAATTATTGCATTACTTCTTCAGCATTTCAAGTTCTGCAGAAACCTGCAAATGAGGCGTTTCTTAATTCAGGTGTGGTGAACCAGGCAAACATTGAAAATAATGGTGTCCAAACTTTTTGCCACACATCACATGGCAACCCAGTGATACACAACCATGCACACACACCAATAAGCAGTTTAGTGAGACCAAGGAGAATATTACCTGTATGGACAGTGGGAGAAAGTACACTGGGGCATTTTTCATTTTTATCTGTTCAAAGACAAGCTTTGCATGCATTATTTTTGAAGAAATTAGCCTCAAGAATATGTAAATCATTGTAGATTTAAAACAAAAAATGGTAAAATACTACTTTTTCAATAAAATGCTCCTTTAATTACACAGTTTTATATTACTGGTGGGTTTGAATGTTTTTTTTTCTATTCTGTTTGGGTTATTTCTTCTATCCTTCACAACAAGAACGGGAAATGAGTCACTCTTATATTAAAAAGCACTTGTAGTATTTGGCCAAGTTTAGCCATTTGTAGGGCCTTTAGTGGCCCTAGAAAAGGTCCACTAAAGGCAATTACTGACAATACTGCAGTGACCAACTTAACATTTTCTGAGCATGTTGTAAGTAAAAGACAAATTACACCAAACAGCTTCAATCTTTAAAGAATATAATTCATCTCCAAGACTCAAACTATAAACTTTTGAAAATGTCAATCTGAGTTGGTGGGCCAAATTGCTACTATCTGTAAACTACAGTCAAGGTGCCACAAAAAAAAAGAAAATCATCACAAGGTCAGCAAACGGTACCCAGTTTGCACTTTGAACATCTGCTCTGGTTTCAATCAGGTTTGGTCACTGAGGGTCATTCTAAAACATGAGAATGTATCCATAAAACACTGTTGGAACAAAGTTACACTCCCAAGTCAACCCAAAACTATTTCTGCTTATGGATACCGTCTAAAAGCAGCGTTTCCCCAAATATTTTTTCTTTAAAACTCAATTTAGAGGCATTACAAACACTGTTTAGAAAATACTTTTAACAAAGGCTAAACACTTACATTTGTTCTGAACTTCTTAAATAAAAATGGACATCTTGTAAGGTGTCTGTGTACACTGCGAGGACAAAGGTGTCAAACATTTATTAAAACATGGGAAGTCTGCACCAGAATGACCTTTCTACTTTAGCTTTAGCTACCATAGCATGCTAACACTAGTAATACTTCACTGGTGCGTTTCTATTTTCTGTTTTCTATTTTCTAAACACTGCAAGTTACATTGAGCGACTTCCTGACATTTACCCGAATTACTAAAGCCTAGAATTTTTTTTTCTAGCTCACTAACTTCATGTTTATCTGTGAAGCACTGACAGAGTTAGCTTGCAACAATAACAAGCTGCAATCAATCCCAGCAGTTTGACGCTTAAGCTAAAAGGCTGAAGGAACATATAACGAATGTGCCTGTTTTAACTTGAGGAATAATCGTTCTCTAATAGTAAAAAAAAAAAAAAATAGGTATACACATGCTGAGACATGCTTTTGTCCAAAAATAACAGCGAATCAATCCATGTAGAGTTTGACCAAACGCTTGAACCCCGGCTAACACGGCAACCGGAAACTTACCTCATAATTATTCCCGGTGGTCAAGAAAATAAACTCCAAAGCTGCTACTGTGTCTCAAAATCACTGCAGAAAAATTCCAGAATGTCTTAAATTCAATGAGGGACGACTGCTTTGAAAGTCTAGGTCAAAGCAGATGCTCCAGAGCAGCTGGATGCGGAGGAGGATGCAGATGATGCAGGAGGGCTGCGGCTGCGGCAGCAGAGGCGACCCAAAGCTTAACGAGGCCTTGGGCTGGATTAGGCCCCTCTGAAAGCTCTTTACAATAAAGCAACAAAGCAAATAAATCATTTTTTTATTGTTGTTTTTTTCTTATTGTACAAGTAAATAATTTTTTTTTTCAATCTCAACAGAAACACACAAAAAATACTGCAGTGACCAACTTAACATTTGCTGAGCTGGTTTATTTTTTTCCATTGAATAAAAGTTTAATTTGGTTTTTCATTCACATCTTCTGACCACAGCCTTTGCAAAATACAGTGACTTCTGATTAAGTTGAATTAATGCTGCAATTGCAAATACCTTAAAGCAGTGGTGCCCAAAGTTGGCCCTCGAGGGCCGGCATCTGCATGTTTCAGTTGTCTCCCTGGTTTAGTGCACCTGGATCAAATGATGGCTCATTAGAAAGCCTAAGAAGAACACTGAAATGCTGAAAAGGTTGTTACTACCACCAGGGAGAGAACTAAAACATGCAGGATGCTGGCCCTCGAGGATCGGCTTTGGTCAGCACTGCCTGAAAGAGACCAGAGAGTGAAGGAGGCAACAGTGGTAAGAATTTGTCTTGTAACCAATGGGTCACTTCAGAGGTCAGATGTGCATGGCAACCTCACTTCTGTCAGACAGACCTGGCAACAATGTGAATGGGTGGATGCCAGAATGTAGTGTGAAGCACTTTTAAATCCTCCAGACTTGATAAAGCATGTCACAAGTACAGGCCACTGACCATTATTTGATAAATCAGAAACAAGGGATAAGAGCTTTTAGATTGGATCAGCTGTAAATACATTTTGAAAAATGCTTATTTGTCTTTTGGTGTCCTGCAGGCATTTCAGACATGCCAGAAGAAGCTGGTTGCCTTAGTTTTGCTCTATATACCAAGTGTGAGGGATTATTCTTTAAAGCAAACACGATACATTTGATGAGATTCACAGACAGTTACAGTGTGTAAAAATGGGACCAAATCAGCATGGGTGATTAAACTTTATTGACCGTTTCAAAAAACTGTCCAACTATTAACATTTTTCTTTGTGTTTACAACTAGCACATTTACCAAGTTGTCTAAATATGTATTTAAAAATTATTTGGAAATGGTTAAAGAGAATTTCTTAATAAACAGACATTTTGAGATCATTATTGTGAGTGAGAATCCAAACATTTCTGTGGGCCCTCTGCTGGTCTAAAGGCTCTAAGCAGCCTTTTCCTTCACTTATGCCTTGGGCCACCTGGAAGTCAGGATGATGCAGCTCAAAACCAGCACACACACACACACACACACACACACACACACACACACCCATATAACTAAAAATACTGAAAAGTTTAGACTTATGCCCGCCTCATCAGTTCAAACTTTGTGAAGTTCTCTTCTGCCCAGCGCTGTTCAATGTGCACTGACCAGTACTCAGTACATGCAGCTGTTTTCACATGGTCACACTCCTCAATTTCATAAATTAAACAAATTTGGGACTTATAATGATTTATCCAAGCTGTTTTTTTTATGTTTGAATGATATAGAACACATTGAATGAACCAAATTTTAGTGGGGACATTTACATACTATGTTTATGTGCAATTTTGACCATGTATGTATTAGATCAAATGCCTCTAAAAATGTACAACTGTACATTTGTACAGGAGTTGTACTTTTTTTTTAACATTTAATGCAAATGATTCACCTTAGGCATAATAATTTATAAATTAGGCATAATAATTTATGCCTAAGGTGAATGTATATAAATACACTCACCTTTTGTCACATTTATGCTACTAATACCATAATCATGTTATGCAAAACTACAGTGTTATATTATTATCAAATTCTGACCATAATATGATACACTGTTCATTATTCAGCAAGAATAAAATATGTATGAAATTTAGCCAGTCAAAGCAGGTTGAATATTTTCAATTAATGCAACAGAAGGTAATTTTATAGGATGCTGCTCAGTTTGTCACATTTAATGTTTTTCACGTGTTGAATTTTGGGAAAGTAAATATGTTAAAGCTGCTCCTACCCAAATAACTAACTTCTTGACGTCATTTTTTTTTTTTAAAGGTAGCCTTGAAGAGCTTCAAATTCCACTTTCAGTGTCTGAACTTATAAAGTGAAGAATAACCTGTCAAAACAAACAATCATTGCTATTGACACAGATAATTACGCAGCCCAGACACTGCTCACGGGCTGAATAAAAGTGAATAAGCAGTTCATTTCCTATTGTTGGGAGATTGATGGGGATGATTAAGAAGAAGTGAGAGTCACAACAAAGTCATCATGCTCTAATATTCAGGATATTTTAGGATGCTGTGAATTTCCCACCTTGGAGTCTGTCTCTTTGTCACAGGCTGTTAAATGCATCTCCAATTATCTGTGAAATAGCTGTGGCAGGCAGAGCTCGCAGTAAGCGAATGGATTAGCTACTAATCACATGAATGCAAACTGCAGTTTTAAAAGAAAATCAGAACGCAAAGCCAAAAGTGTGTTACTCTGTTCTACTTTAGACCGTTTGAAAGCTTGCATCTGTTAAGAATACGGAAATCTGATCTGCAGGGGACGAGTCGTGCAACAGCTCACCAGGCATCAGAAACCGTTACTATTTCCTGACAGTATTTTAGTCTCGCCTGTCTTCTTTTCTGACACTGACGATGATTTAATATTTACTTCAGGTTTTGTTCATATCAGGCCTACAATTCTCACATTTGTTCTAAACACAAAAGGTGAGGCAAATGGAAGAAGCTCAAATACAGGACAATTAGTGAAGAAGACGCCTATCAGAGACGCCAAAAGTCTTGAGGCTGGGATGCAGGCTTATCTTTTTGGAGGACAACACTGCATATAGCTGTATATACAACAAAATGGAAAGAATATTTATGTTTTAAAATACTGCGGTCCAGGTCCAGATTTAAATCCAGTTGATTATCTGTAGCAGGACTTCAGTTCAGTGTCCCACATTACACCACACCATTTTGTTATTCTTCCTCAAAGTTGGACATCGAGAATACATCTTGACCCTGAATGTAACACCAGCCATAAAAAGGTTCAGCTTTGAATGGAAACAATGTTGAAGTGGTAGTTGAACTCTTTTGTCAGACCAACATGACAGTAAAATGCACCTTTACAGTTTCAAAAATATTCTTCTTCAGATACCCAGACATTTAGGAAACAACACAAGAATCAGATATTACTTATCATAAATTACATATTTTTGTCTCAGTGTTTCTGGTTCTTTATTCCTGGTCGCAATCGACTGGTTGCCACACTTCCTGTTGCCTAAACTAAATCTGACTGCAGCCGCAGGACATCCATCCCATGCTGGGGACGGTGGTGGAGCAAGAGCTTGTGGCCGGCCGATAAGCTGAGAGGCCACACTGGAGGTCAGCCCATGTCCGTGCCGTACAGTCAGATTGCTATTAAGATTGGAGAAGGTGGGTCAATGTGATAAGAGCTGACAAGACCTATTGATGTGACATCAGTGATGGGACACCGGCTACAGATGCCTCAGCCTATTTCCAGCAGGAGATTTTCAGGGTTAAACTGATTTCAGAGATCGGAATATTTAGGATGCATTTTCTGCTAGCTGTCAAAGTGGGATAGCAACTTTAACTTAAGGCATTTAAATCAGAATGCATCTGGAATTCAGATTTACTATTTCAGAGAACCAGAATAAAGTTCAACAAATCTTAGAACTAACTAAATGAAGAGACTATTGTAACTCAAGAGTGTTGGAAGCACCATAGCCCTCCATCGAGTCTGCCGTCCAGCAAGAAACCTCACACTGCTTGGCTTGTTAAAACAACATATCACCAAGCCAGAATAAAAATGGTTACGCTTGCCGCCCTCCATCAGTCAGGCCTTTTAGACCCAAACAGAAAAACTGGATTTTTTAGATAAAGATATGATGTGTAGGTTTTGAGGGACTGGTAGCACCCAACAACAATTTTTAAAGTGACAAAGCTGAACTATACGCAAGAAACATTGTGTCAACATTGTAACAACAATGCCTTTCAAAAGTATTCCTATTCAATTTGCATTGTAAGTTATAAACCAACACAAATCATAGTAGTGATAGTTTATTCCTTTATCTATTCTCATCACTTGTGCTTTTGATTTCTTTCTTTAGATAGGTGTTCCTTTTTGTTTGCTTAACTTGAAAACAGTGGTTGAATTATGCCAGCAGCTAGTTGATAGCTTTGGTAGATACTACAGCTGACATTTGTCCTGCAGTAAAGCAATTCTTCAAAAAGATTTTAATTAGATTCTGTTATACATTTTGAAGGACCTGAACTTTTCCACATCGCAGGTAGGATATAACAGACTATTCTATTTTCCTCAGTGCAGGTTCACTTTACTTGACAAAAGCACCGATATTTGGCCAAAATCCGCAATCACATATTCCCTGCATCAGATCATGAAGTTTGCTAAAAATATATTTTCCAACTAACTGTCTTCCTCCTATCATTTATATGCATGCAAACAATCAAAAACTAGGCAATTACTTTAGAGAAATTTAATGGCAAGCTGCTATCTAAATTTATTAGTTCAGCTCCCATCTGGGTGACAGACTTAAAGCTGGAACAAAATAAAAAAAAATTAAAAAAGGAAGAAAAAAAAAAAAGAAAAAAGCCTTGGTGCAGTTTGCCAAATCAGCTGCATGGCACAGGTCCCATGCTGTGTACGTGCTACGCTCCCCCCACTCTTCTCCACCCCACTCCAAAGCTGAATTCCCTCTTTTTCCTCATCTCTATTTTATATTGGTGATTAAAAATAGCAAGCGGCCTCCTGCAGAATAAGCAGTTCATGCATTCTGGGTTTGATGCTGCGTTTGCCTGGAGAGGCCAGCTGTCACCTGCATGTAGGAGTGGGACTCACTGCTGATTTCCCAAAACACACCGCGCTCTGGACTTTGGCCACAAGACGACCCGGGTGTGTTTATGGATTCAACTTTTTTTTTGACAGGAAAACTTCTGCTATTTTGAAGAAGTTCTACTGCACGTTTAGTTTAAAACACGATAAAATTAATGTTCTGCATGAAGTGTGCAATTTATTCATTCACAAGAAAGATAATTAAGAGCAGAAAACGTCTTCCTCTCAAGGCTAAGAGTCAATTAAATTAAATGTTTATAAAATAAACTTTCACTTCTGGGTTCTGAAGAGCAATTTGGGCCTCAGCTCTAGCACTCTGCACAATTATTGATGACTGTTGTAAAAAAAAATAAAATTAAAAAGAAAAAAAGGTGTTATTTTAATGCATTTACAAAATGTCAAACTAAAAAAATTTAAAAAAAGATGTGAAGGAGAACAGGAAGGTCAAACTGTCACCCTCAAGTTCCAAGAACACACTTCCTTTTAAACAGATTTTTTTTATGCTTTGTTATGACTGGCAGTTTCATCTTTCTTTTATGGTAATATATTTTTAATGTATATATTAATTATAGTATTTGAAATTAAACTACTTTTGTAATGAGTCATTAGTGAATACTGGGTTGTGTGCAATAACAACCCATGGGTTTCAAAGGATGTTCTTCCTCCATGTCATTTGTTAAAGTATGTTTGGTTTGATGTTTTTTTTTAATAAGGGGAAAAAAAAATAGAACAAATGGACCCCAACTTTCTGTACTTTAAATTAATGCAACCAAGCAATATGGCTGCTTTTTATGAATTTCTATTCATAAATATTAAATATTTTGACACATAAGGCACATCCAAATACATCAAAAAATATGCGAGATTTAAACAAACAAATATGAACAGTATTGAGGTGAAACAATGAATTCAAAAGTATCCATCACACATATAGTTCAAATTTTGGCACTTCACCAATTTGAAATCACTTTTGGAAGTAAAGCCCTCAAAAATGCAGCACTTTTATTGGCATTCCTTAGCTTTGATAAAAATAAAGCAAACAACTGGGATTATCTCCTCATAGGGGAACGCAACAAGAGAATATAGGATACACAAGCTGATCACTTGTTAATTTTTCTGCAGGGCATCGAGTTTGCAGCTCTACTGCTTGGAAGATTTTTTTGCTTTAGAGCAACACAAGCTAGTCTAGATGCAGAGGGCACCTCTGGCTTTGTCAGCAGCATTTGGGGGGGAGTTTCTCTGTTTTATTGACTGAAAGCGAGCTGCTCAGTGTGGAAGGAAGTTAATGAGCAGAGGCTAAGCAGTGGGAATCCAACTAGGGATGATTAATGTAATCATCAATAACGACGACAAGGACTTAGAGAAATTTTCCCCATCTTTTCATGACATTAGATCATGCCAGGTGCAGATGGACAGTGAATGTCCCACTCAGTGTTACTCTGTCCCTGTGTGGCCTGACTCTTTGGAATCGATGCCGAGGCTTCTTCATGTTCGAGTGCATCATTAGACTCCCTGTCCTGGCAGGAAACCTCTGAATATGTGACAGAAGTCTGTGCGATGGAAAGCCACTGAAGCTTCGACTCAGTCAGACGGAGATCCAGTGCCAGAGCGGCTTCTTCCCCTTCCTCCACAGAGGAACCCAGCTCCTCATCCTCGGCTCCCTCCTCTTCGCGCCCTGCCTCCTCCACCGGACTCCGTTCATCCTCCGGCTCCGGATCGTCTCTCAGGGTCATGATTTCTCCCTCTCTCCCGTCAATCCCATCCGTCTCCACGCCTGCGAAAGGATCCGCGCTGCTGAGCAGTGCAGGTGCGTCTTCCCTGCTGGCGCCATCTGTGCCAAGGTCACTGCCAGCGGTGCAGCATTCCCAAGATGATTCATGTGAACTTCTGTCATCTGACAGAAGAGGGAGAAGAAAAAAAATTGAGGTGATTGGTCATTGTAATTGCTCGCTTGAGCTGCAGCCAAAGCCAAGATCAAAAAACAAACACTTTTGCTTCAATTTGCCCCAACGGTGTTCATGAGGGAGATCATCTGTGCATTAAAACAAATGGCACCACACATCAAAACGACAACATTGTACTGCATCTTTTCAAATTCTGTCTACATCTGTAACTAGAGCTTAGTCTTACACACAGTTTTACTTTCAAAACCAAGTCCATAATGTGCTAAACAGAAAAAAATTAAGTACAATTGTCAATTTATCACCGTTACTTGTTTAAAATTTAGTTTCATATGATGCCTGACAAAAGTATTCACAACACTTTAACTTTTTCATATTTTTTTATGTCAATCGCAAAAATATGGGAATTTTATTGAGCTTTTACAGGAGACAGTGACAAAATAGTAAATTATTGTAGAGGGCAAGTAGAAGCAAAATTTGTGATTTTCAATAATGCTCTAAAAAGTGGGGCATGTATTTATATTTATGGGATAATGCTTTAGCTGAGGGTATAATTTTATAACCTGATCCTGTTAAACATCTCCTCAACTTTCTCCCTGACTAGTTTGCTGTGTTTCTAGGTTTTCATCATGCTGTTTGTCTACAAATATTCTCTTAGAAACCAAGCACTCTACCTTCCTAATTATTAATTTATTAGTTTGCCCATCAACAAAACTCCCCTGAAATACACTAGTTTGTGATCGCTATGTGACAAAATGTGAACAAGTTCAACGGTAGGAATAAATAAATATGTAAGACACTGTATGTGACTGAATCAGGCTAATTTTAGCAGCAGTGCCCCAGACAGGTGGAGTTGAAACAAGATGACGCCTCCGTCTGAGTAATAGCAACAGCTTAGTTCTGCTTCTTCCCTGAAAATCCCTCTCTTAGGGGCTCACTGACCCATATTTGTGGATGTTCAGGCAAAAAGGTTAAAGACTGCATGCACAGTCCCAGACACATTTTATACACACTCTCAGAGGCCAAAACAGAAAGAAGGAAAAAAAACAAAAAAAAAACACCAGCATTACTGGAAGTGGCATCCATATTTATGGCATCCTCTCCACCCTCTCTTAAAAGAGAACATGACAGAAGTTTCTGAATGTCAGTGGGCGAGAATTCGCTTCACATTTCCAAAATGCCATGGCATTTGGGCAGCTTGCACCAATAAGAGGCTGAGAGAAGCAGAGTCGGGAAGGGAAAGGACTCGGGTTAAACATGGGAGACAGAGAGGAGTGTTTCTCCACATGGTGGCTAATTGCTGTGTTAATGGCAGGGATGGGGATTCTCATCAGTAAGAAGGTACACACGGTTACACACTCACCTTTGTGGGGCTGCGTGTTTGGCAAAGGCGTGGCACAGGTTGGATGAAGCTCTGGCTGGAGATTTTCATTTAGTGCCATATTGTCCCTGGTTCCTGAAAGACGAATTCCAAGACGGAAACACCTCCGACCTCAGTTACTCTCACATCCAACACGATGGCAGAAAAAACACTAAGCAGGTAGTGGCTTTTAAGACATGATGGAATGGATGAAGCACATTTAAGGCTTTTTTTTTTTCCTTAACCACACAGCATACAAACACGCACTCACGTATGCAGTGCAGCGCTCACAGAAAGAGGATTCAGCTCCCTGTCATCCGTCTTCATTAGTGATGGCTGCACGCCTTTTAGGCTGACACCATATGCTCCTCGAAAGAGACTGTACACCATAATCCAGACGTTATAAATATAAACACCCTTGTATGCGCACATAAACACAAGCGCAGAAGTATGCATGTGTGTAGTTCTTTTACAGAGACTATGAGCTGGACTATTTCTACTGTGAGGTAAAGAAAAAAAAACAGATGCAATAATGGAGTGATGATGCATGGGAAATAAGAGTGGTGAAAAGGGAACATTGTTATGAATGCATGTTGTAATGTGAGATTAAAACAGTGAGTGAGATCATGTGTGCTGAAATTGTGTCTTTGAGATTAAAACGGTTCAACGTCCACATAACCCTGAAAACACCCAGGATGAAACACGGTGGTGGCAGAGTGATGCTTTGAGGGTCATTCTCCCCAGACTTGAAAAGAAAGTTTGTAAGAGTTGATGAAGGATTATAGAAAACCGATTAGTGACATGCCAGTTTCAAATTAAGGCTCACCAGAAGAGGTTTGTACACATTTTTAGTACTGGTATTATAAGAAAAAAAAACTTCCATTATTACAGAACTGCTTGTCACAATATGGCAAAAAATAAACTATAAGATGTGTTTTTCTTGGCCCCATTTCCAAAAATTCTGCTCAGATTGGTTAAAAATGATGAAGGGCAACTTTTTTTTTCTTTGTTTGAGTTGTGCCAACATAGCCAGAAGGCAGGCATTATGCAAATCTGTTGCATGTTGATGTAAACAAATAACGGAAGAAAAGTCTGGGCCACAAAACAAGGCGGCTCAGCTGCTCTGTTTTCAAAGCGAGAGAATAACACCATTAACTCAGGGTTTTGGGAGTTTTTGTGAAACCAGGAGAAAAGAGAAAGAAACCCAAAAGGCAAAATGTGACCTTTAAAGTGACATCTTATAGGACAAAATGCAAATTGCCAACAATGGTGAGAAAACACTGGATCTATTTTACTGCAGAATGCAATATGGATGAACACCAAAGGCTTTTAAATAAAAGGCCATTATTCAAAGGTGAATCATCCCAACTGAAAGTCTTTTTCACAATTCTCCGACAAATGGGTAAAGATTCAGAACAACTCAAATCTGAAATGATTTGAAATACAAAAAAAAGTAGATTTTTTTTTTACATTTTTCTGTTGAAAACAGTCAATAGAGACAGAAAATACCATAATGGTAAATATTTGTCTTTAAAATCAAGCAGAAACTTTCTAGATTTAGACATTTTTACCTTTATCCAGCAACAAAGAAATGTTATAAAAATGTAAAACCTCCAAAAAGCCATATTTATAATGAAATACTGAAAACCAAGATAAATTAGCTCATTTACGTAGTCTAGAACGCAGTCCTTTGTAGCTGTGAAACATAATTTTCAGTTAAAACGAGTCACTTAAGCAGCTGAAGTCTGTCAGTAGGATAAAATAAAGCTTTGAAGGTTCAGTCTGTAGCCTGACGCACCCTTCAAGGCTTCCATTTGCAGCGCTAGTTCAGCTTGCACTTATTTAGCATGAAGTTAGGGCGGACTGCGAGAGCCCATCAATCTCAACTTCATCTAACTCACTACATCGATGTGATTGTTATTGTTTTCTGCCCTCTCTCATCCGTAGACAATGTAGTCGCTTCCCATGTTCTCTGGGCTTCAGGTAGGCAGCCAAGGCCCTCTATCCTATCCCGTTTGGCTCCAATATCCATCAGCCAGACGTCCTATCACATCAAGGCCACAGACACTCGCCTCTCTTTCTATATCCTTGTCTCCCTAACTGTGGTGGACAGCGTGCTCATCAGGCACTCTGGGCCCTCGCCTACAAATTCCCTAATAACGGCACATTCCCCTAAATGTGTTTGTAATGTGGGCAATCATTTTCAGTAATGGATGCTTGTCAGTTTTATGGCGAAGAGAATGACGGTCTCATGACAGCGCACCTCCAGCCAGCCACAGCCCCTCCACGTTTCAGACTGGTTGTGATAGTGTAACATCTCCCTCCAGTGGCAAGAAGGAGGAAGTGTTTCTCTTGGGAAGAGGTTTGGTCACTTAGATTTACAGACTATTCAATTTAGAATGTTACTTTAGATAATACACAACATTTTTGTTTACATTTATGGAAAAGCTTGAGGATTGACTTTCAGTTCTATATTCTTACTTCTGGATTTTACAAATTGATTTTTTCTTTTTTTACTTCAGCTGAATATAATGACCTTACTTTGTTAACAAAAAGGCTTTAAATCCCTAAATAAATTGCTGATAACTTAATTATTAAATAACCTTGAAATCTGTATTTTGTAGTTTCTGGTGAACCTCAACATAAGAAATGACTGGATTTCAGAATTCTTTATATCCCTTATTCTTTTTTTTCCCCACCACAAACCTCATTGTACTTTAGATGATGGACCAACACAAAATGTTGCATATTTTTTAAGTGAAACTCATCCAGCCACTGATCCACTGATGAGGTACAACAGGAGGAAGTCACAAGTTCATCGCAAAATAATGAATACTAAAAAAAAAAAAAATAAAATGAACAAATAAATATCTGAAAAGTGTGGCATGCCTTTGATGATGAATTTTACAAATCCATCCGAACACTGTAATAGTATGCAGAATGCATGGCTAGCCATCAAACTTAGCATGTTGGGCAAAGAGAGCATTAATCAGGATCAGCCATTTGGCTCTCGGTTGATCATGGAAGTGGCAACAAGAAAGCATACCCTAAATTAAAGCCATTACAAATCTTGTTCCCAGATTGCCACATTCCATGTTCCCAAAATGAAAAATATGAAACAATCCGTTTCATATTTTTACAAAATGATGTACTTTTTCTGTACTCAAATACAAACTACTTGCCTATCTGATAAAATCCCCCAAAAATATATCAAGGTTTATAATTGATCAGAAAGCATGAATACTTTTGCTAGTGCTCTTCTTCCACTCCTCCCCCCATCTATAATATACCCCAGGCCAGCTGGATCAATATAAACGGTGTGAGTTGATGAGGTGGTCTGGTTGTGTCGATGGCATCATGAACAAACACACGAGCTGGTGGTCAATGGAGTCGACACATGGTAAAAGGCGGGTACGAGGTGGCATGTTTTCTGGGCATCTGCCCAGATTTGTTCTGACATGACATACAGAGGAGGGGGACATGGATGGGCTAAGTGGGGCAGAAGGAATACATACTCCCAATTCCCACAGATACGTGGTAGGTCAAGCCTGAGACGCAGCCAGAGGGGAGAGACAGATAGGTACAACGTTGTAAATACAAAACATTAATGTTATAATTAATAGAAGAAGAGTAGACATATATACGCCTCGGCAGAAGATGTGTGGCATGCAGAATATTTGGGAATTTAGAGTTAACTAATGTATATTTTTAACACTCCCAAAAAAACAACAACAATAATAACTAAAACAATAAATTCTTTATGACAATACATTGTTTTCCAGTGTAAACCTGCATTTTTTGGAAATTTTATTTTGACCTCCTACCTAATCATTTTTGGGTTCACCGACTTGCATAGTAAAAGTAAACTAATCGTTCAACGAACTAGTAAAAACATTCTTTTTGTGAAAGAAAGTGTGTCCACTGTCAGTAGTGGTAACAGATCTGTTGAGATAAGGTTACTACACATGATAAACATGAACAGTCACACAGCTGTGTTTGCTCATGGTGTGGTGGTAGAGACTTTGTGTTCTCAGTGCTGCCTGTCTTAGCAAACACAGAAATGGATACAAAAAGATCCTGAGTTTGACAATTAAATACACTTGAAAATGTACAAATTTGGACTAAATTCCAAACTGGCAACAAAGACATTAATTCATGTAAGAACAGTAAAAATAGTGAAGCTGGATTGCTCCTAATGCTCACTATCTGGGGATTATTTCAGGTTTTCAGTATTTACTACAATATAATCCATTTCCTATGTTTTTTTTTTTTAACTCACCTGGTAAACTCCACAATCCTGATACTTCCAAGGTTTTCAACTTCCTCTCTAAATCGGCAACTCTGTTTCCCAGGATCCTGCAGAACAGAAACAAGAGGTAAGGTTTCTGTACACGCTTAGTCTGTGTTTGTCTGTCTTATCTGAGTGTTTGTCTTTGAGGAGGGGAACTCATGTAACAGTGAATACTGAAATGTGTCAGATCGTGGTGTTGGAAATAAAATGATAAGACCGAATCTGAAAAGTGTGGCGTTTCTTAGTATGCAGAACTCCTTATTCAAATACTAACACATAAAATCAAGTGCATGCAAC
Source organism: Poeciliopsis prolifica (assembly GCF_027474105.1). Lineage (NCBI taxonomy): Eukaryota > Metazoa > Chordata > Actinopteri > Cyprinodontiformes > Poeciliidae > Poeciliopsis > Poeciliopsis prolifica. Next base: position 3,876,861 of record NW_026562407.1, on the reverse strand, counting down.
AAATTACCTAAAGTAAGGTTAGGTTGTGAAATAATCAGCCTCATCAGCATCACTGCTGATGAGGGAATTCATGCAGTAGAAACATGTGTTGGGACAAAAAGTGCATCTAAAAGTTGTAGAGAAGCGTCTCTCACAGACGGCAACTCTGCTCAAGTCCAGTCAACAAAAGAAAACAATAAAAAGTCATTTCAATGTTCACCAACATCCATCTAATGGGAAGACAAAAACACATGCCAGAAAATCCTCTGGTCAGATGAAACCAAAACATTTTAACCTAAATATAAAATGGAGGAATTTTGCTTTGAGTATATCCTCCAGATGGTGAAACGTGGTGGTGGCAGCATCATGCTAGACAGACAAGCTAAGCAGAAGTGCAGGTTGCTTTGATCAAAGCATTTGTGTAATAAATGGCCTAGTCAAAGTTCATACCAAAACTGAGAATCTCTATCAAAACTTGAAAACCTTTTTCCAGACACTCTACTCACTGACAGAGCTGGAGCGAGTTTGTCAAGTAGTATAATTAGTCAATAAATATAAGTGTATGGCAAACTTTTCAGTATTTTTTAGTTTATAAAGCCTTCATTAACACATTAAAAATGTATTAGTTTCCCACTACTTCTATATCATGCTCCAGCTTGAGTCTCAATAAAATGTTGCAGTTTCATGATTACTAAGTCACCAAATGTGGAAAAGTTAAAGAAAACGTTTTGCAAGCTGCTGTACCGGTTTGTGTGCCTCTGGTGTTGGATGACCAGATTCTTCTCATGGATGGTCTCCAGCAGAGCGGTGGCAAGCGACTTCAGGTCGGCGATGGACTGAGGCGTAGCAGGTAAGCTGCAGCCCTGCTCCTCCAGGAGCATCTCCTGGACTGAAAATGGAAGAAAAGTGACATCAGTGTGAGGGAAAAACGGGAGCAAAATGTTCTAAACCAGAAGAGCGGAGACATAATCTACTAATAATGCATCAACAAGACCTTTAAGAGTAGACATCAGAGAAAACAGGTTGACAGAATGAGAGAAGCAGGAAACAGCATGACAAGAGTAAGACAGAGACAGAGTGTTAGAAACAGCTGACTGCTAGGTGACACCTCCCTAACTTTAACTCCAGAACCCACTGTGCTGCTTCTGCCAGCGACTGTCAGTCATCATGGCAGCCTCATTTCCCTGCCAGTGGCACTCTGCACCACTGAGAATACAATTAAAAACACAGCTGGTGTCCGGGTGGTGGCTTGAAGGATCGGCAAAACATAGGTTATTAAATAATTTAGTAAAAACACGGCTTGGGACGGGAAAACTAGTTTCTTTTACTTATGAGAATGAAGGCATCTAATGAAATTTGGGAGATAAAACCGAGGTGACAGGCACAGCCGAGTCAGTTTTTTGTTTTTTTTTTCGCCTTCCAGATGAACGGCTCTGATGTGTTTTATGTTTTGTGTTTAAAGTGAGCTCAACAGTTGGTGTTTTCACCTTGTTTGGCTGATAGCACTCCTGTAAGGGGAACGCTGTTTGATCTCCCATATGTGCTGGAGTTTTTCCTCCTCTCGAGGGCCGTCTGTGGAGAGGAAACCAGACAACAAAGCTTGATGAATGATTTGAGTTAATGTAGCTTCTTTCAAACAAAAAAAAAAAAACAGGAAATCCTGTGGGCTTTGGAGATTTGAAAAAAAAAACTGTTTTAGCATTAACCCCTCAACAGAAGCATTTACCTTGTACTTCATGATGTTTGCTTTGAGCAGGTTCACCTCCTCCTGAAGTTGCGATAGCCGGTCGTGTAAATACCTACCGTGAAAGCGATTAAAAATGCGATCAGATGCACAGATGGTTGGAGGCTTTTCATATGCAAGATGAGACAGTCCTAAGTTCTGGAAAATGGTAATTCTGAACATGGCAGAAGGCGATACATGAAATCATAAAGTTCAGGTACATTAATGTGCCAAGATTTTGAGTCATCCTTAATTTGTTTACATTTTGCTTTGAAAACAGCAAACTTTTGCACAGTGGTGAACAGTTTCAGTTTACATACATAGGCCTACATACTTTTTGGAGCCTTTGACATCTCATGTTTTTGGACTGTGTCTGGACAGAACCCACCCATTTACAGGAAGAAAATGAAAACTCTATACCGAAAGGCCCATTGCTGGGATTCAAACCGAGAACCTCACAGTTACAAGCCGACAGTGGAAACACAGCAAATAAAATAAACTCTACTATTTCTGATAAGAACTGACAAATATTTAGACAGAAGTTTTCCGGAAGCATGTTGATTTCAGTCTGTAGAGTTTTTATTGTTTTTTTATTCTTATTTAATCAAGTTTTTTTGCTAAAAAAAAATCCCAAATGAAAGAAAAAAATACACGAATTAACTAAAAGCTGGAATTGACAAACGTCTGGATGGTACGAAATACTGAAGAAAGTCTTTTTGCCGTTTGGCAGGACGAGAACTGTAAATGATTAAAAATAGATAAACACTTTGGTTTCTTCAAAAGCTCGACTGGTTGCAATTCTTTTTATAATTTGAAACAGTGCTCAACAATAACTGCATAGTTTTTATGCAGTTTTTCCGTTTCTTTTTTGTTATTATTCTTTTGCCTCTCTGAGGAACCCCTCAAAGAGAAACCTGAGGTCCTCAGCCAGCATCGTTTAACTAAGCCCCAGATATCTTAAACATTTTAATTATCACTGACTGTAGATTTGGAATAAAAAGAATTCATTTTAAAGCCATAAAATCCTATAGCTTGTAGCTGTTTACGCTTCACTTTTGTCCTTGTGCTTGAATGTTAGTATAATATTTACAAAAAATATCATCAGATCAGCAGCTAAATCCAAAACATCACATGAGAGAGAAAACTTGTGTCTTATTCAACAATTTCATTTGATAAAAGATGCACAGTCTTCTCTATTCACCTGTTTTCCATGCAGAGTGCATCCACATCAATGATGCGCGACTCATGGTTCCCTAAAATGTGGTTTAGTTCAACATTTAGCCGGTCAGCCTTCTCCCTGAACACGATGCGTTCTGCTTTAACGTCCTGCAGCTCATCCGTCAAGGCTTTTATGGTGTGCTCCATCTCCTCCATCTACAAACATGCGACAAGGTCAAAGGTTTCTGTGAAATACAGTTTGTCGAGACTTCACAAGTTGCTTTCATTATTCAGGAAATGAGAAGTCTCGCACTATGAATTTACCAGCACTACAACTGCAGTCTTGGAAGCATCTGACAGAAAACGTTAACCTGTGACGGTTAAATTAAATTTCGTCTTACGTATTTAAAGCCAAATAATGACAAGTTATCCTGAATGTCAGGACTGTACAGGTAAAATGCAGACTGTGGAAGAGGCAAAGAAAAGGTGTCTTATGTGACTCCAACACACAATATCTGCCAGCAAGGAGTCTCAGTTGTTTTTGTTTGATCAGAGGTCACAATCTTTTGTAATAATATGTTATAAAAGTCAGCATGAGACCATTAGCGAAATAAATAAAAGCAGAGTTTAACAAAGTCTACCAATTGAACTTAAAGTAGATATAAATTTTATTTGACATGTTTTGTATGGTGTTGCAATGAAGTTTAGCAACATACCAGCATATAAAACTTTTAAAATAACGTATTTTGTTTAAGTAACATGAGAGAAAACGTGTCACCTGTCGCCCTGCTCTTTCTAGCTGAGAAACCAAGTCCTCTCGTTCATGTGCAGGAAAGTGGCGGACCCCCACCTCTTCGTCTCCCAGCCTCTGTCGAGTGATGGTCATCCTCAGCAGCTGCAAGAAGAACAAATTACGTTAAATTCTTTCAAACATATGAGTTCTCCTTCGTGTTTATTCTTGTGGTGGATCTTTGTGAGAGCACCTTGTTGTCCCCCTGGGCCTCAGCCAGCCTCTGATTGAGGTCCTTCACCTCCTCAGTGAGCTGTCTCACTCGGTCCCTGGAGTCCCTCAACAGCTGACCCAGGTTCACCTGAGGAAGGAGGAGAGGGGAAAAGCCACTGCAAAGCCACTTCGACTGCTCACAAAAACTTACACTAATGAAACCTTCATGAGGGACATAAATGCATTCCTCATTAAGATCTAACTGAGAAGTATTCCCAGAAAATGGGATGATACAAGGAAGTTGTACAAAACATTATTGTGTAAGTTTCTGTTGTTGCATGTAACATAACTACAATCAGTATAGATAAGTGAAGTTAAACAATGAGAAGTTAGTCTCGTTTAAATTAGATTTGATTATCTTCGTTGTGAACAGTAACTCACCTGATTACGTTTTTCTGGTGGCAAAGAAGGATCCCCATCCTGAAACGAGAAATATTTACAGTTGAAACCAGAAGTTCACATACTATAAACTGAAAGACACACATTTTTTTCTCACTGTCCAAAGGTAAATCAGACCAAATGTCCTAAATTTTTGGTTGGTTAGAATTACCAAAATAATTTTTATTTACTAAATTCCACAATAACAAGAAAAAGTGGCCCGATATGTATTCATTAATGTCCTTAAAATCAGAAGCAAAATACATAGTAAGTTTCTATCCAGTTGTATTTTGTTTCCAGCATGTTGAACTACTCACAATAAGTTCCCTGTACTTCTTCTTCAGCCCCTGGTGGCGCTCTCTCAGCTGGTTGGCCATCAGCTTGTACTGGTCTCTCTCCTGTTGGCATGTGTCCAGCTCTTTGGACAGGATGAGCAGCGCCTCCTTTTTACTCTCCAACTTGCGTTTACACACCAGGAACTGAAACAAAGCATGAACAGAGAACAGTAAAGTGGCGTTACAAAATGCATTAAGAATGAATTAGGTTTCAAGTTATGCCTATTTCGACATTTTTTTAAATTATTATTTTATTTTGCTTAACAAGCAGCCAGACACTCTTATATTATTTAGAATTAGTCTTGGCAAATCTTCCTGTCTTTCAAGATGGCTCCTAAAGTCTCTTTATTAATTTCTAGCTTTGTTACAACAGTTAAGCTAAAATAAGGAATATCTGCAATAGAATATCAAAATAGATTATTTTACTTGGAAATTCATACATTATCTCTTGAAATGATTCCAATATTATGCTTCTATATTGACAATAACTTTCGATTCATGGCCCCAAAAGTTTGTGTGGGCTGAAAAAGAATGAATTTAAATATGAAACCTTTTTTGCACACGTTATTGAATACTGAACTAAACCAATGTTACATTGTTTCAATAAATCCTGAAAAGATCAGTCTTGTTTCTTTTGAATGTCAGCAATAGTAACATACCTGCTCAAATATGAAAATATAGACTGATAAATGGAAAAAGAGATTGAGAAAAAGAGATTGAGAAAAAGATCTAAAAAGCTGGATGTGCTACATGTTGCAATATCACTGTGTGAAATACTTTCATGCAAATGAGGGTATCAGACTTGTGGGACATTGTTATGAATAATAATAACAACAAGTTAAAGTTTGCAATTGGTTGTTTTCCTGATTATTGTTCAGTCCCACTGGCAACAATTGAGAAATAGCTAAAAGTCATATTTTTGGAAACTAATAACTAACTAACATCCTACACAGAGGTGACAAGAGATGAGCATTGCATTGTCTTTCAGTTGAACTTAAGTGTATGCCAGTATAGGTTTCTGGGTAAATCAATTATAAAATGCTATGTTCCATTAAAATGTGCCAACTTTGGAATTTCTATGCAGATTCACCAAAGAAATGTAATAAAGTGCATTTAGTTCACCATTTTAGGAGCATTGGTGATTTACGGGTGGGAGTTAACAACAATAAGAAAAAAAACATGAACAGGAATAATAACTTTACCAGAGCAGAGTAACACTTATCTTGCTTATAATCAAATTGCAGCTGATGCTAAATGTGCAAAAGCAAAGTATTTTTTTATTTAATTTTTTTTACCTGTAAGGTGCTTTAGAAAAGTATTCATAACCCTTAAGCTAATAAATACAAACTGTAATGTCTTATTGATATGTTTTGTGATTGAGCAACAGAAACTGGTAGCAATTTCAAGCAAACATCCTGATAACCAGGTGGGCCTACAGGTGTGTTTCACCTGTAATTAGCTGTGCGTTCCCACGCCTTGTCTGATGCTATATGGGCTTTAAATATTTGCCCTTTTGAGCCACGGCTAAAAGCCTTGATGAAGACCTTCGCGGCTGAGTCTATGTGTCGGTAACGAGTTTATGGCTCTGCTCATCAGACACACCTGCTGGTTCCATATGGACAAGAGGAGCGTCTGTTAAAGCCGCCCGTCTCAGAAGCAGCGGTTCTCGGTGTCTGTCTTTCCTCTTACCTCGCTGACCAGCCCCTGCCAGTCGCTCTCGCTCCTCTTAGAAGACTGCATTGTCGTAAAATGTAGAAATGTCAGGATACAGGATGGACACCGCTCACTCGCCTCCTCCTTCGTTTGTTTATCCCGCAACGTCACTTTTTGCCTCAGCTGTCAAAAGGAAACCACTTCCGGTGGAACCGTCAAAATAAAAGAGGACCACTTTCGCAATATTTACTAACGAAGGAGGTAATTTGCGAAAAGTAAGGCGATTCCCCTGGTCCTCAATTTTTAATTTTATTTATTTGTTTATTTATTTGTTTGCATTTCTATTGTATACTGTTAATGTTTACACATTAACAGTACTATTTAGATTTAGAGAAATTTTTACGTTTGGTTAAAGTGTTAAGACTAGACTGGGTTGAGAAAAATGTATAAATGAAGTTACTGAGGTTAATTAATGACCTGAGGTTCAGGTCAACACCTTTCTGTGAAAATGAAACCCAGCGCGACGCCAACATTTATTACGTTGCGTGCTGATGTCAGAAGGGTGGAGCAAGAACCCAGAATAAACTAAGGAGAACATACAAGAAGCCAGAGTTTTGACAGGTTTGGCGGCCAGACTGTGTAAGTTATTTCTTTACGATTTTATTTGAAATGTTGCCTAGTAAAATGACGACATGTTTTTAACCGAGGTCTGTTACATGGAAAACCAAATGTCATTTTTGCCTTCATGTAATGTCATTGTTCTTATTATTAGTAGTAGTAATACACTAAATGTTTGAGGACTTGGCATACAGGGCATTTTCCCTGGTAGGCCAGTGCACTTTTGGGTCATTACATGTGATCCTATAAAGGTCTATTGTTTTTCGACAATTTCTTGACGTCAAGCTCGCGTTTTATTATTATTATTTTTTTTATTTTATTTTATTTTTAGGTTTTGTTGACTTGTGCTCTTTCTTTGAAAGTTGTTCGACATGAAAGAAGGTTATGAGAGAGGCGGAAGACATGCGGCAAATGTTGCCAGGCCGGGAATTGAACCTGCGACCACCTGGACGAATCACGTTTCTTTCGTGCAGCTCAGTTTTGTTAAGTCAGAGCCTTTTTGGCAGACATTTATATCATAAAACTGATAGATCCCTTAATCAGTTTAATTAATTAAATTTTATTTACTTTTTGTTGTCGTTTTTAATTCAAGATAAAAAAAAGTACTTTTTTTGTATCATTTAAAAAAAAATTATTAAAAAAAGGGGCTGTACAGTTGTGCAGTTGGTGTCACTGTTGCCTTCCAGAAGGTCCTGGGTTTGAATCGAGGCATTTCTGCATGAAGTTTGCGTGTTCTCCCTGTGTATGCATGGATTCTCTGGCTTCCTCCGTCATGTCTATGAATATGATTGTCAGGTTAATTTATTTCTCTAAATTCTCCCCATTGGTGGTTGTGTACATGCATGACTGTTTGTCCTGTCTGTACTTTGTGTTGCCCTGTGATGGGAATAGGCACCAGAATCCCACTAGGGATAAGTTTGTAAGATAATGAATTGATAGATTTAAAAAATAAAAATTTTAAAGATTTTTGAAGGAGGCATCTCTTTGGAATTTCATTCTCCACATATCCCATAATGCTGAGCTATTTTGTGCAGGACAATGGAAATTGTCAGAGGCACCACACAGGCAATCATTAATTCAGACATCTAAAAAATTAATTTTAACTAGTTATAATCATGTTAGTGTCACCCTTCAAATGATGAATTTGGTTCTGTCAAAATGCATTTTTAGATATCTAGAATGTAATGGATAGTCAGACAAAACCAATTTTATGTTAAAACGGCCTGCCGTACAGCAAGGAGGCAGAATCGAAACCCAGAGAGATAATGTGATGGAAAAAAGGGTAGGGCTAGGGCAAGAGAATCTGCAGAATCTGCTGCCAAATGTGTGAAAAATAAATATTTTCACAGAAATTACGCATTTTCACAGAACTGGGCTTTAAAGACTCAATAAAAAAGTTGGATGAGGGTCACACAGGGGGAGAAATTTGGATTTGGGGTGTGTTGGTGTGCTGTGTGTCACTGGAAGCAAACACATTTTTCCCTGACTGGACAGCATTGGTAAATTATTCAAACTATTCAATTATAATATGACTGAAAGCAATATGAGGCTGTTTGTGTTATAAAATGGGCTTTGTTATCATTAAATATTATGAATTAAACTATTCTTAGTTTCTTGTTTTTGTGTTTAATTGCTATTTTTATACAGCTTTTATTTCTACTTGTAAAATCTTTGCACACTTTATCAGAGTTTAGATTTCTCTGTGTCTCTATTGCACACATGAAATATGTAACTTTAATTAACTACACCATTAACAGTTTTTAACTGTCTCTTTTCTACAGGTTATCTGGAACACAAACATGGATAATATCCACCAGGTCCCACAAATGTCACCAGTGACACATCAAGTGATAAAATGTATCGAAGAGAGCGACTTAACAAATCTTAAAAAGTTATTGCGAGAAAACCCTATAAATGGTCTTTATCCGTATGATAAAGTAAAAGATAATGTAACCCCTCTGATTGCTGCTGTTGTAAACCATAACATACGTTTGTGCAAATACCTTCTAGAACAAGGTTCAGACCCAAATGGTCTCTCGTTAAATATGTGGACACCTTTGCATTATGTCTCACTAGCCAAAGCTCCAATTAGTTTTGTAGAAAAACTTCTTGAAGCGAAAGCAAATCCAAATGGGTGGATGTCCGGAGGACTTGTGATGCTTACACCACTACAAACTGCTGCGGATAATGAAAGAGAAGATGTTGTCAAAATGCTCCTTTCTGCTAAAGCAACGATGTCGTTGGTACCAGTAACACACCCTAACAATTTGAAAATTAACAAAAACTTATCTCGGATCGTTCATAATTTGGGATCTAAAGGAAATGTTTTGTGCTCCAAAATCCGCTATTTCTTTGATGTTGAAATTGCTGTGGCACAAGAAACACCAGAGAAGGTTTTCAAAGATTTTCATGAGCACATGTTAGTGGAGGATCCTTACAGCCATTTGACCATGATTGAAGTGCTGTTCACTGTGATTGGGCCAAGTGCAGGAGAGTATAAAAGGAGAAGTATTC